>NC_073725.1:28843472-30093472 GCF_023634155.1 Falco peregrinus | reverse complement strand
CCAATGTCAGCATGCTGGAATTTGAGATGACTCACAGACCATCTTACAGTGTTTTCACCTCATTAGAGAGAAATCAGCATTCAGTGTGTTATTAAAAGATGGTATTTAATTAGTCAATGGAAAAACCCCAACATACCAACACAGCCCTGTGTGACTTCCAAAGATGCAAACACCTACATGATTTTTTTTCCTTTTCCACCTATGAACCAAAGTTCAATTTTGCATTGCTGTGCTTCCTCCTGGCTCCTTTTATTGTTAACAGAAAAATCTCGGAATTACACTAGTGAGCAATGAACTTGCCTTCTCCTCTGTCTTAATAAGAAAAATTGATTGTGGGTAATTGTGTTGTCCATCTTTGTAAAAAGCCAATGTAGATGTGAAATGTTCATGGCTGAGCTCAAATTATCTTTCAGATGATGAATGTGAATACAGAAATTGGGCTTCAATACTCAAGTCTGATTTTATTCTGTGCCTAGAGAAATGAAGAGCTGAATGCTTGCTACCGTTTAAGAAATTAAATGTCCTGATTAAATGAATTGAGCATGGTTGGGTACCAGAAAAGCTTGGAGGAGTTGCACTGCAGGTTCTAAATCTTCTTGTAAGTCATCAGCCAAGATTCTGCCTCCCCCCCCCCCCCCCCCCCCAGTTTCTAACAGGTTGACTCAAGGACCCCAAGGAATCCCAGTTCCAGATGTGTTTATACTTCCAGCTTTTCATCCTTGTTCCTCCGAATAGCACAAATAAAAACCAGAACCCCTATAACGAGGTATCTAAACAAAAAATACAAACATGGTCTGCATCAAAGGGCTCGGGCTATACAATCCCAAATGTCTTTAAAGTACAGCTGCTGGATTTAGCAACCTACCAAGTCCTCGACTTACAGAGCCAGGGACATGCCCCAGGGCTCACATGAGTTGGAAGGAGAACCGCTCCTGCATGGGGCTTGCGAGGAGATACCTTGGGACCACTGCACCTCTTCACATCACGGATGCAGCTCCTCTGATCTTTTCCCCTCCCTCCCTCCCCAAACTCCAGGAAGCAGCCACTGCAGACATCTCATCTAACGCTGAAATAAATCCAAAGGCATCCATTTCTCCTGGTCTGGAGGGACAGGCCACGTGCTGGGCAGCCTTTACATGCTGGCAACCGTTAGGTGAGCAAATATGGCATCTTGCCTTCTGTCAGTGAGGGTTCCATGCCTACCAACTGAAAAGTAATCCTGAAAAACTGTCCAAGCCATTGTCAAACACTGCTGTCATCTCTTTACCATCATTGCTTACTGTGCATCATCAGTTATAAAAGAACAGCATCATAAATTCAGAAAATTAGCAACAAGCTGAATTGTTCAAATCCCTCCCCCAGTCATGATACTGAAGTCTCTTCATAGCACCTGCTCTGCTACTAGACAAGCTCAAACCACAGTCTGAAGGTAAACAGGCTCCAGCTTCTGCTAGACCAGGAAGAGAAACCCTTTCCAGACTGGCCAGCTGAGCATCCTCTCCCAGGCTTCATGGGCTTGCCCTGCCTGAACCAGGGTCCTGGTAGTTGTCTGCTTCTGGGAAGGGGCACAGCATCGAAATGGCCATGTCTGCTTAGTGTCTGAGATGATCAAACCACAACTTGCTGGAAAATCTGCTCGAAATTCCAGAGTTTGGGCAGAGGAGCAACTTTGCTGAAATGTGTGCTCCCAGACACACTATTTCTAGCAGGGTTGCAAGGGTTACCTTCAAAACCAGAAACACAGGCTCTTTCCCACCACTTATATTACTACACAAAAAAGTACATTTCTGGCACTGTTTAAAATATGTATTTGACAAGAAAGTTCACATCCTTTTGGTATGCAAAAATGACTACACAGCCTATTAAGAAGCTCCCAGAATGGCCCTAGAATTGATGAACAGGTAATCATTTACTTTTCCAAAGCACTTCCAAGCTGGTAAACGTGACCTTTTGTTTGCAAGGAAAAACAGAAGTTTCCTCTACCATTCTCCTTTCACTTTACTCCGCAGTACCCAGAGGATTTTCACAATATTCTCCTCTGCCCTGTATATTAGAAGTTCAGCTGAAATCTCTTCTGCCTAAAGCTAATGAAAAATACAGGACAATAAGAATCCTCTTTCTCTCCTCCCTCCCAATATCAAATAACTTTTCAGAAGGCACTGAAAGTGCTAATGAATACACCAGGCTTTCTAATACATTTGGTTTCCTAGACTGGATAGGACTTTCATGTTAATACTCTTTATAGTAAACCCAGGTAGATTTAATATAAAGACAAGGAACAAGAAAAAGTATATAGGAATAGGGACAGCAAAAGGTTGAGGTGTTGTAGAATGAGGACAGAGTGTGCCTCTGTGCTTTCCAGCTACACTTTGCGGTTTGGGACCGCAGAAGTTAAAGGGGACCTACGGTGTCCTTCCAGCTGTTGTGCATTTTTATCGTTAAAAGTTATTAAAGACACTTAAAGATTCTATTAAAATTCCAAATCAATGAGACGGCTGTTATCAACACAATTACCCTAAAGAGCAGAATCTGCCCAGAATGAGATCTGCACCTCGTTTGGATCCCAGATGCCCTAGTGACAATTTTGGGGTTGAAGATCTGCCTATCTTTCAACTGTAGGCAGTTTCCCCCAGAAAACTCCTTTGCCAAAAATGTACGATCATCTTACTTCTTTGTAAACAATACCATTGGGGGGAAAAAATAATAAAAAAGAGAAAAGGCCTTAATACTAAAATAATTTCAAAACCTGCAGGGACAAAAAACCCAAACTAAAGGTTGTTTCCATTCTTTCTCAAAGTCTGAGCTACAGACATGTCATTAAAAAGGCCTCCTAAGCTAGAGAAGCCACTATGTCCATTCCAGAGCTACAAACAAAATTGCCATCAAAGAATACAATCTTTTTACTGGCCCCACTAATGTTATTTGCAGACTAGACTGAACTGATATTATATGCTACATGCTTGTTTCAGTTTGTTGTGATTTAGCACCCAGCAAAAAAAACAGTAAATGTGAGCTGCCTTAAGGTTAGGGCTCTACAGACAGTGGCATGCCATTTTGACTCTTTTATTGTGATGCCTGGATTACGATACTGAGCACAACTGGTTCTCTCATGCCAAATAGCAAAGGGAGAATTAAATTCCAAGAGTCTCATGAGACATGTATTTAAATATAAACACACAACGGCTTCACAGCTGCACTTAATCTTATATAACAGCCAAGTTCCCCAAGACTTCAGAAAAGCAGAATTAGGCACTTAATATATGCTGAGGAACGAAGTTACACCCATATACAAAAGCTAAGAAGCATCTTTCCTGAGCTTCTGATACTATTAATCTGGAAAAATGCATTCATAGAGAGTGCAATAATTCTGCTTATAAAGTAGCTGGTTGTAAGAAGTACGTCTAGTATGTAGCTCTGTGATGAGTTTCAGCTTCACATTGTTTTCCTGAGTTGCCATAATGGCTTAGCACAAAACTCACGTGCCTACACACCTGTTCTTCAAGCAGTTATCCTAAAAACAGACTACAAACAATAAATTTAAAATAGTGATTTTAAAGAACATCCATGAAATCTGCACACACAGCTGATATTTTCCCTATTTTCTATCTCTATGTATGTCTACAGCAAATCCCTTTCACTCTTTCAAGATACTTCATACTTCACTCTGTAGTACTGATAAAGCGTAAGAGCAACAAAATCTTAACTATAAACAAAAACATCCTGTTCTTTGGCCCTTCACCAGAAGACGCAAAAAGCTTAATTCCATGAGACAGGTGTCACCCTTTTTTCCAGTAAGAACTGGATCAAAGTTCAGAGGCTCTGAGGATGCTGAAGAAAACCAGACTGCTGTTAATCCAACGCATTTTCTCTCTCGTACTGGCCTGGAGAAAATAATAATTGGTTTAAGACCAACATTCTTTTCATGCATCAAGTCAGCTCTTCTTTTATCTTGCTGGGAAGCAAAAAAACAAACCCCAAAACCCAACACCCAGACAGACAAATTACAACAAATGTTCTTACAAGAGATCTCTGATATAACTGTTTGCTGAAAACATCTGTACAACAAAATACAGTCCCTGTGTGCACAACCCAGCTGAGACTGCATAGTCTCATGACTATGACGTCATGATTCCCAAATGGAAATGTACATCTATACAAAGTTCTTGAAGCAATCAAAATTCAATTTACAAGTAAAGGAGAGACATAAAAGAGAAATTTTCTGGCCAGATCTGCCTGCAGGATTTATTAGGCAAGAAGGCTCCCTTGCTGCTTGGGACCTTCAACTTGGGTGAACTTCTGCTTGAGTGCACTGCAAGCGGAGCGTAACGGGGCTCTCCAAGCACATCGCCACCAACACCATAAGCTGTGAGGTCTGACACTCCCCCAAAAAACAGAGGGGAAGGTCAGTACACACAGCTCTTAACTAGGCGTGATTAAGCTGGGGAAGCAATTGCTCTATTAATGCATTAGGCTTCAGCAACGGCAGTGATAACGTGCCTGTTGCTTAAAGGAAGGGCTGAAGCATCTGCAGTGCTTTAAGCATAAAGAACAGCATCTTATGGACTGGCACAGGAACTTTACTGGAAAAAGTGATACCTATGCTTAAGTCCACACAGAAGCCTCTGGACCAGTTCCTCCTTATTTGAACATCATGCTATTAAACCTAACACGTGTACGGTGGCTTTTCATAAAGCCTGACCTTTAAAAACAAGCCAGTGGTATTAGACAACAAACACCAACAAGATACTTGGCGTTACAGAGGGATAAAGGAGAAAATCCTCTTCCCAAGGGAAGGTCAGGCTTCAGGACTGGACGGCAGTGCCACCTGCCTCAGCAAACCTCATGGGCCACCAGTGTGGCCCCAGCCAACCAAAGAGTTTATAAAATTTCCTTTTTTACAGAGAAGCCACAGACCATGTTCTGTGGCCTTATGAGCCACCAAGACACATCTACAAATCTCTGCAGCAGTCAGGAGGGACAGGTGTCCCTCTGAAGAGCATGCCCATGTCAGTGCCTCAGGTCAGGCAAGGGATGTGCTAAGGCAAGAAGTTTCTTCAGTTCATGGACACCTGGATACCCTCCCCTCCACAGTACTCCTCTGGGCTTTATAAATGCAGCATGGATGGCTGATCCTGGCACTGACTCCACAGGGTGCACACTGCCTCAGGCAAAAGCCCCAGTCTCATTTTATCTCCTGCTAACTAGCAGGAATTAGGCATATCCCAATATTTCTGGGGAAAAAAAAAATCCCAATTTGCAACGTATTTGCAAAATTAATTTTGCACCTTGGTACCATGTTGGAACATGGGGAGACCATGCTCTTAGACTTCCCTCCACAACAATTCAGGGACAAAAGAAGGCTCCAGGCTTGCTTTCCCCTGTTGCAGCAGCCAATTACTGTAGCTGCTGAACACCCACCAGTGACCACCGTAAGGACAACCCGTAGGCGTCTGGTCAATTCAAGTGGCAGGGCTTGAGCCTGCGTGTGGTAGGAGAAGCCAAAGGAAAAAGCAACACAAACAAAACCTCACCCCACGCCCCCTGATTTCCTCCTTCTAAACAGTACCATAATAAACCAGATGTGCGTGTTACTGCTTTTCTACGGGAAAAAAACCTTTTCTATTGCAGTTTTTCCTTCTTCCTTGTCACACAAGTACAAAAAAACATGGCAGAGAGAAACTTCATGAGCAGCTCCCTCAAGAGGGAAGGAGATGCCTAGAAATATAATATGTACTGAGTACAAAGACAGCTGGATGCCAAGAAAAAAGGTGTATTTCCAGGACAGCAAAGAGAATGCATCCTCTTTTTACCTCTGATGGCTCAGTCTCCACTGATTAGGTTCCAGATGGTGGGGATTGTTTTTTCTCATTGGTATTCTACAACTATGAAAAAGGAGAAGCATACAGCTTTGACTATCGGCACCACAACCGAGGTAATATAATTAGCCAAATATTTGTATAGGAAAATGATGGAAGCTTTGTAGCTCAGCTGCATAATGATGGGGAATGAGTAGCAAATAGGCTAGCAAAAGGACTCTGGGGTAGCTTCTCCTTGCCACCCAGAAGCAAGAGGAGCATCAAGGGATAGGACACGTGACCTACCCTAAAATCTACCTGACCTCCTTCCCCTTGCTCTGTAGGATAAGCCACAAGCCAGCCTTGTACAAGGCATGCTAGATGCCTAACCTGAGGGTTTCAACAGCCCTTAAAGGCTGCAGCCTTGTGCAAGCTGCACAGTGAATTTTAGCTTTGAAGAACCCAGAGCGACCATCTAGCCGCTGAACACCTCGCACTATGTTTTAGGCTCGGAGTTGAGCAACCCCTCCAAATCCCCGGGGAAATCATCAGTCTGACCACAAAAGAAAGTCCCTCAGTTTACATGGGGAACAAGAATCTCTCCTCTGGCACAACAACAAACTTCATGCGTGCCTGATGCATCAGCGTGAAAGCAGGAGAAGACCTGGAAAGAGAAAGCACCCGCTGTGCTCCAGTAACTTGGTTTAGTCATAGCTCACAACTGTGGTCCCTGCGATTGCGCCAGAGAACTGGTGTAACAGCAGCACCGAAGGGATCGGTGGGGATCCTGTTCCTTCCTGCCACCTCTCAAGGAGCCCATTCAGTCCCCTTCCTGCTCATCACCCCTCAGGAGTTTTGAACCCACTGCCAAACACCCATCTTTGAGAGCGAGCGTATTCGTTAACCTTTAGGAAAATGCCTCACCAGATGAATTAAGTCGGGTGACATTTTACAGGCAGCGAGTGATTTTCCAGGAACGTTTCTGTACTCGTTAGTAATATATTTGGATAAAATTTCAGTGTTGTTCCTAAGGCTTAGAACTGGAAGGAGAAATGAGCAGACTTGCATGATGAGGAATGAGAAACAAGCAGCCCCAGCCCCCCTCTGCTGCAGAAAGCCGTCTGCCACGAAGGACCACAGGATGAGAAGCTCTGGTGTATGTTCGGAAATACATATGTTTTGCTTTTCTAACAGCCCTAGCCTATTATTCCCTAAAAGTCGTAGGCCAAGCCTTTTAAATAATTATGTTTTCATTCAGAATTCAAGCATAAAGAGACCAATCCAAGACTGAAAACTATCCCCATTTCTCTCCTTTCCCCAGGGATTTTCTCCCTGTATCACAGGCTTCCTCTGGAAAACCGCCGTCCCCAACTCCCTAGACAGCCTCTCCACATCAGCCTCCTGCCACCCCATAATAGCCACTGATTTCAACCCTGCAGCAACACTACCCCTTGACTGAGCTGCATGTGGGCAAAAGCCTGCACAACTTACTCCTCTGGCTACAAACCCTTTCCAGACAGGAATGTTGCTCTCTCTGTTGGTGAAGAAACTCTGCTCTTAATTTATTTAAACTCAATTTACTTTAAGTGGAGGCATGGTATGGCTGACACATTTAAGACCTCAAAAGTTTCAATGGAAGGATATAGCTGTGCTTCTACACTAACCCTGAGGATATTCACCATTATGTAGGGTAGTGTCCAAATCTAACAGGAGCGGACAGACCCCAGCGCCTGAGAGCACGCTGATGTCTCCAAAATCACTCACAAGCAGGATGAAAACGTAGAGCAGACTGGATATGAGCACAGGAAGCCATCCGGATGGCCCTCGTCTGTGAGGCAAGGTGAGATACGAGCTCTGTTAGCAGCACTTAATAGCCCTGCAGAGTTTTATTAAAAACAAAACTCCTCCCCACGTAACCCATGCCAGATCTTGAGGTTTACATTTATCAAGAGCACGCCAAGGTAATAAATAGGACAAAGAAGAAGGTGTGGCCACCAGAATAATTGTTTGCTCTCATGAAGGCAACGAGATGCCATTTTGTGTATTACGATATTCTTCTCTACTGCAGATACAGAAAAACCTTCCAAAAATACCATAAGAGTGTTTCAAGGAGATTTTTAGAAATAGGTGCTTGTCAACCTGCGTGGACTAGAACTGCTCTTTAATAACAGGGTCGCGTTTCCCTCCACCAAACACAGAGCCATTTAGAAGCTGAGCAATACACCACAAATAGAAATATTAACCAGAGCGCTTTGTACTAAAAAGCCACAGATTTATTTATTCAATGTATGGACCATAAATACTGTTAGAAAAGAGAAACACTAAACATACACCATCTGGCACACATCTTTAACTTACACACCAAAGTTGTTAGAGGCTTTATTTCAAACATGGATCTATTCTAATGAGGCCATTCCAGCTTCTAGCACTGCACTATATCGTTTCAATACACAGCTGAAAAGCTTCCATCGTAATTGTTTTTTCTGCATTTTCAGAGCCCTGTTTGGCTTTCTAACATGTGGCCTACAAAGGCTAGAAGCTCAGCTGGTTGAAATCAAAGCAGCTTCAGAGCAGGAGACTTTTCAGATAGCCACAGCTTCTCTAGCAGACCCTACTGTACTGCCTGCCGGTGGGTGATAACTGCACAGGGCTGGGACAGATTGTGGTGGTGGCAAGGGAACGGTTAAGGACTGGTGTAAGAGCTTCATCTAGTTAAAAAGAAAATCTCCGCTAATATTTCCCGAACTTCCTTTTTCAAAGGGTAGACCAAGTGCAAATAGGAAGTATGCCACCTTTTCTGCTCGCGTGACTGCACAGTGGATCACCCACTCAAAAGGATGGGGAGCTCTTCAGGTGAAGAATTAAAAAGCTGCAGCGATGTTAATTATGCACCCAGTCCTTGTACAGCAGAGGGGCTTATAAACAACAAGTCCCTTCTGGTGAGTGGACGTGCTGGAGGTTGAGCTTAACTGTGAACCTCCGATCCTTTCCCTCAGTTTCTGTGATCAGAAGCTCTCTCCACATGTACGATGTGCTCAGCTCCGACATTAAGAGCTCTCACTGTGTTTAGGGGTTTTATTACAGACTCCTACAAAAGCCTAATGAGTAATAAACTTGTCGTTGTCTCAGACGTCAGCAATGACCATGACAATGATATTCTGACTAAGTATCCCTGAATCACACAGTTATTTATCAGTTGACTAGAATAAATATTGACTGTTCTTTGCACTGTCCTCTACAAATGCACCAAAGGGCTCAAAAGGCTAAAATAAAAGTCAAAGTTGCTAGATAAACATGAAAAAGAGCTGGTTATTTGCCCAGGGATTTTCTTGCTGTTTCAGATTTCCAGTCTATCAAATAATGGCATTTAGAGAATAATCTTAAAGAAAGAAGACCTGATATGAATATAAAAAACCTGAGTAGCTGAAGTTTTTGTTGGGCTGTTTGTTTTTAAAGGGATTATCCTGAAGAAAAATAAAACTAAGACACCACTTTTTCAGCTGTGGCAAAGTTTTCTTTCCAGGAACACGGATAAACACATATACTCTGATTTGCATGGGTTTGGGAAAGACACGAACGATTAAACCTGGAGCTCTTTCCTAGATTTTTAGCTGTAAGTTTTCTGTTTCTCTCTCTCCTCTATTGCTTAGATTTCCAACTGCAATCACCATTTGAGAGGTTGCCTTTTTGAGGCATGCATCTTGAAGTACCTTTCTTTCCATTTCCCAAGGTGCTCATTTCCCAAAACTTCAGTCACAGGCTGAGGGATGGGAAAGAGCACCTGAAAGCAGCAGCCCTCAGCATCTCCCACCAGAGCACTTGGCCAACAAGGCACTCAAAACCACAGAGCACTTGACAATGTGATGCTTCTGTTCACTTGCCTGTATCTTGCCCAGAAAAAGCAAAAACGCAGTGAAGATGACAGAGAAACCAGTCTCCACTCAAAGTCACTCATGCAGACCAAACGTGAGTGCATGTGACCTCGTAAAAAATTCCTTCTATTACTGTAATAACAAAACATATAAACTTATGGGCTTAGGAAAAAAAAGCACAGATTCACATGATAATCTTTCAATTCTCCTCCCAGCCCCCTTATTTAGAGAACAAAGGCTCTAGGGAGCCAAAACAGAAAAAAAACTTCCATTGACCTTGGTGCACTGTGGGTCAGAACTTTAACCTCCCTCTCCCTGGGCACCAGCACAGAGCTGGCTCTTCCATTCCTCCACCACGGGGCCAGCTGAACCAGCCATCGTCTACCCTGCTGCAAGCTACAGTTCATGGAGGGGGAGGCCAGGGGTGATGGAAAAGGAGGTCATGAGAACCCAACCACGAGGGCAACTGGGGTTACTGGGGTGAGGTATCACACCCAGGAGACATAGGAAACCTCGACAGAGGGGAAGCTCCTTTAATTCCACCACTCAGTCTCCTTGGTGCCCAAAGGGAACATCAGGAAGGGAAAGATGAAATCCAAGAAGTAACACTTTCAGGAGTAACTACATGTAATTAAATGGTCTGTGTTATTCTGGATGATGTTAAGAGTCACTTTTAGCCTGAAAAAGTCTGTGACATATGTATCGATTTCTGCTGCTGGTTTACAGGTAACAATCCCAAACCACACAAACAAGAAATCCCCCTAACCTTATAAGCCAAGAAGCATACCAGCAGAAATATCAGCCAAAGGCAGTAAAAAGGAAAAGTCTTTCCATTGTAATCAAAAGAAAAACCTGAACACCCTATTTGGACGGCTGTCGGACTTACACATTCTGCCTATTAGTTCTGCTAACAGTGTATGTCTGGCGAGCCTTGGCTCAGGGGAGCATTCTGGGCAGTGAAGGTGCTCTTTCCTTGCTGCTTCTCCTTCTGCATGAACATAGTCATGGAAATTTTGGATGCAAATGAATAGAACTCCTCAAATGAAAAGTAGGCGTGTAATTCCAAGATACTGCACAGACTAATAGATTTTTTTAATAAAATATGGGCTCAAACAAAGCATTTTTAATAAAGATCAGGCACCAGAAGATTCTTTTAATGTTTGCAAAACCAGTTTTAATCTCACACTTTATGAGATGCATTTCACTTTTCTAAATTTCCAGCTCTTCCAGATAGAGTAACTTAAAAGAAAAAGAAAGGCCACTGGCTTCAAAGCTAACCCAGCTGCAGGGCCCAGCTGGCGGGAGACAGCAGGCATTACTCCCCATCCACTCCTCCCGGGCTGGAAAAGTCCAGCACTGTCCCTGACAGTCTGATAGGTAGAGGGGG
Organism: Falco peregrinus; assembly: GCF_023634155.1. Classification (NCBI taxonomy): domain Eukaryota; kingdom Metazoa; phylum Chordata; class Aves; order Falconiformes; family Falconidae; genus Falco; species Falco peregrinus. The sequence continues at coordinate 30,082,418 of NC_073725.1, read as the reverse complement.
AGGGAAAAAGACACAAAGTTAAGAGTTGTCAGAAGGTCAGACGTCTGGGTGGGAGCCCTCCCTCAGATAGCGCTGTCCCCCAAATGCTGAGAAGCATGTTTGACATTGGACGCTCTCCTGCTGCTGGCTCTGCTGCTGGGCTTCAGCAGATCCCCTGCACACCAGCAGGAGCCCATCCACTCACTCCAGCAGTGCCTCAGTACCAGGTCGCCATGCAAGTAGGTGGAATTTTAATTAAAAGAGGAGAAAAAATGTTAATCTCATTATTAACCATGAAGGGGAAAACCCACTAAGATGAAAGCCTTGTTTTCTAGGGGCATGAGAAGAATTTCCCTATGACTGGGGCGTGCAGTGCTTTTCACTGCTCTGTCCGTCCACCCTTCACTTCAGGAACGTTTGGTCAGTGAGGGGTTTATTGTCTGGGAGGGGATAACATCATGCTCCTGTCACTACCCTCATACTAAGCACCAGCGAAGTCAAGGCAAGAATGCATGTGAACCATAAGTAACTTAGTGCATTAATTAGTAAAATCATCCAAAACACAGCATCCTTGTGATGGCCTTTGCAGTGTTGTGCATGCAGCAGGATTTCTAAAAAAGAGTATTTTTGCAAGGCACATGCCCAGCACACTAAAAGGGCACATGACAGATAATAAATATACTAAGAAAAGAAACTGCAGCCACAGCAAGTGACGACAATCCTGCTCACAGTGAAGTGAATCAAAGAACACCACTGTAACACTTAAAAATAGGATTGTTCAGGTAATTGCATGATCATAAGGGTTGCAATTTGTGTTGTGATGCAATCACATATGCAATCAAAGTAGGCAACAGAACCAATAAGAAAAAGCAATCACAGGTCTGATTTCAAAATTTCAGTCTCTTCTTCTGTTAAGGTAATGAAGAAAAATCCTTCACATGCAAACAATTCAGCAAAACTTGTAACTGGCGGATGGATGAGAAAAGACAACCTGGTTACAGAAAGAAAAGGGAAGAATGATGGACAAATTTTTAGGGACTATTCTAGACATTTATGTTCTACTTTTCAGCTGTGAAAGCTCTTATCTGCCTGATTTGGAAGCTTTAGTCCTCTGGCCATTAGTGGGTAAATGAAATCAAGGTTTGTAAGCTCCAGCCTCAAAGCTCCCTCTGAAAAAAATAAAAGAAATCGTGTTTATCACCTAAGAAGCTTTTTTAAGTGTCGATTTGTGCCCTTGCTTTGCAGGTTTATCTCCTGTTGACTTAAACCAAGGACAAGATTAGACTCAACAATTAAATTCCCATCAATTTGTTAAAGTACAGGGCTATTTTCTGCTCTGTACTTCAGATGTCTTAGATTCCTGAACTGCAGCTTAGATGCAACTGCTGTGAGAAGAGACTCTGATGCCCATGAAATGAAGACTTGTTTGGAAAGTCGAATAACACCCAATTCGTCAGAAAGGGTTCTGTGCTGGCAAATGTCACCCGACCCACCTTGTAAATAAAGTGGGTTTATTTGTATTAAGAAAACATTAGATAATCTAGCAGTTCTATCTGATGAGTTATTTCCACAAAATATTTCCATAAAGTTTTTTAGGGTTTTTTTTAAAAGATCTGAGCAGATGAACAAAAGTAAACATTTGTCAATGCCCTTATAACTTTATCAGCTGTGAAACAAACTCTATTAAAGAGCAGCAGCACATATTTTATCTAATATACCCCGTTAATATCGTGCTGGCTGTCTTTCTTTGGCAGTTCAGTATAGCATACAGCACTGAACTGGTTATATCCCAGGGTTTTTACCCAGGACTAGAACTTCTTGTGTGCAGCTCAACACTACTTAAATTAGAAGTCTTAATTAATTTAAAAAATTAATTTATGTTCTTTAAACAATGAGCTGAGAATTCATGCTTTGGAGATGGCTGTGGTTATCACTTGACCACAGTGAAAAGAATACATCCATTTTATACCATTTCATCATCACATCTGGTTCAACAAAATTAATCCAAACCTTCCCTGAAGCCTAAACCTTGTCATTTCCAGGAGACATCTGAAACTTAACAATATTCTTGTGTAATAGACAGGATGAGTTATATCCTAAGTGGGTGTGCAGTTTGATACCGCACCAATATATTTTTTCCATCAATGGCCACTGCCATCTGCACAGAAACAAAAGTTCCAAAGGAATAAATGTTATCACCAGACGTCATCCCCTGGGGTGCAGCCTCAAGAATTATGTTTTCCTCTTGCAATGTGGAAAGTTGTTCAGTGTGCGGCATCTCTGGGAGCGTTGTGGACAGCATGTTCTCTCATTAACTTGAAAAACATATTTAATAAATGACCGGGTTTGCATATGATTGCTAAAATATGCTTCTCACCTTACTCTCCTCTGGCACACATAGAGGGTGTCTATTAAGAGTCCTAAGGCATGCCTTATGAACATGAGAGGATTCACTGTGGCAACCGGATGCACTTAAGAAAAGCCAAACCAGCTCTCTAAGGGTACCATAGTGGCTCTAGTACTGGTGTTCAGGTGGGTGTTGGAGCTACAGAGAAAGAAAAGGTTCAAGGACTCAGTTTCTCACATCCTGCAAATCCAGGATGGCTCTGCATGCCCTTCACATCCATCCCAGCCTCCAAAACACTTAGAGTAAGAGTTTAATTAACAGATAGCTGACATGTATCTTTTTAAGACCATTAAAACTGCCTTAAAATGGATGAAGTCTCCTCCCATGTGCCCCAAAGCCTGGGAACTCACTTGGGTTTTGGGCACAGCAACAATGGCGGGGGTAGGCCACCCCAGGAGCAGTGCTGCCTGGCCTCCCCCTCCTTCAGGACCACAGCCCAGAAGACCCCACAGGACCCAGAATAAGCTTCTGCCTGGTCACAAACATACTCCAGACTCACTTGCAGCGCACATGGGGAAGGGAGAGAGCTCTCTTTCACCCCTTGCTTGCCTATCTTCCATAAAGCCCCTTCAAAACATTTTAAGCAAATATTAAACTAATTAGTGTTGAATGCTTTATTTGGGGCATTTTAGCTTAAAACCCCAAGAATAAATGCAATCTGCCTAGCAGAGGTTTGCAGACTTGCATGGCTGGCACAATGCATAGGTACAGTAAGAGCTGGTACATGTGCACACTTGTGTGATTGCAAAAGCTTTACAGGCCAAAATGTCTAACCGCTCACCTGAACCCACTTGCAGAACACAAACCAAATGTACAACATGCATGTACATTTGGGCTTCTAAGATCACAAAACTATTTTCTCCTGCCTGTTTGCCCTAACATGGATAACTTACCACCTTTCCCTTCCTCTGCAAGAACACGCAGCACCAACTTCCTGACAAAAAGCAGACCGTGATTTGTCTCACATGCAACAGCTTTCCCAGTGCCTCACCTACAGGCTGGCAGGATTAGCTATGTTATGTTGGAATGGCAATACCAAAGCCACAGGTTATGCCAAAGGGATACTGAGGAAGTCCCAGTTCCCACCCCCCAGCTGTTGTGCTTTATAATCTCCAGAAGACCTGCTTCAGGATCCCAGGTGTGTTACTGGCAGCAGCTCCCGTACGCCCCGTCAGCACCTGTTACAGACCTGATGCACCCGCACCCGCGAGAGGGGGTAACCAGCTGAAGCCGCAAATCTGGCAGACTGCTGGAGCAGCTTTTCTACACATACATCATAACCTATAATATATATACTATATATTATTGTATCTATTATAAATAATATTTTTATATTTTTATATATATATATAAGTAATACATAATATAAATAATATCCCACTGAAATCTTTTAAATAGTAGATTAAGGAGGGGAGCAGCTTTTCAGTCCTCCTCTGCCCTGACCATAGTACCCCCGCCCAAGCCCCTGTTCGCAGAGCAGGAGCCGTGGGCTCCCCGCAGACCCAGGAGCCAGACAGCAGCGCAGACCCCATGGGGACAGGCTGGGCCACCAACTGGGAGGCTCAGGGGTGACGAATGTGAGCTGCCATTTCACGGGATTAAGTGGGCAGAGTGCAGGTTGGGCAGTCACATGCAAACGTCATTTCTGCGGGCAGCTATCGACTGCAGATGCACAAGTTCACAAAAGGCCCTGAGATCACTTGGGAGCTGTGTGCTTGGAGTGCAGAATATCCATTACCAACAGAGCCTTGTTCACGTATTCGTGCTTGCTTTTATGGAGGATAATGCATTCGTGTTTTCTGCTCTGAACCCAGCCAGGGCAAAGAGGGAACAATCCACAAAGCCCTGCCAGCACCCACACCCAGGCCAGCCAATGTCCCTTCTGTGGAAGCCAGTGAGTGTACATTTGCACAAGCGAGCTGCTGGCTGGCAGCACTGCTGGCTGTCAGCAGCAGAGGATGGCTCAGCCTTCAGCAGCCTTGCTCCAGCACCCCCTCTTTGCTGGGACCGTACTGGAACCCACCCTGAGACCTCTACCAGCCTGCCCGTTCAGACACAGCAGTCCTACTTTAGTGCCAGGACATGGAAATCCAGGAGGAAAACCCTTGGTGAAACTGTCATTGATAATCTCAGCCCTAACCATCTTCAACCAAAACGGAGGAGAAACAAACATATAAAGGATAACTCCTGTGGATAATTTTTTTTTAAAGTACAATTCTTTGGCTTGAGTAATGCCACAGGGTGATTATCACTTGTAATAGAAATGCTGCAAAACAGATACAACAATCTCATGCCTTTTATTTTTTTTTTTATTTTTTTTTTTTTATTTTTTTTTAGAAAAAGGAGGAGCTCAGAAATGCAATTTAACCTTGCAAATGACTCACTGGCTCTACAGAAAGACAAAGAAAAACTAGAAGCCTTTAAATCTTTGACTTGCCAACTAGTCCTTTCACAGGAAAACTGAATACAGCCATAAACATCAGCATTTCAGAAGAGGAGTTGAAACTGCAGCTCTGCAAAGACTCTGAATTAGCATAAAGGAGTGGACTGGATCTTTTCTTTCACATATGTCACTAAGGCAAGATTTCTTTCTAGGACCAATTGATGTGGTAATCACAGGGGTAGCTCACAGCATAATGCACTTTCTTGACTTTACTGTAAATGTCACATGCCCATAGGTGTTCCACCGTACTATAATTTGCTCTGTAACGTAGTATTACTTTAACAAAATAAAACCATCAGATTTTATTTTCAATGTTAAAAAAACCTGGCAATCCACTTAGAAATGGCGCTGAAATTTTCTGCGTTTGACCTGACTAATCACACGTGTGTTTGAGCTGCTCGCTGCCTGAAAACAAGGGAGTTACCTTGGGAAGGGAATAACCTTGCCTGAAAGCTGCCCGCTGGAAGGTGAGCATCGTCTGCCAGCCAAAGCCCACCTCCTCAGTGCGTGAAGATGTGAAATGGATGGTGAGAAAACGATCAAAATCATATTAGAGATGTTAGATTTTAAGCCCCACTTCTCAAAAAGAAACCTAGAGGCTCTTCTCAGTATTGCATACGATACTGTATATGATACTGCACACAATAACCCCTCAAGCTTCAGCGCCAAATCTGTGTTGTTTGGAAGAAGGAAGGGCTGAGGGCTAACCAGCTTTGAATTACTTCTGCTTTGGTCTTTGCTGTCTCAGATCCATGCATCCTGACAGTTTCATCAGTGGAGCCTGAAGAGAAGTTGGCAAAAGAATGGAACGTTTGCTTTTTCCCCTCAGTGCAGTGTCACTGCGTGCATCACCATGTGGCACAGTCCGTATCAGCTGGTTTCCCAATGTACTATTACTTCCAAGCATCAGAAACACTCAGATGACAACTTGTAAGCAAATACAACCACCAAAACACCCTTTGGGATTTATCATCCACTGCCTGATCTAAATCTATCACAATATTGCCAGGATGCTTCAAAGTAGAGGAAAGGAAGGAAAAGATAAGATTTCTGCAATGATTAATAAAGAAGTGCTCTTATCTGATCCTCCTGTTCATGAAATATACCCAAGTAAGGTAAGTGTTTAGTATCTGTAAGTTCTGGGCAGCACTAATAGTGAAGACTTCTCCAATCAACATCGTATAAAGTTACCGGTGCTGCTGGACGAAAGCATGCACGTAGTGCTTTGGGGGTCTCTCATGTGGGTGAGCCCCCAGAGCACTGCCAAGAGGATAAAGGGGATGCTTTATCGCCACTTTTTTCCCTGTTGTTATTGTTGTCTTTAGAGAAAAAAAAAAGTTTCCAGATGAAAATATGCATGAGTGTAATGGAAATGACATGCAGGCATTGCTTCCCTCCCCCATTTGGCTGTCAAATCGAGCTCAGGCTAGAGCAGCCCAGCAGACTGCATGGGGGAGTGAGGGGGAGGGTTCAAGTGGGCAGGGGAAGTAGTGAAAGCCTAAATAAACTTTGACTATTAGATAACAGGGCTATTATTGCTCTGTAAGACTTCCTGAATGGCCTAGAAAAAACAGAGACAGTTCTTGTTCCTGCCTGAAGGAAAGGAAACACAAGGATGAGTGCTCAGTACGACAGCTGAAAACTCTGCTTGTTTCCTTCCTTCCTTCTTTCTCTCTCTTTTCTTTCTATTATTTTTCATTTGTTATTTTCTCTTCCTACTTAAAAACCACGCTGTATACTTTGCCAAAGCCAGGAGGACCTTATTTTCATGCCAAAAAAACCCTGACCCAACAACCCTTTGAATTTCTGCTGCGGGACACAAAGGCCCCACATCTCGTGCAGGCTGCCAGCTAGTCGGGCCGCGAGAGGCTGCATCCAGCGCAGTGCCAGTGGCACCTCGGCAGCCAGCAGCCGCAGCTCCCCGGCAGCATCACTGCACCTGGGTGGCAGCGACATGAGCAACAACAGCGAAGATGGGAGCGTCCTTGGGAATTAAAAGAATGAAAAGGTTAAAAAAAGGAGGAACAAAAATGGCTTTTTCAGGAAATACAATCATTTTTTAACAGTAGGCAACTAAAAATATGCATGCTTTATGAAGGCTTAGTTCCCCCTTCCCGGGCTTTATACTGAAACATCTGGCTGGCAAGTGCAGAAACTGCCTCTTGCTGTATCTCTCCTTTTCCCTCCAACACTTCGCCTCTCTACACAAAGGCGTGTCATTCTTTCAAGACTTTGGAAAGTTTATTTCTCACTTAAAGTCACCTCAGTCAAGGATATTTACTGTTGTTAAACTTCGTGCTTGCATATATGATATTGTTGGTGTGCTGAAGCTGTTAGACTCATTAGGTAAGCATCTACACCAGTGATGTATAATTATAATTCTTCAGGCTCAAACCAGATGCTCCAGAGACTGTCACAAAAACACTAACTTGTGCTGTTTAGATTCAGTCTTCTGTTTTAAGATGAAAGCAGAGAGAAGCAGATCACTCAACATCCCATTTGGAAGCTGGTGTGTCTCAGATCTGCAGTCCCAGCCAGCTTTCCTCTCCGAAGCCCTTACAACCTCCTCCTTTCCTCTCCACTGCCTCCTCGTCCATCAAACACTCCCCATCAGCTGTGAGCTCCTGCTCTGGCTGCTCAGCTTGCTCTGTCAACACGTAAGTTGCTACAAAACTCAGCAACTAAGGCCACCTTACTGCAGTGCCTCTCAGGTGATGCTACTCACCCCCCCAGACCGGCTCACCAGCTTTTGCACTGAAGGAGAATGTTCTGCCTAGGGCTCTCTGCTACCGCAGACAGATGACACCTGTATTTTCCACTTCTCACTCCTTGTTCTGTTCACGTGCTTGTCTAAACCGCTCTCTTACATAGAAGTTTGCAGTTCTTCCTCAGCTCCTCAGTTTCTTTACAAGCATTTGCCATTCCTTCCCCACCAATAAACTTCAAAGCCTTTCCTCTTGCAGCACTCAATAGACGATCCCACCGACAGGAACCGTCTCTTTGGCAAAGGAAGGGTGGGCTGGATCTCCACAGGACCCCTCACACCCTAACACCCGCTCCTCTATTTTGAGCATCATCAGGTTGGCCACTGGGTTGACTGATGCCAACCACTGAACAGGATGATCAAACTGGAACGTACTGGTTTGTAACTGGAGTTAAGGGGAAGCCTCTACAGACAGAGACCTCTCATCTCTGTGTGCTAAGAACTGAGCAGAAAACATGTGGCTGACACAGACACACACACATTACAAACAAAAAAAGACCAAAAAAAAAAAAAAAAAAAGACCAAACCCTTAAATACCCTAATTTCAGCCTAGTGGCCTTAATATATTGCCTCTCGCACAAGCAGGGAGTATATTTTAAAACCAGAACTTTAGAGGAAAAGAAAGACGCTCCAGACCCAGGAGACCACATGAAGGTACTGGGAAGGTAAGAGAAAGAGAGAGAGGAAAGAGCAGGTTGCTGAAATGTAAAACTGAGCTTGTGGCAGATGAGATTAAAATAATGCTTAAGCAGATTTCTGGTGCAAATAATTGTGATTTGATTTTTCATAATTCCTTTCTGATACTGCCCCAAATTGTTCCTCCTAAAATACCTGCCCCTGGATGGGAAAATGAACACCCAGAGGGGAAAGAAAAATAAAAAAAAGGTGTGAAAGCAAATTTTGCACTTGTGTTTTAGTAAGCCTCCGACATCAAACATTCACCAGCCGTGAGCTCATCTAAAACCTTAAGGGGCAGAAAAAGTCATTCTGCAGGACTGGAAAAAGTGACCTTAGTTTACTTTTAAGTGACTTAAAGAAAAAGTCTATGCTTCTTTCTTCCAATTTCAGCATCCTCTTAGGAATGCCAAAGAGCCATTTCAGGTACCCTTGCAATCATAAACAACTTTTCTTTTTTTTCCTGGTTAGTGGCTGTTTAATTTTTTTGTTCCAGAAAGGCTGTCATTAAATAAACAACAGGGTTCACATATGAAAAGACAAACATCTTTCAAACCTGAACAAAGAGAGCGCAATTCCAAAACCTCCTAACATGAGCAACTGAATGAGAGATGAGGATATGACTCAAAGTCTGACACACTCCTCCAAGCCCTAATGACTGACCTCGATGGGGTGCTCCATGGGGAAAATAAACCTTTCCAGGGAAAACAAAGCCATTGCATGCAAAATAGGTGAGGAAAGAAAGGAAGCCAAGGCTTGCTGGAAAGAAACCCTGTCACTGCATCCTGTCGGTTTGAATCAAGCCTCAAACTGGCCTGTGGCTTGGAAGACCTCGTAGGGTACCTATGCAGTAGTGGTTGGTGCTACACCATGGACCTGTGGTGGGGTTAAACAGAAGTACCAGAAGCGCTTGCGTGAGTTGCAGGACGCCGACTAGCACCTAGTGCTCAGCTAGCACGTGTTGTAGTGTTAAACTGCTGCCACAGTTGTTGAATGTCTCCTCTTGTTCTGTCTCAGTGGTACAGGCAGGGGTGGACCCTGCAAGCTCATTCATGGGGTCCCCAGGAGGTGGCCAGACCCATCCCTATGCATGTGAACAGCATCAAGCCAATACAGCACATTGGCTTTGGTTTTTGGCCTGCAGGGTGCTTCCCCACTAAGAGTTGGCTGATCAAGTCTTCCAAGGAACGACACTGTTGTACCAACTCCTGTGTGCACCTGACGGTGGCGAAGCCTTGCCTGCGGGCTCCAGCAGCATACTGAAATGCAAGGACCCCTGATGCTATTGAAGCCTTCAGGCTGCTCAGAGCTCATCTGGGCTGCTCTGAGAAAGTGATTGCCCTAAAAATGATGGGCCCAGACCAGTAAACACAAAAGCAGTTGTCCCAGTCTAGGCTGAAAAGTTGCAATTAAATACCAAAGCTGCCCAAGCGGTAACTTTGATTTTTGCCTGTGCCATAACCAAGCGTCATATCTGACTGTCTTCTCTGAAGGATCTGCTGGAAATCCTCCATAAAGACGAAATAATTTACCATGGCCAAGTGCAGTGCAAGGGCTGGTGTCTGTTATCACATGATAAACGATTATCAGAAAGGATTACCTTGATGGTGGCTGTCCATTTGCTCAAGCCTGGAAGGAATATCCCCATCATGACTGCGCTAGGTTTTTCAAGTCGAGGGTGTCACAACAAAGAGAAGGCAGAAGCAAAATCAGAAAAAAACAGCCTTCAGAAAGAGACATTCTTTGCAGCAAGACTCATACCTTCTTGATGCAGGCATTTCAATGTAAGAAAAAGAAAAGGCAGACTTTCTATGTTCTGTTTTTATTATGCCTCTGAGCAAGGGATGCTTGCTCCAGGCTTGTAGGAGCAGCATGTCAGTAAGGTGGGGGTTTGTGCAGCTTTGCATCCATATTACTTGGAGGGAAATTTCTTTTAAGTGCACGAAGAGCAGTACTCTTGACAAAACACTGTTAAGTAACCTTAAAAGGGAAAAAAGTACAAACCCAGGTTTGAACTGGCTAATAATAATTTTTTTCTGGTTGTGTGAATTTACCTCTATGCTCATTTAAATGAAAAGCATGTACTCCATTGAGTCCTATTAGTTTGTAAAACTAAGGAATTTGGCCAGAGAAGAAATCCTACATTTTACTCTAGTTCATTGTTTCAAGCTGTCTGATCGGCGTATTTCCCTTTCTTGTCCTCGGGCCCCTGAAATGGTGGCGAGGTATTCTGTCTTTCACAGGATCATCATTGCTTCATCTGGATGACTCTACCAAATGAAGCTGCAGCCCAATCCCAGTTTTTCACCAAGTGATACTATTAAGAGGATGATGAAAAGGGAAATAAAAGAAACAGCTTAAACAATTGCGCCTTGCACATCTAATTCTAGGAAATAGCATTTAAAAAATCCCAAATACGCAAACAAAAAACAACAACAAAACAATATAAAAACACAGACCCGGTTATTGATAAATAATGTACACTAATACATCTGGAAGTTTCAATGAGAGATGGAAGTGCACCGAATCCCTTGAAACACAGTTCATGCCTTATAAAGCTGAATAAAATAACATTTTACAGGTTATTGAGCGTAAACGATAAGGATGCCAAGTACGAGCGATTTGTAAGGCTGCTTCTCTTTTGGTGCCTGCCTATGTCAAAAACCCCTTACCGTTTCCATCACTGTCAGCAGCATGGTAAACCCCAGTCTCCCTGAATCTCTGAAGAGCCAGGCATGGAAGAGTTGAACCTAAATTGGATTCTCTAATATGTGTAAGGCAGTCATGGATCATAGCTGGGCAGTGTTATTAATACTTCATTACAGAGGTAACCAGCCTCGCTGCAGTGGCATACTGCTTCCCCTCCATGGCTGAAGGTTTGTGAAATAACAGCTGACCTAAAAAGCTCATCAACCTCCAGCGAGACCTGCTCTGGCACTGCCATGCTGGGGACAGAGGGACAGACTGGGGGACACAAATTACATCTCGCTAACCACGCTCAGCTACAAAACGTTAACAAATTGCTGGAGAGCCGTGCTAACCCCCATCAGTGCGGTGGTGGCACATGACTGCAACAGCACACACAAACCGTGAGCCATGTGAAAGACTGACGACATCTTGAAGCAAAAAACTAAACTACAGACTAGTAAATTAAAGAGCTTGTGTGGACAAGTCTGCCTCATTCCCTCCAGTTTTTGTAGTAGGAAAGATGCCATTATGAAGTGGCTGGAGCGAGTTAAACACCTTTTAAGTGTGCTCTAGTAATTAGTGGTATTATGAAAAAAACCCAAAACACACCACCCAACTCTTGGCATTTGCTTAAACACCGCCCCCCCCCCCCCCCCCAGTTTCTTATTTAACTACAACTCCAGTGTTTAAAGTATTAATATCTGCCTATGCTGCTCGTTCCTACATGCTTACATGCTTTCCAAATCGCATTTGGTAAAGCTCAGTCCATCTGTTTTCCCACACTCCGTCAACACACACATGCACCAAAGTGAGCAGAGGCTACCTATGGTAGGGCTGTATTTTGTTCAGAACTTTCTGCTTGCATACCAGAAATTCAATGCTAATTCAACATGCTGGGGGGGGGGGGGGGGGGGGGGGCATTCGAGCTACAAAGAAGGGAGAGGAGCTCAGAAAGGGGAGGGGAGAAAGGGGGTTTTCGCTCATCACGATACACACACTTACAGATGAATAAGTACCCAGGAAGGATTTGTGCATAGCCGAAGCCTGGTTGCATACCAGTGCCTCCCGACTCCAGTGCAAACCTGTTGTAACACGACAATATTATGCACCAGAAACTGGACAAGCAGCTGCTAATTCACTGTACTAACTTCAAAACCCATAAATTTTCTTTTCAAACCCATCCAACAGGACAAAGAGAAGTCTGTTTGAGATTCATCACAAGTCCCAGGCTGATGGTTAATTTGTATGAAAATGGGTATAGTGGTTCCTGTAAATAGCTCTCCTCAGATGCTCTGGAGGTAAGCAACCTGGGGAGGATTTGGAAAGAGATCACCCTGCAAGATCAGCCTGCACGAAGTCTAGAAAGAGACAAATGCTCAGACATGTGTAGCCCCAGAAGGGATGGTGAGGGGTCTTTCTAAAAAGAAACAAAGACCACTGCGGAGAAGGAGGAGGCAGAAAATGAGGATGCACTAAGGCTGGGGTTTTCCAGGTGAATTCTTTGATGGTCCTATCTCCTGGTTCACTTCTGTTCTACTGCTCCTCCATCCCTGCCTGCCTGCCACCCTCTCCCTTGCACCAGCACAACTGTTTCAGCAGCCACATCTGGTGAACCAGATCAACAGGTCTGGCTCCCCTTCCCCCAACTCCCCCCAAAAAAAACCACCCAAAAAACCAAACCAAAACCAAACCAAACCATTTTAACTGCCAGGCTATTTTTAAATTCTCCAGTGTTACACAACATGACAGGTATGAGTGAGGGGGTGGCACTTACTAGCACAAGGTAAGGGCAGGCAGAGAATGAGGATGCTCTTAGCAGGTAAAGTCAGGAAATGTTATGTCAAATGAAATGTGTGACCTCACTTTCGCCTCCATTAGAGCTCACCATGCCTGCTCTGCCTGTCATTACTTTTAGGATGCCATATTAGCCTAGCATACACATTTTGAATTACTACTATTTTCTTCAAACTTATAAAATTAAACAGATCTACCAACTCTTGGAAGAAATTCAATGACACACAGAATTTACAAGCTTTTTTTTTTTTTAAATAATCTTCTTTGGTAGGGATTTATGCCAGGGAGTACAACTTACATCAAATGCTAGGTAGGCATTGAGTGACCATCACGTGTATTATCAAATTGTCTGAAAGTACCTGGGAAAACACACCGCATTTGGCAAAGCACAGACAGAGTAAAGACACAGACAAATGAACTGGCACTACCACCCCTGGAAGCTGTTTTAGGTGGAGAAATGAAGTATCACTTAAACCCTTTGTATATGAAGCTTTGGAGGCTTTTTGGAAGCAGAAATGATTTTCAAAATCCATGAAGGAAAAAAATCAGGTGTCTCACGAAGGCTTTTTTGCTAAGGTGATTTATCATCTTTGCTACACATCATGGTAGATGAGCTGCTGAGCGTTTGCTGTTAGAGATCAGAATGGATATTTTAAATACTCTCTGTATTGCAGATGGGTTTCTGGTGATGCAGGTGGGATGCTATATGTATTTACTATTAAACACAGAGGGAGCAGCCAACTGCATGTCCTCTGAATGCCACCTGAATGTCAACCAGCAACCCTGAAATGGAGCTCAGAACAAAAAATTCCTCCCATCAATACAGAGGTCAAAACCTGTCCTCATGCGAAGCCTAGATTATCAGTATTATTCCCATGTAAAGTTATTGTTCTGTAATGCACTGAATTCTAATGGAGTGATGGTTTGTGCTCCAGGACTAAAGATTATTTTTAAAAAATATGGGTCCCTACTTGATTCACGTATCCCCAACCATATATATTCAATGCCACTATAAAGTCTTCCAGTAGCTTAAGCCAATGTAAAAGAAGAATGATACCTCAGCCCTATTCAACTGTAAAATGCAGTGAGGCCAAAATTTAAGCCCAGGCTTTGCAAAGCTGCCTGCCTGCTACGTTTAAACTAAAACTAGTTTCTAAAATCCACGTCACGTTGACCGAGGCATGGAGCCACGCTGCTTTTTGCTCAGCCTTCCTCGTCTGGAGCTCTTCCTGTGGCATCAGGAGCTGCTCACAGCTCTGTAAACTTTGACTCCCCAACAGAAAAATCCCGACACCTTGGGGGATTTCCCCACCACATAGCATGGCTGAACGTAAGAGCCAGCAAATCTCTACTTCCACTGTGTTTATGTGGAGTGCCACGGAAACTCTGAGTCAATTAAAAGAGTTTATTTGGTGTCACCGAGATTTTTTTTTTCACCTTTGTGAGTTTTTATACATACAAAGGCGGGGGGTGGGGGGGTGGGGGGGGGTGGGGTGGGGAGAAGGTCTGCAAACATGGGAGACAGTTACAATTCTTCCCTCAGCTGTTCTCCTGCTGCTTGCCGTCAGCTTGTAGGGCCAAAGTGAAAACACGTTGTACTATGGCTCACAGTCACAGAGGGTTACTCCAGACAGCCGGGAAGCCAATAATGCCGGGAAGATCATAAACGTAAAAGGCAACAGAAGACTTTGAGGGAGCAGAATTATTTTGTGGTGCAAAACGAGCCCGTTCACAAGACAACCCAGCAAGATGGGCTATTGATCCAACTACCAGAGTGAGAGTAATTAAAATAACAGTTCACTTCCGTGTGCTTGGTTCTCTTTTGCTTATGAATAGTGCAGAATTTAATAGCAATCTGGACGTTCCAGCCTGCTTTTGCCATCTATGTAGCAGGCACTGGGTGCTGGTGGAGCCTTATAGCACCTTCAGCTCCAAAGAACCCTAAACCTTGGTTCTGTTAAGCAGAGAACAGCCAGACTTTCATTCAAGGCTTTCATAACATCGGCCAGGTGGTAATTTGCTGGGAACAGGATGAGGTTATCAAAGCAGCACAAGGGGATTCTGTTCACTGCTATTTTTCTTCCTAAACCCAGTGCTCACTTGAAAATGTATCACTTTGTCTAGGAGAGATTTCCACTCGCAAGCGATTTGTCATGCGACTCCGAACTGCTGGGACTGTATTGATTCCAGAACTGCAATTGCAGTTGTCAGCAGCACGGGCTCCTGCAATCTGTTAAAAACATTCCTCGAAGGTGTTTAGTATGTTCCCTTCTCCTTTCCTGTGGGAAAGGCAGCCACGACAGGCTCTCACTCACCATCCTCTGCAAGGCTTGGTTGCGATGGTTTATTATACTGAAGCCCCACCAGTCTCTTTGCCCTTCCTCCCCGTCAGCCTCCCTCGCAGCAGAGCCAGCCGCGCTGCCTGATGCTGGCTGCAGCCTGCGGGCTGGTGGATACCACGTGATGGATCAGCCGTAGTGGCTGGAACCCCACTGCTCACCACCTTTGACACCCCCAGACAGGGACAGCAAAGCCCCAAGGACAGCCAGGGAACCAAAGGCAGAGGGTAACGCCAATCCAGTTTGCACAAGAGGATAAATCATTCCCTCGGTGTCCCTCAGTGTATCTAAACTGAGGCTAAGAATTACTTTTTTTTTCTGCTCCCCACCCCCCACCCCCCCCCCCCCCACCCCCCTTTTAATGTGTCTAACAGGACTACAGCAAGGTAGCAGCAAAATACTTGATCCCCCACATATGGCCAAAGAGCCAGAAGCCCAGCAGTTGGGTTACTATTGCTTGCTGCTGCCGCCGCCACCTTGCTTAGCCTTCGCTGCAGCAGCACCTCCGGGCTAGCTCTCCTTCAGAAAAGGCTGTGAGTTACATAGAGCATGGAACAGACCCATTCTTAGGACCTCTCTTCTTCCAGGAGTTTTTCTGTTGCAAATTAAACACTTTTCCGGACCCAACGGTAAGGTGAAATGAGGTATACGCAATCCCTTGGGCTCCTCGGCCAGCCCTTCAGCTAGCGGAGCCTGGCAGAGGGCCACTGAGAAGCAACAGTGCCGTGCTGATTTGCACCAGCTGAGGCTCTGCCAATAACCCTTTTAAGGATTTGGAAAGAGTCCCTGTGAACTAATAGGCCGAGAGATTTTAATCCAAGTGAAGGGGAAGGGTGATTCTGCCTGATCTTTGCCTCTTCTGAAGGAGGGGGAAGGAAAGCGGGAATAGTCCAGCTGAAATGGTCTGAAACAAAAGCAGGTGTCAGCGTACACGAGGTACTGCCTGGAAAACAGAAGGCTGCTGCAGCCTTAACCAGCATTCCTTCATACCAGAGACATGAATAATATTGGATTATACACGCAAGGAAAACACGCATCGTTCTCATTGAATCTTTTCTCCTTCCCCCATGTGCTTCTTAGCGATGACCATGATCAAAGATGAGGCTATGCCAGTGTGTAGCAGAAGCTTTTTTTTATTTGTTTTAAATGAAAAAGATGTCAAAATAACACTCCGAGTAGTTGCATCAGAACAATCCCACCAGGGGTGCAATGTGGAGAAGTGGCACAAGGGCTAAACTCATGATGGTCAAAGCCTGAGAGAGATGACTTAGCTTTGTTGTAAGAAACTCCTCTCTAAGCACTTTCTTCTTTCAACGCTGCTGAAATTGTTGCTAGCAACAAAGTAAAGTAAAAACAGAAGAAAATTTGGATCGAACATGCTCTCAGCAGGAGAGGGCATTAGCTGGCAGTCTGCATGCAAAGCAGACCTGCAGAGGTCATGGCAAGCTCTGCCAGAAATGCAATATATATAGTCAGCCCTTCTGAAAACTCTGTGGTTTGCCTTTAATTAATTTTAGTGTCATATAATCTAGCTATATTCAATGCTCTTTACAGGAACTGCTATGGATACCCCAGGAATCATGAAATTATCCAGGACAAACAGCATATTTTAAGAGCAACCACTTGAATTGCAGCTCTTTTTTGCAAAACTAAATTAGAGACGAGCTTTGTCTATAGGCATCAAACACTTAACACCAAAGGCTGCTGGCTGTGTTTCTAAAAAAGTGTATCAATGCATAAATAGACCTGTATCTCCTCTGAAAGCAGAAGACAATGGATAAACACTAAGTGCTGTCAAAGGGTACACAACATTGAGAGAGAAGGACATGCTACATGCTTTCACAGAAACACCAGTGTACAGACAAGAGTGATGTATTGCAAATATATATGACTACTATTATATAAATTCCATTGTATTAGTCATCATGTTCTTCTAGATATTATTTAAATCCCTTTCTCTAATGAACTGCAACCCTAAGCTACTCCAATTCTCTAAATAGGTCACAGGATACTGAGACATTCAAATCCTTCCATCCAGCAGCAGTATATGCAGCAACTACAGCAAAGAAAGTGAGAAAGGAAAAAAAAAAAAAGTCTGTATTTCATCTGGCTGTCCTTGTTTTGTTGGTATGCTCAGCTTGGTACTCTTTGCATGTGGAGAGGAAGAGGCAGTACAGGTTATATGCCTATGTTTGTATACATAAGGAGTGTAGGGGAAAACAAGCAGGGAGCAAGGAGCTGTGCTGAGCTCCCAGGGAAGTCAAAACACTCGGCTACCACCAGCAAAACTTCCCCCAATTCCATACCATACCCCACCATGTCATTCTCAGGTTCTGCAAGAGTTCCAAGGCATTCAGTCCTTGCTTATTTTGGGGGCAGCTGATGGGATTTAACATCTTGTGTATCACCCATGCCATGGCAGGATTTCCCACTTTGGTTGTAGTTGAGTTGTACAATAATTTTCCCTAGCAGGTAACAAAAATGCGCTGGTCTATCCTCTAGCTTCTCCTCAAACTCCCAAAAGAAAAACATTTGTATTATTCCTATTTTAAACACAAATTAACTACTCCGACCAAATGACCAGAGACCTGATTTCCAGCACAGCCCTACGAACAGTGGTACTGGCACAGGGTGGGGGTGGGAAACGACAGTAGGTAGCGATGAATGAGGGGCAGAGCAAGTAGTCCTTCAGCCAGCTTTGGGGATGAAGAAAACAGTCTTGGAAGCAGTTTCCTAAACACATATATACTGTAAATTATATTGGCATTCCATTCACTGCCTGTATCTTCTACTCTAATGTCTACATCAACTTCTCTGCACTGTACTTACAAACGTTTTGAATAAAGTAGTGGAGGTTATTTCACTAAGGCTCTGCTCCACATAAAACACTCTCCCCTGGGTGCTTCTGATAAATCTTCATTAAAGCCTAATAGAGTAATACACATTGACAGGCCTTTCTACATCTGTCACTGGAGAGTGTCCTCTCTTCCTGCCAGCTTAGGCTACAGAACCCCTTCGCAATTAAAAAAAAAAAAAAATAATAAAAAAAATCAGAGTTCAGATGTATTTAAAGAACTCTTCCTCCTCTTTAACTTTTGCAGTTCATTAGACCTCCATAATTAAACCAAATGGGAAATCTTCCAGTTCCCCAGCGGGTTTTTGTTAGTCAGCAAAAAAAGAAAAGAAAGTTTTCCTGCATGTGCCTTTCAGCTTGTACTCAAAATCCCAGGCTTTTCGTGTGAGCAGCTGCAGCAGGGTTACCCAGGGTCGGCTTGGGTAGGAAGCAAAGGTTTCCTCCAGTCAGATAGGGGGGAACACAGCCATGGTTGGCAAAAGGGGAAAGAGGAAACAACTTCTATTCAGTTCAAAGTGCTTTTAAAAAGAAAAGCAACAAGAAACATTACAGAAAGGGACTTAGCTAAGGGAGATGATGAAGAGACTTAAAACCAGAAGAGTCTAGATCAAGTGCTAAACATTCAGCAAAGACAGACAACAGAATCCCAACAAACCACTGGCATGGACTTTTGCTGGCATATCTATGCACATAGTTAGTGTACCTTAACCTCACAAACCTGCTTAGTACCTTTTTTCTTCCGATCCTCAGTTGCAGCTGAAGCAGCTGTGACTGACACGGTCCCTCCATCCTCCACCAAGCATCCCACACCTACCCCTAAGAGCTTACCAGCCCAGACATCCCAGACACGTGGTTACGCACAACAGCACGAGCCAACACACGTGGCCTTGTCCTTTGAATTATACCGTATTTGCTTTGGAGCAGGTCAGGAGGAGCATCGCCCTGCCCCTCAAAAAACAGGGGAAAAGGGGCAATATCTGTCTCGAGAGCCTCTCCCATAGCACTACCCACCAACGGCTACTTCACACAGGCTCCAGTAAATCCTACAACAGTATGGGAAGGTGCTTGAGCCAGAAAGCAGATCTGTTCTGCAGGCTTTGCTGCACCCAAGATGCTGCCTCTCTGAGGACTTAAAATTCAAGAATAACCAAAACCACCCTCCTCCTCCTAAAATCCCCCTCAAACCCCAAAATGCACCATGACTTGCAAGGTTCATGGGTTTCAATTTCCATCCTGTTTACAAGAAAAGGTATTCTTACCCATAAACGAAAAGCAAAGCTGATCAGTTTTAATATTACTAAACCCAAAAGCAGCTCTTTCTATTCCTCAGAGCCTGCCCCCCAAGTGTGTACGTGCCTACTCTCCTTGTTCAACCTGTGCCACTCATTAAAATCACTAGAAGACATGTCTACGTGAACACCTGATGAAAATACCTGTCGTGTTTATTTTCAATACTGGCGGTATTCACACCTCCTCCCCATTGCATAGGGTAAAAAGATGATAAAACAGACTTAAAAATATTTCCTTAAAACTTGGAAGAACATATGAGAAAATATATGGCTTTTTTAAAAAGAAAAAGAAAAAAAGCCACGTAGCACCTGACAGATTACAATAGCTGCAGAAACTGAAATTCGGTTTATCTCCGGAAGAACTGCAAAGCAGGGATGCAGCAGAAGCTGCTCCAGCTAGGTACCCCAGGAGGTCCTGCCTTCGGCAACGAGGACCGCTGCTCTGCCTCTGTGCGGTGGCTGCAGCCAGCGGAGCCGGCCACCATCCCAAGGGCAGCCACCACCCATCTGGTAATTGTACTGTGGCACGGGGACAAACTTGTGGTCAGGAGGTGTAACAAAACAAGCAACAATAGGTGGATATCCTCCCCGCATCTCCCCGCCCCCCGGCTTCTGCCCCCTAACCATACATCAGTGTTAAAGCCGCCAGAGACCTTGGTGTTGGTTTACACAGCCTGTTTTCCTCCCAAAGCACCTGTGTATGTGAGCATACATCGTTCCTAAGCGGATGCTCAAATAATCTCCAAAATCAATATTGATTGGTCATAGATCTTGTTTACCATGTTTTTATTCTACAAGCTGTACGCCTCACTGGGAAACCACAGAACTATAGGGAAAAAAACCCCAAACAACTCTTATTATTATTTGGTTCACGACAAGATTAATGACTTGAAACGCATAGATTAGTTTCTTGCTTCAGACTACACTAATCCTGTAACAACAGAACCCTGTTGCGAAATGAAAGAGAGTACAACTCAATATGCTATTCATGAATAATCCAATGTGGACACAGAGTTATTCAGTTACAATGCAATTAAGAATGAAAAAGAGAGGGTAACAGTGGTAAACACCCAGGGATATTTTGAATTTAATTGGGATTAGCATGTAATACGCTTACAGCCTTTTGAGAAGAGGCTACGCAGCGGTGTACTGAGAACAGAGGCATCTGAAAGCCCCAAGCTCCTCATTTAATGGTCTTTTCAGCTGGCAAAAGCTGCTTTCGACAGCGGGTTCATTTGCAGGGAGTTTAACCCAGCACCATCGCCTGAAGCTGAACTGTGCTGGGGCGGGGGGGTGGGGTGGGGTGAGGGGGTGGGGAGCAAGCTCCAAGGCTAAAGTCCATTTTGCAGGTTCAGGGGAGGGGAGCTGAAGAATGTGAAGGTGTTGCTGAAAGCCCACAACCTAATCTCTTCTCGCACGCCTGGGTCCTCACACACAGATACTACATCTAATATGGGAAGCATTCATCTTGAAGAAAATCGCAGAATAATGACAGATTTAGAGGGGTGCCAACGTGATGGTGGTGGGTGTACGATGCACCTACCTGGATGCTACCTCAAGAGCAGGTGTCATCTATATGCTTTCTGTGCATATTTCTTCCAGGGGAGGTATGACTAGGGGAAAGCAAATAATCAGTGACTATTTTCAATTTATGTCTTGGGAGGACGTATGGGAAGAAATCAAGCAGCCCTCGATGATTTATCCTCCGCTCAGAGGAATATTTCTGGCTTGGAGCAACATTTTGGTACTGCCCAAGTTGTTTAAGAGGCAACAGTGCAAATACCAGTGGCTTGTTTACAAGAGGAGGGCATCCATTGGCATCACAGTTGGTTGGGCTGCCCTTGCCTGCAAGGATGTGTCAGGGAAGAGGACGGGCTGGTTCAGAGCCCACACTGCTGTTAAGGGCTCCCCAAAGCATATTCAGCAGCTATGAAGCTCACTGAGGGTGTCTCTAAGGCTCTCTCACAGGGCTGAAAAGAGGGAAAAAACCTGAAGTACTGTGATTTTTACCTTGTGAATTTCCACAGCTTGTTCACTTTTTGGTGACTTAGTCTACAGAAGGGTAGTATGGAAACTTGAGCACACAACAGAATGAAAAGCAAGGAAAGCATTTGATAATTTTTCTGTTCTACCTGCTGATTCTCTCTCCTCCTTCAGATCACAAGTGTTAGAATGGTTCCATAAAAGCCAAGGTTTGTGGCGGGGCTCCCACTGCCAAGGCCCTACTATCCTTAGGTAGTCTCTGAAGATTTTCTTCCAAGCTGTTCCCACCATGCCTCTCATCCTTTAAAAAAACCCAGTGGGAATCAGTTGCACATGTTGCCTCAAGTATTTCTACAACTGTAGAGCTTTGTTTGTATGTGGTGATAGTGGGGGAAATGGCTTTATTCTAAATATATCTCCCCCTTACATCTGGGTGAAGAAACAAGGATGAGGTTATCCTTTTAAGTGCTAGTAACCAGAGCTAGTATATTTGTTATTGCTGCACCTCTGAGAAAACTGCTTTAGGGACCATTGTACTAAATGTTATTTTTCTCATGTAAAGACAATCTCTGCTCTGGTGAGCTTATACAGATCCTCCTTCTGCCAACAACTTAGCAAAACACAGAGCAAATATTCTGCTGACTTATGTCTGCTGCAGCCCCACTGAAATCAATGAGGTTGACCTACTTGTAAATCGAGCAGAATTTGATTCCTGTGTTTATTTGTGGATGGCTACGGAAGAGGCTGACCAAGCCTGCATGGAAAAAGATAACTCAGAACATCAGAGGTAGCTTCTGCTTGGACTAAACTTCAGAGGGTTTAAGTGCTGAACATGGGAACGGATGGACGAATTATTACAAAAATAGCAACCGGACTTAGCAACTTTGCTTTGTTAACCTGAAAAGTGCTCGGGGAGACCCCATGCTGGAAGAATTCACATGATCCCACTGTTACACTTACTACCGCTTTTCGTTTATACACCTAATTTGAATAAAAGGAAACCAGCTGCGGATCCATCACATACACCGATACCACGACAGCAGTAAATTGAAAGCAAAAGGCAAAGAAAAACTCAGAAAAGGTTTTTAGCTACACCACGTTAACTGGCAAGGCAGCAGAGCCTGAAACACGCTTCACCTGCCAGGCACAGCATTTGCAACTGGCCTGAGCATCGCGAGCAACACAGAAACATAAATCTGAACATGTGCTAATGGCATTAGTATTCGCCAAGTGGCTTCTAGTTGCCACACGTTTAACAGGGATAGAAGTGGTGAAGGGGCATAGCTCAGAACCAAAGTAAGTAAAGGTTTGGGCTGATGACTGGGATTAAGATACCAGCACCACCGTTTATCTGAAAGCACCAGGAACAGCTGTCCCAGCTGCTGAGCTGCTACCCCAGGTTCAGGAAGGATTTGTGCATCACAGCCTGTAAGCATCACTCCGCAGGAATGGGAGAAAAGGACTGCTAGATGAAGCCTAGCAGTCTGGAGAATACTTCTGAAGATTGCATCTTGTCCACAAAAAGGGTTTTTTTGAGATCACAAGCTATAAAAAGGCTGGACAGTAAAAGCACATAAGAATTGGAAGGACCCAGGACCTGGATTTGGATGTGGCTGGGAGTAAACCATCTCTTCTGCATCCTGCAGAAAACAAGCCAGCCTGCTCTCAGACCTAGCAGAAGCTGTGGTTCTCGCTCATTGACCAGCCAGCTGGGTGGGCTGAGAGATTGATAACATCATGCCTGCATCCTCATCTCAGGAGCAAAAATCTGGACAGAAAAAAGTATGCTACCATTAAGCGAGCAAGCACAGGAATTATTTAAAAGTTCACAGAGTGAAGGAGGAAAAGTCTGAGTACAGGCAGGGTAAAGCATCTTAAAAATGAGCCTTCACACAGAGCTCTCCATCATTTCCAGGATGCTCTAAACCAAGCTGGCATGCTGCAGCACGAAGGCCAGTTTTGACTGGCACGCAATGGCTCCTGGCTTCCAACGATTTCCAAACTCAGCAAGAGCTAGGAGCCAGGAGCCACTACCTCTCACAGACACACCACCAGCATGCTTAATTTGGGAAAGGAAAATACAGTCTAGCACATTAGCTCTGAAGGGCTGCCAAGTCCTGCTCTCATCTACGCGGTGCTGAAGCTGGCCAAAAAATAGGGAGGAAAAAAAAATTCGACACCAGGTTGGACTCCCTCAGTAACAACCCCCCTCCCTTCCCAGCCATCTCAGTGTCTCTGCTCTTACCTTCTCTGAGTGTAACAGGGGACTGGAGCTTATGTCCAACGCTGATAGAAACATCGAGCCACAAGCAATCTGGGAGAAACTGGGAGCTGGGCCACACAGTGAGTCTACAGAGGAGCTTGCATGTTCTGTAATGCTGAAATAATCAGTTCTGGGGATTGTACTCGTGCTTGGTTCACTATCCGGCTCAATACCACCACCGAGTATGACAAAAATGCTGCCTTCAAGGCTGCTCCACCATATGCACCCCTGCATCTAATCCAACTATAATTAAATAAACCTAATTTCAAATGGGGAAATTTCAAACCTGTTAAGAAGAAACCTGCAGCTATCATGTGAATTAAGAAACATTTTGGCATTATACACACGTGTATTATTAACAGAAGTTAGGTCTTATCAGAAGAAAACCCATAGGTCTTTAAACAGAATACTACCATCACTTAGATCTTTTCAGAGATCACAGAGTAAACAGGCCTCCAGAAAGGAGTTTTATAAAAATAAATGTATAATAACAATAACTGTGGAGATAGCTGTATTTATTTACATTTCAAGCCCTAGGAAGCATTGATGTCTTATTTCAAAACATTCTCGACAAGCAGGAAGACTAAACCCAGCATTTTGGGTGGGCTTGTTTGAGTTTGTGAGGCTTTTTTCAAATCATTCTGTCATTTAATCACTTGCTTCCAGGACACTGTGTTTTAAAGAAAATGTCAAGTGTCATCAGTTAACAGTGCTGACAATGGGAAAAAAGAAGGTTTGCAAGTGCATATAGGATCTTCTATCTGGCTTTGACCAGCACTAGCTGGCAAACAACGCTTAACCTCAAAAAAACATGCTTCAGAAAACACACTGAAATACACACACGAATGTACTTGCTTGCTGTCTTTTGTTACTAGTATTAGTACTAGTACTAGTATTAAAAGCTTGAAAATTTTCTGCATTCACTAGAGGAAGCACCAGAAGAAAGGACTCCAGTAACACATGACAATGCAGGACAACAAAATATAGTATGCAGAGCACAGAGAGCAATTCAGAGCTAATCTATACATCCACTGTCCCATGAACTGCTTTTAAACACAATTACAATTCCTCTGAAGGACATGAGCAATGATGGATCACATTCGCTTCCATCTCCCTCCAATGTTCCCACTCATTCATACCAGGCCATGGAGTGACCACTACTACCTATGTTGACCGCAGCAATTCTAGCCGTCCCACTGAGTCCGTCAGCTCCATGCCTCTCACTTCTATCCCTAAACACAAGTCACCCTTGAGTTTCACTCATGGGGATGAGCCCACCCCAGCTGCAGTTTCCATGGGCACTGCTGGAACCATCAGCTGGGACCAGCTTAGAGGGTTTTCTCATGGAGACGATCTCATGTGTGCTGTCTCCCAAACCATCCATTCCCAAGAACAGGAAGAAGCAAACATAATAATTGGCTTTCACAGTCATGATTAAGAGGACTATAGATTTTGCCCCACCCCTAGGTCAGCCCCAATACCTCTCCAGCTGCAGGGAGATGCTGGACAGTTCCCCATCCACGCAGCAGAGTGGAGTCAACAGAGGCATGGACAGTAAGGTCCTGGTCAAGCATCAAGTAAATGGGATACAATCACCCATTCTTCTGAAAGGTTCCTACCATTTGTAATACTCAAGCCACCATAAATCCCAGGGAAACAAACCAAAGCACAAGAGAATTCAAAAGATGCTGTCTTAGATTAAAAAAGAAATGACAGCTTAGTTTTTATTCCTTAAATAAACTATTGAAAAACGTCTTGGGAAAGAAGGCAAGGTTTTTCCAATGAACTGCACAGTAAGGGAAGTGCCTTGTTTTGGAAGCTGTATCAATTTCTGATACTTTCTTGCCTCCTCTTAGGTTCATTCAGCTAAAAAGTAACTGCTCAGAAGTGCAGCATAACTACAAAAAGATGATGCCACTCATTCATATAAGAAATGAACCTGCTAGGAAAGCAGCAGCAAACACCCTGCTGATCCATTGCCCCAAAAACCCTGTTTTAAAAGTATATGAAAAAAAGAGTATAAATACTTACATAAACACGGCACCATTCTTACAAAGTCTCAATATTCTGGATTGATGTTGCTAACTTTGCTGCTTGAAGGAGCTGAGCAGCTGGTCTGTCACACAAGAATGACGCAGCCTCTTGGACACAGCATAGACTAAACAATGATAGTCCACTTGCAGAACCTGGCAGAAGTGTCCCAGCCTCTCCCCATCCTTCTTTAACCACAGGCTCTCTCCTTGCTCTCTTGATTTAACATCCGCCACCTGTTTGCCGCTCAGTGTCTAAAAACTGCCTTAGTTTCTGGACTTGCAAGAATGTTGTGTCCTCACAAGCCAAAACCCTCATTTATCTCAGAGAAGGTACCATCTTTTGCTCCTTCTCATAATGTCTTTGAATTAACGATGCTTTCCAAGAAGAAAGAAGAGAAATGCAGGAAAAAAACCCAAACAAATGGAGACAATGTCCACTTGAATTGGCCCTCCCCAAGCAGACAAATATTCTGCCTCATAGCGCTAGCACTGCCCATGAAGGGGCCAGTGAGGCTGGTCAGATAATCGTGATGTCCTCATGGTGCCCAGCTTGTTCCTCCTCTATCTTCTGTTAAGGCAGTGAGTTGTTACTGGTAATTAATTACTTAATATTTTAAAGCAGTAATCCTGGTTCAGGTATTTTTCCCCTTGGAATTTAGCTAGGGTCAGGTATTGATGGCACCTAATGAAAAGCTTTGAGAGGAACTCATGACCACCTATCATTTTCAAACATGTTTTGGTAAAGAACAGAAATGCATACAAACACAGCAAGGAAAATAAGCGGAAGAATACAGTGAAAAGCACCCATTTTTCAGCAGTATCATCAGAAGTTAAAGCAATAGGACATCTCCTTCTGTCCCGTACCTTTCCCATGTTGTTCCCCTCTCCCCTCCTTGTTGGATGGTACAGGGAGACCTTGTGATCCTGGTTATAATTTACTTTGCTTCCAGCCCACTGGGGCTCTGATTCGATGTAGGCAGCCATCTTGTGTCAGAAACAAAACTGTCACTTAAAACAGGCCAGACCTAGCCATTGGGTCACTCCAAAGCAAGTCAATCTGAAGAACGTGCGATGGGCCAAAGAAGAGCAGAAAGGAGAACACGCTTCCAACGTTCACCCTGGGAAGCTGACTCTGAAACTAAACACAGCTCTTTCACTTGCTCTAGGACTGTGGGCCGTGCTGGAACAAAGCATGTTTCACCTCTGCTTTCCTTGCAGGCACTTCCATGGCTTGATCTAGAACATGATCTTCAGGGCTGTGCTTCACTACCTGCCTATACAGCACCTTCTCCAAGGGGACCCTGATCACGCCTGGACCCACTGGTAATCCACCCCAGAAAACAGCATAACAGGAGCTCATCCCTGACCGTCACACTTGCAGATAGTGGAGACCCAGTTTTACACAGGCAGAATTTCATGCATCAGATTCTTGTTTCAGCTGCACTAATCCACTAACTCCAGTAACTTCATGGGGAGTCATGCTTTCCTATTTCACGTACATTCTCTAGCTGCAGGGGTCACTAAGCTTCAATAAAGACTATTTTAAGAAGTCAGCTCATCTCTCTCTCTTTTTTTTCAAAAAAAAAATTCCTAAACTCAACTATGAAATTGAAGAAAACCAGACAATTTGTCATTAATCCGTCAATTGAGATAGACCCACTGAGCTAAGATAATGGCACATATTGAGCGGTACAAGCTCAAGAATTGTTGAGCTGAGAATGCGCTAAGCTGCCATGAGAAATCTGTGGTGTCTCAGTGTGATCTCACGCTGTAATTTCCATTCAAGGGAGGCCCTGTCAATCAAGACACATTAGAAATTATTTAAGACTTCTGGCATTGCTCAAAAAGGTCTTAAAGCACCACATTTACATAAACACTTCAGTTTTAGTTTCTGATATAACAGATGCTATGGCAATGGTTGGGGCGTTCATGCTATCACAGCATAAACAAGTCAAGATACATAAGCAAAAATAAATTAAAAGCATCCCCCAAATTGAAAGGCAAATATTTTACTGTGTTGCAAAATAAGCAGCAAGTCCACATGGAATAACATGTTCTGGTCATACATGGAAGGTCATGGGAAAGAAAGGAGCAAGCCCCATCTCTAAAGCAAAGTAAAGCAAATAAACATGTATTCCTCCCTCACTGGACATGAATCCAGTGTTAAGGCACTTGTAAAGATAGCTTTAATCAAAGAAACCCAATGAATCAGTAACTGTCTGCTCTTATAAAAACGAAGCGACATCTCCAGCTGTAGCTAGTGGCAGTCCATTATGGGCATCGACACACCCCCCCTCCTCCGCCAGGCCTGCTGCGGGTGCCCGGCACGCAGAGGTTGCGGGAGCCTCAGCTTCACCCCCCCTACGTCGGTCCCTCTCTCATTTTTTGGCACAAGGCTCACCTGCCCGATGTTAATCTGCTCACATTTGATCTGTGTACCCAAGTTGCCATGGAGTAGGACAAAACTTTGTAAATCTCCACTGTTCAAACAGATTCTCTTGAGATGTGTCATTTCAACGTTTTCTCAGTCTCGCCTCACGTACCATCTCTCCTCCCTCCTTCCCCTCCAGCCCAATTTCCCTTCTCATTCCCTTCAAGAATAGCACATGCAGTGAGAAGTGAAAATGCAGCAGCTGCTCACTTGTTAAAATATTTATATTTTTCATTTATGTTTTACAGATTGAGCCAGTTATGCTCTCTGACCCAATCTGAAAAAGATACAGAGCTGTATGTTTTATTTAATCTAAATGAACATGCAAAGAGTCCACAGCATTTGGGAGAGACAAACACAAGTGACAGGTCGGGAGACGGAACAAAAAGAATATGCATGTTATTTCTTTTTAAAATATAATCCTGGTTTCCGATCCTTTCTTGGGAATGTTTATTTTTGTATTAACACCACAACTCATTTCAACTGCACTATAAATATTTCTATTAATTTCCTAGTTTAGTTTAAATTTCATTAGTAACCTAAATACAGAAAAAAGGAAATGTCTTTAAACGATCAACAAGATGCAGAGAATTTTGCTGGGATGCTGGAAAGGCTCCTGTTTGGTACTGACCCCAGTCCAGTGCAATAGCCCAGCAGTGATTTTGGTAACTTGTTCTTAAGCACAGCTACAGCAATCCCTCCAAAAATGCTACAGACACCGCATAAACACGCAATTAATGCACACGCAAAAAGAAGTGCACTTACTGCACTGGTAAGTATGAGAATTAAGACCTGCTTAGGTTTCAGCTGAATTAACATTAGTTGAGAACAAAAAGTCG
The DNA here is from genome assembly GCF_023634155.1 of Falco peregrinus. Classification (NCBI taxonomy): domain Eukaryota; kingdom Metazoa; phylum Chordata; class Aves; order Falconiformes; family Falconidae; genus Falco; species Falco peregrinus. The sequence goes on along the minus strand of NC_073725.1, from coordinate 30,053,637 downwards.
GTCCATACGGAAATAATTAGTTAAATGAAGACTGAAGGCTTGGTATGAACTTCCCTTAAGTGAAGCAGAAAAAAACATATTACTTTCCAACTGTACAAATGACCTTAATTTTTTTTTTCTTTTCCAGTAGAAAACTCTCACCATTCATTAGAGCATTTCACATACAACAGAGGCCTTAAAAGGAAATGTGGCTCTCGCCTACGAGCAAGATGGATATCTACCCGGCCCCCACTCCTGCAGCCTTCTTGGGTCACAGGCGGAGGAGGAAAGAAGAAAAAGAAGAAAGAGTGTTGTAGGTCTCCCCTTCATCACTTCAGTTCTCTTCATTTATTTTTGCTTTTCATAACATTAGGCTGAACTGCAGTTGGATAATATGTCATCAACTGAGAGCCAGGGTTAAAACCCATCCATGGATTTGAGCTTTCTTGGTTCACAGTTCTCTGAAAAATGGGGGGGAGGGGGGGGAACCTTCAGATGGACTGTAACTCATTGAGGTGTTTCACACTGTCTTTGCTCTGTGGCAGAGACCCACAGGCATGCATTCGTTTAGCAAAGAGCTGAAGGAATTGAGCATGCTCCTATCCCCATCCCCTCCCTCTGCTTGCGCCGGCTTTGGCTCTGCTAGCCGGGGCTGATGAACCTAGACCTGAACACTGACACACTCTCCTTACATCTCCTTCCTACCCTGAGCAAGACGTGGATGTAGCTGCCTGGGCTTTAATTCACAGCAGCTTCGGTTTCTGTAGCTTATTTAAAAACTCAAAATGATAGGTACTATACAGGCAAAGCCGAGTATCAGATTGACGTAAGGAGCTCCACTTTCATTGGGGGGGGGGGGGGCGGGGGGGCGGGGTTGTTCATTTCAGATGATCGACTTTCAGGCAAACCTTGCTGTTTCTTCTCCAGTTCACAGATGAAGACAGCAACTCTATACTCATCATCCAGACTGCAGAGGCAGTTTTCTGTCTTTGTTTTGAAATCCAGGTTAGTGCAGATGAAATAGCAGAAAGAGTAACGAGGGCCGACCTGAGATGACTGCTTTATGACCACGCACACCGCTGGAGGAAAGCCACAGCACCCACCAGCACATCGCAGGCACATTTCCAGCAAGGAACGATGGCTGAAAGAAACCTCATTAAGGCAGGAGGCAAGGTCACCAGTGGGAAGCAGAGGGGCAAATAGCTCCTCTTTTTCTCCCCTTCTTGTTGGCACTGGTGGTGTTTATATTTATATTAGATACCTCACATCACAAAAGAGTGTACCAACTTCTGAAACAAACCCTAACCCAGGTTTTTGGGGGTTTTCTTGTTGGTTTTTTTTTTTTAAGAATGCCAGTGCCAGATTAACTTTCCACAGCAAGAGTCAAGACTGTCAAGAACTGGCTGGTTCTTTCATCACAGAACCAAAAATTACTTTGGTGCTTCACAGAAAACACAGATGACAGCTGAAGGCGGAGGCGAACCCCACCCAGGTCTCGCTATTGAGTCTTCACTCAAGAACCGGCTTGCCACAAAACTTCACTGGCTTGCAGCTCAGGAACCAGACAGAGTCTTCCAGCAGCTTTTTCCCTTCCAGAATCCCAGCATACCTATCCTTGATACATTAGAAGAGAGATGCCGGAGCTGTTGGTAACGCTGAGAAGATCTGTTATTGGTTGCATATAAAGAGGTTGACGTTGGGCTAAAAGCACACTAAAAGACTGAGGATGGCCCACTAGTGGCATCCCACTGAAGGCATAGGGTGAGTGCCAAATCCATGGGAGCCTTGGATGGGAGAGCTGGAGCAGGGCAGGACCCTTCACCTCATGTCAAATGGCTGGTTTCCCCTCAAGAAGTTGCTGCTGGGACCACAGTGGATCATGTTGATACCCTCCCGCCTCCCTCTTCGGTTTTCACAAGAGGACAAGAAAGCCAAAGCTCCTCGGTCACCTGTGTCGAGCATCCCACAGGAGGACACGGGAGGATCAGGTCAGCCACGGGCACATGACAGCATTTCTGACAGGTTAGCTGGGGCACAAGATATGACATTTATTTTGACTCTGTGCCTTTACACCACATCATACCAGCTGTAGAAGAACAGCCAGTATCTGATCAGGCACTGAGACAATCGGTACTGAATTACATAATTCAGCTTTTCTTTTTGTTTTAATTATTATTTTTAAATAACAGTCTTGAGACTGGATGTGCAAGGAATTTACCTCATCACAAAGCCTTCACAGCAAAAGCTGGGGAGAGGTGTCTACACCACATAGGTCAAACTGCCCATCAGACCTGGTCACTATTTAATAACGTTCCTGACTGCTGCTCTTCCAAGTCACGCCTTCACAAAAGCCTCCGACAAGAAACATGACTTCTCCAGCCTGCCAAAAGGCTTAAGAAGAGCATGAGGCTCCTCCTTGAGGAAGAGAGCCTGAGGCCAAGGGCTTGTATGCAACCAGAGGAAGATGCCCTGACAAAAGTCCTCGGTGCCAATGCCAGGACATGCCACCCAGCATATGTCTTCTGGAGCTGGGTGTGCGGCAGCCCCAGGGTGTTTTCAGGTGCCACCAGTGCTCTGCCATGAGGCTGGGTGGGACCAGCACCACACACCCCTGGTGCTCCAGCTGGGGCTCCATGCCCCTAACTCATTGGCAGTGTTTTCAGACCCCTGACCCCGCTATTCCAGTGCCATTTCTGGTCCAAAGGGCTCTGGAAAAATAATCAGCATGTAAAATACCTTGCTAAGGAAGAGAAACTCTCCCTCCAGGCACTGGAGAGCCTCCTGTTTCAGCTGGTGTGGTAAGGTCATTCACATCTCCCCTTTCAGTTTAACTTAAACTCTTAAACAATTCTGTTTAATTAGTAAGTCCACACCTAATAATATGCTGGCCCTCAGAGCTAAGGTGCAACACAAACATCAACTAGACTTTTCTTTTCTTAAACATTCTCAGTCATTTCTTTGAGGGACCTTTAAAAGATGATTAGACTCAAGGAAGTGCAAGTACTTGTTATAAAGTAGATTACTGCAGATACACAGAAGAACAGAGGAGTTCGCAGATGTAGCTTGGGAGAAACCCCTCCATCCCCCAAACCCAACTGTCCTCAAATTGCAAGTGCAACTTCACCCTTGAAGAACGCCTGAAGCAGCAAGCAGACAAGAGCTAGAAACAAGCTTTTCACCTCCTGCAACTATCCATCTTACATCTCTAAAATTTGCAATGAACCTAAACTGCAGAGGTTCATCCAAGTTTTTCATCCAGGTCTGTCTCTGTATTGGAAAATGAAAATGCACTTACATACAGAGTACTTGTAAATGTTTGGGATACGGCTCTCCAGTTACAAGATACTATAATAAAGACTTCACTCTTGATATTAATTTCCCTTTCTTCTCCTCGCATTTCTGAAATGCTGACCTAAAGTTTCATCATTTTACCTTAAAGCTCTAAACAAAGTTCCTTTGGTAATATTATATTTAAGAAACCTGGTGGCCTTCCTCTCCTGCAAACCGTCACTGCAAAGACGTTTAAGATAACAAAAAAATTACCTTGTTCATTTGGAATTTTGGGCTTAAAGAATCACAGGGTACCTGGAAAGATTTAAGCTTCACTTTAAATTTAGTAGTGAAGTCGCTAGCTGAGTTTTAGCATGACCTTCAGATGTTTTCAGGCCCTATGAGGTTCTCCTTGAGCAGAAAGCACCAAAAGGAAAATGGAGTTAACCGTAAACAGGTTGCTTTATCTCTGTTTTGCAGCACAAGTGTGCAATTTAGCCTGCTGGCAGATGTTGGCAAGAAGCAAACTATAGACCAGAGGTTAAAACCCTTAAAAAAAAAAAAAAAAAAAGACATCATTGTTGTAGAAAAATCAAGATAGTAATTAGGAAAAAGGTTTTCCAACCTGTGATTTCTCCCTGCTGTTTTATATAGCTTACATATCAGCAATCCCCCCGCCCAGTATCTTTTCTTACAATCCAGCTGATGGTGCTGTGCTGGTTCTGAGGTTCAGCTCCCCAGGGGTAGCAATGCTGCAGTGACAACTGAGTGCCCCAGGCAGGCACAGACCAAGTGCTTGAGAATGGAAGCTCCCTTCTCCTGCAGACCACCTCCCTCACCTTCTACAAGGACTGCCCAAAACACCTCATCTACCCACCCATCAGCAAAGGGAGGTGTCATGGTCTATATATACAGGTAGTTGTACCTATATAGTAAGACTCAAAAGTCAGCAACTTCAACAGAGAGGACATGGCAGAGGGGAACAAAGCCCCAAACCCAAATAACTCCAAGCAGACTTGACATCACAGGGGAGCAATAGTGAAAGGAAAAGAATCGGAAATGAGCAAAAGGCAATATAAGCACAGTGGTTATTTCCTGTTCATTTATTTCTTAATTTTTTATTCATGTGTAAATTGATCCCATCTGTTTTGTTGTGATTTTTTTATTATTATTATTATTCAACCCCTGAAGGGAGAATACAGGCCACAGTTGAATAACAAAGTTCCCACAAGACTTGGCAATTCAATGTCATCTCAATACATTGTTCCAAAAAGTAGAAGGAGGAGGAACAACACACAAGACTGTAAGGGTGCCACATGGCAAGCGGTACCTATTTGCAAAGACATGTAGGACAAGAGTGAACTGACAGCAAAATGGAGAAGAAAACAGATATAATCCAACATTAAACACCAACGAAAGAGTGTACGTTGTGAAGGCTTGTTCTAGCACGGCTGCAAGCAGCGAGAGGACTTTCCCACTGCCACTCCTGCCATGAATTTTGATGGTAACCATGGAGCACTTGCAAAACTGTGAGAAAGTCACACACACAGAATACTGTATTTTAGAAAAAGTACATCATTCTCTCTAAATCATTCCTTCGAAATCTCTTCAAATTAAACGTTATGGAAAGAGACATCTGTAACCATCTTTTGGCAACTCTGCAACGTAATGTTCTAATTTCCTTTTAATAAATGGACAAATGCTACCAAGTCTCCTTTAAGGAATGCCACCAAAGCTATCGCAGCCCCTGCCTGGCTGAGGTGGCCATGCTCCTCACTCAGATAAAGGCCACCATTTCTTCACCGCTTGACAGGAACCCACCTAAGAGTTTGCTTTTACACTTGTCAGCTTCAGGTACAGGCTTTCAGGGTTAAAGACTGAAAATATAACTTCTTAACAGCTACGTGCTTATCAACTGAAACCTTCCATGTGGACAGAATAGTCCCAGCGTGTTACCTGCATTATAGTCCTTTTAATAAGGATTTTGGAGGTTATGACCTTGTTTTAGATGCAAGTCTTGCCTGCAACTTATTTATAACAGCCTCTTTCTTAAAAAGTTATCATTTTTATGATAACGCTTTGGGATTAAAGCAGTCAGCCCCCCACATTACACTAATGCTCTAATTTGGGGTTACAATCACATAGCACAAAGTGATTTATTGCCCTGGGATACTCTACGAAAGGTACCCAGCTCTGAAAACAGGCTCAAAAAAGGAAGCTTTCATCACCCACTTCACAATAAAAACATTTGAAAGAAAGGGGGGAGTAAAATAGAAAACACACGCACAACACAGATGTAGGAAAAAATCTGTTTGTTTCTAATGTACTGGTGAAATTGGTCAAGACCATCACATCTGTTCTGAATTACAGTTCTCATAAACACAAACAAGGCCATGAGCAAAGGCAAGGATCAAGCAGCAAGAAGGAAAGGCAAGAGGCCTTCACCCCTTTGTTTGCACTGGCCACCGTGGAACATACCCTCGTGCTTTGTGAGAGGCAGAGGTGCCAATGCATACCCCTAGAGATCGGTGGCCCTTCTCTTCTAAGCGCAAGACAGAGGGATGTGCTCAAAACAGCTCGGCACCAGGTCCTTGGGAAAGCTGTTCACCTATCTAACTGCATCCAGCTGCTCTGGGACACAGGCACAAATCCCATTGCAATTTTTTTTTTCCCTGAGAAAACAGAGATCTCATTAAAAAAAAAAAATAGAACAGAAAACATATAAATCAGATGCCTTTTCATTAGATTCCAAAACCCCCCAGATATTAGAAAAATTTTAGTGAGTATAGATAGAAACTATATTTTTGGAAACACAAAATTCAAGCATGTGTAAATTGAGAACAGCCAAATACTGTCCATCCTGCAGAGAAATGCCTCCAGAGCATTGCCTCACAGCCCTGCAGTTAGAAAAAAAAATCCTTTTGCTATATGGGCAATCAAGTTTTAAGGAGAAATTCTTGTTTTCAATAAGGTATCAAAGCCCATGGCAAGTTCTGCTAAAACAAATGAAACAACAACAACAACAAAACACATTGGAGGAGTTTGGACCAGTAAGACTTGTATGTGCCCACAACAATTTATAGAGATGAAATGACAGCACTCTCAGGGCACTTTCTGGGAGCAACTGTTGAATGCAGCTAGTTATAAAAGAAATGTAACATAAGAAATCCAGTCTGAAAAATCTTTTGATATATTGTATTTGCCATGGAAATGCAGGTAATAAAGTGATGCACTGAAGTGGAGGAGTGGGAAAAATATGCAGTTACCATGGAGGAAGCAGCATGATCAAATAACTCATTTTCCTTGACAGTTCATTTATGAAAGAAGGACAGAAACGAGATGCTCTATGGATGCTCAGAGGTAAAAGCCACTACATAACAACCCAATTTAAAAAAGGCTATTTTATACAAAGCAAATCTCTATAAAGATTAATTACAAAACACTGTAAAACAATAAATTTTCCTTTGGCATGCTCACTTGCTATTCTCTTTTGAAACCTCACGACCTTGTCACTGTGCCCTTGAACTATAGCATTAGTTATACACAATATGTTGTGAAGTATAATGAACAATGATCATCCATGCCCAAACTTTATATATAGATTTAAAAAAACATTGGCAAATGGGCTATTAAAAGTGGATGCACCTTATTGATTCCACCTTAAAGCAATTTACAGTTAGACAGCACTATTTGCTCAGTAGCGTTAGAACAAAAATTGCCTGTATTTGTCTTGTTGGCAAGGACAAAACACATCGATGCATTAGAGCTGAGATTTGTACCACGTTCAAACACCGCCGAGAGCTTGTTCATTGTACCTAGCACAGAACCGCACGTGTGCTAACGTGCCGGTACTTTAAAAGATGAAGATTAGTAAACAAAAGAAATATTTTGCCATACAATTGCCTTTCCAAATTATTCCTTATATTCTTCACTCAGTACGTCTTCAAGATAAGTAATTACAGAAAACACTCGCACTGCAAAATGTCTGGAGATGTAATAGCGCATTTAATTGAGACAAAAGTATCTTTACCTATGATACTTTAGTTATGCTCCAAAAGATGAAAAAGCACATACTGGGGGGAAAAGACGGCTACAGAGGCCAGGAGAGGAAGGAAGAGGTATCTCAACTGACCAAACAGTGTATGAATCAGAAAAGGAACTCAGCCTGACTGGTTCCTTACGGTACCCTGGTTCAGGATAAAGTGCCCTGACTAACGTGCCTTCTTCCCTCATAGGCCTCCTCCTAGACATCTATTTCTGAGTCCATTCATGGGATTTTCAGGAAAATGCAAGAGTATTGCATTTTGCTTAATTCAGTGAGAAAACCACACAGCCCACGCTGCACTGGTCAGTGTTTACTGGAAAGATACGTAGAGGTTCTTACCTGCACAGATATCTGATCGAGTCCTGCTTTCTTTCATACTCATTGTTTTTATACTTGTTACCATCTACACTGGAGATGATTTGCAACTCAGGTAAACAATTTCCTCTTTCTGATAAATTCTGAGGTAGATCCATGGAATGGATTTACTGGTTTGGGGATACAGCTGTGAACAGCCAACCTCAGATCTGCCTATTAGGAAATCGAGTCTCAAGGGTACCGATGCTTCAAAGGTATTCCTTCAGCAATTAATTAGCCCTTATTCACTTTGCACTTCGTTTTGTTCTTGATGTACTTAGCAGATACCATCAGAGCACTGAAACGCCTTGAACAAGTTAAAAGAGCCTGTGTCCTTGAGATTAACTGATCAGCCACAGCATGAACCAATATCTGAAAGCTCTTGATAACCAGAGACCACTGTGCTTTTTATGACAGTTTCTGGGAATGCATTCTAGAAGAACAAGGACTTATTTCCAAAGAGCCTAGCGATATGACGCAAACCACAGACACCCTACATCGCCAAAACACTGGCAAAAATAGTGAAGCCTTCTCCAAGGGGTGTTTAGCTGACTTTTACCGTTTTGGAGGTCAGTGGAAGGCAGGTTGGGCAGCCCTCTTGTGCCAAAGCAAAGGAAATGCCCTCCGACATCTGAGAAATGAGGCGTTTTTGTCACGTGGACATCACGTGTGTCCAAGAACACTTCTCATGACCAAACATTAACTGGCATGTACTCAAGATTAGAATCAGGAGACAGAACAACAACAAAAGTCCTGCAGCTGCCTCGACGTCATACTCTTGGATCTCACAAGTCATCAATAACATCCTTCTACTGCCATTATACAGAACAGACATTTCTGTCGGTGATGAGCAAATGTGATTGCCTCCTGCCTCTCACCACAGGGCACCATGCTGCCAGACACAAAGTGTGTCTGAATGCTTCATGCGCTCCTTGTTCTGGCTTTTGGGTGCCCATAAGTACGCAAGTTAACAGGTAAAACACACAACCGCACAATTACAACGTGTCCAGCAGATTGGATTTTCCTACCATATTTATTCATCACACAAACACCTCAGCAGTTGCATCGAATGCTACCACTATAGAACTGGCAAAGCAGTTGTGAACTTTTGACTGTTTAAAGGAAAACAGATGATGCTTTTGGAACAGGCACCAGCAGAGGCAGACAAAATCTCTGCAACATTCATCTGACCATAGCAGAACTTCAAGTCTCACTTCAGGCTTCTCGAGCCGTATTAGTTACATCTTTATCAAATGCTTTACAGGGAAAAAAAAATGTTACGGAGATAAAGAGTATGCCACAGATGTATTATTTCCTTATACTAAAGTAAATACTCATTAACATACTGGAGATGGCTGATTTACAAGGCACTGGACCCAATCCTAAAAGACACACCCGTGCATTGCCTTGCATTCTTCAAGTCAGTGTGAGCTGAGGTTATTCAAACCCTCCCCAGAAAAGCCTTCAGAAGCAGCTGTGTTTTGCACTTTCAACTGTTCTTTAAGCATTTACAGGCAGGGTACTATTAGTAAATAAACAGATGATACTTCCATGATACACTCCACTTCTATAGTACTGAAAGGGAAGTTAATTTTACAACTAGGCTTGGTTTTCAGTGAACACAGCTTTAGCACAGATGCTTTGGTGCTGCTGAAATCCACAGGATTTCCACAGCACCTGCATCATCAGTTATTATTGCCATTAACTGAACGAACCTGTGGTTCACCAGATCCGTACAGGCAAAACGCAGGGTCTGCTTCCCATTTGGAGAAGGTACCTAGATGTCAAACGGGACATTCTCTCTGAATTAGCACTGCTGGTTCTTCGAGGCATTTGCTGAATTTTGCAAACTAGACAGTGGCAATTTGCCCAGCGCCCCTGAGCAATTAACGCTCACTGAAAAATGAGTGGAGGCATTTGAAGTGAACAGGCAGCATATGAGCACTCCTGGAGATTACATTTTTCGTGTGTGGAAGGTGGAGATCTTCATCCAAGAAAGTGGCTTTAGCTGGAAGCAGCATCATGATCATCTCACAAACGGTCTCCTGGAGCTCCAACCTTTGAATGCTAAAAGGCAAAGAGCGTTCAGGAAACAACAAGAGAGTCGTCTTCTGCCAGTTTGAGTTGCTCTCAAGAGGAAAACTGAAACTGGTTCAGGAATTTTGGTTCCTGGTATCAGTAGCTTCAGGGAGCTGCTTTACAAAGCCATTTATGGCAGCTATGGGAAGCATCTAGGGGTCAGGAGACAGTGTTAGCCAGCATCAGCAGGAATCGCATTTAGCCAGCTGAAGGACTAAAGGTTAATAGTCCTGGTTGTCCTGCAACGTTCTGGTTAACTACAAAACATCTTAAAGGAGACTAATTGTTTCAAAGGCTTTACAGATCAGCAGAATAAGAAAAGCATGGTCCTATAAACCATATAGTTATCAGGCTGGTGGTGGAAATGTCACAGCAGGATTTACAAATTTGAATTGAGCTTTCTTTTAAAAATCCACACCCATGTTTAAAAATGTAGCTTGCTGGAGGGGGCAATGCTCTGGGATGGACCACTAGCCCAAGTTCTTTTCCCAGAAATTGCTAGAGGGTAAAAGGAAATTCTCTGAAATTCATCACCAAGTTTTTGCTTTGATCACCCATTCCCTGATGTCTAATCACTCTGCTGCATACCAGCCTGATGACCACAGTATCACATAAGAGTAGGAAACTGCCTGTGTTTGAATGAACTATCATGCTAAAACCGGGTTTGTAGCTCTTCATGGAGAACAGACCAGGCCAACCCTCCTCAGTACTGGGTTCTTCTCCAATGATGCTCGTTGTTTCTTTTCTCTTTCAAAGCCTACCGCATTCCAATCCACGTTAACCTGTGCATAATTCAAACAAATCAAGCTCATCACATCTCAGGACTGTGAGAGCCTTCTTACCATTTGGACCATAAGCCTCTCTGTCCTGGCCCATGCTCCTGTAGTAGCTGCAGCAAAGGAAAGCAGCCAGGACAGATGTGCAGAGCAGAAGATACCTCTTACATATTTTGTCTATCAGCTTGCTGCTGAATACGTTTTGGAACCAGGGGATGTAGTTGTATTTAATGGCACTTGATAGCTATTTCATCTACAGATTTTCCCTGCTTGGTCTCTGAACCCAGGTAAAGACTGTGGTAATTAGTTCAAGGGGGTTTTGTTTTGGTTTTTTGGGGGTTTTTGGGGGTTTTTTTTGTTTGGTTGGTTTTATTTTTTTTAATCTAAATGAAACTTGACACAGCTGTCAAAAGTATGGCATAGACGATAACGTACTGTTGTAACACAGTGGTATTTATGAAAAAGCAAACATAGGAAAGCTAAAGGCATCCGTGTGTGCTTTGGAAAGAGAAGGCATGGGCCTGTCTCTTGACCCTTTTTGCAGGAAGAAACTCATTAGTGACACGGGGCCATGCCTCCAGGGATGAATAAAGGACCTGTCCTGCAAACATTTAGCTGCCAGCTCAGTTTCAGTGGGATTCCTCACATGCTTAAAGCGAAGCAAGTGTGTGAATGTTTGAAGCATGCCGCTGTGCTAATGCCTGACGCTCTAAGAGCACCAAGTGTTTGTTATTCCCTTGGACAACCCCGGGGGGGTGGGGGGGTGGGGTGTGTGTCTCCAAGAGATGTTACATTCCTATTCACAGAAGGATTCAGCAGAATGTGGATCCCACGGCAAGGTGGGCTGTGTGAAAGGAAGGTCAAGGGAACAGACCTGTGAATGAAATGCTAAGAATTCGCATCTTTTGCTCTCCTGGGTCAGAGCCCATCACCCACGCCTCTGTCAGCCTCAGCCTCCCTCCGACGCCTCTGCCAACACAGCTGTTTTGGAAACACAGCTCCATACACTGGGAAAGCTTAGTTTCCAAATAGTGCCTTTAAAAATATTCTGTATTTTGTCTTCCTCTAGTCACAACAATAAAATAAAATAAAATGCTTGAGACCACCTCTTACCTCTCCTGCCCCTGGACGTGGTACTACACCACGCTCCTGTATAAAACCAGCTACTGCCCAAAGATGCTGGAACAGCAAAGCTGTGCCAAATTACAGACCCAGCATTATCCCCTGCTGCAAGCACTGTGCACATACAGACACCATTCCTTTGACACTCAGGGTGGTTTATTGAGCCAGAGTTTGCCTGTCAGACACATGCCCTGAGGCTCTGAGTGGTGCAACCCCTGCAGCCAACCCTCTGAGCACCACAGGTCCCTGGCACAGCCCTCCTGCTCCCCACGACCCTGGTACAGCCCTCCTGCTCCCCACGTGTGGGCAGGGCAGACAGGGTGCATCTCCCCGGGGTCTGGCCAGCAGAGCGCTTACCCACTCCCGCATCTGCCAGGGAAAGCGCTTACCTGCGTTTCTTTTTCTTAATCACACGCTATGGAGGCTCTAGCTATGCACTACAGGGGCACTGGCGACAAACGCTGGCTTAGAGGGGGGGTTGAGGTGCTGGTCCTCGCCTGGCAGCGCTGCCCCAGCCATGCCAAGCCCACCCTTTGGGGGGGGCAGCACGGGGCCAGCCCCTTCCTCTTGGTAAAGGAGCATTTTTGACTTGGGCCAGGACAGCGACTGAAGCCAAAGCGCAGCGGTGATGGAGGGCCAGCTTCCTCTGACCTGAGAAGGAAATCGTGGAAAGCAGCATGAATGTAATGCTGTTGCGAGCCTATAATTAAAGGGAAGACGACCACTTTGAGTCCTGAATAACAATTTCTTCAGGCAGGGTTTCCAGCTCCCAGAAGAGAGAAGAGCTCTCCGGGAGGGCTTGCGGAGCTGCCCTGCAGTGGCACAGAGCTAAGGAGAGCAGGAGGTTTAATACGGATTGTTTCAGGCTTTTCTAAGCACATCCCCTTGTTTAGGATTAGAAGATAATGACTTTTGGTACACTGCAGAGTAATTATAAAAATAATTCTATTTACCTAGTATCTTTTATCCCGAGAGATCCAAGGAGTATTTACGAAGCATAGGCCAGATTTTTTAGCTCAGGAATGCGTGCAACTGCAAACAAACACCTTCTGGGCTTGTTCAGTTCAAACATTTGCACGTATGAACATCCAGCTACCTGTTTCATTTCATCTGCTTTTCAACAAACAAACAAGAAAACATGCTATTGGCCCAACTGATTTAGAAATAAAATTTGTTGGGTTTTAGGAAAATACTGAAAAAGCTCCACGACGAAAAAACCCACACTCCAGTAAAACTACAAATTCAAGCATGGCCCTGTCACAGTTCCATAATAACTAAATTTAATTACACCCATGCATACCAATTTACCTCTGCTGTCTCAGAGGTTGTTTTATTGTCGCTGTACAGGAATACCTCCCAGGCAACTCACCTTGGGGGAGTGGTGACAGCTGCTGTTTAATCAGTTCAGCAATTAGCTTAAGTTCTGCTTAATGGTTGAACATTCAACCCGTGGCACGGACTTTAGTGATGTTTAACTTGGGGACGGAGCAAAGGCAAAAGTTTAAACCCCTGTCTTGTTTGGAAGAAGTTGCGATGAAGATGAAATAAAATAAAATAAAATTAGGTATCAGACAGCAACAAAATTTCAGTTTTCAGGATGTTGTTTTTAAAAGAAGCGTGGTCCTCTTGGCCAAGTACAGGAACACAATTCCCAAAGTGAGCTTGCTAAGGGTGGGAGGGAGAAGGAATCTTTCTCCCACTGCGAAACTGTTTCACATCTGATGGCTGAAGCAGCTTTCTGCAGCCACACTGCTCCCCGGCTCCAGAGCTGGGGCAGAACCAGCAAAAACCTTGCTAGATTACAAATGCTTCCAGATGCACTGTAAAGAAACTGAAGCAAAAAACCCACCAAACCTTCCACACCTTCCACCTAATTCCTCTGCTACTGGGTCTCCCAGAGGGGTCTGGGAACGGCTGTGGCTGGGGAATGCGGCTCTCGGACCCTCTAGGAAGCCTCAGGGCTTCTCTTTCAAGTCCTGAATCGCTAAAAAACTGCTGCTGCTGAGGTGGGGACGGCTCTGAAAGCCTTATCGCCTCTGCTGAAGGCTGACAAAGAAAGGCAGAGGGCTCAGCCACCCAGTTAACGTCCCGCAGTGGACACGGGTTTGATTGAAATTCTGATTTGGGGCTTGATGGTTTTGCCAGGGAAATGAATTGGGCCTTTTGAGTCTGATGAGAATCCAAGTTGTACCTCATCACCCTTAGATTTTTCTTGAAAAATGTTTGGGCAATTGCCACCTCACAATTAGAAGTGAAATCAGACCATCTCTCTCAGTGTAAGGTACATTATTATTGTAATTTGCATGAAAAATACCTAGATAAAGGATGCTATTCATTCTAATAAATGCTAAGCTGCTTTTACTAGACACTATATATTACTGGAGTCGAACCCTCGAGTGAAAAGTGGTTTTATCTGTTCTGCTGTTATCTGATGTTCTGAATATGAGTTACTGCAACAAAGTAGTGCTAAACCTCTGCTACTGAGGCCAGAGCAGAAGAGACAACTCAATTTACTTTAAGTGGACCTGATTCAGTAATTTTTAGAAGCGCATGAGAAGCTCTCCATTTTATGCCCGTGCCACATAAAAAGTGCATTAACGTTGCCATTTGGATTGGGTTTTGTCTAACAGTGATTCTTTCAGGACTTCCTCCTGCATTAAAAGTGAGGATCAAACCAATTCATACTCTGAAAAGGAACAAATACAAGTCCCCAACAGATGTTAAACTGCATGCCGCATTTAAAAGGCATGCAAGGCACGAGTGTACTGGGGGGGGGGGGGGGGGGGGGGAAGGAATATTTTGGTGCATTAGTAACGGGCTTGTAGCATCATTTCTCCTCTTTTCCTTCCAGGGGAAAATACTTTGCTAGAAAACTGTGCTGCTAAAAAATTAGAAAAAACACAGTACATGGTATCTATCAGCTGTCTTAGTGCCATGTTCTCAATAACTGAAGAAGCCCTTCCCAAGTGCCATGAAATAAATACAAGAGTATATAGGTTTTAACTGACAGGGCTGCTTTAATACAGAGTTAATTCTTGCTTGGCTTCACAAACACACACACTGCTCTTCTGCTACACCACCACCCACACATTGTGCTCTTCAGAAGTATCTGCTCACCATTAAACAGTCAGCTTTCCGCTTTCCTGATCTGGTTTGACTTTTCAAAGTGGATTTGGCCACCTGTGCAAGTTACACGGTGAAGCAGTTTCCATTCACCCCTTCGCTTACACTGCTACAGCCCTTCCATCACAGCCAGCACTTGCTTGCAAGACGCAACCATGTGTAACGCAAATACAGTGGTCAGAGAGACCAGGGCCTCCTTCTGGAGACCCTTCCCCATGGAGGCTGTGGCTGTTACTCTTTATTCTGGCCACTTTGTCCTTCTGCCATCAGGTCATCTGAAGGGAACACCGGCTCCTGCCTCTGCCACTCCTGCAGAGGATCCCAGAGCCAGAACCTCGGCGGTGAGAGCTGCTGCTGCGGAGAAACTGTCTCAACTTGAAGCTCTTCAGTGAAGGCAGGGAGTAGTTTCACCAATCAAGAAGTTCAAGGCAGAGGAGGGGGAGCGTGTTCCAGCTTTTAATATAAACATGAGGAGCTCTGCTCAGCCAAGTTGAAGTTTTTTGTGTCCCCTTTGTAAAGCTCACCAAGGTGTTCCACACTGTGGAACAGAACAACAGGGTTGTTTAGCACCCCGGGCAAAGAACAAATGTTTATTAACCGAGAGAAAATATTCCTGCTCAGACATGGCCTGGCATGCACAGCTCTGATGAAAAAGTCACTCCAGCCATTTACATTAATCAGACTGAGCTCTTCATTAAGAATAAAAGAAGTGTCTGCCCTATATGTCCATCATAGCTTTCACTCTTTATTTTTAATAATATACAAGTTTTTCCATTTTAGCTTTAATTAATCTGTCATTCCTACCTGTAGCAATTTGCTGGGTACATCATGGCTTCAACATAAGAAAGGTCTGTTTGGTCTCCTAATAATTTCATACTTCTAACTCCCACCCCTCCTTCCATCTCTTAAGACACTTCAAAATACACCATCTTATTTTAAATGCTTCAAGAAAATTCCTGTGTTAAACAAACCTGGTAAAGGTTTAAAATGCCAAAGCTTTAGCAAAGTGCAGGTGAAGCAGAATGGCTGGCAGATCTCCCCTGCAAGCAGCACAGACTTCAGGGCACAAAGCTGCTGCAGAAACACTTCTTTACAGTTTTATTGTTTCATTTTAGAACGAAGCACAGGAACTGCTAACCAAAATTCTGCTGAAGTTAACAGTCAAAGTTGCATCTTCCACTAGTATCAGGGCCACAGGGTCAACAGCAGACACACAGTTTCACTGTGAAAATAATCTAAATTTCTTTCTGGGGCAATATCCCTTATTTGTGCTTCCTCTCTCTCTACAGTGTGGGATTGCAGTGTCCCTCCCATGTGGGCTAAGCGCAACCACTGCATTTGGATGAGTAATGGCTAGCTGGGCTGGAACGTTTCCACTAAAACATTCCTCTACCATAATGTCTGAAACCATTTTTCTGGCTTTTAGTTCAGACTACAAAGTCCACAGATTCAAGCAGGCACCCCGTGCTTAAGCCAGAGGTTTGGTCTATGGACAGTTCATGCTTGCTTGGTACTGCAAACAGAGCATGCTGTCACCTGGAAGGGACTAACGGACCAGAAACAGGACGATGTGCATGAACAGCACACCTTAAAATAAAATACCCAGCTGAAATACGAAACACGATACAATTACCTGTACAAAACAGGGCAATCGGCATTCACCTCAGTAACACTACAGCTCCTAACTGCACATAAAGATCATCAAATCGGCTGCCTCAGTGCAAGGGGATGGATGGCTCTTCCACAACATGCATGTTTTCCAGAGAAAGGTGGGAAAAGGCAGTACCTGTCCTGGGTGACTGCAGGTCTCTCTCCTGACTTCCTTGCCTCCCAATCATAAAACAAGCAGCCTCAGAGGGAGTCTGTGACCCCAGGGCAGACATTTTGAAGAAACCTAAAGATAACTCCCTGATAGAGGAGCGATGCTAGTACCATTTACATCTAACATCCCATATTCCACATCAGCTGTCCATGGAACAGCATTAAAAAAACACCCCAAAAACAACGCAAAAAAGACCCCCTTCCCCAAACCCCTTTGTTCTTCCATATGCTGAGGAATGAGACGATGCAAGCAGAACATGGCTTTATTCCCCCAGCCAAGGTCTAAGCGCTAGACCTTTGTCTTACACAGAAAGGATTCAACAGGCTGCAGTGTTGGCTGGTTGCATTTAACCATGTGCAGGCAAGTACCAATTCCAAATGTGGGAAGGGACCCAGAAATCTCTCCCCAAAGACAAATGTATGGAATTCAACCACGTTATCTACAAGAACTTGGAGACATCCCAGCAACAGGTTAGAACAGCCTTGACATATCTGATGCTTCAGCAAGAGCCCTGTGGGAATGGATCACACCAACCTGCGCAGCTAGCCAGCAGCCAGCTTCCACACAGATCAGGAGGATCCCAAGAACTCACCAGGACAGTGAGAAACCATTAACAACTTCAAAACCAGGGGTATAAAAATGATTTTCCTTTTGGATTGGCAAAGCAGCCAATACACATTTGGAACCGCGCAGTAGCTCTCCAGCTGTAGCACCTCTGCCTCTCTCCAGGAAGAAATGAAGCACCTTAAATCCTATCTATACCCTTAAATCCTACCTATGCTTATGTGATCCAGGGATCCTACGTGCTTTAAAAGTACTAGTGGACACAGCCCTGTGGGCCGGTGAGCCTAGCAAACGACTCCTCTATCAAACAAAGGATAGAGATCCACTGCAAACATGAGTCATACGATGACAGGATAAGAGAAGTTCCTCCATCCTGGCAATCCCCAGAAATTTATATAAAAGCAGACTCTTCACAGCATCACCCACTCAATCCCAGCTCAACTCTAAAAATCAGATTATGCTTTTCAGGTGCAGCACTATACACAGCAATCCTGATTTCTCATTAATTAAACCCTAATTCTGCATATCAGCACAGCCATTTCTTCTAGATCAGAACAAAAAGCCCTTAACACACACAGCCGTCTGAGATTGACCATTTCAGTTTAATGGTGCCATGATGCTCCTAATCCTACTGCGGCTCCAGGAGGAAGGTGTCCATGCTACAAAAGCCGACACTGCCCATCTGCCCATCCCTTCTAACTCAAGATTTCAGAGTTTGTGCCGAGCATGAACATCTCCATCCTAAAGAACCTGAATTGCCTCCCTTAGCTTTCTGAGCTTTTGCTTTTCTCATGCTAATGCCAGTTGTACAGGGTTTGGAGTCAGCTCACTGGTGATGCAAATGAAGGTGTTAAGACTGGCACTCCACAAACCGGGGCACTTTTCCCTCGGCAGACCCAGACTCTTCGGTGGGCTCAGTGTTGGGCAAGGAGGGCTCCGTCAGCCAGTCCAGCATGACTTAGAAGCCTGTGTCTGAACTTGAGGCAGAGCTGTGTGTTGCAAAGGCAGCATTAGGATCGGAGTATAGCAAAAAAAATCCATTTCACAAAGCACTTTTACTGTCAGAGAAAAGTTCCCCAGAAAATTCAAAATTGGGAGCTGCGAGCAAGCTGCTGTCCCTCGCATACATTCTACTGACTACAGAATAATTTCTGGTATTAAACTGCGGGGGGGGGGGGGAAGGTGGGCAGGTATTCTGAATTGTATCACTGCATGTTCAAAAGATGATTAATCAACCTCCTCAAATTAGCCTTAGGGAAACAAATGCTTTCTCTCTCTCTCATTAATTTTTTACCTTTCATTACAGCCAAGGCTTCGGTTTTGAACCTAGTGACTAACCAAAACAATATACCTTATCTTTAGGAAGGTGAAAAGTAGAGATACTCAGCCAAAAAGCAGCGAGATCCACCTTCCATTTAGTCTCTCTTTGCACAGCAGCTCAGATCGGGCTAACTGGTCGCACCCCGCTGGTTCCCTGCCTTATCTTCCCCCATTAATCCCACATATCTTTAAGAGTTTGCAGACCATAACTGTGAATAGCCCATGAGCTTAAAGGGGTGAGCTCTGGCGAGGGCCTTTCAGGTCACTGAACCTGGGAAGTATGGAAAGGCACCGCTACTTCTCAACTCCACAGAGCTGAAAGTGCATCTCAATGGAGATGCAACCACACTGGAAGCATCCTTCTCCTCCGTGAGCGGCAGGGCTGAAAATAAAAATCAATATTTTCTATGCTGCTGCTGCTGCTGATTTAATCCACAGTTTGCATTATGTTTTCAAGAAACAATGAGAAGACTGGGTTTAAAACCAACAAAAAAATAATTGTAAAGGCTATGACCTTTTTTATTTTCCCCTCCCACAAATATGTACAAAGTCCTTGGATGTTCCCATCAGTTTCTGGCCTTGTCTTTAAAGACATTAATATGCTTAAATACTTGGGAATTAGGCTTCCATTATCACGATCCCCCAGAGGTGTTTTTACTTTTTCTTCTTCATTATGCAAAGAACATGAAGCAAGATCAGGTTTTTATGAGCCCACCCGCAAAGGCATCAAATATGCTGACTCTTAATAAAAAATTTGGACTGGAAAACCTAGTTTTGGTTAATGTATTAAAAAAAAGAAAAAAGAAAAAAGAAAAATAAAACTACCAAAGAGGTACTTTCATTCTAATGGCACAACCACAGGACAGTAATGAAAGCAATGTGACTTCCCAGCATCCCCAAGAAGGTCACCGCATACAACTCCATTGCCTGCCAGGATGCAGGGCAGATCTAACTATTCCTGCTGCCTGCTTTCTTAAAAAAAAAAAAAATGGAGGGAAAAAAAAAAAAAAAGATTTGGCAGTTTCATCTCCATCCTGTTCTCCAGGCAGTAGCATGAGGCGGGCAGAAGCAGCACCAGCCATCACTCACTACACCTCCCTGGTGCTGGAAAGAAACAATAATGCAAAAATCAACGGCTGTAGACCCATAAGAGGCAGTTAATACAATTAATAATAAGTACAGCAATTAAATAAAACTATCCACTTTTGTTTACACACTAGAAAGTTCAGGCCTCCTCAGAAATTATCTTTCATCCTCTGGGAATGGAGTCTCATGGTTGGCTTCAAAGATGCTGGCACAAAGCACAGACCTTTTGTTTAATTGCCCTCTTTTGAAGCAGAATATTAAGTCAAATGAAATTGAATATGAAAGGGAGCAGCCATACTGGAGTCGATGGGAATGAATGATGCTAACACAGACCATATCTGCCCCCTTCTCCCCATCTTTAATGTTATTAAGGGAAGCATATTTTCCCATCCTGCCTCTGCAAAATGCACCACTAGGAAAGAGAAAAAAAATGCTTTGGATGGAAAAAAAAATACTTCCCCAATTTTATTTTATTTTTTTTTAACGTAAAAAAATATCCACAGACTGTATGTAAGGCTGGCAACCTCAGAAGTACTGGTGTTGGAATAGCTCTCCTCCTGTTGTCATGAAATCACTGATATCGAGCGAGGCTAAGGCCACTTGGAAAAAAAAAAAACCCAAACCATTGGTAATGTTTTTAAAGAATTGAGGGTTTTATGCAGCAGATATGTGAAAATATGAATATATATATATACACACACGTATACATATTTCCATGGATACATGTAAGTAAATACACACAGAAATGCACCAACAACCACATCTCTGTGGACACTAGGGGTTGGTTCCCCCACAGGACTCAGAACTTTCCCAGAATGTTACAATTTCGTATTTGCATTCCCTCATTAAAAAGAAACTGCTGAAGAGAATAGCTCGACCTGTTTGCTGATACAAATTGTTACTACCCAGAGGACTGCACACCTATGAACATGCAGCAAAGTGCTTAATTTTGACAAAGAAAACTTCACATGGCAGGAAAAAAATCCCAATAAGTATGGTTTCTTCTCCCTCTCCTGTCATAGTAAAATTTTCTACTTTTTTCACAGACATTTGGGATATTGCTTACTTAAAGCTTCCAAAATTTAAAAGAAACCACTGCATTGCCTTTATTCATTGAAGTAAACAACTATAGATGCTACAACTATTACATTTCTAGAAGGCAAGGAGACGGCTCACTTAGTCATCTTAGCTGCGTGCCCTGAAACTCCTCTTGAAAACGTTTGGTGCTGGGTTTTTATTCAGCATTTGAAGAACTTCTTTTCCTTTCCCCTGTAAAGTCTTCACTTCAAAGGAGTTGTTGTAGGCTGGGACCCGATGGGTTGAGGTGTGGACACTACTTTTGGCACTGGGAAGCCTATGCCATTTGCACAAGGGTGATTGACTGTGGTCCTAAAAAGGATGCGCGATCTGAGATCAGATGGTCAATAATGAGTCATTACACGTCACACGGTGAAACGCAGAGGCCACGTGGTCCCCAGCCACCACGCGTGTTGAAGACAAATGCTGTCTTTGAGCAAATACAGAAATGCATGCCGTTCCCTGCCACGGCAGACGGAATTCTCCCGGCAGGCGCAGATCCATACCATACTGTAAATTATGGCCTGCTACAAATGAAAAATGCTGATTTGGGGATTGTTCACTTTGTTATAATTTTCCAAGAGTAATATCCTGCAGGGAACAGCCAAGTTAATACAATGTTTCCACTCAAAAATTGGCAGCCCCAGCACAGCCGATGGGGTGTATTTAATGAGAGTTTGCCTGCTGATAAAATGTTATTGCAGAACATGCAACCTAAGGAGAGCCTCATATTTTCCATCCCGGGATATAACCTTAGTCTAGCAAAACCGGGTAACTGGCAGTAGTTCTCTGGATTTGTAATACACCGTATATTTTTACAGCCATTAGAAGTGTACAGACGCCGTTTTGTCTGGTTTATTCTCAAAGGTAACAGCTCAGGATCTGCCATGGATGCAACTCATACCCGTTATTTTCACACTTGGCTCCAATGTGCTGCACAAGGCTCATTGGCTCCATCGGAACGGAGCATAACTCGCGGCGCTAATCACCTCCGACACAAGCATTTGCTCATCTTTCCTTAACTTGCTCAGGGCTGGTTCGTCTATTTTCTCCAAACATCGTATGTCTGGCATGGTGAACAAATAATTTACAGTGAACTGTGAAACTACAGTAATGTATAAGACAAAACCCAGGATTGAGCAGCTTAACTGGAAAAAAAAAAAAAATCTGAAGTGTCAAAACCCCCCTGCTGCTCTGCTGTGAGCATGGCACAAAGGTAACAGATGTGTGCAGCCCCGAAACCATCCTCCCTGTCCCTCTCCCTGCCCAGCACTCCTTTCACATCCATCAGCTCACATAAAGCTCACGAGCTGCTGAAGGCTGGGACTCACTGAAACATACAGGGGAAAAACCTCCGTTTCATGCTACATCTCAGCGATCAGCATCACACACAGATGAGGCTTCAGCTTCTGCGGCCGTCACCAGATGACAGGATCAGTGCCTGAGCATCGAGAGTTGGAGGGAAGAAGCCAAGTACCACCAGAGCCCTTTGGGCTGGGCACAGTAGGATGCACAGACACACACGACAAACATTACAGAGCCCCCCTCCCCGCGAACTTGAGAGCTGAACGTGATGAGCATTGTATATAGTGACAGTTTGACATAATTGGTAGAATATCATTTTGCAACATAATTGTTTTGCACCCAGGACTCTGCAGAGGAGGGAACAAAACCCCAGACGCTGCCTTGAGATCACAAGCCAAGTGCTTTGCTAGAAGATACTAACAAACATGCGCGTGTATGTCAGTATGTGCGTGTAACTCCACAGCTCCTTTCTCCACGCCCATGTACAGTGCAGCGAATCTGCTAAAGCTTAAATGGTGGGGAAGGTCAAGGTTTTATTGTGGGAAAGCCAATGGTAATTTTGCTGCCTCTCTGGAATACTGCAAGCAGCCAAATTGTACAGCTTGAGAAGAAAGATAGAAGTTGCCCTTGAATTTAGGGCTTTAAAGAAACTGTAGCTCTGCTGGTCTTAGAACCAACCACCCAAGGGTACAGACCCGCTGTATGTCTCCATAAACCGGGGACAGCAAGCTATTCCTTTGCAAGCACAGCTCCTTCTACATGACAGGACAACAAGCTTTCCAAAGGTAGAACCGGGATTTCAGAAACCTCCTTAGTTACAGGGCTGCCAAAACTCCAGTGACCATCCCTGCATTTCCTAAGGATTCCTTCAACTCTCCCCAGTGCTCCTCCAGAAGAAGGGGCATGCAAACACTTTGGCGAGAGGCAGAAAGTTCTTCTAGCAGCACAGCACTGTGTCTGATCTGGAAACCTGGTTTTCCTCAACACCACAAGGGATGAACAAAGGGAGATTTTGCAGGAGAGGCTTCCTGCCTGCACAGGCGCCTGTTTTCCTTTGGTGACGGGCACACAGCTTTGGGGAACACCAAATACTGCGACTGCTCAGCATCCCAAAGAGCAGACTGACATATCTAAAGGCTTATTTAATCTCTTGGCTGCAGGGTGACATCTCAGATGTTATGTGACACACACCCCACCCCCCCAAGGCTGGTCTGAGGAGGAGACAACTCTCAGTCTTTGCTTTTGGGAGCGCGTTTTCCCATGGAAGAGGGCAGCTGGCGGGAAGGACCCCTTGAGCTCAGGAGCGGCTGCGTATTGCAACACCCTTGCTTGGCAGAAGTGGCTGCGGCGTCCCTGCAGCTGTCCTGGGTAGTGGCCAGGGGCTCTCACTGAAGGTGCTCCATCCCATGTCCAAGTCTTTTATGAGTCCCAGACTTGCATAAAAGGACTGATGCCAAGTTCAGTATGTTCTTGGTTTTACCAGCTGCCTTTTTGAATTAAATTAATTGAATTCAGAACAGGACAAGAAACTACAAAAAGCAAGGTGCAAAAGATTCCTTCACTTTTGTCCAGGTTCCCTGGTGTTTAGCTGGAGATGTTACCCAACAGCCAAGGCCTTGGTTGGTGCCAGTGGGAGACGCAGACATTTGCCTGCTAGGAGCAGGAGACTAAAAGTACTAAAGCATCGATCCCATGTCAAAAGCATGGAGCATCTGGCCTGTGCTGTACTCTCCTGTGTTAAACTGCTGCTAAGTGCTATAAAAAGTGAGTTTTCCTATGTATTTAATCCCAAAGCTTCCAGCAATTTGTTCCATTACCAAACCTCAAACCAGCTACTTTTTCAATTGGTTGCATTTTAGACCTCCGTGCACTACTTTTTCAATTGTCACTCAGAAACCAGGTACTCAGCAATTTTTGCTCTCTCCACCTCTTTAAGCCGTGTGACAAAAAGCCCACTGTGGAAAAAGTCAAGGGGCAACACTCAGTGTTAGGGCCTCGCTGCCTCTACTGCTCAGACCTCACTACAGGCAGATCTCCTGGTGACTGCATTCACCAAAATAAATATTCGGTGCTTCACCGGTCCCAGGCCTGAAGGATTTTCCTTTACATCATATAAATTTCCCATCCAACTGGCAGCACCTCTTCTTGCCAAGATGACCAGGAAAGTAAGGTAGCGAGTGTTCACCAACTTTGACAAGAAATCCCATGGATGCTACATGAACCAGCTAGGCTTTGACGGCACATGGCCATGTGCCGTGTCCAAACAGCTCAGTCTCAACCAGCACAGGAAACTAAGCAAACTGTTCCAGCAGTTGAAACATTTTCTAAAAATTGCTGAGAAGAAAAAAAAAAAAAGAAATATTCAATTGCCGGCCTCTTCAATACGTGACAGAAAGCAAGCACTTGGTTTCAAAGAGGTCATTAAGCCTTTAACTATTCACTTAACATGAACGCCACTAGCAATACCGGTCAAGTCAATGTTTGTGCATGATTACGCTTCAAATTTAGATGGGAAGCTGTTGTACATAACAGGATCTGTGGAGACTTGTTTCTCTCCCTAATGGATTTAAATTGCCAATAAAATGGGGCCCAGGATCGAGATGCAAAGCGAAGCTTGAAGAACAAATATTTTCTCTGTCATTCGTTTTCAAAACGCTGTGAAGATCAAGGGGATTTTTGTCTTGCCTGTCCAATGCATGTAATTAAAAAAAAATCAATTAAAAATAAAAATTATGGGGACGAAGTGCCTTTTGAATCAAATCACATGATGGACAGCCACCACATGGTGTTATTCTCCTCACCCCAAAGAAAAAGGCTGCAGGTACAAATGCCCCGGGGGTGGCAAATGAACAGGTGCTGCTGCAAGCCCAAACCACCCAGCGTACAAACTGCTGCTCCTTCCCGCAGCGCTTGGCCCAGGGGTGCGGGTCAGCCCTGCTCAGCCACCTGAATGCTTCTGGCAAGGGCAACGGGCAAGTCGCTGGGCAAAGGAATACACCTATCTTGGCTTGGGAAAAAATAAAGCAAACACAACACACCCAAGATTGGCACCAGGCTCCTTGGCCAGGGAGAAGTTTCCACCCCCCTTCTCCAGGGCTCCATCCAGCCGGTGTGCAAGTGTCCCTGTAACACGTGAGTGAAGTGCAGTGTTTGGCACCTTTTGCGGGCCTCCCAGATTATCGCAGAGGTAGTTTTTGCTTACAGAGCCCTTTTGCCTTCAGAAACCATGTAAGATCTGCAAACAGGCTATCGTCCTGCGAGTTTGCCAGTGTATAAAAGGGCTAACTACTCATTTGATGGAAATAAGCTGTGAACACCTAAGCCTCTACGGGATCAAACGCTTGTAAAAAAAGTCAGCAAGAAAGGAGATGTAAATATCCCACCTGTTACCCTGGCATGCTGCAGAAAGTAGTGTCACTCAAAAAAACAACAAAAAAACCCCAACCCAAATACCACCCTCCCACTCAAAACAGAACCCACTACTCTATGCAGGTGTCCCATAAATACCCTCTTTGAAACTTTACTCATAGTTGAATCTGGACTGCAGCAAAGAAACTGATTTGTATTCAGCAGCAGGATTGCTGCTAATGCTGCAGAAAAACACAGTGCAGATTAATTCTCTATATTAATGAAAGCAGAATATCCCAAAGCTGTGAACTAATAAATACGCAGTCATGGCTAACAGCAGTTTATAGACAACATGTAGTTCAAAGCTTAATAGATTCTTTTTTTTTTTCCCCCCTTTTTTGTTTTCTATTGCACCACAACTTACAAACCCTGACAGACCTTGCAAGAAAATGCCATCGAGGGATAAATTAAGAGGACCCTTAGGAAGAGGTTAAGGTTATGCAGGCGCCTGCTCACCTAGCTGGGTTGTAACGCCTAACCCAAACACAACGTCCCAGCTTATCGAGGAGACTGGAACCCTTCCAGTGCCAAGCTGGGGCCAAAGGGTGACGGCAGCTGGGCCGGCAGGCAGGTTGGCAAGCAGCAGGCAGAGCCCTTTGTCCCCCGCATCCTTGGCTGGGGTTCCTGGGAGCATCTCCCAGCCAGCAGCAGCGCCTGGCCCCAGCCCATGCCTTCCTCCTCCTCGGAAGGTCAGAGGCAATTAACAACGGACATATCACCCAAACCCATCAGATTTCATGGCAATTTCCACACATGCAAACACACAGACACTTTTTAAGACCCCTGCATTTACATCTTGCTGTGGCTTCACCCACCCTTCATCTTACAGCTAAGTAAATGCCCGGAGAGGGAAAAAATAATTTCTTCAGTCCATGTGCCCTGTCTTGAGGCATGTAATTTCTTGATTATGTAAAATTACTTAGGGTTGGGGGTGGGGCTGGGCTTAGACCATATCAAATCTATATAACAGTGCAGACAGTTATAATACACAGATCCCAATTTTATAATCCTCTTTTGACTATCTCACGGGCAATCCATTGTTCTGATCCCCACAGAGCCAGCCTGACCCACACAACCAAAACCAAAACCAACCCCCCTCCCCAAACCCAGAGCCTGCCGAGCATTTGATACTTGAATTCAGGTAATTTTAGCTCCTCTTTGCTGTGTATTTTTTTTTTTGGCCACACTTCTTCCAGCACTCATTCTGAGACACTAAACCAAACCCCCCTGCTTTATCTGCAACAGATTAATTACGATTTCTCTGCAGAATCCTTTATTGCAGTTACACAGTGGCCTGAAATAAAAAACCAAACCAACAAAAAGTAATTGAAAGAATACTGCATAGGACTTCTCTACAACAGCTTGGATTCATAAAGGACAAACAAATTTTTTGTTTGTTTGTTTTTTGCCACAAGTCCTTTACACCAGGCAGCCCAGACTGGGAGCAAACCTGACAGACTTGCATCCCTGCTTCTGAATGCTTCTGTTCCTGGCGGTAAAGCCAGGTCTGCTTCCAGCCCTGAGTGCCATACCTCAGCAGGGCTGGAGACCTACCTGAGGGCAGAATGTGACCTCATGCTTTCATACCACAATGCTGCAGATATTTACAGTCTTCCCTTCCATACCGACACATGTAAAGATAGCTTTAGATCACAGTTGCCCATGCTGCTGCCTGCTACACAGGTCGATGTTAGCTATTCCTCCCTATAAATGAAACTATGCTATCAAACTAAAGACTTTCTTACGTGACTTTAGAAGCCTCTGGTGTTTAGTCTATAACTAAAACAAGCTCTCTCTTTTTAGCATGCCACATCACATGCAATCCGGAATATCACATGCATCTTAAAAGAGGAGTGCCAAGCATTTTAAATAAATTTGCTGCTATGAAATATGGAGCCTATGAAATAACCTTCTCAGCCTGGGGAAGCTTCCTCCCCACGCAGTCAGTCCCTTGCTCTCACTTTGTGCAGAGGTTGTGGGTTACACAGAAAACATCGTCTGCAGTTGTTAACCCCAGCTACCACCGACTCCATGAAGCAAGGCCCTGAACTTCATGTGAAGGACTCATCTTACTGCCTTTAATTTTGAATTTTTAAATAGACTGTCCCTTCAATGTCTCTGTGAGCAGACGACCAAATAAATTTCCTGCCCGGCTAAACCACCAGGAACAGGGAACCCAGCTTCTCTGCCCCTGGGAACTCCTTTCAGGTAAACAGTCATCAGACTTCTAAGCTCTTCTGTCTCTCCATTTCCAAAAGCATTTTTAATATGCATCTAAAGCAGCTTTTAAAAGTCTTGCTAGTGCTGGAAAGCATTCCTCATGTAACACTGAGTTTACCACGGGAGGTAAGCGATTAATTAGATATTGGGCAGACAGGCTGCATTTTTATACCTGTAGGTACATACCTGAGATAAATCACTGCCTGCCTAATTATCACTGAATACAAACAACAAAATAAGTCATAAAAAAATATAAATCTACTTTTGACTAAAAATGGACTTCTTGGTGATGTTTCGAGCGAATTATCATCCATGTTACTGGCCTGAACACCTTCACTAAAAATCTATTTATATATCTATATAAAATCAAATATCTATATAAAATCAAATATCTATATAAAATCAAATATCTATATAAAATCAAATATCTATATAAAATCAAATATCTATATAAAATCAAATATCTATATAAAATCAAATATCTATATGAAATCAAATATCTATATGAAATCAAATATCTATATGAAATAGCACTGCAATACTGCTGCCTGGCATATCTGTAGCAGAACTAAATTTAGTTACTGCAGAGACTTGTTGGGGGCCACCTTGCTCACCTGTCCTTACCCGCTGGGCAGCACAACAAAGGTGTGCCGTGCAGTTTCCAGCCCAGCCACTGCCTTTAACTTGGTGAACTTAAAAGCGGTCTTGGCCTTTGAACAAACTGTACTGAGGTGGTAGGATGGTTAGGAGTATAAACCTGCTCCACCGTCCTACAGGATGAGTGACAATAAAGATACTTATCATGGGAGAGTATCTGTGAGGAAGATCAGAATGGGAATTACAGGGAAGGAATATCGGCTCCAGCGCTGGAGGTTATACCATGGTGAAGGTGTAAAAAGTAAAGAGGGTCAGAAATCATCCAAAAGTGATCTGTAAGTGTTCCTGGTGACCTGACTCAGTCTAGGAGGTGAAAGGGCCAGCTGCCTTCCAATGCAACATGGTTTTCACACAAAAAATGTGAATTCTCACAGACATTTTAACGGCTCCCTGGCTTCATTGGAGCTTGTGTTCAGCTCTGAACATCCAGCTATATCAGACGAGAAACTTCTGCAATGCTTCCTCCTATGGACCCTCATGGGGGAGAAAGGATGCAAGATCCCCAGCACTGCCTGTCCTTAGGTGGGTTGTCACCACCACCCCGGAGCATAGCTGGGAAAGCACAGTGACCCTGCAGGCACAGAGACACCGTTGGAAGAGCTGCTCCCTCCAGCCCTGCCTGTCATCTACCTCACAACTAGCAATAGCTTGCTGGTGAACAGTAGCAGAGGAGACTAAAATTCAGGCTGTAAATCACAGGACTCATTTTTACACTGTTTTGGACCTGCAGCTATGCAGGTTTTTGTCCATAAGACAACTTCAAAACACTTTCAAAGACTAAAGGTGCTGTTCCAAAATTACTGTCAACAGGGAAAGGGACCATTGTACACGCATAGCGTTTTCCTGGGCTTTATTTCAAGAATTAGAAAGCCACATTTGTCCTTTTGTTTTATGCAATCCGCTAAAAACAGTAGCTATGGGAGAAAAGTCAACAAGAGAACAGCAATCAATAATAATCTTGCAAAACACAGCGCTACTGAGAGTAATAAACAATTCCTCATACTCCCAAGTATGCTTTTTCTAAGCACATAGTTTTATTAATACACAGATACTCAGCTCTTCCTAAGAGTTCAAAGATTAAGAATACAAAGAAATGTTGTAAAACCATTGGCATAGAAGGTCTTCCTTATACCACAGTGTCTTAAAAGGAAAACTCCTAAACAGGATACTGACCTTACACTACTAGGTTTTCAATTATAAGGTATAGTCTTACTCAGTCCAGACTAGCTTAAAACCTTTCCTAACCTTTCCTAGGTCTCTTGCCTCCACTACAACAATTACATTTTATTGTAGAGAAACATTTATAATGTACCACTCTAAGGTTTGATAGACAGCAAAACATCATTATATGCACACACCTCAACATCGTTTCCTTGCTATCAAATGCAGGTGATGCACAAACATCATAGGAAACCTTGTTCAAAATTCAGACACATAAATCAAAACTTCTGATACTTCCAGTTACTCATGACTTCCATTTCAACGATCTTCAGCGGCTCACTGTCGAGAAATGCCAAGTATCTGCCCTCACCAGTCACACCCTACAGAAGTACCACTTGAGCTTCTCAAAACCCTCGCTCCCTTCAACAGTGTAATTTTTGTCCCTGTAAGACAAGGCTCCTGAACCTGTACAAACTCCAGGACTACCACACACCAGCCCACTGATTTCAAAGGGATCGCACACAGACCTGAAGTAACACATGTGCCAACGCAGCTGGCTGAGTCAGAGCCATTGCCGAGTACTTCCATTAAGAACTTTTCTCACCTTCTGAACAAATTCATGCTCTCCTTTTACTGTAGCACTCTGTAAGTGTTAAGTTCTGGATCTTGCTGTAGTTATGCGCACTTTAAATCTGTCTGGTGTCCTTTTGTCAGTGCTACATGGACAGGAGCCACTCCAGTACTGGGTGGTATAGCAGTTGCTGTGATGACACCATTTTTTCCCCCCCAAGTATAAAGCAAGAGTGCCAGAGGCCTCTATAAACTAAGAATCGCATATTAACGTACCATCCCAGGGCTACAGTGAACAATTCAGAGGGAGACATGTAAGCACATACACACACACATTCTTGGTAAGAACATCCATGTAAAAGGGGTTCTTTTGCACACATCCAATGTGCAAGAGAAATGCCACTCAGCTCCATCAGGTTGAATTCTAGGAAGCTGAGAGCCATCTCCTGTGTGTTAAACCTTTAAACCATTAGACCACCACACTGGCTGGAAAAACCAATGCTGAAACCACACTGCTTTGCACCACCTAAAGGTTTCACCCGTATTAATCCCGCCTCCCAACAATAGGTCTAGAAGCAATCGTTTAGGAAAAGAAAGCGGAAGGACAATTAACAGAATATATACTTACTAGACTTACTTTTGAGCATACTCAGGCAAAAGACTCATTCAACACTGACACCACAATACAATTTATAATCTTAACTTCTGTTTCAGGAAAAGTACTTTTTGGCATAATCTTCATGTAACACAGTGAGGTATTCTGTGTCAGTTTTTCCTTCTAAACTGGATGAGAAGAGTTTTCTTAGGCAAATAAAGTAATAAACCCCCTGATCCTGAAGTCCTGGCAGGCAAAATATCCATAGACTTCAAAGAGATATTACGCCTAAGGTTTGCTGGATTGAGCCTCAACAGAAGATACGTGTCCCTGCTGTAGCGTTACTGTAATTGAGAAGCAAGAGTTCCAGATTTTCTTCTTTCTCCTTCAGCTCTCCATAATTTTACCTTTCCTATGAACTCCTGTGCTTGCAGCTGCAGTGCTTTCTGCCAAAGCTGCACACTCTGCAGCTGGGAAGCCAGGCTCTCTTCAAGACCCTCCTTGAATTCCACTCTACAATCTGCTGCCAAACACATTGGGAAGGCGGAGATGGAGCAAGTGCTTTTATCACAGATAGTGGGCCAGACAAGATCATTACTTTAAGAATTGTATTCTTCTGGGGTAAAGCACTCCTGAAGCTGCACAGGTGGAGACTGGAAAAAATATTCCCCCAGGATACGCTCCTACCTCTACCACCCCCACCCCCCCTAAAGAAAATTAAGCGAATAAACACGGGCAAGCGACAACTCTAGGAGGCCCTGTCCCTACTTAGTGATAGGAACATTTCTGTTCCCCTCCTCCCTAGAGCATAAAAATGAAATTCCACCTACAGGCAGGCAAGGCAGCTCCCCCTTGGCATCCCATGCTGCAGGGTGGAAAGTCCCCGTTCAACTCTTCGTTATGCTTTGCATTACCAATGCGTCTGCGTTAGATATGTTGAATACCAACAACAACATCAGAGACAGAGCAATTCACTGCTTGACTAAACTAATGACATAGAGTATTTCCCCGCTCTCATCACTGTATTATCAGTGCAGTGTAACAGCTATGTTGCTTAATGCACTGTTAAATACCCCGTGCTATTTATTTTCTTGCAAGAGAACTTCCTTCACTTCCCGCATTGGATTATAGACCATTTTGCATCACACTGTGGCTGATAATTTGTTATTCAACCAATCACGTGGAAGGGATGAAGGTGAAAAAAAAGGAAAGGTATAAAGTTAGTAGCTATGAAAACAATTTGAAAGGGACCATACAATGACACAGCTTGTAAGTTACAGACAAATTTTAAAGTGCTTCTGCATCTTTTTTAGAATGGCCTATGAAAGTAATTATGCCTTTTTAATGTTCACGTTCTAAGAACTGTCACACTAAAAGAAACACAGAAAAAACTAAGAACACACTAAACCTGCAGCACACTTTTTTCTGTTTTTCTGTTTTCATAGAAAACCCTCGATAATGTTGCCCATTGCTGACCCAGTGAGCGCTGGGCGGAGGCAAGGAAAAGGCACCTATTCTCCACACACAGAACTGCAGCTTCAGCTGTAGATGTACCCCGGCCCAACCCAGGCAAGAGACTTCTGGGCAGTTACAGCAACTGGGGACCTGATGCATTACATTTTCAGCTGACAGTATTTATTTTTTTTATTTGACTTAGTACACCTTCAGAGCAAAAGTCTTGTTTTATGTAATTACATAAACACAATTGATGGTAGCAGTTTATTCCAGGGGCTGAAGACCTTCAATGGCAATCTAATAATGGAGGGAATTATTGCTGACAATTTTAAGAAAGCTTTTATCACAGTTTATGGGCCATTAAGCCCAACAGTGCGATTACCAGTACGATATCATCATTCTCAATAGTAGCGTTGGCCCAGAACAATCCACTTTCTAATCCTGTCTATTATAACTAGTCTGTTTACTCAGAAGTCATGTTTGCTATTTCTCAAATGATCCAAGTCTTTGAAACAGCATTTGAGTTTAGTTGATAGACAAGATCCAATGGTACCATCCTAAAGCAGGAGAAAACAGCCCGTCACTTTCAAGTGCCCACAACCAAATCAGATTTTCTCTTCATATGCCGAAATACAAAATACAGATGTTAGCTGAGCACGCAAGCATCAAATTCCATGAAAGACGGAGGCAGCTCTGGGAAACAGGCAATACAGTAAAAAAGGGAATATTCCTCTCCAGAACCTCAAAGAATTCAGTTCTTGACCTGAGCTTGGCATTGGCACCTTCCATGCCCTATGCTATCAAGAATTAAATTGGTGCATAGTAACTAATAACCAGACACAAAAGAAAGAGAGAAGGTGTTAATTAGCTGTTTTTTACTCTTAATTCGCTGAATACCAATCGCTCATTGATGCAAACCAGACTGCTGCTGTTCAAATCAAGACGACCCTCATTTAGAAAAAGGGTCTGTTCTTCCTTTTTTGCGCTTGACATCTTTTAAGTGTCAGGGAGAATTATCCACACGTCCTGACAGGAGCATCTTACACACGGCTGAACACAAACTTCCATGGTGCTGGATTAGTTCATCTTCCATAGACAACTGTGATGAAGTGATGCTGCCTAGGGGATGTGCCTCATTAAGGAGGGAAAGAGAGAACAAGAGCAGCTCTGAAATAATAAAATCATTAACAAGAGCACCTTGCAGAGCTTATTAGGTAGGAAACAGACTGACAATACCATTGCTCAACACTTAATTACTTTTTCAAGACCAGATGGAAATGAGGGAGCATTTCAATTATAATCCTTTCAAATCCCAAACAAGAAGACAAGTATCAAACTCATTACATTGGGCATCTATCCCAACACAGATGTTTTGAGAAGTTAGTAGATCCTAGCAGGTAACTGAAGATGCTAAAGTTTTGACTTCGCCTCCTACTGCAGATATCCTCATTGCAAGTGGCCAAATTAGGAATTACAAATGGAAGGAATCACATTTTTCCTCTTACACCAAATTAAAACTGCTGCAACTCAACTACTTATCCTCCCTTTCCAGGTAGGTGGAAGCTGAACACACCAAGTAAATATGACTTGCATGTTTCCCCTCTGGATCTGCTGTGAAATACCTGTCCCTGCTTCTGCTCTCGAAGGCTGAATTTCTGCCGTTGATTTTGGGGAAGTGATACTGGCATCAGTACCTACCTAGATGCCCCAACCATGACACCAAAGGCAAAGTGCAGAGCTGATACCACCTGGCAAGCCTCGCACGCTTCATTCAGTCTGCTGCATAAAGACACCAGCTTGGTTCTGAGGCTGGCTTTCCTCTGCTCCACGGGTGAAACTTCAAAGGGAAGCCTGTGCTCTGTCACCAACACGTACATGTACAGAAAGGCCAGCTAGAGACGTTTTCGTTAGAAAGCCAAACACAAAATTGTCCACTTGTACAGGCAAGCAAATGGACAGCGCGCCTCAGTAAGAACAGTCTCGCTGTGAGCCATCAGATATAGTCAAAGTTCAAATACGGAACCTAAAGAGGGAAATAGGCTCTTCCTGGGCATAATGCACCTTCTGTTCACATTACCGCTGGTCCCCATTGGGAAAGACACGGATCAGTACCCAAAGGATGGGAGACGAGGCTGTTACTAGGTTTTCTGACAGCTTATTTTCAGGGAGTGACTTCTCCCTTAGCCTGGCGCTGAAATCCAAGTCACTTCCACCACATGCCAACCCTCAGCAAACACCAAGGGCCCTGTGTCCTACACACCACTCCGCGGTGCACCACGTTCATGTGGAGACCCAACAGCTCCAATTATGGTCAAGCTGTGACAAAACAGCTTCCAGAGGCAGGATTTTGCCAACTAACACGTCTGTTTCCAAAGGGTTGGTTTGTTTCATCGGTTTTTCACTTGGGGTTTTCTATTTGTTTTTAACAGGGAGTGGGCGGGAAGGCATGGACTCAGTGCAAAACTAGTCTGAAGAACAGCAAAATAAATTGAATCCTGTTCAACAAGTGGGAATGTCAAGTTTCCTTTCATGAGAAATAGGCTGCAATAAAAACAGAGCAGAAAAAAACCTCCACACACGTAACAGATTTCAACTAGAGGCACTTTTGGCTCAGCTGTTCCCAGCAACTCATGCCAACCTGCTATGGGCTCTCACCCAGGGACATGAGGACATCTGCCCCTCACTGTTTTGTGGAGGAAAGTTTCCTTGTCTTCATGTGCCCATGAGATGATCGATGATCTCTGTACCTTCAGATTTAACACAAGAGAAGCAAACTTGTCAAACATTAGTCATATCTGCTCTTACCACAGCTTTCCCTTCCCAATGATTAAAGGGAAGGAAGGAGGATTATTTTTTTTTTCTGGCTTCCAAAGTCAGTTTGTACAAAGTTCACCACCAAACGCCTTCAGGTGGGAGAACTGGTAACTTCCATGTGCAGAAGAAATGGTGATCACATATGCAAAATGTTATTTTTATCTGGCACTGATGATCTCTTATCTTCATTATTTTTAAAAGCTCTTTTATCAAATAGGTATCCCTAGTGTCTCACATATACGTTACATAAAAAAGTTAGAGAAAAGCACGATAGCAAAATTTTCCTCCTGAATAGAGCAAATGGTCATCTGGCCAGCAGGTCCCCAGATCTTACCTGTTCTCCATATGCCCTGAGCACCCCATCAGCCAAAGCCTTTGATAGCTCAGGGTGTATTTTCTTATACCTATCAACATTGCTTTGTACATGGTATAACCTGTTATGACAGAGTAGTAAAGTGACTGTATTCTTTTTAAAATACTACTTTTACAACACCAAAACCACACAGGATTTTTCCATTGCATAATACAACTACTTCAAATTAAGACAAATTACAAAACAACCACCTTGGGAAACAAAGGCCAAGAAGACCTTTTCTTCTTTGTCCTCTACACCAAATTACGATGCTCTCACCACAAGTACAAACCCAACAGCCGAAGCTGGCCGAATTTGCAGGTGAACCATGAAGCACATCCCCTTGGAAACACCAGGGATAGTGCGTAATCCATGAGCGCATTGGAGAAAAGCAGTTTTCTGCACCTCTGGTTACGCCACATCCATTGGATGTTGATGGCCCAGGAAGACATGAAAGCAAGCTAAGACTGCAGCAAATTGTAAAAGTTTGAGAAGCACCCACTTGAGAATTCCCCACTACAATTGAAGAAAATGGAGATGCATTTGGCAAGGTGACTCCTTTTCCCTGTTAAGTATCTGCTTGTGGAAAATTAATAAGAAAGCATATAAATGCTGAAGATACAACACAACGCCACCCGCACAAAACAAATATGTATCGCATTTTAATGTGAGCTTTGGTTACGTGGCTTGTGTTGAAAAGCTACCTAGCATTCCAAATGTAACCCAACTTAATCATATCTATTGAAAACCACATAATAAATAACATGAAATATGCAACATGCCATCCTAATTGCAGAGGTTGTCTCGTTTACTAGAAGTCATTTATTTATTCAAATTACTTGAACTACACGATTCAATCTGAATCATGGGAACTAGTTACTGATTTGTGCAAACAGCCTCTTACTTGTTTGCTAAAGGCATTGTTGAAATAACTGACCCAACTGCTAAAACAAGCTTCCTCCTTGAACCCTGCCTCCTTCCTTCGTTTGGCCTCCCTTCAGAAAACATGATGGTCTTACAAAAGCATTTTGAACTTAAGAATTAAAAAACCAACAACAACAAATAGAGACTCAACTAATTACAACGCAATATATCAATTAATGCGATGAAAAAATGGTATTTCCAAGATCAGAGGATTGCTTAGCGACAGGAGATGGCATGTGCAGCTGCAGTTACACTTTGCAGAATTTAAGTACACAGCTCTGTCAAGAAGAAACATTTATACCTCAGATGTGAAACACCTTCAGCTTCAGGAGTGTACATGTGTCTCTCGGGTCTTAGTGGCGGGGTGTGAATACATATCCCCAGATATCTACCAGATATGCATCCCCAGATATAGTCTTTTATTTTTTTGGTTGGATTTTGGTGGGGTTTTTTGGGGTTTAGGGTTTTGTTGTTGGTGGGTTTTTTGGTTTGTTTTTGGTTTTTTGGGGTTTTTTTTAAAGTTAGGCCTTGCAAATATGAAAACTACAATCCTAACTGTGCTGCAGCTATGCAGAAAGCATCATTTAGGAAACAATTCAGACTTTACATCTGCTTACACCCAGCCTTGATTTGCAGGTACTGTCTCACATCGCTGTTACTTCAGGAAGTGCCAGGGCTTCCCCCAGGGCAGTGGAGCAAGGGGCCGGGCACACTGAGCCGTACTGCAGGCAGGGAATGAGCACGCTTCAGCTGCAAGGAGCCAAGCCACATACACACCACAATAGGTCACCTCATCCCAGGCTATGGCCAGCCTCCACCAAGGGACATGTCCCCAGGGAAGGACACGCAGAAGGGCCTTCAGGAAAGAGGAGAAACGATGCTCTGCATGAGACATTATCTCAAAGCTTGTGAATAAGCCCCAAATAGGATGTTGGTTGCCTTCAGCTCCAGGCAGTGTTTATCGTTGGCTTGAGCATGGGGCGAGAGGCCAAAATCCTAGCAGGCAACTTTGCCAGTGGCCAGCTGTGTTGCCTCAGGCAACCTTTCAAAGCCTCCGTGGCTCTGACCCTGTGGCTCCTGATAGGCAAAATACTACTTTTCCCTACCTAGAAGTGCTGCGCGAGCTCGCAATGCCTCTGCGCCAAGAGCGTCTGATTTCCAGGGCTCTTCTGGTTATCTTCATATTTACTGCTGGATCTGGTGATGGGAAGGCAGAGGTTATGCCATCGTGCTTTGATTACCAAATGCACACAGATCCCGCTCCTACAAACTGATAATTTTCTTCTCATAAAAGCCAGAGCTACAGTACTACTATCCTGTCATCAAGAGAGCTGGTTTATATCCTTTCCTCCTTCCTTCCACATCTTTCCCAGAAAACATCTCACCTGACATGGTCCCTGTGACTCGCCCAGCCCCACTGGCCCCACGCCCCAGGAGCAGCAGTCTGCTCCAGCAAAGCCATACTGGCAAAACCACCTGTGCTGGTTCTGTGTACTTGTATTTTTTTTATTTTTATTTTTTTTAGTTTATTTTATTTTTTGGTTTGGGATGGAGGGGGCTGGCAAACTTACCATTTTTCCAGGAAGCTAGAGGCTACACCCAGGGATGCTACCCACCCTTAGTGCGGCACCTTTGCGAGGCAAAGGAACCATGGAGAGGTAACCACTAGATGGAGGAGAAAGCTTTTAACCCACACAGAAGTGCAGCTGGCCTTTGGGGCATTGCTACTGCTCTGCAGCTTTCGCCCTACTAAAGTCCTGACCCACCTGCCTGGGCGCCTCCAGCAAGGAGGTTGCAAGCCTCCAGCTCCTCCTCCAGCCAGAGGTTAGCAAGGTATGGTGAAGGCATCAAATATATGCACACCAGAGAGGTGATGGCTACCCAGCTTTTTATAATTATTATTACATTGAGTTATTGTTAATATAATTTCATTTTCATAATTTTTATTTTATTTGATGAAAATGGGGGGAAAAAGTGATCACAAACATTTTGGACTGCATTTATCTTTCTACTTAATGTTCACCTGGAGCGCAGCTATTGATGTGTATATAAATGACAGTTTACCCCACCCCTGAAACCTTAAGTTTTTCAGGAGGGGAAGGAACGAATTGAAGTTAGCTCATTAATTTGAGCCAAACTCAGCCAACGTACCTTTGCCAAAAAAACGTGAGTGGGAGGGAGGGATAAGAAAATCAAATGGTGTTCTGGTATTTTCAAAATAAACCTGGAAATTTTCATTTCAAACAGTATTTCATGTTCCTTCTTTCCCAACTTAAAAAATAAAAGAAATGGTCTCAGGTCAAATCAGGTCAAATTTAATCTTCCAGATTATCTTAAAATGAGGGGGGTGGGGGTGGGGTGTTGTTAGTGTTTTGTTGTTGGGGGGGGGGGGGGGGGTGTCCCCCCCTTCCCTTCACTAGAACCACCCCAACACATTTGTTTCAGTTTGACTGAAAGTTACTCTTTTTTTCCAGGGTTGTTTTTTATTTTTTCTCTTCAGCTATCGAAACAAACAAAACCAACCCATTATCTGCAGCACTCTAATAGTACAACATGCATGAGAACACATAGATGTTTACTTTCATGTGTGCAGCTGTGCTGGGCAGGAGAAGGCATGCTGGCAGGAGGAGGAACCTTGCATCTGCCTTGCACAGATCTGTCAACAGGCAAAATACACTTTGCATTAAAACTTAAAATGAAAGCTCACACACCTTTACGGGCTACATAAATCCAGGGTTGCTCTCTCTTAGCAATCTGTCCTGTTCTTTAAAAAGAAAACCATAACTCTTTTAAGAGGCACAGCATGGTAGCAACATCCTAGTTAGCTCAATGGCCAACCCACACAGTCTTGTCTTTGCACTCTGGTCATCAGAAATTTTTCTGTTCAAACACACAGTCTCACAAGTGGGTTTCCTCACATTTGTTCCCTATAAGCAACCCTCAAAACCTCAATATTAACCACAGAGAGCAGAAGACCCACACCTATACATTTTCCCTGTAAGACAAACTATGAAGGTATGTCATAGCTCCTGATAAAAACCAATTTTGCTTAAGCAGGAATAGACATTTACTTTGGTACAATTTCTCTGTACAGAGAAGTACATTATTTTTTTCCCCATTTCCTTTAGGAATGACTTCTACTGCTGGTATTCATTCCAAGTGTTCTGTAACTATTTCTGAAGAAAGAAAAAAAAAATACACTATTACCCAATACTGTTAGGTCAGCAGAATTCAACCCTTAAAAAAAAAGTATTACAGTCCCATTCACTGTAGTTGGAAGCCAAGAAGTAACACGTAAAACCCCAGAATGGGCAGAAACGATACTAGATCTCACACTACACCTACTAATAAAGCGTTCCTGGAAGCAAAGGGGCATAGGAGAAGGTCACACCGGTATGTATTTAACAGGTCAGCATGTACTGTACCAAGCTGAACAACAACGGTCAGAGTCCACACGGAACATCAAGCAGTGGATTCCCACACTGCCTACAATTAACTCCTGGAGAAAATAAAAAATAAAAAATAAATTCACCTGAACACCTCCTACCCACACCTACACGATGTTGATAAACCCACAGCGGTGGCTCCTGAGGTCCTCACGCATTTCACGAGCTCTCCAGAGCCAGCAGGCTGGAACGGCAGCGGTCCTGGGGAACGGAGGGCTTCTGGTGAGGGCTTCTGGTGAGTCACGCAGCTCCTGCTCATCCCTCCCATCGCAGGCGCTGGGTGAAGTGCCGCTTAGGACCCAGAGAGGCAAATGCTGCACTAACTTCTCCAGTTGCTCAAGCTAACCTTGAGAGGAGAGCAAGGCAGGTGACTATCCCTGTCACAGCAATAAGTGCAGCTTGAGCACACCTTGGAGGCTACGTGCCTTCTACAACTGCTACAGAACAAATCCGGGGAATGAAAGGCGAGAACGTGTCTTCCACTGAGGAGCAAATAAAAGCTCTGCCACCTTCCCTAGCAACTTTCCCTTTCTGATAAAACTACCAAAATCCTAGCTGGGTTGAGCGCGATTCCTGTGCCAGCTGAGCCCCGACCAACAGAGTTGCATTTTTCCCTTGCAGATGCTCAAGCAGAGCAGTACAGCAGAATGGGGGTTTGAGAATTATAAAGACAAAGAGAAGATGCTGAATGCAATCCACACATTTCAAAAACAGCAATTACTCTAGCTGGCAGGTTAGCTTTCTACAGAATTAGACCTCACCTCCATTTTGGCTAGTCTGAATTACAAAGGTTTGTCAGCCAGGTCAGCCCAGAGAGTGCTCCTGATGCAGACTGGCCAGGGGATGCTTCTGTGGGTACCCTGCAGTTCTGGCCTCCCCGATTACAGTCCTACATGCCAAAGAGTTTCTCTGACAATACAACCACATTTGCATTACATGAGCCCTTTTGCAATACAGATCTGAGTCTAACACAAGATTTGACACAAGTTCTCATACCTGTGAACACCAATACTTATAACAAACATGCTAACTATTAATTTTGAATGCACGTTAGTTCTTTGTGGGATGCTCCACTCACATAGGCAGGGGTGACTGCACCCTCTGATGCACACACACTACCGAAACTTGGAGTAATCCAGGAGTTTGTGGCAATATCAACAGTTTCTACACAAGACCATTCCATGAAGGTATTGTCATCCTCCCTAAAATGAAGCAAACCTTTCACTAGGCTTGTTTCTGATGAGCTGTTAAGCAAAGGCAGTTTGTGCTCAGTGAAGATAAGGACACCTTCTGAAGGAACTGGTTTGACTAGTCAGCTATCTTGCTTCTAAAGCTAGCATATCCCAGCGATTTCAGTGATACATGGATACCCAAATGCAAAAGTCAGCCCTGAGGACCATAATGGCATTGTGCGACACTCCCTGAAAGTCTCCCTCTATAAATTAACAAATAAATTACAATGGACTACTCTGATTGTAAAGTCTCCAGGGCATTGATCTTGACATTTCTTATTTATCTGCAAATCTCTGACTATATTCTTGATGCAAGAAGTAACACATTTGTATTTAGTACCACTTCAGCACAGAGTTTGCTCACCACGCAGAGGCACACACCTTGCAAGAGGCCCATCTCTTCCAGAACGTTTTGCTCGCAGTCACCGCATTTTGCGGATTGCCCAAATTAAGGAGCCAACTGCTGGCACTTTACGTTCCCTTCCACACTTGTCAGAAATTGCCCTTAATGATGGGATTTGGGTTATGTTCTTAATTGTTCACACACTGTGGCACTGGAGTAAGAGCAGGTCTATACTCAAGACTACTTAATTACATTATCTCACCAAATTGGACCGTATCAGTACCTAAATTTCCGTCTCTGTAACTGCATTCGCTGCCAAGGCCGCACAGGTTTATTATAGCTTCCAAATCCAAAAAAGTTCAGTCATTTATCAAGGAGGAAAAATAAATAAATAAATGGGTGCACAGGCAAGATCTTACATAACAAATACCTACACACACACACATGATCACTCCTGTCTCCAACACAGAAACCTCCACTTGCATCAGTGATAACACAAATATGGAACAACAGAACAGCAGGCCAGCAGTGCCAGTACCGCAACAGGAGCATGAGCACCCCTTCCCTGCGCCGGGACGCCTGGCACCGCGCAGGCTGAGGACCTGCTGGCTTGCTCCCACCAGCAGGCATGGTTCACGGGGATCTCCAGCGAGACCAGCCTGCACTGGAGGGCATCTGAAAAAGCACTGGATGCCTGCACGTAACCGGGTCAAGACCTACACGATCTGTAAAGATTAGTGCACTTGTAATCCATCTGCTGCAAGTAAGTATGGAATAATATACAGTGCAGAAACTACAGAACAATGTAAAGGGCAGAGACACATAATAGCAGTACACACAAAACCCACACATAAACACCGCACAGGGTATTAGATGGAGCTTTTTCATTTCCCATGAAAATAAATACTTCAACATCCTTAAGGAACTTAGTTTTCCTTGGTTTTTCAGAAAACAATGCAAGATGTTGGGTACAGAAAGGTATCACAGCCAATTTCGGCAGCGACCCAGCTGCCCAGCATGCTCGCATGCATGCTCCCACCCCGCCACGGATGCAGCTACAGATCAAAACTAGAGATATAAAACCAATATACAGCAACAAAAAGCAGTTCACCGAACTGCTGCGCTGTCACCAAGCACTGACACACAAAATGGGCATGTGTCAAACACATCCCACCTAAGTGGCATGCCAGCTGTAGCAGTCATTTATCTCGGGTACCACTGAGCAAGCCATCCGGGGCACATGAGTGGAAATCCAGATTAATTCCACTGTGGTTAATGTGGGTCAACATCAGA
Organism: Falco peregrinus; assembly: GCF_023634155.1. Classification (NCBI taxonomy): domain Eukaryota; kingdom Metazoa; phylum Chordata; class Aves; order Falconiformes; family Falconidae; genus Falco; species Falco peregrinus. The sequence goes on along the minus strand of NC_073725.1, from coordinate 30,011,245 downwards.
GCAGGTAGATAGAGGCAGGTATTGATCCCTGTGAATGTACTTCAGTTTCCAGCAATGCCTTTTGTTTCTGGAATATACGCAGTTGGGGGGGGGGGGGTGTGGTATCCTAATGACTACAGTGTTATAACTAAACCAGTTTTCTCTCATCCATATTCAAAGAACTCATTTTAAAATTTTGGGAAAAGACACAATTGTATCTAAATTTCCATTCAAACATCAGGTTGATCAGATTTTATAGGTTGATTGCAACATTCTTCTAACAAAAACAACACCTGCCCAGGTACTTTTTTTTCTTTTGAGACAGCTGTTTTTGGTAATAGAACAAATCAGGTTGAAATTTCCAAAAGTGTCATTTCATAGGCGATTTGAACTTCTGAAATCCACAGAATTTGGTCCTAAAACTCAAAGAGTGTTGCATATATTTATTGCGGCACATTTAATTCCAGAATTACTCTGAATTCTGATGGTCCTAGCACTTGACCAAGGAGGCAGGTCCTCAACATATACCGATGCCCTATTACCCGTTGGACCTGTTGCTTCAAACCAGTAACTCACAATTCTCACACACTGTTTCATTTTGTACCCCAACTGATCTTCTTGCTTATCCTTAAGCATGGGGAGAAACTAATACAGACCAATCAATCGACTAATGCTGCCTGAAGAAATTCTTCTGCCTCCATCTCTGCCACTGAGTCTCCAGCATTCCTCAGAAGAACAGTTAGTTGCTGACACAACATGCTGAGAACAATCTATTGGGTTTATCACTGAGCTGCTGATTATTTAGTAATCCTCAAGTAACTGGCACCTCCTAAGTTTACAAGACACAGAGTTAAACACTATAAACGAGGCATTTCTCCTCACGCTCTATATATATTCTACATGCACACTAGAGACTTTTAATACAAGCACAGCAGGTGAGGCCACCTAGCTTCTCATAATTTTCAAAGGGTGAGTTAAAACAAAAAAGAAGAAAGAAAAAAAAATCCCAGGAAAGAAAAACTGCCCGTGTTACATCAACAACAGGTATGAACTTGATTTCTGGAACAAGAGAATCTCTCCACTTTTTAAAGGTTGTGCAACTAGTTCTTTTGGATGGGGTGTTTCTCCCTTTCCAGGGCGGTTTTACTGTCCACAGTCACGAAGGACTAACTCAACTGCTTTAAGTCATCAGCCCTTCCACAAAATATTAATTCTCTTCTCCCGCTTTACCTTTGAAAAGAAAGAAGTGGGTGTGGGGGGGAACAACCACCCAACAACGAAACTACCCAAATCTACCTTCTCCCCCCCCCCCCCCCCCTTTTTTTCTTTCTATCACCCCCCACCCCCCGGCTGGCAGATTTCCAAGATAAAGACGACTGCCTGGAACAGCAGCCGGGCCTGCTCTCCAAACTCACAAAAGAGAACCGCCACACACAGAGAAAAAGCGACAGATCCCACCGGCCAGAAACGTTTTCCTCACCCTTTAAACCATTTTCTAATAAATAATAAAAATAATAATAATAATTAAAAAAATCTCAAACCAAGCCCAAACCAGCAGCCCCGACCAGTCCCGGCGGGCTGGAGGCGCCGCTCCCAAGACGCGCCGGGCGGCCGGTGTCCCACGGGTGGCAGCGCCGGGACACGGCCGGGACACGGCTGGGATAAATCGCTCCTCTGGGTAACAACCGGGGACACAGAACCCCCCGTGAAGTTTCCTCGCTTTCCCCGCCCCCCCTTCACCTTTCCCAGGTGTATATATACAGATATATACACACACATACATATATAGTTTGTTTGGGTTTGGGTTTTTATAGGTTTTGGTTTTGTTTTGGGTTTTTTTTGGGGGGGGGTTGGTTTTTTTTAACAGGACAAGCAGAGGTGCCCAGCTTGGCGGGGGGATGCCCGGAGCGGCACTTCCTCGGTAGCTACGCGATCTCTCCGGGGGGTGCGGGGCTGCGCCCCCCGCCCGGGGGCAGCGCTGCGGGAGCGTCGGGGCAACGCGGACGGGACGGGATGGGGGGGAGGAAAAGGAGCACGAAGGGAGCAGCACAAGCGATGAAATGTGCCAAGGCTTATTCCCTTGTATTTCCTCCACCCCCACAAAAGAAAATAAGCCTCGAATCAGGAAGTCAGAGCTGCGGGATCGCTGCTATAGATTTGGTTGGTTTCCCTTTTCTCCTTTCTTTTTTCTTAAGGAAAAAAAAAACAAACCCAACCCAAACAACTCGTCGCGACTTTCCCTCCGCCGTTCCCCAGGGCAGCGCCGCCGCCTGCCGCCCCGGCCCCCGCGGTCCCACAGCACAGCGGCGGCAGGACCCCGCACCCCCCGCGCCCCCCTTACCTTTCTTCTCCTCCACTGCGGCGCAGAGGGCGACGCGCCCCAGCAGCAGCACCAGGACAGCGGCCCCGCGGGGCCCGGCGGCAGCGAGGGGGCTGCGGCCGCCCATGCTGCGGCTCCGCCGGCGGGGGGGTCGGACGGGACGGGCGCACGGAGGTTCCGCGGAGCCGCTCTGTTCCACTCCGCTGCCGCGCTGCGCTCAGCTCCTCGGCGCTCCGCCCGGCGCGGCCCCGCGCAGCATGCTGGAGGGCGGCCGTCGAGGGCTGCGCGTACACGTGGGTACCCCCGCTGCGGGCGGGCGGCTGCTGCCTTCCTCTTCCTCCTCCTCCTGCTGCAGGCAGCGACGGGTGCGCAGGGGCTTGCGGAGCGGCTGGAGCCGGCTGCGGGACGGGGCGCGCCCGGCTGCGCTCTCCGCCCGGCCGCGGAGCGCAGGGGCTCCCTCTGGGGACGCCGAGGAGGAGGAGGATGATGGGGAGGGAGCAAGGAGAAGAGGGGAGGAGGAACCGGCAGCGCCTTCCCCGCCCAGGTGGGGAAGGGGCGGACCCGGCACCTGTCCCGGGATACAGGATGAGAGCAGGGCTGGCGGGGGGCGGTTGAGTCGCCTCTCCTTGCTCCGGGGAGTGGGGGGTCCCGCTTCCCGGCAGACTGCCCCGGGTTTGCGCCGCTGCTCGCGAAAAAGCGGGGTGGTCGTGGCGCAGCCTGAGCCCCGGGTCCCTCCCTGGGTGGGCACAGCGGCATCTCGGGGTGTTTTGCAGCAGAAGCCCTATCTCTCCCGTTCCCCCGGCTCCTCCGAGCCCCCCGGGGGAGGAAGGGCTGAGGCGGTTTGTCGGGAGCAACAGTAGCGAAGCCGCTCCGGAGCTGAAATCCGCTCCCCAGCGCGCATCTCCGCAGGGCGGCTCTCTGTTCCCCGCACCGGCGGAGCCCGCCTGGCTTCTCTGCCCACAGCCTGGCCTTGTCCTGGTCTTTCTACCCTCCGGGGCTTGCAAGGCTGGGGCTGGGGAGGGCGTGAAATAAAACCAGCCCATTTCTCGGCGTGTTTTAGGACGGGAGTAGCAGGGTCCCAACCAGGGCTCACCGGTTCCGTTCCCCTGCACCAGCAGCATGAAAATGCTCCTTGCTCCACGCAGTGAGTTATTTAATAGCCACGCAATAACATTAGTGTTTTTCAGGTGCTGCAGGGGCACCCACAGGCATTAAGCAAAAGAGTCTGTGCATGGTGTTCCCCCTGCCCCACCAGCCTCTTTCCTTCCCGAGAGGCAAACCCAAGCTATTCCATAAAATATGATTATGGTTACAATCCTATTTTAACAGGCTGATCCTTTGGAAAGTGGGAGGAAGCATAGTCTTGTCACTCAGGCACGTATATAGGACACAGAAGTGTCACTTGTCTGGGCTGGGATTTCTCCGAGCAAATCGTGATTCAACACTCAAACTTGCTAAATGCTGGCAGGAATTTCTTCATAAAGCTCTTGTGAGGACTTGGGTTGTACAGACAATAGGTCGTGAAGCCTTAGAACTGTTATGATTAATTGGGAACTCCAGAACTGAAGTCCTTAATGACAGCAGGTCGGGGAGATTACGTGCTAAATGCCTGTGTCTATCACAAGGTGCTGGAACACAATAGATTGCAAAATAGCCACTGAGTGTATCTTGACTTTCCTCCTTGATGCCTGTCCCTCTGAGAGATGCACTACTTTTCTCCTACCAGCCAACTTCCTCTATACAATCATTTTCTGATAGTTTAACTATTTACTGTCTAACTAGGCAAAAAACCCCACCATCCCATTTACTTCTCCCAGCACAAAGCCCGACACCTGACCACATGCCTTTAACCATGTATCATCCCACCATGCCTGTAATCGGTTATTAAGATGAATTGTATTACAAGTCAGCTTCTGTGTGCTGCAGCTGACATTCTGGTTTAGTTATATCTTGTAAATAACGCGAAAGATGTACTTTGTAGTAAACTCAGACACTAGTAATACCTGAGGAACTCTACTCATGATTGGTTTCATGGCTGAACTAAGGGCAAAATCTGGGCTTACAATACAGTATTAATGCAATTTGCTTCAAAGATGCTCAGACAGTGCAACTTCATAAACATTATGTATATATGATTTGTTTTCATTTACTTAGATACATAGGAGGATCTTTAAAAATGAGAGGCCCAGGAAAAAAAGATCACCTTCTAGGGAGGGAAGATTTGCAAAGCATCTTCAGCACACACTAATGATTGCAGCCTGCATTATGAGCAAGGAAGCGCAAATGAGAAACTGAGAAATGAACCTCAAGTCAGTTCTGTGAATAAATACTAAATAAAAACATGTGCCCCTAGACACGCATGTTGAGCATCAACCTACCACTATGGAAGGCAATGGAGCTTTTAAAAAAAGAAAGGATTCAAAGTGACAATTGAAAAACAAACTAAATACAGGGGAAAAAAACCCAAACAAAACAAAACAAACATCTTTTGCATATGAACTCAGTGGAGAAACTTGTCCAAGTCCTGTCCTAACATGCTAAAGAGCAAATACTTGCTTTGCAGAATTTTTCATGCAATTGGGATTCTACCTGCTATAGTGAGCAGGAACTTTTCATACTTTCTCCACCTCCCATCACATACTGCCCTTACATAAATGCACATAAACCCAAGTATTTGATCCTAAATAAACTCCTCTTTCATTCCTGACATGAGTAGCAAGGGAAGACTTGGCAAATTCTCCTTTAAATTTACTTTCCCACACTGCAGATACCCACTACAGGGGACTCCGACCTGCTGCTGGCAGTGCTGTACTGCTGAAGGGGCTGTGCAGCATGCAACTGTGAATTCCATCCTCCCACTTTTGGGTTACTTTCATGTCATCTGTGCTTTCTTTGCCAAGGTCACGAGACAGACAGAGGCTCTTGAGGCTGAGGTTTGAGATGCTTATGATCACAGGCAGGGCTTTCAGGCCCTTTTTTACACAACTGAATGATTTTTTGGAAAGGTTTGAATTCAAACACGACTTTTTCCCTGAACAGCTGGTCACATATGCAGTGACCACCTCTGGTATAACTCCTTTGAACCCAATGTAAACACGTGAATTTTTCCAAGGGCATGCAATATTCATATTGCAAAACTTTTATTATCAGCTGCATGTGCGTGTGGATCAAAGGTTATGGGACAAAAGCCAACCTTTTGACCACCAATTTTTAAATTGATAGCTCATAGCGAGAGTATCATGCTAAAAACAGTATCTTGCTTCAGCTTTCTTTCAACTTGCTTGCTTTATAGTATTTATGTATCTCCTGTCTTCTATATAATAAGAGTAAACATGCTGATCTATGAGTAAAGTCCACGTAAGCGGTTAGTTCCTTCATATGAAGATACTGCTGGATCGCAGAACCGAGCTGCAATTGCTCATCGCTGCTTGCCTGCGCCACTGAGCCGATTACTTAGCCACACGTGGAGAGAAGTAACTATAAGAGGATGAATAACTGATTTCCCTATCAGTGGAAAAAGCAGGATTAATTCTCCTATCTCTTCCACATTCCCTCAGAATAAAGTCTCAAAATCCCTTCAAGAGCCAAGAAATCCCTGCTGCTGGATCCTTTCCTTGAACAAAATGAAAAATAAATGTGTTAGTTTTCATTATCCACTGCGAAGTGGGTCAGCAGTTGCCCCTCCAAAATGTTCGTCAGCGGCTGTTCCTTGGTGGCAACGCAGCGCTTCCCTGCGTGTTGCAAAAGTGATTTTAAAGGGCAGGCTTTTTACTGGAAGAGAAGAAATGAAGCAGAGATGAATTAGTGTGGTTTTACAATCCAGCTTGCTCAGATTTCATTTGCATGGCGTTTGAGATTGTGGACATTGTAGTTTGTATTCTGTGACTCCTTGCTGAGGTTTTGAAGTGAGGACTGAGGTAATAATTCATGGAGCTTTATGGCACTTTGCGTGTTGAAAACATTGCACAAACATTAACCAATTTATCTTCACAAATCTCCTGTAAAGCAGGTTAGTAGCTATCATTTCCATTTTATAGATGTAAAATAATTTGCCTTGGGCAGAGTGTTGTGGCAGAATGAGGGTTATCACTCAAGAGCTGTTTATTCCAAATGTTGTATTTAAACGTCCTCGGATCATGCTGCTGCTAGAGAGCGTCCCTGATGAAAAGGTGTGTAGGTGTGTATTTTTACACACTCAGATTCCCTCTCTCTTCTCTTAACACCATTCGTATGTTTGCATAGCAGCACTTAGAAAGGACAAGACTAACACACACATGGGTGCTGGAATTAAACCTTAATTACAGCAAATTGCACAGTCAGTATTTCAACACGTAACTATGGGTGTTATCTCAGGAGGGTTCCTATACTTTCTTTATTTAGATGCCCAATTTTTTGAAGCAGAAAATAAAAAAATAAATTGCTTTGTGCATTTTTACTGACATCTAAAATAATTGCAAGAATCAAAAATTCTTGTATATCAAATTCTGTCAGTATTGAAGCTAAACATTACAATTCATAACAGAAATGGAACAATGTTATCAGAGTATCATGGGAATAACTATATTGACAATAGTATACAGGTTTTATTCCCCTCTCGCAAAACATCTACTGAACTGCTGGGGAATAGGGCATTTCCACTGTCATCTAATAGGTAATTTCAAAGGGTGGAATACACTTCCTGCTTAAAAGCATCCATAGCTATGGTGTTCATAACATCATAGTAGGGACTACTGTGGTTTTCCACATACTTCACAAATCCTGGAGCTAGGTATTTCTTGCTATGTTCTTACCTGTGTAAGTTTTGCAGTTTCTATGAATAAGGCCATAAGGTCCTGTGATACTGTGATAGAATGAGGTATGTTATATTATATCCAAAATCTTTGTTACTAAACAGTGCAGCAGCCTCCTACCAAGGAATAACGCTTCTGCCTTATTTCTGTACTTTGTTTTTTGTTGGGTTTTGGTTTTGTTTTTTTTTACTGATATTACCGTGCTACATATACTCTTGTGCTCAACCATAAATCATACATCTCTGTACGACTGCAGCAATTACAATTTGAACACACTGTCAATAATAAGATGCCAGCAGAAGTCGAGACAACATCACCAGCTCACACCGTATAGTTATTCAAGATGGGTGACTAGTAATAGTATGTGTCTGATTAGGAACACTAACACTGCTAATTGCATTACTCTCACTGTCTGTTCTGCACAAGTGAAGAGGGAGCTTTGCACCCTTGCTCACCTAATTCCTGACCCACAGCACAGGCTGTCATAGCCCATGTGTGTCCAGAGTGAGAAAGAGAGGGGGGCAACAAGGCACAAGCTGGTGCCCTGAACTTCGCCTTAGGAAGAGTAAGAGTGCCATGATGCTGAGCTCAGGTGTGATGGTTGGCTGGGGCCGGTTGGGCATATCCTGCCCCGTCTCTGCCCAGTAAAGTCCTTTGCTCTGCCTCTGCCCAGCTCCCACCTGAAGTTCAATGCTATAATAAAAAATATAAATAAAACAAGGGTCTGCTCCAAATACTGTCTCCTTAGGTGTTTGCAGCGCTGTGAAGAGAGCGAGGAAAGCTGATAGCCCTGAGTCAAAGCGCAAAGAATGTGAGTTGCATCAAGGGTGCGGCTAACAGGGCTTTCTTCAGATTCAGCCATCTCCTGCTGTTTGCATCCACAGCAGACACAGATAGGAAAGATAAGAGATTGCAACACCGTGATTCTCCCAAACAACTGCAGCTACCAGTCCTTATTTGGGCCAGCCAGTATAAAAGAAGTCAGCCTTCCCTGATGCCCACTCCTTGTTTTGCATTATGGAGGTATCTCTGCCTTAACTCACTTTTCTACATAAGTTCCTGTAAATTCAGCATTTTCAGGACCATTCTCCAGCATGTAAATGAATTGCCACAGAGTAGCTTGCAACCATCAAAACATTAAACTCAGTCTCCAGACCGGTGTGGTTGCATCCAAACTACCTACCAGGAGCAATCCTTTGGCCCCTTCTGCCTCTCAAACAGTGTTTGGAAGAACAGCAGCCAGCCTAGCCTGGGACTGTTCATAGAAATGAATAGTGCAGATGATAAGAGTACAATGTGCAGGGAACACTCCCTGCATAACTGACCAACATAGGCACGGTCATACCTATTTCCCAGTATTTCAGAGTCAATGGTTCTGTTTCTTACTTGCCTCAGCATGCACATATTCAATAACTAGAGTATCTCAGTAGGCAGTTTTTCCTTTCTAGCCAAAAAAAGCACAGATGATCATCAGTTCTTTTCTCCCAGCCCTGTAAGACAATAAGTACCCTAGCAATTACAGACACTTCATTGCTTATTGCTTCTCTGTGACTCCAGAGATATGCCATTAAAATCATTACCTTGCATTTTCCACATGAAAACCCGGCCCAATAGCAAAGCTGAACTGAACGGGAAAAGAATTCTTCTGTCACATACTTTGAGGTTGTGTCCCCAAAGCATTTTAACCACAGATCATGTGGCCATTTTTATTTAAAGCAAAATATGTCATAACGCTTAAAAAAAATCTATCACATTTTATTCAGCACTGCATAGCTAAATAATAAAGACATATGTGGCAAAGTCTGGGCAATTCAATGTGATTAATCTGAACTATATCCCAGAGATATTGTAACTGTGCTGAAACAAATCCCATAGGACATGGCCAGGCAGCCAGTTGCCTTTTTCCCTTTATCATACCTTTAATTTCCAAAATCCTTCTCAAGTATATGTTTTCTGCAGCGTGTTGGAGAGCGTCGCGGAATGCGGCTGAGCAGAAGAGCAGGTTCTAGATACCAGAGAGGTCACACAGTGCCTGACACTCCAGCAACAGCATCTTTATTTTCTAATGAGGAGGAGCCAATCAGTGCCCCCGAGGAAGGCCTTACAGCAGTTTGGCCAATGTAGCTATGTGCCATGTTGAAAACTGAGATTTTGGCAAGTGACATGATGCTAGGCATCAGATCTGTAAAGCAAAACAGCTGGCGCAGAGGCCCTGGCATCCTCACTGCATGTGTTCCTGGGCATTTTAGTTCAGGCTGCCCCTCTCATCACCCGACAGACTGAACGTCCACTGCTGTCCTGGCTGTGCTATGTGGCCCCTGGAGAACATCCTTCAGGTTAGCTCCATCTGGAAGAAACTCAGGTAATGCACCCAAGGCCACAGCACAAAGAGGATCAAGTTAAAAAAGTTCCCTGCTGATCCATACAAAAATACTTTTACAAATGTGTTTTGTTTACACTCCTCCTTATTTCCCTCTCTCTTTGCCAATACCCTCGACTGCAATCTGCTGTTTGTAGAAAAAAGAAACAAAAAAATCTTTGAGTTCCTGTAGAAGTTTTACTCTTTAGAAGACAAGACAGGACCTGGATGCCAGCCTCAGTCTTCGAGGTTTGCAGAGGGGGCTGACCCCAAATCCAGAATACAAACAAAGCCAGTCTTTCCTGGCTTAGCTAGAAAACCGCTTGGTATGAAAACAGCAGCAGGATGAAAACGCAAAGCAGTTCCCTTTACCCAGTGATACTGCAAGATAAGCTAGATAAAGTAAAGCCATGAATAATACAAAGCATATATAAGACCTGTAATGAAAAGAAGGGGCTGAAAACAGCCAGGCAGCTGCACAGAGAGCTGGCTCAGTGGCACGCACCAGCGGGCAGGCAGGGCAGGAGCCAGGGCCAGCCACCACGGCGTCCTCAGGAATCGGGTCGAGGATCTATGGAAAGTTAATCCACAAACCAGATAATCAAGGACGGGCATCATGTTTTAAGTGATGTCAAAACATGTTGCTACAAAAAGGGGTTGAGAGTGGTCAACTGAATGCTCTGAGTTTTTTCTCCCTTCCTATTTATAACGTGGTCCCCAGCACACCTCGGGATATCTCTTTGATCTTGACTCCTCAGTATTTACTTCTCAAGCTCCCAGCAGCTTTGACGGCAGTTCTCCCTTTCTGTTCAGATGGATGAGCAATTCTCTGAGCATTTCAGTAAACCTCCCAGAGGTAATTAAAATATAACTCTCTCCATCGCTTCCTTTACTCCAAACTCAGCTCCAGACCTTAAAATCCCCACCGAGAGGACGCAAACCTCTAATCAATTCCGTGTGCGCACTCCCACCTCCACCAGAGCCCTCAGCTACCAGTGTGTGATATCCTGCAATGCTGGTAAGAACATAATATCCTGGTATAAATAGAAAGCATACCATAAACCAGCCCAGGAAAACATGAGGATAAAGCAACCTGTCTCCTGACATTTTTATTTTTCTTTCTGAAATGGATCACATTGGGTAGGCTACTTCACATTCTCCATCACCCCATCTTCATAAGCAGTTCCCCAAACTACAAGCTCCTCATCATTTGGTTTTAGGTGTTACTTCCTTTCCCAGCCACTACTGCAGAACTAGAGACTCAATTAATTTAAAAAAAGAGACCCAGTACAAGGGCATTAACTTCTCCAGACCTGCTTCCTTCCTGACCTCAGTGCTTATTTGACTATAAAAGAACTGATGCTGCAGTTTTCAAAGAGGCGAATGAGGACCACGACTTCTATTCCCAGTCTGTGGGAGTGGGAAAGAAACTTCGGCATAAACACATGCAATTTGATACTTTAAATATATTCTAAATAGCTCCTTTTCCTTTAAAACTAATTTCCTCTGAAGGCAGAAATTTATCACCAATGACTCAAGCTTCCTCAAGGTTTTATCAATTTAAACTTCAATATTCTTCTTCCTTTGTGTATTCATGCCACATTACCTAGCCCTTGCTCACCCACTGAGCGCTTGCTCATGCAAACCAATACATTGGTTTTTCTGGTTTATTTGGGTGAGCGAGTGCTTCCTCATCATGAGCCTTGCCCAATCTATTAATTTGAGACAAGGGTCTTGAGGGAATTGCAGACCAGTCTGCAAATGGATGAGTGGTTTAAAATTTTGCCTCTTTTCTATATGGTTGCAGCAGAAGAAAAACAAATGCCTGGGCCTTTCAGCAGTGGAACTACTGGAGACCGGTTTTCCGCAAACGATTTTGCCTTCTCCCTTCATCGCCTGTCATCTGCAATACCCCCTCGTGCCCTCCAATGCCAGCTGGGTTAGAGGCAGCCAGTATGGAGATGTATGCATGTTAATGGGCCACGTGGGCTGATGGCGACAGAACAGATAGCTGCTGAGGCTGCCACCTCTCATCTCTGCCTACCACCAGGTTTCACAAAGCTTGTGAGGTCCTCACTCTTCTGTGGAATTTAGTTAAAATTAGTGAACAGGGATGGGTACCGATAGACAGAGCGACTGCATGAATCTTGCTTCCAGGCTAAAAAATCAGGAGCTGGCAAGAAGCTGTGATTGCCTGGCTTGGAACAGTTGAAATGTGTCCTTGATGTCCTTGCTAGTGCCTCAGGAATAATGACAGGTTTAGAGAGTGCAGCTCCATGACCTTATTTGAGTTGGAGCGCACCGCAGTACGTCTGACTGCTCTCTCGAGGCTTTTCTTTAAGTTTAAAGAGACTATATCAGGCCATCATTGTGGTCCAAAGTTACCAAAGTTTTTATGGCTGATGGGAGAGGCATATGTACTCCGTGATCCTGATGTTTGTTATTCACAGATCTGCTCCTGACCTTTGGTTTTATCTCTGCATCTCTTCCCTGAAGCTAACAACGTGCAACAGAAGCCAGACCCACTTCAGCAAGCCCACACAGCAGTCAGGGGGCTTCCCCGTGGAGTTGGCCACCAGCTCACACAGACTTCCCTCGGGAGAGGAAACCAACGAGGTCACCTCTCATTTGCAGTTTCTCAAAAACCAGAAGACCATATGTGGATGCCATGCTTATCTGAGTAGAGAGAAGGCCACAATGTAAATAAGAATTACAATAACAAAGTCTTGAAAACGCAAATGGAAGCAAGTCACTGCCTTTCTGGGAGACCTGTGCAGCTTATGAATGCAAAAAGAAAAAAAAAAAATCTTTACAGAAGGAGGTAGATTTCTCTGCGTAGCCCGAAAAGCTAGATGCTGAAGTAGGAGCCAGAGCTTCCTAAGCTGTAACCCTGCCTGAGCCCAACCTTTCCTCTGTAAAATGGGGGTAACAAGTAGCACAAACAGCTAAATAATTTTTAAGAATAACAACTTAATAACTACATGGAGCTTTACAGCCAGGGCAGGCTTCAGGAATGCTATATATTCTTAAAATCTCGACCTTCCACCAGGATTTCAGTGTGGTTTATGCTAGAGAGTGTTTGTTCTCTGAGGGAATAGCTGCACTCTCCCTTCTTAAGTGAAGCTTCATCCCTGAAACAGAAAAATGGCAAAGTCCATGTGACACAATATTACTGCTCTGTTCACTCTTAATTATTGGCATGGTGACGAGAGCTGTATAAACTGAGCCAGTCCAGTAAAGAGTTCTTAGCACTGGCTGGTTAACCACTACATTAATATGAACATCTGACACTTAATTTTCTAGGAGGGATTAAAAGCAAAGTAAAAGCTTGGGGGATGCTGTATACTTGTATGTGTGGGGCAAGCAGGGGGAACAGAGGCTGGGAGCAGCAAACTCCACCGTTTCAACTGGTATAGATGCTTCAGCCCTTCCCTTTAGCCCGTGATGTGGAGCCCACTTGCACTTACTCACAGCTCAGTTTGAAAGGGTGCAATGAGCTGGGATGGATTTTGTGGGGTAATGGTTGTGTATGTGCTTATAGGTAGGTGCAAAGCAGACAAATAATTCACTGCCGCTGGTAAGCAGAGTGCAATGATCTATTTGCTTTCTTTCCATCTTAAAACAAAAATCTGGCCTGAGTATTTTAATAGCAGCATTTCTCTAGGAAAGGCATTTGTTTACTTTAGTGCCTGTAAAATTTGTCTGAACAACAGTCTGGGAAATAGAAAGCCTTGTCTTATTCACAGAACAAGTATAACAAGTCCTGCAAGATCTCTTCCAATGTTTCACCAATATGCCTCTACTCAAAGCCTGCAGATTAGACTCCATGTTTAACACAGCACAGATCTTTTCTTTAAGAATTAAATACTGCAGTGTCTTCATAAATCTGGGTCTATCACAGAGAACTACCTCCCACCCAAATAGCAACGGCATTGCTACAGGCACCAGTTTTGTTGAGGACAGGGCCAGGACACTGGGAAACTTTTACTGCTGACACTTGCCTAAGAAGAGCAGAGGTTACCGGCCATCTCCTGCATGTGACAGCAACATTATTGTACCAAAGCTGCCCTTTTCCCCCCTCAGCTGCTGTGGGGCTCATCACTGCTGGATGGTGTGGTGTACATGAGCAATGCATGAAAGAGTTCAAGTTCATTGGGGGCTGCTAAATACAGGTACACAATTGCAATCGGCGTCTCAGGAAAGGCTTACTGCCAGAGCAGCCATTGGGGCTGGGTGGGCTGGGGAAGGTGTCATGGAAACATCAATTTTAGTTTGACACGGCACAGCTTCCCTCCTGTTGCACTGAATTAATACTGGCAAGCAAAAGTGGAAGTCCTTAGGCGCTGCTCCCCAGCTTTTCAGGTGTTTACATACACAGAACAGCTCTTTCCCTTCCTCTGGGGAGGGAACAGCCCTCATCTGCAGCCACCGCAGCTGGTTTTGAACAACAGAGAGGGATTTTTCCTGGTATCAGCTCAGGAGCTGCTCCCTCCCTAAGCTCATGGAGTAGGACACTCACTGGTCCAGCTACAGAAAATACTGGTGGAGTGATGGGGGTCTGGGGACCACCAGATCTCTGAGATATCCATTACAGGCGGGCAATAATTTGGGTTGAGTTCCCCCAATCCAGCTCCAATGCCAGGCTGCTGCCCACTTCTTTCTTGCTGGTGGCTGCGTAAATCACTGCCATGTGGCACAAACCTACCCAGGGTCTGTATGTGTGGGATCAGATCAACCCAGAGGTAGGAGGGGAAGAGACAATATAAGTCCCCAATGTCACAGGGAAAGGCTCTACCGCTTGACCCCATGTTAAGTAATGCTCCGTTTCACTAGGGGCTTCCCTGATCTCCAAGGCATTACTCATGGAGGAGAGACCTACTCATCATGAGTAAAGGCTTTGGAATCTGGCCTTTAATGTACAGCAATATCTTAGCAATAGCGAATATGTAAATCTCTGCTTCCTACAATGTATGCATGATATTAGGAAAACACTGCATAACAAAGAGCAAAATAAGGAAAGCGGTGCCAAGCAATTCAGTCTACACTCAAGCTTGCCCCAGTTAACACAGCCCTGGTGATTTACACGGCTGTAGGACAAGCTCTTAATCTTATTTTCCAACAAATTGCAGGAACAAGATGCTGACAAGTTATTTAAGGAACGCTCCTCTAAGAGCTTATTGAACCTGCCCATAAGTCTGTCCAAATGCACAGGCATTGCAATTTTGAACAGCACTAAGAAAAGAGACCAGCATCCATAGGTGCACGTATGGTTTCCACACATCTTAGCAGAGTCTCACAGAAGACAAGGATCCTCAGGACTATTAAGACATGTTGCCTGACCTTCTATCCCAAGCAGCAGATTCCACAAAATAACTCACCATGACAAAGAAATGTGACAGCATTTTACCTTTGAAGACTTCTGGATGTGTGTTGTTTTGCTGTAGAAAAGCAGAGTGTGTAGTGAGACAAGAAGCACATTTTCTGCTCAGCGCTGTTGGGTATGCCCAGTGGTCCAACCTGTCTGCCGGCGCTACTACAAAAGAAGAGATCAAATTCATCAGATTATAGCTTCATGAATTATGTTTATGACTGATTTGAGGTTGGGGACAGAGAGGAAAGGAGAAGGAATAGTCTGTTTCAAGCTCCTCTGTCCTTGTCCCATAATGAAAAGAGGGGAAAAAAACCCTTTTAGTTATTTTTGCTGTAACAGAACTGTGTTCAGTCACTACACAGCCTAAAGGTAACTGTTGAAATTAACTCACATAATGTATCACAAAAATACACATAAGTTCTTTGCCTGCTTTAATTTCATGTATGGCTTGCAGTTCACAACCTACATTGAGATGTGAGAATGTGATTGAGAGAGCTGAGAAATGAATTTAAAAAATCGTGTTATTTTAATGAGCAAGTTCTGCCGTCTACACCATATTATCTCACTAACTCCACTTGAAATGAAACAACATCCAGTCTGAATACCTGCTCAGTTCCTGTCCTACGCAGAGGTGTTAACGAGAGGGCACAAGCTGATTTTTATGATGTGAATCAAGTCTGGTAGAAACTATTACTTCTTAAGTTTCAGCAGTGGGTTGGTCCCAGAGATGATATAAAATAAAGACTATCCCTACCCTAAGGGGCTTGCAGTCTAAAAAAAGACCAAAGGAAAGTATTTGTCTCTTGCAAAGTGCAAAGTGATTTATTTGGTTGGTTCTCCGGGTTTATAGCCTGCTTTGGAGGTGGGCACATTTGTCATGTAAATTTTAGCTTTCTGTGAGAAGCGCAGAGCAGGCTGTACTGATAATGCATGCTGCTTTGGTTTTTCCAGAAACTGTGTTTTGTTACAAAATAATTCCAAAATGTTCTTTCCAGTCTGTGCAGACATTTTGAAGTTGAAATGCTTTAAGTGATTGGTTAAGAATTGTTTTTATTTGTAGAATTCTTTTAATATTATTCCTGAAGAAAACACCTCATGGACAAAATGCATCACTCCCAGAAGGAATTATTTCTACATTTTTGTTCTGCTGAAAAATTCTGGGGGAAAAAAACCCACAAAACTATTCTGAAGGAAAAAACTCAAAACACTGCCAAACCACCTGCTCATCAGTAAGCTCTGCCATACTAACCAAAATCAATATCCCAAGAAAGAGCAATCTTTGTAAACAAACCCACAGCAAAGCAGAGGACTCAGCTAATTATCAGATCAGGTCATTTGCAGGACTCTGATTTAGCATTCCAGGTTGTAATTGGGTCCGTGACCACCTGCTTTGGTCACTGGAAATGAATGCAGCTGGACTTGGCTGGTCATCCTGTCAAGCCTTTGCTAAAGGATGTGAGTGAGCGCTCTCGTTAGCTGCTACCTGCCGCTCGGGCTTCAGTCAGTGTACATCGCTGCCGAGCTGAAGTCTTGCTGTCAGTAGCAGCAGTAGCGGCAAAGGTCCTTAGGTAAAGGAATACAATTCCCTCTGTCCATTGCCATGGGGCTTTCTGAAGCACAACAGCAAGAACGCGTGTTAGATAATCTACAATTCATAACGATTCCTACACAGAAGAAGCAAAAAAAGTAAGATGGCTTAGTGGAAACAGCAGACTTTGTGTCAGAACCCCCATGTCCCAGTCACGTCTGCCAGTGACTTGCTCTGCATCCTTCAGCAAAGGGCATAACCTCTGACCCTGCACTTCACTTTCCCTTAGATAACGATATCTACCCTCACTTTATAAAATATTTTAAAATATACATGTGAGATAGGTTGGATCATTATAGGGCAAGCACACAAACAAATACATACACACCCAGACAAGCCATAGTGATACATAAAATGCAGACACTCCCATGCACAGAAATGTACTGATGACCTTAGGCTAATGACTGAAGTCTGGGTGGTACTGCTGGTATTCACCCAGCACACACTCAAATAGCTGTGCAGGTCGGCGCAGGCAGCCGCCGAGCCCTGTTGCACGACGCTAACGTGGATGCTCCTGGGCACGTGGGGCCATGTGGGGCAGCTGGCAGCTGCCAGGATGCTGCCAGGCGTGCAGCGCTGCTAGCTCTTCCCCCGTGTCTGAGGGGAGGGCTTAGAGTCACAATGGAGGAAAAGGGAAAACGGTTCCTACTTTCTAGAGAGCTGGGATTTTTATTTACTAATTTATCATAGCTGCTATCGCCTTTAAAGCCCTTGTGTAATTAGCAGGAGCCTCGCTAGACTGAATGCAGTGCGGCTGGTGGCCTGGTTCCAGCAGCATGTCTTGTTCAATGCTTTCCACAGCAGCAAATGGCCTGACTTCTTCCATGAAGTTTGAAATGGCTGTGTTTGGAAATGCAGAAATAAAAAGCCTTGGGAGGAGAAAGGAAATGAAAGGAAGACCGGTTGTGGAGAATATAAATTTCCCCAAATTTAAGTGTAATTTTAGAAGCAATCTGAAAATAGTTCACCCCAGAAGGGCCCATGCTTTGTAATTTTCATACTTCCAGAGTCGTCCCACAGGATATCAGGTTATTAATAATAAAAATAATAATAAAAATCTCATAGGCATATCATACCCTGGGTGTATGGCACTGCAGCTAGCTCTGCAGACAGCTTTACCCAAGCAATAAACCCCTCACTGACAAACACGGCCCAGCTTCAAGTCCTAGGACTTGACCAGCTCACGTGTGGTACACAACTGAGTCCCATTGCATGTACTGCACGCTAGATCACCTACAAACTGTTAAGCTATTCCCCTTTAAAAGCAGTATTGGCTCTAGTGATACTTCTGCTCTCCATGAACTGAGCCCTTCCTCCAAACTTCATGCAGGGCTCCTGCCCAGGCTGAAGCAGGTTGTTTCAAACTGTCATTGCCAAGCCTGTTAGCACAGAGTGAACATCGCTGGTCAAATTACTGCATCTGCAGCATTCTGGTCAGAGTCATAAGCTGCATGTTACTCCAACCCAGAAGGAAGAGGCTTACGATACTTTGCTCCCCTTGGTCTGCCTGGTCTGTGCTTTTGCCTGGATCCAAGTTCAGTCACATGTGAACACTGCTATTTGTAAACAGAAACCATTCCCTGTGACTCTGGACCTACCCTACACTTCATAAGCAGGGCTCAAGTTCAGAAGTTCTTTATAGCGCTTCTGTAAAAGCAAACCAAAACCAAAAGCACCCAAACAATGATTGATGCCTGAACTGAAGCACCTCAGTGTGCTTTTGGCTGTTCCATAACCAAAGTTGTCTAAGTTCTCGTTGTGTACATTGAAACAGGGAGCTACTCTGCAAGCTACCAGGTTCTATCAGACCCTGAATAAAACTGCTGCTTTATCAGGTAATGCAATCCTCAGCAGACTCACAGGAGACTTAAAAGCTTATTTCATATGCAGGCAAATAACTTTATCACCATCTGACTTGCTTTATTTCTTTGTCTTTCAACACGTTAGACATTATGTGATCTTTCTAAGTTTCTCCTTCAGTAGCACCTCCCTCCCTGCTGCTACTAACCCTTCAGGTACTGCTTCTAGTTTGGTGACTGCTCTTTACTAAAAATAAAAGGTCCTTTTAACGTGGTTTCTGAGAAGAAATGGAGTCTCGTTAAATACTAGAAAGTGCCCTCAGAGAGAGAGAAGAGTTCTGTAATGAAAAAGATTACTTCAGTGGAAGTAATTTCTTCTTGAGCAGAACATTACCTCCACAGAACTTCTCATCCTCCTCAAACACAAAGACTAAAATAATTTAACAGACTTAACTCTTAAAGGATTTCTACATATTTCTTTAACAAAATAGAAATTTCTAGGAAATCAGGTTTAGTTCCTCTATTCTTGGAACTATCTTTTTCCTATAGTCGAGGTAGTCATAAATTTTACAGATTTGTCAGAATTGTTCAACAAATGTTTGTAATAGTTAAGAAAAGTTCCGTTTCCAGAAGCTCTTTGAAGCAAAGGCTCCTCTGCATTTTTTGATGCTTGTCACACTGTATTTGGCCAGTGTGACTCAGTGCAGGAACATGGTTTGTGTTCCCTGAATGGATGACTCAGTCTGTACACACGAGAACAGTGCCTGAAGAGAGCACATCATGTTGCATGTAGGAAAAGATAAGGAAAGGAGAATCCTCTATGCTCCAGAAATATTAAACATGCTCTGGAATTATTGACTTTTTCTATACAGGAATAGAAACAGTCTGTGATTTTAAGGAAAAAAAAATAGTAGTGATCAAATTCACCAACAGTTCACTCACACCTCCTTGGCACAAAATAAGTTCCTGTTTTTTTTCTGTAAATGCATTTAATGAATGGATTAGCATTTATATCTGGAGAAATAAAGTTCCCCTGAAACATTTCTATGCACGACTGTGATAATTACTTGAGTTGCTTAATGCACTATAAAAAGAAATCAGATTATGAACGTAGTACAAAGAACACAAGTAGACAATCTGCATGCACTAATCCACAAGAAGTGAGATGGATTTAGCAAGCATGCTTGCCAAAACAACACACACACACACACACCCCATGTCCCAGATGACATCAGATCCCGTACTAAGCCCACAAAAAAAAGAGATAGGAAGATTTGCAGCAGAACACAGGCATCTCGAGCGGGCTGGCCCTCTGCATACAGAGGCTTTCCCCGCTAAGTACCTCGACAGAGCTCTGCTCACTCAGAACCGCTCACACGAGGCTTACTGCCTTTATAAAACACACAAGGAAGCGTTACCACTCCCCAGTCTCTCACTCCAGGAGGAACAGACCCTTACAGAAGCATGGCTTTAAGTCTGTAGAAATGCTTGACCAACATCTGCTGTATTTTAATACTTCAGCAATAAGGTTTTATAGATGTTGGAAAATACAGACATGCACAAAAAGGATTAAAGCTAGTATTGTTTAGTCCAACGTGGCTGTTACTAGCTCTGCATTTTACTCTGCTCACTGCCCATGCTGTCACAACCTCCTAGGTATCAGCTGGAGACCAGGGAGAAAGCAATGGGAAGAGGAAGCAGACAGAAGCTGGGCTGCCGTGTCTCTCTCAGAAAACATGCCATAGCCTGCAGTACCCCTTGACCACAGCGCTTGGTTGGGCCGGGCAGAAAAGCCCAATGGCTAAGGAATATGGCTAGCAGGTAAAACACGTGGGCAACCGAGCACCAGCCACCCCACCTTCCCGCTGCGGGCAAAACACGATGGCCCACATTTGCCAAAGCGTATAGATGCCGTGGGGCTCTAATTGCCTATATGAAATTGGCCTGTGGCCTTGCCAGAGCAAAATGTACCCATCTGTAGAGCCAGTCATTAATTATTACCTCACAAGAGTTTTGTGAAATATTAAGGGTGCTACTGGAGACCTTTACATGAAAAGTGCTCCCCGTATATCATTATAGGTCATTACCAGGCCTGACTTTTTAAATAACAAAGCAGCAGCCTCGGTCACTTGATTAAAAGGTGATTGCATACCAGCACAGACCGATAATTTGCTTCCCAGAAGCCAGGCCTCACACAGAGCGCTTACGGCTCTCACACGGGGCTTGCCGAAAGCCCTGCCCGCCCCACTGAAGGCATTCAGCCCTCGCCTGGCCTTGGGCTGGACAGGCTGGGTGAGGCAGGCACCGGCTGGGGGCCCGGCTCCGAACCGCACAGCCCCGGGATAAGAGGGGCTTGCATGTCACGGCTGCTTCTGGAAGGCCAGGCTGGGAAGGGACAGCAGGCGGATGGGGTGCCCGGTTGTCCTGGGGCCTGAACCAGGGCCCATGAGGGCCAGGAGAGGCTTTCTTCTCCCTGGAGCATTTGAACCCTACAGAAGCACCTGCCAGTGGCACAGGTATTCATAAAACATCATGCAAATGGTACAAACTGCTAAAATTTGTTCAACCCAAAACTACAGTTCAACCAAGAAATGATTCTCAGAGGGTAGGGATTACATCTTGATTTAAGGTGGTCTGTTTGCTGGGCTTGCAGCATATAAAGACAGAATTCTCCTGACCAAGCTTTTGCAAGTTGCCTGTGCTGTTTCCTTGAAGGAGTTTTGACCTCTAGAGCATCGGTTCTTCCTTGTATTTCTTGCAACCTTGAAATTTTTCAGAGGTGTTCAGTACTGCAGGGTCCTGAAGCTTTTCTTTGAGGGCATTTTTATGATTCTCTCATCTGATAAGGGAATGATTTGATTCCTGTCTTGCCCTCTGGCATAATTTTGCAAAGCCTGCCTGATTCTGATTGTTATCAAGGTTGTGCTTCTACTATTTATCAGTCTTTTTGTATTTCACTTAGCCCATGTTTATAAATAATAATTTGGACAACATTTGTTACGGTGTGAAACCTGTGATATTTGGTACTTTTCTTAAATCCTCGACCTTGTTTTAACAGACTATTCCAATCCACATATTTTTAAAGAAAATGCCATGCTTAATGGCGCTGCAGGAAAACTTTAAAAATTGGTATAGAAATGACTGGTAATAAATAAAGGAAAGAGAAGTAAATCCCTTTTCCTTTGACATAAAAAACCTAAAAAGCCTGAAAAGGCGATCTGCTGATGCACCACCAAAAGGCAAAGCAACAGAGCCCGTATTTATTGAGATGACAAGACCCTGAAAAGCAATCATACTGTTCCTGTGAAACAGTTTTGGATGTCTGTGGCTGACAATACCAGATGCAGGTTTGTCTGTACAGATACGGGGAGAAGGGAAAGGGACTGTGGCCCCTCATACCTGGGACTTGGAGATGCTCCTTGTTGTCTTCCACACAGTGGCTTCATCACCTCCTGCATGAAGTTCAATTAAGCCACAGGACAACCACAAGGAGCATGTTGCAGGAGATGCCCCTGTGCTATTTCTTTCTCTGCTTCTCTGTGGAGGCCAGATTTGGAGGGGGCTGAGCACAAGGCATGCCAAGAAAGGTCCCCTGAGGAATACCACCAGATCATAGCTCAGTTCCAAGCAGGGAGTCAGATTGCCACGCACAGTTCAAAGCAGCTTTTAGAGAAAAAAAAAATTGTAATCTGTGGCCAGCTAGCCTTTGAAACTTTTATTCCACGGTATAGTAAAACTTTTGGCATTATCAATTATTTGTACTACATTTCTCTTGGAGAGATGCAGCTCACTTTTTCTCTGTTAGGTGTCTTTCTACTTGCTGTATTAGAGAATGCCACCAGAATAAATACTGCTTATAAGCCTGTGGAGTGTATGATATGGCTGGGAGCTGGGAAAAAATGTTTTGCCTGTGCCTTGCCAGCTTTGTGGTAGCGTAAGGCTGAAGACAGGCATCAAAACATTAACTGAGAAAATGCAAACCAGACTTGACCATATTTTGCACTTACCAGAGCCTTACTCAAGTTTATAGCAGTAAATATGTTCGTAGCTGCTTTCAGAAACATCTATAATGAACTCTGCTGTGTGCAAGTACCTAGCGCTTTTGATACTTAAACTTCAAAGAAGGGAAATAGCTCCACGGATATCATTCAGAACTAAATGCTGCTATCCCTGCTTTGATGAATTATTATTTTACTACCTACCAAGTATTGTACAAGTCATGATGAATTTGAGTGGCTGATTCATGCTGTCTACAACTTAACCTCAGCCATTTACAATTACACCAGACAGGACTGCTGATTTCAGCTGACACCTAACCTAATTCCTACAGCGCTGAAGCCTGTTGAATGCTGGGGAGGAATTCTCTGCGGAGCAACTCACCCAAAAATAGACTTGACATGAGGCAAAACTTAAGCATTGGGAACAGCATCTTACCCTAATCTAACATCCACACAACAGCTCCAGAGCAGTGGGAATTCTGTAACCACGCTGTGACCGCTGTAATAGTGTATAGGTTAGAGGAGCAGCCGCAGCATCTCGTTCCATGTGAACGAAGGAGCAGAGCCAAACACAGCCCATAATCATCCGTAAGGGGTTGCTTAGGACAAATAGACTTGGCCATGGCTAGATGGTTGTGTTTTTGACATTTGGAATGGCTTCCTTTTCTTTTGGAAAAGAACATTGCAGATGGACTTGCTGTCCACTATAGCCAGGACAGTACTCCACTAGGTAGGGTTAAAAATGTAATCCCACCACAAATCTTGAATATATTGTGTTTTATTTCTGCAAAGAGGATAAAACCAATTCTATTGCTTTAAGTAGCACACCTTAAATTATACTCTCTGCATGTATATCTTATTACTACCTCGTTTTTGAAGTGTGGGGATGCTTGTAACTTGTATATATTTTTAAGTTGGTTTTTTTGGTCCCCTTTTGCTCTGCTCTTAATTTTCACTCTATGTGTACGTTCATATGTCACCAAACCATCAGTTGTCCAAACACACCTAACTATCTTGCTATGTGATGAAAAGACTGGTTTTCATATAATCCTACTACATCTCATGCTACTTGTACCTTAGTTTCCTAAGGCAATGAGGTTAATGTAATCACACACTGTATAATTATGTGTATGCATAACCTGAACCAGTCTCCTCCTGGTAACCTTTGATCCTGCTGGACAACCAGTCCAATGTAACAGCTGTGGCACCCTCTGATGTTTTCAGTTCCTCCAGCTGGGCAAACAGGCAAGCAGACAGTGAGGAGAAAACCCCCATGAACTCTCCCACTGAGGATGTTACAGCATGGATGCCCTGGCTGACTGCAGAGAATAAAATGCCCTCAACTCTTTAGTCCTGGGGAAACAACTGGAGTCTGCATCTAATTAAACAGCAGTAATCACCACTGCAAGACAAAACCATAGGAAACCAGGCTCCATCACCTCCACAGCTCTTGGATGAGTTGGGTACCACCTAGATACGGGTTAAGGTTTAAGTTGCCTCTTGAGACATGGCCGCTGCCACATTCCTTCTCAGGGGACACATAACCCAAGTTTTTCCACCACTGAAGCTTACTGAACATTCAAGGAACATTTCTTGCAGAGAAACTCACCCCAAAATAACCTGTATTAATGAAGCTGTAGAGCCCTTCTATAGGCCCAAAGGCCACCATGCTTTACAAATTAACCTCTGATGGTACATGCCCTTTTCTTTGCTCTTTAAGGTTCTCAGCAATTTGCTACCTTCACAATGACTGACAATCACAGCATGGTCCAAACTGTGGATGTGGATTCAGAGGTGGGGGAGGAGAGAGCAAAGCCCATTGACCCAGTCTGCTTTGGCTGCTGGCGGCTGCTATCACCTTAGGTCTACAGATAGCCCACGCGCAGGATACTCAACTCATCCTTTCACCCTTCTTGCCCTGTAGTCTGGAGAATTGACTACGTTACCAAAGCTACAGAGGCCCGCTGTGTAAGCCAGTGTGTTGAAATGCCTTTTTTCCAATCCCCGATCAGCAGGCACCAGCGTGCTTTCTCAGCAGCACAGCTTGACCCATCTACAGGCAGCCAAAGCTGGGAAAAGAGCATGTAAGAAGTCCTGCCAACTCATCAGGCAGCATCACTTCCTCATACCCAATTGGCTGCAAATTGCTGTCTTGCTAAAATGATGACTAGAGTTGGATCAGAAAATGTGGCTTCCCATACACTGTTCATTTTGTTCATGGAAATGCCTTGTTCCTATAACAGCATTACCTCCATACAGCCAGTAGGAAGTGTCCTGGTTTTGCAAATCATAGAATATCTCAGGCTGGAAGACACCCAAAGTGATCATTTAGCCCAGCTCCCTGCTCCTCACCGGACTACCTAACACTAAGCCATATGACTAAGAGCATCATCCAGATACTCCCTGAACTCTGACAGCCTTGGTGCCACGAGCACTTCCCTGAGGAGCCTGTTCCAGTGACTGACCACTCTCTCTGCAAAGAGCCTTTTCCTAATGTCCAGTCTGAACTTCCCCTGACCCACCTTCATTCCATTTCCTCTTGTCCTATTGCTGGTCACCAGAAAGAAGAGATCAGTGCCTCCCACCTTGGGGAAGTTGTAGACTGTGATGAGGACACCCCTCAGACCTCTTCTCCAAGCTGAAGAAGCCAAGTGACTTCAGCTGCTCACTTCACCTTGGTGACACCTCCAACCTAGGTGGACCATCATCTTCATCATTGCTTGCTTTCACTTCCAGAGCCTCATACCTGTTGTAAAGAAAAGAGTAGAGATTAAGCATTGCTTTATGATAAGCACAACTTGCATTTTTTTGAACAAAATACACTAAAATTAGCTAAACAACCAACACATAAGGTAATCCCTTACCAAAACATCAAATGAGTATTCCTGCCAAGATCTATGAGAGCATCAGAGAACATCAGGAGTAGGGCTGCTGCATGAGAGAGGATAAGCCAGAAGCCAAGGGTAACCCCAGTGCAACCAGTGCCCTCACCACCAAGGGTGTCATCCCACAGGGTATGAACAGGGTGGGGATAACATACTGAAGTGACTACCCCCTACAGGGCACACTGATGGATTGGGTCTAGGGGACATTCCAGGGTCCAGTCATGAGCAGCAGGAGACAGAGCTGGAAGTCCACCAAGGACACTAGGTCAGAGACAGAACTGAGTACCAGCATTCCCACAGCAGCCTAGGCAATAACTAAAGGCCCAGGACTGCACTTAAATAGAACTCCTGGGCCCATTGCCAGAGAGGGTGAGTGGGTGGGTGTGGGGGCTGGCAGGTGAGACTGGTCTGGGCTATTAAGGTCTATTAGTGCCCTAAGTGCACTGAAAGGAGCTTGAAAATTTGCTCCTAGTCAGGTATCAGGACATCTGTTGCTGCTCACAGTTTCCTCTGTCTGTTCACCTGTCACCCCAGAAGTAGTTTCTGCACAAAACCTTCTGTGGTCCGAGACTAGCAGTATGTGATGGAGGAATCACAGCGTGCACCTACACAAAGGAAAAGCCACTATGGACACGATGGCTGGAGCCACAGATGGTGACACCAGTCATGAAAGAATGATTCAAAGGTGATGGATCACCATCCAGCACTAGAAACCCCCTGCAGGACAAAGACAAAAGCGTAGCTGATAAACTAAATGTTTTTTAGTTTCTGGGTACCTCCGAACTGATCAGCTGGCTAGTTCAAGGACAAACCTGCACACCTGGGTTATCTTGCAGTGGAAAGCAGTGCGTGGATGGGAGGAAAGGGGAAGGTAGGGAAAGAATGTATGGAAACTTGTGTGTTGCTGGGTCTCTGTGTCAGGACCTGTCCAGGGCTCCTGCCCACCCCAGCAAGATAGGCAGTGCTCCCAGGACCCACCATCCACACAGAGCCAGATTATTCCATGACAGATAGCATAGCCAGGGTGGAGCAACCAGCAAGAAATAAACCAAATTTAATTGCCAGTATTGCCCCCCAAACAATGGATGCCCAACCACAACATGCCCAACTACCCCAATCTCCAAAGTCAACAGGAGAGAAAGAAAATTCTCACAAAAACAAGTTTACATTTTGCACTTTGATACCTTATCAACACAAAGTGAGGAATGACACCTACTGAATACTTCCCACATTCTGAAGCATCACCATAAGATGCTTCTTGGTGTTTGAACATTAAAACTATCATAGGGTAAAGCAGTATTGCTGTGAGGGTAAAAGGCAGAGCAAGAATTCACTTTTTGGCAGTATTATGTTTGTGTGATGATAAAACGTCTTTGCTAGCTCAGACCTGTGTTTGGAAAAAACATACCTCTAAATGGATTTTTTTTTCCAGTATTGCCATCTTTGTTGGAGCTTTGTTGCCAAGATAGCTAATGGTA
This sequence comes from Falco peregrinus, assembly GCF_023634155.1. Lineage (NCBI taxonomy): Eukaryota > Metazoa > Chordata > Aves > Falconiformes > Falconidae > Falco > Falco peregrinus. The sequence continues at coordinate 29,984,678 of NC_073725.1, read as the reverse complement.
TAAAAATACCTGTGCGAATGCAAGCACTGGAAAGGCAGACAGAAAACTTTGCCATTTAATGTGTTAGGAAATGTCTATAAAGATGTTACACAGAGCAACAGCCTTTTTTCTTGTTATGGTGCCGACACAGTGTTAGGTCATGCTGGCTTTACCTGTAAGCTTATCCACAGCATCTCACCCTTTAGGAATCCCTGCTACAATTTTGGTTGAAGTACCTTTCTGGAAAAGAGGACTCTTGAGAAAGAAGAGCAGTTGTACAAGATGACCTAACAGTTGAATAATCTTTTGCCTTTAGGCAAAGCATGAGAGAACATGAAAGCAACCAAACAGGGTGATCAGAAATAACTGGAAATACATGTCCTGAAGGGTGGTACGTGATAGATACCAAGGGTCACTCAAAAACACACCACCAGTTATTTGCCCCTTCTAAAGTCACGGAGCTTTGGAGATTCACACTCCCCTTTATTCTCTTTGAGACACATACACACTCATTTACACACACACAGAGTGCCAGGATCTACACAAGTATGTACCATTGATGGAAAATAAATGGCAGTATAGAAGCCCTTGAGATCCAAGAATGTTTGAGGGTATGTTAGTGAACTGACAGGCTCTCCCTGCAGGTATCTACCATACACATGTTGCCCAAAGATGCACACATTATATTACACTTTGTTGAACATACGTTTCCTCAAGTTGTCTCTGCAGAGCTAATTCACCATAATGACAGCGGACTGCAAAGCCCATTACTTAGACAGGACAGTATTAATATGCATTTTATTTAAAGGAGCCTCGTTAGCTCACTGCTGGGGAACACATAAGCAAATCATCATTCATTAGGGAAGCCTGAGTAACATTGTGAGCTCTAGGACCCAGTTTTGATTCAGTCTGAAGTTATCTCCAGGCACACATCCAGTGTTTCTTCAGAGATGTAGCGACATAGAAAGAGTAGTTTTTCCTAAAGTTAATTTTGTATTTTTCTGCTCTTTAGATGTATATCAGGTGAATCAAACACCTGAGAAGTGACTTTCTTAATAAAAAACCAATAATAGGAAGTAGGTCAGATGCTAGTCTCATTTACAACTTCATTGACTTCCGTGGGGGTTTGGTGATCTCTCAAGGACAAAATTTTGTCTCCATATTCCTAGAAAAGGTTATGGTTAGAAAATCCCAAACCATCTAACCGTTGCGCAATCATCAAGTGTGTAAGTAATAGAACTGCTGATGTACAAAGAGTTTTCGGACTATGCCTGTGAGATGGGCTGTTAGCCTTTTTGGAGAACAACGCTGCCTCTTTCCTCTCCTTGAACCAGAATGCAGAAAAATACAACATCCCTCCCTGAACAGACTGCCTAGGATATGGGGTAGGGTTAGGGCAAAGGGAGCCAGACTTGGGCTTTCCTGAGGCAGACTAGCAGCACCCTCCCCCATACCCTTACAGGTGGTCTTGGTAGTTTGGGGGATCAGGTCAGATGGCTTGTGCCAGTTACCAGGCACATTAGGGAGGGAGTCAGAGCATCCTGCAGGAGAACTGTATTGCAGGAGGGAAACCGGCTGGCCTTAATGGTAGCAAAGGGGTAGGCAGACTGGAGGCGGCTGTAGGGGGACATCTGGGCTGTGGGACCACTGCACCACACCTGAGTCACACGGGCTGCAAGAATAGTTTTGAGGACCAGGGCTCCAGGCTGGCTGCTAGTAACATCAGGAAGGGAAGGCACATGAAGCTTTTAAGCAAAGGAGAAGATTTGTGGCTCCAGGGAAGAGCGCAAAGGAAGACAAAGGGTGAAATCTCACCTCAGGTCAGCAGTGAGACTAACAGCTCTCCAGTTTGGAACTAAACAACTAACTATGTGTGCTCACAGCCCAGAAAGCTGACCATATCCTGGATAACATAAAAAGAAGCATGGCCAGGAGGTCATGGGACACGATTCTGCACCTCTACTCCACCCTGGTGAGACCCCTCGTGGTGTACTGCGTCCAGCTCTGGAGTCCTCAGCACAGGGAGGACATAGACCTGTTGGAGCAGGTCCAGAGGAGGGGCACACAGATGATCAGAGGGATGGAACACCTCTCCCGTGAAAAAAAAAAAGCTGAGAGTTGGGGTTGTTCAGCCTGGAGAAGAGAAGGCTCTGGAAAGACCTTATTGTAGCCTTTCAATACTTAAAGGCAGCTTATAAGAAAGATGGAGACAGACTTTTTAGTAGGGCCTGTCGTGATAGGACAAGGGGTAATGGTTTTAAACTAAAAGAGGGCAGATTCAGACTAGATATAAGGACAAACAAATTTTTTCTGATGAGGGTGGTGAAACATTGGAACAAGTTGCCCAGAGAAGTTGTGGATGTCCCCTCCCTGGAAACATTCAAGGCCAGGTTGAACAGGGCTCTAAGCAACCTGATCTAGTTGAAGACGTCCCTGCTTATTGCAGAGGTGTTGGACTAGGTGACCTTTAAAGGTCCCTTCCAACCTAAACTATTCTACGATTCTATGAACCAGAAATCCTGTAGCAATAAAATATCTGAAACCCTTGCAGGGGAAGGGTTTGGGTTTAGACTGGTCTTAACCAGTCTGTAAAGTTGAATAAATCAAAAAAGAAGTGTTTAAATATCCCTAAATTTATCTTAAAATTTGCCTGACTTACAGTGAGACCTAAAGATAATGTAAGAGAAAATTGCTGTCCCTGGGTCAGCCCACCATGAAATGCTTTAAAGGTGGCTAGTCTTCCATGCATGAAGGGAAAGCTTTCCAAATAACTCTTTTAACCTGTCTCAGAGATGTCTTAAAAGATGTAGCCAGTGCACATAGTGCAGTGAGGCATGAGTATACTGAGGAATTAGTTCAAACCTTGGTTTGGGAATTGAACTGAGGCACAGAATTGAGAACACCAGACACAAGATAGCCTGAACAAGGAGACCACACACACACAAGCACAGCACATCCTCATGGAGGGACAGACAAAGAACAGACAATGCTTTTGCTTCTGGCTGATGGAAGTTCTATCTCCACGCCGAGGTGCAAACAGTGATATTTTATCCTGGCTTGTGTCATGTCTAAGACACAGTGGCTTGGACAAGGCCTGATGAGGATGCTATAAACACATGCCCCAAGAAACTAGTATCACTGTAAGAAAGCCCAGGAGCAAACCTGACCAGTAGACCCTTAGTCATGGCTTGTTAAGTCATGTCCTTGCTCTGTTTTTGTCTACTGCATTCAACTGTCCCCAGGGTTTGGGGTAGGGGTCTCTGCCACTAAACAGTATGAATGAGGCTGCACTAATTTTGGTTCCTTTCACTCTGCACTGTGCTCCTAAAATATTGTAGCTGGTCTTGTACCCTGAAATGGTTTTGCAAGTCCTCATCCTATTTATCAGGGCATGAAACAAGTGCCCTCAGATGGGCTACATACTTGGGTAGAACCCAGCGCAGTCCTCACATCAGATCATTCACCCTGAACACAAAAAATGGCAGCTTGCGGTCAAGAGGGCACCAAATGGCTTACGCTTTGCTGACCAGGAGTGTGGATGTCTCACTACAACTGCACCTGCGGGCTTGCCCTTAAACAAGCAGGGTGACAAGGCCCTTTGGAAAGGTGACATGTGAAGTTGCACAGAGGTGGTACAAGTCTTCATCGGTTCTGATTCCCCCTCGTCTCTGAGGGCCGATGCACCTGCAACTTCCAAGATTCCTCCCCTATGAAGAGAAAGCAAAGCCAGCAATTCAGCCCCATCTTTTCTAAAAATAATTTAAAGGAATTATTTCCCAAGTTTCCCATCTTTCCTGATGCCCCACATCAAGTAAAAGACCTTTAAATAGCAACAAGTCACAGGAGATGCTAGCGATTTTCCTGTTCTGAGTGGGGAGAACCATTTCTTTAATGACAACCCCAATGGGACCAGGACTAGTTCTTTCTTCATTTGTCACTGAGCGCAGCACTCAGAAACTATATGTTGTGATGCCTAGTGCATTCTTGTGACAAGTATATCAACTCCCAGTCAGATGGCAAGAGCTTTACAGAAAGGTTGCCATGTATGTGCTCTGAATTGTATTATTATGCACATACACATGTAAACACGTTGCATTGTTTTTGTGATCATAATCAAGCTGTGGATGCAAAGCAGACACCACCATCAGGTTCCGGCACCTGAGCAGAACTTCCATCGCAAAAGCAGATCAGTCAGGTGTAGCATAGGGTTGCCAGGTTCCCAAAAGGCTGTAGCTCTAACAGTTGGCATCTCAACAACACCCTCCGTGTGTGTTTGCTTCCACCCTTTTGTGCTGCTGCCAGGGTATGTGCTTATGCGCACAGAGCATGTCCTGTGTAAGCAAGCACTGTGAAAGGGAGCATGTCCTTCACGTGAGTACACACATGTAAGTTCAGAGTAAACATCTCTCATTTATATGGAGAATTATCATTAGGGCCACTTGTTGCCTTTGGACTCTAACTAGTAAAGTACATTTATAGAGTAGTAAAAACATACTGAAGGATTCTCCACCCAATGGGATGGAGAGTAACCTATTTTAGATCTTTCTATTACTTATGTAAAACCCATTGAAGATACACTCCTAACTACATGAACTTCAACACAGGTAAAGAATGATGTTATATGACCATTCCTTAATTTCTGTAAAGTTTAAATGAAGATATCTTTTTTGCTTGTTGAAGTCTTTTCTCCTTATATATATGTTTTCTAAAATTATTTTACCCAGCTCTATGCCTAGTTTCCTGTAGCAGAAGTTGACTGATTTGAATACCGCTGCTTGAAAACCTTGAAGAGCTGAAAGGCTGGTGATATTTTTTTTAAAATCATTAGACCTGACTGAAAATATTCCATTGATATAATTTTTTTTTCCTTTTTCCTTTAGTGGAACAGCTAAGAGCATGCAAACACACATGAACTTAACTATATGCTTAACCCTTTGCAAAAGAAGAACCCTATAATTCTGCCTGTGAAAGCACGAGAATCCCCCACACTTCATTTTTATGCACATGCATATATACCCACGAGAAGCTTTGGCTCATCCTTTTTACAGGCAATTAGTTATTTGAGCTTTTTGATTAAATTATATGTGAAAGATCAGTGTTTCAGAGTCCCAGTGCTTTAATAGCGATTTAATTGTATGTTTTGGGTAAGTGCCAAAGTGATGAATGGAGTTATCACAAATGACAATCTCTGCAAGTGAAAACACCAGCTCTGTGGTACACTAAGCAGCACCAAACTGGCCAGGTAAGAGTTAAGTGGCAAAATAAAGGAGCTGATACAAGCAAAACCCCAAAAACTACTGAGCTTGCATTTGCCTTTTGGGAGGACAGTGCAGAGTCCAAACGCTTCAGGTACTGAGGTTTAAAATATAATCAGGTCAGAGGTATTACACTGGGTATTTCTGGTGCAGATCAAAGGGAATTCTAAAGAGCTCAATTAATCCTTCTGTCCCAGCATGATGCCTGCTCCCACATAAGCAAACTCCTGTGGGCCAGTGTTCATTATACTAAGGTGGTATCTTTGTAGTGGCCAGTTCACAACCACTGCTGAGGATCTGCAAGAAAGCCCATGAAGCATGGATTGGTTTTTTGCATGAAATGGGAGTTAAACATCAGATATTCTCTCTTAAACCATTCCATACTTCGACCAGTTCTTATTAATATACACACATGCAGTTCTCTTTCATATCCCTTTTCTCTCTTGGAATTCAGTCCTCTGTGGAGATGGTGTGCAGGTTGGAGGCAGGTTGGGCTAATGAAGATGGTAGCCAGTGCAAATATATTCTTACTGAATTTCTGTGGTATAAACCAACCTGGTTTTCTAGGTATACACAGGAAGATGTCCACAGATGCCTCCTGTGCCTGAGCTCTTCCTTCACTGGAAGAGGCTGGTACAGGTGCAGCACACCTGTGTGAGCAGCAGGCAGGGGAACACAGCAAAGATGACACTCAAACACCTGTGCTAAGGTGCAACTCCCCCCCTCACCACTCCCCTCCTGCAGCACGAAGTGGAGCAGACTCCCCAGTCCTCCCACCCACTGGCAGCACACACCAACCCATTGGTGTGCCCTGCAGCTCCAGCTGCTGCTTCTGGCAGGACCCCTCACTTCTGGTCTCAGCAAAGACAACCTCAAGAGACAGCAGAAGAGGCTTGGCACAGCCTTGGATGAACTTTTCTTGTGTTCTTACAGATATTTTGTAGCCTGTCTTCCTCTGGAGCAGGAGGAGCACTGCTCAGCTCAATCTCACAGCAGACATCCCGCCTCAGTCCCTGGGCCCCTCCCTACAGTAGCGCTGAACATCTCCTCAGCCTTTGAGGACTACATGTTCTTGTCATAAGAATCAAAACATTTGAGTCTCTGCTAAATTAACACTTAAATGATATGTACATACCTATCTTCCCTTCTTTTGTTGTAGCATAACTATCAGAACAGAGGAGAAGGTGTCACTATCCCAGGGGAACTGTCGGATGACTGTGAGCCAGTCTGGCAATTTCTGATACATCAATTACTTCGTTGCTTCCAAGCCTCAAAACTGTAATAACAAATACATCGGGGTTTACACACAATCATTTTCTAGATCCACAGATTTCAGTCCCTTGCAGAAGGTGTATGCTACCATCTCTGAGGATGTGCCTCCACGCTTGGTACCACCACAGCTCTCCTAAGGTCTAGGGGCAGGGCTGCTTCTTGCTGTATTTCAGGAAGGCTCATTCTATTTTTAAAAGGATGCAAATCATTTTAATCATTGCAGTTAATCAGCACTGGAAGTTGGGCAGCTAGTTATAAACTTCTTTACATACTCTTTCGCTGTCTTGCACTATCCACATGAGACAGATCTAACTATGATAAAAAATCTGACCTAAGGCACCAAAGACATCATTGTTGATTGAACTAAGGCTGGAGTGTCAAACTGGTGTCAGGAGCCTGGGGTGGGAGGAAGGCTACAAGAGCCATGTCCTCAGCTGATGTCATGCCATCCAGCCTGAGAAGAAAGCTTAGTTCACATACAACCCTTTGTATAGGCACGCTCTAGCTGCCAACTTTAAACACCAAGGATTTATTTTAACTGCCTGTCCGTTATTATAGGCTCTGCAAAAGCACACTCTGTAATGGGATCCCTGAAAGAAACTCCAAAGGGAGAAAAATTCCAGCATATTTTTGCTTGCATTCACAGACATGGGCAGAGAGCAAGGAGGCCATATGGTCTAACTTCAACACCTCTCATCCATCAAACCAGTTAGTCCCTCTAGTACTTCATATACAAATCAGAAAAACCACCGGCTGGGCCAACACGAAGTTTCCTGCCCAGGAATGTTTGGGCTGCAGAGGAGCAAATCCTGCCAGTGGGCAAGCAAAAGCTAGCACTCGAACAGGAGCCTGAGACGCAGGGCTACACTTGCTATTTAGAGGGTTTAGTGTTTTCAAGTACATCTGAGAAGAAGCAGCGGTCAAACACCTTTCGGGTATACCGGTGTAACTCCAGGGACAGCCCCAAGCTGTGGCGGTGTAACCAAGAACAGCCTTCTAAGGATACTTGTGAAGTAGTGCACAAAATGCTTTGCTCATCCTTACTAAAGCTTAGAGAACATGAACTACAAGGCCTGTTGGTTTCCAGATGAGGTGGGCTTTCTGTTATCTGGCATCATATGTGGGACACAGTAACAGAACTGCTACTAATTTTTGTAATTATGATATTATCATTTTACCTGGAATTTCTGAGATGACCCCAACCCTCAACTTACTTTCTGGTGGAGGAGTCAGTCCACTCAGGTATATTTTGATGCAGTTCATCAAGACAGAAACTGCTTTTTTTTGGCTGCGTTCCCAGCCTAAGGTGTCTCATGAGTGGGCTCTGTGAATCATCATCAAACACAGGTAGGAGTAAGCTCCGATTAATTTGTGCAATATATTGGCATAATGGGATACCTAAGTTTTTGCCAGAAATTGGGAAAATAATAGAAAGTCAAAGTCAAAAGTGAACCACAAAATGCTACCTCATCAGTCTTTTTGGACTAGCTGACCTCCAGAGGTCTGTTCCAATTCAAATCATTCTGTGCTAATTATTTCTTCCGTGAAGTTTGGGTTCTGCCATACACATCCAAAACACAGATGAAGAACCAGTGTTTCAACCTGATTCATGTCCTTTAGCTCCACACCCAAAAAGCTCTAGCAAAACTAGCAAGAGTGTTGATGGAGTGAAATCCTACTCCAGGCACGGGTGCCGCAGGTTCCAAAGCCTGCTATGAAAATGCAGCTCTGCATGTTCATGCCCCACTCCATGCCCTGTGTTTGGAGGTTGGCAAGATGAAAGCAGGTGTGTTACCTTCCAGATACACTCTGACTAAACACATTTCTCCAAAGAAGCCAGCCCAGCTGGCCATGAGTTTGTTATGCCTGTTAGCCATGACTGCAGCTGAGAGACGTCTTTTTGGGTTTGATCCAGAGCCTGTGGAAATTGATAGAAAAATTCACCCACTTCCAAAGGTGTTCTGAGAGAGTCTTCTGCTCCCATGCAGTACAAATAATATTTTGAAGTATCACATGAGGCAGATAGTCATTAGGACAGTAGGCACCGCTTTTTTTTTGGCTGTATGAGAAGAATCCAATGCTTTGGCATTTATTTAGTAAATCACAGTTAGGTTAGGGGAGTTATGAAGGGAAGGACACAAGGAAATACCAGATGGAAGAAGTGGTCAAAATGAAGAATTTCTTGAGAACTGCCACTGGAATTTCTTTTTGCATATGAAGACAAAAGATCGGGGTTTTTTGCCCTTGTGCTTCTGCTGAAGATTTCCCTTTAAAGCACCACTTACTTCACAAGGGAGAGATGCTTCACAGGAAAAAGCCAGGACCAGCACAAACAGGAAAACAGTGAGAATGAGCAGGACCAGTTGTTCAGACTTGCAGAGCAAAAAACCCCAAAACAAAACCCAAATAAGACAGACAATTAAATATGTGAGAACTGGCTCGGCTCTTTATTAGGTTGTTTGGATTAACATATCCACAAGGAAGAAAAAGACACCTTGTATGTTTGCAGTTCAAGAGCTCAACCTTCCTTAACCCTCACTGCTTCCTGAGAAAGGGTGTCCCCACAGCTACTGCAGATGGGGCAAAGAGCTCGACCTGCAAAATGCTGAGGGAGATCTATGGAGAGGGAAAGGCCTGAAAAGCAAGAATGAGAGAACGCCACAGGGGCCTGTCCTGCTCTCACAGCCGCACGCCCCTAATTTCCTCTGTCTAGCTCCAGAGCACCCACTCCACCTCTGGGTCAATGGGCCACCAAAACAATTCCCAACGGCAAGCAGGAAGATGCCCATTTCAATAACCACTTTAGGAACAAGCCATTAACCCTTCAACTTCAGAGGCATCCTTTCCTTTTGTGGAGTTTTGTCGTGACCACACACACACACCTGCAATCTGTTGCTCACCACAGTCAAAACGAATTTGCAGTTTTCCTGTCACATGAAAAGCCCCATGCTACCCACCCGAGAAGGCACTCAGCCTGTGTTACGTGAAATTTGGCCATTCAGGCTTTGAAAAAAATCAATAGATAAATGAACAACTGGACGTGCCCTTGGGTCAACTCTGCCCCGCAGCTCCCATCATCCCTCCAGGGCAGATAGGGCTGAGCAGACCCAGTGGGCATTGACCACTCAGGTCCTTGCTGTACAGGTCCTGGAAAGCAAGCAAAGCTGTGGGTGGTACCTCTCTGCTTTTTGGTCAACAGAAGAGCAGCACAGGCCTCTGCTCAGAAGTTAAGGCTACCTGAGTGCATGCAACTGTAATTCATTACAAAAACTGTAATTTCTCAGGAGCTACCCATGACTATCTCAATGTACGGTATCAAAGACTGAAGCACTGTTACCATGAACCTTCTAATTCTGCAGTCAGAAAGACTTTTTGTCGGTAAGTATAAAGTGTGTCCCTTTTTCCTCACAACTTCATGAACGCGAATCCCACACAGGCTGCGTTCAGACCTTCCATACCCTGCAAAATTCAGAGGTACTAAAGAAATTGTATGTAAAACCCTGCCAGAATGCATTACCTCTCTAGCATCTCCTCTCCACAGCTCCCAGCTGTACTGGTGGGAGCCCAGCCCTACAACACCAGGGCCTCTCCAGCTACCAGTTACAAGTGGCAGCAAGTTGCTTTTTCACAATTCTCCTCTTCTCCACTTGGGACCTTCTCAGTGGCTGAACACAACCTTTCCTTTTGGCTCTCCTGCAGTAAGAGGTAAGGCTTCCCACCTCCTGAGCAGGGATCTAGAGAGGTTCTTCCCAGCAATTCCAACAGTATATTTTTCATCAGAGTGTTGGTGGGCTTTTTTTCCCCATAGGGTTGTTCATCTACCTCCTCCACTTGGATTTATCTTTTTTTCTGGACTGTGGTACCTTTTCTGAGATCCAAACCCAAATGGAAATAACCAGAGAGCTGTGTTAGCTCAGCACAAAAGATGCTCAGAACCAAAGCAGTTTTGAGAAGGAAGCCTGTGTGCATGTTTACGATGCTTCCTGCCAGTGCCTACAGACCACTAATCACAGCTCCTTTGCATCAGCAATTTGCAGAAACAAGCTCTTTAGGCAGCAATGCTATTTCTCCTGTGCTGTGGACATGAGTATGATTAAATATATTCCTGGAGCACTGTGGCCTGACTTTTTTTTTATTTTTTTTTCTTTCAGAAAAGCAGCCAATGATCTTGGATGTCCCATCTGAGACATCTGACTTCCAGAGGGGAATGTCAGGAATTTCCGAAGAATCAAAACCCCATACCCAGCATATGTTTTGAACTGGACACCCAAAACAAAGTCACTTGGAAGTAGGTTACTGTTGTCTGAACACTCCCAAATATCTCTGAAGACACTGACAAGGAAGTGATGTGTCCATCAGAAAACTACAAACTATTTAGAACTGCTAGGCACCAGAAAAAACATCAATAAAAACCTGTTTGACATCCAATTGCAAAGTAAAAAAAGTTTTAAAAAAAGAAGAAAAAAAAAGAAAAAAAGGAAAAAAAAACCCGAGAAAAGCGTGGCAAAGCCAGTATTAGCTCTTAAAATGGGAAAATCTTCCAACTCACCCACTTCAGTGGCGTGTCCTTGGCAAAGCTGGGGTTAAGAGTGGCCCAGCCAGAGGTACCACACCAGCTCCCAGCAATCAGCCACGTCAGTACTTGCTGCCAAAAATCTCCTCTGGGATCACTACGCCTACGTATTTGCTATTCTGCCTAGAAGGCCCCCAGTAAAGGACAGGGGCAGAGCGCTGGAGAGGGCAGGAAGGGGGTGCATCGCACCGACACCTGGAGCAGGACATGATACCTGGGCTCCACCAGCTGGTTACGGGCTCTGAGAGGTTTGATCTTTTCTTGCAGCTCTCTCCGGCTCAGGCTTTATGCTCACAGTTTGGCTGAAAGCAGGCTCCGGACTGCACAAAAGCTAAAACCGGAGCAGGGGAATTCTTGCCCTTGGCATGAACAGCTACCACAGCAGCTGGCCGAAAATATTATAATACATGGGAATCTGGCAGGTGGCTCAGGGCTGCATAGCTTTTGGGGAAATATTCTGTATTGCACCCCAGAAAGCAGGAGACGAGAGAAAACACATTTTGTGCATGCGGCAAAGTGATAAATAAAAGATTTAAATAATGTCAAAGAGACCATCCACATTTAATGTTAAATATAAAGCCCATAAATTACTACAAAATCTTCCCGGGTCCTGACAGCCAAGCCAGATAACTCTCAGGGAAGGGATACCACGTACATACCGCAAGTTCTCCAGATGGCATAGGAGTTTGACAGGAGATCGTGCTGCTGTGAGCACTAAGGGAGGCACTTAGTGGTCTGCAGGCTCCGGAGCCCTGTTAGCAAGTGCTGTTTTCCATGCATAAAATGAGGAAGGACCTTCTGCATGGGCAGGGTTACCCCATGCCTCTGCCGTGTGGGTGACACTGAAGCCTTGTCCGACTTCTCAAGCAAACCTACTTCTCCAGAACCATTTTGATCCTTGTGGATGTTGACCTAATTGTAGGTAATAGAACAAGCTGGATTCAAATTCCCTGTGCTGAAGACAGAACTCCAGTCCATCATAGAAAGGGTTCACTTCCTCCCCCCCCATCCCGCTACATACTTCTTCCAGGGAACTGTAAATGCTTTTGAAAGAAAAGAAGGAAAATAGTGATGAAAGGTTTTGAGTATCTGTACAAGCCATCAATTTCTGAAGCATTCTCTCCAGAACAAGTTTTTAGATATTTTGGGGTATTTTGCTGCTGTGATGCTCACAATTTAATACAATGACGCTCATGAAATCAGCATGATGCCATAATGTTTTGTGCTGGTGCCAGCTGGAAGAAAAGCCAACTTTCTGTGGGTCTCATTCTTTTGAACAGAATATTAAAAATTCACTGAGTTAATTCTGTGAGTTTGCCTTGGCTCAGCAATGGGAATATATATCTGGAGTTAGAACAACATATTTAAACTATATCCTGGAGAAATGGATTCAACACAAAGATGCATCCTGTAGTTTTTAATTATATTTTTTTCCAAAGCCATCTAGTTAGATTTAGATTAATACTAAGTCAAATTCAATAGTAGATCTGTGACCAGTGAAAACTTCCTATATATTGGCATATATGCATTTTTACCTATGCATTTTTGCAGATGGTAACTTCAGAGTTAGCTGTTCCATTGCCTAGATGACACCTGCAAATGTCGGGTCCCAGATTATTATAAGTGCATGTACACTTATAATACACATTATACACACACGCACATATAATATATATAAAACATATATATAATATCTTGTGTAATATCATATACAAAAGTGTATGTGCATTTATTGGCACTTGAGGGTTAAGCTTAAACATCTTCAGTGAGAGTTACAGCTTTTTGGACTAATTTTACCCCATTTCTTATTTCTGAAAAAAGTGCAGTGGCCCTTTCCCAGCAGGGGGAGGAAAGGTCAGCTCCTGCGCAGAGGTGCATGCCCATCCTCCTCGGCCACATTACCTCCACAGTGGAGCACAGCCAGTCCTGCCACAGGCTCTGTTTTCCCATGGAATTCAGATGCCTCATGCTACTGAGAGCGCTTGCCTGTTGCGAACAAGGCCTAAAGAGCTCTTGCTCTTCATACAGGTGGGTGAAAAATGGTACATTGTGTTCTAGGTTCAAGTACAGGTTCTGTGATTCTTTCTTTTAATTTTCCTCCTCCTTTTTCCCTTTTCCTATAAACGCTTCTGTAAAACCAATGCCTTTAAAATCACCATGTGTTTGGCCACAGAAGTTGCAAGCTCACTGAGAAGCAAGGAAACGCTGCTTGTGATTTAACTGTTGGCCAATTAGTTGCTTTAATGTTTTAATCTTATGCAGCTTCATAAAATAATTCCATGCTAGTTTGATTTTTTCAGACATTTGATGGGTCCAGCTTGCCTGCTAAAAATGATGCCTGACTCACATCCTGGCAACAGTGTATATTTGACATGCACTGGTGAAGCACTCTAAAAAATTGTGCTCAGGCTATTCCAACTTTAGCCTCCTACATCTGTGTGTATTAATGTTTGGGTGAGTCTGAACTATCAGCATGTGTCAAGTGGGTGACACAAGCTTGTCAGTGCATCTTTGTTGTTTAATTGCAAGTTCTGTGCTGAAGAAGCCTTCAGAGAGAAAACATTCATGTTTCTCGTAGGGTTTTTTTAGATCTGTTTACGTTGGGTAGCTTGGTGCTACAAGAAAATCCAAACTGCTTTGGACTGCATCTATCCTCAGCCAAATGTCAGTGACTTTTGTATTCCTCTCCAAATAAAACTACTTACCGTAAATCCAAACCTATTAAAAATGTGCAGCTGTGAAGTTACATCCATTCCTATGCTCAGAAATATTAAACCATAGGGCCAAAAGTTTTTTAACGGGAGGTGTACCTGGAGACAAACCGGTGAGGGGAGAGGTTGGCCACACGCTGGGTTTCACGTGGGAATGCACCAGCAGGATGCTGTAAAAAGGGGAGTTTCTCATGAGAAGTAGCTGCATGAATCGGTCTTTCAGCACACAGTGGGTGTCACACAATGTCAGCACCTTGGCCGAGGAGTGTCCCCCAGGATCAGGACAGCTTCAGTGGGAGTGGAGGTGGCAGGCTGAGGCTCTAGCCAAGCCCTGGGCTGGGATTGCATATTGCTCACTGAAATTTTCTTGTGGTTTCAGTCCGGTGATGTATTCCTCACTCCTGCTCCCAGAGGTGGAAAGATCCTGGCGGCTGGTTTGTCCTTCAAAAATGGGAATGAAATCCTCTGGTTCCTGTTGACGAGAAGCGAGCAAATACATAGCTACTTGAATGAACAGTGGAGAAAATCACTTTATGGCCTCTCCTCAGTGGCTCCACTACCCCGCATGGGATAGCCTGCACAGCTTGCAGTGCTGCGTGCCAGCGCTAATTGGTTTTGCTCATCAGTGGAAGCAGCAAGCGCACTGGTGCAGGCAGCGGGAGAGGGCAAGTGCTTTCACCACCACCCTGCCACCGCCACAGCCACCTCTGCGAGCCATGATCACACCTCGTGGGTGTGGGCTACAGACACAGGCTAAGAAGGTACCTCCTTTCTCACAGGGTATAGGTTATAGGCTGTATTTGCACTGAGCAGAGGCACTCCTGCCCCGCACACGGTGGCCTGTCCCAAGGAGCCCATCGCCTTGCTGATGGGCTCTCTTTTATGGTGGGACGATTCAGCTCCTCCAGGAGACTTGACTGTTCCTGTTTGTAACGTATGCAAAGCTGTGGAGGGTGACAGGGCTGCTAAAATTAACTTCTGCTAACTCATTCGTATCTGAGATGATTTACCTTCAGGGCTCAACATCAACTGATTTTGGAATGCATCGGCTTGCACCAAAAGACTGGGGGTGGCAAAACATCGGGGAGCCAGCCCCGGCTCTGCGCATGCTCTCCATTTCACATCACACAAGTAGGGTGACACACAAAAGCCTTAATGCATTCAGAATATTTCTTTTCAGGACGAAAGTGTAAGTATTTCCAGCCAGCACAGCAAACTGGGGTTTGCCTGCCAAGATTTGTTGCATTTTTCTTTAATTACAGTAGCAGCCAATAGGTTTAAATTTGAAAGCCAATGAACAGACTCCCTGCCTCTCCTCCCTCTTCGATGATGGTTTGAATCTTCAAGAAACAGCTTCCTAGTCTTGGTCTGGGGAGCCTTTAAGCACACGCTTTTCTTCAGCTAATGCATTGCAATCAGTCGAGCAGTGCTCATTTGCCAAGTTCAGTGTGCGCTTAAGTGCTTTCTGGGGCGGAGGCTGGAATATGCTTGGTTTGCAACTCCGAGAGCATGTGATTGCCATGAATTTATCTCGCATCAGAGAGATTTTTTTTTTTTTTTTTGGAAGGCCTCCTGTTTAAACAAGAATCCATTGGTATTTTTGAGGCTTCTAGATCAAGGCTGCTAGAAAAAAAAAAGGCAAGTATTTCCATGTTGCACAGATTTAACATTATGTGTTGTATATAATTTGCAAAGTGTGGGAGCCTTTTCGATGAAAGGTACTCTGCACGTATATAATATCACCATCATCATTACAAATGCATCGAAGGCACAGATGCCCAAGCTGATTTATTATGGGCACCTGTCCCTGTATAATTTTCTAGCACTGCCCGCCTGGGTGAACTGATGAGATCTCCACTAAATTGGGGTAGCCTGTCATTTTATTCAGATTGAAATGGATTTTCTTGCTTTGAGTTCCTGGCAGAGAGAAAACTATCAAAAAAATAATGGCTCGCAGATAATAAAGTTGCATGTCGAGCTAGGCATAACAGATACACAGCTGTCAACACTTTTCCTGGACACATTTACATCGTTTCACTAAGAGATGAGCAAGGGCCAGGGTGAGAGACAGAAGAGGGGCAGGGTGTTTGCCGTTTGGTCCCCCCAAACACACTTGAGATCCTCCCAGTAAAGATTGTTCTCCTCATACTTTACAACAGCCAGTGAGATGGGCTCCCTGATGGAAGGTTAGGCAAATAGCCTTCCTTCAGATAAGAAACAATGGTTATGTTGCACTGAAATTGTATCTAACATGGGCTTTTGTATATTTTGGCCTCAACGTGGCACCACATCTCCTGCTCTCATCTCTGGAGAGTTCTTAATGTCCAAGTGACGCACTTTGTGGAGATTTCAAGAAAAATACAGGTGTCCTGGCCAGCTTTCCCTCTCCCAGGCTACACGGGAAGCCGTAACTCAGTATATAATGGCTTGGCTTGCTTGTCAACGGAGTCACACTGGCCCAGGACAAAGTCCTGCTTGAGCCCTATGGCTCCATCATGCTACTGTGGCCAAGGCACACCGCTGCACAGCCAGCAGCATGCAGGACAGGGATGGCATTATCACACCAGGCTGGCTCTGATCCCCCAGCTTGGGGGGCCAGGTACCCCTTTCCAGCAGGATGTGTCTGCAGAGACTCAGTTCTCTGGCTCCAGAGCCAGCTGCTTCCGTTGCTCTGCCACCCTGTCCCTGTCCTCTCCTTTCCCTTACCTGATTTAGCCTTATATAGAAGTCCTTTAAAAAATTATTCTTGGATTAAGAAAAGCTATCCAAGGTCTATTCTTGATTCCTTCCTTCCTTGCTCTGTCTGAATACGTCCCACAAAGCTGAGAGCAGCGGAGTTAGCAGCAGCTGCCTGCAGCTCATCTGTTGGCAAGGCTGGAGCTGAAATCACATTCTCCAAGTGCCAGAAAGATAGACCTTCTAGAAGGAAGTACCGGGTGAAAGAGCAGGAAAGCGAGTTTGCTTCCAAACAATAAACATGCAGATCGGAAATAATTGAGGCACTAGAACAAGGGGGAGGGAAAACAAAACAAACCATAACAATGGATCCTCAGATGAACTGGTTTTCCCTAGTAATAGAGAAGGGGGAGGAGGGGGAAGAGGAAAAAAAACAACAACAAACAATTTTAGGTAGCTCATAACTGACCAGAAAAAGATTTTTTACTTTGTGATAAATCCCAAGGAGTTGCTAACTCCTTGTGTTCAGTGTCACGGTGACAAGCTGGCATCACGGCAGCTCTGGCAAAACAGACAGAATCTTTCAGGACCTGCCCGCCTGCTGGCTGACCCGCCAGCAAGCCAGGCAGCTCGTCGCTTTGCCTGCTTCCCCTTAAAAATGCCAACAACACTCACTTATTTCAACAGAGCATTTCAGTTCGACCAACTCACCGTCTTCCAGCAGACTCCTGCCTGATCGGGAGATTTCCAAAAGGCTCTGTGATGCCAGGCAGTTACAGCTATAAGTATTTTTATGATGGGATACCATGACATTGTTCTGTAGAAAAGCATAAAGGAATAGAATAAAGGACAATACCGCCTCCTCCCAGGCAGCACATGCACTGTGGGTGAATGGTATCTCCCAGCTCCTAAGCGGATGACTTGCAGGTCTCCTGGGGTGCAAGGCAAAGAGGGACAAAGAATTCCAGATAGATGGGGAGCACACACACAAACCAGAGGCAAGCAGGAAAATGGACTGGGTTTTTGTGGCTGTGTGGGATCCTGTGTACAGTTGCAAAGGTACGCGATAGTGTTTTCCACGGCACAACAAGAGGTATTTTCAGAGCGCCGAATTCAGGCACCCAGCCTAGCTGGTTAAGTTACCTGGCCTGCCTCCTTAAACTCCCTGAACAGAGAAGCTCTCCTAGAGGCATTTCAGAACAGGAGCCCGACACAGGCTTATGGAATTGCTCCTGGAAGCGAGTCTCTCTCTCTCTCCCCCCCCTGTTTTTCCATTGACTCCAGAGGGAACCTGCAGAGCCTAGCTGGCTAGCTTAACTAGCTAAGTTGGGTGGCTAAATTTGGGTGGTCTGAACACCTCCGCTGCTGCATGGGGCCTGGATGAGGATCTGGATGAGGATTCGGGCTTTGTCTTTAACATCTGCATTTGCTGAAAAAGTACCTCGTCACTCATCAGCCTTAATGTTGCTATGCTTTAGATGAAATACATGTTTATGTTTGACATACTTTGGTTTTCACTTGCACATAGTGTGTGAAAATGAAAATCTAGGAGTGTGGCATGTTCAAGAAGGGGAGGACAAGGGGTCAGTTGATAAATAACCTGGAAGTTCACATTCACTCTGGGGCATTGCCTCTATCGGAGACTGCATCTTCCTGCCTTCTGAGTCACAGGAGTGAATAATGAATAACAACGAAAGCTCTGAGTGACTGTACAGCAACGTGGTGCTGTTCACTCCTTGTTCAACAGCTCCATAATGGATCCTCTCGAAGTGCGTCTGCTCTCTGTCTGGTTTTCACAGCCTCCCAAATACGAGCATGCCTCCCCAGCTCCAGCTTGCAGTATTGCATTCCAGCATACTTGCTTTGCGTGACATACCAGTTACCTTCAAACAAACTCTGGGCTCAGTTTGCAAAGACTAATTCAAAGGTTGTCATTTAAAGAAGCTAAACGTTTCACTGCGAGATATTCTGAAGCTCAGCCCTCACCAAACATTTAGTTGGATAATTCTTTCAGGCCAATGAAATACTATGCAGCCAGCTACCTCCTGCATTTCCAAAGCTGGCCTTCAACAGGGCCAGCTCAGACCAGCTTAGGAAGCTGAATCATAAATTATTCCTTAAAAAAATAAGCTGACTCACTTGCTTGTGATCCCAAGAGCCCAATCCTTGTCACAGCAGGGAGAGCTGCCCCTCCTGTGCCACAGGTAGCAGTCTGAACACAGTGGTCCCTCCAAACACCTGGCAGCAGGAGGAAGAGCACTGGACAGGCCAGGTTATGCCATCCCAAGCAGGAGCTTGGGAGAATGACGTGCATCTGGAGCATCCTTCCTTCGCCAGATGATGCAGAATCACCCAAAGGGTCATGTTTTTGTAGCCCAGACCTCTTGCCACTTCCTGAACAGATGATCCTGTTAAAGAGACATACATATTTATCATCGGAGCGATCCAAGCACGAATCTAAAGAAGTCAGAGGGTAGGTCTGTTGGGGGAGATGGAGTTAGCGTTACTAACTGTTGGGGGAGTTAGCATTACTAACTCATTTTTTCATAGCAGAACCACAAAGATTCTGTGTCATGCATGTAACCTTTCCATCTCATGGCAGGGTGTGTGGTAAGGTGGGAAAAGAGACAGAAATGTTTTCCAGTATTGAAATTAATGCTACTGCATACTGCTTCTGATAGTTTCCCCCAACTGAAGAGGCATAAAAGAATCTATACACACTTAGATTCATGTAGAGAAACAACAGAGAGGGAAAGAGATACTTTTTCCCATGCTCCTGTTGCCTGATTTTCACTATGCAGAACACAGACCTGTAATTGTGCTATTATATATTCCTCAATTAGGGGTAGGTCTAAAAACATCTGGCCTGGTCACATCTCACTTGGCATGGATGAAAATTCATAAATAAACTCTAATAACCAAGATCTACCGATAGGCAAAAAATGCTGAGATTTTGTTGTGTATACTTTAGAAGAAGTAATTACATTTAGTTATATAATCAGTTATACAACACAGATGCTCCTCAAAGTAAACGGTAGCTCCATCCGTGAAGACTTTTGATGTGTGTTCCAAGAATTTATAATAAAACAAGGCATAAATGGGCTTTTCGGTGGCACAGGTTGGAAATCTTACAAGGAAACAAGTTTTCCTTGAAAAAAACCATCTCACTGCTTTTAAACGAACACTTTGTTTTCACTGAACTTTTACCGAATGCAAGACTTTGGGCTGTACGTGGGTCCTCAGAGAGTTTGTCTAAGGCCAGTGGTCCTCAGACCCTGGAAGCCCTTGGCCTCAAAGCAGCTTGCACGTGCATCTGCCCTGCAGTCGCATCCCCAGCCCCAAGCAGACAGGCCTGAGGGTCACCATCCTGCTGCCAGAGCTGCTACAGCCCCGGGTGCTCCCAGCTCCAAAGCTCATGTGCTCAGCGGCTCTGCCCTAGGAAAGGGGGTTCTGGAAGCTGCTTGCAACCACCCCGAGAAATTAACTTTTTTGAATAGTGGTGAAGCCAGGAGAGCTTATAGCTTGATGGCAGAAAATTAAACGAAAGTTGGATTCTCATCAGAATCCAAACAAGCTGAATTCAAATAAGAAATTATCCTGCAAGCCTCTGCCTGGTGTGTGGCGTGCTGAGTATCAAACATCTGGGTTTCCTCCAGAACTGGAAGCAGTTCTGTCTGCACCCAGGGCAGGATGATCAGCTGCTGCCTGTTCAAGTCAGAGGGGGCTATGTCCAAGCAAATCAGCCAAGGGTATAACCAAAAAGCTCATTTTTGGGCCAGCTAGTGTCATGTAGAAGTAATTTCCCCACTGTCACCTCTGTGAAGCTTTGACGTATTTACCATGCTCAGCACTCAAGAGCTCACATTCCAGTGCTACAATGCAAAAATGAGCAACCTAAGACGTACCAAATCCTCATGTTTCCATCCAAAATCTTGTGTCTTTCCTAAAATAAAATTCTAAATAAAGCATAACAAAACTTAAACTATTCAAAGGAGAGTGTGAAAAGGGAAAAGAAATAGGAGGGGACACTTCGTCTGAATAGCCAGAAACATTAGGCTGGGGGATTGGTGGGAAGATTGGGCACCACCTGACATGCCCCCTCACATTCATGCACAAGATTTTAATTCATTTAATTGTGATTATCCTGAAATTTTATTTCTTTCATTGCTGCAGCCTGCAGTCAGTAATACACTTGAAAGCACACGTGTATCTTTAGCATAACTTTGAACATGTGAGTAGCCTCATCACCTTCAAAGAACATGTGCCAGTACTTTCCTGGGCCCTGGGTATGCTCCTAGTCACTGGCTCAACAGTGCTGGCCAACAGAAGAGAGAAGAGCCTTGCTTTCTTCTTTTTCTTCTTTTTTTTTTTTTTTTTAATTAAGTAGAGCATGACATTAAAAGATTCTCTAAATGATGTCCCTCATTAACCAATAGAGGCATTCATTTTGAGCAGCTATTATTTCTACTTCATGGCTCCAAATTGAAGCCATGTTGTTCTTGCAACAGAGGTTTAAAAACACTTTCAGTCTTTACGTAGCTCCCCGTGGCGACCTAAAGTATCTGGAGCTGTGAGACAGAGATGTATTTAAGGTATTACCTTGCATTCTTTATTTAGATACATCATTGCACAAGTCCAGAAGGCCTTCTACCAGGAGATCTTCCTTCACAGACTTAGCTCTGGGGAAGTCTCTCAGGACTTGGTAGGACTGACAATTTCAATTGCAGTTATCCTGTAAATCTTTCCCAGTGCATTTACTGTTTCTCTCAGAGGCAACGATTTATGAGCTACCTCTTGCAGTTTGGCCATCTTCAAAGAAATATATGAAAACCCTATTGTCAGCTTCAAGTTTGGAGCCTTATAAATTAATGCAGCAATGCCAAACAATGTGAAAATAACTAATTCAGTAGACACATTTTTAAACAGGACATTTTTCTTTCCTACCGAAGTAATAACAAATGCATTTTCTTGCTGAATGACCTCCACATAATGGGCTACATCTATTTATGCAAAGTTAATTAGGTCATAACATTTACTTTTCCTGTTCACAGATGAACAGCTCCTTATAAATCAGAACTGAAGTTTTGCCTCATTTCCAGTATGTGATTTTTAAATACTTCTGGTGAGTATCATCCTTCTTTTTTATACTGAGATTTTATTTTTATCACAATATTTTTAATGGAAAATTTAAACAATTAAATCAGCTTGTAGCTTTTCAGGCATCACACTTCTCCACATTGCAGGTCTCTACTCTTTTTAATGCTGAAACAAAACCTTGATTTTTTTATTGAACCTATGTTAGAGCTTTTCAAAGGACTAAACCCACCAGTTTACAAGTATGTATCATGCAGGTAATATCATACTATTGATCTTCATTTGAATGTAAATATATTCAGTCATTCAGTGGATCTGAAGTCTACAATAAAAAGACACTTTGTGGGTCAGAGATTAATTCCCTGTTACTGAAAAATAGTATAGTATAATTTTGTTTATAAAATTATTGCCTTGTTATGAATGTGTTTGCTCTAACTGTTGGAAGCCTGTGCAAGAAAATACCTTCTAATCTACACATTAAATGTATTCACAGATATGTACATATTTATATATCTGTATGTACATGCATGTATGTATATGCATGTAGCATTGAATAACAATTGAGAACATGCCGGTCTATATGGGGCTGCTCTCTGTGCCAAGAAAATAATTAATGGACAGTTGCAATAATTTTCTGAATTATAGTTACAATAATAATACATGGGCTTGAAAAGGGACCATGGTAATATTTCTGACACAGTGTGAAGCTATTCTTCTCTCCTTATAGCTCTGTAGCAAAGTTAATAAACACATGCATAAATCCCCAATAACCTGAACTGAACTTCAAAATATGGGCCTGGGAACTGAGAGGTTAGAACTGGCACACTTCTACTTCCCAGAAAATACTGATATTTTGACATTTTTCCTGTTTGAAGTGGGCAAAAAGATGAAATAATTTTGCAAAATGAACACCCCGGAATTAATTCTTATATCCAAAGGTATCAATTTCAAAGAGACTTGACAGATAAGCTATTATAAAATAGTAATATGTAAATTAAAATTCATCCTTGTGAGATCAATAGAAATGGAAAAAACAGAAAAAAAAATATTGATGACATCCAAGTTAAAAAAAATAAAATTCCTCATTTAAACGTTTTCTCTTCTCAATGCTATAAAACCAAGACAATCCCCACAAACACTTTCAGTTTCAAAAAAGCACAGATGTCAATCTCATTTTTTCTTGAGCTTTATTAAACCAACCAGCCAGTGTTATTTGTAGGCTTAATCATGCAAACCAAACCTTGATATCTATCACACCTTCAGCATTCCCACTGAGTTTCTACAAGGCTGCAGAAGTTGATCTGTGTGTTTCTCTACACAATAACTAGAGCCCAGGGCTCGTGTTTCATGGCTCCAGGTTATGAATCAGCAGCCCAGTAGCTTTTACAATGGAGTTCAGGTAAAACCATTCCTAGAAATACTGCATATCAATTTGGGAGTAAACAAATACTTGAAATATATCAATGCTCTGCAGAGAAAAGCAGCAAAAGGCTGCCCTGTTTGAGTTGGGGAATCACATGCACTCAAAATTATGTATTAAAAAAAATATTATGATTCACCTAACTCCCATAAAAGACCTCATTTAAAACAAACCAGGCTTGCTCACAGCAAAGGTACTCATCCTCCTGTTATTATTCATGCTGCAGTAGTCCCTGGAAGCCCTGGGTCCCCATTGTGCCACATGCTGCGTGAATACAGGGCGATCATACATTTATTTATTTATTTATAGGGTACTAGATTTCCCTGCTCCTGAGCAAACAGGTAAATTCTGTGATTACCGAGGACGCCACACAGAGCCAGGCAGGCAGCCCCACAAAGTCATTTCAGCCTCAGCCTTTGCTTTAAATAAGCACCTGCATTTTCATATGGAGTAAAGCATTTGTTTCACAATGAGCTGTCACAGCATGTTTGCCTGCTAATGAACCAAAAGCTCTTTGAATTCTCTCTTCCATCCTTCCCACACTGCAATTTTGCTAGCCCTGACTATCCCTGTTATTGTTTTTTCTGTTTTGGTGTTGGTTGGTTTTTTCCCCCCCCCCCCCCCGTACAAAATATTCTTGCTTAGCCCTGCAGTTACTTTGTAATTCCCGTAGCATTTACTGCAGCGGGAGCCCATGTCCACATCCACGGGAGCAAGAAGCAGATTGCTATTGCTGCTGCAGTGATGTTATTTCAGTAGAAAACTGTATTTGGTGGTCGGGCCAGGGAGCTGGAGACAAGGCTGCTTGTCTCACCCAGGACCATGATGGAGGATACCATGCTCCTGAGAGTCCACATGCAACCCAGCCTGGTCCCACCAGTGGCTGTACGCTCCAGTCTGTCAGATCCCCACAAACCTCCATGGATGAGGCTCTCCTCTGGTGTAAGTGTCTGGCACATGGCAAAACGCTCCCCACGTGAGCCAACCCAAGCTCTTTGCATCATAAAACACAGAGCCAGCCTTTGCCTTTCTGTATCACCTTGAGCCATGCTCCAGAGCTTTACACATGAAAGTCTGTTTTCTTTGGGCTCCTCAATCAAGGCCGGTCCTTTGGCAATTGTAGCGTTCGAACCTTGCTGCTCCCCGGGGAGAAGCACATATTGAAAAAGTGATGTTATGCAAGCGCGAGGTTTTGTTAACCTAGGGAATGTCTCATGGGGCTCATTATATGAGGAAGAACAACTGAGTCATTTTTAAGTATAGGAATTAAAGCATAAAAATAGCCAAGAAATCCTTTGCTGGAGCGCCTGCCCCAGACTCATCCCTCCTCCCTTCCCTTCTGCCTTCTCACCATGCGTGGGCTTTCCCCTCGGCTCATTATGAGTGCTTGCCGTGCCTGTGTTATATACCGCACGTATCTCACCTAAACCTGACTTCATGGCAACATGGAAGGGACTCCACTGGCTCTCCCTTCTTTCCTCAGCTTGACAGAGGAGACAGGTCTGCCCAGGCAGCCCCAGCAGGGCGCTGGGGTATGGGGGTGAAGCTGGTCTCCTGCAGCCAGGGCTGGGGCACAGGGGCGAGCGTGCAGCCCGGGGTGGGGGTGGGGGGGTGCTGTGGAGGCTCTTTGCTGCCCAGCGGTGCAGGGACACATGGGCACAGGGATGTCGGTGTCACCATGGGGCATCTCCATTGGGTACCTCCAGTCATCCTCACCACTTCACAATAGGAAAAGCTCCTATTTTCCTTCCAAATCCTCCTTCCCTGACCATCAGACTGTGAAAACCACACTTTTTTTTGAGGAGTTACACACACACAATGGGGAAATAAAATCTTCAACGACTGTGTGGCACCATTTCCAAGATAGGTGCTGAGAGCGGGTGAACGCAGAAGACAGGATGGCTCATCAGCCTCCCCCACTGTCCCTGCTCTTTCCAGGAGCCAGCTAGGCTGTCCCTGGGGGGCTGGCATGCACGTCCCCATATGTTAACACCCAGCAAAACTCCCCTGGGGAGAGGGCAGGGTCACAGCCCTGCTCCACCTTGCAGGGCGAGGCCAGGAGGTGGAGGACATGCTACCTGCTGCCAAAATCCTCACATCGACATGGCAGTGCTTGCCGAGGCACTGCGTCTGCTGCTAGCATGAGGCCACCAGCATCAGCCCCCCAAAGGGTCGCCCCCCAAACAGCCCTCCACGGGCCAGCTCACACCACCAGATGTGTTTAAGCTGAGACTTGCTCCTGTAGGAAAGGCTTCCTCTCAGCAAAGTTTTGTCAGCCACTCTGAAAATAAAGCACTTCATAAAAAAATAATAAAGAAGAAGAGAGGGAGCAAGAAATGCCCAAGTGCTGTGCACCATGTCCCATCTGAGGCTAGACCGCTGTCCCACTGTGCTGTCTGAGGGATTAGAGAGAAACCCTGCGTTAATGTTAAAGAGAGGGGGAGGGAGGTGCTTTGGGCCAGGGCAGAGGGTGCAGGGCTCTGGCTCAGTCCTGCCGCCAGCCCAGCGCTACCCCTGCCCTGCTCTCCCAGGGTCCGCTCCCTGCCTTCCCTTCCAAGTCTGTCAGGCTAGCTTGATGCATCGGGGTGCCAAGTGCAGCCAAGGCTTTGAAACTCCTTCTCCGCATAGGTAGGAAAAAAAGTAGAATATTTCCTTTAATCCTCACCATGATCTAAATAGAATTATGCCAGTTTACAACAGATGAGTTTTAACACAGAAGAAAGCAAGTAAAACAAAATAGAGATCTGATAAAAGTTCTGGATGTCTTTTAGACACTCATTGCTATTTTCACTCTACCAGACTTCCAGGGATACCACTCAGCTAATGCTAACAGCAAACAGCGTACCATTCCCCCAGCAGAGTTTGTCAAAAAATTGAATAAGAATCTGCCTTGCTTTTGCTTTGAATTGTGGCTGCATTTAACCCTTGGATACTGATGTCAGATGAAATTGAAAAAAAAAAATTTTTTTTTTGCAGTTAGATACACTGGGGGTCACTGGGATTGAAAGGATCAGGGTGGTTGTTTTGCTGCTTGATGAAAAGAAATCAGCAGGCCAAAAGACCATTTTTAAGCTGTCTTGAAAGATGAACTTAAAAGAAATACTCTATAACCGGAGGGGAAGGCAGTAGGGGGGGATAGGATTTTATTCTCCTGTTTATTAAAAACACACCTTGGGCACCATTCTAATCTGATTTAGGCATCACGTGAGGTATATTTATTACATGGGAAAATTGCCTCAGTGCTTTCACTGACAAGAGTTTGGAGCCAGCCTGCAAAAGTTACTCTGCATGCAGAGGGCTCTCCAGCGCACAGAGATGTAGCATGGGGGAGGGAAGAGCAGCCAACAAGTGAAAAGGGAGTATCTCAGGGGAAGCCATCCAAAAAATAGCAGAAGGTGGCTTGAGGCTTAATAAGCAAGGACATTCTGCTCCCGAATGTTGCAAAGTGGTAGCAATCAGGAAGGGTGGAACTTCTGGTAGAAGGGAAAGGAGAGGATGAGGAGAAACCAGCGGGGTCTGAAGGGTCTTGGAGCCACACCATAAAACTCAGCAAATCATAGTCAGCAAAAGAACGTATGAAACAGCCATCTGCTCCTGAATGTGCCAGTGCACCGTTCCGAGGCTTATAACCTGGAGGTGCGGGAACCCCAGAACAAGGGATAGGCTGCAAGAGTCTGGTCTTCCAGTTAAAGCAAGGAGCGTCTGGGGGTCCCTGGGGTTATGTGACACCCGCTTCACAACAAAAGCCACTGGAAAACAATTTGTGGGAGCAGGCAGTGAATAGAAGTGCCTGGTGCTGACAGCAATGGGGAGCAGCTAGCTGAAGCACCTCACCAAGGGTGCAGTGAGTAGAGGGGAAGGGGGGAGCAACCTCACTCCATGGGGTTAAGTTGCTTGGCAAGGGACCCCTCCACGCAGCCCAGTTTGGGCTACACCACAATAGAGCTATGGGACTTGACATGTGTGTGGGATGGAAGAGGCAGTGCAAGAAAAACAGCCAGGGTGTCATGTAATCAGTAACCTCTGCTCCAAAAGGCAGACTTATCAATCAAAAATAGCCTGTTTTCTGGGCAACAGCCCAGGGCAGTTCTTTGCTAGAGGTCTGTATGAACCAAATCTAGCCTTTCCCCTTTGCTGCCAGCCAAAGGCTTCACAACAGGCTCCCTGTATCAGTTACTCCTCTCTCAAGTAACATGGTTTGTGAAGTCACCCCAAATGTCCCCAGGGTTAAATCCCAACTTCTTGGAGTAGATCAGCTGATTACCAAAAGACTTCAGTGGGTCCAGGACAGCCCTGCAACCTTAGCAATAAGTCTGGAATTATTGTCTTGAAACTGAAGTGGACTCCAGGTCCTTATAAACAGACACACCCCTGGAAAACTCTCCCTAAAAACCTTTGAGCTGCATGGAAAACCACACTTAGACCAGTCTCATCCTTACTCACAGCTGGAACAAGTCTTCTGCAGGGTCAGAGACTGACCCATTGTGTGGAAGCTAGGGGTGGAGAGGCTGAGGTTATGCCTACATCAGCCAGTGAAGGAGGGGCATGATGTGTGTGCGGAAAAAAGATAGCACGTGTCATTAATTATTAATATTCACCAAAGCTCCTGGGGGCTCAGTGGGACTCAGGACCCCAGAGTGCTGAGCACCACGCCAGGCTCTGTCCCTGCAAGGTGATGGGGTAGTACGTAGAAATCCCCAAGGCCACAGAAAACAAGCACACTCTCAAAGTGGCAGCATCCTTCCAGTCCACCACTGAACATCCCAGTTACCTTGGGCAACATACACTGTCAGGGCGGGATCCCGCAGCCCTGTCTAGACCTGCCACGCCAGTTGCTGAAGCCCTTGCCAGGGATGCCCAGCCTGGAAAACAGCTGGCAGGAGCAATGTCTTAGACTGCCACAATTGGATTTTTCTCCAGTTTCAACCCCTCTGCCCACGTCTACAGTCCTGTAGCACAGCTGGCAAGGGGAACCCCCTGGGTAGCCTGAGCTAGAACAGCTCCGGTGAAGACACGCTTTCTGCCCCCTGCTTTTGTGTTCAGGAACAGTATTAAGATCAGACTGGGTGGAATGAGGCCCCTTTTAACATCTCTCAGATTTCATTCCAAAGTGGTTCTGGAACTTGATTATGAACTGTGGACTGTGTTTGATTTATTAGTAGTAGGCTTGCTACACCATTACTGTCCATTTTTCACAATCAAAACTGATAATCTGCAATACGATATGGAAATCGCTCATCCCAAACCATGGAAAGAAATCTCAGTAGGTGAGACTGTAATGGTAGCAGCATTCTACATCAGTCATTGACATAAAACACCAACTCCTCCCTACTACCTCCTCAAAGAGATCCTCTGTTTTCCCAAAATTAGGTGTAAAATGTTTAGTCCGTGCCACATTTGGACATGGGCTTCCTACTTCAGGGATAAAGATCCACAGTCAGATCTGCAGATGACCAAAGCACCATCTAAACGTTGGCAAGCAGATACATACGCAAAAGGTACTGATGACCATATCTGCTGCCAAGTTCTAGTCCCATAGACACCTTCCAAGGGTGAATTCAGGGCAATTATTTATGGAAAAACATTGTTCTTACTTCAGAAGTCATATACAGACAGAGGAAATAATGGAAAAGTCAGTTAGGAAAGGGGTTCAAGAAGATTGCTGCATTTCCTCCTGCGCTGAGGAAGGATCATATATATATGCAGCTATCTGGTCGTTGCCCCTGTGACTGAGAGAAATGCCTATTAATGTGAAATAAACCACATATTGACTTTTTATGTTACCAGGTTACTACTTATAAAGCTACATGGCCCAGAAGGGTAGATTGTGGTTGCGGCAGCTGGGTTTATTATTAATTAGATCTTTGGCTGCAGCTTAAAGGGTGCATTGTGTCTCATAGGTCAGACTTTCCTGCTGCCAGTGCCATCAAAGAATTTGTAATTGACTCCATAATTCACTTCTAAATCTTTCTGGCAAAATGCTGCACTGAGAACTACCTGACACTTCTTCCTACATAAGTTCCTTACAGTGTACATGGCAATAATGACTTATTTAACCCTTGCATACATGCATTTTTTTTTCCTATGCCTAGAACATCTGCTGAAATCCAGACTATTTTTTTATCCACATAAAACAACTATCTTATATTTCACATGGACTTCATTGTGAATGCAAAGACATCCTGGAAGAAAGCAGCAATGCAGAGACACTTGCAACTCAAGGTTCCTCCTTCTTTCTTGCAATATGAAATTAATGATTTATGACGAAACTGGTTCTGGCTCAGCTAATCTGACAGTCAAGGAGAGAACGGTGCCTTCCAGTCTTCCTCATCCCATCCCATCCTTATTTAGGTACCCTAAATAGCTGAATAACAGGGATAGGGAATAGGGAAGGAGCTATGGTTTCTGCAGCTACTGTAGAAAACCCACTCATGAGCTGTCTACTGCTCCACCAGGCAGTTTGGTGGTATACCCTGTGGTACAAGTACCATGAATTAGTGTCCAAACATGTAATGGCAGAACTGCATGAAAAAGGAAAGAAATGTAATAAAAATAATTAAAGACCAGGAATAATAATTAGAAAATTAAATCCATACACGGTAGTCCAAATGCACATTACTGTTTCTTTCCAATCAAAGATAAATGGATTTTTGTCACTGTTCTCCTTGGACACAAACGAGTGTTCCCCTTCTGATCAGAATCAAGTACACGTAACAGCACAGCAGGTCTTTGCTCAGTTTCAGAGAAGGAGAATGACTATAGAAATACAAATTATGGCTCCGCTCTGGAAGTGCTCATTCTCAGGGCTACTGTTGCCTCCACAAAACAATGCAGGAATGGTCGTGCAATGGGAAGCTAAACTTGCAAATGCTGTCAGATACAGCTCTGACAAGACATTAATTAATTTCTGCTGATTTGGTCTGCTATCTTAGCCTCAGGTACTATATCAACTCCTGGAATGACAACATGGATCATGAAGTACTGTCAGTCACCATTATCTTTAACATAAGGAATAGTTAAGAGAGAGCTATGAGTTCCTCCCACTCTCTGTGGGATAAGTGCTTCATAAGATCAGTTTCCCGAGCTGGAGGACAAAAAGAGTCTGTTTTGAGGTGACCCTGCCCCACAATATCTCTATATATCATTTCTGTTTTATAGGGAAGAAATCAAAGCTTTTTAAAAGAAGGTGACTTGCTTGAAGTCACACAGTACTAAAAATAAAATCCAGGTGTCCTAAATCCTGGTACAAGAACTTTTGTGTAGTACCAACCCACCTCATCTCCAGTTCAATTCCAGCAGGAGGATACTGTACTTGGGCTTTATGAGACACTGGCTTCTTACATTTCCTTTAGATGAGAAAAAATGCTATGGTCAAGCCTGAAAAAACTCAACCCTCCCCCCCACCTGCTACCCTCCTACAAACCTACATGAACCCAGAATACACTAGGGTTAACGATTTGTAACTAAACTGATTTTCAGCCTCCTAACATTTTTTTAGTGGTCGTTTAGCCTTCTGAGAAGTGAAATTTCACTATTGACAGTACCTTGCTTTCTTATTTACCCGTCATCATCCCCCTCAGGAGTAGCTCATGGGTCATGAGGTCTCTGCCAAATGTAGGCTGAAACCACTTCTCTGGAGATCTGCTTGCCAAGTGAATTTATGCCCCAGTCTTCTACACTGCAACATAAATCCTACAATAAATCTAAAACAAACTTTGTATACAAGAAGACCAGCTTACTTTCAGAATTTATTGCTTCCTATCTTATCATATCCTCACTACCTTTAAGTAGCACTTGTCATCCATAATGGCTTTAGGCTCTTATCCCAAATTGCTTCTGGGTCTGCTGCAGATGTGCCCCCTCTCCCAGGACAAAAACCAGAGCAACCCTCTATTCTCAAACCCTACCACTGAGTGAAAAAGAGGTCACTGATTACAAAGCTGTCCTTCAAACTGGCAAATATCACAGACAAATCATATCTGTTAAAGGCTCATGTGAACTACAAAGTAGTAACCAGTAGGTTTTCTGTGCTGATACCTTAAATGTCTTAAATGCCTTTCCCTCCCTAACAGAGTGCTGTGGAAGGATGTCTCTGCAGAGCTTTCCTCAGAGAGGCAGCAGACCTCTGCTTTCACCCACTGCTAAAACGTAGCAGCATGTTTGGGAGAGCTGAGCTCCTGGCCAGTTTGCACATCCATCAGTCTCAGCCCTGCACCAACTACTTGAGCAACCCCGAGAAAAACAATCAGACAAAAAAGATCCTTCTCGTGCCAAAATCTGTAATTCTTCTGCTAGATGAAGAAAATAATAACTTCTTCTCAATGTATAATGTCTAAAGGATAACGAGGAGACCTGCAGCACTACAGACATTACCGCAGGCTGCTGAGCAGCCAGTGCTGGCTACCAACAATAAAGCAAAACTACTCTGGCAGAAAAGCCAAACCCAATTGTAACAACTAGAAGTATATATGTATATATCTCAATATAAATGTACTATGTATGCATGACTGTTTTCTAAAATGGAATCAAAAGCAAATGTAGTTATTTGATGTTTGGATTTTGCTTGAGAAATGAGGAAAACTATATTTTGTTGTTTTCCCTCCTCTAAAGACATGTTCATTTTGGAAAAGAACAGATCAAACTGAGAGTCCACTGACCACTGAGCAAGGGTCTCATCCCTTTGACATTTCACCTTCTTCTACAGTGGTAGTTCCCCTTGTAATAAAATATCACAGTATCTCTTCAGCTTTGGGATCCCACCCACCAGGTCTGGCTGAGCAGCTGAGCCAGACACTCCTGGCATGTGGTGACCTCCTGCGAGGGTACAGAACAGCCCGTGATGGAGCAGCATGTGCCTTCCAGCAAGGCTTCTCCGAGGGCAGAGCACTGCTAGAGACACATGCTCCTGATGGCAGGTCCTGCTGGTGGCCCTTCCACCACAGCAGGGCCTCCTGAGCTACTCCCATGGGCAGATAGGGAGAGAGGTGGCTCTTCTCCCTCCTAGAAGTCGCTTGCAACATCTGGCACGGAAGAGGAAAAAAGGAAAGAAGTCTTGAAAACATGATTTAAATCCGAAGTGCAATCTTGCTTCAGATGAGCGCCTGGATGTCTGGATATATCCCAGCTATCCAGATCTCTTGGGTTTGTAGCAAATGGGTTGTGAACTTTCCAAGACAATTGCCTGTTAAGAGGTTATCGCTATTACAGGGAGCATAAGAAGCAACTTAAAGTTGCTTTTCCTGAATCCCTAGATGTGTAGAAGTTCAGGAAGCAGCTACTAGTTGTTGCACCGACTGCTATTAAAAAAAAAAAAAAAAAAAAGGTCTGCCTCTCCTTTCCCCCCCTCCTTCCACACTTTTTTTTTTTTTTTTCTTTTCTCCTTTCAGTTTGGTGCCGTATGTTGCCATTTGAACTCCTGTGCAGTGAGCGTAAATGTACCCCTGCAATCTGGTAGCACGGCACACACACAAATTATTTAGCAGGGTTCCAGGCAACAGCAATCAGGCCAACACCACCCAGCCTCTCATAAATATGTTGCTTTTTGCTCTTGTCTCTTGCTCACTTCATCTGAAAGGTCACTGCAACTGGAAGCGTATGTTTATTCTTTTATATGGAAAATACAATAACACTTATTTCCTTCCCGAGAAGCCAGAAATGCTGGAACAACCATTTCTTTCACAGAATTACTGCACTTCTGTTTCTTGCCCTGTCTGGAACCTAGAACTTCAAAAGGGCATAAAATAATGGAAAAGTTATGATGAACATTGCTGGAAAGTAAAATAGGAAAATATTGATCTGAGTTGTCTCTAAAAGCAGAAATTATGATGTATTTAAAATCAGTTCATCCCCCTTGCCTGACTCTGCGGTCCCTCAGTCACTCAGAGCAGTCACTGGGGCTTCGCAAGCAGCTCTTTTGAAAGGATGCATTTCTTTTTTAATCAGCTTTGACTTATCATTGCAAAGTGGTAAAGAAAAAAATCTGTATTAACTGTATATATACTGATAACAGTCAATCCATTCTTTGCTTTTAATTTAGGCTGTCAGAGTTTTGCGACAGAGCTGTAAGCAGTTCTGTAAATTCTTTATTTCTGCAATTCTTCCCCACAGATCCACCTAGTTCCTTTGCCAAGAGCCGAAGCCAAGCTCAGCTGCTAAGGTAGTAATCACATAGGTTTGCGGAACAAAATTTCCTGGTGTGTGACAAGAAAACAACATTTGATTTATTAGGGAGGTGAAAAAGTAGGAAAAAACCCAGACTTTGCACCACAATCGCAGTTCTGCAAACTGTGATTTGAATTTCTGAAATCTGTTCTGCATAGTTTGAGCTTTAACTTATTTTAGCTCCGAGTCTCCCATGGGGCACTTCTGGTTATTTTGAGGATTCCTGATGGGTAACAGCCTTGGCATTGCCCTGGTTTCTATATTACTCAGTGACCAGGAGCCTTGCTATTGAAAAGCTTTTTGCTTCCACAAAAATAGCAGCAGTGTTTGATGCATGTCATACCTAGAGACCAAGGGTGAAACTCAGCACTTGTGGGTCTTCATGGAGTTTTGCGCTCTGTCCTGTTCATATGATCAACAACATTCCTACTCAGGAGTGATGGGTGAAAGGAATGAAAGGCATGAGGAAAAGTCTTTATAAAGAGTAAAACAAATAGGCCAAGTTTTGCTCTTGCTCATGACTTTAGCACACCAGAAAAAAAAAAAAAAAAAAAAGGCTAAAAGGCTTCTCCAGACATACTCAGACTAGTGTAATGAAGATAAATGAAACTATGTTTTATTTAGCCTTTCATCTTTTTTTTTCAATTAAAAGCTTAAAAAGATAAATTCTTCCAGACAAAGAAATGACTCCTCATTAAAAAATGTGACAGATCTCTTGCAGTAGTACCTCAGGTGTGCCTGCTGTATTCTTACAGAACAGATTCCTCTTTTTTTTTCTTTGTACAGCATTTTCCTCTACAGGCGATGTGCTGAAAAGGAGCACGAAATGAAGAGCTGGATGCTGGCTAGGTGAGTGGCAACACCAGAACAAGAAGCTGAGCAACTACATGTGCATTGTAAGCAGGTTTTTTCCTTTAACCTATGGCAAGATCTTGCAGAGCAGGTACCTAAACTCATTCTGAAGAGGAGCCGCAATGTACTTACCACCAAGTTAGAAACTACTAGATAGATCAGTACATTGTAAAGATATTGCCAGTGGTGACTGAGGCTTCCCACCACCCCTACCACCCCCCCTTTTTTTTTTTTTCTTTTAACGATGGATGCCATTACGGAAGAAAGGTCTTTTCCTCCACTGGAATGATTAAAAAAAAATAAATAATCTGTCTCTATTCATTAATTTTACATTTTTCTTAATAGAAAGGTCATCAACAATTTCTTCTTTTATATTTTTCACCCCAAGAAAATCACTTGCAAGCCACAATGAAATGACCTTCGAGCTCCATAAATCAATGTGACAGGTGATTCAATCAGCCCCATGCCTGCTCTGATTTAAGCAGCTGCTGAGCCCCATAGCGCACGCTGAGTGCAGGTCCCAGCGGCCTGACAAGTGATGAAGAAAGCAGCAGGTTTGCACTTTTAAAACCACTGAAGCCTGGCTAAGGAAATCACTGACACAAGTGAAATAAAAGGGACTGAATATTTAATTTGCATGAGCTGCCGGCACCGCACACACCTCCGCATTGCATTTCTCACTCTGCACGCTCAATATTGCTATAGAAGCTGCAACCTCAGTGGGGGTTTTGCTCCTATGAAGTGGTACCTGAGTCCATGCCTGCAATTTTTGTGTACATCCCAGGCAAGGACTTCACGAATTTTAAAAGAACTGCAGCGAGGGTAGGGGAAATACTGTTAAATCTCAAATGGGAGAGGCAGAGCTAGACAGGCTGCTAAGTGCTGAGGGGAGACCTTCACCTGGTGGGCCAAACGCAGAGCGGCCCATTATATCAGAATTATATCCTTACATTCAGAGTGTCCCATTATATCAGAATGACTCACTGCTGAATTTTTATGGCATTGCTTTGGATTTATTCAGATAGGTACAAAAAGAGAGTTCAGCAGAGAGTCTGGGGTCTAAGCCAAGGTACAGTTCCTGTCTGCAACTAAAAATATATACTTTGATTACTCAGGTAGTCAATATTTTTCTCCTCATTTAAACTTTATCTGCACATTGCTATCTCAAAATACCCTGCAAATTCAACAGTTCACAGCGCTTTCCCGGGACTGAAACCTGGCCTCTCTTAGCTGTAATCCTTCAGGCTGCCAAAGGAAGCAGAAAGGAAGATTCAGGAAGCTTTCCTATGAAAGCTGAAAAGCCCCATCTTTGAAAGCAAGTAGCCAGTATCCTCCTAACTTTGCAAAATCCACTCTGAAGCAGTACTTAACAAGCCTTGGGGACTGGCGGGTTTCAAGCGATTTCTCAGAATCCAGCCTCTGAGCCTCAGTATTGTTTTTCTTAATAAAGGACATTGTACAGATTAATTCACTGAAGGGAAATGAAAATGTGGAAGAATAATCAGAGATTGTTAGCTTTGTTTTCATAAAACTAGTAAAATCCACCTCTTTCTTGGGGCAAAAGTGGAGCAAAGGCTCTGAAATGTAAGGAGTAATTCCCCTAGATCCTGGAACATGAGATCTGGCATACTGCCTCAGCTGAAAGATCTGCCTAGCCCAGCGCCCTGTTTTAAAAGCACAAACAGTGGAAGCTCAGGGTGAAAGACTCATGAAATATAACAAATATTTATATAAAGTATTTGTCACAAAGTAACTGATCACAGCGCCCTCCTAGCTACTAGCAAATTATTGCTTCAGGGGGGCATCTGTAGGCTGCATCCTTGTCCACAGCATTTGGTAATCATGAATAATCTTGCCCTTCATGTTAAATATATATATATTTTTTTAATAATTTACAATTCTGGACTCTGATATGTCCCACAGCAGGGAGTTATGGGAATACTATCATAAGTTTTGTGGAAGAAAAAAACCCAACAAACATTCTTCACTTTTGTCTAAAGCTGCTGCACTGTGATTCAACTGCAGGCTTTTTAGATTAATACAGAAATATTAAACTATGTAAACGCTTAAGGGATCCATCATTTGTTTTCTCTGCACCACACACAAAATCACAGACCAGCTTCCCCACATCATTTCTTTTATCAAACCTGAAGGTTCTAGGCCATTTACTCTTTCTCGTACCAAAGAGGTCTCATACCCGGGATAACCCTTGTTACACTTGTCCATACTTATTCCCACCCCGTTGCCTGCTTGAGTTGTGTTGGCCCAGAATCACACGCAGCTGCCTAAGTCTAAGCACAGCACAGCTTTGTCTATACAATGATGTAATTTTACACCTTCCTTTTGTTAACAGAAATTAAACAGACCCACATATGCACACACAGAAGGGACGACCCTGCCTCAGGTGGCTCCACCCCATCCATCCATCCATCCATTTACCCATCCATCCCTTACCTCCTGTCTCACTGCCCAAGCATGTGGGCACCATCCTGACCGAGCCGCAGCCCCCCTGCCAGGGCTGTGCGTTGCACCAAATTCAAGCATTAAGATGTGCCAACTACGTGAAGCACGCACATTTCGCCTAGAAGGAACAGTTGATTTTTCATGGCATGGCTCCTTTTGTCCTCCCCTCCACACATGGTTTTGATCAAGGCTTAATTTGGGGAAGGTTTGTGGCTATTGCTACAAAGGAAATCGGACTGATTTACTGCAATGGTGCTTCTTGGCCTCGAGATGGAAAAAAATGATGGTGCACAGAAAATGTGAAGGACACACTCCCCCACGCTCAGGAGGAAAAAAAAAGAGAAAAGAAAGGAAAGGTCTCTAATTCCTTTCTCTTACAAATTGCTTTCCTTCCACTCGCCATTTTTTCCATCATCATTATTTTTCCATGGATCTGCTCTCTCCGATACCTTGTTGTCATATCTCCTCCCCCAAATAAGCCTATTAGGCATGTTCAACTTCAAAACCTAACTAGCAGAGGTGCAAAAAACCCACTGACACAGGCATGATAATTAATAATGAGGAATGGTGAGGATGGTTTTATGCTTTTCCTCTTGAATTCCGTGCATCAGCTGTATTAATGTATGTTGTTTAAACTCTATACCACAAAATGATCCAGACTTCAGAGGAACAGCAGCCCAGTCCTGATTATTTTAGGCAGACTTCTAGTTTCCTCCGAAGTTGTGGCTTTCTACTGGATCTTCAGCCAGCAGTGGGGAACATGCAAGTGCGAAGAGCAAAATACTGAAATGAAGATCAGTCCTCCACTTGGGATAAAAGATTCTCACTTGTAGTACGTAGTTTCGGCAAGAAATCCTGGAAACTAATCTAACCTCGGAAGGACGACTACGCTATTTCATGCTATTTTTACTTGGACAAAATGAGTGTAAAGCACACACCAAAAAATATGGAAAATATTTAGGAAGAAGAAAACATGGAGCGTGCCTCCCAGTTGGAAAGCTAACTTCCTTGTCAACCCTAATCCACAAAGACAAGATGAGTTTAAGGCTTGGAAGGGGGGTAGAGGTGGTAGTGGAGAGAGAGAGAAAGAGGATTTATGGTACATTTGCACTTAAGTCCATCAGAACCTCAAGCAAGAAATAATTCTTGATCATTCCATTTTAGCAGTTGGAAAACTGATTAGAGGCTACATTCTCAGTTGGAGCAAATTAGTTTTATCAATGGGAATAGAGGGTTGCATAAGGCAAGGACTGGAGCTTTGTATTTTCTAGGTGCATTGTGGATTCTCTTATTTTCATTTTAAGCCAAAGAATGGAATAATTTGGGGGGTGTATCATGAATGGATTAAAAGAAAAAACATAACATGGGAGCTTGTGTCAATGCTCCAGCTGCTCTGAAATTGCAAGTTCTCCAGGCTGAAGCTCCAGTGAAACATTTCTATCACTTCATCTGCTTCAAGGATTCCCAAAGAAATACATTGCTACATTAAACTCAGTCATTTATAATAGTCCTCTATTGCTTCATTTCTTGGAATATTTTTGAAAACTCTCTCTTTCATAACATAAAACTGAGGAAATGAGCAGATGAAAAATAAAAGATATTTCCAAGGAGTTAAATCACGAAATTATTCTTAGAACGTGGTGATGACAAAGACTTTGTTTTTTCCATAAAATCTGTGAAATGTTAGTCACAAAAAAATTCTAGTAACTTTAATGGCATAATGAACCGTTCAGGCATGGTACTTTCTCTCTCTTTTTTATTTTTTACCTAGCAAGACCTCCAGTAAGGAAGAAGCAGATACACACACAAGAAGATAACCTTGTCTCCAAGACCCTTACTATCACTGTATTCAGATGCCTCTTCCCTCTACAATAATTAGCTATTTCATAACTTATCACAGATCTGCAAGTTGTTCGAGATGGGAATGCCTGTTGCCAATGAAGCTGAGACACAGCTAGAACCTGGAAAAGGTATTTAGGAGCTTAAATATTCTTGAAATGAGTTATATCATTGTGTAATCTTTCTGTTGATCTCTGACTGGCAGTAACTGGAGATGAATCAAAATGTTGAGAGTCACTAGTAACCATTGGCTCCAGCATCTTCCTACAAACCCGGGAAAAATAAACTGTTCAGTACTCAGATGAGCTCATACTTCTCACTTGCAAATATATATTGGGCAGATGTTACAAAGGATGCACAAGAAACAACAGCAAAGGACAAGAGGAAGATAAACAGATAACGTGGGATGCCAGCTGCTCCTTCTGCAATGTACAGCAATAAACACATGAACGTCCCTCTCTGATTTTCTGCTGCGGACCGACTAGGGCAGCTGGCTACTTGCCCTCACGCGGGAGCACCTCTCTTGCAGCTGGAGGGTGTCAAGCCCTGGGGCACTGCCAAGTCGCATCCTGGGACCTCAGCTCCAGCCCACCCCTGCATAGCTGCTCCTCCACTGCGGATCACTCTAGCTAATCTGCTCCTCTGCTCTTCAGAAAGTGTAGAGCAAGGACTAAGGACAGCCATTTCAAAGAGGTAACATTTTACAAAAACTTTCACTCCTTTTTTTTAGGCTCTGATTTTTGCACTCCAAAGGTGCAAGTTATTGCCCTGCATGAAGATGACTCCAGCGCTGCTTAGTAGTAGCTACTTGACTCTCATTTTTACTTGAGACAATTGCTTTACTTTAGGATGTGCCCGTATTTATAACAGCAATGATCCCAAGTATAACACAAACAAATACAAATCAGATACTTAAGGCCCATCCATTACTTTTATTCATGCCCACTCCTCTCGACAAGGCATCGCAGAATTCTTTCCCCACTCCAGGCATCGGAAGACCAAACACTGGACTACTTCTTCATCTGAAAGACACCTTTCACCAAAGTAAAGACAGCAAGTGCAAGATGTGAGCTCTGTATTTCCTTCCTCTGCCAGTGTAAACAACTTGTTCTGCTGACTGGTAAGTCAGATCTGTTTTTCTACTAAGCAAAAAGCTTATTTTCTCTTTCATTATTTGAAAGAAAAATATCTATCTCATTATCGGAAGGAATTACTTCCAGACATATGCTCATGGGTCTTATAGCAGGGTTTGTGTGGAAAACAGGACTGATCTTGGAATCTTTTCAGGCACCTTGGGGATTGTGTTTTCCATTCTTGTCTCTGCCCACAAACAAGGCACAGCTCAACCAGCTGATAAACAGCGTAATAAAGATGAAAAAGAGACAATAGCCTCACAAGTTAATCCAACCATGTATTGTTAAGAAGGAACAACTAAGCTTTTAGCTTCACTCGGACTTCATCCTCATTAATATCCTTATTTGGTTTGGATGCAATAAGAAGCAGGAGCATGGGAACAAGGAGAGTGTTGGGGTGATTCCTATCGCTATTCTCATTAGAGATGGAAAAGTTCACTTTTGAAGATGGATATTTTGGGCATCAGTAGACACCATTTAACAAAGCATGCTTTTCAGACTTGGATGAATGGTGTTAACAGTAATTCCACCCTTTTGCGTGGCATGCCAAAAATCTTTGTATTTCTCTGAAATTTTAAATACATTATGCTAATCCATTTTAAGGAGGCTTATATTTCTCTGTTTAAAAGCTCATACAGGATACTTTTTCTACTTTTCTCTCATCCCTTTAAACAACTTGAGAAACAAGTGGCAAACAGTGACAGTAAATACCATCCATGAAAGCTCAAATGATCAGGAAACATAGGGTTTTTTCAATCACATCCAGGCTTCTGGAAATGAATGTAAGTCCATTGATTTAAATGAAATCACTGTCATATGTGCTACACTTTAAAATCCAGAGCCTTACTTTGGGACTTTTTAGGCCCAAGTCAATTTTAAAGCCTAGTTTCAGTTTGAGAAATGTTGGCCTGAAGTGGTATTAGCTATTTAATCCAAACATCTCCAAGAGATGGATGGTCATGTGCAAGGCCTTCTGTCTTTAGGGAGGGGGAAAGTGGGGACAGAACATAAAATGACATGCCAACAGGTAGGCAGTAATACAGGGCAGCAGTCCACGGGCCTTGTCCCATGGAGCTGGTGTCAGCTAACGGCATTCCCAGCCTTGCTCCATACTGTCACTCTTCCCAACTCAAGCGTGCATGTGTTGGGACCAGGAATTGCGTCAATGAACCATCCTGCAGAAGGATAAAAGCAGTTTATCCTAGCCCCGCTCTGAGCTGCAACTGGCTTACAACTGAGAAAACAAACGTGTGCACATGAGGAAAGGAAGGACAACATGGGAAGGAGCAGCTGGGATCAATGATGACAGAAGGGAACCTTTCAGTCAGACATAAATTCCAAACAAAAGGTCTGAGCTGGGTAACTTCTTGACATTTAACACCAGAGGCTTGGGAGATACAAGTCACTTGTTTCTCCCAGTTTACCACCTGAGATTCCTGCTCAGTTCTTAAGATCACCCTGAAACGTTAAATTCCCTCTTCTAGCTTTCTTGTGCACAGTTCTTCTCATTTTCACAAATGATATCCAGAGGAAACCTAAAAAAGGCGCCACAGAGCTCAAGAAAGAACAATTTCAGGCAGGGAAAGAGAAAAATTGCCCTTTTATGTGGCAGTTTATATGTGGATAATAGTACACAGTGTTTGTCAGCCACAAGTTGAACGAGGTCTCCAGGATTTGTGAACTAACCAAGTAAACTGGGGCCAGGTCCTAACTGACTCTGGGCTGGATTTCTAGTGATCTCATTCCCTTTCCATGGGCTCCACCACAAGGTTTATGCATTATTTCAGTATGATCTGGCTAGATATAATGAAGTTAGAAATAACTGGTGTCAGCAGACAGATTTTACTTTGGTTTTAAGCTAGAAAATATTTTAATGTATTAAAATTATGAATGCTCCGAGGTGCATGCCATCCCCCTGAGACTCAAACTCAGATTTTTACATAAGAAATGCTGCTACACTAATTACTGTGATACTTGGATAGCCTGTTTTCTCATGCTATAAAATAAAAAAGGCCCACCCAAAATTATCAAATATGTGTACAGTATTGCTTGGGGGGGGGGGGGGGGGGGGAAGGTGTGTGTGCATATATATATATATATATATAACTCAGCTAAATGATGACTAAGAGGGTAATCGGTCTATAGGAGGAGTCAGTACACATAAAAAAACAGGATACAGCTAACAGCAGTGGATGAAGCTAAAGTGTTGCCTAGGAGGAGGAAGGAACACCACCTCTCAGATCATAAGAGTCTCTGGAAGACGACAGTGGATGGTCTTCCATACCGATACAGTGATCATCACTAAAATGCCTGTGTTTACTAATAGCTATAAGGGTTGCCATGAGTCTTCTGTACCTGTATAAATATGAGGTGATGACACACAAGATGCATGTACCCAGTAACCACCACAGGTGGACTGAACAGACTAGCACTGCTTGTGCAAGAACCCAGCTAGATGATGCTGCAGGCAGAAAAGCATAACAATGTTTTCACTTTTCTGATATAGTTTCAAAAGCAGAAACTGAAATAATTCATCAAGTGCATGCCAAGGGGGGACACAGCACAGCTATCTGCAGATGGCACATGTCTGCTATAGCCACAACACAGCTTAACTACTGGTGATTAACACAGGGTGTGATCCCAGGACAGGGCCAACAACTGTTTGTCTGCTGGACATCACTCAGTGTCTTCTCAACCAATACTATAACCGAATGCAAAGAGAATGGCGACAGTTTTCACATGGTTTGAAACCCACCCATTTTTACCCTGTAGCTTGAAGAGCTCCCAAACCCTAACGCACTGTAAGGCTGGTCATCTGAAAGATGGCATGTCTATCCACCGAGGGTTTTGGATGTCTAACACATCAGAAGTCCTGCTTCTGAACCACATCACTGCGTTCTTCTTCCTCCTGTTTTTCTCCATTTTCACCCTTCTGGCAGGGACAGGAGCAATTGCAGGATCTGACAGCGACGAGGGGAGGGCTCAACAGGAGTGTGACGCTGTGCCTGGGATTTTTCAGGCTGAGCTATTTGGACATTGCAGAAATGGGGCAACGGACATGAATGGGACAAGCTGCAAGTCCTACCCATGCAAAAAAAGATTCATGGTGTGCTCTTGAGCCTCCGGATAAACAAATGCCTCTGCTTCCCAGGACTACCAGGCTGCAGTTGCCAAGCTTGCTGTTTCTGCAAGGGTGGCCACGATTTTGGGGACTCCCTCTGACCCTGTATGCTTTGGCAAACCTCCCAGTTTCCTTGGAGGCCTTTGTGGGCTCTACAAAGGAGACAGAGAAGATACTCCAAACCTCAAAACGGCCTTCAAGTAACAGCTGGGAAATTGGAGCGGGGACCCAAATCAAACACATTTAGAGATCTGGGAATGAGAGCCACTCCTTCAACAGCAGACAAGGAGAAAGCAGTAGAGGCTGCAGCACCGGCAGGAAGGCTGCCTGAAAACTGCCCATCCAAAAAATACTCTGGAATAAGCCCTTCAAATCACACTCCTTTGACAGCCACAAACACATTACTGCGCCTCAGTTTTCTATTCTATTCCACAAGTTTTAAAAAAATTATTGCTATAGAAAGCTATTTATTTAGTCCTTTAATCTCTTCAAGTATATTTTCTGCATTGGTTATTCAGTTCTGATCTTTATGTCTATGGGATTAAACTTGCATTGTAGAAGAGTCCGGAGCATTGCTTTTCAGTTGTGTTTTACTGGGGTTGAAATCCCCCCAAGTTTAAATTACTAAAATAAATATCAAATGACCCAAGCAGCAGTTCATCAAGTTCACACCACTAGAAGTTAGAGCAAGCTATGGATTTGCAAAACATGAACCATGAGAACAATTGCAACATAGATCCAGTGAAAACTCCACTGAGTCCCTAAAGAATTGCACAGCTGTTTTAGGCAGTCTACATCTATCTTCCCTGGGTTCATGCTTTGATCATTTTCCCACAATGACATTTCACTTCAGATTTTGTGACCTCCTCCCTAATTCTTTGTTGCCTCACTCCTTGAATGTCTGGTTTCTTCTTGTGCTCTATGCAGTGAGGCTGGGGTGGTTGTAAAAAGTCACTGAATTGAAACAACTCTACTGCCCGTGGGACATTCGCTTTGTATAGGAGTACACAACTCTCTCTGTAGTTCCAGGAGGCAAAAAAATAGTGGGTCTTGCTGGGTGGTTTTCTGCTCTCCCCCACCCCACTCCCTTGCCTTTTTTTTTTTTTTTTTTTTTTTTAAATCAATTTACAATATGGTTCATGGCTCAGCCTCACAAATGGCTTTACTGCTGAACTCAGGGGGGAAGCTGTGGCCTTAGAGGTTGAAGTACAGAGCAAAGGAAGCTGGGATCTGCTGAGTTACATGAAATTTCTTTTTAAATTATGGGAAATAAAAAGATGACTGTCCTGACTTTAGCATGAGTGTATTCTGTAGGTTCAGATTCATAGACAGGACCTGTTATCTTGGCAGGAATTAAACAAAAATAAAATTTCTAAATCCAAAAAAGGAATTCTTCACCATGGGAGAAGAGCAGTTTCTCTGCACAAAAGGTCAATTTTTATGAGGCTACATGCAAATAAGATTAATTTCAGTATTTGTCTCTGAGTAACTTTAGGATAACCCATTGAAAGAGTGAGGAGAAAGATGCGCTGTGAAGTTTATTCCCAGTTGTTTTACCTTGGCAGTGGGCACCTTCCTCTTCAGCAAAAAAAAGGGATACAGGGACCCCAGTGCCTGGTGTCACCAACCAACTAACACCTTGCTCATGCTCAGGTCCCACCAACACCTTGTACCTACCACCCGCATATCCCTCCCTCTCATGGTTCGCTCTGACTAAGCATAGCTAGAGGTGGAAAAGGACATGGTGGGAGGGGTGGTGATGTTCCCAATCCCTTTTTAAGGAGTAG
The DNA here is from genome assembly GCF_023634155.1 of Falco peregrinus. Lineage (NCBI taxonomy): Eukaryota > Metazoa > Chordata > Aves > Falconiformes > Falconidae > Falco > Falco peregrinus. The sequence goes on along the minus strand of NC_073725.1, from coordinate 29,940,342 downwards.
TTCAACAGCCTGAGGATTTCTGTTGTGTGAGACAACCAGGTTCAGTTCCTTCTCCATCAGAAGAGTTATGAGGCTGAACCTTCCCTGACACAGGGAAATGTTTTAACCCAGACCAGAAGTTTGGGGGGTGGGTGGGGGTGGTATCCCTCATTCCTCTTTGCTGGAGAGGACTAGACATGAATTGGACAGCTGAAATAATTATTGCAGTTATGAAAAAAAATTAACAAGTATTTCTGAAGCCCCAGTTACTGCAGTTCTTACTAATTTGCAGTTACAGATTCATAACTCTGAGCCTCATGATGAAATAATGCAATATAGAGATACCTGCTGTAACTGACTGCAGCAGTGAGCTCCAAGGCATGCACTTGTTCAACGATCATGCTGCTTTCTGCTGGAAGGGCTTAGCTATTTGCTTTGAAGCTCAGCACAGAGCTGTGGGGAAGCAGTTATTACTAACCACTGCATGGTCATGTACTCCTTTCTTATTTTCTCTAGATCCTTCTTATAAAATATTCCATCATCTCATAAAGCTGCTGCTCTGGTAAGCTGCAGCAAGGTTTTGCGCGAATGCGAGCTGCGCTTTGAATACAGAGTGAGCAGTTCGGTTACTGTGTCAGGGTTTGCCTCACAGGAGACAGCTCTTAATGCATTTTCAGAGTTTGCTTCATTTACTTTCAAAAGCCTAGTAAGGATGCTAACAAGTTGGGGTTTTGTTGTTTTTCTGGTTTTCTTTTTTTCTTTTATCTTTTTTTTTTTTTTAAAAAAAAAAAGGGTGTTGCAAGTAAAAAACAAAGCACTAAGTGTCATGAATAGGAACCTCTGAACTACACAAAGTTTAGCCTGACTACTCAGTTTAACTTGCCATCTATCATAATAGGCTCTGTAAAGGGCATTATTCAGCAGCAGTATTTTCATCTAGGGCTCTGAATGTGTGTTGAAATTATCCCTGGCAGCTCATTGGAAGAAGAGGTCTTTAGAAAATGTACTAAAGACGTAAAGTACTCAGTAAACACAGATGTGTGTTTTGACAATTGTAGAATTGAATGATTTAACTACAAACACGGCACTTCAAGGAACACCCCCTCCACACACACACCTTTTTTTCTCTCTCAAAAGTACAAGGATTTCAGGCAGCAATTATATAAATCACAGAGCTTCAAGACACAGCAAAACAGCCCTGTTGTTAAAATCCAGCCATGCCAGACAACACAGAACAAACCTCATCCTCATAGACAGTAGGGACAGGTGAAGGATGGATCAGAAGCAGGGGAGACCAAGAACAGCTTTCAGCTGGATTTAAGCCTTGCCCCTGGAAGTGTGAAAGCCCCGCCGGTGCCAACAGCCTCTCTGAGGCCAAAGCAAAGCAAGCAGCAGTCAAGGGTGCCTAGAAATGTCCAAAATGGGCAGCTCCACTGCAGATCTCAGATGGATCCCAGCAAACAGGCAGCCTGAAACAATGCCTGCAGAGATGGGCAGTGTGAAAGGAACAAGTATTTTTTGCCTCTGTGAAAGACACAGCCCATTTCTTGGCCCAGCTGCTATTTAGAAAGAACTAAAGGGAGCTGCTGCTGCCACCTCGGCTGTCCAGGGGGAAGAGAGAGAAACAGCAGGACACGGAGATTAGGAACTATCCTGGAACATGATAAAGAGTATATCTGACATCACAACAGCACATCCCCATCATGTGCAGAAACAGAAGCTAATTTGGGTGACAACCCCTCTGCTGCACTCCTGCCCTCCCTGAACACCTCTCAGCCTCACAATGCCAGACCTTCCAGAGTGGGATCTGCACCGTCTTCTGGCTCCTGCTGCCCTTGACGGCACTACTTGCCCAGCTGGTGACAACTACACCTGAGCACATGCAGGGCTACTCCAGCCAGAATCTTGCCTGCTGCCCTCTCTTAGCACAGCACAAGCCCCTGAAGGACAGTGGAGCCAGTTGGCATATTGACAGTGGCAGCTCAGAAGAGGTTGGGAGAGGACAGCAAGCCATTGCAATCACACAGGAGGCCATCAGAGAACCTGTTCTTCTATGACACGTACATGGTTCCATAAGGAGGACAACAAGCTGTCTTCTTGACACATCCATCATAACCATCTCCTAAAAAGACTTAAGTGGATGTTCCCAGTCTTTGTGCACAGGGCAGGGAGTGGAGCGGGAATGGTGGAAGAGATGCAAAACTCACAAACCTGGAAGAACATTCAAGTGCTACAAGTGGAGGGAGAAACACAGGTGTGTGCAGGGTGTTGCTTGATCCTCAGACACCACTGACTTGCTTTATCCTCAGCAAAGCCCTCTCTCTGGCAACCAGTAACACTATAGCAAAAGGAGATGCAGTAGAAAATACTAGGTTTTAGAGAACAGTTTTGAAAACGGATTGAAGAAGCAACCGTAATTCTCAGAGGAATCGTTCAATCTTTTTTTGGTCAGAACATGACATGGAGATGTTTAGCGGAATTAGGGCCGTGGGGTTTACTCTTCAGTGCTGGTCTGAAAAGATCTTATTGAGAACTGAACCATACCATTTGTACTGGCCTGGCTCCTTCTGCTTTTCAGAAAGCAGTAATTGCACACAGCTTGTCTTACTCAAGTTCAGATCTCCCCCTGGGAACCAATACTTCTCATTTCAGTGAACAGAGCTGAAGCTGAGAAAACGAAGCCTATTGTTACTTGAGCTCAAGAGGCAAAAGATGTTTGGAAGTTTTGTAAGTTTGGCTTAGGAGACAAGAATCTTTCCTACCCTCACCATCCACTGGGACCAGCTGAGCTACAGGCTTATGCTTTGATAATATGGAGAAATATTTCTTTCACAACAGCAAGGGCACCACCCTTCTCCAGACACCTCCATCCATTGAGCAGAGCTCCTTGGCAGCTCTGTCACTGCAATTACCATCCATCTCAGGCACCGAATATACCATGTGTCCTGGATTTCCCTTAGATGGTCAATCTGGACTGAATATAAACAAGCCATAACTACATGTCAGCCGGGAAATAACATTTCTAACCAGCTGAGCAGAGGGGATCTGAAAAAGTCACGCCACTGGCAGCAGTGGATGCAAAAGGTTTAACTATTTTTGAGACAGAGCTTGATCTAGCGTTCCCTAGGATTAGAAGGAATAGCTGCCCACACAACCATGTGGCTGCTGCTCATGACATCACCCCTAGCCCCATGGTATACTAAAGAATTTGCGCAAAGCTATGGACAAAAGTAAGCCACTAAGCTAAATACATGCAGAGCTAACTTGCACTCATTACAGCTGTATCCCTGGTTCTTAACAACCAGCTTTGCACTTACGAGAGAGCTGGAATACATAAATCTTCTTAATTCAGCAGAAAGATCACACGCATCCAAGAGACAGTGGGATTCCACAGGATATGTTGCTCCAGTCCATCTTCTGTTTGCCAAAGAGGCAACAGACAGCTCTTGCTGGGGACCTTTATCTCAATGTCAGCTAAGCTAAGATACCATGAAGCTGCAGGACACCCTCAGCAGCTCACAGAATTTCCTTGGAGGAAGGAGTGGTGGGGGAAGGAATAGGCGGGTGGCACTTTTTCATCACCAGGTCTGCCCCCTGTTCCTGGGTTACCATTCTTCTTCCCTTCCTCTTAAAAAAGCATCAGCTGAGCCTTTTCTCTTTGTAGTCCCCCCTCCCCACGTTTCTCATTTGCTTACAGCCAGTTACGACCCTGTGAGACCTCTGGCAGGTGAGAAGAAGTCTGGGTTAACCACCTTCAGAGACCAGGTCTGGCCATGCTGCACCTGGGTGCAGATTTGGGGTGGGCTGGAACCTCTTAAGCCCAGTCCCTCCCTTCCACAATCCTTCCCTACTTGGGAAACTGCCATAAGGGGATCAGAAAAAGTACAATCAGGTCAAAGGTGCTTATCATTAATGTTCTGGATCCTGTTAAAGGAATTATCTAATCAGAAGTCAATTTAAGACACAGGGTTGGGTTTAAAGTATTCTTAGTGCTTGCTGCTTATCTTGATAGGCTTGGTCTGAGCCTATCGCGTAAATAAATGGCATTAGCAAAAGCTGAAGGTGTCTTCAGTGCAGTTGGACTCAAATATAGCCTTAAAACTATAACTGTTTCTCACATTACTATAAATCAGCCACCACTTGCATTAGCCCACTATACTGAATAACTAGCGCTGGTGATCTACCTCTCTAGTGATGGATTGAGCGTGGCCTTCCACCAAAGGTTTCAGATGCTGGACTCTACCTCCTAAATACTCCATAATCTTGATAAAAACGTTGAGGAAGTTCACATATTACATCTGAACAAAATGGACGCACACTTTCATTAGCTCTAGAAATGGCAAAGAAATAGCAGTTACACCAGCACCAGCAAAATGTTCAAAACAGGCCCTAACATGGCATTTCTACTTCTGCTGCAGAAAGGCACCATTTTGAAAACTTTTTACAATTGTGAGCAATTAATTTCTTTTTTTTTTTTTTTTTTTTCCAAATGCTGCTCAGGAAATACATCCTGCCAAGAAAGCCTTAACTTAGGGATTTTGCAAAACATTTCTCTGCACATGGTGAAGTTTGGATTTCTGACAGCTCATACATCAGGCAATTCAAAGCTTAGAGGTCCGCCTTGCAAGAATTGTTTTTGTTCTCTTTTTTGGCTTTATTATCTGGCTTCTTATATGAGATTTGTGATTTTAAACAAGCCTTTCTTTCAAAACAAGACATTTTTCCTGGTGGAATTCAAACAACAGTTCTACAGTGCTGCATGAATTATTCCCTTAGACAAATGTCAAAATTTATAGCAACTCAAAACAAAACAGTGTCTACTGTCTTCAGTTCAGGCTTACAAGCAATAAAACCCAAGGAGCTTATGTAAAAGAGCCCAACTGTGTATTTTACATGGGATACCAAAAATACTTCTGCACCAGAACACCAGCGTGCAGTGTAAAGGTGTACTCTTGTCCTTTATAGAGATCAGGTAAATGGCATGTATAGATGAGAGCATAAAGTTTATTTGCTAAAAGGAATTCAGCAAAACTCAAATAATTTTATTTTAGAGCTTTTAAAACTAAATGTCTTTAAAATGTATGTGTGCGCACATATATATATATATATGGGTTGTGTCAAAAAATAAAATGTTTGCATTTCTGAAACGATGGTCCTTCCCAAAGAAACAAGAAGTAAATCTTTATCAAAACAATTACTCACTAACATTTTGTTTTCTTTATTTTCTTCTCTTCATTTGTGAGAATGATACCCATGAGAGAAGTCAAACTTCAGTATGTGGTGGTTTGCTTTATTATTCCAGGTTTTCCATAGCTTCAAGAGGGGTATGAGCTATAGGATTAGGACTGTAGCTGTCTCTGAGTGAGCACATTCCCCTCAAAACCATTGAGATTTAGGCTGAAACTGAGGGAAATGTCTTTCAGTATGTAAATCCGAGGTGTGTATGTGAGGAAGCAGGAGTACTAAGCTCACCCACTGGCTTCAGTGAGTGGCTCAGCATTTTTGAAAGTCTGGCTTCTCTTTTATGATCCTGATTTTTGACATCGAGTTTGGAGTATCCAGACTTTGATTTTTCTCACTATATAGCGTAGGTTTGTACATTTGTTTTTTATTATGCAGGTTCTGCATAGCTTTATATATGCTTACAGAAAAAGATATCTTCAGAGTGACTGCAGAAAATTGTAAAAGTTATATTTACCTCTTTCAGGCAGTGTAAACTCAGAGCATCTTCAGTGAAGATAAAGCTCTTCACAGTTAATTTTGGTGTAGCTACAAGCACAGCTTGGTCCACTCTCTCTTACGGGGTTTGTAAAATCACCCTGTGCTACATCTTCCCCCTAACACATTTGTAATTACTTTCTGGTCCTGATTTGGTCCTTTGAAACTAAGCAGATGGTCCTGCCACCCCACTGCCCCCTTCTCCGTGAAACACTCATGTTGGCAAGTGAATCCTTTGTAGATATAGCCCAGGACAGGGCACTTGCGGTGACAGCTGTGGGACCAGCTAACCCTTGACTAATGGGGCATATGTGATGGCTCTGGTTTCTGAAGACATTGACAGGCTTGGAACCACACTGACAGCCCCGCAGGGACATCTGGTATCTTACGCACACTGTCCAGTACATAATTTTTACATTTGGGGGTTGCACATGGATGCACATGAGCTGGGCTCTCCCCAGCCATATTTTGAGCATTCCTAGACTTGGCAGTGCAGGTGCATTCTCTCTATATGCCTTAAAAAGAAACAAAACCAAAACACCAGGCTTGGTAATAGAGGCCAGAAGCAACAAAGCCACAGTGTTGAAAAGCGACTGTTAAAATAATGTTCTGGGATACTGTAATTTTGAGACAACAAAGTTTGTGAGCAGCACTCTTTCTATTTGCTGCCAAGTCTCTGAACTGCTGTCTAAGAGCCAGGTCCTTCTGTCTGGCCACCTGTCACGAGGTGCTGCAGACTGAGTGGTGGCCTCAGAAGAACTTGTACGCCATCACTGGTTTTGCAGATTTGCCACGTGGAGCTGGTTAGAGTTTGGTACTCAGGGGTTTGCAAGAGAGATGCTGGCAGTAGCAGGAAAAAAAGCATTTCTCATCAGCAGAGTCAGCAGATAGGACAGAAAGCAGCTCTGCCAAGTTAGAAGACAGTATTTTAAAATAGGCAGATACCTCGGAGGAGGACCCCTTCTTTAGGCTTTGTGTCAGGGCGTTTTGACAAAAGTAGTGGAGACACCCTGGAGGTCTCTCATCTTTAAGCAACCTGTTCCAGCTGTTGCTGAGCCTCATTTCCTGATCTCAGGTACCTAACACTTGACACCTACCAGACCATTTGGTTTTAGCATTTTACCAGAAATTAAGATGATGGCCTTGTTCTAACAGGGAGCATGACCTCTGAAATTCTGCCCATCTGTAGACACCCACTAGCCCAAGCCTGTACAGTTGACAAGGCACAGCTGTGCAGAGCAGCCAAATAAACCACAACACATTTCAAATACCATTGCCTCGTAGAGTCACTGGGCAGCTGAGGGCAGGCCTGCCTCTTCCCCCTCCTCTGCCAGCCACTTGGCTCAGGAGGTCAGTCAGGTGAGCTCTCCTAATTCATCAGATGCCAAATCACCAAAATAATCACTTTCTTAACAAGAACTAAGCTTAAACTAAGTATATTTTGCAAGCTGTTCTTCAATGCATTATGCCAGCTATTTAGCAAACGCTTTTCTGCAGGTTTATTTTTTCTCGGTTGTTTTCTGTTGCCCACTCATAACTCTTGGCACTTGTAATATTAGGGTCTCCCACACATCTCTTAAAAAAATGAGGGCGTTTTCAGAACAAATTTTCAGTTCATCATCATTCCAGTGCTGTTCTTTAAGCTTCTGCCCTTCCACACACACCAGTATGAAGCCTACTCAATTACTATGCAACATTCAGAGGAGCTGGGGTAGGGAATTGAAGGGGTTTACTCAGACTTAGTGGAAAATAAGAGAGTTCTGGGTTTGGTTTTTTTGTTTGTGGGGGTTTTTTTGTTTGGTTGGTTGGTTGGGGTTTTTTGTTTTTTTGTTTTTGTTTTTGTTTTTTTTTTGCTTATGTGAATGAGAATGAAGTCCTAGTTTTGTGATATTCACAGGTGCTTCTCTAAGAGGTCTGAAAATTACAGTTATCCAGACTGTCCTGAAACCTTCTTTACCTTCTAGGGTGACAGGGATGAGAGGTGTATGCCAAGTGATTTGTATTTATAGTTTTTGAGCCACATATACATACAATATCCCTCTCCCCAAAACAAAGAAGATCTTTCTTTAAGGTCGTTAGATTTGAACAGATCCTTCTGAGATCAAACTGCAGCTCTGAACTTGTTCAGACTGTCCTAATGGCTTGACACCCCTTCCCAAGCTTGCCACATGCTCTCCATTTGGTGAAGGAAAGTTGGTAAGAGCAATTAACTTAAAGAGTTTATAACAAAGAACCTAGAGCATAGCTCCCTAAGCAGGCACCTGCTCACCACTGGCAGAACAGATGGATTACCTGACATATGCACAAACTGCACTGCTAACATTTATCCTGCCAGTTTTATGTGTGAGCTAGTACCTCAAGGGGACATGCAGAACCTCCTGAACCTGACCTACACCCAACCCATGTCACTCCAAATCTCATTCTTGGCAGGAAGTGGAGCAAACAAACAAATATAAAAAAAACCCAAACACAGTGCTGCCATCTGCTTCATTTTGTTTGGAAAAATATAATCTAAGGCTGACAAAAAATCCAGAAGTTGCTCAACTCATTAGAAAAACAAATAAAGGAGATATATGGGTGTTTGCTGGGAGGGACAGGAGACCAAAGTACATCGGAGTCAGGAAAGGATTTGGGAGAGCAGATGAGTGAAGAGGAGGACAGAATTGGTGAGGTGATCAAGTCAGGGGTACATATTATGAGAGATGAGATATTTACTGAATATTCACATCCCGAGTCATAAGGCCACTGAGGTTCCCGAATGGACAAGGGCCGTGGCTCTGTGGGTCAGAGCACAGCAGGGGCCAGATGCCTAGGCCTGGGAAACTGCTTGCTTTGGGCTACCTAAAAAAAGATGTGTCATCACTTGGGCTTGCAGTAGAAGACATCAAGAAGACATCAACAGCATCTCACTTGCAAACAGCTTAGATGAATGGGTTGGATCAAGGGGAGGGTAATGGGAAATGGTAGTTGGTGGGGAGGACATACCTCTCCCATGTTTCTGTAACCACTCTTGAATAAAATGGCCAAGGCTTCAGGATACAGCCCAGGACTTTTCTCTGGGTTGGTGAGTTCCAAGTGACAGACACTGAATGCTTCAAAGCACAACTATAATCTCCATTTGATGTCAAAGGTTAGGGGATAGAGAAGGAGAAGCGGATAAAGCAATGGAATTTCTAACTAGAGTACTGTCTCAGCCATGTCCACTCATTTCCCATTTTGCTGCATCCACTTCCCCAGGGCAAGAAGTTTGCTGAGAGCTGCCACCACCACCACCTCTGCTCCACGGCACAGCGAGATGGCCACGCTGGAGCTACTTCCCAGGCACCTGGGGCTACACTCCTGGCCAGGTGAGACAGCAGGGCTCTCCCATCTGGCACAGAAATGTGGCCCAGCCACATCTTTTCTTACCGTATCTAAGCTGTGCTGCCTTATAAGCACAGCTCTCTTCTGACACCACGGCTACAGGCTAGTCCAGTGAATGCAGACAGAAACTTATCACTGGGTCCTGCTGGCTCCAGGGAAAGGGCAGCAGTAGATTGCAAAATACTGGATGTCCTACAGTTTTGTTATCTCCAGGTTTTCAGACATTTGAGTCTGAAATATCTAACTCTTCCACCCCTCCAGAGGTGAGAGGTTTGCTGAACAGGCTGTTTCAGAAGACAATGAGACACTGTGGGACAACTTTAACTCACTGGCAATGCAGTTTACTGCTAAGGAGCAAAGCTCTGAGGTTGCAAGCCCAAGTCACAGTGGCAGCTGCACTCCTTGAGCCCCCAGGGGAGACACTGTCTCTTATATACAGCTCTTCCTTGGCTTCCACTATTCCAGAGGCCTCACTTTATCAGCAGAAAATCACTTTTATGCCAGTTTCCAGAGTCAGACAGCTGGCTGGTTATTTTTCTCTGCTGCACCAGCTGTATGCTCCATGACACAACACAAACGAAAGTTAGCTTCTGGGTTTTGTGTCATTTATAGATTCTTTATAAATATGATGCGAAGACAAGCACTGTATACGATGGGAGCATTGACCGAACCCCACAACAGTGTCTCGTTTCCATGCACATGTGGCTGCAGGTTGGCTCACACTGAGGGCTGCTTGCAGTAATTTCTTCTGGCATATTGTTTATGGCTGTTTCTGCATTTTGTGTAACAGTCTACGTTAACAACTACTGCTCAGGATTCTCAATGTGTGTCTGATTTAAGGAGACAGATACCAGTGCAAAAGAAGCAGGAAGGGGCAACAGAAATCATCAGCACTACTTATACATACTGAGAGGGAGAACCGCTGTCATTTATTCTGCTGTGTGGGAGAAAATTCACAAAGGTAAACCCAAAGTATGAATCAAAGAATAAGGAGAAACTTAATTTTCTTCTGGACTGATCAGGAACTATTGGCCAAAACTAAAATTTTTCACTCCCTATACCCCCAGCTGTAATAGTCCAATTGGTCCATTAAAAACATTTTATGAGAATACTCAGAGCTTGGCCACAGACAAGTGCCACATGAAGACTTAGACCAATTTATCATTTGCCCATATGTTCTTTATTAGGGGGCTTGCACTGAAATGTGCTCCCTGGCTTCTCATTCCTAATCCACTTCAAAGCTTCTTAATTACAGGATTCTCCTGGTCTGAAGATATGAATTTCCCCGCATTTTAAAAGAATGAAAAATATTTGTGCATCAAGTAATGAAGGACTGCTTCTTAGACTCTTGGCCCCCAAAGAAGTACATGGAATTCATTCTGTCATTGAGTTTAAAAGTCTTTTATATTGTTTTGAGCTTGGGGTAAGCAGCTGTCTCAGAAATCCCAGTGGGAAGAACTAATCAGGGAGGGAGGCAGCACGAGATGCTGTTGATGAACCCGGCATTGCCAGAGGAGTCCCTGAAGCTGAAGAGCAAAACCATGCACCGCCAGCTTGGTCCCACTGCCTTCTGGCCAGCTGACACCAAACCTACCGGAGGTAAAAATGTCTGCAGAAGAGGGCTTCTCTATAGACCGGACTTTTCCTGCTCGATTCCTGCTATGGGCATGCCTCATAGCCATTTTCAACAGGCATGGTTTCCATCCCTTGTCACTACAAAGACATATCTCCCTGGTGGGTAACGCAAAGACGGGGATTGCAATTTGTTTCTTACACATCTACACATTTCTGGTGACAAAGGCAGCAATGATCAGAAGAGGAAGGCTGTCATTAATGGCCAGTATAAAACAAGGCAGAGCTAATTGTTCCTACTTTAGCTGATGCTTTAGAAAAATTAGACCCACCAAAGAATTCCTTCTTCCAGAGTGGAAAACCGAGAAACCTCTTGGGGGAACTTCCCCCATGCCCTTCAAACAAAAGTCAGAATTTAAAACCCAAAGCCATGATTTGTTTACATTTACTGTAAAGAGCTTTCCGGGCTTTTCAGGGAACTCTATCTTACAATTCCGTCCTTCACAGTGAGAAATTTAGCAATTCCCAGGACTATGAAAAGAGAAGGAATTTACCGAGTTATATCATATCCAAATGATAATGGAATCATTTCAATTCAAGGGAGTCAATTTTTCCATTTTAGTGTCCTCCTCTTTTACGACACCCCACCCTTTTTTACAGACTTGCCAAAATCTCATTCCTTCCATCTGCGCTGCTCCAAGAAAAAAAATGGAAGTAACTATTTTCCTCAGTAAAAGCTGACTCAGGAGAAAACATTATCCTTTTGAATGTAGCATGCAGCATGCTATCTTATCAGGAGCTGGACGAAAAATGTCTCGGAGACATTTCCTTTGTTCAGCACAGTTACAGGGAGCTTTAAGTCTGTTCAAAACCAATCGCTGACAGGGGTCTTTTTTTCAAAGGGGTCTCACTATCTGCCTTCCATTTGATCCCACGCTACTTCACACACAAATACTTCTGCACGTCCAACCAACACACCTAGATACAGAAGGCCCTGTCTCTAGGAACAGTGGTGGTGGTGGAAGGACTAATGATGGCTTTTATTCCACCGTTGCCACCGCATGTGCAACTCAATGCATAAAGCACGGCCCATTCTGCAAGTACTTTTAAAACTGCCATTAGCTCTAGCATCTTAAGAAACACGTCTGGCTACAATACCCAGGACTCTTCCTTTCAGGGAAGCTGAGGTGGCCATTACGAAGATGAATACACACTTTTGAAGGAAGTCATTGCCTTGTCAACCTGTATAACCAGTTCTGTGGAAACAGATTTTAGATGTGGGGCCTTTCCCTCTCCTCCTTTCTTCTGCAGGCCCTGTAGAAGCAACATGGGCAGCACCTGGCTATAAACACTTGAGCAGCTTGAGGCATGGTGCCTCCATTCCCATCTTCTTTTCCAAGATGGATATCAAAATGTGGAGCCTGGCTGTGTGCAGATTCATCTTGCTTTGCTACGAACTGCCATAACAGCCTTTACTGCCTTTCCAAGGACAAATCTGATGGTGGCCAAGCAGCTAGTTCATCAACTACCTTGGATGTCTGAAATGTGTTAAACAAATTAGCTCACCTGATATCTGCCACTGTAGAAATGGGTGCCCAGATAAATAACCTGCTTCTCAGGAGTACAAAGTGGTGCACACCTGCTTTCAGCATCAGCTGGAGCCTTGGGGCACAGGGGCCTCAGAAAATCAGGGCATTTATGGGGACTTAGAGGGCAGCAATAAAATACTTATGAAGAGTAGACAAGACTCTAGCACTGAGTATATGGGCAATGTTGAGGCTTGCTCAGCTTTCTCTAAACATTAACACTGCTACAAAATGTCTAGAAGGACTTTTGGCTTCATTTTGTTTTCAGAAAGGCGGAAAAAGGGAGAAGAAGGAGGAGTGAAGAACATGAATACTTGTTGGCGCTTGTTTTCAGAGTCCTAACTCGAGTAAATTCAATAAAATACCTTGTTTTCTCACAGGTGAAGCTAGAGACACTGGCAACTCACACAATTCATCAGGACTGAACTTACAAATGGCAAGCATTTGACTAAGCCTCTTATTTAAAGCGTGTCTTAAACGCATATGCTGCAGTTTGTGAATATTAACCTAAAAATATGTACCATTCTGAAATGGACACTTGCTTGTTCAGATTTCCTTGACAGCAGAAGAGATATTATGTTGCTATGCAAGAGATTTGTACCCAGGTACAGAAACACATCTGCCTTGGATTGCCACTCTGTCTCCCACTGCCGCGTGCACCCACAGCCATTCACATGTGACATGTTTCTCGAGCCCTTACCCACATAACTATGCAAACACTTTATAATGCTACAACACCGAGTCACGACCCACATGAGAGGAACAGGAAGATGGGTTACTCCTGATATTCTCATGTTAGCTCCTGAATTTCCATTTCCATAAACCTCTGTAAAACAGACTAACAAGACCTTAAGTTTGCCAGGTTGTCTCTACCATCTTTACTCCACTGCTGCAGTCCGGGGACCATCTCCGTCCCCTGGACAAAACTGGTAACACAGATTCCTTTCAGGAGTGACGGTCAGCTGCACTTCTCCCAGCTACTGAAACCTCCTCCCAGCTCCAAAGCCATGGCAAACTCAGGCTGTGGATTTTATCTACATGGTCTGTGATTTTGCCATTTACATACCATACGGCTGTTCTTCACACAGGACTGACTTTCATTTTACATTCAACAAAATTCATAGGCTAAAACTTTGCTCTTTTCTTCCATGAAAGAGGAATGTGGATCTGAGTACTCTGTGACCAGGGGGAGTGGGAGAAGGAGGCGGGGATAGGGGGGGTAAAAGAGGGGGAAGGAGGAAAGACTTTACCCCTCTTCAATCATGCTGAGGTATCCGTCTGATGTGGGGAAGTATCCAGCCACGTGAAAAATTAAAAGGAACTGTTAATGAATTTCAGTCCATTGCTGCAAATTGGGTGCGCAATTTAAGTAATGCATAAAGCAAGTCCCGCTGTGGAAAGCACTCTTAAAACTGCCATTAGGTCTAGTGTCTCTAGGAGAAACACTTCTGGCTACTAAGCCTCAGGCCCCTTCCTCTCAGGGAAGATGAGGTAGCTACTACAAGGAAGAATACACATTTTTGAAGGCATTTTCTTGGCCATCGCCCAATGACAGTGGTTATCCTGTCTTGCCAGTTCACCAGGAACCAGAGGTGCTCAGGATGGGCATCAAAAAACCCTTTTTACTTCTTTTGATGAAAGTAGGTGACTCTCTCATGGTCACTAGCACAGCCTAAAGGCAGAACAGGATGTTTTACAGCCCGGTACCTTCCCCCAGGCAGCAGGGGTTGAGGTCGGGCATCCCTTTGGGATTTGGCTATCTGATGATGTGCACTTTGACAAGCCCTGCTCTGCCAGACCAGCCCGGCCACCTCCAGCTACCCTGCTCACAGCCCTTTCCAAGCCTGGAGTGCCAACATAAACACCAAGATGTGCGCTCGGTTTACTTCTGCTGATGTTTGGAAGAGGAACGAAACATCATGGCATGAAATACCCACAAGCCAGAATTAATTCAGTTGTTTCAGCTATTTATTTGGTTTTAATCAAAGCTGGTGCTTCATTTCAGGAAAGCATCTGGAAACATTTGTTTTCAAATAAATTGTTTTTAGACTAAACTTTGGATGACTGAATGAAGTGAGCTTTTCTAGCAATTTGTAAAAGCACTGCCAGCAGACAGCAAAATATATTGTTCAGCTATAATCAGAGCAACACAGACTTAAGCACTAAAGTTAGAGGTCTTTGGCTGTACCTGATTTTAGTCTGGAAGGACCTTTGTATCTGAAAATCTCCTTCAGCGTGAGGCTGAGTGAGGGGGTACTGATAAACCCCACTACCTTCAGAATCCAACAGTACTACAGAGCCTTGCTAAACAGAAAATTCAACCCAATACGGAAATACTTTAGGAGCTTGTAGGGTCTGTGTTAGTGCTCGTGAGGTTAAACCAGACAGACACTGCAGAGGTGAGCAGCAGTATCTAAAACCCCCAAGATACAGTTGGACAACAGCCATGAGTCAATCTGATCCACCAAGCTATTTCTAAAATCCCATCAACTCACTATTGGGCTACCAACGCCACCGTGATGTTAGAGGATGATCAATTCAGCCTTTGATAATCAACAGAGAGCACCAGTATACAGAATTCACAGACCAAAGTAAAACCCATAATGTATAACAGGAACATCGTTACTAATGTTGCTGTGGAGGCTAATCCCGGTGGCGTGCGGTAAGGCTCTGCATCCTTCCAAACCAGGATGTTGCCCACGACTGCTTTCTTTCCAACCAGCTCATCTTCAGGAACCGTCCCTGACACGCGCGCTGGCTTGCTCGCTCGCATGCTTTCTGCCTCGGCAATGGCTTTCGCCAAGTGATTTGAAAAGGAAATGCTTTTCAGGGATGTGGAGCGCAGCACCTCGGGGCTGCCGGAGCCTGTGGGCTCTGCAGCCCTCAGCTCACCTGGCGCGTCCCCTGGCTGGAGGCAGACGGCCACGGCGTTCTCGGGCAGCAGGCAAGCAGCTGACACACTCAGGGTGCGCTGTCTGCTCCAGCACACCGCCAAACTGAGCTCCTCAGGGACAATCCTCCCCTGACATTTTGAGGTTTCCTCTAAATCTGGGAAGGAGGTAATCAGGCCATAGCTGGCTGTGATGTTTCTGCAGTCTTAGAAAGCTGATTAATATTTTCTTCAGGAGTGAGACCTTAATGTACCGACTCAGCAACCTACTGAGCACCTAGGTCTTTTTTAAAATGCTCCAGCACTGGGTATCAACAGCATCCAATCTTACGTTAACAAGAAGATGTTATCAAGCTTTTTAATATTCACAGAAGCAATTAAATTCAAAGCTGCCATCTGTACATCAAATTGTAAAAGGCACCAAGCTATGAACCATATTTGGTGCTGGTTTATATTCCAGGCTGCATCAAAGCATGACAGCTTTAGATATGCAAGAGCAGGGATGACCCTGCTCTGGAGAGGCATAGGAGTTAATTGCAACAGAGGGATTTTAAATGGAAGTTTCCCAGAAGTTTGGGGATTGTGAATATTAAATGTTGCTTTGGAATCATCTTTCCCCTGTCTGAGGTGTTCAGTCCCGTGCCCTGACCAGACACCACATGCTGCTCGTTCCCTGTGGCAGACCTTTCACACTTGGCTAGTTTAAAGAAAAATCAGAATATACCTACTGGAACGCTCCACATACATCAATTCTTGGCCAGAGTTAAAGCAGGAGGAACAGTATCCTCAAACCAGTCCTTTCAGGGAAAAATCCTACATGGTTGAAAAGGGGGACCTCTAATAAAACTGATGATTTAATCTGTAGCAGCAAGCTGCACTATAGCTGGGCTGTAAAAGTGTCACGGCAAACAGTCCAATGTGAATATTTTAGTGTCTGCGACAAAAGCCTTAGTGTTTCACATCACCATCAGAAGCATAATGCATAGTTGAGAGTTCCTGGTGATAGAAGGACCACTCACTTTCAGGTGCGGGTGTAAAGCATCCTCAGCCTGTCCTCCACAGTGGACAGGGAGCCAGAGCCCACCCAGACGTGACTGCCAGTGAAGAATGCAGTTGAGGATACCCTGCTGTGAAAGTGGTTTGCTCTGCACAATAGTCTTATGAAGGATGGCATACTGTATAGCTATTGCGATTTCATTCTTGGTCTTCTACAGCCAGTGGGGATTTAACCTTTAGGTCCTCAGCTGCTTCCTGGTGCAGCAATCTTTGTCCTCAGTAACCTCACCAGGCATCACTCTTCATCCAACAAACAGTTAGAAATTCCAACCTGATTTCTCAAGACCTCCTAAAAAGCTACTGAAGCAATAGCCCCAAGCCAGAGATAATCACAAATGCCTTCCTGCCTGCAGAAAGGATCTTTTAAACTTAGTCACACAATAGTTCATGGTGTGAATAGGGATGGTCAACCTACATAGTGTTTTATTGTGGAAAGGAAGAGAAACTGCTGGAATCTATCCCAGATTGATTATGGTGCCTGAGAGGGTTCCTGTGCACGTACACCCTGCCATGGGTAAGCTCTGGGATGACAGGCACTTTCACCTTGGGCAGACAGGTGAAAAGTGCAAGACTGGACCTATCTGCCTGTTGGTCTGCACTGCAAGATGCTGTACTGGCTGGGGAATGTGCTCAGCTGGGCTCTCCTGGATTCATGGAGCAGAGATAAATGTGCACTGTAAATCTTAGTTCATCCCAGCCAAGATGATTTAATTCCTTCAGAGTGTGTTGATATTTCTGCTTTTTGTCTACCAGAGAGGCGTCACCCTTTTAAGTCCCAAGCAGAAGCTTCCCAGAATCCTAGCAACATTTCCTCCCTCTCACTGGTAAATTTAAACAAAAACATCTTCCCATGCGGCTGGTGCAAGAAGAACCACACATTAGGCTGCGGATCCTTTCAGCTCTGCTTTTACACAGCTGAACATGTGCTGTCTTTGCAGATCCAAACACCGCTCCAACATATACTGCTTCCCAGGCTCCGGAGTCATTCATAGCGGGGCTCAGGACAGGTCTGGGGAAGCTTGCCAATGCTCAGGTAAACGTCAAATGAATTTAATAATGTCTCTTTTGGGTACCTTGAATGGTTTTGATTAGAACAGCCTAAGCTAAAAAGATCTTTCCTTTAACTTTTGGGCACTACTACTTCCTCAGCAGAGATTTAGAACATATTTTCCATACGCACATTTCTATGCTTACATTGGAGAGTTACATATCTTCTACACGTCTAAGAGAAGCAGATGTAGCTGGCGTTGTCTTCATTCTCCAAGCTGTTAAATACATCAGGCTCTGGACAAACAAAGATTGGTCCTTTGCAACATGTGCATAAAATTAATCAGATATCATATTCACGAGAAAGAAGACGAGGCCATATCCAAGTTTAGGTTCGTGCTGCAAAGTATACTTGAAACTTGATGGTGTTGGGACCCCCACGGTAAGTTCGTTCCTGCTAGGCAAAGGGCTGACTGCAGAGCTTATTTGTGCCAGGATCTGGCAGAGCTCCCAAATGGCTTTGCTGGCCAGCTTGGAGGAACCAAACTGCATCAAGGGGAAAGTGGGGGTGTGTGGGAGCAGCTAAGCAGGAAACCTCAAAACTGTGCAACCCAGGCAGCCAAAGTGGCAGAATCGGTGCAAAATGGCATTGATCTAGGAATGTGAGGAGACATACACGCAATGTCATTCCCCTCTTCGCTCCCTTGGGGTCCTAATCCCGTGTTTCCTAGTGCTGTGTTTAACAACATTTCATGTTTTAGACACTTGCAAATGAAGATTACATTTTGCTCTAAGTAACACACACATAAGCCCACTAAACTATGGAAAAGTTTTATCCATATATCCGGTCTAGATGAGCCCTTGTTTTAAGATGTAAAAAGAGGTGTTTTCTGACCATCCAGAAATATTTTGCCCAGTACAGAACTCAGGAATTCCCATTATAAAACACTTAGGAGATGGATGTCAGCTTGACGTTTAGGAAGCAGATTTAACAGAAGTTGCATCAGTCAGAAGCATTTAAAAGCATAATTGGCAGCATGGAATCCTGTGAAGTGACCTGATGGGGCAGCACGTGTTTGTTTTACAGCCTGACCTTCCAGCACTAGAAGTTTAAACATTTTCACTGGCCTTGGTACTCAGCTTCTGGTATCCTATGTCACTTCTCTACAAGCTGTGCAAAATATTTTCATACACAATGGAAAACTGCAATTTTTCATCCCTGTGACTTTTTCCCATAATATAAATCTGCTATCTAAAACCTAACAGGAAACAAAAGGTATTTTAAATCAGATTATAGGTTTTTTTTCTCTTCAGAACAAATTAATCATCAATCAGAAACAAAAGCCTATTAAGTGAGCTTCTCCTCAACTTGTCTTTACTGTAATAACACATGCGATGGTAGGGTATGGCGGAAACCAGACAAGTAAGTAAATGCACAGGGCTTTCAGAAGACAGCTGAGGCACAAAGAAAAACTGGGACACAGCACCCAAGTCACCCAGGAGAAGCTTAGTACTGAAGGTGATAGGATTAAAGAGGAGAGGACCAAGTGTCTGGAGTCCTATTTTTCACCCTCCCTCTCCCCCAGACTTCCCCAGGGGGAGGTTTCTGGAAGTTTGAACACGCTCAGACCTCAGGGGACAGGATTAAGAATCTGATCTGATTAGGCATCCTGTTCCAGAGACTATCTATGATCTATGGAGCTGACATGAATGGTCCCACACATTACATCTTACGGTAATGTTATTACAGCTGTGAAGAAATCCCAGCATCTGTATTTCTGGCTGATTACAGATGGACATCATGCCCTGGACATAACCTTTCAGTATGGCATGTAGTAAACTATAAATCCACTATGACACTCAGGAACGGAATTTCAAACCAAG
The DNA here is from genome assembly GCF_023634155.1 of Falco peregrinus. Lineage (NCBI taxonomy): Eukaryota > Metazoa > Chordata > Aves > Falconiformes > Falconidae > Falco > Falco peregrinus. The sequence goes on along the minus strand of NC_073725.1, from coordinate 29,921,307 downwards.
AAGTGTTGGTTTTAATTGCTCAACACCCATTGATCCTGATAGCAATGTGGCAGTTAAAGCAGAATATAAAGCTCTGAAAACATGCCAGTCCTCAAGCCCTCACTATGTCAAAATCATCTCGTCAGACTGAATTCAGCACTGGCATGGATGACCAAAGCCTCTTGGGCACACACAGACTGAACTGCAATTTAATCTGAGCGATGACTGCAGCCTAACCCATAGGCTTTCCATTAAAACGCATTCAAAAGATAGCTCTGATCTTTTCCTCTGACACATCTAGCAGCAAAGCTAGACATGGCAGTTAAAAACCATGCATGTGTCTCACGAAAATATTCCTAGATCCAGTTATAACCGAGTTTCCTAGACTATGCAATCAGCTGGCAGAAAACGGTCTTTACTTTTACCATTATCTTTGGACCTTTTCTGGACACCACATTTATCACAAAAGCTATTTGGAATGAGGCTGTTAGCACACTTCTGATGAATAGTTAATTGCACACCAAGAACCAGCAGTCACAGGGTGGTTTTTTTCCCCATCCTGTTAGCTCACAGATTGATTTTCTTCTAGTGCTTTGACTTTCTTCCGTTAATAAACATTAACAATTTTGAGCCACTGGGACAGTTGATGGGGTAAAAAAAAAAAAAAAAAAAAAAAAGAAAAAGAAAAAAATCAGTATGCCCTAATGACTGTTTTGTTAGAAAGTGATAACCTCTCAGAGTTCAATCAGGCAAGCTACAGACATATAATGAATAACCGGGGAAACTGAGAAGACGTGTGTGTGTGTCCCGCACACACAGAGTAGGAAGCTCATCGCTGTTCTCTGCTGCCTTTCTCAGAAATGTAATTAGTTTCCCTCATTTGTCCCTGAGAAAGATTACCTTCTCAGGCAAGAACAGCAAATAAGAAAAGCATGACTGTACCCTTATCTCTCCTAAATGCCTGTCGTGAGAGCAGCTTAAAAAGCCCTGTCTAGAAACGCTGGTGGTTTTCTTTTTTTTCCACCATACTTCTGGCACCATCACCCTGGTGCGTCATTTCCACTCATCTGCTCCAGCTGAACACCACATGCTAGGGCACCTCTCGTGCCCGGGACGAAGGGCTGCTCTGGGCAGCCAGGAGGCAGGACAGCCACTGTACCCATCCTACACTCCCCTCTTCTCCAGGAGAGGGCAAAGGATACAGCTGATACGTGGAGATCTAATTTCATCACTCATCATTAACAATGCAGATCTTGCTCCCTATTATGTCCAGCATCACTGAATTACAGTAATAGTTCCCGAACCTACTCTCCACTCTTTTTTTTTTTTTTTTTACAGTTAAAAAGTCTACCTATCAGCAGTTTCAGAGGCTCATTATTATTCAAAGTTAAGTTTAGCACCTAAGATAGAAGGCTATTTTTCTTTTTGAATTAAATCTGGCTGACATTTGCTTAGCTGTATCTCAGCTCTGCAAGTAAAACAAGAGAAGTAGCTTTGTTATTTCAGTCTGGTTTTATCATTTTTCAAGGCCAGCCTGAATTAAAAAACAAACAAGGAGCACATATGCGAGGCTTTGCAAATAAAAAGCCCTTTGAGCAGCTAAAATGGTAGGGCAAATTCAGAGATTATATGTCAAATGGTTCAAGGTTTTCATCAGAAATGGGTGCAAGACACTGAAGCCAAAATCTTTGCTCTGCTCAAATCAAAATCAAAGTCTACAAATATCTTAAGGGTGAGTGTCAAAAGGATGGGACAAGGCTCTTTTCAGTAGCATCCAGTGACAGGATAATGGGCAACGGGCACAGACTGCAACATGGGAACTTCTTCACTCTGAGGGTGCCAGAGCACGACAGGCTACCCAGAGAGGCTGTGCAGTCTCCTTCTCTGGGGACTTTCAAAACCCACCTGGACATGACTCTATGCAACCCGCTCTAGGTGAAGCTGCTTTAGCAGAAAAGACCTCTGGAGATCATCTAGTCCAACCCAACCATTCTGTGATTCCCAATTACTTCAGCTCAAGATCATATACACCAGTCAGCAGGACGGAGGAGCTCAGCCAAAAGTTAATTTGGAAGGAGTGAAAATCAAACACACTATGATTCTTCGTTGTGAAAGACTGCTCCAGAAGGTGGCAAACAACCCCAAATGAAGCTAGGGCTTTAGAGAGATCAAAGTCCTATAGAATTTTATAGGTAACACTTTTTTTTTATAAAATCTTAAAGCCATTTCTAGAGCACACTGACAATTGCACCCTGTTACAATAACCTACAGATGGATTTCAAGTTAATGGAATTACCATGTTTTCTATTACATGTCGTAATTCTTCCACAACATTGTTGCTGTTATCTAGGTTTTCAGATTGGGCTGGGTGACTCACAAACACCCCAAGTGACTCATGCCTTCCACTGAGATCACCATTAGGACAGGTAAGCACTGAAGAAAGGTGCTGCCGGCAGGTATGCAGAGACAGTGATTCACACATGAAGCCAGGAGACAGACGTTTTCCTAGCTGAACTCTTCTGATCATTTTGGCCACGTCAAAACAAGGCAACCGCAGGGCAGAGACCAGCCAGGCAAGGCTCAGACTGGGCTGAGGAGGGCAGAGGAGAGGAAGAGTTCCTAATTTTTGCTGTTGTACAACTGCATCCACCACCACTTTTACTGTTTTGGTGCCTTCACAGAATCAGTGGCCACTAATGATCTTGCTCTAGCTACCAAAATTTTTATCAGAGAAAAATGGTTGGGATTTCCTTCTGAGGGCAAAAATAGCCACAACTAGGAGAAGGAGACTTTCCACTGCGGTGCTGCTTGCCTAGGCATCATCCTGGAAACCCTCTGAGGCTAGCACACAATGAGAAAGATGCCCTCCTTCCCCCTTCTCCCAGTAGTTAATGCAGGAGGAGGAAAATGACACTGATCATGATGAGTCCTAATGAATTAAAATACAGACTCTATGGAAAGGGGCGCAGTGCACGTGATCTATAACTTGAGATGCCTTTCGTCCTAACCAGAAAAAAACCCTACCATCTGTGCTAGGTGGCAAACACCTCTGTGTAAAACACTGTTGGTTCTGGAGCATGTGTCAGAATTTAGGTACTTTCCTGGGTGTTAAACGGGTACTTCCAGCACCTATCTTGGATTCCCAAATGGTAGGAACTGGAATGAGTGGCACCAGTGGTACACCACATACAGATTTGACATGGAAAACTGTATCATTTCCTTACTCTAACACTGGCCCATGGGCAGTAAAATGCAGTTAAAATATGTCAAAACCACGGTGAAAATATGCTCACAGAGCAACTGAGAAAAAGATTCAGGGGAGAAGGAGCAAGGCACATGGAAAACATATTTTCTGCATGAAGTAATTATTCTTCCTGCTTAAAAAAGTCTTTGGGGTTCAATAAGGAATTTCAATAGAAATCCCAAATGTTTGATTTCCCTTGAGCATGTTCATTAAGCATGTACAGGCAGATTTTCAAAAATACTCGTTTCTCAACAGCTCCTATTAAGAATAATGAGAATCGCTGTATGCTAAACAAATTAAAGATGTAGTAGGAACTGGATGAGGAAGCAAAGCCTTCACAAAGATAGCAGTGCCAGGGATCTGCCAAGGCGCTCAGTACTGCCACTGCTCTGCCTGTTCTCTTGTGTTGGTGCTACTGCAAACATTTGTTAGAGGAGGCAGACATGGTGAGCTGTTTTCTCATTGCAGTCATACAGCACCTAATCCTGAGAAACTACAGAAAACCATGTCATTATTTGGCTTCGTCATATCTACATTGATCTGACATGTACATAGAAGAATGGGAACCTGGCCCTGAAATTCCACATGTCACGTGGAAGGAAAGTCACTTGTTGAGCACCAACAGCATGTTCAGAAAACGCCAAGAATCACAATATATTAATAGTATTTTCTCTGTGGCATTAAGAAGCTTGGAACTAGATCCAAAACAGCAAAGAAGCTTGGAAAAAATGTCTTGCACTTTCACTGCCATCATATGTCATCCTGCCAGCATGATTGATCCTACAGAAGCTGAGCCAAAATAGAGTGGCTGATTTCCTCTGCAATGAGGAATATTTGCTATAATTCCTCATTGCAAATTTATATTTATATATAGAAAATATATTTGCTACTAGAAGCAAGCAATAAAGATAGAAAGAAGTGGCAAAATAAGATTATGAAATCTGTGCAAAGACTTGAAAATAGGATGAAATAATGTCTGTGATTAAGATTATCTCAGCAACTGGTAGGGAAAGTGATCTGTTGATGGCAACTGTTGTTCCTAACTGACAAAGCTGAATCGATAGATGCCTCGTTTAAGTCAAGAAAATGCCCATAAAAACTTTTGCATTGTCTTAATTAAGGCCGGTATAAGGAATAAAGGGAGGAGAAGAAGCAAAAGAAGAAAGATAATCACAGTTTAATTAAATTGACAGAACTATGCATTTGGAAACCCCCTGAGGTCCTGGATTTAACAATCATAACTCTTACTGCCTCTTGTGCCTGTAGTTCAGAAGAATATCTCCCTTTCTGCCCCCCAATACACCAGCACAGGTGTTCCTGAAGCCCTTTAGCAGGCATTATCTCTCTCAGAGTGTTACTCAGTGCATGCTCCAAAGAGTACATCCGCTGAAGCCAACTTTAAAGACAGTAATAAACCCTGGAAATGAGAAAAGGAGGAAGAGAGGAAACAATAGGAATGCATGATTAAAGGCAACAACCAGGAAGACTTCAGATCAAATACTGATGTAAATAAATAACAGAGGAGCCAGCAGTGACAATGAACAGCAGCACTAAGATCTTCATCATGCATCACATCTCCTTATCCTTGGGGAGATAGGAATATAAACACCTCTTCACATCAAAAGGTGGCTGTGAAGATAAGAATATTGCAAACTGCAAGGCACTCAGGTACAAGGGTGGCGGAGGCCATACTAACTTGTAACGCAGGTGGAGATAGGACAGAAACTCATACAAAGGGCAAAGTGCAGTAATCTAAAAAAATCCCACCCCAAAACGGTAAAAGACAACAGATCTGTGGCTGCAGCTGGTACGGGGCCTCCCTAGCTACAACTTTCCCTACAAATTATGAGTCTGATACTGCCATCAGCCAGTGCTTGCAGATCTTTTACATTACGGATACAGATGATCATAACAGAGCCAGTTACCAGCTACCATCTGCTCTTAGCTAGGTTCTGCAGCTAACGTAGATCCAGATTCTAGTGTATGTGTATCCAGATTCTAGTGTATCTGCTAGTGTAGAGCTGCTCCAACAGATCGTGATAGGTGCGGCAGAAATCCTTTTGCCCCTGGTGTTACAGGTCCTGCTGCTTTCCTGATGGTTTAAGCTCCTGGATCCTGCCCCACAGTGATAAACTGGGAACGGTTTAATAAGGCACTGAATCCATCTCATTGACTGCGCAGCTTAGCGCTGTATGTATCTATACCCCAACACACAAACTTCCTCCAAGGTTTTTCTGCAACCATGTAGGCTTATAAAAACTGGTATATGTGCCATGTATATGTAAATGCATATGTGTATACATACACAGAAGAATCCATTTATAGGATTTGAATTTAACCTGAGGATCCAATCAGCTGGGAGATCTTCTTTGGTTTTGCCATTTTCCTTTTTTTTTTTATTGCTTGTTTGTGAGGGACATTCAGGGTTATATACTGGTTTCAGCCTTCCTCTGTCAATACTTATTTTTTATCACAGTCCCCCTCCCTGTTGCATATTAAATCAAGGACAAACATGTTAATAGCATCAAGAGATACTGAATGGATATTTAAGATGATTAACAGGCATGCACACCTGGCCCCTCACATTAACCTATATCAGCTTGTTCCATAAGGTTCCATTATACAACGTGCTATAAAATAAGGTTACCAGGCCAGAAACTAAATTACTAAGTATTTAGATCAGATACCCAGCTGTAATTCATATCAAGTCAAAATTCAGTAGAGTAAGCTGAAGCAGGGGAAGGAAAAAGGAAAGACAAAATTCAGAAGCAGCACTAATTACCTTTTGCAGTTCAAGGAGGGGGATGCATAAGAACGGAATTATCTCAGGTTACACTCAGAGAGGGTTTGGATTACAACATTTTAATAAAGAGCCATAAGCTACTATGCAGAAAAATCAAGGGGAAAAAAAACTCCAGAATGAAGCTGCAGTGATATTCTGGTTTGACTTGGGTGGGGAAGGGGGGAGGAATTGCTCATGGGAAGTTTTGGCATCTGTCACAAAAATGTTATTTAAAACCAAGATGAGTTTCAGCTGCAAAGCATGAACCTGGAGTTCCCCAAAGCTCACAGATGTTTGACTCCAAGGTTTGGTTCAAGCTCATCTATATGTAAAGAGTTGAATTAACCCATTAAGATTCACCCTAGCTGTTATTTTAAACCTGTTTTGAAAAGTAAAAGAAGGGGGGGAAAAAAAGCCAAAAAATGGAATTTGAACATCTATAGTCTGAGACAAATGGTCGATCCTAAATCTAACTGATATGCATCCAGCCAGGTCCAAATATTCAGAAAAAATGCCACCCTTACCTCCTAAAAGTCATTTTTAGTTAAATAACTTGGGATGGAGTCACTGATTGTTTTAATTTGCACATTAAGCTTTCTACAGTTGCTTTGCAGATTGGCAGTTCCCACAGTGTTTGAGTCTCTTTCCACACTATACTCCTCAAGTTTTTCTTCCCTGTATCTGGGCCTCTGAGTGTGTTCAGCCAGCTATCGGATTCTGATTTGTACCTTTCTTTGGTGCAAAGCAGGAGCAAAAAACAAGCTACCACAAGCACGGCTGATGTACTGAAGAACAGAAGGTTGCACCTAAAAATAATTGGAGAGGGATGAGGAGAGCATGCAGCACAAGACAACCAGAGCAGTATTTCTTTTCCACCATCCACTCAACCAAGCAGTTGTCAGAGGGACTCACGAGCCCAGGAGGTGGCCAGCAGCCGATGATGGCCAAAGCCTGTGCCATTCAGAATCTGAGGTCCACCCTGGCTGCTGCAGAGCTGAGGAGGACTGCTGGCTGCTGCCCCTCAGCAAAACCACTGTGTGCTCTGCATTCAGGAACCCCGGCCACCAATCTGAAATGTACTGAAGAAAGCAACTGCTGCTTGCTCAGTGCTGTAGAATTAATACCTCTCTTTAGGCAGCCACATAGATAGCCTATGGTTTCTCCTTCACATAATGAAGCACAGGTCCATTTATACTCTGAGATGCTTTGAGTCACAAGAGCCTAAAGCCAAGGATTTCTCTTCCATTAACCGTACCATCCATACAGGTCAAAGCCCTGCTCCAAGCATGAGGCATACACAGGAGTCAAGACATGCCTTCCACATCCTCTGATGGAAGGAGTAGAAGCCTTTCCTTTAGCTGGCATCAGACAATAACCAGCTGTAGTCCACCATTCCTTTCTCATCATGGTATTTTTTTCTTTCATTTTGACCCACTTCTGACCTTACTCAGGGCTGTCACATGCAGCAAAGTGCGTGGCCTAATCCCCCTCCTGCTACCTACACACCGTGAGAGCCCCATGATGGCATTTCACTTCTACACCTGGTGCCACACAACCAGATCACCCCACTGAACACCTGGGGTCCACTTACTCTGCAGATTTCTAAACCCCCCAAAATAACACCTGAACAACTTATTGCTTAAGAGTTATTAAGAAAGCAGCATGGCCTTTGTCTCCACAACTGCTCAAGGACAAGAGAGATCTTAGGGTCACTGGATAAATGAAGTTAGGAGTGAGCGTAGCAGCCTACCACTCAGTTTTCAGTGGCTCAATCCCATCTCAGCACCAGAATACTCAACATCTCCTACCAGGAACTGGCCAAAAGTATTCAGGTAGCACACATGTACCAGCTCCTGCAGATATTATCTTAGCTCCTGCAAGCTTTTCTCTTGCAGTCAGGCTTTGGGAAGTGCTGTAAGGATCTTGAATATTATCCCTCACCTTCTCATGTGTGACGACATGGGTAGGTCTCAATCCCAGGACTCTGAGCCACACTAAGAAGTCAATGAAATAGGAACAAAGTCCTGGACACCGGTACAACCCTGCTGGCACATGGAAAACCTTACAGGTGCTTACATCGTTACCAAGCAGGATGGCACTGAAGCTGTCAAGTCACACTTCTCCGACACTACCACTATTAGCGTGGTAACTTTGATTCATCACAAGCAAATAAGTCTTGGAGAACTGGGGCATGGCCAGATCCGAGGCTCCCATTCCTACTTGTTCAAGGCTACAGTTGGCTAAGAACCTCACCAGGGTGTGCATGGCAGCTTTTTCTGCACAACACTGCTCTGCTTGAGGGCTGTTTGCAGTTTTCTCATCCCAGCCCTCAAGGTCTGCATAAGTTACTTCAGCTAGCAAGGGACATTACTTGCCTTGACACCTGGCTGATTTTTACAGTTTCTTCATCCAATACTAGGCAGTCAGAGGTATTCAGTTAGTAGAACTGCATCAAGATACATCTTTTTCATGAAGGTCTTTATAACTCACCTCTTGGTAATAATGAGTTTGGCATGCTGCCTGAAGTACCCTGGAGAACGAGCAGACATATGGATCATCTCCTAGAGAAAGAAAAGATGGCTCGTTACCAGTAAATTGAATCCTCTGAGGTATGTTATCTACATGTTTGTTCATTTTCTGCCTCCCTCACCTTACTTTTAACTATTTATGCTTGGATTGGACCTTCAGAAGAACTGAATACAAGGTATTTCTCTCCTGGCCCACAGTTATACACACAAGGCAGAGCCTCAATCCACAACCACTATGTCTAAAGAAAAAGAACAACAAAAGTACCATATCCTCTGGACTCACAACCACACGCAGACAAAACCCAGATGCAGCCCACATATCTTAAAGAATTCTGATTATAGTCTGATTATAGCCTGAGAGCATTGGGTGCACTTTTCCATGATTTAGTACACACAAGGTTGCCAAGATATTTGCAAGTTTATTTCGATACATTGATTCCTATCCTACAAGCTGGAGAAGCCATGCAAGGTTGCCATATCACCACAGTCTTTCCGGCTTTCTCCAGTGTTGCTCCAAACTTCGCAAGTTTTGTGTATTTGGTAAGATAATAAGCTCCCCCAGGTAGTCCTGGCTTACACAGCTACATAAGCACAGATTTTGAAGAAAGTATATTACATCTGAAGTCACTTCAAGTCTTTTTTTGCACTGGGCTGGTCATTTCTGGGAGAATGAACTGAAACAGAAAATTAGAGTACAAAGCTGGCAGCACTGTCAACCTGTGAGTAACACGTTTACAATTCTTACACCTTTACATCACAAATATTTTTAAGTGCTTCTATTGAAATCCTGTGTTTTGGAAACATCAGGGAATCATTACATTTTGAGTGAAGACAGAATCACATTTTTTGATTACTGAATAATTAAGGAACTACAGGAAAACAATCCCCTGTACGTCTCCTTTAGCTTAACGGAGCATTGGCCTGTCATTTGCTAGACGTCCAACTTCCAACTTCTCCTATTGACATGGATTACACTCTAGGAATTATAATTAGGAATATGCTCTTGTGGAATCATCTTGGGGCATAGCAGCCTCCTGAAAAGAACCTTGAGTTTCTGAAAAACGTCAGAACAAAATGGCATTTTTGAACAAGAACAACATGGTGGGACAGGCCCTTCTGATTACCTTTCCTTAGGTAATATCCAGCCATGCTCTCCTCCTTCCCAACCGTCCTTGGCAAGGTAGCAAAGTTAATCCAGGCCTACAGCAAATCTTGAGAGCCTCATACCTTTTCCCAGAGGAATGACACCACAATATGGCTGAGGTACATAAAAGCTTGGGTACTTCTAGGGTCTCTGCATTCGAAGATAAATAAAGCAGCAAACTCTTACACACACCTGCTGCACTCAGGCGCTGGCAGGTTATCAGCCCTCTCTTTCCGCAGGGAGAGCCGGATAAGAAGCAGTCTTCCTTGGACTCCAGCTCTGCAGGGAGAGGGCAACAGCCTCGCCAGCACCATACCCAGCTGCCAACCCAGCAGCCATCACCTCCAGCTCCCTCCTGGAAGTCTGCATGCATGGACAGGTGTTGCTGCCTGGCTAAGGTTTAGTCAGCATCTTATTTATACTGTCGATGAGTAAATGGATTTTGTTTATATCAGAGCTCTCTCCCTTCCTCTGAGCAGTAACAATACATACTTATTGGAAAATACGGGCATACATTTCCTCAGGAGAGAGAAAAAAAACAGTTTGCTGTTGACACCTCCTTATGATGCTGGTTACTTCATCGCAATACCACACCCAAAAATATTTGCAACAGATTTTGCCAGTTGCTGATCTTCAAGTTCTTGTAGGATATCATGTCTGCTCAGAAGGTAACTCCAGCTAAAGCTACGTAAATAAATGGAGTCTTCCTTTTAATGCCTGCTTGCAGTGCCTGTCCCCTGTTAAAAACATAAAAAATTCCTGCATTAGGATGTGAGTTAGAAGGAAATATTTTGTTTCTTTTCTGGGTAACTTTTAAATCTCCTTTCTGAAATTGCCAATTTTGAAACAAATGGTTCAACGCTTCAGTTTTGAAAATACTGAAAACACATTTTGACATTTGAGATTTAAATTTTCTTTCTTCATTTTTTTAGTAACAAGGCCTATTTAACAAATAGTGAGAATTCTGTGTGAAACAGTACATTTATTTCAAGTTACAAATCACTGGGGAACAGTTGTCTATGTGCAGACTTGCTCAGCGCAGGCTTTTGTGCCACAGCAGCATCCCAGCAGACCGTACTGGTCAGTTCTGCCCAGTCCATATAGTTGCCACAGCAGAGGCTCATCACCAACTCGGGAACCTTTCAGTCTTTTTGTTCTGGAAGGTTGTTTCATTTCTTTGGTGCTCACATGGTTACTTCTGCTGCGTTCAGCAGCACGCTGGCATTTTCTTCCCCTCAATTTTCTAGATCAGACATAACCAAGCAACTCACTGCTTAGCGGTGCACAATATTCTCTGTACCCTTCAGACAAGTCTCCTTGCTGGAGAAGTTAAATTCTGTTTCCTCCCTTTCCAGTAAGTATTTTCACCTCTTGTAAACTACAGCTTTTATTTCTTTTCACCTTCAAGGGCTTGCACACCAAGTCAAAGAGGGACCTACACTTTGGGGTATCCAGCCAAGAGGACCCAACCTTCTGATGTGAAGTTAACTCATTGCTGTTAAAATCAAACACATGCAACAAAGCGTGCATTGATCATCCTCAAAAGCTAATTACACCAAAAAATGTCTATTACTGCAAAGGGCAAGAACAGTTGTGAAGAACCGTCACCACACTAGCCTAGACACTTCACCATATTTCTTTCTCATGAAGAAATACCATAAAATCTTTTGTACACTTTGCTGGCAACTTCCCTGGCAGAATAGGTAACAAACATGAGTTATGAGTTTAAATAGAGACTGGCACCATCACCTACTTTCCTTTACAGCACAGCCAAATTAAATTTTGTGCTGTTGACCCTTGCAGCCAAAATAAATGTACAGCTGGGCCAAAGTTGGCCGGTGACTCCAGTTTGCTTAGCTTTGCCAGTGTTAAGGATGCTTGGAGTATTGCAGAGGCGTTGCCTTCAAGTCTCCAGGGCAAATGCCTTTTGGAGAGGCATGCTTGAGTGACACAGTACACTGAGCATCAAAGTAAACAATGAGAAATAACTATAAAAGAGACACCTGGAAGAAGGGGAACAGATCTGGACCTGAGAAGAGACACCCTTTTCTCCTGTGCCCTTCCAGTATCTGTGGTGTTCTCTCCCTCCAGTGACTCAAAGCTGCGTATAGTAAAGGTAAAACTATGGATAGCAAAATGTTTGATTATGTTCTCAGTGAGTTTTTTGCTTTCCTTAAAGACCACCTTTTACATTAAAGGAAAGAAGCTACTTGACAGAACCAGATGCTCACATTTAGTCTCCCAATTTCAAATTCACGACAGAGCTCATGTCCCCACAGCACTGGGTCTTACTTCTTGGGAACATATGCCCTGCCTCAGTCCACACAGCCTTCATGAAGCGTATTGCATCACTTTCATGTGCCTCTTCTCTGAAGGCAGATGGGCATGAGCCCCAAACCAAGCTCAATTTTAAAGCAAGCCATTTAAATTCACGAGAAGCAGCTTGCTTAATTGTTCTGCCTCATGCATATTCCAAGCAATTCTGGAGAGCATCAAAAAGCTGGAGCCACCTGTGTTTTAGGCAGCCAAATAATACTCTTCAGTACTTTCCACCGTTGAAGGAAGTGCCAAAAAGAGAATCAGACAAAGACCAAGCAGATCTCATGATGCTGTGTCCCTCTGGTCTAGTTTAATTCCTCGCTTCCACTCCAGCACACTAACCTATCCGTTTAGGCTGTAACACCCTGCCAGTCTGATACTGCAATTGCAGATACAGCATTCCTCCTCCTTCTCCCCAGCATTTTAAAAGCAATTCCCCTTCAGCTGTGAGTATGGTGAGTATATGAATAATACTTGACTCTACAGGTTCTTTAGGGCGGGCAATTAGAAATACAGGTGATAATATTGGGATGCCCTGAGAATCACTGCCTTATCTTTTTGAAAAGGCAGCACTTTCTTCAGGTTGCAATTACAAGGTAGTCAAAACACATAATGGGCAACAGTACCGCATGCAGCTGTAACTCATTTAGAGAGCACTCTTCCTTTCCCCGGAGCTAATGCTGTGGAGAAGCTGTTCCATCGCTCTTTTGGATTGGTTTATTGTAGTGCCCTTTTCTATTTTGATCAAGCTTATTGCCACAGAGATAAATTATTGTCTGAGTTATTTCATACGCGTAGTTTATACAGCACATGTTGAACCATGTCTTTGTGAGTGCTCCAGCATGCAGAAGCTCAGCTACAGCCCTGAGTGTTATGTTAGTTGCCTCATGAGTCCTTTTGATCGGAAAGAGCTCATGTCTTATCTTATGCATGCATGCTTCTCTTGAATAGATATGTCATTAATATTGAATAAATAAGGGTAATGTGTGCTCTTTTCCTCCCCCTTTTCTTTGCTTGGCACTTTAATTTGAAGTGGTACAGTTATTCTTTTATGTGGTTCTGGGTAGAGACTAAAACTGTCACTGTTCAACCTGGTCCTCATGACAGAAATCAAACTCCCTAGACCCAACAAGTCCAGCAGAGAAGCAGAGCTCGCAAACATATGGTTTTTTAGAAAGCACAGAGTGCAGTGGGGCAGGTTTGGCTTTAAACAGCTAGTAGCAGTGGAATCAGGTCTAGTGGCTGTCTACATTGCCTCTTGCTATGATGGCCACCCTTCCTACCATGCTTATTTATCTCCCTGCTCTGGCAGCACATGTGGGAGCACCAAGGTGATGCTCCCTGAGCACCATTATGCTTGGCCTCCCTAACATCAGTAGTAATGGTACGACCAGATTTCCTACTTGTTCTGAACAGAAAATGTGAGCATCCAGCCCAGGAGCCAAAGGATTTTGAGCCCTATGAAAGAAGCAATGTGACCAACTTCTTCGTAAGGTCTATATACCGCTGATGAATATTCCCACCAGGTTTAAGCTAGTTATAGACTGAATCTGGTTGTCCTGCATGCAGGTGCAAGAGTTCCTGGAGCCCTTGCAGGGAAGTACGTGCATTTCCCTTCTGCAGCCAGGAAAACTCCCCTGAATAATTGTATTCACGTTATTGCTGCAGCTATTGCTGAGTTATTACAGTCCCTAAGTTTATCTGCAAGGAAAGACAAGCTGTTAAGGCAAGGAGCTCAATATGAAGAGCCTTACAGCAATCCTTTGAAGACTGTCATTGGACAGGGCAGAGCCTGGTGTGAGGTCCTGCTGAACTGGTTTCAAGAAGCAGGGCAAAAATCCAAGAAAGCACAAACCCAAAAGATTCTCTTGCTTCACTGAGGACATCAGGCTTTTGGCCAAGCACAGGGTCTGCATTCGTGCTTTGTATTACACCAACACAGACACCAGCCCTTGCCTCTGTTTCTCTTGACCAGAAATGCCTCAGCAAGAAGCCATCAGCAAGTCTCTGACAGATGAAGAGGAATGGACATGCCCTGACATAAAATACAAGAGCAGATGATGGAGGGTGAGCTTGACAGAGGGAGTATTCAGCAGCCTAGGATTCCAGCTTGGAGGACCTGGACTCAGTTTGTCAGTCAGCTCTTCAGTCCCTGTGTGATGCTGGGCTCCTCAGGCACCCTGCCTGCCCTGGGGGGTGGCGGGGTGGGCAGCAGGCAGCGCTGCCCCACCGCCCTGCGCATCTCAGGGGATGTGCTCAGGCACAACGCGACCTAAGGCCACACGGATGGGCTGCTAGTTTGTGGGGAAGGGGCACCAGCACAGCAGTGGAGCCGAGTGTCACACAGCATCGCCGAGCTGCAGCTTGACACCCCCTTCCCCTTCTTCCCTCTCCAAGGAACGTGTTAAACAAGATACAAATACTCTCTCCTGTAGGTCAGGTGTTCTGATCGCTTTAGGAGCTTACAAAGGATTCAGCCAGCAAATCTTTAAAACTAGAACATAAAACTCCATCATCCATTAAAAAAAACAATAAATGAAGTTTTAGGATTCATTTTCTAATTACCTAGAAAACCCAAGTAATTTACTGGCTATCACAATATAGCTTATGGTAAATGCCTTTTAACCACCGACATCTCTTTACATTTTCTACTGGAACTTGACGTATTAGTGAGATGATTATTCTGGAAATAGCCAGATACAGGGTAAACACACAAGGCCACTGTGACACATGAGATTTAAGCGGGTACCAGTAGCTGTGTCTGACTCCTAGATGACACATGCGCTTGCTGAGTTCACTCATCAAGCAATTAAAGCAACTTGCCAGGTAGAATCAATGGAGTGTGTTTGTCTAGGCAACATTTTTAATGCAAATTAAAATGGATACACGTCACTCAAATCTGAAATTAAAAAGCAACACAGAAAGCCAGTCTGTCATTATATTGGTTTGCGACTTGTGAGAATGCATTCCCATTCATAAAAAAGTCTTCAGCATGCATAAATAACATGTAACACTCTCAAGAAGAAGATCCTGTCTTCTCAGAAACTGGTTGAAGTACTTAAGAATGCAGAAAAGGAATAACTTCACCAACAAATCCCTCAAAACACTTTCTGCAATTGCCTATGTGTTAGCCTGCAGTGAAGAAGGCAGCAATGAATATTTGGAGCAATTAATTCTGGTGAGGCAGAAAGAATTAATTCAAGCTGAGTGTGTGGTCACATGTCAGTCGCCTTCAGAAGCACACGGTGGTCAACCCCCTTAGCAAGGTTTACGTACAGCGAGGAAGATATCAGGAGTGCAAATGTTAGCTATGGAGATCGTACAATACAGCTGTTACAGTACCTGAGGAAGTTTTGAACACAAGCCTCTACTCAGATGTCACATTTTTCCTAAATAACTTGTTTCAACCACAGCTGGTCAATGGCCCCACTCTGCCTGCATGTTATCCAGGCCCTCAAATTAAATGTTGTGATCCTTAGCAATATGACTTGGGGGAAATTCAGTTCACCGATGTGGAGAATCTCATCTTTAGTGTCTTTGGAGCCCCCAGATTTCAGTGCTGGGGCTGTCAGGATTGCAGGACACAGGCACAGGCAGTGACAGACAGGATGCTATCGGGTACCTTAGCCGACCAGCCATTGCCCGCTCTCAGAAAAGAAACAGCAAGGCTACCTGCAGCCGAGGGTGGGTTTAGGGGGTACAAAAGCCACGAGCCCTCCGTTTCCCAGGGCGGCTCTCTCCTGCCCTGCTCCTGTAGTGGCTTCTTGCCCCATCCTTGGCCAAGCAGTGGGGCTGCAGGGCACCAGCTCATCCCTCCCCTCACAGCTTCACCCCAGGGATGCCGATGTGGAAACTCCCAGACGGCTCAGGCTGTTCACAGACCTTACAGGCTGCTCTTATACACAGCACCCTACGTTGGAAACCGGCTAGCCAGCTGTAATGATGAACACATTTTGTGTAGCAGTTTCCTCCAGAGCATTCACCTTTGGGGCAAGAATGCCAGATGAGTGTTTCAGTGTTCAAACCATGTGTCTGATAAGAGATGGCATAGGAAAGCAGGCTTCCCCGCTGCTAATGTCACCTTTTCACCCCTTCCCCTGGGCAGCTAAGCTCATGGTGACAGCTAATGCTCATCCTGCAAGTACATCAGCATGTTGCCAGTGAAAGAGAAAACGTAAAATTTAGGATGTTTTTATTTCATGAACACAGAAGCTCTCTTCTGCACACACCAAAGGAAGACAAGAATAATTTTCTCTCAGCCAGCACCACACAGGATTTGTTATCTACTGACAGATACTGGGGACTGAGCAATCCAACCACAGCTAATTTCCAGAGCCGCAGGTGCAGCACCAGGCAGTCAGTAAAACTAAAATAGAGCAGTAGAAGACTGTAAAATACATGCATTTAACACCATTAAGCTCTTCCAAATAGCAATGTGTTGTTTAAGTAACTTCTGTCTAAGCCCTTGGCTGCTACCTCCCATGAAACATTAAATGACCCCTTCATTAAAGAAGAAAAAAGCCTTTTTTTTTTTTTTCCCCCAAGATGCTTCAGTTCATTATGTTTGACCTTCTCTAGCTACTCAACAAATCCTTGTATTTCAGCTTACACAGTTTGACCTTTCTTATTGTCAGTTGTTTGCTTGTTAACACTGACTGCACCACCCAAAGGCCTCTCAGAAAAAATAAATATCAAATTAAACTTTGAAGGACTTAAAGAGAAGAGATGCTTTGGCTTACATTGTATGAATCTCTGTCGTACCATCAAAGGGTGCAACGTGTCAGTTCCCTCACCTCTCCACATTTTTTCTGCGCCAAAATCCCCAGGTAGAAACCATTTATCACTGGCTACATCTGTCATGTATTTTGTTCATGTCAAAGCAGTTCTTGCATGAAATAAACTTGACGTGCCCTGTCATTAAATAATCTGATATTTATCCTGTGCAAGAAAGAAGGAAAGATGGGAAAGGCTGCTATCGATCGTTGGGCTTCATGGGGACAGCATGACCTCCCGTCTAGGCCAGAACACTTGGGCTTTATTTATTTATTTATTTATCTGTCTTTCTATCTATTTATCTATTTACAGAGGATGCATTCCTATTACCCTATCTGGGCTGTGACTGCACAGAAGTCTTGCATGGATATCATTACACAAAATGAACAAAGTATTTGAAGAGCAAGAATCGAGTGTGAATGGATGCAAGAAGACACAAATCAAGGGACATCCCTTAGATCCCTTCTAACAGTTATGAGTAAAATTATTTTCACACCTCTTTGGACTTCAAGTGCTATCTGTACTATATACTCTGCAACTCTATGGCCTGGGGGGTAATTTGGATTTATGCAGTCTGCTAAAATCTACACTTAAAACTACATAAACACTCAAATGTTCTTACTACTTAAAGGCTGAACCTCTTGGGTTCGTTGACCTAATGCCTGCTCCCTGTCCGGAACAAGAAACAAATCATTGGTGGCTTCAGCACAGACGCATGCAGAGGCTGTGCTTTGGGTTTTGAGAGCAATAGCTGGGAAAAGGCAGCATCTGTTACCCAAGCAAATACAGCTATTTCAATAAAATACATATAGCATATATATAGTCCTTTGCGGTACTGTGGAGACTGTGGAATTCATAGCATGAAAAGGGGAAAGTAGGTGCTTGCCAGCTAGGAGCAGTATTTGCACCATTTGAATTTCTGACGCTTTTGCGGATACAACTGAAATTTCTAATGAAACTACATGCAAGACTATGCGAGTTAACACTGGTAGAATTTCTTCCTGAAATACTGTATTAGCCCACTGAAAAGAGTTTGAGAGCAAAGAGATAGGGAGGAAATAATTTTCCAGCAAATTAAAGTGTAAGTAATATGAAATATCGATCTGAAATCATAAGCCCATGAGAATCTTGTTTAAAAAGGCTTCCTTAACCGGACAGCACATCCTTTCACATAAAACAGTATAATCTCCTAGATGATACCTGGTCTCGTCAGCTCCAGTCTGGTTTATTATTAATTACTTCTTACAGATGCAGCAGTAGCTGGGAAAGCTAAACGGGGTGGTATATCTGGTACATTTTTCCTTCATATTAATCCCTTTTATGTCTGAATTAAAGCTAGAGGCTATGGAAGTTAATTCTATGCTGGCCATGCTAGAACTATAATAACCTGTGAAAACTGCAACCTTGACAAAGAGAATTAATCACTGCTTGCATGTATGGGCTTGCAAAACCAAGCAAAGGTTTACATCAGTAGGAAATGCATTTTTCTTATGCTGATTGAAGGACGTGAATCTACGTGCTCACTCATCTTGGCACCATAAAATAGAGATTAAGAAAATAAACCTTTTTACCACCTTTCCAGAAGAAATTGGACTTGCCAAGCCATTTGAAATACAAAGTTGAAAGATTTATTTGTGGAGGATTAAATGAAGGAAGGGAATTTCATAAAGCCAGGCTGTTACTGAGCCACTGCAAAAGCAGCGAAGGCTGGCAGAAAGGCTGGCAGTGCTGTTACCCCCAACAGGCAACTGCGCTCCTGCCCCTGTCAGCGCCATTAAATTCAACACAGAGGCCGTACAGTGTCAGAGGAGATTGCTGGTGGTCCAGGATGTCCTGGGAGCTGGTTACTAAAAATCTCTGAAGTGAGGTCAGGATTGTCATCTCACTGGCATGCAGGAACACGGGATCCTGATCCTGCATTCCTAACTGCATGATTGTGTAAACCCTGATCCAGAGCATGAAGCCCATCTTGGTAAGCATCCATCTGAACAGCAACACAGCACTCAGCGTTACTTGTAAGATCCTAGTGGTTAGAGCACAGGGGACCCAGATCCAGCTCCTTCTGCTGCAGATCCAAAGGACTCTCCCATTTCCCAGGCACGTGCATTCACCCACCTACTCAGCCCCGTTTTGGCTGAGGGATGAACCCCAGCTGCTGTGCAGCTGGCACGATCCGCAAGGCAAAGGAAACTGAGCAGAAAGGGAGACTGATGCTAGCCTGGCAGGGACAGCGCTGAAGCAAAGTCCTAGGCAGGTCGATCCAAGATGTCTCTCCTCGTAGAGGTGCGTTTCACTCGTTTTACCCTACATAACCAAACACCGAAGGAGAGCAGTTGCAAGCAGCAAGCACCCCACTGCTTTGCACCTATGGTCTTTGCTCATCTCCCTCTCCTTCCAGCCCACCGTTTACATCCCTCACAGTATGTTGGCCAAAAGCAACCCAGGGGTTAGGGTGCTCTTTCAGGATCCGTGGGATGTGGGACTTAAATCGTTTTGCCCTGAGATAGGAAGTGATGCAGATAGCTCCATTCTTAGGTAAATGCTCAAACTGTCAGACAATTATACAAAACAAAGGAAATAGAGCTCCCAGCTCATAGGCAAACAGCCACAGTTGCCGGGCTTTGTTCTCAATTACTTTCTGCCTGCAAACACACCAAGTGCATTCAGAGACTTCCAGCATTACACCAGACACCTCTCTGTGTCATTCCTGTGCTACCCTTGTGCTACGTAAGGCGCGAAGCAGGCAGATCCCAAGGTCTTCAGAGTGAGGGCTGCTCCTTGCTCTGTATTTGGGCTCGTCCATATAGAGACATTTACACACATTCGAGGATCTGGACCCAAATGCCTGTACAATATCACAGGAGAATTCTCCAGTGGAGGAAAGAACCAGGCGGAGGAATTTCTAGTCTTTAGTCAATTATTAATCTACCCCTAAGAGTACTGGTCTCATACTATACCCAGGCTCATATCTTTAATAATTTACTTTGGACTAAAGAACTGTGCGTTAAGACAAGACCCACTTTTAATTCTCTGTATATCTATTAAGAGTCACTTATTTTCATTCTCTGTATATCTATTAAGACTCACTTATTTTCACTATGTCTATTAATTATTTTCACTCGTTTTCCTTTAGTAATGCTGTAAGTGAAACTGTTTATACAACCTTGACCTTTTCCCCTACATTTCCATTCAAATTCTGCCAAACATTCCCCATACTTGAAAAGCAAGCAAGTACCTTTTTTTTTGGATTTAAATTAGGAAGACAATATATAGTCTTTACAAGAAATTATGTTGCTATGACAGCACTTCATAGATCTCCTTAGTAGTTGCTACAGACTGCGTAAAAGCCAAGTTGGTTATCTTTGCAGCCAGAGAACATTCATAGCTATTTAGGACAGATACAGAAAACTTGATAGCTCAGATCCTCAGAGGCAGGCCAGCAAACTGCCATGATGTATGCCACGATCCATGAGTTGAGACCCTACTTGTTTTAAAGAAAGATGCCTTGAGTGACAGAACTCCTCCAAGCACTTTGAGGGAACATGCTCTCATGCTGCCCCGGTGTTACTGACAGCAGCCTTGCCCTGCTCTGACACAGCATTGGAGTGCCCAGGGATTTGCCTGTGAGCGCTGAGAACACGGGCTCCTCTACAACACAGTGAGCATTATGGTCAGGTCCCCAGTGCCACCAGCAACACACAGAGGAGGACTGCAGTTCCTCTCCGGTTAAACTGGCAAGTCTCAGTCCATGGGCTCAGACTCAAAGTAAGTAAAACAGCTCAGACCTCAGCAACTTTGATCCATAGGCACTTTCATGAGGCGGTTGTTTTTGGGGTTTTTTTGGGGGTTTTTTTTTTGGTTTTGGTTTTTTTTTTTTCCTTCTTTTTTTGTTATGCCTGTGGCTTCCATAAAGCCAGCCCACAAGTGCACATCGCCCCAGTCACAAGGGAGAAAGTTGAGTGGACAGGGCTTAGTCACGCTCAGGGCTGCCTTCCCATCCCACAACCCCTGGACAGCTTCGTTCCTGGCCAAGTGACCGAGGTGTGAGTCACAAGCGAAGCACGGCCAGCTTGTGAGTGGCCACTAAATGTTCAGGATGAGTAATGGTGTGGCCAACGAGATTAACGGAAAGATGGAGAGGGGCTGAAACAAAGGGACCTGCCTCCCAGGCAGAACTGAGCGGGCAATTATATGAGGCACCACCCCCACACACACCGCCACACACACCCCAACCCCCCCCCCGAGATCTTTGCCAGACTTTTCAATAAATCAGTACATAACTTCTTTGTGACTCAGAAAGTCATAGACATCACAGGAGAACTGCAAAGCAGGAGAGGGTCCAATAATGTAGCCTCCTGTCACAGAGTGGCCAATGCCACATCATTCAAAGACACACCGAAATCTCTTTTCATATTCTGATGGGAACACCCACATTTAAAACAAAACAACAAAGCCAGTTCCTTTTTAATCTCCAGGTGCTGGCAGCTGCCACATGCCGCAATTAACAAGAGCTAATACCCTTTCTACAAATAAGGAATAAAATGATGGGTACTCTCATTATCTATATAAACACCCAATCTTCTTCCAGTTCCCACTGCAGCCTTTGCTTTGCTTCGAGCTCGGGGCTTCCACCGCTTAGCTGAGCTCCGCACTGCACTTCACCTGCAACACGCCTGTGCCCTACCAGGGAGATTTTATATGGGATGGGCATGTTGTGGCCGTGTTGAGGCAACACCGAGCCTCTACATACACCGAACAATAATACCTGCACTTGGGCACAGCACCAGGTGTCACACCTGCCAAAATGCAGAAATGCTGCTGCATGACCACATGTCTTACTGTAACTGCACGTTGGGTTTTGCTGAGTGTCAAAAAGCTTCATTATATTCTCTAGGGTCTGCATAGGCTGTATCTGTAACTTAAGAACTGGACTCTGAATACACCTCATAAAAACATAACTTTTGACTTGTCAAATCAAGGGTCATCTGAGGGATTACTAAGTAGGGCTCATAAGGATCACAAAGCGTTCCTCAAATATTCATCATTTCTTTGCAGAGAGTGGTTTTCTGGAACTACACTCTTTTTACATTTCCCATCATGGAGCCACTGCTTCTCTATAAATTTAATAATTTATACATTTGGAAATCTTTCCTAATACTTAGTGTTTGTTGGCTGACCTAGCAGAAGAAGATGGGTCAGTGGTTAGGATGCTGCCTGAGACTCAAGGCTCACAGGGTGCTCACTTTGTGATGTATTCGCTCCGGGTTTTAAGCAAACCACAGAATATCTCTATTTTCCTTCAATGCATCATGAAAATAACGCATCTAGCCGACAGGCCTGTTACAAGGACACACTCTTTGGATCAGCATGGCAGCTGTAGCCACATAAACCTGTAAGATATGTTGAGGGTAGAGAAGGAAAGCAAACTGGTAATCTGCAGAGAAATGCTTCAGCCTCCCAGATGCCAGCGAGGTGCGCTGCTTACTGGGTACTTGGAAGAAGCTTCAAGAAAAGAGTCCTGACCCAGCCAAAATCTGCGTTGCAACAGAGCTCGCAGAGATCAGCGTTTGCTTTTCTGCTTTTATTCTAAAAGCAGCATGGCCTGAAGCAGACTTTGAAAACTTGTCCTGTGGACAGGGCTGTCAGCTGGCAGGTGTAGGAGAAACCTGTCCAGCCCCAAACAATCTTACACCATTATGTCACACGATGAAACATATTTGCCTTTCCACTCCAGAGCACTGAGTTTTACAAGAACCCTTTCCCCACTGCCAAGGTGCTGCACAGCCCTGCCTGCAGTTATTACCTGGGATCATCTTTCTGTTACATGTCCAGGCTTCTCCTTTCTGATGTGGATTGGTTTGATTCCCACAAACCAGGCTGCAAGCGCATGATTATGCTCTTTGCATTTCGTGCAGAGAGGTATGGAAACCAGCCTGCCCTGTCCAAAAGGCTGGCTGCTGCTCGGGGAGAGTGTGGGAACTGGGCAAAGGGGACTCTTCTCGTTCTTTGCAAATGTTTGGTGCAGGGTATGATATTAAACTTCTGGAGGAAACGTGCCAGTAAAAACCATGCAGGCCTGAGCTTGATTAGAGTCTGTTTTTTTAGCATCTCAATCATCTTTTAATCCAAAGAGAATGGATTTATTTATTTTTTTCCCCCATTTAAATAAACAAAGCTTTATGGCACTTGGGAAGATATCTAGAGCTTGAATAATAACCACAGAAAACTAACTTTAACTCTAAATGTCAGAGCGCCCTACCCTAAATATCCCACCTGCGTAGCCTCACGATAACCCTGCAGATACTTCATAGCCCCAAGGTCTTCCTCGGATAAGTGATCATCAAAACGAGGAGCCCAGCAATGCTTTGCTAGATGTAGCAGCACCGTTTAGCTCTGCACTTGCAGAGCTAATTCCTTTCCCAGATCCTGTTATTAAAACATGGAGTGAAAAGTGCAAAGTGACTGGAGTAATTTCCTTCCTACAGAAAGGTCAAAGTTAGGAAACACTGGCTACTGTGATGTGCAATGGTTATCATTACAAATACAGCTTGCTAAAGATGTGGGGCTTCTCATCACATCTGCTGGAACTCCATTGATGCTGGGAGGAATCAGGTTCATAACACAACCTCTCTATTAATGGGCAGGCAATCCTAGAAAGAAAATCAACAGTAAAGGGAAGCCTTACTGTACAAAAGATGAGAGTAGTATAGGAAGATGTATGTCTCCAGCCTTGAAGGTGGAAGTGGGACACCTCTACCTTACCCCAAGGCAGTAGTGATACCTGTGCCAATCTTGAAATATGCCATGAGGAGCTAGATATGAGAATATTGCCTTTTTCTGCAGGCTTTTATTTTTTTTCCTCTCCTTTTTTTTTTTTTTTTTTTCCTCCAGGAGCTCGTGTACCTCAATGTTTCTCGTAAAGCCTCAGCTCCAGGAAGAAAGTGATTACATGAGAAGTTCAGCTCACATTTGAAATGATAGAGAAGAGTTTCTAATCCATAGCTACCCAGTGAAAAAATGGGAGGGGAAAAAAAAAAAAAAAAAAGAGAATCCCCAAGGTTCAAAATGAGTAGGGCAAAAAGGTCCTATCCCAAAATTAAGACTGACTCTTCGCTTTTTTACATCTGGGAGCGATAAACACTGATGAAATAAAATTCCCATAATGCCAGCTACAATCTAGAACTGTACGATACTTTTGTCAAGACAAAGGTATTAACGCAGCTGCCCTGGCACATTTTCCAGCTCTCATCCTCCAGTCCTCAGCATTTAAATGCTTTCCATTAGAAACAGGCTTCGTCTTCCTTCTGCCAACAGCAACTGGAAGCTGACTTGGCAGAGCCCAACACCCACCAGCTCTCCCACTTGGCTGTAGGTGAAGAGACCTCTTTACACGGAGAGCCAACTTCTCCATTCACTTGATTCTCGGCGGGTTTAAGTTACCCTGTTTCTCCCTGGTGAAAGAGCAGATATTGGCACAGGGCTGCAAACTACTTTCAACTCTTCAACATGAAAGATGCTGTTAAAGAGGAGATGTAATTATTAACCCGTGAGCTAGAGGAGACGGTCTGAGAACTTGGAAGCAAACCTAAAACCTGTAAGCAAGATCCAACTAGACACCTGAGGGAGGGTGGAGTGGGACAATAAAAAATGTATTTCACAGGGCAGAAAGGCAACAGAAGTCTTGTTAGCGCACGCTAGCAAGTGTACCCGTTTCGCTCATTTTCCTTCTGAAAATTAAGGTTATTATGAGGCACGTATTTCCTTTGTCATACTGCATGACAACAGCGAAGGACAGATTCTACTGAATGATGCTCAGCATCTCACGGTTTGTACCTCCAGGCATCCTACAAAGTTGGTCCCGGTTTATCGGTTTAGGCTGGCTGCGGTGTGAATGGCATGTTCGGGTCTCTGCCCAACAGCTGATAAACAATGTGAACAGCACGAGCCTTTGTGGATGAAGATGATTTGTTATTTATCAGGCGCATTTATCTCCTGTGTTTGCTAGAGTTGGGTTGTTCTCCCCCAGGGCTCAGAAACAGCACTGGGTGCCCTGAGGCTGGACCAGTCCTTCTCCGAAGCCTCCATCTTGTGCATGAGTTTCTCCACCTGCCTCACGTGTTTCAGCAACACCTCAAATTCCCAAGCAGGATCAGCACCAGCTTGCACCTTACACAAATTGAAAGACATTCCCTGGCTTGAATAACCGAGAAACAAGCAAACACCCTCCTCTTCCTCCACTGCCATTTACCTGACTTTCAGCTCTCTGCCCTCCTGGAGCCCCGGGAAGCGGAGCAGCGGGCTTTCCCATGCACACCCAGCCCGGCTGCCTTCGTACGCCTCCTCCCCCTGTGTCTGCTCCTCAAAAGAACATACCCCTGCTGCTTCTCCACTGGGCAAAAGCGGCCACACTGCTAGAAAACCCCAGGATCTATGTGCCTGACAACCAGTCCAGCCTCCTCGCTGTGACCCATGGGGCAGGAGGCACATTCCCAGCAAAGCTGTGTGGGACAATGAAACGGATTTGTAATCAGCTTGCTTTTTTTTTTTAAAAAAAAAAAAAAAAAAAAGCAGCTCCATCCCCAGCATCCACAAGGAATATTTCATTGCCTGTCAGACCGATGCCTGCCTGTGCCTGCTGTGGTGACCCTTGCTGCATCCCTTGACACGCTGTGATCAGCACCAGGAGTACAGCTCCTGGGAAAGGCCATGGCCTCCCAGGTAGATGCAGACCAACTTTGAGTAAAAGCACTTCAAAAACCAAATTAAAAGAGTGTATACTTTGAATCGGAATATAAATAAATGTTGAAATGGAAGAATTTCTTGTTGTTAATCTGCTGTAGTAATGTGGCAGCCTGGCTATACCTTCTAGAGTAGCTGCATGAGTGAGTTGAAAGAAAGAGAGAAGAAGGAGGAAAAAAAAAAACCCAACCACAAATCATGTTGTTCAAATTTTATCTCAGGCAAAACTTTATGGGAATCTGACCTGATCCATCCCCTAGTGTTTATCCCGTGCTTCCTAACAAATGGGAACCAGACCCGATTCTTTTGCAACAAGGCTCTGATCTAAGATAAATTATACTTCCAGCTTTGTCACCGGCCTAATCTACTACACTGGGTGGCAAATCATTCAGCCCCTCTGCACTTCAGTTTCATGGTCTGCCCAACAGTGATGGTTTTCCCAAGGTCCTTTGAACAAGCTCCCCACAATATCTTTATGCGAAGGCTCATTTTGACATGAAGCAGAGCCTTCTCCCCCAGCTGCCCGTGGCATGCTGAGGGTTCCGTGTGCCAGCTGGGTGGCTCTGCCCAAAGGGCACTATAGACCTCTGAGGGTAACCCATTTCAGACCCTCGGTTATAGGGAAAACAGGCAGTTGAGTGCGATTCAACAAGCATATCTGAAATGATGACAAGATCTCCTTTTCCAGCAGCAGAGATCTGTCCTTTCTTCTGCACCCGGGAGCAGGAATGTCTCCTACAGTTACACTGACACAGGCCAAATTAAATAGTAGCCCTCACTGTTCTCCATAATTAATATTCTTTCCTCACACTGCCTTTGCCTCCTTTGATGACTTAAACACCAGCTGTATCGAGCCACCCTCTACCCCCAAGTTTCTTTCTTAGTCATAGCTTCAAAAAAACCAAACTCCTTACTTTGTTCCATGACTTTCAGTCAGTCAGCAGCCATGAACTGCTCCCTTTTGGACAGAAGTCCTATGGCTTGACATAGTTGCAACACCCTGGAATGGCTTTTTACTCACTCACTGGATTCAAATAACATGTAAACGTGGCACACAGGGGAGCAGATCACCGAAGATGATGCTTCAGCAGTGTTTTCAGTTACCATCCACTGCAAAGAAAGGATAGCCAACAATGCACTGATAAGGAGTGGGGAAGCCGTTAACCTTTTATCCCCACCAGAAATGCTTCCTCCAGCAGGATGTTTTGGAATGAAGCCACTGTTGTGTCCCTATTGCCAGTGCAGCATTATTAAAAAAAAAAGTAAAAATCCCACCCATTGGACGCAGTCCCTCAGTGAGAACTGCTGTCCATCTGGAAGGAGCTGCCTCCCAGCACAAGTGGCTTTTGTTTCTTGGAGACTGCCAGGTATTTTAAAGCTGAAATTCCTGTTTGGACTTCTTTGGAGCACAGGTCCCGGGACAACAGAGCAAAGGAAAAAAGTAGCAAAAATAAATACTCTAAGGGGAAAGTATCAGCTGCCTCATCATTGTAGTGTAACCATGAGCTTATTTTATTAGTGTTTATTAATAAACAAATCATGATAAATAATTACTCTTTCAATTGCTTCTCTTCAGATAAAAAAAGAAAAAGCTATCCCATTGCTCAAGGCAAGATGCTACTATTGCTGTCTTCTTCTGTGGTAAGGTACTACTAGCTTTCCCTCTCTCTTATGTGTTCTTACACCTTTCAAAAGTTGTGTCGTGAATACTGATTGAAATATAATAGCTATAAAGCAAAAGAAGAAACCAAGCAGGAAACACACACATAAAAGGCTGTTTTGATAAGTAGTGGTGATCTGCTGAAGAGGGAATCAGGGTGGGTAACAGCAACGTGTTACTCTGATGCTCAGGCAAGAAGGGTGCAAACGTTTTGATGCAGGAAAAGGTATGCATCTTAGGAGATGCACAGGAAGGTAGAAAAGCACAAAAAGAAATTCCAGGCTAAAAAGAAATCAATCTTACTTGCCTTTCCAGATTCCCTTCCTGCCTCACCAGAATTCTGCTTTTTTTGTCCCCAATTTCATTGATATTATCTGCCCTCTTTACATCTGGCATCTGCGTTGCCCTTCACAGTTTCATGCCTGATGAGTCTCCATAAAGGTGCAGATTAACTGGACAAAGGGAACAGGAGATTCAGCGCATTTTTCTCTGCTACGGAAGATATTTCCATTTTTTTAAAGCTAATTGTTCAAGGACATTTTTTTTCCCCTTAAGTAAACAAGGGGTAGCTCCTTGTCACATGTTTCACAGGTAGGTACCTATGTCCAAGTGTCATGGAACAAGAAAAACATCAATCACTGGTGCACTCAGACACGAAAAAGAATAAGCTGGGCATGCTCTGCAGGTTTGTGGTGGGGGAGAAAGCCGTTTATATGGACACCTTGTCTGGTTTTCCCATACAAGGAGCTTTTCCCCACTCATGAATGCCTAAAATATCTCTCTCCCTTTTCCTACAAGCCAGGGTAGATCCAACATACACAGCTGCCACAAAAAGCTGGATTTCCTTCTACCTTTCGTAACTGAACAGAGAGACATTTTCAGGTGTGTTGCATCCAACCTAATGAAGTAGTAGTACCTCTTTTCTTTGGGTTACTGGTAAAAGATGCACCTGTATGTTTTAAAGAAAACATTTTAGGGAGGTTGAGTGTGCTTTTCATTAACAAACGGATAGGAAAAATTGTTATTACCCTTTTTTTCCTAACACATGCAACTCCTCTCACGTGCTACTCAAACCTGATGGCTTAATGACGTATCTTGTCATATATCATTTAGCAACTACAGGTACCCATACATGCCCAAACATTGTGGCAGATGCTGTCTGTACATTTATTACATAGATCATCACATCCTGATGAAGCTGCCTTTAACATCCCAGATTTATCAAGGCTGTCATTAAAAATAAGCAAACCCCTCAACAACATTTAGAAGAACAACAGATTAACAAGGATGCTACCCAACATTTTTCGAAGCTGGAATTTCTTCTCCCTAAATTATCTTTGCACATGAAGAAAAGGTTTCTCCCTGAGCAGTACAGAGGTACATCACTCTGGGTCTTGCAAACCACAGTCAGAGCTACTTGTGCAACTCAAGGGGTGAGATGGCTTTCAAATTCCTACAAAACCAGGCTGTTCCCAAAGAATGTTTCAGAATGGCTTTTCAATGGTAGTCTTCTAACAAAAGACGTATTTCTCAAATGGAAATAGCTCTCTGGGAGAGTTTAGTGGAAACAAACATCAATCCATTTCTACCTCAGTGAAGGCAGACACCTCCAGCTACACGTCTTCGGCAGGGGCATTCACCAAAGCTGCACTACAGCAAAAACAAGCTGGGATTTAGCTCTTCTGAGAGGCTCTATTGAGGTGGCCATCTTCAGCCTGTTCTTCTGCTATCAAAGCGGTCCTGTACCACAGATATAGCTGAAAAAACCACCTCAGATCCTGCCAACACAGTGCTCCTTACAAGAATTTCAGAACCATGAGATAACAAAAATGAAGCTTGAGCTGTGCCTGCATCCTTTGCTTCGGTGATAAATAGCAAATGTTTGGCCACCCGCACAGCTGCCGCCCTGCCACAGAAATCCATGCACAGGAACAAGCAGAACCTGAGGAAACTGTGCAGCTGGATGGCCACAAAACTGCAGGAACAGTGGATAAAGCAGGGAGGGATGTTATCCAGAAATTTAATGCCATTAAAAAGATAGGACAGAAAATATACCAATGGCCCTGGTAGGATCTGGTCACCAGATATTAAAAAACACTGTTCCGTACATAAGAAAAGAGCTATTCCTGGGATTCTTAAGACCTTCAAATACGCGTTGCTGCTCACTTTTTCTTCCTTCAGGGCTCAGGTAATAGTCTCATACTGGCAGTTCTCTGTAGTTTAACAAGTCTAAATTAATTTTTATTTGTTTGGTAAATGACCCTTAATAAAAGGGGCTATAAACAAGATGAATGAGGACAGCTGAGGAAACTGCAAATCACACCCAATACACTGTCAAACACACCACAACACCCTTCTTGAAGCAAAGCAAGCCTGGAACAGCCTGTACGTTTGGGGCAGGTGAGGTGTCTTGCCCTGGACTAAAGAAATGTGCTAAAATACCTTAACTTGTGAACTGCTCACCCAACATTAGCATAGGAAAAAGTCATTGTTATCAAAGCAGGGACAAAGACACACCACCTGTTTTTTTCAGCATTTCAAAAAGAAAGAAAGTTTGCAGACTTTGGATACTTACTGTCCTGCAGGCTGACCTAGGCTCTGTAGTCGCAGCTTGCAGAAATTACTGCAAGAATTGCCTACCCTCCCCTCCATCGACAGACCCTCTGCCAGCATCACCAGAGAGGTGCAGGCACAGCTGGTACTGAACTCAGGGAGTCCCTTATCTAGCATCATGACTCATGCTCAAGTAAATCCTTTTCACCTGATCGTTAGGAGGTAAGCAGTTCAATGGGGGCACGAATCAAGGCTGACATCCCTGGTACAGGAGTAAAACAGAGTTGGAAAGCCTTTCCAGCCTGTGGGCAGAGTAAGGGTTTGTTTTCCCAGCACCATCCATGGGCAGCTAAGGGGGAGCTGAGCTGTGTTAGCTGCGGCTGGGTCTCTGCTTACACGCTCCCATTCATGCTGGCATTGGGGGTATCGCCCTTTGCCTCCAGCCCCCCACCCGCTGCTGGCGTACCCTTATCACAGTGCTGGTGCTTTGCTGCCAGTGTCTACAGGGGCTGTGAGAAAGGCAGCAACCCTCTCAGAGGCAAGTGGGTGAGTCCTCAAGGCTGCTTGAAGATCATCGCTTCAGGCTATAAACAGAGGGTGACTGCTGAATTGTTTCAAATGATATTGCCCTGGGGATGGAGGTGACTCTGCCAACCTTCTCCTTGGCACCTGCCGCTGCGACCCAGCCCGCCAGAGAGAAGCAGCGGCCAGACCTGTCCCAGTAGCAAAGCAAGCAGGGATGCGCCAACAGGACGATCCTCAAAACCTGATGCAGCAAAACCCCACTTTATGTTTTATGGTATCTGCTGAGGCAGATGGAAAGGTATTTGTTGTATTAGTCAGGACTTCCTGGATGATTTTTTTCACTTTGTCAGTAAAAATCAAGTAAATTTCTTTACCAGACCACAGTCTCCTAGTTTTTTTATATTGAAAATCAGTATATCTCACTCTCTTGATACAGGGATGAAACCACAGAAACCTAGTTTGACTGAAGACTTGATGTTTAAAATTTTTATACCTGTATCCAGCAGCACGAACCAGCACTGCTCACTTCTGAAATGAAGGATGAAAAAACTCCCCCCCCACTAATACCTCCCCATCTCCCCCCAACCAACACCCCCAGCATATTAACCTCTGACAGACCTTCAGCCTAGGCACGAAAACAGCTCTTGGCTGTGGAAGCATTAGCACTGTTGTGCTATATATAGAAAATATGGAATATATAAATATGAAGATATGAATAATGCAACAAACCTATTAATATATTAATAGAATATATTAAATTATATATAAAATTTAAATATATATATAGCATTAGCAATGCAGTACCTTCAGGCTGTGTGCCAGATAAAAAAAAAAAAATTAATGTCTGTGTGTATATATATGCAACTTTGCCTGGGGAATTTCATAATTTGCAGTTTTATCTGTAGGTCTCGCACTGGACTGAGCTTTCCTGAATGGCTGGGGCTTCGCAGGGAGGCTGCAGTCGGGGCTATAGCCTGGGGATCCAGAAACATCTAAAGGCAAAAGTCAATGTCACCGGGAACCGATGGACGTAGCTATGTAGATGACGTAGTTCCTGGTTTGCCTAAAGCTTGTGAGTGAATGCTGGAAAAGACATCTTTAGAAAAGCTTTCTATGATCATGGCTTATTATCACGGCCAGTAAAATACTTATTTTTATTCACAACTTCGTGAAAACTAACTGTCCATGTTTTCCAACTTCAGACACACGGATAGTAGTAGCACTTCTGGAAAAAACAACTTAGTTTTGTTAAACTCATGAATTTGGAGTCCATTTTTCCCATTTCAGCTTGCATTTTGTTTTAGCATTTCCAGAAAGTAAGCTGCCTTCTTACTGAGAGTTGGCAAGTGCTGATGGCAAACTGCAGTACCAGTAGGGAGGAAAAATAAACCAACAAAAACCCCACAACAAACCCACATGCTTTTGGGGAAGCCTTCCTGGGCCTATTCAAAATTGTTTCAGAAGGCACAACAGATGTTTTGTGAAGGAAAAAAAACCACACCCAACCTTAAGATTTAAAGTTCTGGTAAATGCTTAAAGGAAAATTAAACTTCCTGAATATTAGTGATTAATTTCATTATATGTGACTTTCCAGTTGCAAGTTTTATTTTAATAATATTCACAGGGTCAGTGGAAGGGGAAGGAGTTATGTAAAATCCCCAGCTCTTTTGTTGTCATACTGGGGGTATGATATTTTGATCTTCAAGGATCAGGAGGAAAGGGTTGTGTCCTCGTGCTAAAGAGGCTAATGAGGCCCATGGGAACATGGCTCTGCTAACTTTCAGTGCTATTTACATTGGAGTCACTCTTAATTTCCTGATCTTAGCAAGGTTTGAAAAGAAAAACATCGCTGATCAACAAAACTTTATCTGCGCTCAGAGATAATATACACATTAGTACATATTAGCATTTGACATAGGACATAGCAAAACCACGCACACTCACGTCTATAAAGGTATTTTCTTACAGCATCTAATAAATAACTTTGTTGTTTCAGAGAACACCAAACAACTACAGGATATACAGGCTTTTGATAAATGGCCATAATTCTCTTCAGACATTTTTTGTAGTTAACACTGGTTACATAAAACTGAGATTAAAGAAAGAAGTGGTTTGCCGAGGGTTTGATTTTGCCTTTTCTAGGAGGCAATTGAGCGGGATTTTTGTTTTTTGAAACACTAGCAGTAGGCTAGGCATGGATAAACTTTCCACTGAGATAAGAGGAGCCTGGAGTCAAATTTCCATAGGGGAGTGAGAACAACCAACAAAAACTATGAAACCCGGTAAATAATGATTGATGAGCACAATCCTGTTTGGGCAGCAGAAGCTAGGTGGGGTGGGGTGGGGTGGGGGGATGAAAACCTGACAAATGACCAGATGTGAGACATGACAGGCTTGAGGACAACTCCTGACTGCACAGGTAAGAATGGATGACAGGGCAGGGACTGCTTCTCAAATTTTTTTATAAAAGGCACCTCTTCTAGGGAAGAACAATACAGCAATAAACCACCCACTCGTAACCCAGGCCAACCGTGTGTTACACAGGCGCCCCACCGCACAGACACAAGGTCTCTGAACCTGCTCTACCTGGTCTTTGCGGCTCTGAACAACAGCCTGTGTTATCATAGCTTTTACTCTGCCAGACACGTACCTTCAGCCGACCTTTCTTGGGAAATTCATGCTGAGGCTACGTACCCCGAAAATGGGATTTCACGGTTTGGTCTAGAGATCTGCTTGTCTCATCTCATCACCTGAAGGCGGAGTGGGTGGGTGTGGAACAACAGCAGCCTGACCACAAAGGTCAGGTGGCTTTGGCTTTAGGTGGAAAATGGGACCAGAAATAAAGCCAACGAATGCATCATGAAAGCGTGAGTGGGCATCCTGTGGACTCAAAGCCCAGAGGCAGATCCACATGCCTGAATCCAGCTACGCACCAAGTTTGCGGAGGTTTAGAATAACATAGGACATTGCTAAAATACTTCACAAGGCTTTACAGTGGTTGAGCAGAATATCAATGGCATGACACATCTGTGACCACAGGGACTTTTCTGGACACTAATATGAGACTTGCTCTCTAAAAAACATAAACCAGAAGGCAAACAATATTTGGCAGGGATTCATATGCTCTCAGAACAAGAAATACTTATCATCGGTGCCCAGACTTTAGAGAGAGGTAAAAATTAAACAGAAGTATTTAGTAGCATTTGTCATTTAGAAAGCGGTCTATTTAGATATTAGCATGAAAATAGTATATATATTGTGGATGTGTTACTGTGAGCCTAGGGTTTGGACTCAAATAAAATTTAATGTCACATTGTGATTTACACCAGGAGACAAGCAGTCAGAGAAATAGTTAAGCAAAACAGATCAATGCCTTTTATGAGGCCTGGGAATTTAATAGGGCACAGGATAAATATTGACAAGCCGCAGACAGGTGGAACAGGTTTGTAAAAAGACATAAAATGACTGTTCTAAGGTTCAAGAAACCTTGAAGCTTACTAACGGGTTGTACAAGGTAAGTTCCTGGCATGTTCTCCTCCGGCTAAGCAAGGTCAGTGAGGCTCAACCCGTGCAGAACTGGGATGACTTTTAATGTTCTCCTGAAGTAATGCTGCCATCTAGATGTAACCTCCTTGCCCGTGCCTGCTGCTGCTGAGCACCTCTGAGTCTGGAGATGCCGGCAGTCTGACGGGAGCAAAACAAAAGCAGAGCCTGTCAGGCTCGTAAAATGTGTCCGTGATGGAGGTCTGAGTCCGGCCACAGGCAGGTGCCGCCTCGGCGGGGAGACCAGGCTGGCCCCGGTGGGCTGGGGGAAGGGTGGGGTGGCAGCCTGCGGTGGCAGCCAGAGGGGAGCTTCAAGGTAATTGCAGCGGTGGGCTGAATCCCTTTTCATACTAACTATACGCAAGGAAAGACGAGACGCTCCTATGCGGCCACCGGTAATGGTTGTAGACCCCCACCTCAGCAGCATATATGCACCGAGACGGTGAGGAGCTCAGAGTATCGGTACCAGCAAGCATTTTTTGTGAAGCAGGCAGGTGCTTCTGCTCCTGCGGTCCAGTTGGGGAACAGAGGGCAAGGCAGTCTAGCTTGTGAAAAAAAATATTCAGACAATAAAACTCCCATACAACTACGTAAGAATTAGACGCCAACACAGTTCTAAAGATTCAGGGCCCATTTGACGCACCACAAGAGCAGAGATTATATACATCCACTTGTGAGCCGAAACACCTGCCAATGGGACATTTTCGTATTTACATAAGCTGCTGTGTTTTACTGGCGCGTGTGGTGGATCCTGACAAACTGCAGGTTCGATTCAAGCCTGAGTTTTTAAGATCTTTTAGAGAGTCTCTAGCACTACAGTTTTAACAACATGTTCTTCCAGAAGTAAACTGTTTTCATTCCAGGCACACGCATGCTCCCTAAATAGGCACAGATCTAGATCTGGATGGGAGAAGGAAAAGGTTACACTGATTTTTATAGCCCTTACCCTTTATCTAAAGGGCACGCAAAATGACAAAGCAAACCACTGAGAACTTCTGTTATGAAACTCTGACACTGAATCTCTTAATGCACGTTTGCATTTTCTCACGTGTAATATGGAAATAGCATTTAATCTTTTAACGCCTACAGAAGCAGCTCCAATTTGCATCGCCTAGCAGAGGGAATAGGGTGCTCACCCATCCACAGAGTCCCACGTTGCTTGTGTGCAGAAGGCAGACTGGAAATGTGGCATCCTTTTCACATCACCCTTCTGATGAATGTATGGAAATAAGCAACTTAACTGGCTATTCTATTGTCTTTATTCATTGTAACTCATAACAGCAGGGCTGAACCAATACAACTATGAAATAATCTGCTAGACTTTAGAAGATCAGCTGATCAAGCTCCAAATGTATGATTTGCACTGCCCTAAGCCAGAAACAAAGTGTTTTGATAAGCAAATCCCAGACTTAGCTGGAGTGGGTAACAGTTAGGAAACCCCCCCTGGCACAGGTTTGATGCAGATATTAATTCAAAAGCATAACCGAGTAGGCAGACTGCCCACAGATCATTCTCAAACTCTATTTAAAGGCATATCCCTTCGGATGCACAGCAGAGTCCAAATCTGGAAAAAAGGTAAGAAACACAAAAGCAGAGTTTTGCTAGTGTTGAAAAGGAAAAAACACCAAAAGAGGGGTGATGCTCTTTTACAGAACCTGGGTCTTCAGTACTTCACAGCAGCACTGCAAATATGAATGTAAAAATCTTACAGCCACTATAAGCAAATTATTCAGGATTAGTAGCATCCTTCAGAACCTGCAAATAACTGTGGAGCTGCTGGACGAGGTGGAATAAACACGCAGGACACCAGGAAAACAAATAAATTGTTGAATCTATTTTTTAGTGCCTGCCGCACTGCGTACTTCCATAAACAAAAAAGAACTCCCCTGTTCCCCCAAAAAGCCAGTCTGCCTTGCTAAGACTCTCTCTGGCATTCAGTAGAAAGAGCCCACAAAAGGGCACGATCCCTTCAGAGGGCCGACATGTGATGTTTGCCCCTCTGCCCCCTCCTCGCGCAGGCACTGGGTTTGTTTCTCAGCCGTGGCAGGAGCAGCCTTGCAGGCGGAGTGGCTGCCAGCACGGTCACACTCCACGTGGGAACGTCAGGCACAGACAGTGAGTGTTTAATAAAGGCTTACTAGGTGGTTTGTTGTTGTTGTTGGTTTTTTTTTGGTTTTGTTTTTTTTTTTTAACTTGGGCTCATTTCATTCCTAATGCAATAATTGATTACAGTTCATGTCAAATGCGGTCACAATTCAAATAAACCTATAAAAGCCCTTTCTGGGAAGTTACACAGCAGCGGAGCGGCCAAAGATTTAAAGAAATAATCCCCGCTGTTTCACCAGACAAACAAATGGCTAGCCCAAGGGTTGCTAAAGAATTCAGGGCAAGGCAGAGCAGAAGAGAAGCGTCTCAGAGCCGTGCTGAAACGGCGCGCGGGCTGTCTCCTCCTGCACAATACTGTGCCCCCAGCCAGCTCATTGCTGTCGTTCCCCATCTGCTGTGACTGCCTCCTGGTAGCGAGCATCTAGAGGCCAGTCTTCCTGGAAGCTGTCCATTTCCCAGAGAGAGAAAGCATGCATCTGCCGTATTTCAAGATCAGGGAATCTTCAAAAATTCAAAAAATCTTCAAGAAAGAAAATGGATGATAGTGCAGGAATAGCGTCCGTCGCCTCTCAGCGTTCCCCAAGGGAAGGGCCAAGCAGAGTATCCCAAGCATCACACTGCGTCAAGTGTTACAAACCTAGTGTCACTGTCAGCTACAGGCACAAAAGCAGATTTCACCGTTTGCATGGATTTCTTTCTCCAAGTCTCAGGATGGGTTCAGTGGAACTTTAAGGATTTTTCTCCTTATTTTGGGCTTGTGATAGCTTCCCCCCTCTGTTTTAAGTGCCTCTAGCAAAGCTATTTAATCCTCTAGCTTCCTTCCCACATGTAGAAGTATGGAATTATGCTGAACATGGCAAATATGCATCTTTTTCCACAGGTTTTAAAATTAACAAGTTTCCCATAAAGAGCAAAGAAGTATCTGTAGAAATCTTGCAACGCTCTTTCTTGTGGTTATTTGAATGTGTTCAGATATTTCAAGAATGTGTCTTCAGAGAGAGCTCGTCTCTCAGGTTTTCCTGTCACCACCTCTTGGTTTGGCAGTGTATATTTTTTATGGAAGTTAAGCGACCACTGTTAAATGAACTAAGGATTACAATTCCCTGTGGGCAAACGTCCACATGACTAAAGCCACTACTCACTCGACTTGACCCATCAGCTGGAATCTCTACTTAAATCAACAAAAGTTATGTATTACAGATGGAAAAAATTGGTCTGTCCAGAAAATAGTTAAAAAAAAACAAACAGGGTTAGGGCAGTGTAGAGAAGTCCGTATTTTCTCTGTCAAGATGCATCTCTTTTTTGATGCAAGGACATAATAAAAAAAAATAATAATAAACAACTTGTTTTAAAAAAATAATAAAAGGACAAAACCTCTCAGCCTAGCAGCCCCTAGGAAAACTGACTTCAATTGAGAAAAACATAAACAAGTGTGGAAAAATGTTGCATGAAATGACATGTATGTAGCAGGAGGATTTTTTTTCCATCAGTTGATTTGCTAGACATGTTCTTTACCTTAATATCGAGGTAACTCTACTCAAGCTGGCAGGTTCCTACTAGTTGCCCATGCAAACCTCCTGAGCCCCAGCAAAGGTGTGCTCCCATTTATGGCAATGGGGTTATTTTCTCAGCTGCTTATCTGGATGATGAGGGTTTTTTCTTAATTTCCACCTCCCTTTAATTTTCTGCCAGTTCCTGTGGTAAGGTCAAAATCCTGCAACTTGTGACTGGTTATGGGGGGCTGGGTTTGCAGATGGCGGTCCCACCAAACCTGACATGGCGAAGTCATCAGGGGGTTCATGCATCCACTAAGGATTTAGTTTATATACTCTTACCAAATATTCAAATATTAGGTAAAAGTGAACCAGGGTAGAATAAACACCCAAACCAGAAAATTTCTTTGTGTGGAACCAGAACTGATGCCAGTAATTTTATATTCCTTTGATCATTTTCTCTTTTCAAAGACCACATAGAAGTCTTTTGCTGGCATTCACCTACACACTCCACACCAGTGAAATTACCTCCTGCTCTCTCTCCTCAGGCAGCATTGTCTCATCTTCCACCCTTCCAGATGTTCCTCTGTGCTGTGACACCCACTTCTTACATCAGGATTTTGTCATAGAGATGTGCATTTCCAGCAAAACGATACTCGGTGTAAAAAGCTTAGGAGATGCGCAGGATCTACCTTAACATTCATTTATCTCCAATTAAAAGTGTCTCAAGCGCTGCTGTGGTACACCCAGCATTCCCTTTGAGGTGTTCGCAACAAAGCCAGCACATCACTGTTGGCTTCCCCAGAAGCCACCAGTGCCTCCAGCACAGTTCCCACCCTGGAGCTCCCACATCACTAGCTGCCTGTGCTGGCACAGGAGATGCTGGTGTTTCTGCACCCCCAGCTACA
Organism: Falco peregrinus; assembly: GCF_023634155.1. Taxonomy (NCBI): domain Eukaryota; kingdom Metazoa; phylum Chordata; class Aves; order Falconiformes; family Falconidae; genus Falco; species Falco peregrinus. The sequence continues at coordinate 29,883,011 of NC_073725.1, read as the reverse complement.
GGAGGGAAGGCACCAGCATCACCCCACAGCCTCTTGTCCCCAGCAGCAGGGCAAGATCCCTGGGAAACCCGTGCCACTTGCCTGGGGGCCTCTCCCTGCTGATCTTCCCCATCAGCTGGCCAAGGGATGCTGCATACCAGGGCGATGGGCATCTCAGCCCAAGGGCTGTAAAGGTTTGCTGCTGCAAGGGCCACGCAAGACGACGAACACATGTTTTATACAATAGATAGACTTTGCCAGTGACATTTTTGCTATCCCCAAACTGCCAAATAACAGATGGCAATGACAAAACCTTGTGCAAAATGAAGAAATCGGCCGATGTGGTAAAAGCACTGGTCCATAATAGGACCCTGGGTAATGAGACTGTGAAGAGTGTGTGCTTGGGTCACCCCACCAGGTTGCATCATATTCAGTGCATCATTACACCTGACATTTCACCTAACCTGTTTAATACCCTTACTGATAGTAGTTGGCCACACTGCACGGGATCAATTTCTCTTATTATTAGGCATTTTTTTCCCCTTACTGTATAATCCAAAGTCTGTCTCACTCTGGTCACTATGATCATTAAAAACCCCTCCGCTACTGCAGCAGGAGCACCAGTTCCTTTGTTTAGAGATTAGGATGTCCCACCTACCTAGCCTTTTCTTCTGCTTCCAAGGGACAGCATTTTTGTCCTAGGTTATGACAGTTGTATTGTTTTGTTGGATACAGAGACTCTGCCTTCGAAAGTTAGAGGGCTATATAAATAATTCAGCATGAAAAGAACAGAGTGCCCTGAAATCTATCATACATTATGGTTGGAGGTCAGGGGGAGGCAAAGGAAAAAAAATAATCTGCAGAACAACACTTTGCTGTCTGGGAAATGCATGCCATGATCTGCCTACCTTAACACAGGCGCTTTCAAAGAATTACATGGTCTGAATTAAAAATAAATTAATTTTTCTTAGCATGAAAATCCTTTAGATTTAACAAAACTTTCCCTTTTCATTATTTATAGGAACCCACATGTTAGAGAAGGGGTCTACTCAATTCTCCTTTAATGTGGCACTCCAGTCCTCCACCCTCCCTGGTACAAATGGATGGGGAGTGGGCAGAAAGCCCAGGAGATGACGAAGGGGAAAACAAGCTTTTCCAAGAGGTGGCACCAAATTGCAGAGGATCCTGTGAGGAAGCATGAAAGGTCTCTCCTTCTACTCAAGTCTTCCATAGATTTCCCCATTTCAAATAATTTTCTTATTTATAGCACATGGAATAAGTACTAGGAGGGAAGGAAAAGCATTTCGCATGCAGAGAGTTTCTCCATAAATTCCAAGATACCTCATGGGAAAAAAGCCTGCTTGCTAGGCGCTCTCACCCCCTGCCTCTCACCCTCGTGTGAGTAAATAACTCTCATGTCTGTGGCTGGACAGACTGTCTCAATAGTTCATTCTTGTCCAAGACAAAAAGGCAGAAGTATTCTAGATCAGTTCTAAAGTGAGTAGAATTAAAAATTCAGTCTCATTTGTATTTTATTCTACCCAAGTTTTATGGTCTTGGTACAGAAAGGAGATAGAAGATGTCAAATCAAAGACAAGAACATCAGAAGAAACGATACTACAGCATCAAAAAGTTATTTCCCCTGTCTTGCGGTAAGGAAAGATTATTAACATTCAGTATTCCAGCTGCTGAGGGTGTTGACAGAGAGAGTCAATAATTCAGATCTACTTCAACAGTGTGCACAAGTCATGACTTCTTGGTGATGTCCTACTTCTTATACTGACAGCAGTAGTTTATATTTTCCAGCAGTCTGCTAACGTTGGTTCCTGATGCAATGTTCTCACTCATGATCAATGCTGTTACCCAGTGAGGCAGCCAAAATTGAATTGTTTCCATGATAAATCCCGCCCACATCTGAGATTACACATCACAGCTGGAACTGTGATTTTAAAACTACTAAACAGCAGAGTCAGCCAAAATGGTTGGAAGTTCAGCAGTCTGGTCGCTGTTCTCACAGCAGTGCCTGCACCGAGCCCCAGGCTCTGCAGTGCCACGGCAGAGATGCTGGCCAGCCCGCCCACAGAACCTCCAGAAAAGTTGGCCCTGCCAAGGCGACAGCTGGTTTAACAGAGCCCCACCACCACCTTAGCGAGATTAGGGGATAATCCTTTTCCTCAGGGATCACAGTTCATTTTTCCATCACAGACATATTACTGTCAGTCTAAAATGCTGGATTACTGACCGCCTGCACCATGCGGCTCGCCAGACCGGACAAAGCACATACCAGAAATGATAACAACCCCCAACACAAGTCATAACCTAAAAAAGGGCAGTTTATCCAGGCAGATCACCTTCCTTGCAAAACTCCTGCTCCATTGGTAGAATCGGCTGCAGCTGTTCTATTTGACACTGAAAGGCTGAAGAAATAAATCTAGCTTGATTCACTGGAAATTCACCCGTGTGGAAAGCTGCAGTCCTCATCATTGAGGGGTTTTCCCCAAGATGAGCTGTTAGCAAGGAGGTAGAGCTCATGACAGAAGCAGAAGGGGGAGCGGGGGGAAGAAAGGATAGACTTTCTCAGTAAGCCTCACGTGCAAGCTGTACAAGAGTATGATCAATATCACTGGGTCTACGAAAGTAAAAGCAGTCTTTAAAACATGCTCAGACGGTTGAATTGTTCCTCCAGTTTTGTCCTCAGTTAGGAAGGGGCATTCCAGTTCACTGACTGTGCAGGGTGTGGAGGGATCCTACAGGCCACTTGAGAAAAACACCCCACAGCCTCTCAAGATGTGCATCTCCAAGAGAACTGGAGGGGTTTCTCTCCTACAGGACGGAGGGCGCTCAGAGACCGTTCTCTCCATCCCGCATCCTGGTGTGTCCTGGTTTCAGCTGGAATGGAGTTAATTTTCTCAGTAGCTGCTGCAGTGCTGCGTTTTGGATGTGGTGTGAGAACAGCATCGATAACAGATGGGTTTAGCTGCTGCTGGGTGATGTTTATGCTAAGTCAAGGAGTCTTCAGTTTCTCAGGCCCTGCCAGGGAGAGGGCTGGAGGGGCACAAGAACTTGGGAGGGGACACAGCCAGGACAGGTGACCCCAGCTAGCCAAAGGGCTATTCCATACCCTGCAACGTCATGCTGAGTATATAAACTGGGGGTGGGGGGTGGGGGTGGCCGGGGCCTTGGGATCGCTGCTGGGGGAGGGGCTGGCCATCGGTCACCGGGCGGTGAGCGACTGTACTGTGCATCACTTGTCTTCCCCCTTCCCTTTGGATTTTTCTTCATCTCCCCTTCTCCATACTTTTCATTACAATGGTTATAATTATTATTTTCTTTCAATTATTAACTTTTCTTATCTCAACCCTCAGTTTTTATCTTTTTCCTGATTCTCCTCCCCATCCCTCTGGGGTGGGGGGGCAAAGTGATTGAGTGGCTGTGTGGCACTAAGTTGCTGGCTGGACCAAAGGTGAGGTGCCAAAGGACCCACCCAGTCTGACAAGTTCCTCTGTCATCATAACTATTCTATTATTACTATTCTAAATAATTCTAATAATATTCTTAATAATTCTAAATTACCATCCTCTACGCAACAGCTACTACTGCAGTATTACTCCTACAGCTATGTTGCTTTTTCCTTTCCTTCCATACAAAATGTCTAACTCAGCACTGCTCCAGCCCTTTCCATTTCACCTCCTGAGAATGGCATGGTACCAGAGCTCCCAAAAGCAAAATCAGAAGCGGTGTCATTATCCTATGTTAATAAGAATGATTTGGCAGTGAAAGTTACACACTGTTCCCTCTCTTTTTCCGCCAGGCCACAACAGGTTTCGTCACAGGATGTCAGTAATCCAAATTTCTACCCACCCCCTAAAAAAAGACTTGAGGTTTTGTCTCTGGAAGTGGTCTTCCACTGGGACTAACTGCACCTGCATATCCCACACAGCCACATCACTGAATTTGGCATCCTGACTAACAATAAGCAACATAAAGGCACTCACAGAATTTTTTGGAGCTACAATGTATTTTCCTTACAGCCACCGCAGAGCAAGCACAGCAGCAGCGCAGCGCTGTGCTGCAGTGACACCATGCAGCATTGCTGGGGACACGCCACGCTCTGCTCTGGCCTTGGCTGCCACTCATGCCTGAAAGCTGCTTCTGCATCACTCCCTCATCATCTCCCTCACCCTACCAAGCAAGCACCTAAGCTCCCGTATGTGAAATGTTAAGTCCTACATAGAGAGTAGGTGGCGAGGAAGCTCCCTCTCCTTCACAATATATAAGAACAAGAAGAATCTGTCCTCAGCCAGGTCTCTGCTTTCTCCAGTCCTCATTAAATTAGAAGATAAATATCAGTCTGCATCATACTAAATGCAAAGAAAAAAATAAATGGCTTCTGTTACATACCAGACTGACTATAGACCTCAGCCTGCTAGCAGTGGGGACTCACTGCCTTGAAATGATTCTCTAGGGAAAGCAAACACAGGGGTTACTCTCTGGCCCTGAGCACCAAACGTGCTCATCTTCCTTTCCACTCGAGTGCCCCGACCCATCTGAATACAGGTTTTCTCAGGCACTCCATCCATGCCCCCAAACCCACTACCTTCAGCTAAGAGGTACTTGGGAAATTTATACCGCCTCACAAGGAGCTGGCACTTTTAACAGCAATGAGGAATGCAGAGGACTGAGAGCATCAGATGCCTTGGAGGTGGGACAAGGGAAAAATGTCCTCTTCTGAAAGTAGGTACCAAAACTCCTGGCAGATGTCACCAAAATCAACTACTTCCAGCATGTTGTGGAGGATCCTCTTTTGTCATCGTATTCAAAATAGAATCTAGAGAGCTGTGCCAAAGTTCTACAAAACACCTCAGTGCTTGGGATACCTTCTGTCTCCCTCTTCCATTTGTCCCCCACCATCTCTAATGGATACGTGACAGATTCTTCAGTACATGCTTCCTATGCCAAGACAGACTACCATTTCCATTTTATACTCCTGATCATATAACTCCTTCTTCCTTTCTGGACACCGTATGACTGCAAAAAAAAACAAACCAAAAAAACACCACACAAAAAGAACCCCCCCCCAAAAACCACAACCAAAATAGAGGAGACAGCACATTTATACAGATGGTCCGACACTTAAGATGGCCATAGGGGCTATACGCTACAAATCCATCCCCTGAAGGGATACAGCTCTTCTCCTGGACTCTCATTCCCTGGACAAACAGTCCAGCCTGTGCCTATCCCACTTCCCGATTGCCACAGGTCTCCCAGTGTGACAGGAGCTCCCGTGGCCAGAGTAGGCACCCTGGAACAGGTCCTTCCTCACTGCAAATAGCCCCAAGCTACTCCAAAAGAGGAGATCAACCCCTGCTTTGAAGTGATGAGACCACAAAGGCACCACCAGTCACAGCCAAGCCACATAACAGTCATTATTTCTTTTATACCCTAGCCTTTATTCTAAATTGATTTTTGCTTCTGCCCAGGAAGTTCCAGATCTTCTCTCCACCTCTGAACAAGGACCAGCTCTAACCTCCACCATTACAATGAACACACATTGGGCAGGGGAGAGACAGTACCCAACAACACTCATTTCCTGATGCTGTTTTCCTCAGCACTGCTTCCGAAGTGCCATCCGAACACTGAACGACTTCCACACTCAAACACAGGAGTTGACCATGCTTGGGAACTCACAGGAGTCATTTATCAGACACAAGGGTGAGACAGGAACAAGTCTGCTTAGCATTACTCTTAGCATTTTCCATGTCTCCATGTTTTTAGGAAGCCCTCCACCCCTTTTCTTACTGAGGCATAAAAAGTTAGGAGTAGCCTTCTGTACAAACAGAAGATCCACTCAAAATAAGCTCCCATCCACTCATAAATACAGATTAAACCAACTCAGGTAAGATTTCTTCCAACAGTGCCCCCAAATAAAACTGACGGTAGTGCTTTACCCAATTATTCCAGCAGCTCCTAGCCACTCCTTCAGCAGACGAAATGCTTCAGAAACTTCAGTCCAACCCAAGCACCTCTAATTCTTCTCTCCACTTGAAAACAACATAGCAGCTCCTCTCTCTTCACATCGCTCTGCTCCTAATAAGCATCACCAGAATGAGCATCCTGTCACAACAAAGCAGCAACAGCAGCAATTACACTAGGGCTTCTGCTCTCCCATGTTGGATTGTGGGTCTGAATATTCCCTTGTTTTTACTTTGGGCTGCTGCATGTATAATGCACCCCAAAATATTTTCAGCCAACTTTTACAGTACTTGGAGTTTATCACACACTTCTAAAGCCTTGAATTAAATGATTAAAAAAATAAACCTCAAAATAAATTGTTAGACACTCCAATGGTGAAGTTTGAAAACAAGAGGCTTTTTAACTAAAAGCTCAGAATTTGAAGACAGCCCCAAAGTTCAAAACACATTAATTATTTTACAACTGTCCATGATTTTGTTCTGTTTTATTCTAAAGGCTCAAATCTTGTTTGTTTTTCTGCTGGCTGCAGACCTCAAGAACTGATTGCACAACAGGCATTTTAAGAAGCAAATCTAGAGTTTGAGTGGCAAGTCCATGACACAATACACGTACCCCAGGTGGCTGAAAGCCAGCACTTCTAAAGAGACTTGCTGACATCAGGATGCGTCCCCCTGCAGAGAGTGGCTTGGACAAGCAGGATTCCTTTCGAGACCTCAAGCAATTCAGACACTGACCCCATCAAGCTACTCTATATCAGAAGCAATACACCATTTAATTTTGTCTCCCTGTCACCAATTCACTCTGCCATTTTTAACTCTGCATTAAATGCCCACTCTTTGCCTTCAGCAATGACTCCCACCATTTGTTGAACCCCCGAGTTCCTCATCCTCCTGGGTAAGGAGCTATGAAGAGGGTCAAATACGTACACAGATTGAAAGAAATTGAACCTTGACAAACAGGACTCTTTTTGGAAGGCTACATGAACTTGTATGTGGCTCAAAACATGGTATGGAAAACACTTCAAATATTTGCTAAAAAAAAAATAATATACAGTTTCAAGAAGTTATCCATTCTGCATGTCTGCTTTTGAAATTTTGCTTTAAAGGAAAGAGCACTCACAGGTGGCTCCAAACTGAGCTCAGCTCTTCAGCAAAATGCTTCTCTCTTGGATTGCCATTGCCTCAGAGAACACGTCACACCTCTGAAGACCACTCCGAGTGGTTCAGAGGAGTCCTGAAGGGGCTTTGCAGGTGGCCTCGGTAAGCTTGCAGGTTGATCGGTACTTCCTGTGGGGCTTGGCCCTTCCTCCAGGACAGTTTTCAGACCGACACTCTGTTCTTCTGCTTCTCTCTCCCAGTCTCTCCCCCACTGCACAGAAGATGCTGCTTGTCCTTTCAGGCCATTCCTCTCAGTTACCCCCAGTTCCACAGATGGGCAGTGCCAGGCCCTCAGCAGACTGCTGCCAGTGGCTCAGGGGCTGGAACGCTTTCCCTCTCCACTTGCATGGCTCTGCAGAATTTGGGTTGATTTTTATGGCTCTGTTGCAGTCTCTGATGGCAGCATTCCACTTTTTCAACTGCAGAAAGACACTAGCCCAGTTGACATGCAAAGTACTAAGCCAGAGTTCAGTTTGATGGCGTTAGCAAAGAGCTGAGCAGCTTCTTGATATTCACCTCTTCCCACCACATCAAAACCCACCTTTTTCTTTTCGTCAGCCTTCCTCATCGTATCGCTGATTGCCTCCAAATTCTCATCTCCCATCCTGCAGGGTTCATCCTCTTCTGGCTTAATCTCTCCTTTGCCATTTCTCTCTAAACCACTCACATCTCTCCCCAGCTCCTCACTGGACTCTTCCTCCTTCTCAAGCTTTGTTGAGGCTCAGAATCGAATTTACAAGCCAAAGAAATGTTACAGGCAGCCTCTTTTAAACACCCTAGAAGCTGGAGGGCTTTTCCTCAGAATTTATAGGCCTGTGCTAAGTGGGAATTGAATTTAATAGCTCTGTCACAGTCACTATTGGCCACAGCTGGTTCTTGCACCTGCAAAAAGCCACAGACTTGGTTAATGTGTGTGCTGGCAAAGTGTGCATTCAGCTTGATGACACCAGACAGCATATCAAGGACTTCCCAATTTTCACTTTTACCTAGGAAATCAAAGGCCTCTCTTGTTTTTTCAATAATTTGTTTCATCACCTCCTCTGATAGCCCTGCATTTTGTGTCTCTTTTTTTTTTGTGTGTGTGTGGATTATCTCTTTGTGGCTCAGGTGTCCTCTCTTTAGGACTTTCTAAACCATGCTCGCCCTCATCTTCTAGAAACTTTCCTGCTGTTGTAACTTAGCTCCTCTGCGTCTGTTTTGCTTGAAGAAGATTCTAAGTAATTTTCTGTACTTTCTATGGATTTCCAGAGAAAGTGATGCTCCTCAGAATTTAGAAAAGATGGGTCTGGTTTTGCCAGTTATTTTCCTTTAAGGTATGGTACTGAGATCCGAAAAGGAGGATATTACACAGAATTTGTTGTTGCTGAAACAGAGGAAGAAAGATTAGACAAAAACCAGCTTATATGAGAGCTCTGACTTAAGTTAGTGCCAGGTACACATGGCAAGCTTCCCTGTTCTCCCTGCTGTTGTCCTTCTGCTGGACCCAATTAAGGGGTCAAGGTCAGCTGCAGGGTCCCTATGACTTCAGGAGCTAGAATAAAATGTGTTACTTCATATATTGTGTCATCACTGGAATCCTGGGACAGCTTCTCACATGGGAATCTTTCAGTTTATTGGACATTTTATGCATCACAGGTACACACGTGTGCATCTTCGTGCGTGCATGCCTGCCTGTTACAAAGAACAGACACACAACTTGAGAGCCTCTTTACGTTTTCACATACAAACAAAAACATCTTTTATGAGCCACAACCAGCATGAAGGCAATAACAGCTGGATAAGAATTTTGTGTTTGACATGCTTTGGTCAAGTATTTTTCCTTACAAATGAAAAATGAAAACTAAACAGCTTGTCCTGGCAATAATACATGCCTATGGGGAATACGAAGACCAAAAAAATGGTGCAGCACAGTTGCATGGGGTATCCTTTGTTAGGCCAGTTTCCAAAATTTTGTAAAACTAACTTTTTCTAAAGTTTATACATTTGCTTCTCAGGGACACCTTTATAGCTCCAAAGGTCATTGGAGGGACAATTTAGCTGCATCCAGAAAAGCCAACTTCTTGACACACAATCTTAGACTTATTGAAAAGATTCTCAGGCTGAGTCCTTGAATATCCTTCCTTAACTTTCACGCTAATTTGGGGCTGATGACCCTCCTTTTCAGTTGGAGCCCCTGGCCAATATTTGTTCTTATAGTGGACTTGGCTCTAAGGCATCCAACAGGTTCTATCAGGCTGGGCTGGCACTGCACGGTGCTAAAGGCAGGCAGCTACTCTGCTCTCATATGGTTCACAAAGTTTTTTAATGCTTCTTTCGAGATAAAAATTTTGTCCCTCCCTGCACCACCACCGCCCCCACACACCCACCCCTGTCACTTGTTCCTAAGCCCCGCCTGTTTAGTCCTATCAATTGTAGTAGCTTACCATCTTGTCCATGCTATGAACACCCAGGTCTTAGTTGTTTCTGATTTCCTTTCATCCTTGCTTCTGATCTTCTTGATATGCTTCTTCCTTTTCTGAAACACCAAGTTTTGGAATCCTATTTCTTAAACCCATATTTTTCATTGACCCTGTACTGGCTTGTATATTAAGTTCATCTATATTATGGACTCCAAAAAACACGGGGACTTGATGCTACATTGATTTTGTGTACTTCAGTCCTTGACCCACCCTTCCTAATTTTTCTAATAAGTCAACTAACAATTGTGTTTGTACAGTCTCGGCGATACCAATCAGAGAGCAAACCCCAGCAAACCCAGAGCAAAAATGAATAGCCCAGATAGGCTCAAGAACTAACACTGATGCAACAGAAAGGCAGATGCACACATCTGCAGAATCCAAACAAAACACAGTCAACCTAAATAAACTACATCTACTCTTTTGTAGCATCATTTGCTGAAGGCAGCAGTCTGTGGTGGTCACTGTTTTGAGGATAATAATGCCATCTAGTGAGAGAAAAGGCTCACTGTACTATTTATATTCTCTTAACAGGTACAATAGAGAACATTTTTGATTTATGTATTGAAACAGATGCATGAAAAGTGCACTACAGGAAATAAAATGTCTTCTCATGAGGGCACTTTTTTTTTTTAAAGGCAAGATGCTAACAGATTCTCAGAAAAACTTAAATATTCATTTGTAGGAGAAGATTTTATTATTTCTTCTGGACTTGCCTGTTATACATATATACTAAAAATTAATGTAAAAATGTTTTTTTTCTTATGGATTATTTTTCAAAAAACACTGTTTTTTTCACTGGTTTGCCTTTAAAAATCCATCTGGCAACTGATTACAATGACAATTGATCAGATAGATAAAAAACAGGATTCAAAGTTGATTTTATTTTTGTTGTTTTGTTGATTCCAGGAAAGGATGACAGACACTCTTTCTGCCTGTTAAGTACTTTTTTCTAATCCATATGTTACAATCATGCACTGAGAAATCTAAGAAAACATGAAATACACATGTGTTGTAATGAAATGCATGCAGACAAACATTCCTGAGCTAACACATCCAAAGAAATCTTAAACCAAGGTTTAAAGTCCCTAACTTCCAGGCAGACAAAATTGTCCAGGCAAAAAAAAGAATATATCTGCAAGAAGAATGGTGGGTAGAGATGCCTTAATTTTCTTAAAAGACCTCAAGTAAGCCAGAGGCTTCACTTATGTACGGCCCCTTTGCACTGCTGTATCTCATAGCACAAGAAACACCATAGCCTGACTAGCAAAGGGAGGAGAGGAGCAACGCGTATGGCCCATACAGTTACAACATGGGTGCATTCCTTTACTTTTTGCATTTTTGAGACCCAATCTGCTCCAAATGCTGAGCTTGGTGAGCTTGTGCTTATTAGGCTAAAAATATTCAGACTTACAGTAAGTGAAGGAATGTAAACAGAAGAGGTAAAGATGTATGGAGACTCCATGTCTGACCCCAGCAGCAGAGAAACAGGGCTTGAGGCTCAGCCCTTCTCAGCTCTGGGGAGCCTGACTGCATCCCTCCTGGCAACACGGCCTGATAACAACAGTGATAAGGCAGGAATGTGAACATAAACCGTGGGGGGGAATAAAACGCCTGATAACAGTTGTGGGAGAAACCCAGCAATGCTAAGAGCAAGCTAGTGCCAAAACTTGCCTGAGACAATCATCAGGCAGATTAAAAAGCAACCAGGAGTCTTTTGAAAAAAGGCATCAGCTGGACAAAAAAAGCATAACATTCATCTGGCCATTTGCGGCTGAGAGAAGTGGGAACGGTGCAGCGGTCAGGGGGGTTGGCACAGCCAGAAGCTGCCCCCATGGGCACTACTGCCTCTACGAGCTGCCCCCACAGCGCCGTGAGCATCCCAGCTCCCATGCTCCCCAGCAGCAGGGGATGCTAGGTGCCCACCTGTAACCCACAATGCCATGGGGTGGCAGGGTACGTAACCATGAATACGTTCCTCTGTGTGGTTGGGATAAGCTGCAGAAAAGTGTTTAGAATTCCATAGGCGTTTTTTAATGTCTCATGCCTGGTATTGGGGTTTACCTATTGTATTGCTTATATTGATCCTGAAAGCTTAGCATACTGATGGCTGGTTACTTGTTGTTAATAAATCCACAAGCCCCTTTGAGCCTAACTTAAACCATGTGGGTTGACCAGTTTTTTCCCTGAGACAGCAATACCCTGTATGCCAGGGTAGATCTGTGAAGCTACTTGGGGTACCTGACTCTTCCCACACAGGGGCCGATGCAGCTTCTCAGATGTATGAATTGCTCTGGGTGTCAAGACAACTTCAAGTTTGTTGATGCAGCATCTACGTCCCATGATATTTAGCTCCATGAAAGCAGCAGGTACCCAGCAATGCCTGAAACAAACTTCTGGCAAATACGTATATATTTGTCACTCAAGATTTGCTCTTTTCATTTGACAAACTGTAAGAAGGATCCCCAACAGAATTATGACTTCACAACTCACAGCTGTTATTTATGCCCTATAAAATGTCACCAACATCTGCTGCCATAGCTAAATGCAGAACTGCAATGCAATTTTAAGCTCTGATGTAAACAAACAAAAATTGATTCCAAACAATAGCATAAAAGGCAATAAAGCTGAAATAACCCTGAGTGTTTTAAAATCTAAGACTGTATCAAACCAGTGATATTATATAGAATGGAATTCATATGAGAATAGAAAACTTTAGTTTTAAAAATGTAGTTCTTATGTGTCTGTCTGAATAAATACAAGGTTTTCAAGCATTGTTCATATTTTTCATCTGTTCCTATGCCGCGCTGGCATTTCTGGTCCTCATGTTTAATATTCACAGAAAGACAGATGCGCCTTCACATAGTGCCTTAGGATCCGTCACCTCTGGGCACTTGAGAACTGCCAGAGGCACACTGACAGTCACATCCAGAAAGGGATGCTCTGGGACACCGAGCCAGACCTGCAGGCACCTCTTGTGTGGTGTCACATAGCACTCAGGCTAGCAGCCACCCTGACCTGGTGGCGAGGAACAGACTGACTTGCCTTGGGGCCACCAAATGACTCCAACTGTTCTTTCCAGCATCTGAAAATGGCTTTGATCAGTGAAAAAGCATCAGTTCTTGCAATGCAGACACCTGAAACTTAGACACATCTTGTGAAACACTTTTGAGAAAATGTAATTGCTGCCATGAGGGATGCTAATCTAAATATGCATTTCCAGATACACACAGCCTGATTCTCACAGTCTGTAATGAATCTCCACTCCCCATCATTTGTTTCCTTTGGTACGAAGAAGTAACTCCTCTAACATGGTTCACCTAAAGCAAAAGAACCCGTCCTGGTCTCCTAAATTCCAGTAAGTTCTTCACTTCTTATGCTCTTCTGAAAGGAGTCCCTGAAGAAACAATCAGCAAAGGACACTGGAGAAAGCACTGGGAGGCCAAAGGCTGGATGGTCAAACCTTGGGCCACTCTGTCCACTTGTTGGGGCATCCTGACAGCCAGTCCCCTAGCAGTAAGCTTTACTGGGATAGGCAACGATGGGAACTTTTTCCAAATGTGCAGCTCTAGCCACATACCCCAAAGGTGTGGGCTGGTGCCAAAGAAGCCAGAGCCCAGAAGCCATCAGAATAGCCCCAAACTGGAGTCATGTGAACACTAAATTGTAGAGGATGGAGCTGGTGCCAAATGTCAAGATCTTGCTAGTGCTAAATAAGATCAACGAGAAGATTTTCTCCACCTCTGGCTGATGGAAAAACTCACAGGTGGAGGGTAGCCAGTGAGCCTTTCCCAGAATATGAATGCTAGTTAACTTTCTACTCTGAAACAAACGCTCCTCCACCAATACTTGGCGATGCCAAAAGACCACAGCTACAAAATTTCCGCAGCACCATGTTTAGTTTGGCACACGCAACAAGGAAACCACCCTTGCTAGGTGATCTGCAAAAAGTAATGTCTTATAAACTTTAAATTTTCAGAGAACAATTCTGAGGGAAGGATATTTACAGATGGCTTACTACCCTGAGGACCCATACAGATTTCCCAGAAAAAACACTGAGAGAAAGACAGCTACAGATGGCTTACTGCCCTGAGGACCCATTTGGAGAAGCACAACTTGAAAGTGCACAGGAGCTGATAAATTCACCTCCAGATAGCCTACGTGTTCACAGAACTTGGAGCTGTTGGACGCTCTGAGATAGTGCTGCCTTCCAAGGCTCTAGCCCCTGAGGCTGGCTGGGACAACACTGTACCAAACAACTCTTCCTGGAGATAGCCAGGGGAGGTTGGATTTTGTCAAACAGCACTCGCTGAGGCTAGCAGGGTAGCATTTCTACCTAAAGTTTGGCATTAAGGAATGGAATAAAACAGCCTCTGCTCCGTGGACTATTTCAAGGACTTGTGGGGGATATTTAAGGGGATGCCAACCTCTCAAGCAGCTCCAAGAAAGCTCAGGAGTCTAAGGATGGACAAGTAAAGACCAGCCTGTGAAAAACCTGCAGGGGTAATTAAGAGCCAGAGAAGGCTAAAGAAGCCTCTGCATTCAGTGCAATATCCAAGGGATGGCAGAGAGTTTGAAACCAATGCAGACAGTGCTATAAGTGATTTAACAAAGGCTATCTAATAAGCAAAATCTACAGAAATGCAATGGCTGAGGACTTGAGGATTACTAATAAGGCAGGCCAAAGCCACATGACTAACTGCAGGCAAAAGAACTGAGCCAAGAACTAACGTCTAGGAAAAACATGGACTCCTGGGAGCTCTAAGAAAGCAAAAATGCTCCAACGCAGTAAGAGGAACTGACAGAGATGCACAACACCCCTCCCCTTCAGTTCAGCTGTGCGGTGGGTGGGTGTGCATTTCAGACCTAAAGGGCTGACCTCATGATTACAGCCAACAAAGACTACCTGGCTTCAGTGCTTGTACATAACCCACTAAAGGGGTTATAGTGCAACTATACATATAGGCAAAGCGCTTGGAGCAGAATTACGAATGTTTAAAAATGACCTAAAGGAAACTCACTTCACAGAAAAGATGGGAGTTAGTTATGAAATTAATCTTGTATATATAAATTGAATCTAATACTGTTACCATCTAAAAGGAAGCTCAGGCTAACTCATACTACAACTTATCAGTGCTTGCTTCTCAACTGTTGTAAGACTGGACCAAACTGGTGTTTGCCATTTATTTCCAGAGCACATTGCTAGCCATGTGAAATCTGCAAGTGACTCCAACTGTGGTTCCTTATCCCCTCCCACAAGGGAAGACACGGAGCCTGAGCCTGCCATAGGAGAGCCTGTATTCCTCAAGTCCTCTTAATCCCTCAGGACCTATTCAAGTCTTGTCCATCTAGAAAGGCTTCACAGAGATTATTTGTTTGCTAATTCATATCCACTGGCCCCCCTCTCAGGCATTCACTGCTCTCAGGTAAAAGAAGAGAAAAAGGCATCTTGGATATCTTCTGTGTACATTATCTCACAATTATTTTAAAAATTGGAAGTTTTATTAGCACTGCCTCTCTCAATCCATAACTAACTACAGACTGCCAGTAAGATTAGAATTAAAAAGCTGATGATGCAATAAAAGACCCCAATTTATGTAATTGAAGCTGTATATTTTAAAGGCCAAGAGTATCAATAATGCTGAACTGATGATAACAAACATTTGTCAGCCCTTAAAAGCCTTCAATATATACAGCAGGCAGAAGGCACAGATTTCCCAGCATTTAATATAATTTTAAAAGCTTAATGATTAATTCACAATTCATTACACTATGTTCAGTGGCCAATATGTTTGTCAGGTCCATGTCTACAAAGGATCTGTAGGAATCTAAATACCAGGCTATCTGCACTGCAGCCCCAAAGGAACAACGAGAACTCTGCAAACATACAGCCCAGCCTCCAAGATACCAAAGTCAAAGCTGGGAGACTAACCACCAGGTGACTTTATCCTGCAGCCAAGGCAGCCTAGGCTCCTGCAGATCCACCGCTTCCCTCAGCCGAGCCACTTAAATAACCCAGGGAGACAGCTCCATACAGACAAACTGCACTGCTGTACCCGGAGTCAAAGGATGTTTTGCTTTGCAATTTAATTGCCAAATGGGCTTAACACAGAAGTACAGCAAGAAGAACTAGTAGAAGAAAAAAGTTTCTGTACTTTGACCGTGTAACCGGTCCTTCGCTGCTTTACCTTGCTTTTTCTCTGGCTCCTCAGCTCATCGTTTCCTTCAGCTCAGGCCTCTTACTCCACCACGCTACACAAAATCTCATTTTTTCTGCTTAGATCACATACCACACCTGAATGTTCCCTGGCCTCATCACTGTAGGGAAGCACAGAGTAACATCTCCTTATCTTGCTCCTACAGGTGGGATGTACTAAACAAGGGATTCTTCCTAAGCACTCAACTTCTTCTCAGAAGCTAACTAAAGATAGTTAAGGGCAGGCTATTCTTTTACAGCAAAAATCAGGCTTAGTGGGGAGTGGGGACTGAGTAGGCTACAAGAACAGTTGCAGAAAGGACACCCATAAATGACCTGGGGTTGAACAGTTACGAGCATGGTGTGTTTGGGGCTGGCACAGCTGAAAACATGAAGAGGCTACATCCAGCTTCCTTGGCCCAGGAAAATCTCTCAGGCAACATTTATCAGCAACACTGTTATATTACATATGGGCTATTATTTACAGCATTAGTTTCTTACACTTATGGTTTTACGAAAGAAGAGTGAAATATTAAATTCAACAAAAATCTCCAAAGACGAGGACAATAACACCCTGGATATCAATTTCACAGCTTGAACTCATTAGATTCCGATCAGGATTATGGCTCTTACAGGCCCAGAGCAGGTATCTTTACTCCAGCTGCATAAACCCAGAATAACAGAAATTAATTATTTATACTTATAAAACACATATAAGATCAAATTCTCTGTTGCAAGTAATAAGGAAAAGTGCTGTTGACTACACTCGAAAACTTTAATATTATAAATGCCAGTACCAAACAGCTGCCAGGCACTTTTAAAATTAATTTTATAAAGGTACGCCAGATTTCATTCAGATTATGTGCTGTGAATTTGCTAGCAGCGAGATACACAATCCAGTTGATAGCATTATCAGGATAGCAGCGTGTCCACACATTAAGACAGATGCAAGGTTCAAAGTGCAATTTACAGATAATCATTTGGGCAAGATTATTTCATACTTGACTAATTTAGCTAACAATTTCAAAAAGGTGCTAATTAAAAACCGCCTAGGGCTGTCACTTGCTGCCAAAATTGCAGAGATGCTGCCATTGAAATGTTTCCTTCTAATTATTAAAGAAAGCATTTGGACTGGTTCAGGAGTTGGGAGAACAGACACAAACTTACCATACTATTAGCAAAACTCACTTTTGAAACTTCCTAAATCTGATTATTCCAACATTTTGGAGAGTTTTACAACACTAACTCCATGATTAAGAGGAAGAGATAATTGGGTGATACAGGCATCAGAAAGTTCTAGATCCTCAGGTATCTGGTTTATAAACGAACACTATCTTGCAGGCTTCTTTTCTTGTCTCAAGCGATGCAGGTAATTGATTTTTATCTTACTGGGAAAGGAAGTGAGAGAAATGAGATTTACAAATATTTTGCTGCCTGCTGCAATTGCAACTGTTACCGATAGGGCTAAGGAACTACTGGCAATTCTGTGTTGAAAAACTGCTGGATACTTTTGTACCAGTTAAATGGAAGATTCCCCAAGTCCTTTTCACCAATAAAGACTTGGAGCATTACTGGTGAGATAAACAAGCAGAGTAACCCACCAAACCTTAGTATTCCCTGTGCAGGATCAAATAAGACACCAAGCCCGCTGCAGATTCGGACAACACGAGAAAGGTCTACACTTTGCTCATGCTGTGACAAGCAGCTTCTCCCTCAGGGCTCCCACTTGCATGGGAGAACCATGTGCTCAACTACTGATCCAGCAAAACTGCTTCTCTAAAGACCAACGTTTTTAGGTTGTTCCTGAGACACCTTTAAAGGACCTGCAGTTCAGAGGTGCTCTATCTCTGCTCGCTGGACAGTAGGTCCCATCAAGGTTCCTCAGACTGAGCACCTAGCAATGGAAATAGTGAAAAAATCCCAGATCCATTCAGATTTCTTCTTTGGTAACACAGGTTACCTAAGTGAAGATTTGTGCAGGCAGAAAGGAGAACATTTAAAAACACCTTCAAAAAAGAAGGAAAAAGGTACATTAGTTTTCTGGAGGTCAAGAATGATCCCCATTCCCAATAAAATCTTCTAAAGCTGATTTTCAGTTCTGACATACCCAAACCCCTTGGGATTCTTTTACGCCCAAACTGTTACATATTTAGGGTATGATTCCAAGGCACCCTTTGGGAAAGCACATGCTTCTAGTATGCCTGAAGCACACAGCTTCTGCGCAAATCAGTGACATGTCTGCTTTGGTACAGGCGCTTGGCAAAATTCAGGAGACCTCAGCAATATTACAAAAGCTTAATCTCAGCCAAAGGCAAATGTCCTGCTTAATCTGGAAACAGGAACAAAAACAGGCACCCAACCAACTTTATACAGATCAGTGGGAAAAAAGATGTTAAAAAAAACCTAGGGGCAAGTAAGTTATTGATCTTTCCAGTGGTAAAGTTGTGGGGGTTTTGTTTGTTAGGTGGGTTTTTTTTTCTGTCTGTCCACCTCTGTCCTTTCAGCTCTTTGCCCTATGCATCAGATGGTTCCCACTCTCATGAAGTGGTGGCTTTCAGCTTCTTTCACATTTTTACACTTTTACAATAGGCAAAAGTTGAAGAAACATCTTCTACTTCCAGAGAAAGAGATGGCATTCTGGCCCACACTGCTAGCCAGCCAGGATTTGGGACTGTACTGGAGATGACATGTAGTGAAATAGCTTTTATACCAAAATGCGTATCACGATAGCAGGACTGGGGTCCAGCCCAGCTGACCCCACTGCCAGGATGGAACAGACCTCCTCAGCAGTTGCTCCTGAGCCACAAACTGAGGAGAAGGTATATTGAAACATCACAGAAAGAAAATACAGTTTTAGTTTACTACGCAAATAAAACAGCAAAAAGGGTCATAGGGCACGCTTCACAAACTGAAATAAGTGCAGGTTTGCCAAAACAAAGTAAAACAAGATCTTGTAATGAAAGTGGGACTTTAAATTAATGTTTTGACACCACAGACATGCAACGCCAAGCTGTTTGTTCATGGTTACCGAACACATTGGTTGCCACGTCATCTTGGCTTGA
Source organism: Falco peregrinus (assembly GCF_023634155.1). NCBI lineage: Eukaryota > Metazoa > Chordata > Aves > Falconiformes > Falconidae > Falco > Falco peregrinus. The sequence continues at coordinate 29,864,188 of NC_073725.1, read as the reverse complement.
AGCAGACAGGGGCCACGTTCAATACACTTGAAAAGATGCTTTGCTTGCACTTTTTGCTGCTACTTCTGTATCCACTATATGATTGAGTCTTATGCATTGTACATGCAGCCACTGCATATTTTTGAAACCCATTTTTAAATGTCTGAACACAGACAAAGCACCTGAAAAATGTTTCTGCTGACATAAAATACCCTTCTTCTACAAAAAGAAAACCATCACTTTATTTTTAATCAAAATTTGGCCTAGAAGGAAAAAAAAAAAAAAGAATCATCTCAAGGTTAAGAATATTTCCAATTTTAATTTGGCTTTGTTTTAATCTGAAGTGGTAATTAGTATTTCCACAACTACCATTGTGTTGTTATTATGAAGGACCGAGTAACTGGTTTCACACTATACACAAAAATCTTCAGGCCTGTATCCTCAGCTGTACAAGACCAGTACAATGCTGCTATCTACCAGAGCAAGACTTAGAGGAAGCATTTTCTGACCCATCGTTTATTAAAGTTACTTTTCTTATTACTCTCTTTTTGCTGGATGAGCCCAGAAATGATGGGATATTAACTGGCACATAACACCAAACGGTGAACTTTAGAAGTGGAACACCTCAAAGAAAGAATTGAGAAGTGGCTAAAAATAAGAGAAATCACAGCCGGCAGTGGCAGCAGTGCTCAAACAAACAAACCATTACAAACAGTGCATCAGGGAAACTAGTATCCAATTTTTCTTTACCTCTCAGACCTAAACAGCTGATGTAATCCCAGCTGTGCCTCTGTTAACGTCCCTGTATTGCTTTTGCTATCTAGAAACCTCATCTTCAGATCTTTTTAGCCTGCAGTATCATTCAGTGATGCCATTTTAGTATACTGCCCTTGCTTCTCTCATATTGTGTCTCTCACTATACAGACACAAATCTTAAAAGTGCTCTCTCTCACTCTTTAGGTCTTTCAAATGAAATTGAACACTGACTTTGTTTAAAAGGTCATCTTTAAAATTATACACAATAAATCTAACAGTGGTCAAAACCTATTTAACAGCTCTCCTCCCTCATCCCCACATTTCATGTCCATTGAATATTAAGCAGCACAAATCAAAGGATGGGGCTTGTTGGCTGCTTCAGACTAGCGACATTCCCTTTCACAACCATGGCATTAAAGCCTGATCTAGTGGCATTTCTATAATTAATGAGGCTAACCCAAAGACATGGACCACAAGCACTTCATCATTTCCTTCTGAACCCCAAATCTGAGCTATCATTTCCTTCCTAACATTAATTCCTCATTTATGTTCTTCCCCTGCATCTGTGCAGCTACTGAGGAGGGAAAGATCATCTTTCTTCCCATCGTAAATCATGCAGATGTGCTTATCAAGTCCAAACAGAGACTCAGGATCGTTTAGGAGAATGAAAAGCTAAAAATAATTTTTAAATGTCAGAAGCACATAGATATTCCAAAGGTTTCTCAAGATATAAATTAATCAAACATATTTATGATAATGTAAAATTAAGAAATAAAAGGTCCCGTATATCTTAGCAATTTCTAATGACTGAATTTTATAGTCATTTAGCCATCCAGCAACACCAACTGTCAAGCGATGGATCACTAGCATGACTTCAGTCAGTGTGGCTACTGTACTGCTGCCTTTGAAAATCTGAGGATGCATCTACCCGCAGCACTCTTCGACAGGCTGCTCTGTCCAAGGAGGTCCCCTAACACCCTTCCCACACCACCACCTTGCTTCCTCCTCCCTCCCTTCCTTCTCTGCACTCTTGCCTTGTTTGGGCTGCAAATCTCATGCCCCTGTGTGGTCTTTGTTCTCTGCCACATCTGCTTTCTGTCCCAGAGTATACGCTGATGCCCACTGTCCCCAGCAGCCCGTGTTCCTTGCGTACCTACATCCACAAGCTGCCACCTCCCAGTGTTAAGTCTTTTTCTTTGCCTTTACTGCCTCTCAGGATACAATTTTCCCCTCAAACTCACGAGGGCAAGTCAGATTCTGGCCCCAAAGGCTACTCTGCTCAAACAATCCATCCTTCCCAAAAACTCCCCTGGGGAAGCGACCAGTCTTTTGCTTTGCTTCCTTCCAGTTCAAGCATTGCCTCGCACCCTGCCACAAGGAAGGTGTTTGGAGACCCTGGGCATAGCATTGGCTGTGCCTCCTGCCCACCCGCTCACCCCTCTGGCCCTGCCTACTGGGGAGAAGCTCAGTTCCTGCTGTCTGTAGTGGGATGAGCTGGGATGGGAAGGAGATAGCTCAGCAAGACCCCATATCCCACACGTATCCCTTTTTGTGCAGCCACAGGTTGGGATCACTACACCCAAGTATTTTCTTCTAGCTATAGGCAGCACTCCTTAAAACAAGAAAACCGACTGCCAGGTCTCTCCCCAGAGAGGCATGCAGAAAGAGCACTCCCCCTGCCATCCAGCTGCTGCTGAGGCCAGGCAGCACCAGCCTCACAGAAGCCCAAGCAGAAGCAAGCCCTTTGCTCTCCCCATTTGCCTGGGGGTGAAGCAGAGGCAGGGAGAGCCAGGTTACCTCCAGCAGGGAAGCAGGGAAGCTTGGAGGCCCGTTCAGACAGAGATACTGCTCCATCCTCCCCGTGCCGCTCAGGGATTGCACATGTGCCATCTCAGCAGGCAGAGGCTGAGCTTCCTCTCATACTGAAGCTTGTGTCTTATCTCCTCTCCAGCTGAAAGCACACCTATGTTTGCTGCAGCTGCTGGCAGCTCTCAGGCTCCTGTCACCCCGCTGTGCTGCGCAGGTTGCGGCGGGCTCCGTGCTAAGGCAGGCAGTATGGAACCAGAGGCTGAAGCCTCTCACTCATTTATCTCGCCCCTGCCCTTTCTAACCGTGGGCATAAGCATGCAGATCCAGGAGGATGGATGTCATACAATAGTCTAATGTGCCAACAGTTAAAACCAGATTATTTATCTTCTATGTTCTCCAAAGGGCAAAAACCAAACTACAAATCAAAATGTGTGACTAAACAAAGTAAAACTATAATCAAAAGAATTCTCTCATCAGCTCACGATGTGGCTCCAGTTTATGCAAAATTAATATCCAGAAGCAAATCAGCATCAGCACACTACATACAATACAGGACAACTGACTGTATTCTGCTGAGAATGGTTATTTACTGCTTAGATATTGTCATAAATGCAGACTTGTAAAGTTGTCATGAAAATTTCCATGTGCAAGCACACCACTTTCTTCCCAAACCTTGCAAGAACCATAAAGAAGTAGAAACAAAACACCTTAGCAACAGCCTAGCTTTCAATGAAAAAAACAGACATGTCTGGGAGATGTAAACTTTTCCCTATCTTCTGTTAATGCAGGTGACTCTTTGTAAACAGATACAGAAAAGTAACATAGCTGTCCTGAAGACCAAGTCTAAGTAACAATACATTACTTCAAGAACACTGAAAAGAAATAAAGGGGGGGGGGGGGGGGGGGCGGTTTGAGGAAGAACAGCAAACGCTCTCTGTTCACAAAACAGGATTCTGTCTCTCCCCTAAAGTGCTCAAGTCCCAGCTTGCAGCTTGGCAGGGAAAGATGAGAGACCATCGTGGGAGAGTGGGGGACGGCCAAGACAGGGGACAAATGACACCTATGCCATCACAGAGAACCCACAGTAATGAACTCACAACAAAGCCATGCTGGTAAGCTAGGCAGGATGCACTGTGATTCTCCCGAACATTCTTCCCCAGAAAAAAACAGCTTAAAATAGAGAGGGAGGCCTGCCTGACTCCATGATCTTTCCGTGCTGGTGTGCCAATGGAAAAAGCCCAGTAGAATATAGTCACCAAAATTATGGCCCCATCTGAGGCATAGTGCTAGACAAGGTCTAATCCAAAACTTTACTTCAGTGAATGCTTTTTAAAATCAAAATCTAATCCAACCAGAAGTCTATGCCATGAATTGTTTCATACACGTGTGTCTTCTTGTTTCAGGTCAATTTTTTCCCCCAATCATTGCCATTGGGTTACAGGAACCTAGTGCTGTGGAAACCATTCCTCTGCAGCAATGGTTCACAGCAAGGCTCATCACGCAGCACAGTCGGAAGCTGTTTCCTCTGCTGGTAAAGTCTCTAGCATTTATCTGTACCGCTGAAGGGAAAAAACAAAATCAAAAGTACAAACGACCAAAGTCAGCCTGCACATACTGACTTCTCATGCAGAGGACCAGCAACCCGCTCTGCCCCACCACGCACTGTGCACTATGGCTATCAGGCCCTCAGCTACTTTCCTTAAGGATCTTCCTCTCCCTGAGCAGTGAGACTGCTAATCCCTGCAGTCTGCAAACTGGCATCAAAACCAAGAGACAAATGATACACCTATCTGTTGGGGGAGGCCTGCCTGACTCCATGATCTTTCCGTGCTGGTGTGCCAATGGAAAAAGCCCAGTAGACTATAGTCACCAAAATTATGGCCCCATCTGAGGCATAGTGCTAGACAAGGTCTAATCCAAAGCAAAATACAATTCAAAGCCAGGCTTTTGGAAAAGACTTGCAGCGGAGCCAAGTGCAATAACCCTCCAAAGCCAAAGAGAAAGCTTGTATTTGAACATCAGTAATACTGAGGGACTTGCCCTGTGGGCAAAGACAAGGAAGACTGCTGCCAAAAAATCTGTGGAATATTCAATAACCCCCTGCTGCGATGTGATGGTACTTTATCTGTCAATGAAGGCTGTCAGCAAAAAGTTACACCCCAAAAATATTTTGTGCACACTTAAATCGAACAGTGAGTTGAAATCAGCCAAGCCTTTGCCTAATTGGCAGCAAAAGCCCCATGGTCTGAGTAATTAATAACCTTTGGGCACTCAATATGCACTCACAGGTGGCAGCCAACTAGGCACAGAGCTCTAGACTGAAATTAAAGAGTATCAAAAGCAGATTAGGGATAAAAATCCATACACGTTATCTTTGCTCTTCCTTGTTACACGAGCCTTTGGAAAACAGCAAGGGCTCACTTTAGCCTCCTTTGACACGCTCACACAACGAAGCATTCCACATTGCGCCTGTGGCACTGCCATGTAAAATCTTTCCCATTTTTTAAGCGTTTCTTACATTGCTACCACCTTCCCTAGATTCCCCGCTACAAACCTCTGGCATATACTACCTACCCTGAAAAAGCAAATTTATCATTAAACATCCACAGCAGCACTGCTTGGATAAATTACAGACGGATTAACCCTGCCAGGCCCCACCGACAAGGTCTCCTCAGCCCGAGCACAGGCTGCCGGCCATGGGCCGCCATGAGGGGAGGCCTGGGCGGCTCATGGTGAGCAGCCGCCCCCCGGCCTGTCCTGCGAGGGGGGCCCGGCAGCCCCCCGGGGGGTTGCGGAGCTCCCCCCTTGAAGGACATGTCGGGGGGGTGCTGCTGGGGCCCCCCTCCCCCGGCATGACATGCGGGGGGGGGGGGCTGCGCCCAGGCTCCCCTGACGCGGCACCAGGCCGCACCGCCCTCCTCAGTAGGCCCCAGCCGGCCTTGACGCTGACGCAGCCCAGCTCACACACCGGAATGAAAAAACCCCAACCAACCAAAAAAAAAAAACCCAAACAAAAAAAATCCCCAACCCCTCCCTCAAAATCTTCTCTTTTCTTCCTAAAACAAGCCCGCCCCGCCGCGCGGCGCGGTGACGTCACGGGCTGCCGCTGTTGTGCGACGTGGCCTTCAGCCGGCAGCGCAGGCGGTGAGGGTCCCTGAGGGGACGGGGGCTGAGGGACCGGCAGGGCCGGGGGGGGGGAGGGGTGTGTGGGGGTCCCTAGCCCTCCCCCCCGGGTGGGGGCGGGGGGAGCCTTTGGAGTGAGGCCGTCCCGAGGCGCGGGGCGCTGGGCGGGCCGGGCGTCGCGGGGAGGAGGCCTGGTGTCGCGGGGAGGGGGCCTGGTGTCGCGGGGAGGGGGCCTGGCGCTGAGGGACCCCCGGCTCGGGGGGCCGTGGTGGTCGCGACCCGGTGTCCCGCCGGGGTGGCGGCGCTGGCAGGCGCTTGCGTTGGGAACGAGAACAGGCCGTGGTGTGTCTTTTTCAAAAAAGCAAGTTTGGGCTTGGGGATGCGTGTGTCTTGAAACGGGTGGGTTTTGGCTATTCGGATGCCTTCAGTAGTGCTCTCAGAAACCGGCGTGGGGGGGCATCGGCTGAAAGCAAACCGTGATGGAGCTGCTGTTTTCTCCTTTTATGCTGAAAGGCATAATTTTTCATATTTTTGCAGGCAGGCATAGGTCCTCGTGTCTATCTACTGTTAGAGAATCTTTATTTTCTGTAAAGTGCACGTATCTGTTAAATTCCAGTTAGGTTGGAATACGGTATTTTTTAGTTATTTTTAGTTATCATAAGTCTTTACAAATTTTGTTGGTAACTGACAATCTTTATTTTCTGTAAAGTGGACGTATCTGTTAACTTCAAATGTGGTATTCCAATCTAACTGGACTTAATATCTTAAGTCTTTACAAATATTTTTGGTAACTGACAGTGTCTTTTTTTTCTGTAAAGTGGACGTATCTGTTAAAGTCCAGGTAGGTTGGAATACCACATCTGAAGTTATCTTAAGTGTTTACAAACTTTGTTGGTAGCTGCTGCTTCTGCTTGTGTAATTAAAAAAAAATCTGTATTTCAGTATATACGTGGTGCCACCAATACCAAATCTATCTTTGCAGGTAATCATGGATCAGGTAATGCAATTCGTGGAACCCAGCCGTCAGTTTGTAAAAGACTCCATACGACTGGTTAAAAGATGCACCAAGCCTGACAGGAAAGGTAAAGCACACAAAAAAACCCCAGAACACAATCCTTATTTCATCTTATATCTCTACCATGTATCTTTTCCACATGTGACTTACGTTGATTCATTTCTCAGCTGAATGTGTCTCAGCTTCCCATATGAGATTTAAACTTGAGCAGCTGTTCAAATATTAATGGACTTATGGTTCTATATATAATAAAGTCAAGTGTATCCTTTTCTGGTGTTTACATAGGTGCGTGAGTGGTACTAAAACTCACCTTATGAAATAGGCTAAGTAGCTGAAATTAATGACTTTGAGATGGGCAAGTAATAATTTTCATGCGTTAGGTAAACTGATCTGAGAAGAACTTTTGTGCACTTTGAAAAGAGAAATGCAATGATCAGGTTTGACTGATTGCTGTCAACTTGAGGAAAATTCTGGAGGAAGCTGCTTGTTACATGACCTTGGAGGATACACTTCATTTTAGGAGACTCAAAAGGAGCTAGGATTTCTTTTTGCAGTGCCCATTCAGTACTTCTCAGTTGTCAGCAACTGTTTGATTGAAAGAACTGTGTTGTTTAAAAGAGAAGGTTTGGGGAATTTTCGAAAGGCATTAGAGAGAAGCTATAATCATAACCAGAATGCACCTGGTTGTCCATAATGGTAGTAGTTATGATGCTTTATTCACGTGCTCAGGATGAAGTTTACTGACATCTTTTGAGATCGGTGAGGCACTTCATTGTCAGACTGGAGGGTTCTGAGGGGCTGTTGACCTTAGTCCACTTTGTGGTTGCTGTCTTAAAATAGTTGAGCATACCACTGAAGTAGTCTATTTTTACGGGGTCTTGCTGTCTTCCTGTGACAGCTGTAATGCAGCTTTTCCATTTTTGATACTGTATTGGGGATTATGAAGGAAAAGTAATGGAATACAAGTTATAAATTTTTATGGACTGTGGGTATTTCTGATTCTGCTCATTGTTTAAAAAAACTGAGATCAGCCATGCTGTGTGGAAAGCAGCATCTTCTCTCTTAAAATCTCATCTGTCTTCTGAAAAAGTGTGTTTGTTTCTCAGTGTCAGTGCAGTTTGCTTTTGAACTGCTTCCTGTGTTAACAGTACCATTTTCCAAAGAGAGATCTCTCCTTTGGTCACTGTGGTGCACATCTCCTGTATGCCATATTTTTTGGGTTTGCAGAGTTCCAGAAGATTGCCATGGCAACAGCAATAGGCTTTGCGATAATGGGATTTATTGGTTTCTTTGTCAAACTGATCCATATCCCAATCAACAACATCATTGTGTAAGTAAATATGACCTTCAGTTTCATTACATTTAACTCCTGTTTTTACCTGTTCAATTTTAAATGGAGGATGTTAGCGAGCCCTGCAGGATCCACTTTGCTTTATTATCTGTGTATTTCATGTGTTAGCGTAATACAACAGGTATTACATGATTCAAAGGACTTGATAAGGAGTAGGTTGTTCATTTAGAATGCTGCAAAATAGTAGATCCATAGTTCTTCAGGGGTTTTTTTTTGAGTGTTCTGTTTAAAAACTGAACATCAAATACTTTTATTTCTAGTTCCTCTGTGTGTGTTTGACCATAGAACATTTACCTTTACTTGGATCTTATGTGCTCTTTACTGTTTCCAGTTTATAATTTGGGTATCCAAAGTAAAAGTATGGGTGGTAAGATAGAGAACACTGGGTGAGTGTGCTGGAGGGTAACAGGGCATGGAACAAAGTTGGTCTTGTTTTGTTTTACTGAGTGCTAGATGTGTTTGAAACTTTGTTTTATGTGTAACTGCATTCTGTAAAATACCTTTTGGAATTAATGTTGCAGCATAAAAAACCTGACCCTTAAGTTGACTGGCAGCCGCAGTACTGACACATTAACGCTACCAATTAAAACAACGCAGATTCTCCAGAGCTGATGCAATCCCTTTTCTAGCACTGGAAGAGGTTAAATGCTATTCTGTGACTGTGACTTGTGGCTTGCTTAGACCTATAAGAGTGGTCCTCTAGGCAAGGAGAAGCTTTTGAAAATAGGAGATAAGCTGCAAGGGTAGTAATGTTTGTGCTAACAAGGCAACGGTGGGAGCATAAATTAGACTTCAGATGGGATCACTTCATCATACCTGATTAGTTGAAACTGATTACTTTGTTCTCTCAACAGAGGTGGCTGAATATTCATTGTGAAGAACAAGACGTTGTGACGCTTGCTGCAAGGATTTCACAGCTTTAACTTGTTTGCTATTAAACAAGCTCAGTTTGGGTTTTCAAACACTCTTGTCATCTTATTCCTCTTCTGAAGGGTATGCGAACATACCTGTCTACATTACAGGTTTTTGGCTTTTTTTAGTAGAATGTTTTAGTTGTTTTGGTTTAAGGCTTTGTCCAGTAGGGTATTGAAAACCTCCAAGGGTGACAACAGTACAGTCTCTTTACAGAAGCTGTTCCAGTGCTTAATTTACTGTTTAGTAAACAGCATTGTTCCAGAAAAAGTAGACAGAAAGAAAACAGCATTACTGTATCCTCTCAAGCGGTGATTTAAAAGTTTATCAGCTAGAATCCTCATCACTAATTTCTGGAATCACCATCATTACCCCTAATTCCTTTCTGCATTTGGAAGTCCTGTTAGGTTGTATTATGTACCTGACTGGAAAAAACCTTCCTCAAATAAAGGAACTTGCATTGACAGTCCTTATTCTGATGGCATAATTAAGAAAGCCAAACTTACCTGGTTATTGAGGTACACAGTTTGAGGTTAATGTAGTTGTCAGAGACACTAGGCAGTCCTTCCGCTAAGCGACAACTGGCTCGTGCTGTTGGATAGGATACACACCTGATTGGGGTACTGGTTCTATAAGACAACTCCATGTAGAATAAAGGGCTCAGCATTTGTTGACCTGGAAGTTTCCATTATGAAATGATTGAGTATTTTGATTTTAAATACTAAGCCTGCAGAAACTCTGGTAGATTAAATGCTCTTTCTCCTCAGATTGAGATGAAGAGATTTATAATTCACTCCAAACAACTTCTTGTAAGCATCTGGTATTTGCAGAAGTTACAATGCTACTTCTATTACAGACTGAAAGCACTTAATACTGGGAAATTGGATATTGGTACTAGAGCAAAACTGAAGCTTCTTCAGGACACAAACTTGTTTCCTAAGTAGAAATGTTCAGTTACTACTCTTGAGAAACCTTCACCAGCACCTACATGTGTTACAAACCAGGACAGGAAAATGAGATTAACTACTCTTAGTGCTATCACAGTTATACTGTGTGCAGCAGTGTACTGTATTTCCTTTTGGTAAAAGGGGAAGAAAGGGGAAGAAATAGTTCAGTGTTGGAATAAAATACTTTGCAAAAATAGTCTGAGCTAACCATAGAGAAGCAGTATTGGGTGTCCTGATTAAGCAATGTGAGGTGCCAGAGTGAAATACTCATTTATTGCTACTGATCTTGATTTGATTTCCAGTGACTTTTATTTCGGACTTGGTTTCCGTCCAGTACGTAAAACCAGTGCCTGCTTGTGTCTTTTGGAACAGCTTTATTGTCTTAATTCTGTGAAATTTTGCAGTAATATGAGTCAGATCAGAAGAGGCAGCTGTAGCTGATTATATTTTGATAGCCATTGTCCACAGCAAAGGCTTGTCTGTCTCAATGGTCACAATCCCGGAGTCATCGTAGGTGTTGGAAGTACTGACGAGTGTTCCAAACTTCAGCACCTGGTTAGCTAGGAAAAACAAAGAAGAGACTTAGTGGTAGTCCTGAAACAAATGCATTGATGTGCATTTATTGTAAAGACTGCTGCTCCCACAAAGGAAAAAAACAGCTGAGTAAATCAAACACAGATAAACAACATCTAAAATAGCTATGTTTAATATTAATTAGAAGGCTTGTGTGAACTATCTGATGACCTGTAGAAGGGAATAAATTAATACTTAATCCCCAAATTAGCATTTTGAGTTTAGAGCAGATTATTACAAAAGCAGATTGTTGAATATTCCCCAGAGTTTCACATCTGGAAACTTGCGTTTCATTAGCATCAGCTCAAGTACCAGTGCTAGACAAGGTATTTAAAGTAACATGAGGCAGAGGATCTTACTGTAGGTCCAAATATGGGATTTGCTTCAACTCGGCAGAAAGCCTGTAATCTCTTAAAACGGGAACAGTTCTAGAGCAAAGGTCACAGTTAAAAGAGGTATTATTTAACAGTTTTTGGTTTGAAGTAAGTGACTTGCATCTTTTCTTTGGTTGCCTACCTAGTGAGGTAGGTGTCTATGTGCATTAGAAACCAAGCAGTGTTACTCTAACAAATAGCTAATGTGAATTTTAGGAGATTTAACCCATCTAACAGTTGTAACGATAGTTCTGAAACTTCCATGACGTTTTAAACAACTGTTCTGTGTTGTTTTAGCTGATGTGTTTTAAGGGTTACGTAGACTTTTAGAAGCTGAAACTAAAGATGCAAGCTGCCCCTAAACAAAAAAACTCAAATGCAGTTTATCTTCAACTTCCTCGCTTTTGGAGATGGCATTGCTTGCATTTTGCGAATGTATGAACTTCCCCAAAGGCACTTGTAAGACTAGTCAGTTCTGTGTTAGTCCTTGCTCATATAAAGGTTCAGAGCAAGAATGCTGAGACTATTCTTCGTTTTAGTCTGTAAAACAAGCCAAATGACAGCTCTTCTTCACTGGTGACAGAGTTACATTTCCATGGGGGATACAAGGAGAGCTGCAGCTGGGGAGAATTGTTCAGGCAGATCAGTGAGTCTGTGTGGCCTGTCAGAGTTGCCAAATCATGTGTTAATACTGAAGGAGGAATCCTCTGGATTTGTTATCAAGTAGCCCACTGCAAACAGAGATCTCCCTGTGATCAAGTGTGCAAAACAACATGTTAAGCTCTGTTTTGTGACTTGCATAGGAAACAAATATTCCAGTTGTGGATGCAAACATGGGCTATAGTAAATGTAGGTGTGGTAACGTATTACAGTGCATGTTAGACTGTCTACCCGTTGCTGCACGGAAGGAATTGATCCTGCCAGGCTGTATGGCTTGACAATGAGAGACAGTCTGACAAAAGGCAGGGCATATACAATGTGGTTCAGTGTCTCTTCTGCCAAATCTGCATTTGTTGCTACTTGTTCCTGCTCTCACTCTTCTATTTAGCCTGAAACAAACTGAAGACAAGGTTTCAGCTGCTAGCTGTGTCTGGGTGGAATGAGAGTAACACCTGAGTTTCACTACTGCTTTAAACTGAAGAGTCCTGCCATTTGAATCTCTCAGGAGGCTGGAGCATAACTGCAATGCAGTGCAGAAGTTCAGCAAAGGCTGGGGGGTGGGGGGGGTGGGGGAAGTACTGTACTACATCAATTATGTCCCTAAAATGAAGGTGCTCAATTCTATCAGGGTAATTTTGGACACACACGCATGCGCTAGTGTTAGGCAGGCTCCTAGACAAATGCCAGGACAAATGAGTTTTGGTGTTTGCCTCTGGAAGGGACAGCGGAGGCTGATGGGGTTACACCTTGCCAGAAGCTGATGCGCTGGACTGAGTTGCCAGAGAACCCAGATTTCACCCTTTGCAGGCAAACAGGTTATTTAGTGAAGGTGAGGTAACGTGCAGGCAGAATTCCCTGTATAAAAGTCTCCCAAAATACTGCGTTAAGTGTCATGGTCAAGTTATAAATCTTTCCGGTCAGTTTTCTAAGTAGGAAAGAACCTGAAATAGTTTAAAATATTTGCCAACACACAAATTACCCATTTTTGGTTGCTATATGTTGGAGCTTGAAGGTGATGAGGGGGAGGAAGAACTTGGTGGATCAACTGTTCTGTATAAACCCACTCATTTAGTATCATTTATCACTTCTTGCTCAAGAATGTCAGAATAATTCTGTTTCAGCTTTGCATATGAAATAATGGCTCTGTAGAAGGCAAGAATTAAGAACAACATGGCAGCTTAATGAAACAAAATCTAAAGCAGTATTTTTTCATGCATAAAATTAAGTAAAAATGGGAGCCTTTTTTTTTCTTGAAATAAAAAGTTCTTGCCCACTAGATGGAGCCTTTTATCTTTCTCCACCAGATTTTCTTTGTGCAAGGGATCACAGTTTGAAGTGAAAAAATGCGAAACCTATAAAACAGTACTGCTGATTCATAGGGCTCAAATGGACCAGTTCCAAGTACTTGGTTTCACAACCAGCCAACATTTCAACTAACATAATTAAAAATGCATACTTTCCATTCAATAAATGAACAGTAACTAATGTGAAAAACTAGGTTTAAGCCAGTAAAGGAAATAAAAGGATGTGCATACCTACTGCTTCTAGGAAAACTTCCTGCTGTGTCATGCATTATGATATGAAGTTTGCAAGGTCAAAGAAGTGGGAAGTTTTATCAGTTCATGCCTGATACGTTCCCTTTTTTTAAATGGTTTTCAGTCTCTTAAGACCTAGCAAGAGCTTATGTCTTGGGGGGAAACAAAAAGAACTATTACCAAAAAAACCCAAGCCATTCTCGCTATTGAGATTATTTTTCTAAAGTGCATTCCAAAGAAAACAACCTTTTTATTTTCTAATATTCAGTATAGTTTTGTATAGTACCAAAAATTGTTTGAATAAAGGATTTCACATAGTGATTTTATTTTTTAAATCTAAATTTCAAAAACGCTAGGATTTTTAGATTTCTGTAATTGAAAGTAATTTTATTTTGGATCACTGAGAATTTTCTTTTAGACGAACAGTAGTTCTATTTTTTTCAATGAGAATCTGCCCTTTTCTAGCAGTGTTAAGACATTTTTATCCCTCTGAAACTTTGCCTATTGCTTTGGTTCAAATCAAACCATGTTTATTGATAGTAGACCGTTGATGAGAAAAATACTCTACCCAGATTCTCCAGCATAATTATACTATTTCTTATTGCTCTCCGTCTGCAATGACTGTGTGGTTCAGTGGCACTGAGCCTAGGTGGCCATGCCTTCCAGTAAAGCAATGGGGGTCATTGTGCTTACGTGAGAAGGTAAGTAAGTAGTAGTTCTGTGGTGTGGTTTTGAAGTCTGACAGTTCTGGTCTTCAGAACTAAAAGCAAATGCTATTCCTGCTCTTTTTTTTTTTTTTTTTTTTTCTCCCGGTGGTGGGGAGATGAGGCGGGATGGGGAGGGGACACACGACAGGACAGTATGACACAGCAACAAAAAAAAAAAACCAAAACAAGCCCAAAACAAACCGCAAACTCATTATGAGAGATTTTTATGGTCTGCCCTGTTCCTACCAATAACAAAAGATTCTCATTTCTGTCTGATGGATTGCAACGAAGCACTAATTCAGACCTAAATGTGGTCATAGGCAGGGCTTGTTTCGATGTAGTGGAGGAATGTTTTTCTAGCAGTTTTAATTTTGTTTAGCACATGGCTGAATCTGTCAGGGTTTGAAAATGTTGGAAATAATTTAGAGAAGAAATCTGAGGGCTCATAGGTGAGCTTCCCAAAGGAGCGTAATCACAAAGATCATTATTTCTCAGACATCCCTTTTGCTGACCAAATTATATGACAAAGGCGGTCTCATTAACCCTGACTGCGTGTTGCCACTGTCTTATTGCTTGTCTTCTGATACTTTTTTTTTTTTATATATATATATATACACACAATTCTAAGGATGCCATGCAGAAATTGTTAATCACAGATCTAAGACATTGAAAACTGATAAATCTTATGGTTGCCGGAATAACATTCAGAAATGTTAACAAAATGCAACCTATAAGTAATGGAGCTATTATAAAAAAAATAAAGTCCAAACCTAAAAATGTAATTTAAAACCTCTTATATTTATCCCTCTACCATGGCTGGGAGATGTATTTTTTCATTGCCTGTACTGAAGAAGAGACCTCAGCCTTGCTTGCAGTGTGTTCACCGTTGTGCTGCAGGCTTTCAGCCTGGAAGCTGAGATATCATGGGGACTAACTAACTATACTGGGTCTCGACGTATTAGGTGCCACAGAAATCCTCAGTATCTCTTAATAACTGTACTCGTGATCTAGTAGGCTTCGTTGTACTATTTAGGACACTTGAATGTAACCCCAGTCCAGCAGAAGAAAGCTCATATCAAGGTCTCATGTACATCATATAAGCTGCACTTTAGGAGAGGCACGTATAGAGAAAAAACATCTCCTTAAACATACCATATATGGCAAAAGCAAATGATGTCATTAATTTGAAAGGCTTAATAGAACAAGCAGGCCCTCTGGTTATTCCTACGTCTATACCAAAACCACAGCGAAATCTGGACAACCGAGAGAGGTGCTTTTCCCTGCAGTATCTAATGGTCATGCTGGAAGTGGAGCCTACGAGGTGCAAGTCCTTCCCCACCGAGGAGCTGGAGGAGTGAAGGAAGTGATTTTGGTGTGAGAATGGCAGAACAGTAATGCCTCATGCCTTTTATCTGACGACATGCAGGCAAATAGAAGCTCATAGGAAAGCCCTTGAAGACACAAGCATCCCCACCAGTGTCCCCCTTGATTTCACCAACAAGTCGGGGTCTTACTACTGTTACCACATACGGCTGAGAACAAACCACCGGCACGCGAAGCGTGTCCCACATGGATCCCGCAGTATCTATACTGTGCTTCTTGTCTCAATGACTTCCTGCAACATGCAAAGTCACACCTTGGTGATTTCCACCCCTGAAAACAGGAATAGGTATCAGAATGCAAGCAGATTGCTACTGCTGGCATGGATGTTTGGAATATAAAAATAATTAATTATTAATTAAAAGCCTTATTAGAGTGAATGTAATCCTCTTCCCCCTAGCCAAATACTGCATCAAAATGATAGAAAATTAAGATCAATAAACTGAAACACAAGTTACAGTGAAATATTGAATTACCATTTGGTATCCTATTACAGTTTATCTGGAGAGGATTCCCTGAAGTTCTCTGTTGGGAGCAAAAATCTGCATTTAAATGGAGATGCATTAGTAACGCATGAGCTAGTACTTTGCAGGTCACCCTGTGTCTGCAGAACAGCAGCATTAATTTTGCTATTTAAAAATAAAAACCAAATAGTATATAGACTGATTTTTCCTTTCATTCCTCCTAGTTTTACTCTTGTGATTAGACTGACTTCACTGGAGTTAATCTTGATTTACACTGATGGATACAAAGGAAAAAACTGGGTCCTTGATCTCTGTGCAGCGGGAACTGCAAAACTGGAAGTTGCAAATAACAGTAATTTACAATAAAACATGAACTATTTTCAACAGTAACCCAACACAGAAGCGCCACAAGGGCTTGCCATGTCTGCTGGGAGGGGACGGGCTGGCCTGCCATGGCACAGGTCACCTCAGGGCTGAGGGGAGTTCTGAATAAGCCAAGAGTGCACGGGGCAGGGTATGGGGCAATTTTTACAACTATTGTAACTTTTGGTACCTGGTTTTGTAGCACAGAACAGTGGGTTTGTAAGCTCAGCAGACTGGTACGAGAGGGCTCACGAAGGCACGGAGAGGATACGGGGCGAAGGGGAGCCAGCAGGCAGGTTATCCCACTGGCTCTAGTGCTGGCAAAGGCAGGCTCTGGGCTGCCTGGCCCCACTTCGGTGGCAATTTGGGAGGTGACAACACAAGCACTGGCTGTCAAGGCTTAACAATTTCATTTTAAAAGAGAGAAAAATTATGTTAACAGAACTGTGTGTTCTGCCCTGGAGAGAAACCACCTATGCTGGGTGAGCCTTCAGAAGTGCAAATGGATGTCAGAAGTTTTCACATTTATTTCCAGCACACATATTTTTTCCAGCTTTGTAATCACGGTGGGACTGTAAGAATAGCTCAGACTCCTCCTGTCACATCACCTGCTTGTGGCAATTTAAAGTGAGAAGCTGATAAAAATGATGCTAAAAAATAGAGTGCTTTCTACATTAATGTCTCTTCTGCTACTACTGCTTCTCCAAAAGCAACAAGAATCATTAACTGCAGGAAGTTTCCATGGCTAGTAGTAGCATCGTAGCACTACTAACAAGACGTACACCAGTGCTCGCTCAAAATCACTTTGGCCTCTTAAAGTGGCCCGGAACGTCTGACATGGATATACTGTTTGCAGTAGTGCCTTTCTAGACTAGATACGATAAAGCTGTACCAATACTACAATAGCAGATGTGATTTACCAAAAATTTAAGTATAAAGCAAGTCAGGGAACTAGCTGGTCTGGAAGCAGTTTTTTCTTTTCACTAAGCTAAAAGCAAAGTCAGGCTATGAACTAATTTACAGAATTTAGTTTAGCCAGTAAGAAGCAGAGTGCTTACTTCATTTTTTTTATGCTTTCCAGTAAGTTTGTGTAATGTTTATCAAACTACCTACAACTCTGAGGGGCTGTATAAGTGACAGGTACTATTAATAATACTGTTAGAGCAGTGAAGAAACAGCTGCAGAAATAAAATACAGCTTCAGTCTGACAGTCACTACTGTGGAGATCCGGCATATAATCTAGACAAAGTAACTTGTTGCTAATTTGGTCTGTCTCTAGTTCCTGCTGTGAGATAAAGAATGCTATTCTCATGAGAAAAGGGGGCAAGAGCAAGGGGCTGAGCTGCATCAGCTAAGGGGCTGAGCTGCATCAGCTAATGAATTGTTGTATTTCTAAGCTTACCTGTAAGACAATTCATAGCGCACATCATCCTATCATCTTTCCATGATTTAGAGTCGTTACTTAGTCACACAAAGCTGAGGATGGCAACCTGGTATAACACTGAAACCCAAGATTAGCTAAAAACAATGGCATTCTGTCTCGGCATTTAGGTCTGAAGCTCTGGTTTGACATGACAGCAAAGAACCTAAAAATACTCGTTATTTTGAAAGCTGCTACACAGCCAAGTTGATATGATGCATCTAAGGGTGAAATCTACTAAATTTGTTCCAAATGATCCTAGCAAATGACCACCCACAGTGCTGCAGAAAGGAGCGAAATTCCCCCTGCGTTCCTTGTGATTGGGCTGTTGGAGGCAGGGAAGAGAGCCAGGGGAAGAGAAAGGAGAGGCAACATTTCCCTGTCCCAGATCTCAGGGCTAGCAGGCTACAGCCATGTACTCAGGCTTCAAACAACTTGGCACCAGAAAGCTTTCCAACGCAACCGGATCTAGGACTGACCTTGATCAGCATCTTGCCTCTAGCTACAGTCATTTCCCAGCACTTCATATAAAGATGAAAAAAACACCCCTCAAAGAAACCTATCCTTCAAGGGGTTTTTAAGTGTGGTATTAGTTAACCAGAACACATATTTAATTATTTTCCTCTTCTGTTCATGGGAATCCTGATAAATGCTGTCACATTTAGATTCATAAATTCACAAGAAGAGGTAGTGAAAGAGGATTTTAAAACACATGCATAATACAAGTCTTCCAGCTTCCATCTGGTACTGTTGTTCCCATGGTTTACAAAAACGGGCAGATACAATGATTATTCCTGTAACATTCAAGCCGGGCCTGTAGCTGAAATACAGGTATGTGGATATTTGCTCAGTAAATACCTACACAGCGTGGGTGAAATGGGGATCTTGCTCATCTGCACCACGGAGAACAGCAGCGCTGCCATAAACACTGCACAGCGGTCCCAGCCAACCTCTGCTGCTGCCCACCGGTGCGTGGGAAGAGTCCCCAGCATTGAGTCTGCCATCGAACTCAGCACTGCTCTGCTTCCTTCCACTGCAGTGGGGATGTGATTTTCCTAAGGGAGCTGATCTAAAGCCAGTCTCTAGCCAGCCCTGAAAAATGAATCTAAGCAGACTAGCTTCTCCATCTTACCACTGCTGCCAGCGCTAGCTCGGCTCCACATCCAGAGTCCTGTTCTACGGCACAAGTTGCTCTGTCACTGGGCTACAGTGCCAACACTAAATTAATCTGACAAAGCTCTGTGAAGGCTCCATCCTTAACCCCAGCTTCTGCCATGTTTTGGAGGGGCAGGACGCAGAGCAGCCGAAGGGTAGCGGGCTGGAACCAGTATGTGTGGCAGAACAAAGGTGGCTGTATACAACACTCCAGGTTACAACAGTGAAGATCAAAGCAGATCTTCTGAACTCTGGGAGGGGTTCAACATACTGCAGACTTAAACCCTTCCCTCCCATGTCCAGCCCCTACCAGAACGAACCCATCCGTGGCTGCACTGTTCAGACTCCTGGGTGGCCCCCAGGAGCCACATCTGTGCCACAGAACTCCCTGGACCACCGGGTGTAAGAGTTTCTTCCTCCCAGACCTCATGGCAATCAAGTCGCCAGACCACACAGGCTATCAAACTCTGCCAGAATAGTGGATCTGGTGCTCAGACTGCTCCTCCGACCACCAGGTCCACCAGCAAACAGCTGCCTTGCCCTCTGGGTTGGGTGAAGAAAAAAAAAGCAGCTGATACCTTCTGGTTGCCCTGCCACCCCAAAGCCTGACAGCTGGTTGAACAGTGGCTTGCAGAGGGCAAGGGCATCACCAGCCCTGAAGGTGAGCAGCAGCCCCTCTTAGTTACTAGCACTTTATTACAAATCACCAACTTTAATCAAATTAAATCCCTGACAATTTTATTATGCAAGCTTTAATAGCGAACGGCACCATTTCCTAAAAGAGTTTTATGGAAATATGATATTACATTTACATGGAAAAATGAAAAGAACAAACTAGAATATTAATCCTTATGCACAAAAGGTATCATCAATAAAGCAGCTGTGCTTTTGTCTAAAACATTTCTCTGGAAGCGGGTAATTATTATTTAAAAAACCCACACTGATCTGCTCCTGACAGCTCACAAGGTACATGTTCATCTACTTGCTCTCCCTGACAGCTGATCTATTCTGAGCACAGGTGACTAACTAATAAAGTCTATTATACTTCTAATAGAAAAGTAATTCCATTTATCTTTACCCTCCCTAGCAGCACTGCTCCCTTTCACCGCGTTGGGGTGGGATGCTGTAAGAGGTTTCTAAAATGTGGTTATTTTCACTCCTACAGTTGCTCTGCGTTACTTAGAATTTTAGATTGCTCTGCTTTCTTCAGGAAAAACAATTAGACACAGATCATATCACCCTGAGGATGAAGTAAAAGCAATTATTTCTGTTACAAAATGTCCCCCTAGATCTGCATGTGAATAACTAAGCTTTCTGTTTTTTAATTTTATTACTTTGTCTTTCTGTTAACAAATAATTAATATGATTACTAATATCCTATGTACTTCTAATGCCTATATTACTTCAATTATAAAGCCACTACTGATGCTTATTAATTCTATTCCATTTGTCTTCAAACTTGCATGGTAAACTTACATTTGTTGACATTCATGGAGCTGCAGTCCTTCCACATTCGCTCACAGGAATCCAGCAAAGTTTATTTGCTGCAACCCCTGAGACAGAACGTGAAATTCAACAGGAGACTGCAAACCACACTGGTTTTAGTTCAGAGTTGCTCAATTGGATTAGATGGCTCTCCCTGTCCTCCAAAAAATAAAGGAGTTTTTTGAAGTAGTGTTGCCTGCTGTGTCTTTCAATCTTCCTTCTTTCCAAGTCAGCATTTAAAAAAAAAAAATTCCAACAAAACATGTAACGTATGACACAGCAAAGGCTATTTTTGGTAGTAATACCCGCTTTGTCCACCATTAGAGCACTTTGCCCCAGGAAGGACACAGGAATAGTACCTGCTATGTATATGAATTGTAAGTCAGTGCATATGGCTCATTTTAAACTTCTTGTCTGTTTGCTTCTGCGGTCTTTTTTTGGATGCAACATTCAGATTTGTTGTCAATGCTGTTGAACACAAACAGCTTCTATATAATGTTTGTCCCCAAAATCAAAAAAGGGAGATTGATTATTAAAGACAAGAATAAAGTCTCATCAACTGTCAAAGACTTTATTCGAGTGGAAAACTAGCTACTGAGGATCCTATAGTTGGTTGTGCACTCTGGAAAAGTCCGAATGATTTCAAGTAATGATTTCCAATATGAACAACGCTCTTCATGTTGGTGCGCTTCCTCCTCCTGACCTTTGGAAAGTCTCCCCCCCCGCCCCTGCTTTTTGCAAAGTGGCTAGTGGTTCATACTCTCCATTCGGAAATATGTCATGCATTCCCAGGCCCTGTGACTGTTAAGGATTAAATGGTTTGGGGGATGTTTTCTTCTGGTTCTTCTCCTCCAGGGAACTGCTTAAGCAGGGCTCTGCCATGCGTTTTGCCTGGGCTGAGCGGCATTAAAGGCTTCAGGCATTAATCACACAGCACCGTGTCTGGCATGGCCCAGCCCAGGTGATGTAGGCTCTTGACCCTCAAAGGCAGAGGCCGAACGCACCGCTAAATCAATGTAGTGCTACATGGTGCAGTCAAAGACATTAAAGTTTTAAGAGTGCGATTGATTATATGTAGTTCAACTTTCAAACACATTGGTCAAGATGGATTGCAACAGTCACACCATGGCACAGTGATGCATGTCAGCAGGCTCTCGCTTTTACTGTACGGGGGACTTGACATTGGCTTTTAACCTACCAATAAACCACCCCGAACACATTGCAAGAACTGGGAAGGAAAAGGAATTACAAATCCGGTAGCTGCATGTAAAATAAACTAAGCCCACTACATTACAGCTTGTCTACTCCTGCCAACACCACCTAATTTCTTGCACTTGAGGCTGAAAAACCATGATGGCTGCAATTGCCAAGTAAGGAAATACATCCTCAAACAGCCTCTCTTTTTAGGCTATCAGGAGCTTCCATAAAGTAAATCCAATTTATAGCCTGGGATGTTCCTTACCACACCTGAAGTTACTGTCATCTTCAAACACTTGCCATTCCTCACTAATTATCAGTGTCTGAGGGGTACTGTAGGAGAAACATTCCCATCAACAGCTAAGGAAGCCACCTGTCCGAAACACAAAATCAAACTTATTAAATATGACTGGATCTTATTTGACAGTGCTTTTCCCATCCTCACCATTTGGCGTACTCAACATTTTCCACTCTTTCTTGTCATGTAGTCACTTCACAAATTCTACACAGGTAGAATTTCACAGATGTTAATTATCTAACTGATTCTCTAAAATCACCAGATGTGAAATACTTCTTTATTTTGCAAATAGGGAAGATTTTACTGAAAGCAAAAACGTCTCAGAGGAAAAGCAGACTTTGCAAAAAATAACTTTTTAAGTGATTTTTTTTTTAAGAAATTAAAACATTTCTGTTAGTTCTAGAAACAGTGATAGCAGCTTAAGTTCCTCTTAAGTTTACATCTTTCTTGAAAGTATCTGAAGGATGAAAAAATAACACTGTAAAAGGTTTCTGATTAACCTGTCACCTACAGCAGACTAATGCAACTTTTTAGAGGTGTGCTGTAAGTGTTAGAAAAGGAAATAAGTACAGTTAAAACAGATAAGAGTATGAGCGAGTATCTCTTTATCCTGGGGGAAGAATCATAGGTTTATCTCCTTTGTTGTTTCTAAACTTATTTTAACTAGGTATCTTTGCTTAAAATTGAAAAAAATCCCAATGTGAATTTCTACTTTCAGATAAGGCAGATCAATAATAAAGCACATAGTCTTTCCAAATTATAAACATTCATTTAACTACCGCTGTGGGATTCTCTACCAGTAGTTTCAACAAGTGTGCTGCATAGTGCGTTAGAAGATGGATGTATCTATGACTAATGCTCATCAGAAAAATTTAATATAGCTATAATCCTTTCATTTGAATTCTTCTATGTTCTGCTATCCTAAATGTTCTGCAATACTCAGATTAAAAAAAAAAAAATATAAAAAAATCTGATGTCTACATGCTTACAAAGCAAGCAGAAGTACCTGAGAATATACTGGCACATCTAAAGATTAATCCTGGAATATTCCAGTCAGAGTAGACACTTTCCATAATTAGCCAAATGCAGAAGTCTCAAAGCAAGCGAGACCTACAAGTCTATTTCACCTCTTGAAAGATGTGTAGCTAGACATATACTCTTCCTAGTATCCTAACTTTAGGACTATATCACTGCCTATTGCTACAAGACCTCCACTGATATGGAAGAGGCCAGTGTATCTCCAAGATAGCCCTCAAAACCTAGAGATGCCTTGTGCAAGCTTTGGACCCAACATCAGGTTTGGTGATGACTGAACGATTACATCTATTTTGTAATTTAAGGCACGGTCACCTATCAAAATGTATGTCTGTTACGTAATAGGCAGCACTGCTCTTCTAGAAACAGGCAGGCTTGTTTTAAGACCATCAAAATAATACCACATGCCAGCCCACTACAATGCAGACTTCACGAGACCAAGGGAAGCACTTTGCAATTATCCTCAAAATCAGCCAGGAAGAAAGTCTTGAGAAGAGCTTAAACCTTACTGGAGGGTGGGTTTAGAGAACACCAAGATAAACATCAGAACAGTATTTCCAGGAAGAGCAGGAGAACCTTGCAGGGTCTGTACAGAACTGATGCGGATGAGCCCTGCAGCAGTGAGGGCAGCAGACGGCGAGAGGTTTGTCTTGTCAAGTGCCAGAGTGAAACCTGGATGACACAGATTTTGAAGTACAGGGCTCATTTACAGGTACATAAGCAGAAAAGAAAGCAATAAAGTGTCAAACCTAAAAGCTGTGAGCAAAAATGTAGTTATATGATTTCTAACATCATCGGCAGCCAGATGGATAAATCTCCGCATGCTGCTTTGAAAGGGTACCCATAAATAGCATAGGATTTCTCCCGGCAACACATGGGATCTGTAAGGAAGGCCAGAATACTGCAGAAGGCTCTTCCTCAAATCCACCTGAAGTCAGTCAGCCATAAAGGATGCTTTACAGGTGTTAGACACACAAACTATGCTGGAAGCAGGCTGAGGAGCTTGAAAACAATGCTGCAGAACAGAAAAACTCCCTCAGAGCTCTCATCTTGAGAGAGGGAAGGAAGGCTACCAAAGATTTAAACAGCAGAAAAAACATCCCTTGGAAAGCTGGCCTTGCTATAGCACTCCAAACTCACTAAACTTGCGGTTTGCTGGCTAACCTCTGTTGCCCACAGGTAAACACTCCTGTTAAGAAGTTTTGTTCCCTCTCTTGGATCATGGACTTCAAAAGTCAGGGGATGCTGAACGCAACACTGAGAGAACTGTAATTTGCAGAAGACAGGACGGACAATATCATTGATGTAGTGTAATGAGCCATTTCCCTCCTCCCTACTGTGATTAATGGTGTGGATAGGAGGTCTGTGCGCTGAGCTGATACCACGATCCTGGCCCTGGAGGCATGCCCTATATATAGCACTGTGTGAATACATGCATGAGAGATTGGCAGGCAGAAGCAGCTCTGGGAGCCTTTGTTATTGTCCAGTTTACTCTTTCCCGAGTTCCTCCAGCTTGCACAATCTGTGTAGCCTCTGGGAAGGCAGCTTTAGAATTGGCTTACTTGATGGAAAAAGCTGCTCTTCTTGATGCATATGATGCAAAGTAATGTGACAGTGATTGACGGCTAGGGGGGAACAGGAGAGGAAAATGAGTTAAGTCGGGGTACTGTGCGAAGAAGCAGAAGTGAGAAGGCAAAAAAAAGGAAAAGTTCTCATTACTACAGCACGTGTGCAGTGGCAGAGATAAGAGTTGCTGGTTTTTATAATAATAATCATTATTAAAATCAGTTGACAGAAGTTTATGATGATATAAATAGTACCACAGTGATTACTGGATGTTTTCCTTCAAAACTTAATCTTCCCCAAATAGAAAACAGTTAATAAGTTTAAGAGTCTGCCAGTCTACTCCCCCTGCACATTTGGCGAACAGGTAAGGTAACGAGAATACAACCCCAGGGGCTGGTCCTGCCCATGCTTCCCCTGACACATTGCTCCTCCTGTCCGTGTGAGGAGAGCCTGAGCTCCCTGCCAGCTTCTCATTCCCTTCTCCCTTACACTGTGGAGCCAGTTGCAATTTTTATCGAATGATGCAATTACATTGCAGTGTACCAGGCAAAAATGTGCTGCTGCTTTTGGGCTTTCTTCGTTCAGGTCAAAAGAGAAGAATAAGATGTAATTGATTCCATCAGCCTTTTTTGTATTGAAACAAAAGGTAACACTCGGGGAAACTTCCTTCTGCTAGGAAGATGAGGAACTCAAAATCTGGAGTGTCTCATGTGTTTCCTTTAGGAGATGGTACATGCCCAGCAGAGACATCTCATTTTAGTTTATTTTCAGCAGACTGTTAGGTTCTGGACCACTAACGTAAAACGCTGAAGTCTTGGGGAAAAAAAACCCAAACAAACCAAAACAAACAAAAAATGGAGAAATGATACCGACTTGAAGACACATGTGGCAAAAGTGGACATAGTAAAATGCATCAAGGAGGAAAGAGCTTAACTTGAACAAATCCCAGCTGGCTGTTACTCTGTGCTGAGGAAAATACCCATTTCCAGAGCTCTGGGAGACATGCTGGAAACCACTACTGGTCGCTGCTATTTGGAAGGTTTTACAAGCTCTCATAAGAATATGCGGCACTTGCGTTCAGCCTAAAGGCACTGCCGTCGTCAGTGAACAGGTTATGCTGTAGTTTTCCTTCTGCTGCATCTGTGCATGCAACTCTGTGTAACAGTCATAGGGGACAAGGTTGGGAAATGACATGCACAGCCAGTTGTCTGTCAATACAGAAACCTTTTCTACCAGAGCAGAAACCAAATGTTGGAATCTTTTTTATTTTTATTAAATTCTGCTCCTCTACAGGTACTAGCACTGGACCATATGCCACAGCACGCTCAGTTTGATGCAGCATTAACACCAGTACTTTAACAAGTTCTGCACGGAATCATGATGGATTTAAAACACCAAACCACCCCCTCAAAGCCCGTTAATTGCTAATGGGACTAATATCAGCGTATGCCCCACTGAAAATCCTGGAACTCCAAACCCTCACGCTTTATAGAAGGCTGTAATCCAGAATCGTTGCAAAAGCTCTGCAAGTCCAGATGGGTCGTGATGGGTCAAGCTTTGAACGCACTTCTCGCTTTGAAAACACCTGGTAGATCCCTCTATCATTCCTTAGGGAGATCAGGTTCAAATGGCACAAATCTTCAGGCCGTTTGAGTAGATTCACTGTCATCTTTAGGGTCAACTGCAATTCCAAGACATACGCACACCCATCTTTAGGGTAATTTCATACCTAATTTGGACCTTATCTAGTTAGTCTAGTTCACTGTTCTTTTCTGCAAGCTACAGTTCAGAGAAGTACTAAATCATATGCTTAAGCTAAGTCCACACAGACATGTCACTGATAACAGAAAAACTTCAGTACCCAGCCTGTGTTGTGCTCAATCGAAGTCCAAAAGATTCCTTTTAAAATCTCTGGCCGTATAACATGATGGAAAAATGACAGAGAAATTTGTAACCTCTCAGAACAACAGCTAGACACATCAGTGCCTTTAATTCTTGATATAAAACCCAAGCAAAACAAGACAAAACTTAGCCTAGCAAAGCCCTTCTCCTTTTAAATTAATCTCTTTATTTATGACCTTAATGATAGTAAGACACATCAATAACACGGTATGAAAACTCCTGTCTTTTCTCCCCAAAGCAGTTTTTCTTACAACAATTATGGTAATTCTTCTTGCCTCTTGATTAAATGAAGGCAGCTTGCTTCACTTAGATATACCTTGCCTGAGCCAAGCTGGCTTTACATTTTGGCATGCATATAAACCCCCCCCGCAACAAACCGAAACAACCAAAACCCCTCCAAACCAAAAAAACCCCTTTGCTAAGAAAGAGCTAGCATGCAAAAACTACGCAATCTTGACATCATGTAGTCTCTTCCATTTTTGTTGCAGCTTGGTTATGGAGGATGAAAGTTCTTTCACTTGTCACATTAAACCAAAACTGGTAACCAAATAAACCAAAAAATAGGGTTTAAGCTGACAACGAGCCAATTTTGGGAACATGTGAAAGTCCGGTGCTGCATTTCAAGAAACGGTACATGCAGGAGTTATCTTCCCCCCAGTCTCCCAAACAAATACCCCTTTCCCACCACTGCCCCACCAAAACTAGAGATGTACGTTTAGAAATTCATCCTATGAAATGATCTAGACATTCTGACGGCCACAATTTATCAACATAAATTACTGCACTTCACAGCAAACCTTCCGTCATAAGAAAACACTGTGTGCCCTAAATTGACTGCTGCCCTCTTCAATAATCAGCCTAGTTTTTAAGATCTAGAGATCTGCTGATAAAGGACACCTCAGTGCGTACAGAGACAAAAAAAAATTGAGTTTCATACACATCACTGGAAACGTCCACACACTGCTCCATTAATCTTTAGATTGGGGTCATTTTTCTCTTGAGATGTGGTAATAGATTACTTCTAGAGAAAATGGGGAAGAGCACCCAGACAGGGGCTCGCTGAATACTAAGCAAGCTTGTCTCCTTCCTTCTTGCTTTAATCCTAAAAAGTATCTAATGGCCAAAGCTGCTGTTAACTCTGTGCCGACTGACGCTGATGCAAAAGGTGCGCAGCAGCAGCAGGCTGCCTCTACATCCTCTGGAGTGCCCTGCTGCTGGCACTGCTCTTCTCTCCCTGATCCCAGCCCACCCTGCCGGTGCCACTGCCATCCCCTACCTGCCTGAGGGCTCTTCAAACTCCACATCCAACCCCCTCGGCATTTCTCTGTCTTTTTGTTTCCTCTGGGAATCAAAATCTGTTCCTTTCTGGAAAAGCACAGGAGAAAGCGGGCAGGCTCTGAACCTTCTGTCTTTTCTCCTGTGGAGATTCAGCCTCTCGGTTACCACAGGTAGGAAAGATTTTCTCTCCCCTCACTCCTCAACCCCTCCAGCTGAGCCTCAGCATGGTCTCAGACCTTCAGCCCTGCATGTTAACGTTTGTTTGGTCCAGGATCTTTAAAACCACATGAGGAAAAACATACCTGAAAGTGCTTTGGAGGGATGTACGGAAGGGAGTGGCCTCATGTTCTTCAGTACCTTTGCCAGTCCTGATTTTTATAGTATTTCTTCCCACATGGACTGAAAACTGTGATTACCAGCAGCATACAGAATGCCCATCACTGTGTTTAGGGGCACATTTCACCCCCAGAGCAGAAATCAGGACTGGTAACTGAAATCCATGGAGTTCCTTCAGTGCAGATGACCACGAGCAAAGGCGTGCTACCTTTGCTCATTGGGGTATGGTCCCTTGGCTTTGGAGGATGCCTGCCGGGTTCCTCCTCTTTCGCCATACCTCTGTCATCCTGCAGCCAAGGAGACAGGCTGCCCGGGTGGAAGAGAAGCACGTTGTGCTTCGCCACTGCTCAGTCAGCTGAACTGCCTTGGGGGCTGCATCTATAGGCACAAACCAAAGCAGCCCAAGGTGCTGCATAGCATGCTGGCACCCAGCCTGCCTCCCGGAGGGCTCGGGAACGCCGGCACAGGCAAGGACAGGCAATTCAGTGCTTTAAGGATATCACTGCTTTGCACCTCTGCAGCCTTCTGGTGTGCTTACAGCCTCTGGAGAGCCTCAAAATAAAGCTCTTCAGATGTATTTCTCTCTCTTCACAGTAACCTCAAAACGCCTTCTGCTGTATAACACAGCATGCACCAGCAATGCTGAGGTCAAAGGGTTTTGTTAGGATATTCACTGCATCTTCCTCCTTCCAAGACATCAGTGTAAGCTTTTTTTCTGTATTATTGTCCATACAAGTTTCTCAAGACACATTCAACTTTTAAATGGTGACTTAATGTCTTAAAAGTTTTAGATTCTTCATTATCAGTTAGGAAAATCTACAAAGAGGGTGGCCACATTTTGAATTTTTTGAACCAGCACAGACTGGACTTGATTGAGAGAGAAGAAAGGTTTTTTCTGTCTTGATTGAGAGAGAGAGAGTGAAGAAGAAGAAGAAGAGAAATAAATTAAAGTATTACCAGGTACCAGGTAGTCCCATATATAATGGGACAGTATAATACTAACCAATTCTAATACATTCTTTAATGGT
Source organism: Falco peregrinus (assembly GCF_023634155.1). NCBI lineage: Eukaryota > Metazoa > Chordata > Aves > Falconiformes > Falconidae > Falco > Falco peregrinus. The sequence continues at coordinate 29,835,540 of NC_073725.1, read as the reverse complement.
CCTGCTCTATTTCTCATTTATTTCAGTCTTGAATCCCTAAATGTCACTTGTCCCGTGGGAGATTATTACAGACCCTCATTGATATTAATGACATCTGCTTCACAGAGTCAGCAACCCCCCAACAGCATGAGACGTTCAGAGCTTTAGAAGGAGCAGTTCTTCCATTATACTTTATCATAGACAATGTGAAATTCTGCCTCTCCACACTCTGGGAACATCACCCCAGTTTCACAGCAGGGATGACTCCTGCTCATTGTGCCGTTTCTTGCCCTTTAGATGCTACACACCTTATTTTAAAGATCCCTCCCCCCTCCTTTTCAGAGCTTGTGCCAGTCTCACAATTTCATGGAGGGAACTTACTCTCCTTCTTGGGAGAAGCTGCACAAATGAATGATGAAAGTCCTTACTGGAAGCATCTTGCAAAAAAAAAAAAAAAAAAAAAAAGAAAGAGCTGCCACATATTGGTCCTGCTTGGACACTAAACCATCAACAAAGCAGGTTTTGGCTGCCAGCAATGGTCTTGAGCATCTGGACACGACGCCTTGAGCACCAACTCTGAAATTTTTATCTTACACTAAGTAGGTCATCAGTTTTGTTCCCAAGTCACTGTGCAGAGAGAAAGCAAAAACAGCTGGAGCACCCAGTGACATTACGGGGGATAGGGTGAAGGGAAGATGACAGTGCTTACTTCTTCATTAAAGCAAAGCATCTGCCACTTTGTTAATACTCCAGTATGCCCTGCTCTCAGAGAACTGAAGGCGGCAATGATTAAAGCCAGTTGTGACTGGGGAAAATGCATGTTAGACTGACCTCAAAAGTGTAATTCAAAATTTATGCTGCTACACCCGCCAGCCGCGTGGTCCACACTCTAATCCAAGGAACCATCTGTGTAGATGTTGGTACAGCACATACACAGTCTCAGGAGAGGCACCCTGGACTTATCATCAGCACAACAGGGAACAAAAGATGGTCTACTGTCAATCCCTCCTGCCTGAAAAAAAATAATTTCAAGTGAAGCTTATGACCTAGGAGGTAAGAAGTTACTGAACCTAGTCCTTAGAGAGGCCTCTGCCCTGACCCAATCAGCTGTAACAGCTCAAAGAAGCCACCACAGGCTGCTCAGGGCAGTTTTCCTGTAAGTAGACAGCTGTGAACATCGGAGACTACAGTGGCTTCCTGCCAAAAATCTGCATTTTAATAACTTTGTAATTGCATATTTTTGCAATCTGTTGACTCCGACTTATTTTAAGAACATCCAAGGAGTAAAACAGTTTCACCACCAGATTTTCTGGTACTTTAAATTTCATAATGAAGTTTGCAACAACTCAGTAATTACTGTGAATAATTCATAATAAGGGTTATAATGATGTGACACATTTTAGTGAATCCCTGAAATTTAGGATGTTTAAGTGATAAAAACAAAATAAAAATTAAATTCAATAGTAAATATTAGAAGAAAAATAATTAAATTCCATAATTAAAAAAACAGATTGCAAATCCAGTCTGGGTGGTGTTGGTGTTATCAAACCCGTGTAATTTCATTAGATGAGATTTGCTTTAAAGATGAAACATAATTTTAACAAAAATGGCTATGATCCTGCAAATGCCAGCATCCATAGACAAAGCCACGCGTATGAGTAGTCTCTGCACAACGGGACAACCTGTGTGCAGCTATCTGCAAGACTGTGGCCCCAGTCCCAGTCTGCACAACAAAACACACCAACCAATAATCCGTCTTAACAAAAATAACATGGAGTTAAATCTACTTTTACTTGGTTGTGCTTTTTAGATTAGTGCTACGAACAATATATTGGGTAAGGGATGCAGAACAAGTTCCAAATGATCAAAGTCCCTTTGCTTGAAGAAATGGAGTCAAACATACCTTGGCTCACTGTACCCTTTTCATCGTCCAATATTCTGAAACTGTGATCCCTAAAGCAGGCTTCCAGGGACAGCTACAAGACACCTAACTGCAGTATTTCTTTCAAGTACTAACATGGTTTGGGATATCTTGAAAATCTTGTTTCACTTGAAATTGAAATAATAGGCTTTTTACATCCTCATGCTATACAGACACACCGACTGTCCACAACTCCTGTGCTTAAATAGAATAATAACCTAACTTCAGTTCTGTATTCGTAGTGCCTTTTTCCAATTTTAAGTCAAAATTCTAAGCATGGAAGGGCTTGAAGTTCCATTTCATGAGCGGATGAGTGAAAGGCCCGTTCTCTTACCCTTGATCCAAGGAGGCAGCAGGCTGAAATTAAAATCTAGCTTCCAAGACTGCCATCTAAATGGTCTCATAATAAAGCAGATAAATGGCTATAACCTAAGACGTACATCTCCAAAGGTTCATCAGGCTGAATGGGCAGTGACTGACTGCTTTTCTTCCCCCTTCCTGAAAAGCAGCAACAACAGCCCTTTGTGGGCAGGTGAATTCACCAGCTCCAGTATACACTGGGAGGGACAGTGACAGACTGCCAGAGTACATCAAGCTTTATGGTATAGCTGCACAAGTGTTCAGCCTGAGAGGTGGAGGGTTTTTGTTGTCCTGTGTTGTCCCCCGCCCCGAGTTGTCATTCCTTGCCATTAGCATTTATTTCCTTAGCAAGGTGCATATGTTTGCTAGCAAGAGAGGGAAAGTGCTGGGTGACAGATCCTGGTGACAGATTTGTCACGTATTGTGATATACGGACGTGAGTTTCATTATGCTTTGCAAAAGGAAACTGTTTCCACCTAATTCTGAAGAATGTAAAAAATGCAAGGAGGGTTTTTTTTTTGCTTTGTTTTTGAACAGAAGATTTAGCAATGAACATCTTGACAGCTTGTTGCAACTCTTTTTCTGTTTTCTCATTAATCTCTTCGATAATTCTCTTAATTATTCTCTTCAATAGCCACAACACCTACCTTAGCCCTCCAGTTCGAAACAGTGTCACTTAACCCCAGCGAAGCCTCCAATGTACCAATTTTTACAACAACAAATTAAATGTTGAGAGAAAAAAAGCTAGAGTTGCAAGTATTTAGTACTGGTCACTGAATGTAAGAGAATAATTCTAAGATCCTGGAAGGATGGCAGCCATGGTAGATAAAACAGATCTGAGATCTATGTGGAATTCAAACTCCACCCACCTTCCTAATGCCACAACTTTTCTAGCAACGAGGGAAACAGAGCAGTCTTTTCATCTCTTTGTCAGCTCCAAGAAGCAAACTGAAGAGCTTTATTCACTAACAAAAGTAAAGTAATAGAAAGCGAAAGACCATTCTTGAAAGGTTCTCCATCACTCACCCACCAAGAAACCTTCATTGCCACGGTAGCAACAGACACACTTTTTTGCAGGGGTTTCTGGCGGCTGCTTCAAGGCACAGTGATGCCATAGGAGGAAAGTAACATTTAATTCCACTTCTTTATTGGTGGGTGGGAGGCATGGGAGTGTAACAAATGACCCCTGACATAAGGCATTTCATGGAGAATTGACCAGTGGGGATTAATGGCCCTTGGCTGCATTTGGGCTATAAAATTTTTCAGCCAGCCATTAATTTTCAGGAAATGCTCTGTGCCTCAGTCATTATTACTTAAATAAAAACATATATTGTATATATGTTCAAATCAAATTATGGCTAGAATTTTGTCAAGCACAGATAAGGGTGTAAATTTACTGTGTTATTAAAGCTTTTCCTTTTATGTTCTGGTAACTGTGCTTTGGTTGTGGGAATGACTGCTATGCATGACCAAGAAAAACACCCTTGCTCTGTCCTTGTGTAGAGTGATCACAGGATTAGAAGCCAGGATAGCTATTAAAAAAAAAAACCCCAAACTAAAAAAAATCATCATCAATTACCTTAATTTTTCTGTTATGGTCATGAAGTAGTGTACATACATGCACAGATGTTCACTTTAATTACATTCAACAATATGTATACTTATCACGCAAAAATATATACAGTATATTAAACACATAGAGCGTGGTGTGACATTTTTGCAATGAATTTGGGCTGACTACATTAATTATGAGTGCCAAAGCTGTAAGTGCATAGTGCAGATCATCCTGAAGAAAGGCCAATAAAACTTTTCTATCACACTTACGTTCTCTGGTTTTTGCCGCACACTGCAGGAGCACCAATTTATAAAAAAGCATTTAACAAAATTTTATTGAAGCTATGGCTTGCAAGCCTGAGTGTGTAAAGCCAGGTACTTCAGCTGCCATCAGTGAGACCATACAGTGATTTGAGAAAAAGAAAGACTATAACCAATAAAATTTTAGAAGCCTCTATAAATGACTTAAAATAGATTTTCTATACAAGTGCCTTGACTCGAGAACCTAACAGTAAGGTCTGGACCCGTGATACGTATACGGTCCAGTACAGTTAGCATTAATGTAAGCTTTTTACCAATACAGGGAATTTATAAATTCACCAGAGATTACAAAGCATCTACGCAGATCCAAGGATGATCCACAGATATCTGGCTTGAATGCTTTCTACATGTACCAAAGTGATGTTATTAGTTCACATTTGGAGAAGTTTTACCACTGAGACGTGCTGTTTTTCTCCCGCCCAGCCTGGAGCAGCATGCCTACCGAGGCAGGCTGCATCCTTAGGTGCAGCCTCACTGAGGATGCAGGAGAGCACAGACCAATTTTGGGGTGACAAACCTAAGGACTGGGGAAGCTTCACCTCACCCCTGCAGCAGCCTGGTCTCCAGCAGCATCAGAGGATTAATGCCATTATTCCCTGTCTTTGAGGAGGGGCAGGGCTGGACATGAAGCTCCATGCTGCCCTGAGGCTGACGGGACATCTGCAGTGTGTGCCAGGTCACGCCAACACCCCTGAGAGCTCATACTGGGCTTTCCACTATTTTTACAATACCACATGTAGAAAATCAAGGACATTCTAAATCCACATCAACAACACCTGTTGATTGAAGGGCAAATACCAATGTTATTTATGCTTAAATGCCCATGACTTCATTTCAATCCATGGGCATGCTGTCTCTAACCCTCTCTCTCACTGCCCTATGCGAGTGCTGTGTTCCCCAGCACCCTCACTTGTGGTGTCCTTGAGGTGCTCTCACCATTCCTCCTCCCTCTCAACCCCAGCCCTGGGTCTTCTCCCCCTTGCCTCCTGCATGGGCAGGCACGCTCCTCCTTCATCCAGCTACCACAGCCATCCCTCCCATATTCCCCTCCCCACACCGAGAAGCGCCTTCTCCCTTAGCAAAATCAACAACCCGGGTTTTCCAAGCTGCTCAGCACTTGCAGTTTGTCAAGCAGGAAGGGTGGTTGCCCAGAACACACCAGGACAGGGCTGTTCTAGAAGGAGCTTCAGCTTCCCAAATCATTCCTAACATCTTTTGCCACGGTCTGCCTTGTGCCTTGTTAACTCTGTAGAACACACAAGTCTTTAAAGCAGCATGATATTAAATGCTCCAAAAGATGACCAAACCAGGACAGGGCCCAGCATAACACAAGTTTTATACTAACACACAACCAGTGAAATAATGACTTGCTGCCTTTGTGCTTCACGGACACATTTGATACAAAGGAAAGTTAGGATTGCATGTTCTGATTCACCTGGGCCTGCTCCAGCCTTGTACTTCATGCAGTCACTGACATGCAAAACAATTTTATCAAGCCTCAAGAGATTATTCTGGCTGCTACTAATAGCTGAACAAAAAAAAAAAAATCAAGTTTGATGAGGCTCTGATGCTGAATAGTTGCATATTCAGCTCTAAATCAGTATTTCCTGGCAACTGCCCATTTACTGTGAACACACACAGCTGACAAAATAGGGTTTTGTAAGGACACAGCACTGGACAAAATTTATTCTCAAATCCGAGTCCATGTCCACCCCAGGAGCCCAACTGAGAAAGCATCCAAAATTTTCTTTCCTTTTTCATTCTTTGTACAGAAATGAAACTTTTTCTACACACTGTGTTAAACCATAAAAGAATCAGAAAGCAAATATTAATTTCTGCCATAAAAGCAATGAGCAAATGTAGCAAGTATTTTATGTTGTAATTTCTGTAATCAGTACTGTAAAAGTTGGTGAAAAATGCATATCCACCTTAAAAAGCAGTGGAACCCGGTAATGAAGGTTAATAGTCATTATTACATTTAATTCACCAAACAGATGGAGCATAAGAGATCATATGGTCTGAAAGATACAATTCAAACACTCTTAGTGTACTGGAAAAATATAAAAACAATAGAGGAGAAAGATATATTTATATGCCATGGATTGAAATTCTTTTCCGAGTGGAGAAAGGGCAGGAAGACACCAGCAGGTGATATTGCCGTGTCCCCTACATGCACAAACATACTTGAGAAACAATTAGGTAAGAAGAATCATACTTCAGATATACGGATGCTGCTAATGGTTGAAAAGGGCCATCACAAAACAGTATGTCTTACCAGCGTTTCAAAGAAATGTATCAGCTGGCAGACAGAGAAAACAGCAGTACTGTCAAAAAAAAAAAAAAAGGTTAAAAATAAATTTAAATTATTTTTTGCAAAACATGAAAATGCTTTCCTTAACAGCATGGTTACAGGGCGATGACAGCACTAGCTGTGACCATTGGCCAATGCAAATCCACTTGCCTCTTGCTACACCCTCCTTGCTTCATTTTCCTCATTCATCAATGTATTAAATTCTTTTTGTAAGTCTTTTTGCAAGACTGAGGGTTTTCTGAGGCAGGGATTATACATATGCTGTATGTTCATACACTGCTCCTTCAACCTTGGTTATACCTTCCAGACATCACAGCAATCACTGAAAAATTAAATTTCACCAGTGCAGAAATACAACCCATGAGATATAATCCAGATAGATATCTAAGGATATAATCTGATTTCGGAAGTACGAATTCAGAACGCTTCCTAAAAACTTTAGCAGTAATCTGTGCTCCACCTAAGCAAACGAAGGATGGATGAAAGGGTGAAAGAAGCGGTCTTTGTTTCCAATGCTTTTGGACATTTTTATCTGTAACAGATATTAAACATGGTTATCAGAGGGAATTTGTTAAGCACCTCTCACAAATCAGGCCACTTACTGCAGGGTTTAATTTTGGGGTGTAAAAACTTGGGCCATGACAGCATGGGAAATGCATAGTTGGAGAAAAATACCTAATACCTTTTGCAGTTTAAAACTGTACTGTACTATTATTTTCCACATCAGCCAAAACTCCTTCAACTTCCTTATGCATGTGAAAAATAATGTCAGACACTGAGAAGCAATTATCGCTTCCTGCGTACGAATCCCTTATGTTTGTAATTAATGTATTTTAGCTTTAAAAACAAAACAAATCTGAAATTAATAGGTATTTCACTACACTTCCTTGTTTGTTCTACAAAAAAGCCCACCACGCAACCAAAGGAGAGCTAAATCAACATACCTGCTCATAGTTTTCAAAGTTTTTTTGGCCTAGGTTATAAAATAATTAAAGATGGTAGGGGAAAAGAATCTGCTCATAATGTTTTGAGTAATATCATGATGTTATTGGCTTGAGATGATTTGCTACTCATTAACATAATGCTGAAATATTTTTTCCTATATGTCATATAAGTGCAATACATGGATTATGCACGTATTTCACAAAAGAAAGCAAAAGCACCATTAACAGCATCATTTAGTCACATGCTGACAACGAACACAAGAATTACTTGCCTCCTTTGTACTAATCCATTAAGATATAATTTCAAACACTTGCTCAGCAGCTATTTTTTGTCCTGCTCCCCGCCTCTTTGACAGTCAGTTGTTTTGAATCAGACCCTTGAATTACGATTCTGTGAGCAGTTTTGCCTCTGGAATATTCCAAACCTAACTCGGCACCGCGTTATTCCAGCAGTGCCGAAAAGTTTCTGCCCGATGCACAGCTCAAGTTGTGGCAACACTGAATGCAGCACTGATGCCTGAGCAGCTTTGAAATCTCACAAGGTGAGAAACAGCACGAGCTCGCTTATCTTGGTGTTCAGGCCTTTTGTTCAACTCCTGACCGAACAGGCACTACGGGTGAGGACTTTGATTGGGAAAGAGGAATTTCAGGCCAAAACCCTACGGTGCGATGCGGTCTCCAGAAAGGTTAACGTGTTCTTCAGAACAGCAGAGACAGATTGCTGCTTGCGAGCAGCACCGTGATCCACTTTAGCTGAGGCATACAAAAAAAAATTTTGCTCCTTCTGCTTTCTGATGCCTTTCATCACTCTTTATGTAGGAAAGTAAATAGTTGATGCTGGCCCGGCACCTGGCCAGTCATTGCCCTGCTCATAAATCAGAATAAAGCAAACATCACTTTCTCCACAGTGTAATCAGGACACAAGTTCCCAGTTGATGGTATTTTCAGCTGTCAGGTTTCCATATTTATCTTGTCTTTTGGAAATCAATCCTATACAATGTGAATGTGGAGAGGTGGAAATAAAGAAGAGAGAAATTTGCACAGTATCGCTCCTCAAGGTTATTTATCTTGTAAATCCATCAGGCACCTCTCACACTCATGTAATGAGCATGTTATAAATAAAAAAAAAGAGAAAGAAATTGTTCCTGCAAAATAAAAATCAACAACTAATCTAACCCTTTCACCCTACTAAATGCTAGAAAAATTAATGGAAAAGAGATCCTCCCTCTTAAATAATTTAAGGGAATATATTTATGCCAGTATAACACATTGGGTATTCTTCCAGTATTAAAGGGGAAAAAAAATTCCTTAAGACTGAAGCTGTACTGGAAAAGAAACAACAAAAAAAACATGTATAGCAGAATGAAGGCTTTCTCACATGGAATCAGACTTGTATAAATACAGTGTGTTTACAGACTTGTATAAATAAAGCCATTATATTAGGCCAGTATTAACTCACTTGCAACTTCTGCTGTGATTGACACAAAACTGATGGAGCAATCTATTTCCAAAGATGGTTTGTGTCAGTCCCACAGGCTATTTACTTCCACGTGCTAAGCCTCGGGGCTCAGCTTCCTTTTAAGTGGCCCAAGGAAGACTGGGAGATAAGAAAACTAAGGGCCTCAGGACTTCATCCAGCGTCAACCAAGATGAATATTTCCATCATTGATCAGCAGTCCTGGCAAACTGGGGAGGTCCCAGAAGACTAGAAGTTGGCCAGTATGACTCCCATCCACAAGAAGGGTGGGAAGGAGGATCTGGGAAACTCCAGGCTGCCAGCCTGACCTTGGTGCCAGGGAAGGTTATGGAGCAGATCACCCTGAGTGCCATCATGTGGCACCTCCAGGGCAACCGGGGGATCAGACCCAGCCAGCACAGGTTTATGGAAGGCAAGTCCTCCTTCCCTAACCTGATCCCCTTCTATGACAAGGTGGATGAAGGAGAGGCTGTGGATAGTGTCTACCCTAGACCTTAGTAAAGCCTTTGAACACCACCTCCCACAGCATTTGCCTGGAGAAGCTGGCTCCTCATGGCTTGGATGGGTACACTCTATGCTGGATTAAAAGCTGGCTGAACAGCTGAGCCTGGAGTGGTAGTAAATGGAGTTACCTCCAGCTGGCGGCCGGTCACACGGGGTGTTCCTCAGGGCTCAGTGCTGGGGCCAGTTCTGTCTAATACCTTTATCAGTGATCTGGGTGAGGGCGTCGAGTGCACCCTCAGTAAATCTGCAGACGACATCAAGTTGGGGGGGACCATTGATCTGCTGGAGGGCAGGGAGGCTCTGCAGAGGGGTCTGGGCAGGCTGGAGCAATGGGCAGTTGTATGAGGTTCAACACAGCTCCGTGCTGGGTCACAACAACTCCATTCAACGCTACAGACTTGTGGAAGAGCGGCTGGAAAGCTGCCTGGCAGAAAAGCACCTGGGGGTGCTGGTTGACAGCCGGCTGAATATGAGCCAGCAGTGTGCCCAGGTGGCTAAGAAGGCCAACAGCATCCTGGCTTGTGTCAGAAGTAGTGTGGCCAGCAGGGCCAGGGCAGTGATCAACCCCCTGTGTTTGGCACTGGTGGGGCTGCAGCTTGAATATGGTGTTCAGTGCTGGGCCCCTCACTGCAGGAGGGACATAGAGGTGCTGGAGTGTGTCCAGAGACTGGCAACGAGGCTGGTGAAGGGTCTGGAGCACAAGTCCGATGAGGAGCAGCTGAGGGAACTAGGGTGGTTTAGCCTGGAGAAGAGGAGGCTCAGGGGGGACCTTCTCGCTCTCTGCAACTGCCTGACAGGGGCTGTAGGCAGGAGAGGGTCGGTCTGTTCTCCCAGATAACAAGTGACAGGATGAGAGGAAACAGCCTTAAGCTGCACCAGGGGAGGTTTAGATTGGGTATTACTGCTTCACTGCTTCACTGAAAGGGCGGTCAAGCATTGGAACAGGCTGCCCAGGGAGGTGGTGGAATCACCATCCCTGGAAGTGTTGAAAACACACATAGATGCGGTGCTTAGGGACGTGGTTTTGTGGTCGACTTGGCAGTCCTGGGTTAACGGTTGGGATTTCAAAGGTCTTTTCCAACCTAAATGATTCTATGATATATTTAAAAAAACATTGATAAACCCTTTAATACTGCTTTAGCTCTACCTTATTTGCATTACCCCACAAACAAGCACAATGCAAACACATTCAAATCATAAAGCTTCCTCTAATAGTCCCAAGAATAAGTATTAATAAAAAATTCTTTAGACATCTAATTTGATGTCTAAGTAAGAATAGCTCCAGATTTGCAGGGAATAACCCTGATTGTGGATCATGAGCCTATGGAAATGGAAGGCCCAACAGCAGCAGTGCAAAGAGATGCAAATAATTGTAGTGTCCACCTTGAAATAAAGTAATTCTCTTCATGTTCTGGATGCACTGAGTACTAGCAGGCCTTTTAAACAGACCTGAAACCTGTATTCCCCAGAAGGAAAGGCCAGGAGGCAGGAGCAGATATTTCCTTCTCTATTGCAGCTCACTCTTCTCAGGTTCAAGAGAATTCAGTTTGGTGTTACCTACGGGGGCAAATTTCTAGTGGAAGCAGACCACTAAATAGCTTTCGGTAGGAAATGCCAGCTGATAATCATTCTTGCCACCTCACCTGGAGATGCCGTGGAGCAGAAAAAAAATAATGTCAAGAGACAGCCAAAACACAAGTGAAGTTTAAATGAGACTGGTGTGAATCATGACTGTAATAACCCGCTCACCTGGGGCATGCCTCCTATGCGCAGACAGGAGCTCAATCAAAGCAGCCTGGTATAGACTGTGCGATTTTATAGGGAATGACTTAAGCTAACTCAACCTGGTATGTGAACAACTTGTGTTGTCCAAAACCTGAAAGAAATCAATACAAAATGAAAATTCCACTGGTCAGGCTTTGAGTAGTGGCAGATCCTGACATTCAGACCTGAGCTCCATAGGCAGACATCTCCTTTCATGTACAGACGTGCCTCCAAATCAGACCTCCTCATCTCACCTCCTAGGCACAGCAGGTCTTTAAATTGACTGTTCCTTACTTCCTTTGGACACAAAAATTAAACAGGCTAGCTCAGCCCAGCTGAGGAACTGTTACACCTAGCCTGGCCTGAAGCACATCAGGAAGGGTAAAGGTACCCAGCTCTGACAGCCAGCTAGCAAGAGCAGCAGGTCCAGCAGCGGAGGATGAGGTAGCAGTCATGCACCTCTCCCACCAGGAGCACACAGGGCCCACGGCCTCAGGGGAAAATGCAAGGATTGGCACCGCAGGCCTGCCACGCTAATGCTAATCCTTGCTAATCCTTTACAAGGAGGCAACTGCCAGACACCTCCTTCCCTATTTGCATTTGGTGCCTTTGTAAAACAGACCAGGCTTAATTCCCACACACATGCTCCAGTTAAAGTGCTTCAAGCACGTACACAACCTGTAGTGAAAACCTGTTTCAGCAAAGCACAGTAGCACAGGAGGAAGCTCCAACTCCAACCAGTAGGCTGCTCCATATACTTAGGATAGGTCAGTGCGTAACAGACGAGTTACGCATGTGAATCTCTTAACTAATTCTAGCATGTACGGTACTAATTAAATACAGATGATTTTAGACAATAAAATGCAAAAGATTAAAAAAAAAAGTCCTTGTCAACAAAATGACTAGCATATTTCCTACCATAAAGTCTTCCAAGACTTCAGGTTCACATCAGACTATCCCAGCTGCTCTTACTCCTCCAGTCTGCTTTCCCCCTCCTGCCCTCACCTACTTGGCCCTCCTTGGGTTCACAGGCTCCATACTCAGCCATCTTCTCGTGCGTGGGGCAGGACTGAGCTACATCGTGGGGAGAACTGCACAAATACATAGGAAGTGAACAAAACCTGAACAGCTTTCCTTTGCTTGTGAAAGCTTACATAGGATGCTACAGCAGATATATTTAAATGGGAAATAAAGAAATGTAAGCTGTTCCTACCATAGTAAATATGACATTACCCTCTGTGTAACCCAAGGATCCAAAGGAGAAGAAAAAAACACCCCAAACATAAAAATGGTGATAGAAGAAAACGGTCACTACGCCTTGGTAAAAATGAAGTTACTTGCACTAAGAACCTAAAGCAATATATGTGCCTTTCTCCTGAGTGATCAACAGGCAGTAATTATTTGTTCATTAGCCGCTCAGATCACAGTAAGTTGGTGAGGGGTTCAGAAATGGCTGGGGAGTAGACAAAGAAATATTTCTCCCAAGAAATCAATTCGGCTGCTTCAGGAAAACTTGATTAATGTTTTCTTGGGATGCTGCCTGCACCAGAAGGGCAGCTCTATCTTTAGACATTATTAATATAGAGTGCACTCCTGCTATAAAACTCTCTCAAGTAAAGCCACCTATGACAGAATTACCGACCTGTCAAACCTCACCAATTTGCCTTCTAATACCAAAACCATCCACAACACTCCTACCTTCCACGGCCACGTGCCCACCAGTAGGCACTGGGAGGTGGGCAGGGCTTTTTTTCCTGCATATGTGCCTAAACATGTGGAAACTTGGAGAACAACATAACAAACCCGAGTCATTTAGGTGGTGAACACACTCTCACATTAACCACTGAAACTGCTCCAGGCTGGGGGAGATGCTTCAGTTTTCCTCTTCAAGGTGAGAAATAAGGATCACTGCTTTTTCACACAAATTTGCTGCTTTGGAAATGGGTTGTTGAAGAGTCTTCTCAGGTTTTTTTGGACATTACTACAGGTCTCATCTCCTTGGAAGTCTACCTGATGGCACGATGACAGTCTATATATTTTCTTAGCCACCAAGACATATATGTACTCTATATCTAGAGATCTTTACACTGAATGTGCACTTGTATGTATGCAAATATTCACTTAAATAATGTAAGTGATCCTAGAACATAGCATGGTGCAAATGCTTTTTGTTGTTAAAACAGACCCCCCAAAAATAATCCAGACCTCATAGCTTTTAACTTTTTCCCTGTGAGAAAAAACATTGCAGATGCATATGGAAAAGTTTCTTATTACTATAAAATAAGACAATTTATTCTCAAGATGTCAATTGGGTCATAAAGCACAAGTAACCATAAAGTATTTGGCAACTTTTCTGCAGTCTGCTGTACTACTTTATCTGAGATATTTTTATGTGTGTGTAAATGAGCACATATATTATCCAACTTGCCATTACCTTATCTAAAACTCAATATGGAGTGTAAATTGTTAATAATGTGCAAATAATATTGCAAGCACTGTGAACTGTCAAAAGTATATAGTAGGGCCAAAAGTCAGCATGAAAAGGTTAACAGGGAAACTTTCAGTGGCATCTTCTTTCCCACTATAAAAATGTAGTTTATTTTAATACCGGTCAAGCAATCTTTACATGGCCCTGACAGGTGAAAGAGTAAAAGGATCCTTCTTTCACAAGAGTACTACTGACAGGGAAATAATGAAGATTCCTTGAAGGAATCCTCAAATAGTCAGTTCTAGTCCCTCCTCCAGGACAGAAATCTTCAGATTCCCACACCTCTGAGCACTACTGCAGGCAGATGATCTCTAAGCAGGACACTACATTCTAGTGCCATCCTTGATTTTACACCACATTTACAGTTGGATACGCTGGTTTGCGTAAATGATTTTTTATTTTTTCTAGTTAACTGCAGGAGGAAGGGTCTAATTCATAAGCACTGTTAAATATCTACATGCCAAGTTCTGAAGGACAGCTGTTATAGGCCTAGAGTTTGACAGGGATTTCGCCTCTAATGAGAGAGAAAGAAAATTGCTCCCTGTAATGAAAGCTATATCCCAGGGAAGCAAGGGGGAGGGTGGGAGGGATACTGCCTAGCTTCTTTCTCTTAACCCGTTCAGATATCACAGCTCTTCCAAGATAAACAGGCAGATGTTGGTTCCCACTTTGTGGAATGATGTATAAGCAGGAGAGCGCAGGAAGGGCCATCAGCCATCTTGCCCCATCAGACGCACGTGGGCATCCACGTCAGCACGGTGGCCCAAGATTTCGCAGTTTAAACACGACCTCTTGCTCCGGAGTGCATGAAATCAACGTCACGCTCACCTTGTAACTACTAGGAGCCAGGATAAGTCTGAAAGTACCCCAAGGAGGCTAATTGAGTCATTTATGATTTATACCCATTTAAAGCAAAGCAAAATACAGTAACCTCCGTACCCACAGCTTCTATGCTCCTTGTAAATACGTGTGGCTGAAAGTTTATCCAACCTCCTTGTCTGAGGAAATATTTACATTGTAAATAGCATGTTTCGAAGTCACATTTGACATCCAGCACATGTTTATACTTAAGTACATTGTATTAGCAACTCTTGGCACACCAGCCTCCTCCTACACGCAGCGCTGATTCTCTGGCTAGCAAAGCTGCCCTACTTCCTTGAGACTTTTCGGCTTTGCATCAATTTTATATCTCAGTGCTCCCTGACTGAGGTTTAACATACTCTAGAAGCTCATGCAGAACATCAGCTGCTTTTCAACTGAGAAAGACATACGTATTTCACGTGAGTGGGTTTTACTCAGTTTGCAGGAATGCCGGTTTGTGAATTGCACTGACAATGCAGTGTTATGTGTTGGCTCCTAAACTATGGGCCATCATTATTTCTACTGAAAAACGTTGTTCATTGATACTTGTTGAAAAAAATCTTTTACTTGTACATAGTTTCATAGAGTGCTGTAGTACGCATTGGAGAAACATGAAAGTGAGACCACAAAGAATGGGAGTGAACAGACAAACTAGATGGCCTCAGGCCATGGTAAGTTTATGTGGAAAATGAAAATAGTAACAGAAATAGAGTCTTTCAAGTGCTAAAGTTTGATGTCCTGCAGGTTAAATTAATTGAAAACCAAATTTCCGCATTAATGGAAAACAAGTCAACGAGAATCTTGTCCAAAACATTGTATTTGGAAAACCTGCTGGTTTAGGAAAACCTAAACAAGTTAGGATCTGTCAAATGATTGCTACATTTACAATCAGCAATTAACCTCCAGATTCTAAACTTTTTGTATTTTCTGCCATTCATATCCAACACAGTGTGTTGTTTCTACTGCCTCTATGGAAGTGGACAGGCTCAAAAAATTAGATTTAGTCAAGAGACAGGTTTAGGGCACAAATTTAATTCTTATTTAAAACTAGAAATATGGATCTCAAAATCTTAAGGACACAGACTTGTCAAACAAGCATTTAAGAAAGGGGAACTTCCAAGGAATCACGTAATGAACAGAGAAAAAATTACCTGTTGAAAAGTACAATGACTTGTATTAATCCTGACTAGGGATCACGATTATCCTATCACCTGAGTAAGGATTCTTTTCAGTGCAGTTAACTTCAGAAAGTCAGAACCATAACTATTGCACTTGCTGAAAAATCAGCAGAAAAGCAAATGATGAATGCTAAAACTTCCAAGGCTCCTGAAGACCTTAAAGTTGTGCCAAAGCATAGAATGCAACAGGACTCATGTACTTTTCTGTCACGTCTTTAAAAATATCTCCAAATTACTCCAGTTAATAGAAATAATCTTTTCAAAATGTGGTTGAGACTATGTTGCTTTCAGGAGAGAGAAGAGCTGACACTACCCGCTGACTATTGGTAGTTTGGAGGAAAAAAAACCCCAACAAACAGGATAAAAAAAAAAAGATGCTTGCTTAATATCCAGGATACAATGCTTTACATCAGCTTTTACATTTTGAATAATAAAGTTGCTAGAGACACTGAGTTTCAGGGAAGAGGAATAAATTACTTCCTTTAACTTTGAGGACCATTCCTCACCTCCCTAAGGAGGTGGAGCAGGCCACCAAATGATGTTCATTAGTTTCCAGTGAAGCTGAAAATGATGAAGGTGCTAACAGTCAGATTACTGAGTTAATTCTTAGTTCCCTGTTCTACTGCTTATTCTTGTTATGCCCTAGATAAAAACAAACAAAACAAAAGAACCTACCAGACATAGATGAAAAATTACAACAAAAAGTCACGCACACAGTAAAAAAGAAAAGGGGGTTAAAGGACGCTGGGGAAAAACAATGAGCACTTGGCTCCACACTTTTCATGTGAATTATATACAATTTTTTTCAACATTTATTCCAGATTTCAGAGTGTGCAAATTTTCTGATTTCAAAAATGGATTTCACAAAGATTGACAGCTTTACTAACTATTCAAAACAACAAACCACAGAGCTGATTTCTGAACGAGAGGAGTCCAAGCAGGACTGCTATTAAGCTTGGGTAATTAATTGGCCTTCTGTTCAATAAATAAATAATTTAACAAATAAATAAATCTGAGGAATAAAGTCCACATTATCTTGTTTAGTATTATTTTGCTTTTGTGAAAGTAACCTTTAAAATTTATTATAAAGGCTCTTGATTAAATGTTCTGATTTACAGCCCGTATAAACAGAAAAGTAACTTCTATATCTTTGGTAGCATGAAAATGCCACAACTGCACTCATTTTTCACTTTTCTGAGATGCACCAATTATTAATAAAATACTTCGGAAAAAAAAGTCAATTGCACTAAGAAAACATTAAGGAAGTGTTTGTCAGCACAGTAATGGTCATTTTTAAAGATTATCTGAGGTGTGAGATGGCAACAATTGCCCACAACCAATTTCAAATTCTGCAGAGGACATGAGGATGAAGCATTTTGACCTTGTATTTTGGAAAGGAAAAAAAAAATCATCTCTAAATAAAGTATGGACTTACAAACACACACATTTGTGCCCACAATGAAAATTCTCTGAAAATACCCAGAAATAAGAATAACGACAATTCATTAAGTACTTCTGCAAAATATTTCACTCGGGAGAGGAAACTGGGGTGAGATTCACCCGAGTAAACACATGCAAACACCTCCAGTGCCTTAAGGCTGTAGCTGTATAGGGGGTGTGACTCATCTTAAGGTAAACACCTGAAGTAAATCAAATAAATGATACTCTCAAATTGCCCACTCATCTACTGAGCATAAAAGGAGCAACTGTGAACAGCTAGCTGCAGACCTCTAATGTTTGGCAAGATGAATCACAGCATGGGTATCTACATTTTCCTAACAGCGCTACCATGGACAGGCAATTTACACCTTCATTCCTTGTCCCGTCTCCCTTTGTAAATGTTATATTTCCTATGCATTGTCCTAGTTATAATTTCAGAGAAATGCAATAAGTGTTATAAGCCTGAAGTACCTACATCAAAACTGTCTGTAATGGATTACGTGTACATGTATGGATCCATGGATCCCTTGCTGCAAAAGCAAGGATGCAGTGGTATTCGATCTGATTGTATGCACATCGTGAAAATGTCTAAAATATTGTCAAAAGCAGACTGCCATACTTTGAGTAACATAAACTACAGCTGCTGATTTACATCCACCCAAAGAGCTACTGATGGGTTATGAGCTGTATATTGATGGATTCTTAATAAAAAGAGTGACAGCAGTTCCCAGAGAACCCTTTGGTTTCTCCTGCACTAGGAACGACAGGCTTCTCCAGCAGAACCCTCACTTCCATTCCTTCACTCCATCCCCCACCTAGAAAGAGTCCCCAAGAGGTGATGTGGGATCAGTGCTGGGCAAAGGAAGATGTGAAGCAAACCCCCAACTCTGGTGTTGCACTGAGAGCTCATTTAAAGCGCAACAGGAGGAGGAGTTAAAAGTCAGATTAAAAATCATACGAATGAAAGGAGAGTTTTTACACTAAATGTGACATTTGAGAAATTGCACGCTAAACAATAGAGAAGGAAACAGAAGGCAGCCCAAGCTGTTTTGCTGACTCTCATGTGCGTGTATATTAAACTCACAACAAAATATTTTAATCATAATTCTGCAGTAAAGCTGGCAAGCGATTCTTGACCAGAGTCCCTCCCTTCCCTTTCCCAACCTTCTTTGGTTGCATGAGCACTTCTGCAGCTGGCCAGCTGCTCACCGCCTTGCTGTGTCATGGGGAGAGTAGCATAATAAAACACACAGACCGATAAAAACCAGTGTCAGTGTTGCCGAACATGTTGGAAAAGGACAAGTTCCCCTGCCTCTGACGTAGCAGAATTTTACAGAGAATTAGCCACCTGTCCAGGAGGGCAATAATAATTACTTGGGAAAATGATAATAGTATTGGTAGGAAAAGGTCAGTGCAATGAGCATCGCATTGTCAATCCGCTAGCTGGTGTGTCTCACCGTTATCTGGAGCCCACCTCCCAGTATGCTCCACAGAGCATCACCACACCACACAGGATGGAGTGCACTGCTGTGGTCAAAACCTGGCCCAAGAACCTCTGGCAGGGCTTTCTGCACTTGCCAGGACGCACCTACAGCTGCACAACCCTTCCCTTTCCCTTGCTCCCCGTTAGCCATCGCGATCACGAAGAGAGCTTTGAAGAAGCGCAGGGAGTGAGACAAAGTAAACGCCACCTGAACAGCTCTGAGAGGCAACAGCCGCCTCATCTGTCACAGTGACTTGTTAGACTATTGAACCTAAAAGGTGACAATTAAATATCAGCACAATCATTTACCCGCTGATCATTTAGCAGAAATATCAAGCCTGGCCCACAATCCAAACTGCCTCCCACACAGTGCCAGGCTGAGAACTGAATATTGCAACAAAACAAAGGGAAGAACGGCTGTTTCTAGTCTGTGCTCTCATCTTCCCCTGTTAAAAGATTAAAAACTTGTTTTCTTTTATGCCTTGCTAATGTGAAAAAAATTATTCAGATTTAAATAGGAGTTTAAACTGCTAGTTATTCTTGTGTAATTCCCTGTACTAGCTGAGAGCACCTTCTCACATAGCTCAAGTTTAACTGAGCAGGGATGTAAGATCAGCTTAAAGAGCTGCAGTTTCTAGGAGTAAAAGCACCTAAAGCAATGTTACAGGAGCAGTTTGACTGTAGTGGTGCAACCAGGGAACATGAGGGTTGGAGGGATATAAAGTGAGAAGCTATGAAAAAGTTCTTATGGGAGAAATACGACTGGTATTTATACAAAAAGATTAGAATGCTATGGTTGAGATTCAGTATTTAAAAGATGTTTAGATGTGCACGTAGGGACATGGTTTAGTGGTGGACTTAGCAGCGTTAAGTTTACCGTTGGATTCTATCTTAACAGTCTTTTCCAACCTAAATGATTCTCTGAAAGGGGATAACGATGCAAGCAAGAGAAAGATGTATTGCCTTCCTATGGTATACTGTATAAAATGGGCAGCTGGAGGTATGAAAGGACTGGGTGCTTTCACAAATCTCAGGCTAGGCTTTCTCCCCAGGAGTAAGCTGAAGATGAGCAGCAGTCAGGGGCCTTCCAGGACCACTCATCTGGTAGTCAAAAGGCAGGAGCTCCTCTGGTGCCTCCCATCTTCAACCACCCTCACCTCTGCAGCACAGCTCCTTGCCACCTGTGCAGAGACCCTCATCTTTCTTCCAACCTTTTGTCAAGGCCATACTCACTGCCCTGTGCATACTGGGAGCTTATCACTGCTTCTTTTGCTGACTGCACTTCTTCCATGTGGGAAGCTGGGACCCATGACAGGAGCTGCACTAGAATCACTTCTCTTGGGGACAGGAGGGACAGGGATGGGTAGGAAAAGGCATACGAAGAAAAGAATGTTAGGGTTTGTGTAGGGTAAAGGGCTGAAACACAAGATCTATTCTTTTTTATATCATTTAGTAGTTACCAAGCATCTCAGGTTCTTTGATATTAAAAACAAATGTCATGCCTGCAGAGCCGGTAATGGTCAGGCACAACAGATGCTCAACACAGAAACTAGGGCTGTCCTCTCAGCAAACACTGAGATTATTAACGCTACTTTTTCTATCATGTTTACTAAGAATACAAGCATCTTTGATGCCTTGGCAAGGCTTCTGTGAGTACCAGATACCTCATTTAATAACAAATGATGGAGTGGTCTTAAGAAGTGTTCAACAGAAGGAAAAACAGTGCTGTGCTGTTTGTGTCAGGAGCTGCAAATGGAGATCCACCTGTGATCTGAGACAGCTGAGAGAATAAACAACTGAAAAGTCAGGTTCTTAACCCTGCAACTTTCATAGCTCTGTTAAAGCCCTTTATGTTTCTTTTTTAATGCCATTTTTCCTATGTAGTTTTTGACTTTCAAATGAAACACCACCCGCCCCACCACCACGTTCAGAGCTGTCATTGAAAGATTGTGTTACAGCTGTTGCATCTCACTGAATTCAAAACAGTCTGGGTAGAAGCAGCAAGAAAGAATTTCTTTTTTTAATGCTCTGATACAACCCACTGATTGTGCCATCTGTCCAACACATGATGAAGAATCTCTAAACAGAGAATAGCTGTAGGGGACATAGTACAGTATTTGTAGATCTATGCTTGGTAAGAGATAAGAGCTTGTATTAAAAAAGCAAATTCGGCTTCTTTGAACACAATATATTAGATATGAGTATGTTTCTGGCACAAAGTGAGGAAAAAACCCAAGCAGATCTGTCCAGATGGAGGGGGCAAGTACCGCCAAAGGCAGGACAAGGAAAAGGTGCTTGCTCCTGTGTGAAGACCATGTCAACGCAATCTGCCGACCACAAGCATAAAGGAAGATGCTGGGAGTTTTAAAGATGACTCTGCAATGCAGGAAGTCACAGAAAAGATAAAAAATACACAGCTCAAATTACCACAGCAAGAGTGTGCAAAACTGTGCTAATAAAAGTGACAGAGCTAAGTGCTTCAGCTAAGTATTTAATAGGATTGTAACAGCTACCTCTATAAATCTGTCCATACCAAATATCAATTATGTAGGGATCTATCTCACTGCAATAATTTCTCTAAATTGGCTCTTCACTGGCGCCTCTCCAATTATTTTTAGTAGTAAGGATAGTATGTCTTTATCCTTTTGACTGGCATAGGACAACATATCTTCAAAGAGTCTGATATATTTATAGGTCATTTCACCTCAGAAAAAACAGTGGGTATTGCTGGAATTTTAAAGGCTCAGGGAAAAGCAGCAGAGAGCAGAGGGAGGCAAACCCTCTGCCTGTTCAGCAGCGATCCTTGGATCCCTTTTTGAAGCGCCCCACGCTCTCCGTGGGGCTGCAGCAGCACAGCCAGGGCAATGCCCGGGTGTGCAGGGCCAGGCGATGAGCACTGGCTCCTCCACCTGCCCCGGCGGCGCGGGGCTGGGTGAAGGCCAGGGTAGCTCTGAGCCTGGAGAGAACGATGGTCTGTTCAGTTTTACCACCTGCAGATCTCACGGGCTTCATCTTCTCCCTTCTAAAAATGCGTTGCTAAAATCCCAGTCTCTAGAGCTGGCAAGAGCCTTTCAGCAGCACTACTGTTAAATCTGATGAGAACTGAAGCATTTTAAAGTCATTATATGTTTAAGTACTTGCTTAAACATAGCAAACAGAAACACTTTTCCCTATACATCTAAAGCCAAAACTACAACCTAAAATATTCAATGGCAATTTCCCCCCCCGCCCCAAGAATTTAAATTATATAGAATTGGAAGTACAGCTTGTGCAAACACTGTAGTTTAAATAAAGAACAAGTTAGCTGTCTGTGGTTTGATTACAAGAACTTAAAGAGTTTCACTTGAAAAGGCAAAGGAGCTTGTAAGTTTAGCAAGACAAACAGCGAAACCAACACCTAAGACCAGCTTTGTGAAAGCAGCAGAGGCAATATACTTCAGAACCTGACCAACAGCTACTGTGTTTTCTCTCAAAGTACCCCAGCTTGCCTAAAAATCTACAGTTTGCCATCTACAGAATGAGAAAACCTGCAAGATCAAAACGCCGTAAGTACAAGAATTTCATGGGTTAAGAACGATGCAGTTCTGTGCAGTATGGATTTACGGACTATCACCATAGCCATCCTGTCCACTTCCCAAGTTCGGTTTTAATTACCAGTGTGAAAGCAGTCATTGCCTTCAGCCTGCATTGTGCCAGGCACCGTACAAACAAAACCCACATGATGGTCCCAATCCTCCCCAAAACTACCAGTCAAAGGAACCCAGACCGTGAGAAGATGGGGACAGAAGCAAACCAAGGGGGACTGAGGCCTTCTGCTGCCGTTACACGACACATCCAGTCACCCAGCCAGGAATGACACTGGCACCATCAGCTTTTGTGCAGAAATGTTCATCAGTAGATCTCGCACCACTTAAAGGATGCCACTGGCACTATTCCTGTTTTTGAAGGGGAGAAAATGAATCATGGAGAATTATACTTGGAGTGGCCCTGCGTTACCCAGCAAAACCTGAGAAAATGCCCAAGCCTAAGGATTCCTAGCACTGTTCCCCATCCACTATGGATGACGGACATCCACTGGACTATGATGTTTCTAATCTGAAATATAATTGAAACCTTTGCTGAAGTAGAATAAAATACCCCAACTTTTTCTTATGAGGTCAAATCCAGACAGAATATTGGAACAACTATGCAGAACACGGGCAATGAATATTCACAACAATAGATATTCATGTTGACATCAGATAATAAAAAACACAGAAGTGCTAAACACTTCATGTGTAGTGAAGCCTGTGTCCTCCTCCATTTCATAACTCTGAGCGGCATGGGGAAAGCCCAGCGCTGAAGAAAGTGCTGCTTAAAAGTGAAGGCTCCTCCGTAACAATAAATATTAAGAATTATTAGAGCTTTTTCTGAGGTGACAGAGCCACCCAGCAATTCCTAAGCCTAAACATAGGACTTCCTAAACATAAGCCCAATTCCTAATCGGCTAATTCTGGTGGTAAGTCCTTCCTCTTGCCTCAGGCTGTAGACCTGTGGCACAAATTACTTGTCAGCATCATTAGTTAAAAGAGTTATTTCTCTGAAGATGTGTACGTGAAACTATCTGTGTAATGGCAATGATAATACAACCAGATGAAAAGGAAGAAATGTCAGCTTAAAAAGAAAAAAAAAAAAAAACCAACAAAAACCACCAAAGCTTATATAATTTATGAAACAATAACATTCAAATAACTGAATGCAGATACTGCTTTTTTTACATGTAGCTATAAACAGGGGGAATATATATATGTATATATTTAGATACCTTAAAAAGGATTTCTTGGGTCTAAAAATATTTTGTCACAAATGTGAACCTGAAGAAAAATGAGTGAAAATACACTTGCCTACCTCCAGGCCAGCCCATCTGACATCTCCACCCCTCTCCCCTACACACAGAGAGAAAGGTTTTAGATTCTCTAGCTAACTAAAGATGTGGTCTAATTTCAGAACTGATTAGCAGTTCATCTTTGAGACAGTTAACGAAAGGCTGTGATACCATCCTTTCCGGGGACCCCCCTCGCTCCCCAGATCTCCATTCCTACTGAAGACTGAGGCTCTGCAACTGCTTATTTTTCCTGCAAAACTTCCTTTTGAAAAAAACATCCTGATGGACTCATTTGCTGTAATGAGGAAATATAAACTATTGAGACCTGTCACAAGACTTGTAATAGTCTTCCCACTATTTAAGAAGTTGCCCTGAATACTGGTATAGTGCATAGTTTGAGTTATGTTAATGCTGTCACTGAGACTGGATGCAAGCTATTTAAGCACTTCTGATTTATGCCTCATGATTTCACAGGAAATTAAGACCAAAAAAAAAAAAAAAGAAAAGATTAAAAAGATTTAGGAAAGAAATGGTATTTACCTAACATTAAAAGTTGCTTTAAATACATATTCTGGGTTTTAGGCAAACAGCAGCCTTAAGCGTTGATTCTAAGAGGAGGAAAATCTTACAAACACAATGAGAAACTAACTTTATGTGAACGTAAAATTACGATGGAATGATAAAATGCATTCTGGATCTTTGGAAGTAGCAGGTTTTTCTCAAAATAGCTCATAAAACAACAACAGCAACAATACAATGTACTTGGAGTTTATTCTCATCTTAGGATTTCAGTGTGCTTTTATAAACACTAATTAATTAAACTTCAAAAGGCTCCTGTGAGATACAGTAGGTAAGTATTATTATACCTATTAAACACATATAAACCAGAGTTATGATGTTTAATTATATTCAGAGTTGTTTCTTTTTAAATTGATTTTCCTCTATAAAAGAAGATGCTGATTGTCTATTACTTTTAGAACAGGTTTTTATGAGTTCGGTTTTTAATAGGCAACATTTCACTGCACCTCTGTTTGCACATGCATTTACTCACTTAGGGCTTAAAAATACACAGCCAACCAAAAGCTGGTAACGTTCTGTACGAATGGTTTGTGAGACAACCAAGCCTTAAACCAGAACTAGGAGTAACTACAGGAAAGGGCACACCAGTCTCACCAGAAGCCAAAAGCATGAACCAGGAAAAAAGAGACAACTTCCCAACCAAATTCAAAGGTAAGAACAAGTCCCTCCTAATCTAAAGTATTTCCCCTGGGAAATATTGTCCTAACACCTTAAGAGTGAAAATATGCATGGAAACAAAAGATGTTCCAAGGAGCATTTGTGTCTTTTCTATTTTAACTACAGACAGTGTCATTACTCAAATAAATTATCCACCTTTCAGATCTTCCACCATCCTCATGTGAGCCTTTGTGACAGTTTGCAGATGTTGTGGACATTGCACGTTGGATGTTATGCAGCCAAGGACAAGGCAGCCAGGCAGGGTTACATGCTGCTGCCCAGGCACGCACTGTGACGGGAGACGGCACAGGCACACACAACCAGCGCTGAACAAAACCCGAGACCATCTCGGCCCGGTGCGCTCCAAAGTGAATTGTTCATTACAGAAAGCAGTACTTTCTCATCAGTTTTCAGTTCAGTACAGTTCAGTTTAGCCGAGTATTCCCTGCTGGCTCCCGAGCCTGCATTTCATCCCGAGCCCGCATTCAGAAGAACAGGATGGATTTGGTAATTATATAACTGTAATAACCAATGGCTAAGTCTTTCAAGAGCAGACAGGATAATGAATATGTATGTGTTCCAAAACTAAAACATGCAAGGCAATACAATTCTAGTAATAATTAGCTTTGCTCTGATACAAAATGTCATCTGAGTATATCAGGTGACCTGCATCAGTTGGACACAGGAGGATTCGATTTGTTGCTTTTTGTTGCTCAAGAAGCAATTTCTCTACGGAGAAGAATCCGCCTTGCTTTGCCTCCGAGACTCTGGAGTTCCCATGTAATTATCACTGTGATTGTCATTCCCAGCCAGATTAGTGACAGCGGAGACTAAAATGTCATCTCCAGGCTATGGCAGAAACGATATATTTGAATCAGCCTCTGCTAGCTCCAGTGAACCTTGATCTGACAAGGCAGAAGGTCTAAAATACTAAGTACTATAATTTAATACACTTTTCTTTCCAAGACAAAACACCACATCTTCAAACAATGGGATGATTTTTCTTCTTTTGAAGCAATACGGTCAGCAGCTTGGAAATTTCCTGCTAGCACCGTGCATTAGCTGAAGCACTGATCAGGGGGCAGGACCTTTTGCATCATTTCTTCCCATCAATTTAATTTCACTTTATCACATGGGAAATATCTCTTATTTCGCATCACTCATCTTCCAATAGGGGAAGCTTGGTTCCCCAAACCCAGAACTTTTCACTATCTTTTTGAGCACAGCACTGCCATTGCTTGCCAGAAAGGACCTGCTGTTTCCCTACCTTTCTGTGGGGCCCAGAACATGAGGCTGAGAACCATTCATGTTGCTAACTTTCAAGTCATGGGCTATTTCTCTTCCAGTATATGATTATACCTAAATGGTGGGGAGACAGAGTCATTTAGGCTATGGAAGTGTAAAGAACAGGCAAACATGGGATGCAGAGGGTGCAACTCATGCAACACGAAATAACGGTGTGAAAAGGCAAAGTTAAACCAGAAGCACCACTTTTGGGCTAGAGACTGCACCTGCTCGAGGCCCATCACCGCTCTACTGGTTGCTAGGATGATTAGGTACGTACCCTCAGGGGCTTAGCTTTGCCAAATAAGCTTTCTGCCAGAGTTAGGCGGTGCAAGCAAAAAAGGTATGAGCTACTTCAAAACAAAAGCTAACATTCATTTCCTGAAGATAGGTTTTCCTGATTACTATATAATGAAGTGCCCCTGATAGTGTAAATCCACTATCCCCTCTATACCATATATATATATATACACACACACACACACGAAAAAAAAAAAAAAAAGTCTTGTCTACACTTACAGACATGCCTACATCTACAGCAGACCTTTTTTCCCCCCCTTTTCTTTTCTCGTTCTGTCTTTTCTTGTAAGGAACAGGCTGCACAGGTTCCAGACCCATGAGACCAAATAAAAAAAAATGAGTGCAAAAAGTTAAAAAGTAATGTCCATAATACTGCTTTTCTGCATATGGGAAAAATTCAGCAACAACCCATTGCTGGATATTACTTCAATTACTTTCTACATTAGCTCTGCAATGCTTTAGTCAATGAATCCGATTGAAAAATCAGACTGAAGGGAGAAGGTTTTCTTTTCCATGGTGATGGCTATGTATATGGATGTGAAGGATGTCATCCACCTGATATTCCTTGGAGGCAAGGTGCTAAAATACCAGAATCTTTGAGAAAGATGTGAAAAATAACACATTTTGCTTCCTATAGCATAATTCAATTACCTTTCTAAATTTGGAGTTGAAATATTTTACAGATTTAGATGTAAACTCACGACAAGGCAGCTCAAGACAAAAAGGTTTGCAAAATTTTGGTTATTACACAACAGGCCAACAACCACAAGAATAACCAACCAAGCTGCAAATTATGGCATCAGATGAACCCCAAAAGCAGCATTTCTTCCAGAATAAAATATAACCCGTCAGTGTTGGATTTTGTTACTACAACGTGCAAATACAGTTCACTCATCCTCCTTTCCCATCACCCTATATATAAACGTTATGTAGTAGCATAAAAGCCACAGAGTTATAACGGCTGTGGTAAGAATTCTGCAACCTTATGTTCCTGCCATCTGCTACTATATCTGCAGCAAAATAAAGAGACATTACAGCCTTTAGAAAGCACCATCAAGTGGCTGTTGTACTGTAGTTTTACCTTTCAAGTCAGTGATGCAACATGCCTTGTTCATGGCTATACCCTGCCGCAAAGCGTTCCCTCCGAGCCCGCAGAGATGACATACAGTGGAGGAGATACAAGTGATAATGTCTCAAAAAAGGCTGAAGGAAAGTAGTAAAGAGTTTCCACCTGCCAGGTGAGCTGCTACCAATGCACTGCTGGTCAGCAACCACAGCTTAATGACAGTGTTTAATGAAAGATCAACATCCTAAGGCATAACATGGCTATTGCTTTCAGCTGTGCATACCTCTGCTCTTACAAATGAAGCTTTTAGGTGCTCTTATGGCTGCATTCCCTGTTACACTACATGTATTTACTTCAAAGCCTCCGGAAAGGAAACTACAATCGTGCCAGTTCTCTGTTAAAAAAACCCAACCAAACAAACCCAAACAGTTTTCTCTGTTAAAAATTCTGAAGACTCAGGAGAGAGTCAGAAGGGAAGTCAACTCATTCTCTGCTTGAGACTCCATGCTTTGGGCCCATAAACCCACGTCTAGTGACACCTGCAGATCTACAGTGCCACCTTTGGAAATCCCAGGTAGAAAGCAGATTTTTGAATAAAGGAGCAAAAGTCCTCCTCTGACAACCTTTGCAGCCAAAGCCCATTAAAATGCTGAGGCAGACTCGATTGCCAACTGAGTTTGACAATTTAGCAGACAATCAAAGGCTGTATTTTACAGCAGCCCAATACTGCCCTGGCAGAAAGAGCGTGGAGATGTTAAAAAAGATGTGGCAGGTTAGATATTTTCAACAGACATAACCCCATATTATCGCCATGGTACAGGCGGTACATAGTACGAGGGAATGCTTTCTGAAGAAGGGCGTAGAGCTGTAGACCTCTGTCCAAGAAAATACAATTTAAACTGAAAGGGTGAGTCCCTAATCCGGGCAGAGGATGAAACAGAAGCCCAAAAGGAAGAACATAACTGCTTTCTCAGGAGGAAGAAGAGCTACAGACTCTAAGGGTCAAAAGGGCACAAAAGCAGGTTTTTCCTGAATCCATTTCTATCTGTGGTCTGCACAGCATCCTGTGACAATGAGTTCCACCTCCCAGTTCTGCCTTGCACGATGGAGCCTGGCCAAGTGTTGCACAGCGTGCTTGCTCAAGGGAGTAAAGACTTGAATCAAATGAACTGTATCCCTAAAATTCCTTCTAGTAATCCCCAGCGCAAGGTAACTTCAGTTCTTGGGCAATGAGTTCTCTCAAAAGTTACCCGAGTATACACAAGTGCTCTCACACTGACGGCTAAAGGTTAAAGGGTTGTTCAAGCGGAGCCCAAATATTACGCTTGAGTTTTTAGGACCCTGAAGTAAACTCCATTTTCACACCTACACAACCTCTCCACATTCAGGGATGGACACATACAAAATGATCAAGATGACCACATGTTCTAAGAGAAAAGCAGAATTTCTAAATATATCTTTATTAGATACACTTTTGAAATACTATGTACGATAAAATTAAGTACATCTTAAAAAAATACTAAATATCAAATAAGGAATCCCTTTGTCCTAATTTTCTTCTATCAGGATGAAAACAATCCCCAAACCCAGGACAGTAGAATTCCTACCTTTTGATTAACATCATTTACAAGCTCAGACCACATAAATGCTCTGTGACTCAGTTTCCTCAATGAAGAGACTCGGAACAAAGCAGCTTCTCACAACAAAAACATTTTTCAGACAAGGTAACGCACTTACTTTTGGAAAAGCACCTATATAGACTGCTGATGGCAGATGCTATGTAAGTGCAATGAATTATTTTTTTATGTTTCTCCACTTCCTCCTCTGTGAAAGAGGGAACTTGTCGTTCTTCCTTTTATTAGCAAATGCAGCTGGGAGCTAAATATGCTGGTGACTCTGACTGATTTGGTAGTGTTTATGCAAGTAAGCAGCAAGAAACACTAAATCAGGGCATAAACAAATCTTAGGCTAAATGTGCAGATGAAAACCTAACACACAGTAAAAATTGTATGTTCCTGAAATTAGCATTGAGTTGGCAAAGATCCAAATTTTATTTGCCGGTTTAATTTTCAAATAATTTCAGTACTAAAGCATAACTGCAGACTGCACAGGGAAAAAAAAAAAAAACCAAACCAACAACAAACAAACAAAAAACCAACCACAAACCTGAAATGGTTATTTTCCCCAAATTTAGAAACCATCTGTTTTGAAGTTCTGTTTGGCTAAGCAAATTACAGGACTCATAGACCAGCTAAGTAGTTAAACACATACAGAATACCTCTTTTTTTTCTCCAGTGCAGGAAAAAAATGTCATCAGCTGAGCTGTTCTGCATGGCACCTCCAGTTTATCCCTTCCCAACTCTCTCTGGCACCTCTGCTGCCGGCACAAGGGTAACAATCACATCAGGGTGCTCCACAAAGGTTAACACAGACAATAGTCTGGCAGCACTTGATGTGTAAGCAAACAGGACTACCATTTCCCTTGCATCTAAAAGGTCAACAAAACAGAACCTAATTCACTTCTTTTATACAAGCTCAAGGGCAGGCACACGATGGAAAAGCAGGCAAGTTCACTGCCATTTCTACAATGCCACAGTAAAAATAACAGACAGATTTCAGCACTGCAGGTGAAGTGAACAGAGCGGGGAGCAGAGGCTGCTAATGATCTGGGGCTTTTCTTTGGTAATATCATGCTTATTTTTTCCTCAGTGAATAGAACAATTTATGTAGGATGAAGACTTAGCCTGTAATTTAATTACCACAGGTTACTTTTGGCATTGTATGATACACAAAGAGCTGACATTAAACTCAAGCTGCTGCAATAAAAATCCCTTTAAATTAATCTAGCTACCCAACGTTGTTACTGTGATTAATAATTAGCAAATGGCAGGTGACAAATCAAACAGAATTATAGCATCATTTAGGTTATACAAATCTCTTATCCCACCCTGCTTTTCTAGGGACATTCTTGTTTGTCTCCTCCTTGCCATCAACTTGCAATTATCCAAGCATACTTGTTCTGTCCCAAATGGCTTTTACAATGGGGGTGTACAACATTCACTCCCATGGCTGTCAAATAACATCTCACAGACCTTAACAATGTGCAGGGTGAAAGAAATTCACAGAGGCTGACTTTAATTTGAAGAGACAGGACACTATAAAGTTGAGAAGAAAGGCAGGAACCATAAGAAGCAACAGAAGAATGAAGAGAAATAGCATCTCTTCTTCTTTCGAGCAGTGGATCAGCAGGTCTTCCTCACCCAAAGCCAGCACTCAGCAGCACTCAGCTCCCACACCTGCACTTTCAGGCTCTCTCCTATTAACCCACCTTCCCAGCTGCACTTGGATTCAGGCCCCGAATGTCAGCTGGGAGAGGTTTAGTGCTCAGCCCACTGGTACCAATGGCAACGTTCACCAGTTACTCAGGTAACAGCTCTGTGGTTGTACCAGCCTACAATATTGACCCTCTACAGTCTTTAAAATATTACAGTTTGAATTCATATTTGATACATCATCATTTTGCCTACAGGCTCCATCCTTGCTGAGGAAGAAAGTGTTTACAACAGTATGTAATGATAAACATATAAAGCCATCATCAATCATTCATCAGTTACAATTACCATTTGCATCCATTTATCTAATCACAGTCTGCAGTAACTGCTGCACTTAAGCAGTTCAAAACCACTTTAAAGATGGAAATGTTGAGGATAACTACCACACAATTACCTTCACATTTTGCAGCACTCTGCTAACTCATATTTCTGTCCCTTTTCAGGTTTAATGTATATTAAATAAAGAGGAATTGTTATTTACATGCACCCCCACTCACCTACACACTCACATGTACTGGCTGTGACAGTGCAGGTGAGAAATGGCAGACTCGTCTCATAAACTCTATTTAACGTGCAACTTCAGCTGTCTCAGACACTCAGCCTCCTAGTCTATCTCTGCTGCTACTTTAAATACACTGAATTTTACTTCTAACTATATAAAAAAACAAAGACTCCTCTCTTTTTTTCCCCCTCTCCTCCTTCTTCTCAGCAAGATCACCTGCCAGAAAATTATTTTGTGTCTGCCCTGGATGTCAGAATTCATTCTCAGCCATCCCTTCCCATTTCTCTTTTTCAACCCCAGTAAGCTGAAGATGCCAAACAGCAGGTCCTAAGCTAGTAAAAGCTCAAATATCAGATAACTTCCAACGTTCAGAAGTTAGACAGAAAAGGACAGACAACAGTTTGCAGTGACTGCAGTAACTTAATTTGCTATATTACAGAAATAATGGATTCCTGAGAGTGGAAGGGGTGATATTTGTGTGCTCTTTCACCTTTCCTGTCATTTTTTAAAAAAATATAACAATATCCAGCTTTCTGCACCGAAATTAACATTTCTCTGAACAGCACTCTAAAGATCTGGGGGATGAAATCCAACCCTCCCTGCCACGCCAGCACCGCCATTCCAGCCAGTGACCCTGCGAACACACAACCGCTACGGAACAGTTTTCTCTGCAGCACGTGCTTTGGCAACAACCCCAGAGGACATCATCCTCCCCACTCCCCCCCCATTTAAACTGACTCTGAACAGGGAGGACTGCTGACAGAGTGCTTTGCTACATGTAATGTTCACAACACGATCCCAAATGGACTTGTTCCTCTCTGGTCCCTTCCCTGATTTTTCCACCTCTGTGTGTCTGTCAGACCACCGCAGCAGGTCACACGCTTCTAGAAAAATTAGTGGCAGATGCAGCATTTGTAGAAAGAGTTGTATTAAGAAAAAAAACCCCAAACCCAACCCAACCCAAACCTCAAGAGTTCAGGCTTCTAGGAGGAAGGCAGTTATGGGTGCTGTTGGTGAAGCCTGGCCTACAGACATTGCGGATCCCAGCTGAAGTGGGTGAGCACACAACCCACCTCCCATTTGGGTATCTGGGTGGTGGAACCAACTTCCAAAGCAGCAGCAGCAGCAGCAGCAGTAGCAGCAGCAGCAGCAGCAGCAGCAGCACCCTAGCACTTCAGTGGGGGCTCCACCAGGTCCCAGGGCTCTGGGCTGCTGCCCTCCAATTCTGCAGGCATTGCAAAAAGCTTCTAACACACTCTCTAGCCATGGATGTCCACTGTGCTGTGACAAAAAAGAAACAAAGCAACAAAACCACAACCAAAACCCCCCACAATTGTATGAAGTGCAGGCTGCACAACCAGTTCTGTAGATGGCACTGTATGTTAAACAATGAATTTCTTCTCTTCCCACAGTACAATTTCTGAAGCTAATAATCCAGATGCAGCCTCTAACACATACATAATATGCATTTATTTAAAATCAGGAATCATTCCATGCTATTAACTTTCAACTGTAACTCCAGAAGTCATTTCCCAATTACAATTAATCATGTTTATCCCTGTGGTACGCGACTACCAGGCAGGACAGGGTGCACTGTACAGACCCAGCACAGTAGACAGTCCCTGCCCCAAAGAGTTAACAAGACAAACAGTAGGAGAAGAGAGGCAGTATACTAACGAGAGCTAATGATGTGTTCCAGCTCTGCCCTGGATCCCCAGCCTGGTGAGCCACCCACTGAGTCAGCAAGTGGTGCTGTGCCATAATGGCAATTAGGTTTTTGGGGTTTTTTGTTTGTGTGTTGGGTTTTTTTTTGTTTTTTGTTTTTAAAGACTGTCTTCATTATTAGTAACTTCTGAAAGGATTTTTTGAAAATGGCATCAGAGGAGGTAGACCACAAAATCACCAGAGAAATTCAGGAAACATGGGTGCAAAGCCAAGACTGATGAACATCTAGGGAATCACCACCCTGGGAAGTCAGAGAATGGCAGAAACTGGAAAAAGTGAATTTCGCAACAGTGACTAAAATTCTTTTGAGCTGATTTCAGCTGGGACACTAAAGTAATCGTGGAGGCATTAAAAAAGGACACAAGCTAATCTAAAGATTCACAGACAACAATGTTTACTTGAGATATTTGGGATGTAAAACTAATTACCAGCAGGAGAGCTCCCAAAAATCCAAGTCAAGTCTTAAATGGTCCAAGTCTGTTCCAGAACTACGCTAACATAAACACACAGGATAACAAAAGGCAGCAGCAAAGAGAAAGTGGCATGCACCAGCTCTGAGGAACCAACCAACCTTCCTACTGTATATCGCAAATGAGCAATATAAATCTCTACACAAGCTCACAACAGAAAGCTGTCTTTCAGAGTACTGCCAGCATTTGTTGAGTTGCACTTGCCAAAAAACAGTTTACAGGCTTTTGGAATGTTAAAAGGTAAACACAGCAACCCTTCTCATTTTAAAATAAAAAAGGAACAATACTTAATTATAGGAGTACAAGTAAGATTTATGTTGATGTTACTATTTCATACATTCCAGCCCATAACATGATGTGGAAAATTTCCCCTGTTCCCTAGTGAGTGCCTTGCATTGGCTACATACACGGTTTTAATGTGGATTGAAAATGTTGCTTTACATATGGCAGGCAAAGCAAATTTTTAGCACTGTAAAGATAAATAATTCAAATCCACTGTGTAAATTCCCTTTATCCAGAACGTTTTGTTCTCTTACAACTATGCAGACATGTACCATATTCTAATGCTTTTTTCTATTTTAATGAAAACTTTATGATTTTAAAAAAAATCTGGTAGGTATCCAGAACCCTTTTTCCAGAATCCTTGTATGACAAATTTACACAATGCACGGACCTGACAGCTGTATTGGTAGGAAACCACATCTGTTGAACTACTGGTAAAAAAGCCAGATGCAAGAAATATTTGAAAGTCATTTGTCTTACCATGTATTCTTCATACTTTGCCCAGACATTCAACAGTAACATCAGGAGGAATTCATGTAAATTACTACAGCCAACCAGCAATACATAAAAAATGTGCAGAGCTAGAAAAGGGAGCTTTATAGCATTGGTGAGTGAGCGAGAAGAGATATTCAAATAGGAACCAGCACTGACAGCTAACCCCGGAGACTGAGATTAAAGTCACTACCACCTTATTTTACATACAGAAAAGACATTTCAGGCATTTCTGAAGGTTATATCTCCTGCTGCAGAGTCTGACTTGTAGTAAGTACTTCTGCACATGTTTAACTTTACACACTAAATAATGCCTTTATGTTGCACAGAACTAGTCACATGTATGCCTAATTCTTCTGATGAATCAGGGGCTTAAGCTACCCTAGTTCAGTGAAGGAAGGGACAGAGGCATCTCCAGATTAACATACTAATATTAAAGTCAACATGTAATTCTCCCATTAATTCTGCAAGCTCAGTATTAAGCTCTAATGTTTTCATAAAACACAAATTATTCAATATACATTGGATGTACAGAGCACAGGATGGCAAAGTGTGTTTACAAGGGTTTTACAATGATTACTTGACTCCATTTGTGTGTACCAGAGTTATTCATAAATTGTGCAGGTCAGCTGAAGCTCATCTTGTTAAAACCTCCTAAATCATATAACACATTGCTTCTATGCTGGACACACTTGACCCAGCCTATATGTGTTTTAGGTAACATTTAAAATATTAAATTATTCTGTCTATTACAGAACAAAATAATGACATAGACAATAAGAAATCAAGGAATAATTAATTATACTTTGAGTGGGAGAGAGGGTTGGCTAAATTTATTGGGATGAAAACTAAAATTTGATATGTGAAATGAATGGAAAACTGACTGTACTTCAGCTTAAACTGACTACCTATAATATCAAATTACATAATTATTATTAAACAAAGATCAGAAATAGAACACCTGTTAAAATCCAGAACGTTAGTGTTTAAGCTACCATCACCCAGTTTCAAACTACATGAAAGAAATACCCTGAAGAACACTGACTCATTCATGCAACAGCTTTCAGCTCTACATTGAGCTTTTAAATGCATAATCCAGATTTATGATATTAAAGCTCTCCACAACTGTGGTTTGCCTTTTTTTTTTTTTATGTTATCAATGCTTCGTAAAATGTAACACCCCCCCGATATTTCTCTTTATAACTTGCTTTTTTCCCCAGTTTGTTTTTATAAGGAAAACAAACCCTATCTTTCTTTCCAACTCCCCTGCTTTAAATCAAGAAGCAAGCTCCTGATGAGTGTTCACGCAGCTGATTAGAAAATTGTCTCATAAACAGCATCATTAAGTGGCATGCCAATCAGCGGTGATACACTGGTATTGCTGGTGCCTGTGTAAATTATAGAGTTATGCCCTACGCTTGGGAAACCTAAATGTACAATTCTGAGATTTCTTGTTGGCAATTAGATTATAAATGCTGTGTTCTAATGTTTAACAGCATGAGAATATATTTATCACGTACTGTATTCACAGAATACAGAAAGGAAAAAAAATTTCTAATTGGAGGAGACTTTCCAAAGAAGCTGTTACAAAGGTACCCCCCAACACTGAAAGCTTATAAAAGAGGAACCTTTTTTTAGTTTTTTCAGCAGTGATGCCATAGGACTGTACAATCTGTGGACTGTAAGATCTCTTGACATGCATTCCTCCTCCATTTATTTGGACCTACTATTTGGTTGATGACATGTATCACCACTCACTTAAAATATACTAAAATTTTTTGGAATTGTTTGAAAAGTTTCAGTGGTTTTATTGGTATTTTTCTATTAAATATATGGAAAAGCTTCAAAACGTAAGTAACACAGGAAATTCAGCTACCACATGCTGACCTAGACTTGTATTGATCCAATGTGACATCCTACATACAGTTATCTGTCAATAATACATACACTCACATTCACTTGGGTGTAATCCACACGGAAGATGACTCTTAAGAAATGCTAAGGCTGCAAAGTCATGGACTCAAGACCTGTGGGATGCCAGAATGAGAGCTTGCCTGTGAAATTTTAATTCAGGTTCTTTAGCTTTCAACTTTTAATTATACAGTAACATTAACCAAGCAGTCCAGACTTGTTTCAGTAAATGGTATTCTCTTCACTGACACACTTGGAGCCCTGATTCGCCATAGTGCCTTCTGCCTTATTTACTGCACAGATTTAAACTGCATTGAATGCATGCGCATGGAACTCCTCACGGGTTTCTGCCTGTTGCTTATTACAATAGAATTGATAATGGCATTGCACCTGTTAAAATGTTCCAGAGCAAAAGCACAGGCACATCGATGTCAAAAGTAGGTATCCTAAGGATGGTATCACAGCTCTCATTTTGAAGTATCCTGCACTCTACAGGACCAAGGCAGAGCTCTCAGGGACATCAGAGAGCTGAGAGCTCAGCTCCAGTGCTAAGAGAAATGAACAGCTAACTTGCAAGTAGCTAAAGTACTTCCATAGAGTAAAAACTCCAGACAACCGACTGCCTGAACCACAAAAAAATCCCACTTTTCAGCAGTAATTCACCTTATTCCTCCCAGGTATCTCATTTTCTGCAGTGGGAGAGGCTTGTACACATCCACACCTTCAACTATGGCTCCAGATTCATTCCCAGAGAATACACCTGGGACACTGAATGATGCCAGTGTCCTGAATCTATAAGCACAATTACATCCAACAACACTGCTTAACTTTATTTCTCTGTTTCTGGTTTTCCCTAATTTCCCAGACTTGAATTGGTAGCCATAAGAGGACAAGTAAAGAGTTTTTCTTCTTGTTTTTAAATCAAATGCCCAGGCAGATCCTGTGGACAGGTCTGCACCACTTCAGCTGACAGCAGAAACAAGTTGTTATCCCTGGACAGCAGTGGAAAACAAAGGAGATTGCTAACAGCAGAGAAATAACAAGACTGAGAAATTTTGGTCTCAATTCAATGCTTCAAAAGGGAAGATGTCAACTGGCAGCTTAAACCACCTCTGTTCTCATTTTCTCAATCTCTGCGTTCATATCTTCCCACATTTTGATGTTATCTGCCCTTTCTTCTCCCTCAAACATGTTCCTAATCCCAGATGTGATCTCCACACATCCCAGTTTTGCCACTCTCTCTTTTTTCTTCCCCTTCCTGCTGTTGCCCTGACTCCCCCATGTGGATTTACTGCCCCAAAGAAGCCCCAGCTGCTTCTAGGGCAAGACATGTATTCAACTATCAGAAATCCATATTTTCCAACTCCACTGAAAACAACAGATTTGCTTAGTGGTCTGTAATTGGCATGTACATCTAAAATTAACAGTTCCAGAGCACACTCATTACAGTCCGTTGTTAACGGCTTATTAATTACACATCAGGATGCCATAAATAACTTACAGCCAAACATAACTTTTTAGAATCATACAAGAAAAGTCCCTGACAACATCCACCAGACTTCTGTTCCCTCCAGAACTTCATGTAACATCAAGGAAAAACCCACCTCTTCTTGCCCAGAAACATCTAGAGGCAAAACCTGGAGGAGAGCAGGGCCCCCTCAGATACAACGTGCAAAGTGTTGTATTTCAAAATATCCTATTCAGAATATCAGAGTATTTCAGAAAACTCCTCCACAAAGGAGTCAGTGAATGAAGAATTGAGACACTGTAGAGGGAATATCCAGAACTGTTTGCCATTAAGGTATGGGAATAGATCACTGCAGAGGAAACACTTTCCTTCAGTGTCATGTTTTTGGGGAGAAGAGATCAATCACATACACCAGTATGTACTAAAAAATAAACAGAACTAAATGGTCCACAAACAAATTGGAAAGGAGGAGCCGGTTCTTAACAGTAACGCCTACCTGCTTGTGCGACCCCCCCAAAATCTAAAGAGCACACTTGTTCGTTAGCCGAGTTGACACAGACAAACACATCTCATTTATTATCTCTGGGAGACTCTAGCCAGACGTGACTGATTTGTCCTCCTACTGGTCCTTGCCCTTTTGTGGTTCTGCAGAGATGTTGGGAACTGGCAATAACTCACCACATGCTTCAGAGAGCTTTCTTGTTTTTGGAAATCTCTCGGCAGTGCGACATTTACATTTATTATGGCTGATTCTGGGCATTTAAATATGAAAACAATTAAAGTATATTTGCAAGGGATATGACAAACGAGCATTTGTACTCCAGCCAATTTTTCACTGACTTTCATTCAAGTACACTGTTATGTTTCAGCTTTGCCTCTGCCATTGCCTAAATGAGATGATTTCCCAGTATCCATATGGGCAGGTTGATGGATGAGAATGGCTTTAGGGTTAAAAGTCTTTAGTATAAACTCAAAGATCTCTTTCTTGGAAAAATTCTGCTCCAGCACTCACCGATGGAAACGCAGAGCCCCCACTGAAACCCGCAGAAATACACTGGAGCCCAGCAGCTCTCCGGCTGCCTGCAGCTCTCCCGCCGCCCCAGAAAGGCGCTTTGCCTTTACGACTCATATCCTTCAGTAGCATCAGGTTGCTTTTGATTTTCATGCGACTTTTGGATCCTCACCAATCTACTGCCACCGGAGAGATGAGGATCATCTGCGCTGAAGCCGGGCTGAAGCAGAGCACCTGTTTCCTCACACCTCCAGGTTACATTCACACTGGCAGAAGCAGGGGCTGAAGCAACATAGGGGACGAAAGGGAAAGAGCAGCGTTTGGCTCTCTTGACAACCCTCTCACCTCCGTGTTAATAACGGAATTAGTTCCCATGGTTGCAGTGTGCCATGGCAATGTAGCCAGACATAAGTAAGTGCCTCCAGTTTACTTCAGTAATTACTTAGGTTGTGGAGAGCCATCCGCTCTGTGCACAGCTGTGCTGGAGAAGTCTCTCTGAGATTTTTTTTATTCTACCCCTTCCTGGCAATTACTGCCTACTACTGCTGTATGGAAGGATCATACACATGCTCCCTGTGTGCCATTAAAGACGGCCATCCAGCTGGGCTGAACTTGTTGCTGGACGTGGTTTGAGCTAGTTCAGAACGAAGGTGCTCACATGAATCTTCCCCTAAGTGGAGTCCTGCAGCAGTAACGCTGCCCCAGCAGTGTGATCTGGAAGAGTGTATCTGTTTATCACCTTAAAGCAGCCTTTCCAAACTGAATGCCAGGACCCTGCTACCTTGCTAAAGAGGAGCTGGAACCAAATCTCCCTCCCGCTAATTCCAAACATTCCTTGTGATATGTGGAAATGGATTGAACGTGTGACCTCAAAGCCCCGTTTCAAGCCCCTTTACAAAGTCTGACTGAGTTTTCAAGCTGCTATTCTGGAAAAAATGCAAATACAGCTTTAGGGGCCCAGCACAACCGAGCTCGATGTTCATCAGCCCTTTAATGTACGCCAAATAGTCTTTTTGCTTCAAAATCATTTCATGCAATGCTAAGCAATGGCCTCGTTGCTTTTGCTGACTTGCAGTAAACCAGTGGGATGCCAGGCTGCCACCATCAGAACATCTGCTTTATTGGAAAAGAATTTCAGCAGGCCTTGCCTTGTAATAAATGATGTGACCCTGGAAGGCAGACAGCAGCACTCCCGCAGGCAAACAGCTCGCAAAAGGTCAAAATCACCCAAAGCTTTGGGAGCAGCAGCAGCATTTCTGTCACCCTGCCCTACCCAGGGTCTAAGAGCCATAATGAATAAGGGAAAAACTACATCACTGCAGCTCTGAAGATAGATCCCAGCTTGGATCTATCATAGATTGGAAGTCTTCTACCAGTGAGAAACACGAGAACGGATGGAAGGAGAGGAAAGCAGAGGGGAGGGGAATCCAGCTATGAAGCTTGTTACTCTGCCACTGAAAACAGAGCTACTCCTGGGAGCACCACCTAGCTTGCCTCAGTCAGAACGAACTGGAGCAGCAAAATGTGCTATAAAAATTACTTCAGTTATGAAACAGGTGACAGAGTGCTTATACAAACAGCTTCACTAGCACAGATACCTGTCTGCCTCAATTTACAGCCTTCCCCAGAAAAGTTCCTCACCCTCTGACTTTTTTTTAAGCAGTTATTCATTTTCTTTTGTCTTTCAGACTCTGAATTCTCCTAAAACATAAAACTCCATTGCTTTTGTAATCTTTTGTTCCATTCACAACATCAACAAAACCCCAATGAAGTAAAACAGTGCAAACATTTCAATGTTGCTAACAATGTAAACAGCATCAAAAAGATTTTGGATCCTGTTTATCTACCTCTGAAGTTAGTAGTCAGTGGATGCTCCGCTGCTACAGTTAAAGGTCTTGCTCCTGTTGTTGTTGTTATTGCTATTGCCTTTTGAAGTGAAATGACAGTGGAGCTCTTTTGAATGGTAGCATTTTACAGCAATTTAACTTCCTGCCTAAAGCAGCAAATTTGCATGAAAATTATCTGGAAAGTACAATCACACACACACACAGAGTTTTTATATATATTTGCCAGCATTTTCAGGACAGGTATGACATACAGCACATCAAAGGCCATAGGGATGAAGAGTAAATTAGTTGGCAAGTTTATTTTCTACAGCAATTTCCTAGAAAAGGAACCATTTGCTACAAAAGCCTACCATTACCTTCCAACCTCTTCTTCGATGAGCAGTGCAGCTAATTTCTACCGTCATTCTTATTCATCTTCCATGAAAGCACCACTGAAGACCTAATGAAGAGTGCTGGGTAATTCTGGCATTATTGGATTTTTCGTTATTTATTTATTAGACACGAGAGCTGTTATCAACAAGCAGCCAGGTGAGTCAAATCAGATAAAGCATTATCTGATTCCTGTGCTGTAAATCAGATTTTAATAGAGAAAAGATCTGTATCCCTTTGGGAGTGGAAAGAATATGTTTATAATGTGTTCCGAATGTGTGCTACACAATAGCAAGTATGGATAAGAAGTATTTTCGCTAATCAATTTTCCACTTTCTTCTCCAAGTTCTTTCACCCATAAGATGAGAACTAAAATAAATGAAAGTTCCATTTTTGCCAAGTGGTAGCAAATAATTAAGATAAGATAAGCATGCATAAAATTATGCATAGATGTTGCATCCTCACACAGGCACACAAGAAGTCTGAATTCTGCACTATTAAAAATATAATCAAGACATCATTTCTCTGCTGGCAGAGTAATTTACAAATCTCAAATTTACCTAGATTGGACATTGAAATGAGATCTTTGATAGCCTACTCTCAACCCTGACACAGCTTCTGTCTTAGGTATTTATACTTGTCTTTTTCTAGCAGAAGCTATGAAGTCTTATGACAGCACCTGTAGGTTAGACACAGATAACATTTGACTATTCCTTGAAGGTTTTGAAAATTTTAATCATGAGAGTAATCTGGATATGCTCAGACAGAAATAGGTGTTAAACACTAAAAACCTTGATGCGAAGCCAGCTCTTTCTTGTACTGCAGTGTTACTTCAATTTTGAGTGCTGGAAATTATTGTTTGCAAAAATGAGGGTTCTCCTCTCACCTAATGCATCATGTTTGGCTGTTAAGACAATACTGAAATTCTGGAATTAGTTTACTGCCCATCTATTTTAAAAAAATATATACTTTGAGGCCTGAAAAATTACTTTTTAAAAACAAACTTGTTGGGTCATACCCAATTAATTCCATAACAAACTGGAGAAAGAGGTTTATCATATTATGTTTGGATTAAAAATTCAATTTCTTTTATGAGTTACACATGAAAATGAATTTATAACCAAACCATTTTATTCACTGAGCCTTTTGAAGGTGTGTGCTTAGAGTCCCATTAACAAATGAACAGGGAACGTTCTGCCACTGCCAACTGTCAGCAGCAATTCTAACATCCACGTCACACCAGTATCTTATTCTCTTTTCCTCCCAGGTGACCCTTTGCTTCTCCAACGCAGTTTACAGGAGAACTAACATTTTTAAAAGTAATGGCAAAACTGCAGGCAGCACAGAAGTCATTAATACAATGAAAGCTAGTATCACCCTTAGGTTATCAGAATGTAAGGCTTATTAATTAAGGAAAAAATCCCTTTTCCTTTTTGTTGGCTGCAACTACACTGATTTGTTTTATCAGTATCTGAACAATAACCTGATTCAATATCTGTACTTGGATGAGTAAAGGTTAGCTCTAATCACCTGGGCACAAGAGCAGTTTCAAGCTGGAATGCTTCACACCTTCAAGGAAGACTATAATTTTTGTTTTCATGTATCTGTGATGACAATGCAGTGAAATAAATGAAGGAAATATGATCTGTGAGAAACATGAATACTGAGACTGAAAGTATCGCCTGTAATGGGGTGCAGCGTACACATCACTAAGGAAAATGCTGTAAAGGTCTGAGGTTTCCTCTCGGAAATAGCAACAAGGACTGGGAGAAGCTGAGATGGTGGTGTCATGTTAACATGAAACAAGTAGGAGACAGTCACTTAAACACCTTTTTGTTCCCCAGAAAAAGAAAAAAAAAACCAACCAAAAAACCAAAACAAGACTGAATTAAGCGTAGTAAAAATCCCAGTAGGTCCATATCTAGCTATGCCTCTAAGTAACCTGAAGAAGTTTATTTCAGCACTAGAATGAAAAACATGGAAGAAACGGTTATCTCAACCCAATCCTAGATACAAACTTACTATTTGCTGCCATTGCACCTCCCTGGCACAGGTAGACTAGTACCCCCTTCCTCCTCAGCCTCAGCGGGCGGGTAATCATAACTTAGCAGCAACAAAGCCATGTCATTTGCGGGAGCAGACAGACTACCTTTAAAATTACCATCTTTCTAACGAGCACCTTGTAAATCTGATGAAATTTATGTTATTAAACTCAAAAAACATTCTGATGTATTTGAAAAATAACTTCTTAAACTAATAACCAAAACCACCAGAAAGGACCGAAACCTTATAGTGTCCACCGCATTTTGAGCCACACAATAGCCTCTTGCAGAGTGACACAGGCTTCAGAGGTGCTCCCTTCAGTACCATGAGGCTGGTTTGATCTTCATTCACCTCCCTCTGAAGGGTACAATGTTTACTGAGAAATGAGAAGTCCCTCAGTGCAATGGGCCGCAAAATTTGCTGCACAACAGGAGATGAGCAGATGAAGATTCAATACCTTATTTGTCAACTGTACTTATAAGTACAAATGAAAATATTTGACTCTTTTTCACATTAAGAGAATGTCTGTTGTACGATACATTCAGCTCTTGCAATTCAGTTTAAAAGGATGAAAACATCACTAGCCAGACAGCTCCTGAAATCAATGCCATATTTATAACTTTTATCATTAGTGAGCTGCTAATGCCTACTATCTCCTTAACTGCACATGCTCAAACCCTCTGTGGAACCAGACACTCCCTAGACCAGCACACGTGCTGCCGGCCGGCACAGTGGGTCAGCCTCACATTAATCCCTATCCAGGGAAGGCAGCGCAGTGCAAACTGTGAGCACCACGTGCCCTTCCTACATGGGCAGGCTCCAAAGCCTGGCCATGTATGTCCGACTGCAACACCAGAGCCTCTCAGTCACTGCTCTGCGTCCATTAAGTTTTAATGAATATTTATCTAAAATATCCCGTTATTTTCCTGATTAAATACATCCTGAATGACTCAGTGTGGGAGGAGGGGGCCGGAGGGTGAAGGGTGTTTCAGGGTTTTTTGGTCAAGAAACCTCCTTTCTCTACAGATACATGTCTCTGTTCTAGATCACATGCACCTTTTCCCACTTTAAAATAAGGAAAAGATCTATTCCTTCAGAGTCGACAGACAATATATGCGAAGCAGTTCAGGGGAAGTGAGGCAGCTTTAATAATCTGTATCACATTATTATTTGTCTGTTGTAACTTTATGGCTTATAACCAGGAGTTTAGGGACTTGCAGATTCCCCTCCCTGGAGGGCAATGTATCATGATCGTAATGTATCATGACCTCAACAAATGTTCTATTTAAACAGCACAATGACTCCCAAATGGAAAACACATTTCTGCCTGCGATATCTCAGGTTTAAATGTATTTCTCTTCTTTTTTTTTTAAATAAAAATTCATTTCTGGAAAAAAGTGGCCTGGCAGGGATTCAATGGCATGCTCCATCTTCGAACATGTATGGCCCTTCAGCACTGGTGAGGCTGGTGCCAACGCGCGGTTGGCGTGATGACAAACCCACCACCCCAGGGGTGTCAGACTTACTGAGGTTCCACCTGAGGCCCGTCGTGGTGACGCTCTCGCAGGAGTTCCCAATGGGGATAAGGCCACACCAGGCACCTTCCAGTCCCGTGTCCACACGCAGCTTGTGCTTGCCCTGCAAGGCAGAAGGGGCTCGAGTCAGTGCTCGCCAGGCACCTGGCCAGCACTTGCCACAGACCTGGCAGATAAACCAGAAAGTACTTAGATGGAGATGGGTCCAGAACATCCCCAAAAAGCTCAGGAATACTTGGCTGCA
The DNA here is from genome assembly GCF_023634155.1 of Falco peregrinus. Classification (NCBI taxonomy): domain Eukaryota; kingdom Metazoa; phylum Chordata; class Aves; order Falconiformes; family Falconidae; genus Falco; species Falco peregrinus. The sequence continues at coordinate 29,790,973 of NC_073725.1, read as the reverse complement.
GGAATTCAGATTGTTGATGTTTACAGAGGGAGAAGGGACATGTGCTTGGGTTCCAGACCTCATGGCTTTCGAAAAGGTTGTTTCTGGGCTTTTCGAAGCAGGATCTGGCTTTACTCATTCTTCCCTGGCAGTTTTTGAAGAGGCACTTCTGTCAGAGCTAGGCTTTTTAGTGCTGTGAAATCCAGGCGGCCTGACCCATCCATTCACCTTTTTCCTCACCTAAACATCTGTATTTCACTTCCTAAACTATACTAGTCAAAGCACCACCAAAATGCCTTCATTATTTTGACATCTGTAAAATTTCATGTACTTCTCCAGGCATGTACTCTTCCCAGAACGAAGAATACATGCAGAAATTTAACGAGGTGCTAGAGAAATGAACTTAAATATTTAGAGTAATCTGCTTACACTAAGTAGGAAAAACAAAGTGAAATTAAAACACATTTTTTGAACATCTAAGATAAATTCATCTTGTAACTATCCAGTTCATGGGATACAGGAGAAGCTCTTAGTTAGTACTTATAGGCACTGTGTGAACATCTTGCCAGTTACCAGCATATGAACAGTTGCACGGAAGAGTAGAGGTGGAAATCTTTTACAGAACAGGGGAAAAAGGAAAAAAAAAAAAGCAGCTGAATGTTAAAAGTTCTGGCACAATCTGTGTTCTAAGAAACTAAGAAAGTGTTTATGAAAAATAGCTACAAGAAAACAGCAAATGCAAAACAGTGACAAGATCAGTGGAAAAAATCATCCTCTTGTCTCTTCTATACAGGTAATTTTTTCTTTCAAACAAGCACAGGTTTCATCTGGGGAAAGGTTAGGATTCTTTGAAACGGAGGGTTCTTTGGGGTTTTATTCTCTTGTGGATGCACAGGCAAGTTAAACCCTCCAGCATATCTTTCACATACAAACTCTTTGTCACTATAAATAAAATCAGATATGCCCACTTACTAATCTACCAAAATAAAAGGACTGTCTGAAACCCAATGAGTATTCAGTGAGTACTTCGTTAAGCAAGAAACCAAGGTTTTATACTAAAGGAAAAAAGAACAGTTGAACCATAAAACTCAGGTAAATGTCCCAAGCAGCGAAAAGACTTTCTCACAAATTTTCTTTGTGGAATGTATTTAAGTTTTTTTCTTATGTCCTGTCCTCTCACACGCTCATTCCAAATCCCCTGGCAAATACAAAGTTACTAGTTAGAAAGTCAAAACTGGAGAGAAAACATGTTATTGCTGAGATGTTAACGACTGAGGCGTTCGACAGCTTCTCCTGTTAATGCCAAATGCATTATGAAGAAACAACTTCAATACATGTCATGCTCTCAGTTAACAAATGAACCTTGGAAAAGCTGTCAATTAAGGAGTATCAGATTGCATAGCTTAAGCCTGTTTGATTGCAGAGCAACAAGAAAACCAATCCAATACCATCTATCTTCTCAGGGTGTCCAGCTTCATGTGGTAATGAGCCCCGTATTTCCATAGTGGTTGTGAACGCTTGCATGCCACATTCAGAGGTGTAACCAATTCAGCCTTGATAACCTTTTAATTATGCAATATGCCACACTACTCCTCTCTCACAGTACAGAGGGGAGCAGGAAAGGGAGAGGAGAGCTGCAAGTACAAGCTCTCTCGTTATGCGATTGCAGATATTGTCTATAATGAAGCTGATGATGAAGGAGAGAACGAAGGGGCGGAACTGGCTGTTCCTAATGAATGTGCATATTGCTGCTCAGAGCTGCTTGAGGAGAGCACCAAACACACCGCGTTTATCAGTTAGTAAAGGAATATGAAAAAGAGAGATAAAAGTAACTGGCCCAACAGAGAACCTCATTAAGTCCTGTATTCTCAAAAACTGTGCCTATCCACTGGTAGGTTTGCATTGCCTATTGCATGACATTCTGGTCCAGCTCACAGATAGGGATGTGATTCAATAGAAATGTATGCAGAAAGCTGTCTTTCTGTGATCATGAAATAAATCTTGAAAACAAAAGATGCCACTACTAGAGGCTCGCTAATATCCAGGATTTTATCATGAGTCTTTTCATGCCTGATACTTCCCTGACATCCCAGTTCACACATCCCAGTGATTATGTGAGAATCTTGACTCTTCCCTGCAAGGACATTTTCTAGCCCTCAGTTGTTAAGAGAAATTTCAAACCAGGAGCCCAAAGGGCTAAACTCACAGCAGCAAATAAACCGGAATTAAAATATTAAAAGGTAAATTAATTTAAAAAAAAACCCTCTCAGCTGTTAAGCCAACCTCATGGCTTAGAGATGGTTCACTGATATTACACAAGACCATTTTTAAGACTTTAACTAAATCGGTAAGGGATCTTAATATTTTTGGGGACAGTGGGAAAAGGGAAATGATCATTGGGAAAAAACAAACAACCCCCCCAAATATTCCATTAATTTTTGCAAAAAACCATGAATCAGCCAAGGCTATTGTAAAGTACAGCTCTAAATTCAAAGCACTGAGTCTGCCACGGGGGAGATTTGGTGCCCAGGCTTATCTTCAAATTTTTGAGTACAGATCTTTCAACCAAGCAAGATGGAACTGCTATTTGCAGGAGGAAGGGAGGATCAGAGCTTGTAATTTGCAAATACAAGTAATAATTTGTTCTATTTAAGTTTCTGTGATTAAAGGAACAATTATATACTGGCACTTAAAATACGAAACTGTTCTCAGTTTCTGCAGAACTCCTAGTTCCAAAATTAGGATTAAAAAGAAAACCAAAGCTTGACCAAATAAATCCCTCTTCCTTAAATTTTTTGTCTCTGTAGGAGGCAACTGAAATATTTTCACATTTAACTTAAGAATCAAGTATTACCATGTTTGAATGATACTGGTGATAAAATAATGGCAAATAATACAGCTGCATTGATTTTTATCTTATTAAGTCAGTTTTGAAAAACATTGATCAATCTTCAGCATTGATTTTTTTTCTTCATTTTTGTCTCTGATGCTGGGAAATAAGATCAATTTCTAAGTTCAGCAATAAGAAGAAAATGTCAGAAGATATTTTTAAGAATGCTTCTCCCATATATGTTACACCTTTCCTTTTGATTCTAACCTTGTGTTATAAGAAAGCATTTAAGCACTAGTGGTTAAATATACACCCACTCCAACACTGGTCCTGCCGAGGAGAGCCCTAAAGACACAGCTGTTCTCTGTCACATCTCCTAACTGAAAGGATTAGAAGTCTGACTGTCAGGAACTTGTGTAACTAACCCTATTCGAGGTTGTAAGGTGCTAAAATCCTTAGTAAAAAATTTGCAAGCTGAAAAGCATATAAGCAGTGTCAAGGTAAAAGTGATAGCATCTTATGCATGCACAATATAGAGAAAATTACTTCTTCGAGTACTCTAAAATAGATACAAAGCGACAAAATGTTACGAAAAAGGGAGAGAAGGGGGACTGATCTCCCGTACTGAATTCTAAAGCGATCTGAAGTAGGGAAACGTGGAAGCTGGCAGGCTGGAACCGGACACAGAGGAGAGGCACAAAGTCAGTTAACAAGATGCGGGGAAGGAATAAGGAATTAAAATTAAGCTTTAAAAAAAAACAAATTAAGAAAGGTATAATAAGCAGATCTTAGAAACTGCTGAAGGACTAGGACATGTGAAAGGTAACAGGGAAGGAAAAGGAATTACTTACAGGATTAGAGGACAAAGCAACCTTATTTCAATTTTCTGGCTCCCCTGACAGGGTTGTCCATTATAAATAAAATTACTGAATAACTCCTAGAAGTCACAGATTTTCTAAATGGTATTCTTTCACCTGTGCTTGTTGTGAGATCTGGAGCTACAGAAAAATAGGATTTCTTGAGATATGGCCAACTGCTCTGTGGTACCCCCTCCATCAGCTAGATCTTGTTTTCTGCAATACTGTGATAAAACATCTTTTTATATCAGCTTTGTTTCAGTGATCACTCCATAGATGGCAGCACACACTTGAAAACAACAGCAGCAGTGAAAAACTAAATACAGATGTCATAGTTACCCACAAAAAAGGCAAAACCTACAATCTGTTTTAGTACACAAACATCTGGGCGCAGAAAATGGTTTATAGATAAAAGACCTGGGGAATGGATGGAAATCAACACGATCACCAGAGACTGCAGCAGCGAGGAAGAAAGGAACAAGGATGAAACCAAGCTGAGAACATTTATGTTTAAAACCAAATCTCATGATTTGCAATAAAGTAAAAACAAAGTTCCAGAAATATTTCTATTAATCATTAGTTGTGTAAGAGCTTGATTTAACAATAATAAAAGCTTTTAGGCTGAGATTCTGAGCATGATAAATACAGCCAATTTTTCTAAAAGGATGTATTTAAGAAGAGCCATTTTGTTATAACCCTAAAATACCATCAATTGTCTTTTCAAACAAATATACATAGCGCTGAATTTTATTTTTTTTTATTGCATGAATGCTATTCAAAGAACATTATCTGAGCCGACCAGGCTTTTTGTTGCTGTTGAAAATAAAAGTATTCACAGTTCCAGTGAAAACTTAGAAGTCTAAAAGCTTTTGTACAGCATACCAATGACTGCTTAAACTCACATGGAAAAACCAGCAGATTTATTGTACTTCAGCACAATATTCCCAACTGTTGGACCCAATCCTGCCAAACCTTACCATTGAACCCTGGTAGTGCTCCTGTACTGAAATGGATAGACTTCAGGATCTTGGTTATTTGCAAGACAGAGCCACATCAAGCCCACTCTTCAATAAGAGCACTTCATAAAACGATGACTGTACAGCGAATAAAATCCCAGGCAGTAGAGAGAATAAATTATACTCATTATTAAACCCAATTAATGACACATCTGCTTCAAACCGATTTATGGCAAGGGTATAGAAAGAAATCCCTGTGGAGGTAAGTGCCACTAAACCAAAAAAAATTTACTATACCCTGAGGTTATACATTTAAGTGGTTGCTACTGTATATCTAACATACAAATCATCCACAAAGAGCAAATGATCCCAGAGTTTCACACATTCACACATGAACTTTTTCTATGGGCCCCGTAAAACCCTCCTGAGAATACACTTCTGGTGTAATACCAATGAAGTTTTACTGAGCATAGTAGGTGCACCCCTTGGTTTCCCATCACCTGTTGCAGCATGAGCAAGTAAAACAGCTATCTTTTGCAGTCAAGTCTATATGACTGACAAGAAAACAGCAATCCTAGGTGCAAAAAATGCAAAAGTGTGTTTCACTCTGGAGACTGCAAGCAGTTAAAACTGCCAGCAGCATCTACACTGCTAACATGCACACAAAGGAAGTGATGAAAACAGTTAGTCAGGCAAAAAAAGATATCTGGGAATACAGAAGTTACTTTAAAAGGGAGTTTGTGTGGTTTAATTTCTTTTCACTGAGATATCTTAAAGATTCACAAATGCCATAAATGCTGATCCTTGTTCTACTCTGAATACTACCCTAAAGAAAAACTCATTCTGATGCAACTTCCTACTTGCAAACAAAATTCCACATTTTCTGCAGCCTACCATAAATCAATGCAAAATACACCACAAATACAGCATGAAACAATGATAATCGCAAAGTGGCTGGTCCTTCTCTAAATTCAAGCAAGCTTTACACTAGCCCAGTGTGACATTTTATCCTTGAGCTTGTGCATTTGATGCCCTATCCTCAGCAGGCCCACCATTACAGGTTTAATTAGCATTTTTAGTGATGCCTTAAAAAAATCAGAACCATTTTCTTTATATCCATTTATGAGACTACAGAGTATAATAGATTGCAGATAAGAATGAAAAGTAGACAAGCTGCTAGAAGATTTCATATTGCCTGTGTAATTATTATGCAATGTTGCAGTTAAATTGTCAATCTAGAGGGGCCTTTACTAAGGGCACTAATATTCTATAATTCCTAAGTGATGAGAATTACAGCATAATCTTTCTCATCATCCACCAGTTCATAATACATTTAGTGTCACTACTCATTCTTTTTTGTGCATCTCTACAGGGTAAGAGTCCAGAGGATCTCTTCTACCTAGACTACACTCTCTTATTTTCCTTGGTATTAGAGAAGCGTGGGAGTTAATTTAAAAGACAGGATTTTGTTCACCTAACTTGTCACAAGAAACAATTTCTTTGTAGCACTGAATTACTAAGTATTGCTGGAAGGCACCTTTATGTTATGTAAGAACACGGAAATTTTGTGCCAGTATGTAGCGCTAGAGTTTTCTTGTTTTGTTTTTTGAAAGTGCTTAGGCTCTGTCACTATACAAGAAAAAAATATGGTTATCAAGCCTATTGCATATCAGTGTTTACTAATGTATGCTATACAACAACATTTGATATGTATTTTTTCTTGTCTGGGTTGCTCTGATCGAGCTGCTTTGTCTATGCATGTTGCCTTCTCTTCCCTAGAGCAGGTAATGTTTTCCCTTTTGCATACTTCTTCACAATCTGTCCTGTGATGGAGCCTATCATGTTCTATTTAATGGTAAAGAGATTAATTGATTAATTTTTCCTTTCATCAGCTATCGACCATGTGAATCTTGGCTGGCTGTTGTTGTAGGTGCCTTCATGACTTCCCCTAAAATTCAAATCTGTCTGTCTCTTCTCAGAAGTCTACCCAGACATACTGGCAAATCTCCGTATCTCTCCTCCTCCAAAATCTCACTTGGAAATCTTCTCTACTGTATAAGTAAGAAGAATGACCCACAGGCTATTGGTCAACATCTCCTTATAGTTTCTTGTACTCCTCAATCTACATCCATGTGACGCCCTTTTTTACGTGTTATACGATGCAGCAAATCGTGAGCTGCATCAAATCATCTTATACACCACCACCTTTTTAGTAGAACTGGCCTCATATTTGGGGGCTTCATGTTAGGACTAGGGACTTGAAGAAAGCCTAGCCTCTATAATTTCTTCAGTGCAAAGAGACTGATGGACATAGTTCTCTGCACTGAGTAGGAGAATCTTATAAATGCTCTTTTCTTCCTTTAATTTCTGTTACTGTCACACACCTCTAGGTAAGAGAGAGAAGCTTGAAGTAGTTAAGAATGAACTTTTGAGACAATTTTCAGCACCCCTTCTTGATCTCTGTTACAGGAAGGAATAATTGGCTGTTGTTATAAAATTATTCATTGACCTGGGATAAGAAACCATGTCTATTTTCAATAGGCAGGGAAATGGTTTCCGCTTTAAAACAGGCTTCACAAAAGTGCCCCAGATCTTGTGCTAGTACTGACTGACTGCTTCTCTCTACACCCATGAAATTCAAAGACCTGTTGCTCAGGTCAGGAAGAAGAGATATAATTAAAGAAACTTCAAGCTGGTCATTCAAACATAGATTTTTTTCTCCTTTTTTTTCCACCTTTTCACCATTTTCTTGTATAGCTAAGTAGTCAGTTGGAGATTACAGTCCATACAAAAATCCATTCTTTTCTTGGAGCACATGATGGGGGAACAGAATACTGTACCACCCTGAAGCCTGTTTTCCTCCTTTATGAATCACACTTGGATAGGAGTGTAAAGTTGATTTGCAACAGCCTTTTTATAATGGGTATAGCTTCCGTTCCCTTGCATTTCAGTGGGAACTGCACCCACATCATCAGTGACAGATTTGGTCCTCAGAATGCAGAGGAATATTCACAAGCATGCTAAAATATTTCAAAGTAGGCCAACCTGAGCCCTAAATAATTGACAGTGATTTGTTACCATAAACAAATACAGTCAGCCTAGCATCTTTTCTCACAAGACTTCGAAGCTCTGAAAGTTGCATGTATCTTTCCAGCACGCATTTGTCATTGCAGTTATAATTCTCAGGGAGAATCCCAGAAGAATTCTACTGGTATGTTAAAAATACCACCTTTGTCTACCACTAAAAGTTAGAAGAAATTGTATTGTGTAGCAGACAATGAAAGAACAAAATACCCATGTGGCACTAACCTTCTGCCTTCCTTAGACCTATGCAGCAGACCTCTTATATCCCCCAAAGGAGTATTCAAAATTATCAACATGCTGCTAGCACTTAGCCCTGGCATGATGTGGCTGAGTTAAAAATTTTTGGTGTGATGAAAAAAAAGTTCAGCAGAGTTGCTATCCTGGACTTCAAGAAAGCAAGCAGTGTCCCCTGGGAATATGCTTTTGAGGGCTCCAGAGTCCACACATGCTGGTCAGCTTTAAGAACCATCTTTTAGAGGCACAGGAGCAGGCAATCCCTTTGTGTTTTAAGTCAAGCAAGCGGGGCAGAAGACCAGCTTGGCTGAAGAGGGAACTCTGCTTGGAAATCAGCAGGAAAAAGAAATTTATGATCTCTGGAAGTAAGGTCAGGCTTTGCAGGAAGAGTACAGAGCTGTGCTCTGCATATGCAGGGAGAAGACACAAAGGGCCAAAGTTCAAGCAGAGTTGAAACTGGTCAGTGTTACGTCAGACAGTAAGAAAGGCTTTTTTCAGTATGTTGATAGCAAGAGGTTGTCTAAGGAAAACACTGGAACAATACTTGCAGAAAAGTATCACCTGACAAATAGGGATGAAAAAAAAAGTGGAGGCATTCAATGCTTTTTTTGCTTCAGTCTTTAATAATATTGATGGAACATGGGCTGCCCAGTTGTCTTGAGTTGGAGGACCACAACTGCAGGAACAGTGATTTTCTATTTGGCGACACCGACATTGCAAAGGATTTGAACTTGTCCTGAGGAAGGCACCAAAGCTGGTGAAGGGCTGGCAGGCATGGCCTCTGAGGAGTGCTGAGGACTCTGGGTTTGCCTAGTTTGGAGAGGAGGCAGCTGAGGGGCGACCTCGCTGTTCTCTCCAGTGCCAGGGCACATGGGAATGGCTCAGAGCTGTGATCATCATGGAGGTTTGGACTTGACATGAGGAAACGTTTCTGTTCCGAGAGGGTGGCCAAACCCAGGAACAGGATTCCTGGACAGGCAGTCAATGCCCCTTGCCTGTCAGTCTTTAAGAAGCATTTATTGGGACAGAGCCCTTAATACCATGACTCAGCTCTTGGTCAGCTGAAGTGGTCAGGCAGCTGGACTAGATGATCACTGTAGGCTGCTTCCAGCTTAACTATTCTCTTCCCCCTTCTTCACGCTCCTCTTCCCTCTTCTCCGTGCTTCTCTTCCCGCATCTTCCCTCCTCTGCGCTCTCCTTTTCCCTCCTGCTCTCCCCTTCCCACCTCTCCGCTTTCCCCTTCCCTCCGAGCTCCTCTTCCCTCCAATCCCCTTTTCCATCTCCTCCACTGTCCTCTTCCCTCCTCTCCACTCTCCTCTTCCCTCCAAGCTCCTTTTCCATCTTCTCAACTCTACTCTTCCTGCCTCTCCGCTCTCCTCTTCCCTCCTCTCTGCTCCTCTGTGCTCTCCTCTTCCATCCTCTCTGCTCTCCTCTTCCTTCCACTCCGCTCTCCTCTCCACTCCACTCTCCTCTTCCCTACCTCCTCTTTTCCCTACCAATGCATGCCAAGGAAATCTCTGCTGACATTTCTTCCCTGCCCTGCCCCAGCAGAAGGGATTGAATGGGCAGTCGTGTCCCAGCCTGGGCATTGCCTCTGTCACCTTGTGGGCAGGAGGCACGTCCCTCCTGATGGGGGGTAGAGCTGTGCATTGTCTTCAGATGATTTGACCATCCGGAGAAACTTGCAAAGAACAGGTGTGGCAGGAGGTCTGTGAAAGGTTTGTGTTCATCCAGTTTCACTGGGTTTCCACAGGATGGAAAACCCTCCATCTCTGACCCTGGGGAGGCTGAGACCAAGCCCTGGGTCTGGAGTGGGATAAGCTCCTCGATGGAATGGCTGCAAACCCTTGTGAGGCGAGCAATAACTGCTCGTTTCCCTGTGGATTTTTATCCTCATACTCATTTTCAGAAATGCCTGAGCTGTTTCCCTTGAAAAAACAAGCTAAAACTCAAGATCCTGAGAATAGCAGTACTCCCTCAGAGCAGAGATCCATTTGGTGCAACGCTCAGTCTCCAAAGCAGCCAAGCAGCACTACCTAAAGGAGCCCACGAGCAGTGCAGGCCTATTTGTGCCAGGGTCCATGGGATGCTCGTAGGCCTCGGTGGCTGGGACTGGCCTCCCCTGGGACCCGCAGTGCCCCCGTCTCCTGCCAAGGGCACAGGCGACATGTCTCAGCTCAGCCTGGGCCGTAAGTCCCTGCCCGAGCCATGCTCTAGGTGTGCCCGTGCCTGCCCCTGTCCTGGCTGGGCCTGGGCCCTGCCCTGCAGAGAGCTGCTCTGCTGGAGGGACCCTCAGACCCCACTCACAGCTTCTCACGTAGAACTCCAGGCACATCGCAGTGGGACGGTTCTGTTCCCTTCTGTTCCCAGTGTTCACCGTAGGCTGAATATCTACAAGACTGTTTTGCAGAGCTGGCTCCCGCCAAGGCTTGCGATGGGCAAGAGAGCCAGAGCGCCAGGGCACGGGGGTGCCTCGGGGGTGCGAGGGCAGCGGGCAAGAACCTGGCCGAAAGGGCCCCGAGGAGCCCTGGCCGGGGGCTGTGCTCAGTGCTACCGAGGAAAAGCAGCAACCCGCGGGGGCCACGCTGGGGGCCCCCTGGGAGCCTCGAAAGCTTCCTCCCCCCGCATGCGGGGCACGAGGCCACCTTCGTGGGGCACCAGCAGCAGGCACCTGGCCAGAATGGCCCAAAGGAGCCCTGGCCAGGGGCCCTGCGCGGTGCTGCAGAGGCAGGCAAAAAACCCCGGGCAGGGACACTTGCTCGCCCACCGCGGGGGAAAAAAAGCCTTCCTCCCCCCAGCTGCGGGGCACGAGAGGCCACCTTCGTGGGGCACCAGCAGCAGGCGGTGACCTGGCCCGAGGGAACGCAGGAGCCCTGACAAGTGGTCGCGCTCAGTGCTGCAGAGGAAGGCAAAAAACCCCCGGGGGCCAGTGCCAATGTGCCCCGGGGGAAAATTCCTTCCTGACCCCAGGCAGCGCTGGCGATCGGCTGTTCCCTGAGCACGTGAGCGGGACCGGCCTCCTCGTCCCACGGGCCGGGCACGCCTCCCGGGAGATGCCCCAGCCCTCTTCTCCCTCAGCCCGGAGCCACCTCAGGGGCTTCCAAGAGTGACCAAACACCCCTGGCCTGTTCGACCTGGGGGGACAAGAATCCTTCCCGTGCCTGGCAGGGCACCAGTGGGTGCTCCAAAGCTCTGGGACCCCTGGCAATATCTCTGCATCCCATAACTCACGGCCACTGCTCCTGGCTTCATGAGGAACAAGGATGGTGAGCTCTGCAGCGCTCCTCAAGAAGGCATTCCTTTGGTGTTGCCATGGCTGTCCAGCTGAAAAGACCCGATAGCCTTGGGCACCTCTGGGGGCTGGTGGTTCTTCTCCTCTCCTGAGGGGCTTGTGTCTGCTCCCTGAAGGCTGAAGCAAGATTCCCATCCATCAGACGGGGTTTGAACGTGGCCCTGCCAGAATCTGCCCTTGCAGCGGAGAAGCTCCAGCAGCTGCATCCAGTGTCCCCCAGCCTTCCTCCCTCAGCCCCCGGGGAATCCCACCGGCCCCTCCAGGCCTTCCTCTCGGGTGTCTTCAGGCCGGTGCCAGGCCAGCTCTGGACAGGGGACACAGGACGAGGCCCCTTTTATACTCCCCTGGGGCACTGTGACTGCTGCGTTGCCAGGTGATGGCACTGTGACACAGGGGTGACACAGGGTGACATGGACCCCCAGGTGCCACCCCATCCCCCGCCCAGCCCCCCTGGGAGGAAGGGCTTTGGGGTGCCGGCCTGAGGCAGCCCCTGTGCCCGGGAGGCCCGGGGCGCTGTCCCTGCCCTTGGTGGCCATGCACGGGGCACAGCTGCTGGGCGTCCCTGACACCTCCTCTGCCGCTGGGCTCCCGAGGACAGACCCCGGGCTGTTCCTCCTCTCTCGGGCCGTGGCAGGGACCATCCCTGCAGCCCAGCGCCCACCCTGGGAGCTGCCCCCTCTGTGCGCCAGAGGTAACATCCATGATGTCCCGCAGGCAGGAGGACGGGGCCTTGATCTGGCTGGGCACAAAGCCTGGGGTGTAAGAGGGGTGATTTGAGCAGCCACAGCCTGGAGGAAAGCCAGAGCGTGACCAGAGCCCTAGGATGGGGTGGACGGTGCCAGCAGGCCGCCATGGAAATAAGACAGGCTGTGACAAACATGTGAGCAGAGGCTGCAACGGTGCGGTGGGAAGGTTGGTCATTTCCACACCTAGAACACCTGGATCCCTGCTGGAAGCACAGCCAGGCAAAGGATGACTCTTCCAAACTGGGAAAACAGCCCACTGCTGCTACTGCCATCGCATCCCCCTTCCCACCGAAACCGAGCTGTGCAGCTCCTCTGTTAATGACACCCACTGGCCGTGTTTACATGGGATACAAAATGCGCTTCAGCCCTGGGGGAAAACTTTCTCAGCTTGTTTGTGAGTTGAACCTTTCTGAGAGTTATTTGCCAACCTCACTTTGTGGGTGGATGTTCAGACCTTGCCTAGAACCCTGGAAAGTGTCTTTTTCCTTTAGGATTCAGTATATGGAGTCCTGAAAGAGTAAGGCAGGTACTGCTCTTGTCATTTTGTACATTGGTGCCCAAATTCTTCTGCACATTCAGATGATGCAAATAAGGGCGTTTATACCACAGACATTCGTTTCGTTTGTGAGGATGCTCAAGGTGAAAGAAAGGCTTTTGGTTCCCTCTGCTTGAACTTCACAGGGATGTTGAGCTGCAGAATTTTCTCACCTTTCCTTACCAAGGCACCAACAAATGACATTTGCTACTACCCTGCTTATGGTGAGGTCTTCTTGCAAAGAAATCCTGAATGTTTTTGTGTTCTTGACCATCTTTTTTGTTGAACTTCAGTAGCTCTTTTCCTCCTTTGTCCTTCATCCTTGATATTTTTCTTGAAAGTGATGGAAGCTCTCTTAGCCTTTGTCTTGCTTCTTCTAGTTGTCATTGTCTTCTGTGGGCCCACCATGTCCTTAATGAGCTGCTTGGTCTTTGTCTTCATCCCAGATGGAATTTTATCTTTCTTGAACATGAGGAATAAGAAATGTCCATAGTTGTAGAGGTGAGGTCTCACCAGGGCTTTGCACAATGCTTGTCTTTCCTATGGAAATATCTTGCCTGACACAAATGCATTTGCCTGTATTATATCTATAGCTCATAGTCACCCTGTGATCTATTCACACTTCCAGGTTGTTTATATTCAGCTAAGAATCTCAACATTTTGATGCAAGCTCAAAGTGGCGAGATGGGCCACTGAATGTGTCCTTAATATCCTTTAACTTTTGGTCAGCCTTTAAGTGGTCAAGTAGTTGGACTAGATGAGCATTACAGGCTCCTTCCAATTGATCTGATCAATTCTATGAAATCCTTACCATTTACTGCTTGGGAATAAAATAGAATTAGAACCCATGAAAGAGGGGACCACTGTAGAACAAGTAATGCTCTATCAAATACACAGTAATATAATGTAAGAAGAAAACCCCTGACATAAGAAAAAAAAAAGAAAAAAAAAAAAAGAAAAGAGTCAAGAGAACGACAAATTGCTGTGAAAAGAATAAACGGTTCACACTACCAAATGCAGTAAGGCTGCAAGAAGTAATACTGCCTATTTAGGCCTTTTGTGTCATACATATTTTATTTCCTGTACATAAAAATTTTCAGTCTGTTTCACACAATAGCAAGTCAGAACACATCTCCTGGAGAAGGTGAACCTTCCAATAAAAGAGAAACTTCTTGTTCAAATCTACTTGCAGCCTGTATTAATGAGATGGAAGAATCAAATTAGGTTCTTCCATCACAAAAGTATCGAAAAAAAACCATAAGGACAAGCTAGAAAGAAAACATATGGCCAAATCTTTCAAAAATCTAAAAGCTAAATAATTAATTTCAAGCTATTTAAAGTAGTAATAAATTTCAGGAGAACTACAAATTGATGCCTCTCATTAAATAATATATAATCAAGGATTGTTTATGGAATCAGGTGCATTACTCTTGAATACCAGATTTCCTACCTTCCTAATCTTCTGTAGCTGCATCTCCCTCTTGGAAAGCATTCATATAATTTCATGGCCGCTTCTGCTCCATGAAGCAAGATGCCTTTGGGCTACTACTGGGAGAGAATCACATTCAAGCCATCTACATTTTCAGAACGAAAACCCTGTTGCTTGCTTCAAAACATTACCAGCAACAAGGCTGTAGAAGCTTGCAGACTGGCAGAACATTTCTGCTAATAGAAAGTACATTGTCTTCCAACAAATCTCTAAGGCCTACATACAGTACAGAAAGGAATCTGAAGGTGTATTTTGTCCAGTTTTACAAGATCTGGCTAGTATCCTGGGAATTGCATGAAGGCAAAGGGGGCTGATAAATTTCTAACAGTAGACACTTAGTATCCTCTAAACTTGGTTTCTCTACTTCCTAGTGACAATTTTGGATCCTCAAACACTATACACTTACCTCCTCAATTCAACATATAAATTATGATGAATGAAATGCAATACAGGAATATTCATTGTCTCAGATTTCCTGTATGTTTATAAACATTTTAGCCAAACTTCACAGGGGCATATACGGATTGAGAATTATTTATGTGAACAATCATCTTTATTATATAAAAAAAACAATGTGTGGGTATCTGTGAATGCATCTGTCCGTCCATTTGTCCATATCCCCACCTACTTTAGGGAAAAAAGTTTGACCTTGAATAGTAGGAATCTTCTTATGTCTAATCACATTTTTTTCCTCTTTCTAAAACATATGCATGTGCACAACCTCCCTGCCCCTCAAAACTGAGCCATGGGGGTTCATTTATTTTCATAATTTCTTATCAATCTTAAGTGTTCCAGCTTTTTCATGCCAAAGCCTTGTATTTGTAGTTGCAGGCGTTGCAGACATCCCTTCTGCAGCTGCTGGTTGGGCTCTGCCTCTCCTTCCCCTTGGTCAGCATCAGCACCTTTCAGTGCCCTGTCTGCCCCCTGCAGCCAGTAGCAGACTCTTCCCTAGTGCTCCCCTCGCCCCACCAGCTTTCCTGTGCAGGTGGCAGTGATCGTACAGACCGCAGACCTCCTGGCTTTCATAGGTGAGATGACAGAGTAAAGCAGGTGGTTGGTTTTTTTTTTTTTTGCTTTTTAATTTTAAGCAGGTACAGCATACCTTTATGATTCTACTCCCCTCCCCCACCCAGTGTTGGAACTCTGAAACATGGAATACAGGAGAGAACGGAACAGGAGAGGACTTTTTATTCAGCACTTAAACAGGCTACTTTAATAGTAAACTCTTACTTACATATATCACACAATCATAGAAAGGTTTGGGTTGGAAGGGGCCTTAAAGATCAGCAGGTCCAACCCCCTGTCATGGGCGGGGGACACCGGCCACCAGCCCAGGCTGCTCCCAGCCCCGTCCAGCCTGGCCTTGGGCACTGCCAGGGATGGGGCACCCACAGCTGCTCTGGGCAGCCCGTGCCAGCACCTCTCCACTGTCATAGTGAAGAGTTTCTTCCTTACGTCCAATCTAAATCTACCCTCTTTCAGTTCAAAACTATTGCTCCTTGTCCTGTCACTACAGGCCTTAGTAAAAAGTTTCTGTCAGTCTTCCTTGTGACACCGTTTATCGAAAATGCTGCAACAAAGTCTCCCCAGAGCCTTCTTCAGGCTGAACAACCTCAGCTCTCTCAAAATGATCTGAAATGTCAGCTCAAAATGATCTGAAAATGGCTGTTGAGAGAGAAAGTTTTGAAGCAGAACTTATCTCCCCAGAACACTTCATTATTTTTTTTTTTATTTTTGTTTTAATTAATAGAGAACTAAATCAGAACTGCACTAAGAGCAGAAAAGTTTCTGCTGACTAATCATTTCAGAAGATCCAGTTTAAAACTATCTGGAATGTATTGCAACTTTGACTTGATTGACTAAGTTTCAACACAGGCATCTGAAAAAAATATTAAATAATGTCAATGTGTTATCTGAGACTTTGAAACAGGCAGCAATAAATATTCCTGGCTCAAAATAAGCAGCCCATGTGCAGATGCAGAATTTCCAGAGGGACCCTTTCCAGAATCAGGGCAAAAAGAGATTACTGCTCTACAGTGTTTTTTGCAAATGAGAAGCTCAGGATATGATGCTCTTCTGAATTTTTTTTTCCTGATACAGGTCTCAGTCCCTTCCCTTGTCTCCAATAGCTCTGTTCTATTCAGCAGAGACTTAAGAATTTTTCTCCTTAATGTCCATAATTTGAGACAAACTGGAGAAAAGCCTAAAATGGTTCATTGGAAGGGAAGAGTAATTCCAACATCCAGACAGAAGACCAACTGCTTGCATGGTTGTTTTTAAAGAAGGTTTTGGGGAAGGGTTCCTGACAGACCACCAGAGTGGGAGATGTTCCTCTACGGGCTCACGGGCTGCTGCTGTTACACCACCGCAAGCGTTGGGGCACGGCAGCACTGTCAGGAAGCCCTCCCACTGCGGTGCCAGCGAGGAGCTCCTGTCACAGGCCAGACTCTGATTCTGCAAAAACACAGAGCAACAA
Organism: Falco peregrinus; assembly: GCF_023634155.1. NCBI lineage: Eukaryota > Metazoa > Chordata > Aves > Falconiformes > Falconidae > Falco > Falco peregrinus. Next base: position 29,774,495 of record NC_073725.1, on the reverse strand, counting down.
GGCACTTTCTCATTAAAAATCAAACCAAAACACAGAACTGATGTGTGACAGGCAGCTGACAATCACTGTAGCAGTTTACAGTCCTTCAACGGACGTCTCTCCAAACAATTATCCGTAGCCTACAGTCCTCACATGGCCCTTTAGAAGGGCTGAATGTATAATGAGTCACGTGTGTTCTGGCTACAGGACCAAGCATAGTGGCAAGATGAAATTAACCAAACAGCTTAATGTATTAACAGAATCTCTGGAGATAAATAATCTATTTTTTTTTTCATATATTTTTAGAAAGAAACCAAATGGAAGGCAAATAGTTTCAAACTTTGGTTAAGAGTATGTTAATCAATATGGCCAAGATGTACTAAGCACATCAGATTTTAAAAATGCCCTCAGGAGCAAGAAAAATATGCTGTTTTAAAACATAATGCACCTGACTACTAGGGGAAAAGATATGTGTTTGTTATCAGACAATAAACCAGGCACTCCAGATTTTTTTTGGAAGGGAATGGTAGGAGACCCCTCTCTAATCTGGTATCACTCCAATGGAATGCTCACCCACAACAACATTGATTCCGTTTACAGGTTTCATTTTATTTTAAATAGTCACAAGACCCTTGTTAGCTACTTGAGAAGCATTCGCTAAGGTAACTAGTACATATCTAGAGTGGCTGAAGTGCAACAGCAGGATTTATATGGTCTTTTAGTGGAAGAATACTCAAGTAACAATTAAGGAAGGTTCATTTGGTTATGCTTTAGCATGGATAATGCCCAAAAAGTTGGCCAATACATTCTTTCATTCAGCTGCTACTGCAGACTTCTATATATTCTACAATGTTACTAATCTAAGTTACTTTTGATATATGAGTTTGAGAAAGTTTATCCTGTTAAGACCCCCAAACTGTGTCATTTCAACTAATTAACACAAGAGATTAATTCATCAGTATTTTCTCTTTTTTCAAATGAAGTTCATCAGAACTTAAATCTGAGATGACATATAAGGTGAAATATGCTATTAATTTTGCCTGTATCTGGACAATAAAATAGTATAAATAGTTTGTGCTTATCTTACCTCTCAGACAGTTTCATTCATGACTAAGTTCAAATGTGAGCAACTTGTACATAACGTACTTGGCCTCCATCTCTGCTTCGCACCAAAGGATTGTAACTTGTGTTTTCAGGATACAAGGAAAAAAAAAAAAAAAATCAGGTCTGCCTTCTAAATTCATAGAGCCTGTTTTTCTCGATTTATCCTTTTCTCTTTTGCTTTTCTTAGGATAATTTTGGGACAGCAACTCATCAGCCTCAAGGATCAATAAATTCTTGAGATGAGTGTTTTCTATTAGCTTCAAGAAAACATTACTTTTGATGAAAGTGAGTCATCACTGCCTTATCACTAGTGGTTGGCGAGGAAACCATTTCATCTGCTCACTTGTTCTCAGCCACCAGCCAAGGATTCCCCACAGGTCCTAAGAATGCCAAGAGGATGTCCAAAACCAGTGGGGTTTTGGTTACTGTCATTCAGATCCTCTCCTTGTCTGTTGGTACATGTTCAACTGCATCAGGATTCCTGTTGTAACATCTGGGCCTTAAGTGCCATGCTAAAGGTTAAGAAAAATCCACACATCTTCAATTTTAGATAAATTATCTTTTGGTGGTCAAACTGGAGAAGCAGTTGTTTCCCCCATTTACTTCATATCTGTCTACCTGGAAAGCTTGGAATGAGATTTGAAGCAGAAAGAAAGGAAAGAATGAAGAATTCAGACCTCTAAAATGCTTACCATTGCAAAACCAGACAGACTTAGACAGCAGAAATGTCACATTTGACTGTGTTAAGTAAGAATACAGAATTAAAAGCAATATTTTATTGGGGCATCAAAAGTTTTGGGGCAGCAGACTTTTTATCAAACTGGAGTGAAACTGCTGGCAAACAGCAATTATAAAGCTTTTGAGAATTTAAATAAGAGTGAGAAGGAAAGCTGACAGGTGTTAAGGAGCACCCAGGTCAGACAAAGACATCTGCCAGGGACATCAGCAACATAAAGGTAAGACTTTGAGTCTGATAGTGGAGGACAAGACAAAAAAATCAGAGTTGAAATGAAGGAGGTGCAAGCTGAAACCACAGAAGGAATTTCCACAGAGGAAAAGTCCACTCAGGGGTGATAAGGGATTTAAATAAAAGTATGCCTATATATAAAATAAGGGAAGCTCATAAGCTGCAAAATGAAAACATACATACTAGCAGGCTTTTACTATTGTCAATTTATAGTGTGTTTGCAGTAACATTTCAGTTTAAAGAAGGTGGTTTGTCAGTTTTTGGTGTTTTGGTTTTGTTTGTTTGGGGTCTTTTTGTTTGTTGTTGTTGGGGGTTTTTTTGTTTGTGTTTTTTTGGTGTGTTTTTTTTTTAAATACTGTGGACTGTCTCCACATACTCTGCTTTGATTCACAGTGAGCTGGAGCACCCACAGCAAAACAAAAAAACCCCACACTAAAATTCTAAACAAAAAAGCTAAACTGGAAGATGGCCTTCAGAAGAGCACCTAAAGCCACTAGTGGCCATTCACAGAACCACAGACCCAGACTAGGACCCTGAAACATGCGCAGTGTGGACATCAGCCACCACAAAGTCTTTCAACCCTAAGAACCTCCTTCTATTGATCTGCACTGCTTGTTAATGTAGACAGAGTCTGGAGATGAAGGAGGTCTAAGACAAATGTGAAAATAGTGAGAGGGCAAAATCATCTGCCTCCACAGAAAGTGGCAAATGATTACATTCAGCAAGATTTAGGAAAGCAAACTCTTGATGTCTTGAAACAATTTACATGACGGCTTTTGCAACAATTTGTAAATGCTGTACAGTGGCACGGTGCAGTCTACGGATACTGTGGTTTATCTTAAATAGTACACTTCACAGAAAACAGGCAGGCAACAAAACGCCAGCTCAGGATAAATTCTTCTGAAGTAGTTAATTTGGGACTGTTTCAATATAATGGAGAGATGAACAACTGAAGATTTTACTTTATAACTTTGGACAAAAAATGCCAAATAAAATTCTGGATCCCAGCAGTTTGGTTCTGGTTGTATGGAAGGGCCTGTCACTCTCTGGCAAGGAAGACGGGCACTTTAGATGAACTGTTGGTTCAGGAACCTGCAGAAGGTATTTGAAAAGATAAAGCCTGCCACCACCCGAGAAGATTAAGGCTAACCATTTGACAGAATGAGAAGCAGCAAAGAGCCTGCATATCGACTTCCTTAAGGGTTTTGGTTTTAATGCTAAAATGCATAGGAGGTTGATGTACGGAGAATGTCCAATTATTATACTGATGCTGCTCACAGATTCCTGAAAGGAGGAATCACAGGTGCACAACAGCACTGGATCTGTAAGCCCTGAACCGACCCAACTGCTGCTTGGCTCTGCTGGCTCTGCAGTACCCAGGATAAGAAGCTAGTCCTGACTTATTTCCAGGAAGCCTACACCTGGTTTAAGGAGTAATTGCAACCAAGATGCTACTCTGCTCAACCCCCCCCACTGAAATCTAAACTTCTCAACAGCAGATTTCTAAAATGCAACATTTTTGTGGCCTGCTTACAAGTTAATGAAGGTAATTCACACATTGCATTTTTGCTCCATTTGATATTTTCTCATCCTCTCTATGTAAACTTCTTTCTTGCTTATTATAAAGTGAAAAATAAAAATAGAAATATACTGACGCAGGGAGAAACCAGCAGTGGCACATTGCTAGATCTGCAATCTCCCCACTGCGTCAGTTGGTTCCTCTCAAAATTATTACTGGGCATGGCTACTAGGACATACAGCAAAAAAGAACTGTTCTAGTCACACCCGAAAGTGTGTATATAGATTTAAATAATAAACCCACTATTGTTTTACACTGCCCTACACTTCAACTTTAACTAAGGAACAAAAAAAATAATCAGATCAAAGAATAGATAAATAGCTTCTTGCTTACTGAACCTCTCCCCTGCTCTTTCCTCCTGAATTATAACCATACATGTTTCTTCATTTCAAATACAGCATACAAGATACTGACTTGCATTGTTCCAGAAAGAAACCCATTTTTGTCTAAGAAAATGGCTACACCTATGTGCAAGGAAAGACAAATACAGGTACGCAACAATCAGAAAGTTCAGATCCAACCTTAAATCCAAGCGTTCCCCAAATTTTCAATGCTAACATATGGAGTTGTGGTTTTCTGCTATTGCATGCTACTGCAAAATGTGATGCATCACAGAAACCTGCTCCCAGACCTGCACAGGAGAAATATCTATGCAAGACACGTACATCTATTTTAGTTCTACAGTAAATGAATATAACAGAAACAAAGTGGGGAAACATCAGTGTTCCAGATTCTTGTGCAGAAAACTAAAATATACATCTCTGTCTTATTGCTTCTACATAGCTTCTTTGCCTGCTGGATGTATGAATATTGCTCTCATTTTTTAAACAGCTGCAGAAACTGAAACAAGACCTGTATTACACAGACTGCCCTCCAATTTCCCAAGATGCTGGGTTGCTTTCAGTCTAGACGTCACTTGTAACACAGCTCTGTCTCCAAGGACCCATCGGCATCTGGTAATTCCGGACACAAACTTAGTAGCAGTTCTATTATGCAAAAGGGTTAATTTTTCATGCCTTTTCTTAATGTCAAAATTACTAGCTGCTTCATTGCTTATGTCCTTTTTCTTACCTGCTGTCTTTCCAGCTAAGCAACTGTATGATCCTTAAATTTTACTTCACAATGTGTAATCGGTAGGCAGTTTTCATCAGAGCAGCAAGTGATTTTCTCAAGGAATTTTAAAAACTCCAGAGATTTTTCACTTGTTTATCCTGGAAAACAAAGAGCAAGCCCTAACAAAACTTTAAAGTTATTACCCTTGACCTAGAGTTACTGCAGCTACCCCCAAAAGAAACGTGTCAGTAATTAAAGGTTCATGCTCAAAGTACCAAACTTGCTTCCAGGACATTGCATCTTGAACTACTAACAGGTAAAGTTAGAAACACCATTAAACTTCCTGATGTCTGCAGCTGAGGTAGCCTGAAATCCACTCGAAGTTTGGAGGTTTTGTTTTAAATACCAAGTATTTTCGAGTGCAGCTTTGACGCCTACTCTTTTTCTTTTTTTGTACTTGTGTACTTTATGCCAGTAGACCTAATGTGTATAGATAAGACTTAAAATATTTTCAGACTTCATATATCTCATTTGCATGTTCAATGAAATGTCTAAGCAGTCAAAATTTATGTTTGCTTTTAAAATCAGAAGAATCAAAAAGAGCTCCAAATAAACATTTTTTCTATCACATATTCTTCTGAGCTATTTCAACTATCACTGCACACCTAGAAGTACGTTTATACATAAAACCTCTGGACAACTAGTAACGTGTTTTCTACTGGAAAGTTTGTGGACACAGCAACCACACACATCTTTTGCCTCTGCCCATTCTGGCAGCAGTTTGCAACTACCCTCTTTCCCCATATTCCAAGATCAGAGGTAAATACATTTATCACAATGTATTACCTGAAATCATATTGCATTTTAGCTAAATTGCTTATCTTTCCAAAGTGTATGCAAGTATGACAACACCAAAGTGTTGCCACATATGATGTTTATTAGAATAAATCTCTATAACCCACAGATATTTATTTATTTTTTAATGGGATTCTACCATTTTGAATGTTCAACAGCCCATTCTATAAACCGGGTGTAGTTAAACCTGGGAAGGACAATTAAAACCAAAGGTGAACTTTTCTAGTACAACTTTGCCACACCACGGTGTCAGAGACTGCATATTCACCTATATTCAGAAGAGGACACATGATAAATAGTACACTACCTACACGTAGTTCTTATTTTTTTAGACTGCAAATACTGTTAACCTCCAATTTTAAGCATTAAAAGGTATCTAGTATGTGATTATAGATTCTTCTGGAATGTAAAGCCCTTAAGCCTCTGACTCTACGACACAGATCCCTACACAGCTATTTATCTGTAACCCCATTCACACCACACACATTTTTGAATACTATTCCCATGATGAAAAGGAAAAAATGCTTGCTTTCCAAGATAAATTCTAATGTGTTCCACGTTAAAGATAAGCTGCTATGCTGGGTAAGAAAAGGAAATTCTGGTTACATCTTGAACTGGTTCACTGTACACTGAAGCTGAATCTGAACACAGATGCAGGCTGTACAGTAAACACAGGATATATACTAGCGATATGCATTGTGAAGTACAGGAGGATAATACTGGTCCTAAATCAGGCCACTAACTGATCGCATCTACACAGCTGAGAGATGAAAAACTATCTGGTGTAGGCATCTATTTGTTCAGCAAGAGAGAAATAAAAGTCCATTTCTTTTGCTTCCATAACAAAGGCTTCTGACTTTCATTAAAAGAAAGCTCGGTGACTGTAAGACTGAGAGGCTGGAGAGCAGCCAAAGGTAGAGCTCACCACCGGGATTATAGTAAAGATAAGCATGCCCCAAATTTTAAAGCACTTTCTGCTCCATAGGTAAACAGAATCTTTGTATTGCATCTCAAGAACTTCTTCTTCACTGCTGCCTTTGTATGACCATGGAAAAATATTTCAAGAAATTTCCAAAACTGCATAATCTCTTACTACTGTGATCTGCAGATCCAGAACAAAATGAACAAATCTGTCCTGACTTCGTGAATGAAAGAGCCTATGTTTCAGTGACTAGGCTGTACGCAGTAAATGCCCATTAACCAGCCAGCTGATAATGTTTAATTTTCACCATCTCCCCTAAAACATCGTTAATGACTTCTGCAAATTACTGGCATGCAGTCAGTCTCAGTTTGCATTAACAGTACTGCATGTAATTATGCGGCACAACTAAAACCCAGCAGGCTACAGGCCAAATCTTAGTTTCATTGCAAGGCAACGTTTTACCATAAATTTCGATGACTGGAAAATAGGATTTTTTTTTTTTATTTTCGGTTCCACAGATTCATCCAACAATCACGGATTTGAACCACTACTGAAACATGCTGCAGAGGTTTCAACAAACTTGAGACATGAAAGGAGAACAAGGAAATCTATGCATCCTAGATCCTTAAAAGACATTTCCATTTCTACTTCTGGCGGTCCCTGCCTAGCCCAAAAGAGAGTTTCTCATTGTTTTTAATTTAAAACACAAGCTTCCCCGCCTCAGAAAAGTCTCACAGAGATCCCTGTATAAATAAGAAACTCAGTAGCAAGCAGGCCGGGTGGGCGGGTAACCCGTTCGATCCGTCCCTGCTGCCAGACGAGCTGTTATTAAGCAGAGGCAGAGAAAGGCACCACAGGGCACTTTCTCAGTAGCTGTCTAGAGATCATCTCTGCAATACCTGCATGATGGGGAGAGCTCCCTCACCTGCTGGAAACAGAAAGAAAAAACCCAAACCTACACCGTGCAATATGAATGACTATTCATTTTCATATCCAAACAACATTATCGGTAATTGTCCCTGCATGCCACGAACACGCTGCTGCACCATACACTTCCATGGGTCTGCTCAGACTCTTCCCCTTGTGTAAATAACTTTTTTGACCCAGGGCTCACATTCCTGAGGAAATCTCTTTCTACTGTCTGAAAACCAGCAGGTTTCATAAAACGATAAGCAAGAGAAGTAAGTAAAATACCAATCAGCAGACTTAAAACTTACTTCTTGTCAAGGCAGTGCAACATCTCTCACCAGCAGTCATACAGCTTTTGCATGTCCACCTCTCATGCAACAGTGTCCTCCACCACCCGGAAAAGCCAAGTAGAAGAACCAGCCACAACTTTACCAGCACGCAGCAGTAATACAGACCCCAGGGTGAGGGTCTTTGTGGAAAATCTGTGTTTGCAGAGGGGATGGCCTGACCCATGCGGTAACTAAAATCAGTGGAACTCCCTCTCAGGTGAACCCACTGATAAACACATCACTGATTTTAAACACCACATCCCCTTCCCATCATCCTGTTGGGGCCCTAAGGCACTGCCAGCCCTGAGTGTCCATCCCCAGCCCCCTGCAGTTCCCCTCACCCTACCTGTGACCCAGGACCTCCCATCAGGCTGCTGGTCCCCGCCCCAGTGTCACCAGGTCCCTATGGCCCTGCCATGTCGGACCCACGTCCTGTCCCCATCCCCAGGAAGGTGCCCAATGCACGGGGCTGGGGCTGCTGCCTGGCTGGGGGGTGGGATGGGGTGGGCTTCCAGGGCCCCCCCTCCCTCCCCACCTCAAGAGCCCCTGCTGCCCAGGGAGCCCCAGCACTCACTACCCTCCAGATGTCCTCCTCAGTAAAATAATAATAAAAAAACCATAATTTAAAAAAGATCACAAAATTGGGATATATAAGGAGGGTAAAAAAAGTTTGCAACTGTTCACATCTTCCTGTCTGAGAGCTAGTATTGCTAAAACAGAAGATAGAAATTAATTAAAAAATTCTGATTACAAGTCGAGCAGGAATAAAAGGTCACAAAAAATTATTTGCTTTTCCCACCAAAAAAATCATACCAGCTATCAGCGACTAATGGGTCATCAAACAGCATATTGCTATTTTATTGAAAAAGGACATCTTCTGAACAATCTTTTATTCATTCTTTTGCAGAAGTTGTTTCATTTTGCCTAATTTTGCAGTATTAAAATGAAGGTCAAAAAGGACCATCTCTTGTCAGTTACAAAGTTATTCAACCAGGTCCACTGCGTTAATTACAGACTGTATACTGCTGTACAAATTATGCTCGAAGTAAGAATGAATGAGAAAAGCCAAATTAGTATGTGAAATACTTTCCTGAAACTAAGATTTCTGCATGGCTTCCTAAGAAAATAAATTTCAAAAATCCAATTGTTTTTTCTTATAGTGACAAGAAACCAGCCAGCAGTATATTGGTATTTTATTGATGGGTACAGTAAAAGAACACATTAAAATATTTTCTGTAGACTCCTTTACAGGTTTTTCTCCATGTTTCTCCATGTGACGTTTCTTCAGTTGATGTCTGTTTCACTTAAACTTTCTAAAAATAGTCTTGGTCTTGAAAGATCTGTTTTGATTAAGACATGCTTCCTTTACACTGCAAAAGTTAGGAAACCACTTCACCATGCCACAATTGGTTTTTTTGCTCCCAAACACTAGAATCAACTAAATTAAAAAGACGTGCTTTCTCTATGCTCAAGGCCTTGGAAGTATATCTGCAGGTGCCTCAGTTTTACTAACCATTGCAGATGTGCTGAAATGTAGAAATTAGCTTTCAAGTCAACATACACATAACTTCTTCCTCACGCACCACACATTTCAAACATCTGACAACAGTTTTATTTTGGGACAGTTAATCACCCGTGAGTATTTACTTATAAAAGCTGGTTTTCGAGAGAACCTAACTAGACCATAAAAATTTGCTTTAGGCAGAGACAAGCACAAAACCAAACTTAATGCTTTCAGTTTGTTTCCAGAATAACAAAAACTCATTTGAGCTCTCCTAAGTCACTGACATCAGTGGGTAAAAATAGCTTTTACTTTTAAATTCAGTTATACCAACTAGTGCGTAAAGATGCCCAACTGTTCTGATACTCATTTTAGGTCTAAGACGCTTCAGAAAACAGGCAAAGTCTGACAGCAAGCACCTTTCTTGGGGAGGGAGTGGCTCTTATTACTGAAGGCTTCCTCTTCTGTATCTCACAGACCAGAGCCACCAACGCCTGTTGCAGGTCATGCTCCCGTAGCCTCTCTCCTGCCCAGCAGTGACATTGCGGAGGGGTGTTTTCAAGTGCGCTCTGTACTCACCTGCCTCTCCTCTCACTAACGTCACCATCAAATTCCCTGGGGCCCAGTGGGACCTCAGGTAAGTCACACCGGACATTTTCTGAAGAAATGTTAACAATGACTTAGACATACAACGTTGTTTAAAAACAGAAGCATTCCTTTTTCTAATGCCACCATCCCCACCTTTCCCCCATGTTTTTTTCTTTCTTACTTCAGATGTATCGACCAACTGCCTAAACCATTGGTTTCCCACTTGGTCTAATACAATTATTTGCAGACAGCTGTAACACTCAAACAGAATTTTTGTACTGTAATGTTATACATGCAGGGTATTTACATAAAGGCATGACACACCATCCTGTCTGTAAAACTCTTTCCCCATGCATTTCTACCCCAGACTCATCTATCAAAATTCCTTGAAGGGTTTCTTTATATTTTTTTAGAAACAAAGAAATTGCGACAATAAAAGTGGTTCAGTTGCTAGAACCAGGTGCTTACTTACAATGCACCATATGTATAAAGCATCCCAAACAACCACTGCTATCAAATCCTACTGGGCATATAATTTATACACAAGCACACAGAGCACAGATTTCCCACCCCTTTTTTCTGCCTTCATTTCTTTCTTTCTTTCTTTTTTTTTAAACTTTGTTCACTCCCCATTCTGTTTTTACTTTCCTTATCCTCTGAGTATTTTTTCTACTTGTCCTCTACATCAAGCAGAAAATCTTGAGAGTAACATGACTTAGACCACGTTTGAATTCAGCTATTCATACTGCAGTAAACATATGGATTCAAGGCTACATAATAAAAGAACAGTAGGGATGGCCTCATGCTAAGACTCCAGTCTGACCTCCCCAGAACCTGCAGAAATTTCAGCTCAAAATTTACCTTCCCAAATCAGGACCATATATACATACAAGTAAAACCCTACATTTTAGACAAGAGTTACATAGGAAAGGTATAAAATTCTGAAAAAAAAATACATCAAGAATGAAGAAAAATGTGAAATGCGTTTGGGGCTCAAACATACAAGCAACTTGAGAAATGTAAGGTTTTTCCTTGACTACTCAGAATGCCAGCAATGCCACTAAGACTTTCTAAGTGAAGGCACATCAAGGCAATGCTCTCAGCTTGGCATAACATTTTGACAAGTCTTTTAAGGCCTTAAACTTTAATGAATATGGAAGCAATAATAAGAATGCATGACATATACAGAGCATGTTTGCTGCCTAACGGGATGTTTTTCTACCAGAATGTATTCTGCTTATAATCTCCCAAAATGTGGCTGGGTAATCTAATCAACTCACAAATGCATTTAAACTCAGTTCTGTATTATAAAACTCCATGTGGTTTTATTACATGTATACACAAATATACTCAGATTTCCTACCTGTCATAAATATCAGTCAGGAGAGAAATAAGGAGTCAAACTTTGCCCTCATGCATTCCCAAAACCTGCAGTAATCTCATTCTCACCATTCAATACTCACACATACAGAGGTGCTTAATTCTAGCATTTCTAATATCATAAATTAAACCAAAGAGAGATCGGGAGCCATGTTTGATAAGAGGGTTCAGGTAGCTTTTTAAAAATTGACTCCTGCAAATGAGGTCTTGTCCCCCTGCAGAGAACTATGTCCTTCTGGGCAGCACAATTACACAAGTGTCTTAGGAAAGTGTAAGATTTCTCATCAACACAGACATAAATGTTTGGATAGTGCTAAATATTCTCCGTCCTCTTTCCAATTAGCTTTCCCATGAACACATGCACTTTCCTGCTGATGCATAAAACATGTCTGTCAGTCTGAGCAATGCCTTAGATCCAAAAAGCGTTAAACATGGCACAACTAAATCTTTTTAAAATTCTACTGAAGTAAATGGCAGCACACACAATCATGAAGTGGTGCATATATTTCTAGGACAAATGTCTTTGGGATATTTCTACTGTAAAGCCAATGTTATACTCATTTTTCATTTTAAAAAACATGTACATGACATTCGGAGAAGACTGAGAATGTTTTAACTCTGTTACTTTACAGTTTACAAGCTGTAAATTAAAACACTTATTCAGTTTTTATCTAATTTGTCTTACTATCATAAAATGGAAACACACTTCTAAAGCAGCAGAAACATCAACCAGTTCAAATGGCATAGCCTTCAAGTAATTTCCAACAGGTATCATTCCATTGCTTTTTCTCCCCCATAACAATAAAAAAAGTGGACAAAACACTGTCCCCAAATGACTTATAAGCATATTCTTTCTATCCATCCATCACATTCCCAGGAGCGTTACAGTTATAACACTGTGGTTAATAACCTCCTCTTCAAAAATCATGTTCCATTTTTGAGAATGTATTATGGACCTATAATGAAACTGAGCAAAATGTTCTTTAATGGGTAACACTCAATTTTTAGAACTATATAATTTTCTCCAGGTATGTAAGAACACACCCACACAGCAGAGAAAAAATCTGAGGAGTTTTGGAAAGGTAGAGTTCTTACAGTCAGAGAATCTTACTTTTTCATACATGACTAATTTTATCATTGTGATATATTTATAGTTACACACACATACAATCTTTAAAACAAACTATCCTCATTATGTATTACATGATATGTCATGTTTGAGTGATACTTCACAGAAATCATGCCAGCTATTCAGAGATGAAACTACTTCCAAGAAGCTGTACCTTTTACATTGGCTTTGTTTGGCTCTCACCTATTTTGACCGGAGCCATTCAATGGTAAGGAACAGGCTGGAAGCAGTTCTGTTCATTCCCTCTGAGTACTTCTGTGTTGGTTTAATCCCAGCCCCACGCAGCTGCTCACTCACTCCCCCGACAGCGGTATGGGGGAGAGGACTGGAAGAGTAAAAGTGAGAAAACTATGGGTTGAGATAAAGGCGGTTTAATAGGCAAAGCAAAAGCCGTGTGTGCAAGCAAAGCCAAACCAGGCATTCATTCACCGCTTCCATGGGCAGGCAGCGGCTCCGCCATCCCCAGGAGCGCAGGGATGCATCATGCAGAACAGTTACTTGGCAAGACAAATGTTGTAACGCCGAGTGTGTGTCCCCCCATTTCCTTCTTCTTCCCCCATCTTATATACTCAGCATGATGTCCAATAATATGGAATATCCCCCTGGCCAGCCCAAGTCAGCTGTCCTGTGTCCCCCCCCCCCCAGCCTCTCGTGCTCCCCCCAGCTCTCTCACCGGCAGGGCCTAAGAAACTGAAAAGTCCATGACCCAGTCTGAGCACTACCCAGCAACTACCAAAACCATCAGCGTATCACCAACACTGCTCTCACACCAAATCCAACACAAAGCACTGCACCAGCCACTAAGCAGAAAACCAGCTCTACCCCAGCTGAAAACCAGGACAATTTCTTAGGATGGAGAAAAAACAGACTTTTTGAGTGCCACTCAGTTGTAGGTAATGAGTATTAAGGCTGTGGCTAATGCCAATTACAGCCCATTTTGAAAAGAGATGTGTGCCGCCTTGCATGACCTCCTGTCTTCTTGGAAATGGAAGAGTTTGTTTGTGCCGGAATAAAATTTGTGATGCAGAGAGAGGGTGCAGGCAGGAAAAATGCTCATCCTACAGCATACCTCCCTCTGCTTCTGACTGCCTTCCAAGTCTTGTTGTGGCTGTCTCCTCAGCTGGCCATGTCTCCACCTACCACACCAGCCGCATACTTGCCACAGTGCCAGGTATCCAGAGAACCCTTTGTGCCAGCTCATGTATGAAGGTCTGACAAGAAAGCCCTGCTTTGTTCACCCACAGTTTGGGATGAGAGGCCTGGATTACTCTGTATGACTCACAGAAGCATCTCCACTGATCTGACTGGGGCTAGGAAAGTGAACAGAGGTAAGCATGTATGCAAATGTTCACCCAATGAAAGCCTAAAACAATCAATGAGAAAAATGAGACACAAATATAACAAGAAGTACCTTTTTCTGAACAGAGGTTACCCATGCAGCCCATACTAGGTGCTAAGGAATAATTTACTACACACAAGTATACATTACCTGTGATTTTTTTTTTTTTTAAATCTCTGTTCACTCACCATTCTGTTTTTACTTTCCTTATCCAATCATGATTTTAGAAATAGTAACAGCACAGTTTTTATCTGGTGTGGTGCATGATCACCACTGACACCTTACTTACTTACTACACAATGTAGAGCATTGTAAGTGTACTGGTGAACATTTGCATTGATTTAACATAAAATCAAAACCAAAGCAACAGAACTTTATGAATCACTCCCTCCTCCAAAAAATCAAGAGAAGAACCCTCTCCCATCATTTTGTCCCCTACGGGAATAAACACTGCCCAAGGAAGCAGTCGACACCACAAGCAGAGTGAATATGAGTGTAAGTGTGCGTTTGAGTAGGGAGGAGCAATTGTGGTAACGCTGTGTAAAGTGCACCCAGCACACACGTACAACTGCTAGGGACCGCCACAGACCTTCACAGCAAACCCACCACATTCAGGCACTGATCATTATTTCTCTGAAGCTAATAACTGGGGTACTGAGACCCTCTTGGTCACCTCAGGAGTTACTGCAGCTTCTGCTGAAGTCCACAGCTGTAGAGTGCAAGGAACAACTTGGGTCCTCTGAAGATTGGGCACAGATGAGGCGTGCAACAGATACTTCTGCTATGACCTTAGAGTTTACTTTGACCTCCTTTTCAACCTACCATGGATCCAGATTATGAGCATTTCTTAATTTTTTTCCTGAACAATACAATAGGATGACAAACGCTTCAGGTTTTTATCCCAGTAGATAAATAACATAACCATACTCTGTTAGTTCTTCATGTCATTTATGTCACCTCTCCCTCTCTAGCCTGTCTAAAGTCCATAGTGCTCTCCTCTCCAGTCCATAAGTAAGTGGCAAGATTTGCATTGCTCTCTCTCCTCTTTGCATCTTTTCACCAATCTCACTCCTGCAGAGCATTAAATGCAAATGTTTTCCCTCCACTTCCAAAGTTATTGCCTAACTTGGCCTAGGTAACAGATCTAACCCAACACTTAAAAACCTCCCATGCCTTCCCTCTATCAAAGGACAGACACGGCTCTGGTTTTCTCATAGCATATTCAGTCTTCTGCTTCGTGCTGAACACTAAACTTCAGATACTTTGGCACATATTTGTGAAATATTTTATTTTTAGGAAAAGAAAAGAAAAAGAGAAAGAAATGTATGCTGGTTCTATACAACTGTGGTGAATGAGCATTCAAATTGTGTATTTTAAACTAATTTCAAGAAATTTGGCCTCTCTCAAAACACAGGTCAGCAGCTCTTCTGAGAAAGGAAAGAACCAATTATTTGCTTAGGGATTTCTACAACATCTAGAGTTAGAGATTAGTTTGGATAAGAAAGGGGGAAAAATGCGCCTGTCCATCCAAACCACAAAAGTTTATCTGACCACATACTAAAGAGCAGCAACATATAGCTATGCTTGAGTAGGCTATGTTCACGACAGCTCATTGGACTGGGACATGATAAATGAATTTCCTAGAAACCTCACAGAATGAGAACAAATCTTGCTGTAAGCTCTGTTATGTGATATGCTAGGATTTTCTTTTGCTCAGTCACCTATGAAAGGCTATGATAGCTACAGTCATTTGCCCTTCTCCATTTCTAACCTGCACATCTTTAACGCATTAAGAAAGACAGGAGGGAACAAACATCCATCCCCTAATGGCCCCTAGAAACTGTTTTTTGTTATGACAATCAAAACAGAACTTGTAATATTGTGATGAGATGAATAATGTTTCGTTGGATGGCACAACGTTCACTGCTCATGCAGAGGGCCAGAAAGCTAAAAGATGTAAAAAAGTAGAAATTATTATTTCTAATAATTGTCTGCCACACTCTGACTAGCTCTTCTTTTCTTTTCGTTCCTGGATATATTGTTTATTAGAAATAATCAGCTGTTGTTATGATTGGCAATATATATATTTGGTCAATCTAAGCCATGACATTCTCACATTCAGATGTGATTTTTTTTGTCATGCTTCTTAAGAACTGTGATTAATTACTTTATACATATCCATCTTCTTCAGAATTTCTCCTTAGGAGGCTGGGATGAATTTTTGACTATTACAGAAAAGTGAACTTTTGTGATTTTTTGTAGAGGATTAAGCACTTTCAGTAAAACCCTCCATCATCTCTAAAGGTCACTCCTAATCAAGTCACAAGCACCAAGAAGTAGGACAGAAGGTCCCAGCTGACAGGTCACTGGAGATAGAAACCCTGAAAACTGGATTCAATTTTCAATATGGTATTGACTCCCTTGGTACCTGGGCAAATCATTTCACTTCCTCATGCCTTTGTCTCTCTCTCGCTGTAATATACCTTGAAATCTAACTAAAGACGTGACCTGAGATGTAGTCTGAGATTCACTAATGGAAGATCAGAGCCTGTATGAAAAGCTAGGTAAGTTATTATTCCTTGTCTTATGGATTCTTCTAAAAAAACTATTTCTGTTGAAGACTCAGTATGTCAGCTGCCCCTCATGATAAAGAAATTTTGAGAATACACATAGCCCTAATAGCCTGATTTTAGGTATATAATCTGAAGGAAAGAAATCATGGTACCGCAGTACCACACCATAGTGTAAAACTGTATGGACGACTGTCAGGCACGTCTAAACACCAGGCTTATTTTCAGATTTCCTTCACCACCATTTCCTCCCTCTCCAAGATGACTATGAATCAGGAATTATCAAAACAGTCCGTGCAGGGAAAGCATCTTCAGGTAAATTCTACCTGCCTCACCGCTGGATTTTTATCCCTCAGACAGGAAAAAATGTTGAGTCATAAACCAGTGGCCTTCAAATCACCCTGCATTTCCCCAGTCCCATGGAGAAACACTGCCAGGCTTCACAGAGAGAAGATCTTGTTCTCACTCCTCCCAGCTGAAAGTGAAGTTTGCACGGGAGCAACCAGAGGCAGGCTCCTGGCAGGAGAAGCTTCGGGGCTTCCAGGAGGAGACACCAGCAGGGTGTCTGTGTAACTGAACTGCAGGGCTTGCCTCAGCCTGGCTCAGGAACATGAGCTCCTACTGTCTTTCAAGATGAGAGATTTGAACTCATTATGCATGGTTTTCCAAGGGCTACAGAAATGAGCCATTACATTCGCTTCGTTATCTGAAGACCATGGCTTGGGCTGATGCTTGCAAATGTTACCGTCCTGCCACAAGAGACCATAAACGAGGAGGAGGAACACCTCAGCTGCACATTTGAAGTGTATTACCAATGTCAGGCAGCTCACCATAGTGCTGACAGTTATTTCTGACCTTTTAGTGCCTTTTAACAGACTACACTAAATAGCTAAAACTGATTCACTTTCCCTGGTGACTCAGAATAATAATAATAAAAAAGAATGTTTAAGTATTTTATCTCCTAAGAGTTTTCTAGGAATACGCTTGACAGCTCAGTGTGCCTCCGTACTGGAAGCCCTTAAAAACTTCCTAGACTATGGTTGGAAAACCTGTTTGCTAAATCAGCAGCTTCATAATACCTCCTTAAGGAGACACAGAACACATTTAGTACAGTAATCTGGAACTAGGTTTAAGTACAAAAGAGAATTAAAAAAGGAGCAACGTTCATGAAGGGCGTTAATAGCCATAAATTATAATGGAGGTTACATGTTGCCTGGTATTTCTGCAGTATTACTGATCACTTGTGAACAGGTAAGAAAGGAAATCCATAAGCCAGATAAATGAAAGACCAAGAAGTATCCCAGGCTGAAGTAATTAAATGAAAGACCAAGAAGTATCCCAGGCTGAAGTAATTAATTTGTTAATTCAGTTGATACCATTGAGCTTACAGAAAACTGGTAAAATATGTGTAGTAGAGATGATCAGCTACTTCCCATAACTGCACAGGTCCTGAAGCACACCTTCATTCGTGGCATGCATCATGTGGCCCAGCGGAGGAGCTGCATTTGTTTATGATAACTTAGGCTGCTGCTCAAGAGTCCTGCCTGCGGCCACCCCTCTCACACAATGGGAATATGCCAGAGTCTCCATATTCCTCATGGGATTTCAAGAACTAATGAGCATGGGTGCCTTAAGGCTTCATGCAGTAGCTTGCACACCACCAACACAGGGAAATAACTCCCACGCAATCCTGAACGAACAGCAGGGTCTGGGACTCCACGCAGAGACATAGTGGCCCCTCAGGGACCTACTCAGTCCCCCTTGGTGCTCTTTTAACTGCTTTGAAGTGTCAGCTGGTACCCTGGGGGCAGTGAATGCCTTATGAATTTCCAGTTCCCAGGTTCCTCTAACATAAAGGAGATGCACAGCTCCTCCTTAAAGAAATTCAGCAAGCTCGCAGCTAATGAGACTCTCTGCCTGTGGCATCATTGCACAGAAGACTAATTCCAGATCATCAGCTGTTCTCACTTCAGTCTGAATACTTCCCCCAGTTGAGGAAAAACTGCTGGTGGTTACAAAGAGGAGAAAAAAGTACATTTTTTTACCAGAGAGGCTTCTTCTTTTCCCTGCCCCAAAAGGAACACGATAGCTGAGAAAGGACTGAACAAGGTGACCTCATTATTAATAGCCTAAGGAGAGATACCTGCTGCAATGCAGCTTTTAGATGCATATATCTAAAAATCTTTACCTTGCTGTGAGGTAGGAAGACCTCAGACTCATAATGCAAGGGCACATTTCATTGCCAACACTGTGGTTACTAGTAGAGAATTCTGCAAGCTAATTATTATTCAATCTGATAATTTATTCTTTCATCAGAATAAAAGGATTCCCCTCTGGGTGTAGGCTCCTTCTTCTCCCCCAGGTACCTGACATTGCTGAAATTGAAAGCCATAATTCAATTAACAATGGATGGGAACTTTTAATGAAAATTAACCACTCAAAATAATTCAGAAACAGATGTTGATGCCACAGAAATGCAGATACTCCCTACGAAGCATCACTGGCTGTCATGTAGATGGGAAAATGCAGAGACATCTTAACTTGGAATTATACACCAGATGAGATACTATACTTACATCTGCAGACCACAATTCAATGAAGTGCTTAAGCACATGCTTAGATGTCATTAATCTGCTTTGCCATATGCTTAAATTTATCCTGTACCAGTAACATCAGTAGCCAAAAGGTATATACACTTCCACACTAGTAAAACTTCCCTGATTGTAAACTACCTTTGCAGATCTGTGATGTCTTACGGCATACACAAAAGCAATGCCTAGATTTCCAGGTATAGTAAATAAAATGTGAAAGGGAACTACTTTGTGAAACAGAATCCACAGCCAGGGCTGGAGCTAATGCTGACCATTTGCAAAGTGGCACCACTGAAAAGCTGCCCGCAGACCGTCACAGATCATACGGCTCATGGTTCAAAATGACTAAGGCCACTGCCAGGCTCCAAGTGCAAAAAGCAGGATGGACAGTTGGAAACACAATGCTAACATAAGGTTGTATGTTGGCAACCTCTGAAAGTGTTATGTTCACACAATCAACATCATGAGCTCTGTTTCTAACTGTTTCCCTCCTCCCCATTATTCCCTTTTGGAAAGCTGTTGTGGAATCTCATCAGACCAATGATTAAGAACTTTTTATGATTTCTGATAGAAATTTATCCATCAGTGGTTTAAAGCAATTTACTCTTGTTCTAACATCGGCCTTGAGCTTAAATAGACTGTTTACTTCCCTGGCACTTCCTTAGTACATTTAAAGGATTGTTTCTCCTTTCAGCACTTTTTTCTGAGAGGTTACACAAGAGACTAAAACAAATCTCCCCTTGCAAGGTAACAAAACCACGATACTATTTCTGAATATGGCCACATAGTCTTCTGTATCAGGAGATTCCAAATTCTTCCCAACAGATACTTGTACAATGGCTCTAACACACCTGTTCGATCTACCTGTGTCTCCACAAGTGTCCCAGAATCACTTAGGTGGGAAGGGGTCTCTGGAGATCATTGACTGCCACCTTCCAATTGGGTTTTGAACACTGCCAGAGCCAGAGATTTTCTGAGCAAGCTATTCCTGTATGTAACCATGTTAATAGTAGAAGTTTATCCTTGGAGTTACCCAGAATCTCATTCTTCTGCTGGGCACCTCAGGCCTAAGCCTGGCTTCCTCCTCACGGATTCTGGCAGTTTGCTATTAGGCCTCTCCAAAGCCTTCTGCTCTCCATGCTGAAGAAGGCTGGTATCCTCAGCCTCTTATCCCTGGGCACATGTCCAGCCCAGAACCATCTTGGTGACCCACCACTGAAACTGCTGCTTTGACATTGAGAGCTGGCTCCCACAGGTTCCCTTCTACCATGAACTGCTCACTCCCGAAAAAGGCCACCACTGTCCTCTTCTTCCTTGCCTGTGTTTCCCCAGGTGCTGCTACCTCCCTACCAGACCTCCAGCCATGTGAGCTACCCCACCACTCCTCAGTTACTCCAATGAGTTCACAGTTCTGTGTCCACACATGGAGCTGTAGTTCCTCCTGTTTGTTTCCCAGGCTGCATGCATTTGTGGAGATGGATTTTCTTCTGACTTGTCTTATCTTCCCTGAGGGCCCTCTCCCACAACTCCTCTGCCCCTTGAACTTATTGCCTCTAAACACTACTCCCTCGCTTAACTACAAGCTGCCATCACCACCCTCCAATATAAGCCAGTTTAAAACCTTTCTCATCAGGTTGGCCAGCCTGTTGGCAAAGATGTTCTCTCCTTGCTTTGTCAAACGGATCCTGTCTCTCACTAGCAGTTCTCACTCCTCAGGGGAGCCCACGATCATAAAAGCCAAAGCACTTCTTGTGACAGCAGCTACGCAGCCAGCTGTTAGCTCACAGGTTGTGTCTGCACCTGCCTGAGCACGTCCTCCTCAGCTACAGGATTGAGAGAACACTACTTAGGCTTGCATGTAAGCTTGCCTAAAGAGTTCTGCAGTCCGTCTTGATTTACTTCAGGTTTCCCTCGGCAGCATCACTGGTGCCCATGTAGATGAGAAGAGGTAACAGCCCAAGGACTAGACAAGCCTTAGCAGTGTCTCTGCAACATCTGCGCAGGTCGAAGCCCTTGCCAAGCGACAGCTCCTATGCAGGCATGTCCGGGCAGCAGACAGGCTCCTTTGTCCCCTGCAGAGGGGTATCTCCCACCACCGTTACCTGCAGCGTATGATCAAGACGGCTCCCCCAGACGGAGCTCGTTCGCTTTCACTAGCTAGTAGGGCACTGCACCAATGCTGCACATTTAGATCTGAGGATGGGGAAGGAGCCTTTCTTCTGCCGTCAAGTCACAAGCTTCCAGGCTCCTTTTCTTGCTTTTAACAGGAACACATTCACTCCAAACACCTTGATTTTGGGATTAGAAGCTGGAAGCCAACACTCCCATGAAGGTCACTGGACCCAGCTGTACTGTTGGCAAGTATTTTTGATTGCAGTTGACATGAGTGACAGACACATTACAGCCTTAAAAGACACTGAAGAACTCAAGCCCTGATCATGGTTTCCTCTTGGGGTGTTCTGTTACAGCAGAGAGAGTGCTGATGTAACCAGTTACCAACATGAAGAAAAATTGGATTGTGAAGTAAATCACTTCCCATGGCAAAGCTGAATAGTTCTAGCTAAATCTTGTTTATCAGGGTAGTAAAGCATTTCCCCTAGAACCTCAGACATGACTGAATATTATCATTCTTCTGCACTGACCCTTTTTTAACAATAAGTTAAATGTAGAAAATCCATACAGTTGACACCACTGCCCTGGCAGATACAGAATTCACAGTGATACTGTAAGGGATTGGAAAAGCCTAAGAGATTTCATAAAAGGATTGAATTTAAGAGATAACATAGTTTCAAATATAACTGAGGCCAGAATAAGGATGCTTACCTTGTGCATCTTCAACTAATACCAGTACTTACATGTGAGCAGAAAGGATAATTTTTAAGTTTTCCTCTAAAGGAATCTATAAACCCTTCAGGCTGGGCCAGCCACTAAGTATTCAGCATTCTGATTTTTTCTGGTTTTGTAGTAGATAATCATTTATCACCTTATCACTTAAATTTTTACTGTCACTTAAATTCAGTCTAGGAACAATAATATTGATTTTCCCTGATATATTTTTAATTGTACACAATAAAGTAGCTTCTATTCCTTTTCTTTCCAGAGGAGGCCCTGTCACAGATTACAGACTTCTGAGACCTGTTAGTTTCCCTGCAGAACTTTCTGTAATGCTAGGGAGGAATGAAAAAATCCTATAGCGCCAAACTATCACTGAAATCCATTTCATACTCAAAGGGGAAACCTCTTCTTTTAAAATTTCGGTGAAATTCACCTCAAGCAAGGCAGTAACATGCCTTCAGAGATGCAGTGTCACTTAGTGGGTAGCACAGAATCCTAGGACTTGAGAAATCTGGGCTAACAAGTAAAGCTGAACAAAGAGTTACAACTCAGCAAAAATTTCAGGGTGATTCATAGGCATGCTGCAGTAGACATCACCCCAATAGTTTCCAGTAGTACACAGATGAGGCCACTCTGGTCATTGGTACAACAGAACCAAAAGGAAATCCTGTGAGACCCAAGAGGAATGGGCGAAGCTGTAATGACAAAAGGGCATTGATAAATTAATGCTTCATAGCACAGAATTGCAACTGCTGGGAGGAGACAAATCCTGGGAAAAATCTTCAGGGTAGCAGTGGCTGCTTAATTTAAAGCAGGAATATTTTTTACAAAACTAAAATAAAAAAATAAAATATCATGATGTACCAAGAAAAGACATCTGATGGGATCCAAGAAAAATCAGGGGGTGGGGTGCGGGATGAGGGTAGGGGAAAGGAAAGAAGAAGAAACAAAATTAGAAAGGGAAAATAAGATCTTGCTGTATGATGATTAATTAGTAAGGGGAGGGGCCTCTGATCAGGCAAGTTACAGAAAGTGTTCATAATTATCCCTCTAAGTCCCCTTAGTTCTTTATGTCTAATGGTTAACCTTGAAACTTCTAAACATTGTATTACTCCCTCTAGGTATCAGGCGGTAGACAAATACTTTAAACTGCAGTAATAATCATAAAAATACTACAAAAGCACCACTCCATGAGATCTTCATACAGACAAGCATCTGAATAGTTTTTCTTTTTTAAAGTACAATTTATGGTACCTTTTAGAAAGCTCATTAAATGATGTATAAAGTATTTGAAATTTGTATTAACAGTTTGATAAAATGCCACCCCCCCCCCCCTTTTTTTTTTTTTTTTTTTTTTTTTGTCAAAAATCTATTCAGAGAAAGCTTAGTAATTCTTTAGCTTGCTACAAATGTCCATACAGGATCAAAGTCCTACCTGGAAAGAGAACCAAGCAAAACTAGAATGAACACCTACATGCACGCACACTCCAGCTTTCTGCTATTTCATTACAGAAGAAAGATTAAATGAACACACAGCAAGTGAAGATACTGCTGTGGTCTTCCTCAGCTTACTGTTATCATCAAAATAGGAGAACGTTTCAGCAGCTTCCCATGGATCTGAGTTTAATCATCAGGTTGCACCAGTAAGCAAATGTCAAATGTTTTGCTGCTGATCATTTAACATAAGGCAGACAACTTGTGCAGCAGAATTTTTTCAGAGTACAGAAAATTATTAATCCCAACTACATTGCATGCAAAACCCCCAAAGTATCAGAGCAGTGTGGAAAGAAGTTTGTTAAGATGGGGATGAAAGGAGAGATTAAGACTTCAAAGGAAACACAAGTAATTGGCAGGTTTGGGAAAGATCTCAGCTCTAAGAAAATCAGCTTTTTAACAGAAAACTTCTGGTGGTTTCCATAAGGCAGCAAAATAGATATTACCATATTAACAAGACCATATTGCATCAGCTAGGAGCAACAACTGAGAGCAGGAACCTCACTGGAAGACCTTATTAAGGGTCAATCTTCTCCTAGGTGATCAACCATCAGCTGCTGTAGTAAGTGATTAAAAATCTGGAAAAAAGACTGAAAAATCTTGAGAGCAGAACCTTGAAACTTACCAAACACCAGCTATTGATTCAGAATCAAACTGGATGACTCAAGAATTTAGAAATACATAAGTCATCCAATTAAATTCCTTACATCACCTTCTTTTGCAGACAACAATTAAGATGTGAATTTTAAAAAAGCTGTGTGATTAACATAAGCTGCTATAGAGTATTACTTGTTTCTTAAAAATTATGAGCAGTTGAAAACAACATTTAGTAAACACTACTCTTGTACTTGGCAATGATAGTTTGGTATTTTCCTTTCCTCCCTGATAGATAAGGTTTTTTTTGTTTGGGTTTTTTTTTTATTATTATAATTTTTTAAAGTGGTTACCTGCAAGCTAACAAACTGACTTATGAATCTGATTTTTAAAAAATTTGCATGAGTCTCCATTATACAGATGCAATCCATAACTATTAGATGTCATCATCTGCAAAAGTGTCCGTGAAAAAAGCCACGTAATTCCAAATATTTCATAAAGCTGATGCAAATTGCACTTTTAACTGATGATAAATAAACTGCTTCAAAGGATATGAGAATTTCAAAAGCAAATTATTATTTCTAAGATACTATATATGCTTTGTATATTTCATACTACACATTTGCTGACATTGGAATAAAACCAAGTTACAAAGACTTTTGCTGTTAAGAGAAAATCCCGCTAAAATTTTCCTTTTGTAACAGCAAGAAGCAAGATAGCAAATAAATCTTCCTGAGGCCAAGATGTGATTGACCAAAATGAATTGAATTTGGATTACTGATATCTAGTAAAATACAGAAATCTTGTGGTAAACATGAAGCCACACCACTTCATAGCCATAAATTACCATGAAATAAACCTTAATTGCTTGGACCTGGAGCCATTTACACAGGCCCATTACAAAAATACATGGTAAGAATGAATGAATGATCACTAGCCCAGCTGGATTTTCCTAGAGAAGAAGTAAAACACAGGCTCTAACTCTGAGCAGTCTTATTTTAAGAACGGAAGTTGAGCTGTCACCAAATCCTCAAACTTTCTTACCAAAGAAGGAAACTAAGGCAGCTAAACTACCAGTGTAACAACTTTTTTTCCTGAAAAGCCATTTAAATGTGCTGCTGAATCCCGGGAAGCACAACCCCCTTGCTACAAAGGTTTCTGTAAAGGAGTCAGGCTCCCAGAGAAGGGCTTGAGTAAGACTTTTTCCACTGCTAATATTTTTTATATCAGCAGTGTTTCTGTCCAGCTGAATGGCTGGCTTTCTCACAGGAAAAGTCACAAAAAGATCTATTTACCAAAGAACAAGAAGTTGTATATTTATGAATTTCATAGACTCATTCAAGTGACCTACAGGGAGCTCGAGGCACAGAGACTCACTGCTTTGTCAACTAGATTACATTGCAACAGTGCTCTTTGAAAGCAGATAGCGAACAGGAAAGACAGCTTTTCAGGACAATAAATATTTCAAGTACTAAATATATATGTTTAAATATTTTGTTTAAATATTAAATATATGTTTAAACTGCTTCCTTGACAACTGGGACTTTTGTGCAACTGAATTTACCCACAAAAATGTGCTAATAATACAGGAAAAAGAGACGTTAAAGCTTATCTCTGTATTTCTAAATTCCCAAGTCATCCCCCAGAAGAGGCACGCTCACTAAGGATTTCTCCAGAGTGCCAGCAAAAGCCAGATCTACTTCTTACACTTATGAGGCAGTACGGAACCGATCTGATAATTCATTCTTGAAATTCCTGTGAAATTCTGGCTGCCAGAAGAAAACTCCAAAGTTGGAGGTGTATACCCTGAAATTCCCATTAAACTTTACAAGCATGGACACATGGCAAACCAAATAACACTGGCACAGAGAAGCGCAGCAACAAACTCCAGTAAAGTTTCCAGTCTTGTACCTTCCCTCCCTTACATCCATTGCAGCGTCCCACCCAGGAGCAGATCTCCACGGCTTTTCTGCATCTGCACAAGGGTTCGGGTAACGCTCTCTGGGCTTCAGGCGAACGGGCACAGCACTGCTCATACGCGTATGGCTGTTCTCTCTTGTCCCCAGCAGAGGTGGCAGCCTCCGCAGGCTCGGTGAGCACTTCGTGGCCAGTGCTAAACCCAGACTGCGCCCAGGCACTGCCCACCAGCACGATAGCTGGCTCCCACTGACCCTAACCCTAACCGGGGACCAGGCTAGCCAACCAGCTGCACAGCCTACGGCATGGCAATATTTATGTTAATTAAGGGTCTTATTAGCACTGTTGTTCCTGTTACCATAATACTATGTTCCACCTCATTGCAGAACTGAGGATGTAACGGCGTTTTGTAAAAAACCAAACGAGCCTCACAGCAGCCATTCAGAGAGGACGTGGGTTTTATCCAATTTACAAACCAGGAGACTGCGATCAAAAGACTATACAATTTACTTCAATGAAATGGTAGTAAAGAGGCAAGAATAAGGGATGGGACTCCTGATTCTTACTGCTTATATTTAGCTGCTGGACCACTATCTATGATGTTAAATTATTCATCGTTTCTCACAGGGAAGGCTGTGAGAAATACACTCACAAGAAAAGCTGTGTTCAAGCAAAAGGTTTATCAAAGTATTCATGGACTCTTTCAAAAGAGTTAGCTAACTGACAAAAATGTGCTGCTGTAACACATTTTCATGTGTAGGTAGCAATTCTTCTCTACATCCCAGGGCTGGAATCCTGTGTGGGGAAAAATGAACTGCTCAGTATATGTAAAAGACAGGCCTCATTAACTCTTGGACATCTTCTCATTTCTTGGTCATAAATCCTATTACCTTGTATTACAAACTGCCATAAAACTTACAGATAAAAGATAATTTATGCTCAGTGTACAGAAGCTAATGTTTCTGTACTCCTGAGAAGCACACAACCAGAAAATGAGAAAGTATGTATGTGAAACCTTAAGCCATTCATACTGAGCATGGCCAGCATAATAAACATGACTCTAAGGGCCTAATGCTCTTCAGCCAGGGTATATTCTAATGGTAATTGATATTACCAAAATTCTGAGCATAAAATGTATGGACTGTTGCATAAAATTTCCTGCTTATAAAGAGTAATTACTCTCTATTAAGAATTCAGGCTTTCCTCCCTCCCCCAACTACAGAAATAAATATGATGGCTATTCAGTAAAAAGATACTTGGGTGGGGTTTTTTTCTGTTCTTTTCTTTTCTTTTAATTCCAATCATCACATTAGAAATTGCTTCAGAGCAAGCATAATCTCCTGGAATTCTTACAGTCTCCCTGTTTCTGATTCCTATCCTAATTAGTGTTCCATGGCACACAAAAACTAACGACCCTTGGAGCTGGCAAAATCAAAGGCAGCTCAATCTTTTATTTGCTTTTTCTCTGAAGCAATTTAAAGTCTTCGGACTTTGGTACTGATTTTATCTCTTGGTTATCTGCTCATGGAGTATTTTGCTTTAGTGAAGATTGAGCAGAAGATGCATTACATTTAGGCTGTTTATAATTAGTTTTTTCTTTCCCATTCAGATGAAAGAAAATCTTTCACTGTCAATTTATAACTTCTGCAGCTACAAACTACATTCTCATTGCTTTGGCCCTCCTGTAACTGCACCCCATTTTATGCCTGCTTTCTTTTCTTAAATATTTGTTTAGTAATTTGACCTATATTGGAATTCATTTATCTAAATTTAGATACCTACAGAATATACCTAAATCTCAACCTACAACCCAATTTCTCCATAGGGTCCACGGAGACAGGTATTTACAGGGTGTAATTCTTCCTGTCTTTTTTCTCACCTCTATCTCTCATCATCCTTACAGGTCAGAAATGAATATAAAAGAGTTTACTTCTTTGTAGTTTTCCTCATTTTCCATGCCAAAACATTTTTATCAATATATTTCAAAAACTTGCACTGTCTGTTCGTCTGTTTCCCAAGAGATGCCTCAGTACTCAAAACACCAATTACCCTGGCATTCGGTATTCGGGTAATTTTGTTGGCTGATGAAAATAGGCTTTGTTTACCTGCTCCTCCTTGCTTGGTAGTCTGCAGTGGATCTCAAATCAGGCATTGTCCTTGCCATCTTTCACTGTCACCCTGAAGGCTTTTAGCAAGTCTATAAGCCTGTTTCCTACAACACTGCGGACCCTTTACAAGTGTGTTAAATACTGATTTATTTCTTCTGCTCTACCCTTCTGTATCAACACTGTAATAACATGAAATAACTCTTTCAAAGTGATTACTTGATAGATTTTATGTTGTACTTAGATGCCTGCTCACACCATCCTCCTCATAGATTCTGCATTAGTAACTAACTAAAAAGTATCCTTTCTAGGGCTGTTAGGGGATTACCAGTTTTTCTGCTCTATCCAAATATTTTAGCCTCTGTCTAGGTACACGTGATAGAGAACCAGTACTAGTCTCCTGCTGTAGTGAATGGAGGGCTAATATTATTTTGAAGCAAAAGCATAGTTATATTTTGCTCATATATTTCATCCAAAGAATCCAATAAACATCATTCTTTTCCCCAAGAGAGAAAGGTTTCAGATTTACATTTTATAGAAAAAGCAACATGCTCTTAACTTCATCATTTGCATTAGCATTTGAATCTCAAAACCTTGCTTCATTTGTTGCACAGTTTCCAGACTTGCATTTCAAAAAGTCAGTGGGTCTCCTACTGTGTTCAACTCCCTCCTACCTTGATTTTAAATTACAAAGGGGAGAGGGGAAAAAGAGAGAATGTCATGATCATGACTGTTTACAAGAAAAAAATATCACACCGAACTCCATACAAAAAACTCCAGTACTTCCAAGCTTAGGACACTTGTTTCATTCTGTGTATAAACTACTCACTTGATTTTTATCTAAACCATGCAGGATTAATGTTATTATCTGGAGGTACCACGACAGTTGACTGAAGATGCTGACAGTGACAAGTTTAAACCAACAATGAAAAGCAATTTTGTGTCAAAGTCAGCATTAAGATTGTTTAACCAGCCTGCCCCCTATACCTGCCCTTTATTTCTGAACACTAGAAATAGCCTGAAGTTACAGCAGCCAGTTACTGGCCATGCAGACTGACAGCCAGGAACGGCAGAAAAAAATAGTATCCTGTGGAACTCCCCCCATCAACAAAAACGTATTAAATGCTTCTTGTATGGCATTATTAAAACCAGAACATGAAGTTTCCAGCAAACCCAAACAATTAGCAACCTCCCTTTTCTCTTTAAATGCACAGATCATGAATTTTTTTCAAGTTACAAAAGGTTTAGTTATTCATTGAAGACTCTTCTGAAAGCAACCATAGGCATGGCATTTTAAAGCCACTTATAGAAAAGATGGATGAAAATAATTATAAGTCTTTCCAGTTCATCTAAGTGTTCTGTAGGCTAAATCGGGAATTCTCTGTCTTATTTCAGCTTTTCACTGTTCTTTAAAATATCCTAAAATGAAATTGCAGTGGTCAGTAAAGTACTGCACCCACAGATAACTGCCAGAGAGTTACTCCTCACTTCCAGGTTTTTAACCACAGTTATCCCTGAGCCCTCCTTCCTCCTTACTCTGTCCATTTAGCTGTGCAACTAAGGATCAGTCATTCCTCACCATACCGGCAAATGAGCTCCTGCATCTACTACCCTTCCTGCAGACGCAGTACTTCAGAGTTCTTAATACACCATCTGCCCCTGTGGATTTAAATCTATAGCCCCATAGAACCTTATTAATGTTTTTCTCAAATTACAATGAAGCATGCGTGGTGCAGGGTTTTGGCACATTGTCTGTGAATGGTATTTATTTTAAAGAAATAAGCTTTCCAAGGTAAAGTGGGGAAGTTAGTCAAGCTTCTAGAAACCCTGACATCAGGAAAAGGTATTTCCAAACAAATAAATGTACCACTGTTAGAGAAGACTTTCTCATGCTTATATCTGCCTTTAAATTAAACCTTATAAGCAGAAGCCCAGCAAGATCTTTTATGTGTGTTATGAATCAATAAATGGAATAACAGACCTGAAAACCATAAAAATAACACATCTTAAATAAATTCCCTTGTTGATGCTAGCTGGATTCCCATCATAACGAACTGCACCACTCAGACCACATAAGAGCTCTGCCTGATGTGCTTGTCAGGAGCTTGCTCATATTTTCCTTACATCTTTCTTTTGTTTCCGTTCCTGCAGGCATCCTTGTGGCTACTCAACATGCAAAAGGGCTGTATGCTAAATTTATACTTACTGGAATCTAATTAAAAAGTTTGGGTTTGGGTTTGGTTTTTTCCCCTTCCATTTATAATCAAAACCCTGTATTTACCCAAATTCAGTTTTCATACCTTCTGGATTTCTATGTTCCTCTCCTTTTATGCAAATCTGTCCCAAACAAATTAAACACAATCTTTTCCAAGGCAGGAATGAAGAGCCCATCATTTCCTGTCCACTTCCCTGCAATGTTTTATATTTAGGCTCTGACCCTACAGAATACAATTAAGAAAATGAGCATTTAATGGTGCAAGACCTACAGGACCAGGGTGGGTGGAAGGTCAGTGTTATTATGAAGTAACTTTTCACAACACTTACAGGTTGAAGCAGGTAAATCAGTGAGCACTCCTGGATAACTATCACTGGAAAAGGAGTGATATTTGTTGCATGAAAAAGCGTTTCCACTGATGCCATTATTTGGTCAAAGCGTCCTCCAAGTCCACCCAAAGTCACAATCACATCGATCTAAAAGATAAAACAAAAAACAGTCACCAAGAAAACTTTCAGGCATGATCTCTAGACCTGAAAATCAACAATAAAATCCACTTTGGGAAAGAAAAAAGAAAAAGAACTACCGACTATACAAAAGAAAATGTCAAATACTGTTATTTACTCCCATTACCAGTAAATACATTATGTGAATTTTGAGGCTGAGTATTAAAGCTCAGCAAATTCATGGTCAAAATGTGGCGCTTTTAAAAAAGGACATAACTGTTCTCCCTAAAATACAGGCCAGTCTTTGGAGATACTTATCTGTCTGCCCTGAACAGACAGAGCCTAAGACATATCACTCTGCATCTAAGTTCCTCAGCTAAGTGTGGTATATCTGAGCCTTAGTATCCCCAGATCTCAACATCATTTCAGTGCTATCCTCACAGTTTACAGGGTGAATAAAGGAAATGTCAGGTGAGGGTCATTATATGTCACTTCTTGATCTTGCTACACAGCACTTCAACGTACAAGCAAACCCACTCGCAGGCTGGTTCTACCTAAGATTAAAAGTACTGTTGAAGCAGGAGGTTGCACCCGAAGTGACCGGGACACCATGTCCCAGCTGTCAGGGACAGGGACAAGAGTGCTCCCTTGTCCTGCTCCCAGACCCAGAGGGAGCAGCACCTGACTGCTGGCGGCAGGACTGCTGCTCTTCAGTTCTCTCACACTTCATCAAGGCTCTGAACACTTTATTTCCTATAAGCAGAGAGGGAATATTAAAAAAACCTTGGTTAAGAACTTTTGGGTCCTCAGATAAAAGGTCATTGAGTGCAAAGTGTTATTATTATTACTTCCATAATGTGGATCAGTTATGTTCAGTAATTGTATTTTAAAAAGCTACTACCGGGTAAGTCCTATCTAGAGCCTTAACACATTGCAGCTCTGAAGTCTTTAGAAGCTGACTTGACAATGGCCATCTGCTGAAGTTTCCAACTTTATAGGGCTTATGTCCATGGCTACTGTGATTGCATGAAGTTTTACTCAACCCAGGAGCCACATAATGGTGCTCTGTGTTTCTGGAATGATGTATTAATAGCAACAGCTTCTATTTTTATTACCAGGGCTGGGGCTTTACGATTCTGTTGAATATTGGTTCGCATGAATATTAAGCTCTTTTCCTTTTGGTAAAGAATTATACCATCTTTCTCAGCACCACTAGGAAAATACTTGAGAAGCCAGAATGGATCAGTGTAATACATCATATTAGCAGCAAACGCTGAAGCAAAACCCCTATTCTTGTACTGCAGACAGCACCTATTTTCTGTGCAGATTACAGATCACACAGACCCAACAACGTACAACCAACAGGGTATGAATGGCAGGAAAACCTATCCTTAAACAGAAGACAAAACAGCAAAAGGTAAAAATCCTATGTGCCCAGCTAAGCTACTATGTTTTCCATTTTATTTATTTTATTCCAGTGTAGAAACAAATGGCATTTGTTTGACTGGTGATGACTGTGATTTAAAAGGGTGGATTGTTTCTCTGAAAATAATACTGCTAAAAAGACCCACCAACACCAGTTCCCTACCAGATAACCAGGAGTAAAAATGCCCCCACCCCAACAGAGGCCATGGGGAAAATCTGCTACATTAACCTGGAATGACAGTGAAGTAAAAGAGGCTTTGCAAAGGATCAGGATCCACACGTGTGTTGTTTTTCTTGTGAGCAATGGGACTGAAGCTTAAATATTAGCCCAGACTAGACTAACCTTCAAAAAGCTGAGCAGCTGCTTTATAGTTTCTTGGCATATATGTCTCACCACACATGAACTTGTTTGTTTTGGCTTTGATGTTTTCTACAGTTTAAAAGGTAAGGATGAAGGAAAAACAGAGTTCCCTCTGACTTGTAATTAAAATGATGCATTAACATTCTGAATGTGTCTCCTTTCCCTTGTAAAACTGTCAGAATGTCAGAAAAATCCTGCTCTGTTATTCACACACGTGCACTTACTATGAAGTACAGGACCTATCTCAAACACTGAAGTGATCAGTGACTGCAGCTTTTTGTGACAGAGATTGCCAGAGTACTGCAAGTTGAAGAAAAAGATAAAAATCCCAACAAAAAACAATCAAAACTTCCCAACCTTCTGCATTTTAAAGTACAACAGAAGTGATCCTGAAGTCCTACTCCTTACTCAATAGCAACAGCACAGTGAGCTTGTGGATTGGTTCCCAAAAAGTAAGAAAATAAAACAAACCTAGCATGGAGTAGATCTGTCAAAAAGGCATTCCTAACACAGCGGTTTGGGGTTCTTGCATGTTGGGAGAACGCTAATAAGGATATCTGAAAGGGAAGGTAGCTATTATATAGGGTTTGCATGGGCTGTGAAAAATAAAAGCACAAGTATGTGACAGGTACACAGATAAATCCAGCTGGCGTATGAGAGGAGCAGATAGACAGAAAAGCTAAAATTCGGCACTGCTGTGATGGTTGACAGACCTGGCTTACACTGGATCTCCTGGCAGCACTGACAGGCGGCCAGACATTGAAGGACTTTTAGACCCTCTATTTGAAGGTCTGGGTATACACACTTTGTTTATTTAACTAAATCACTAATTCCAACAAAACCCTCCAGAGCCCTGTCATCCTGAAGCTATCACCACCATGAAAAAAACACACAACACAAAACTCACAAGCTAAGAAACCAATCAGTTCCTTCCCTGCAATCACTGCTCCTCTTGCTCTGCCAAGCACTTAAGAAAATAGATGTACCAGGAAAGCACATACACGACTCCTGGTCATTCCAGAACCTAAGATAAAGTGAATACCAAAGCACAGGACGTTTATATATTCGCACACTACAGACACAAAAGGCCATTCATTTTTCTGCTATGATTTCCTGTAGAACATGGGCTACAGAATTATACTGTTACTGCTAATCAGCCCAGCAGGCAGCATTTGACTAACACTCCGTACTTCACTTGAAATGTCCATGCTTCACTTAAATGTCCTGTCACCAGTCCCCTTACACAATTTGTTTTCACACAGTGTCATTCATTTCCTGAAAAAAGGATATAAAATCCTCAATAACTACAAAGAATAGCTTAGAACATAGCAGGCACAGTGTAGAGGACACTGTATTCTCTAAGACTATTTACAACTAGACTTCAACACATTGCACAGCATCTTTAAAGCTATCAAGCTTTAATTTAGAAAGAGATGAAGATCTAAAGGTGGGTTTCAGTCATCTTTAAATAATACACTTAAACGTTAGCATCTCTTGAAGGAGTTTTAGGAGTCACCACCAAACAGAAAGGTGGTCAAAAGGAGAAAGGAAGCATAAAGAAAGACTTTGTGCTGGAAATTCAAGGATGCATTCCTTCCTGCTCCCCTAAGCTGTAGTGTGGAGAGTGCACTAACCAAGCGGAGCTGGGGCTGCCACAACATCGGAATGAAGTTGCTCGCGTTCCTGTTTCCAACTCTCACAGAGACTATCGGAATGGACAACATGCTGTAAACTGTTTGCAGGCTTGCAAAACACTACCTCTGCGACAAACAGTCCAGCTGACATTCTTCCTCCTGGTATGGATGGGTTACATACAAAGAAGATATTCACTATATGACTGAGGAACATGTCTTTAAGGAGAAGGGTGAAAGGACATAGGACGCTGGGAACTGCCTGGGGTGGGTGAAAAGAGCACAATATCTAGCTTGATAATGTCAACATTGCTGTGAAATCTAAGAGCAAGGTCCAAGGCTGGAACTGACAGCATAGGATGCCCATTTTCCTAAACCGTGCTCCTTACCTCCAATAAGAAATCTTCTTCCCAGGGTATGGGTAGGGCTCTGGACAGACAACTCAAAGGACTTTGCTCTGCGTGAGCTCAGTTTCAGCCAGATGACTCGCAAACACATGTGCTTAAGTCTCAAAGAGGTGGGTAAGTGAAAGGGAACACATTTACTGACAACAGCCAGCAGCACTGAACAAGTTGTGAAAAAGACCTCCCCTAAAGGAAAAAGGGAAGGCAACAGTAATCTAGGTGTAGTAAAAGCTCTGGAGCCACGAATAAACCTCCCTCCCTCTGAGACCGTGGAGATCCATCCACCGCTAATATTCAAGATATTTCTACGCTAATTACAGGTCAGATACTGTATGTGATTCAGACGTAGCTTCCTTTTCCTACCTTCTCAATCCACTGATATCTCTTCACCTTTCACAGCCTTTCTTAATTTCCTACTATTCATAAGCTTATTTCTCTAATTTTAAATTTTTGAGGAATATGATACAGAGAATAAAATTATCGTAGTAACATACAGAGTATGTTAAAGTATATTATATGCTGAGATACATATTTATATAAATATATGCTGAAAAGCAAACAAATTAGTAGTGTGAATGCTACATTTATTATCGCTTTATCACTCTGACACTTTATCGGTTGCAACCAGTTTACAAGAAAAGCATTTTTTACTTCGTAAGGCAATTTTGTCAACTCAGGATGTGGTTTGAAAATCCGGATATATCTTTTCCGATCTCTGCATCAGCTTCCATACTGAAGACTTTAAAACACAGCAAGCACTTTCCTTGGTAACAAATGAGCCAGAGTAGATTTTAGCTCATTCTCCCAATTCTGTATTAGAGCTCTTGTGCTGGCCAGATCACAGTCATTTTTTTTCCTCTCATCCACAAAACTGCAATGTAAATTTAACGAACTATTAAAATCCCACAACCCAATGCTGAATATATAGGAAGAGAGTGTCCATTTTAGTTGATTATACTGGCTCTCTAGCTTGGTGTTTTACATAAATAGGTATGGTATTCACTTCCTACAGGAATGATATGCCCAGCCACATGGAAGCATCTGAACTTTGCTTGGGTAGAACCCTCTTTAGCTGGAATTTGGTCATTGCTTCGGTCATCTGACTCCTCATGGGAACAAGACGTCTCAGCCGAAGGCTGCCATCCTGTCTGTGTACCTGAGATGATAACCTTCAATCAGCTTCATCGTCACCTCACTGATTCTACTAATCTTCATATTATACTGTTCCAGTTCCTTCATAAAGCATTTATTGCTTCTTATGTTCATTTCCTTACATTTTTACTCAAGCGATTTCTCTTCTTGTAACCCTTTTATTTCAAGTAAGAGGTTAATTCCTTCTGCTAATGACAACCAGCATGCAAAGCAGATTGCATTTTTCTGCTTAAAACAAGCAACATATATGATGGTACGATGGAAAAGGGAAAGATAATTTCAAAATCCAGTCACAGAATTGAGTAGCTGGAAACATTTTAATCTTGGTTCTACTATTGACTTGTGTTTACGTCTCTGGTCAAATGACTTGATTCCACTTCAGTGCATTGGATTTGCTCTCTCCTGCAGGTAAATGGAACATTTGAGAGTTCATCATCTGGCATAAATTTTGTGGAACATAAACTTCATAACCATTGACTTTATTCTTGCTTACTTACAGAAACCTAATCTACAAAATCTACGTGAACTGCTGAACCCCAAGCAATGGCAATTTGACTGCTTGTTCTTGTGCTGAGTGTTCCTGTATGACCTTGATCACACAGTACTGCCTGTGTCTCAGGTGGAGCAGGGGCAGCAGTAACTCCCGTGCTGCTGCTGCCTCTCAGCTGCAGCACAGCTCTGCAATTCAGGCTGCGTGTGAAATCAGGGTCACTGGAATTCCTTATTGCCTCAGATTTTCTGGGTGAAGGGCTCGTCCCTACTCCAGAATGTTGCCACACTGTTGCAAGTAGGCAAAAGTGCACTAAAATTCTTAGACCAATCTGTTCACTGAATCTTTTGAGGAAAATGTGTGCTGGTTTTGACTTCAGCACGTTTATTCTGTGCATGAACAAGGATTCCAGGGCTATCAACCACATGTCTTCTAAAAAAATCATAAAATCTTCTAATCTTTTATAACAGTATGAAAAGACATTCACCAGCATCAAGCTAACCTTTCTGTTTCCACAGCTGAACCACTGTAATCCAGTGGTACCACAGCATCACCCCCATGGAAATGTAAAACCAATCACTGTGAGCTATCATATCCCAAAGAAAGTAACCCTGGATTTGTATTAGCAGCAATGCAAGAGGCCCTCAAAAGATTATGCTAAAATGGTCTAGCAAATCTCTTTAACGATCTCATATCCACTTGCATCTAGTGCCAAAAGCTGTGTTTGGCACATGCTGTGTTTTTAATCTCTTCGTATACTGCCTCCAGCAGTAAAAAAAAAAAAAGAAAAAAAAAAAAAGAAACAAACTAAAAGCTCCCATCAATGAATAACTCAAGGGAGGGAAAAAAAAGTGATCCTATCTTCTTTAAGAGAATCTGTTCATTATGAGCTTTGTATTTCACACTGCACTTAACCCTGGCTGTCAGTCTTTACTGAAATAGCCTTCCTTCCCCTCCCTCCAACACGGTTCTGTGCTGTCCCGAGATCAGCATGGCAACACAACTACAACCCACTGCTTCCCTACCGGCAGGACCATGCTGCTGCTGGTCATCCTACGCTCCTCAACCGCAGCCAGCCTGCAGCCTGTGCCGAAGGCTAGCCCTGTCCTGCAGGGCCAGCCGGGGCAAGGACATGGCACAGGGAAGAGGCTCTTTGCTGTGAAGACTCTTCCTGAAAGCCTCCACTGTTCCCTCAGAGGGATCACAGTCTGGATCCAGGAGTCTTGCTGGACCGTGGCTCCTGCTGCAGCGTGCTGGCAGAGGGACAGTCTTGTAGGGTCCTGGCTCCTCAGGACCTGATGGATCAGAGACACTGCAAGTTCTGCCTGCCAGCCGTAGCCCACAGGCAGGACCTATATCCCCGGACACGTATCAATAACAGCGTGTGAGCCGTCACACGTCTCCATGAGCCCTGATAACGTTTCTTTGCTTTCCTTTACAGTTGGGTGGTGGGTTACCCTTGTCTGGCAGCCGGGCTCCCACCCCAGCCGCTCTCACATGCCCCCTCCTCAAGAAGACTGGGGGAGAAAATGAGATGAAAAAGCTCACAGGTCAAGACAAGGACAGGGAGATTGTTAATTACCAATTACCATCACAGGCAAAACAGACTCAACTTGGGGAAAATTAGTTTAATTTATTGCCAATTAAAAATCAAGTTAGAGGGGAAAAAATAAAAGAAGACAAAACTAAACCCACCTTTCCACCCTGCCTCTTTTTCCCAGGCCCATCTTCACCACCTCACTCCTGACTCCTCTCTCTCCCCTCTCCCCCATATGGTGCAGGGGAAGAGGGGGCTGCGGTCGGCCCATACCCCTTCCTCTCTGCAGCTCCCTTCTCATGCTCTCCTGCCACAGCATGGGGTCCTCTCCACGGGGTACAGTCCTCCAGGGACTAACTGCCCCAGCGTGGGTCCCCCACGGGCTGCAGCTCCTGCGTGGGTTCCTCAGCACAAGCTGCAGCTTCCTTGGGGGCACGTCCACCTGCCTCAGCACCGGGCCCTCCGCTGGCTGCAGCACGGGGACCTGCTCTGCCACGGGCCTCCCTGGGCCACAGCGCAGTAACTGCTTCAGCAGGGGCTCTCCACAGGCCATGGCCCCCCAGAGATGTCCCCCTGTCCAGCTGGGGGGTCTCTGGGGGAATCTCTGTGGTGGCCAGAGCCCCCATCCCACTCCCCCCTCCTGGGAAGCCTTCAAAGGAGGCTGAACAACCCTGCGGTATTCCAAGGCAATGGAGCAGATCTCCTGCCCTGCCCGCAGCGCACAGGTGCTTATACCCAGAAGCACAGAGAAAGCCAACTTCAACACTACGAGAGGTGAGTTCTTTTCCTGAAGCTTCCTAAACCAGATGACTTTTTCAAAATAAATCAATTTTCTGCCTATTTTTCTTTCCATTCTGTCATGTTATATCTAGGTAGCAATTTTTTAAAAAAGAACCCTGGATTTTTAAGGGAAAACTTTCCGTACAAAATACATAAAATTAAAAAAAAATAATAAATATCTCCATTCCCATTAATGGTTGATGCTATTGTTTTTACTCATCTGAGTAAGAGTTAATGGCTCAGGCACTTTTCCTGCATATCTTAACATTTAGCGATGAAGCCTGTATAAAAGATGCCACAAATAACGCGGAGCTGCAGGGCATCCTCACCCTGCTGCAGCAGCATCACAGAGGAGATCATGGCGAAAGAGGCATTTGTGCCTCACGAGGATGAGACGTTAGCTCTGCTCTTTAAAAAGTTTAAACTTGAGTTCACACAGGTCTGAAGATCTCCTGATAGGTCTCAACAGAACAGTAGTATTTTCAGCTGGTCTGAACATTAATCTTCATGATGAACAAGGGGATAATAGCCTGTCCTATTATACTCAAGGGAAAGATATAAGACCTGAAACTAAAGATGGAAAATTTTTCCCGTGCCTCTCAGGCCCTGTTCTGCAAATGGTTCCTCTTTTGAGTGATTTCACTGAATACTTGGGCAGTACAGAATTATTTTTGTTCCACGGGAGTGCAGGTTTGCAGAAAGAAGAATTTATGCCTTTTTTTGTCTAAGAGGCTGGAGATGCTCTTATATTGAAGGAAGGAGGTTAGGATCTTGGATGCCAACTTTCCCTTTCAGAATAGGTTCAGTATCTATAGCAGCTAAGCTAAACATAGCCTGAATAATGTCAGCTTACACCCATTACAGAATCTATTTTATTTTTCTACACTGTCCTCCAGACCATATAAATTTAGCCACGCACTTAAAAAGAAATGAAGCATGACTTCTTAAACTGGAGGTGCTTGTGAAGCTGTAAACATTTTATGCTCACATTTAATTTGCACAAAATATTGAGCTTTAATTGTTCAGTGCTTAGTTGTTTAGCTGTTTAAAAGGGATGCTTGATGGGTTCTTTAGGCAAGTTGAAGAGACCATCCCCCGAGTCCCCTCCTTAGCAGTGACAAAGTCAAATTAAAAGGCAGCTGATTAAAAAAAAGAAAAGCGTGAGCATCAGGACTAGCAAAGCCTGGTTGCCAGTGCAGCTCTGCTATGAAGATCCTTCAACCTCTACCTCTGTTGAGCCCATGCTACTGCCTTTTTTACGGTGGGAATACTGCAGGGGCCTTTCAAGCATTACCCCAGGCTACCTCATGTTCACAATATTTGTGAAGAGTTAAATTACTGCAAACCCCTCTGCCCCTTCCGAACACTGCTGGTGTCAGCCAAGAGATCTAGAGTTAAAGGTCAGGGAAAAGTCAAAGGGCTGCAGAAAGCAGTGCTAGAGGCTAAACCATTTCTATGTAGCATCATCCACCCACTTTTACTTTGCAACAATCTTAATACCTTCCATTCCCCTCCAACCCCAGTACTTCTTTCTAGGTAAGAAAGAGAAAAAAAAGAGAAAGACCCAGTTCAGCTTCAAAATATTTGACCAATATTACAAGTTTCTCTTGACTGTTCAAAGGCCATACAATGCTACAAAAATGGGGAAAACGTCGTGGGACACCACCACCCCCCCACCACCCCCAATCCCCAGAACCGGTAAGGAAGTGTTCCTATATGCACTACTTAGATTAAATAAGTCTCCTTGAACAGGATAAAAAAAAGAAGCCACAGAAAAAGGTGAATTTGTTGACGCACCTACCGCTTGAAGGATCAGATCACTGCAGTTTATGAATTATGAAAGTGTTCTCTGTAAAACCAGTCCTTCTGCACTCACGGATATAGAAAACTGCTAAACATTTTAATAAAACTATCTCACCAATAGCCAAAAACCTGTCATTTATTCTTGAGACAAGCATCTCAATTTAGTAGGAAGAAATCATACTTGAGATGTTAAAAAATGCCCTGACTATTATTATAAACTGCAGTTAAAATTTGCTGTACCAGCACAATTTTCTTAATATACTTAATTATAAAAATAAACTTACATCCCATTAACTAAATCAAATTTCATCAAAATACTCCTAACTTATGGGATATTTCATAACACCACAGCATTCATTTGTCAAATAGACAAAAAATAAACCAGGTTATTTATGAAAATCTCCAGCAACAAACTGAGCTCTCAGGCTTTGAACTGCAGAGAAATTCCTGGTGTCAAAACCTATGGCTGCTTAAGATTTCCAGCTACAACCTCCACCTCCAGGGCTCCATCAGTGTACGTAGGACAGTCATTGAGAACAGTGGTGTGGCAGTGTAGCCTGACCACCTCCCCAGCACGGAGGCGGTTACACCAGCAATAGCTGCTATCGGAGAAGCTGTAAAGCAGAAGGGGCTGGAGGGGGGAGGAGAATCACCTCTCCTAGCAAAAATACTTACAAATAGGACAAAATTGGTGGTTTCAAAGAAAACAGTAAATCGCCTGTAGTTGCCTCGTGTTTTCTGTTTTTATTTAGCCTTTGACTAAGTTGAGAGAACAGTAGCTGGCTTCCTTATTAGCTTCCACAGTCTTGTTAACGAGCATATCCTTGCTCTCTCCCGTGCCCTGACCCGCCTAAATAAATGATATTTTTCCCCTTGTTCTTCTCCCCCTCAAAGACTGATATGAGGTTTATCTTTTTTAAACAAACAAACGAAAATCGATGCATTCTCCAGAAATCCCCTTCTGCTTCTGTCTTTTTTCTTTAAATTATCTTCACAGATCAAATACAAGCCCCGGTAGACTATACAAGGATTACATCAGAAAATTTCTCCATATGTGATGCACCGTATTCTTGTAGGCATTCATTTTGCACAAAATCATTCTAACACAAAGATATTTAGTGTGTTTTGGTGCCCACAGCTGCAATGGAACAGGCCAATGGCCTGTTTCCTTCACATGAAATTTGGGTGTTTCTCTTTGGGAAGGGACAAGTTCTGTTATCCTGTATTACAAGAAGTGTACTTTGCCATAACTTTGCAATCAGAAGCCTTAAAATAATTCAACAGTAGGAAAGATGGGTTACACGCTGCATTCCTGGAACTGGACCTTAGAGCCAAAACAGTACAGTACTCAAGGATATATCTGCACAGCCTATAGGAGGGATTTACTCCTGTTGAAAGGTACTATGAATTTCTACATTTTAGAAATGGGAATTAACAGGAAACACTTTAGATCCATTTGTTCTTCCTGAACAGGAAAGGTTTATGAAGAGGTTTACTATTAATAACTCATGAAAAACTTTTGATACATCACTTGACACTATAGAAACCTTTTTACCACACGTATTTAACTTCCCCTAAAACATCTCTGTTGTTTTATCTATTCTCCTCCTGTGAGGTATTAAGAAGAAAAGCTTCAACAATGCCTCCAAAACTGAACAGGGTCATTCTGAGCCCTGCCTCCTATATGAACTTCAGAGACAGAGCCAGAAACTTCAGGGTCCTTGTAAAAGCTTCACGCTCCAGCTCCATACCAGCTTTGGTATTTTCCAGATTGCCTCTCCCCCTGTTCATGATATTTAGTTACTTCCCTGTTCCCAAATCTTGGTAATGGTCTGTCACCATTCCTAGGCTTTCCTGTAAAAGCCCTTCCAACTACTGTTCTGAGTACCCAAAAGTTTTCAGAAATGAAAACGAGTAGTGTTCCAACATGAAATTACCAACTACTAACATTAGCAGTGACATTTCGATTCAGGCAGGCACTGAAGCTGAAGTATTTACTGTTACAAAACTTGTCACATCATCAGGAATAACCTCAATTGATAAGACAAAACCAAACCTAACCTGAACAGAGCCTGGTGCTTGGAATAATTATACCTTTTCTACATGGAACTGCCCTCTATGTAAAAATTATTATCTTTTAAAGTATTTTCTGTTTTTCTTCAGGCTCTTTTTCTTCTTGTAAAGACAAACCAGAGTGCTTAATAAGCTGTTTGAACACTGCATAGCTGAAGGTGGTACATGAACATCATTTCATTGTCTTCAGCATTTTATAAACACAGGACTTCACTAACATTATGTTTAGTTTAGCCTCCCTCAACAGAAAAGAAAGTGGAACTGATTTGACACTTTCTTTAAAAGGGCAAAGAG
Organism: Falco peregrinus; assembly: GCF_023634155.1. Taxonomy (NCBI): domain Eukaryota; kingdom Metazoa; phylum Chordata; class Aves; order Falconiformes; family Falconidae; genus Falco; species Falco peregrinus. Next base: position 29,732,144 of record NC_073725.1, on the reverse strand, counting down.
AAGAATGCTTGCATTCACGTAAAACAAGTAATATCCTAGACTGCTGACAGATTGAACCTTTCCCGTGTAATTTTAAAATGGAAATGTCACTATAGTATCCCTTTACTGAAAAGGGTTTTTAGGAAGAGTTGGTTTAGATTTTTTCACTTTTTCATATTGACGCTGATGCTTTTATCAGTTTAAATACACTAACATTAAACCACTAAAAGACATGTAGGTTTCAATAAAATCCATTTTTTCTATCTTCATCCTATATAATGAAATGAGCTGCTTTAACTTTTTTTTAAGCAGAAAAGATAATAAAGTTAAATGAAAAGTCCCAGAGCTTAGTTTTAAGACTAAATGGTATTTTAGATGAAACAGTTAAAGAAAGCAGAGTTTGTAACTCTGAGATAAAGATAACGGTTTAGATCTGTCTTTACATTACGAGGATTGTTCTTGGAGCTGCATAATCAATAAACACGCTTCCACTTCTCACTGGTGTGAGCTGCTACAAGCTGCTGTGAGTCAGACCAGGGACACTGGTATGGAATGAGCACTTGGTGGAGACTGGGAACTCGAAGATCATCCCCAGCTCTACCACTAGTACACTGGGACGCTGTGGACAATTTGCTTCTGTACTTCTGCTACCCTATCTGAAAAGCGAAGATAATAATGTTCACTTTGAATGCAAGATCTGTCGATATCTAAATAAGAGATATTGTGAGCATGCCTATCATTTTGCCAGTTCAGTTGCTTTCTTGAAATAGCTTCTGTTACATAAGAGAAAATTAAGAAAAAAAAGTAGTACTAGAAAGAAATTACTGTAAATAAGTTTACTTGAAAGTCTTACAATGCAGAAAGGAACGTACTCACATAACCACAGAAGGGATAAAATAGTGATTAAAGCAGAAAGGCAAAACGTGCACCTAAGCGTTCAATAGACCATAAACAATGTGAAAAAGACACACAGCAGAAATAAAGACAGAGTTATTAAGACATTAAAAAAGCATTACACAGGGCCAGGAAGGTATACTGCTGTAAAATTTGCATGTTTATATACATACATGCATGTGCGTGTGTGTGCACGCATACTCACAGTCATGCAAAAAGAGAAAGAGAAATATCTAACAGCCTTTAGGACGGAAAGAAACCTCAGGAGTCAGATTCTGTTGATGGTACTTCACTGCTTCACCCATCCAATACGAAGCGATTCACATATGAATTAGGGCTGTGGAGAGGGAAAATTAAGACTGATTCTAGCTTGCACATGTAAAGGGTACTGCTTGTTCTAACATTCACCGTGGTATGTAATTACAAATACATGTAATTAGGCGACTTAGACATCACAAATGCTGCTTTCTGCATGACTTGGCAATGCAACCAAAATACACAATGTAAACCAGATATGAATGACCCTGAGGATTCAGAAACTGTTCTAGGAGTTTTTAGTTAAGACATAAGGAAAAAGCACTTATAAATTTGGCTAATTATTCTAGAAGACAGAATTACTGCTGTTTATATTGAACAAGGAATTCAAGAACTAACAAGGTGTTTTTTCTCTCAGATTTGTCTCAGCTGATTATCAGCTCCATTTGCATCTTTCTTCGTGGTAAAGGCATTTCTAAGGCCTCTTCTCAGACTGAATTCTCCAACACCCAGTAAAATCTCAAATAACGTTGCAGCCTTGTCTCTAGTGAGGTCACTGAGTATCTATCTCACCTTCACTGTCACTCAGGTGACCTCTAAGAAAGTTGTTTGATATGATTATCTCTCAGTACTCTATTCCTCTGCTCAAAAGTTACTTCTTCAAAAGCTATTTGGGTGAGCAGGAAGGAAGAAGAGGAGCAGGATGGAGGTACAGAGACATGGAATGTAAATTACACACATTTAACTCCTTTGGAACAAAATATTGCCCCCATACATTCACGTAAGCTCAAAAACCTCCTTCACATAGAACTTCCACAGAGGTGACTGATAGGTCAGAGTAGAAATTTTCTGTTCAGTATAGCAGGTAAATGGTAACTTATTCTCTAACCCACAGAGGAACCCCTGTTTCAAATACCTCAGCTCCTCACAGCTGAATTTTATCCAGACAAACTATGTCACAGGATTGTGGATCCATGGTATACATCAAATGTAATTAATTTCCTAGCTTAACATATTGCTACCCAGAAAGAGCAGCAAACACAGCATGACTGTGGCATAAGTATTTTTAAAGATACTAAGGAGATACTTTCCTTATTTGGTAACTTCAACTATAAATCATAGAGAAACAGATTTGTAGTGTCTCTGTCATATTCCTCTTTGACAAGTGCTCTGAATAAGCCAGACAGAGTGCGTAAAAATCAAAGTTGGGGACACACATACTTTTTCCTGGAATAAGGAAGACATATTCCACCTAGTTAATCTTCTCAGTTAAAGGGAAAGCTTTTATGGTATTTTTTTCCAGAAGCAAACCCCCCACACACATTGAGACATGCAAGTTTGTACCTCAGGCCAAAAATGCAAACCCAGATGAAGAACCCCTTCTCAATTCACTTCTAGTTTTCAGACCCTGGCTCTTCCTCCCTTCTCAGCTGTATATACCTTCCCAGGTGACCACAGAATTCAATGACAGCTTTCTTCTCTGGAATTTGCATTCCCCTCAAAGATTTCAGATTATGGCTTGAACAGTCTGTTTTCTTACCACTTCACATTTCTAATGCCAGAATGATACCCATAAAGATACCTAAATTAAGTGTAAATTTAGGTATTTAAAGAGGCTAGAGTTTCAGAGGAGACAAGAGGTTGCATCCATAAATTGAGGCCAGTACATGTTACAAGTGCTCAGAATCTCTGTGCTCCTGGGGGGAACAGGCACCAAACTAAGCACTGCATTATCAGGATGTCCAGAAGAATCACCAAGCCTGCTACTAAAAAATTAAACCTAATGCTTCTGAACAAAGGGAAGACTGGGACTCAAACTAGTAGTCTATACAGCTGTGATACAGTTTTGGGTTCCATTTGCTTAAGCTCCACATATTACTTGCCTACGTTGAATCAATGACCTCTTGAAACTCCTGATGTCAGAAAATGCAGAAGACCGAAATTAGAAATGTATGCTTTAGTTAGCCTGCATGAATTAGCTGATAGCATCTTACTATGTTTTATGGAACAGAAACTGCAAGCAAGAAGCAGCTCGGATTTAATGAACATGGTACTCAGTTTTAGAAAACATACCTGTGTTACTTCTTGCACCTCTGAACAAGTCAGATTGAATTTAAAGCACATCTGACATGAAACAGCACTAAAATACAACTGAACTGAAATCTTTGGTTTGGTGCACTGGCATGAACTCTACACAATTAATACAATTACACTATGGCTTGCATTTTACAAAATATCATCAAGGATTACAATGTTGTATCCTTTAGCCAACTTAACAGAGCTTTACCTACGAAAGGGATCAAAGAATTCAAAGTTTCACAAATAGGCTACTTATTGTTGAAACACATCTGTAGCTGTCATGTTCCCATTGCTCTTATTTTAACACATTGATTACTCATTATAAAGCCTCTTGTGATAGCTTACAAAAAATCCCTCTATAGCAATAGCTGGGATTTGAAAATGAATCGAATCCAGGAAACACTCAACTTCTTCATTCTAAGGGTAATTCTGTTAAGAGGGAAGCACCTTGCTTGCCAAAGTGAAAACAAATCCTAGGTGTAGGTGGCTCATCTGTTCCAGTGGCATTCATTATCATTTGTGTCCTAGATGTGAAGACACCTCTTTGTGCTCTTGAGATGATAAATTATAGGGGGGGAAATATAAATTATCATATAAAGAGTTTCCTCGCTCACAGCCAGACAGATAAGAGATGTGTATGGAGAAACCCTCCCATCTCTGTCTGTAGCAATGGGGTAAAAATCCTGATGAGCAACCGTATGTATTCAGGGCAGCAAGAGGAGACACAATTGCAGACAGGCATTGTGCAACAGCTCTCTACAACATCCCACGGACATATATCTCCTTTACAAGATCAAGACATTCCAAAATGGCTTAAGCAAAAAATGGTTAATTATTTATCATCCTGGAGTAGAGAGAAGAAAGAGGGAGCGGCACTGCCATTTCCTTCTCCTGCAGCTTTGTTCGAGTACAGTGACTGCAGGAAGCCAGGCAACTTTCCTACCCTGCTACAATGCAAATGGGAAAAAGAGGAGGTTTACACTTCTCCTTCCATCTGGTGCCATTTTCATTTTCTTACATGTCTATTGCCCTGTTGGTAAGAGGGTGCAGCTGCTGTTCCCTCTCAGTTTCTTTCACCTATAGGTACAGAGCGAAGGAGGGAGCTCAACCCTTATGAACAACTGCTCCGTGGGGAGGAAGGGCAGCAATCCCAAGAGCACACCTGCCGTTGACTCACCATGTTGGAAATTCCCAAGGAATGTTAATGTCGCATCTCAGATAGATGAAACAAGCAGGCCTCCAAAATCAAACTGTGGAAAGCAAGGGGGAACATTGCCTCCATTACTTTTCCAATAAAATGAGCAGCTGACAACTCCATATGGCTCCTTTTAAGTTTAATGCACTGCTTGCTCTGCAAAGATTCCCTCTGATTCCAGGGGAACCTGTTGCAGAAGGAGGCATTGCTTACCATATGTAATGTTGGCAGGGTAAGATTCACCCCCCCACCTCACCTTTGGGAGGGGAGAGGAAGAAGATGAACATCAAGGCACAGTGTGCCAAGACTTGAAAATATATTTATATGCTCAAGTGGGACTCCTGCTTTGATCACCAGCCACAACAGCTCTCCTGCACTTTGGGTAGTTCATTAACAGAAATCAATACAAGCTGCCTTTTAAGAAAGCCAACGTTTGTTCATTGACACGCTATGTGATTCCTTTTAGCAGCAGCATCGATACTTACAAGGTGTGCAGTAAATGATGGCAAAACCGCAGAATGGCAAGGCTACAGAAAATAGTCTGATTTCTGTGCAAACTTCGAACAAAAACCTAAATATATTGAGAGGAGGAGTCACTACTAAGAACCAGAGACAAAAGGTGTGTCGCCTTTACCTGGAGGCCCTTCTTCTCTATCTTTTTCTGGAGTATCTGAAGGCACTTGGTGAAATCCGTGAGGTCCTGATCCATGGTCTCAATTAACTCACATCCCTAGTGAAGAAGCAGCAAAACAGAGAGAAAAAAAAATAATGTCAGTCATCCTTCAGTTTCAAGAATTATGGTGTCCTTGGTGAAATTAACTCCAGTCAACAACTTTTTAAAGTATCTACAAGGAGATGCAAAATGAAGGAAAAGACTATTACCCCTACAGACCCTAAAGACCACGGGTCCCAGCTGAGTAAATTATTACAGAACAGTGGCTTGACAGGCACAGCAGCAGATACTCAAAATTCATCGAGTACATTTGTGAGCTTGGGCAAGCATGCTCTGTGGTGCTCTGCTGGATGGACAAGTTCTGGTGCAGTGAGCCCTGGGGGACCACTAACTTCTAGTGCCAGGTTCCAGGAGAGTGACTGTTCTCTCTGGTGCTACAGTTACATATATTCGCTGCTACATTCATTCAAATGTGTATAAATGCAAGCATACAAAAGCCTTCAAGGTTCCTGGACCCAGCGCAGTGGTAGTAGTTAATTTGCAGTGATTCCAACACCAATCTCCTTGCGGTGAGGTAATATGGAGGAGAGCACATTAAAGCCGAGAAGAGCAGGAGTTCAGATTTCTTAGTTGAGAGCTAAAGCAATTCCTAAGCCTCTGATAACAAGCTGAGTAAGGAAAAGCAGAGTATATCTACCACATAAAGTCGCTATTCAAAGAGGTTTCAAGGATAAAAAATACCCAATACAGCACCATAAATTAAAATAAGAACCATACATACTGGATTTAGAAGTTCTCTCTCCTACCACTTCAAGGTACCCTTAAAAGCCTCCAAGCTTTGTCTTTATCTGACAGATTCTGTTTCTGCTATACACAGTAACAACTGATAAGACAAAAGCATTCGGACTACAGAACCTTTGTATGTGTGCCTGTGTGTATAAAGTACATTATTTTGTTACAGCAGAAAAAACCCCACCAAAATGTTAAGAGTTGCTTCTAGCTTAGTGGTAAAAATAAAGGTACAGAAAGCAAAATTTCCCAGATCAGTGCATGGATGGAGTTTAGGGGATTGCACACTACAAAATAACGAGCCTCCAATAGGAAGACAGACACTATCACGGAAATGCTTCCCCACACAGCCAGAATGCACACAAAACCAAACCAAACCATCACGCAGCAGGGGATTTGGATGATGTGGAAGAGATAAGGTAGGAGCTAACGACGTGCTTTTTAATATACTTCTTCTCCTCCCTCCTCAAAAACTTCTGAAATGAAACCTGGTTAAAAACAGGTTCCAATACCTTATATTGCTCTAAATACCTTTTCAAGTAGTAGTAACAGACCTGCCAAGGTGGAACATCGCACAGCTGCAACAGCACATGTAATTGAAGCCCTCCCTTGCAGAAGTGATGCTTCTGTCACCACGAAGAGGCTAGGGACAAATGTGGCTGGAGCCTGGCCTCAGTGCTGAGCGTCAAACAATTTGAAGAGCTGCCATGTCTCCACTTGTTACCCAGCAAGGCCGAAAGAGAAAACTGGCAAAGGGAGAAGGGACACAAGCCATCTGGAGTCTGTAATGACCATGGGTTGTGCAACGCCAACCAGAGACACAGAGGAAGCCCAGGAAAGATGCAGGGATGTTCAGGCCCACCCAGGAAGCTCACAGTTGAATCTGAAAGCTACTGAAGGCAATTTGTTAATCAAAGCCACTCTAAATGAGAAGATGTCTCATTCACTAAGAATAGGGTGCTCTCAGACAGACTTGTTACCAGCATTGACAGTGGCAACAGAGACCCAGCTGTGGAAAACTGTGAACAGACAGAACCTCCCCAGCCTTCCACAATCAGCCTTTGAACAGCACAAGAACGTGACAGATGAAGACTAAAGCAGTGGCAGGGACAGCTACCGCTAAGCATGGGAGAACAGACAGAACCTCAGACACCACCTCTTTAATTAGCAGTAGAGAAGGAAGGTCTTTTATCTTTTGCCAGGGCCATTCCTTGGCTTCACAGCACTGGCAGAAGGAAGTGCTTTACTGGTACCAATTTATAAATAAAAGATTTAACATCCACTCTCCCCCAGCACTTTGATAGACTCCTACCTGCAGTCACTAACAAGCCTGATCTCCTCCTTAGACAGTCGGGTTTTGGCAGCTGCAGGAAGGCTGCAATTCTGCTTTCCACCCAGGGAAGACCAAATTATCTGTGGGGTTTTTATAAGTGATGATCTACAATAGCTTAAATTATTTTATTATTTATTCTTTTATGCTTTCTACTATTAAAACTGTTGCACTTGAGGTTAGTCTTTGCATAGCTTCTCAGGACATTCTTTGATAAGAAAAGTATTTCAGAGCAACTACAGGGTACTACCAAGGCAAGATAATGTCAGTATAAGCATCAATGGTCATTTACCGCAGCTCCAGAAGCCAGCCATGATACGCCACACACAGACACCTTATGTTCAGCCCTGCTACTGTCTTTTGCACATATTTATAATGAAAGACCTCAAATACACATCACAGAAATGCAATCTAAATGTGTAAATGGGATGTCACCACTCATTAAAGGCAGCCCACTGTACCTGCAATACTAACATCAAGGAGTACTGTGGCAGCAGTCACTAAACATGAAACCTGGGTTAACTGTTTACTCACTGCCGGCACCTTGGATACTTTATACAAGTACCACTGTCGAGCGTACTGAAGAATGCTGACAGAGTGCCACCATTAAGGCCATCACTTCCTTCACATTAAACCGTGATTTCTCATTCTCATTCTCTTTCCACATCAAGCAGATAAGCAGTTCTGGAATTGGCGGGGATTTTAGAACTCCTCGTTTTGCGATAATGGCAAAGAAACTGGCGTGGTCAGACTGTACTAGGGAAAGGACCAGCAGCAGCACCAGCATCTTCCTGCACCCTCTTTACAGCCTCACTGGAATTAATGTCTGTACAGTTCATGTTAACTGATGGCAAGCATATTTTAGATGAATCTGTTGCTCCTGATGTATCAAATCCAATATATTATACCACAGGACTGGATGACAACTCAAATGCAGTTCTTGTCAACTTTCACCATATTACTCCCGAATGACAAAAATCTTCATGACAGAGCTTTCTGATGCAGCCAGGGTTTAATGAAAGGACACTATAACAATTGCAAGATAGGCAATAATGCTTGTAGTTTTATAGATACCTGCTCAACTTTAATAACATTAACCTTTGGTAAGGAAGTTAAAAAGCCAAACAAATTTAACATTAGGAAAGGTTAGAAAAATCAATACCACACAGCAGGAAAGAAAACAACAGACTGCATCTCATGACGATATAACTTTGCTGAATGATAGGATGAGGCGCACAGAATTTGGCTTTAGCTGTTCTGTCTTATTATAGCAGTTATGGGAGGCATATTGCTAAAGGAGGAGGAGTGTGCCAGACACACATAATAGGATTATTGAACCCTATATTTCAGACAGACACTGAAATGTCAATCTGAACATCTCAGCATTTCTCCCATTTTTAGAAATATTATACATCACAGCTTGTTGTGTGTTTGAAGAAAGCAGTGTGTAGGTGTCCATTCCCCCATGTCCTTGTTCATCGCTTATTAAAACAAAGTCACGTTTGTTCTTTCTCTAATCTTTCTGAGCATAAGAATATAATTAGGACAGAATACATAAAATATCCTAATTTGTACTCCCATCTCCAAGACTTTCGTCAAGCAAGCCATTTGAGTCTGTCTTTTGAAGCCTGCATCTGGCTGTGCTTGCTGAGTGCACCAGTGACACACCCAGTTCAGTCTTCTAACAATTTCTGTTGCACTGAGGCTCAGTTTTGGGGTATCAACCTCAGCACCGATGCACTTACGTAGTGTTAATGGCAGACACAGGAAAGCCACGTATCCTCAAGCTAAAAGAGAAGGTGGCAGACAGCTTATAGAGCCTCTCAAAACCACAGCACAAAGTTTAAAGTACCTATATAAATTAAATGGTATTTCTGAAAACTCTTCTTCCCCTAGACCTCACCTGCCCGCACAGCAATGCACACGGCCAAGGCCAACACCTCACAGACCCACTAAGAGCTATAGATTGACAGAACAATTTCAGTTGGAAAGGACTTTTCTGAGTCATCTGCTCCAGCCTCTCGCTAAAAGTACGTTAGATTTGCTCATGTTGCTCAAGGCCCTTTCCAGTCTAGGTTGAGCACGTCCCAGGATGGAGACTCCACAACTTCTCTGGGCAACTTCTGCTAGTGTTGGACCACCCCTGTGAAATTTTCTTTCCCAGTGTCAAACTGGGATCTCATGTATTGCAGCTTGTGGTTATTGCTTCTTTTCCTGTCCCTGCTTATGTTAAAGAAGAGTCTGGTTCTGCCTCCTCTCTGCCCTCCTGTTAGGAAGTTGGAGGCAGCAGTGTGATCTTCTGTTCACCTTGTCTTCTGGAGGCTGAACAAACCACTTTCCCTGAGCCGCTTCTCACGCATCACATGCGCTACACTTCACGAGCATACAGCTCCCTTACTTGCACTATATCAGCATGCAGTATTTCCACCTCAGAGAGCCTGAAAAGGCCAATTAGCAGGAATGAGGTAGAAGGTTCCTAGTTCTTTCTTCCTTTTAATGTAAGTTTCTGACCCCAGGGAATTTCACTCATTTTGCCCCTCTGACACCTGCTTGGAGAATAACCCCAATCCTCTACATTCTTCATACACTAGCTGCAGTCACCTGAATGGTTTGAACCCCCAAACATTTTCACAACCAAACATGCAGACAAGTGTTGAGACTCTGATTAGAACTGCAGGCAGCTGACACTGAGAAACTGCTGTAGGAAAAAGCACACATGGATCCAAGCAAAGCTCTGGTCTAGACCAGGCATCGATGAACAGAAAGGGTCCGCAGGGCCCAACTGCAGGTCTTGGACCAGGCCTAAGAAAGAAGATTAACACACGGACGCATAATAAAATAGGTTTAACAGATGACAGACATTATATTCTACCACCTTGTCTATAATAGCCGGGTAGTGTTGTGAGACCAGAGCGTTCAATCAGTATCACAAAGAGAAAAAAAGAGTTTGGGAACATTTCTTGCGGAGACGGCAATCACCCAGTGGTCATCTTCATTGTTGGCCCAGTGTTTCACGGCTGATCCAAAAAACCTCTCCTAGGATGGAAACCAAGTCTAGCATGAGATAAAGATGGAGCAGGCTAGAATGTCACAAGAGATTTCTGAACACATTGAAAGAGACAGGATTGGAGAAAGACAGAAGAACATCTACCTTGAGATACTGACAGACATAAAAATGACATAGGTTTCCTACAGGCCATAAGGTACTGGAGACCAATGTAGCAAGATAGCACCGAAACCACAGATCTTGTTTATCTCTTATGAATTACAAGCCATCAGGAAATTAGTGAAATGAATCCATTTGCATTTTGGGAAAAGGATGCAACTATGGAAGGCAAAGTAGTTAAGCTCACTGATTTCTTTTGGGAGTTTCAAATACTGTTGAACAAGTATTGGAATGGCTTCTCTTTTGATCAGCTTAATTGTATGAATTGCGTTTTGATATTTTGTAGTAGAGAACAAAATAAATACATGTAATTGGTGAAAATTATTTTGGATATTTAAATAGCCAAAAATACATAATTAAGTGAAATACATTTTCTTTCAGTTTTTGGACTCAAATTTGGCTGACTGCTTGGCATCAGTGCAAAGCCCATACTGTACAGATTGCTTGGCCCTCAGTTCTGGGGTGGATGATGTTTTGACTCATCCAATTGCACATTAAGTGGCACTGCCATTCAGATTAACTAAGAGAATTTATTAATCATGTTGAAGCATATGCACTGGCAGCCAAATAACTGAAATCCACACTGAAGTGAAAAGTCCCATTACTGAAAAGCAAACCAAGAATGTTTGGGTTTGACCATCACTTCTAACCTTGTATTAAACACCACTTGATTTATTAAGCAAGTACTACCTGGTGGCATGAAACAAAAGCAGTAAATATATGTAAACATATGCAAACCTCTGCAAACCAAAAGCTACATGAACTTGTCAAATTTGACAAGCATTAAAAAAAAAAGTCTATAGCTGAAACTTTGACTGCAACAGCTGCAGCCTCTCCTCCCTTCCCCTATTTCTATTTTGATACAGTCTTTTTCAAAGTAAATAAAATATTTCCTGTTTTTGTTTTTAATGAGGCAGCATGTGGCTTCTGGTGGAGGATAGCTTTTTTTCATGCCATACATTTGATGTTGAGATAGAAGCAATGAAAGAGTTGTTCTGCATTAATTAGGTTGCCCTCTTTCAAAAGAAAAGTCTGCTATTCATGAAATTATGGCAATGACTTAAAATGAACAAAATATGAGTCTGTTTAGTTGGTACTGAACCAATACCAAAGAAAGCCAACATGCCTTCTTCATCACCTGTAACAAACTGAAAAGCAGAAACCCAAAGGTTTCTAAATCTAAGGAACCAAACTAAAGCAAAAAACCCTTACAATTTTTTTTTAAAAAACCAACAACCAACAAAAACCCAAACGACATAGTTAATATTCCATTTGATGGATAAACTCTCAGTATTTACCTGTACTGGAGCAAATTCTTGTGATTTATTAAGTTTGGTGAATGAAAGCGAATATCTTAAATAAATGCTTATCCCCAGGTCAGAAAGTGCAGTGAAATACAAGCCATTGCACCACCTTCATCAGAAGGGCACTAATGCCTTTTAAAACTGAAATAACCAAGCGGAAAGGTAAGAGTACTGCATGAGAAAACTGAGGTAGAAAGGTCCATCAGAAGCTACAGTCTCATATATACAAGCCATACCTCCCCATACCTATTCCTGACATTTAAATAGTACATCTCCATTTGTACATCCCTGTGCAACTCAGACATGCTATTCCTCCAATCTGATGATTAAAACTGAGCACAGTGCAGCAGTGACAGCCACCTGATATTTTTGGATGTTCTCTGAAATTTCCCTTATGTGCTCTTCCTTTTCGGAAAAACAAAGGTTCAGAGAGCAGAGTTTAATTGATAATCAGGCTCCCTCTGTAATCAGTGCTGTGAAAAGTTTTTGTCTACCAAGCTGATGAGGCCCTTTGGATCCTAACCTATTGATAGAACTGATTACGGTACCTTGCTTTTCTTGGGAAGTAACTTGGAAAGAGGAATTGCTACACTATCTGCATGCACTTATGTACAAAGATATGAGGTTGCTTGCGTAAGGGAAATCAGAGTGCTTGGAAGAGCACCAGCCTCTGGCAGAAGGGAAGCACATGCCACTGACTGCTGACAGCACGAGCCACTACCCAGTCACATCAATGCGAATCTTTTTTGTTGGCTTGGATGCACTTTGAACCAAAACTTAGAACTGTATCATTTCTAAAATGCTGTAACTACAGTAAATCACATATTAAAATTAATAGTATCTTTCTCACTCGCACCAATGGCAATGCAAGTAAGAGTCAAGCCTTCTCCTGAAACAAAGCAGGAAACAGAAAAGCTGCCCCAAATCCTATGCCCCACAAAGATGCAGAAATAGGGCAGCAGTGTTCCTTGCAATTCAGCTTTTTGAGGTAGCTTTGATGAGGTGGGAGGGAGCAAGAGGCTGGCTGCATTTCAAACCCCACATCGCTTCATGCACAGTAACCAAACAGGGTTTGGTTTTTGGTGGGGTTTTTTTTTGTTTGTTTTTGTTTTTAAATTAAAAGGGCTTCAGGTTAACAGTCTTTGCTTTTTATCATATAGGACGACAGACACTATATTTGAATTTACTTCAGTTTCCAGACTGATGGCCAATTCTCAAGATCGTCTCAAGGTAAGAAAAACAAGGAGCAAACAGCAAGGCTGTACTGGGGTGTTTTCAAGGGTCTGAGCTGACAAATTTTAGCTATGCTAAACATTATCTTAATATGATCCTTTGCCAGTAGCCTAGGGACCCAAGAGATTTGTGACTGGAAAAAATGCATAGAACATAGTAGAAGAGATGTTAACCTGGACATAAAATTCCCTGCAAGACATTTGTAATTATTCAGATTATTTAAATATATATATAACCAGTACAGTTAGTCTCTCTCTCTTGCATTCAGACAGGCTTTATGTGAGAAAATTCTTGTTCCTTAGCTAGTATCTACCAGTATGTCCTTAGTTTCAGAGATCTGTAATAGATCTGAAAAGAATGTGGATCATGAGAGTGGAGCTACATCTCTGATATCGACCACTGGGCAGAATTAATTGATACCAGGCTCCAAATGTGTGCTATGCTCACAAAAAAAAGCTACTTTCTCACACAACTTTGCCTACACGTACAAAATGAGTACAAAGGGATTCAAAGATTTTGACTTTCTAAAGACAAATTGAAAAGAGAAATATCCTGCTGTTGTGGATAACACACTAAAATTTGTGCTATCAGCACATTTCAGTAGCTCATTGTTCTTTTTGGAACTAGAGTATTAATGAAAATAGCAAAATTAGACCCAAGACTGATCCTTCAGGAAAGTCACTGATTACTTCCCACAGCTTGTTAGTCTTCTTTAGGAAGCGCTGGCTGCCTTTAATTTGTGTATTAAGTTCTGACTTGGCCAGGTTATAGACTAGATAATAGTATTTACTTTTTTTTCTATGTTACTTGCTCTGTCTGACAGTTTATAAAACTTCTCAGCCTCAGCATAAGAACTGTATGTCACAAGGAATAGAAGAAACTTTCTGTAGGGGGAGTTTGTTAATTGCCTAGGATAACTTGTTTCAGGATCATTTAATCATTAGATCAAAAGGAGAATGCTGGACTGTACGTATCCTTAGCCCAGTTCTGTCTTCAACATATTAAATTATATGTTTGGCCCTTCTTCCTCCTTCAGTTTTGCACCCTGATTTCCAGTCATATTTCCCCTAATTTTGACTATTTTACATTTATGCATATCTCCTTTGCTTTCTCTAGGCAGATCATCCAACATTTCCAGCATGTGCTGGTGCCTGAGAAAGGCAGCAAGTTTACGTCGCTGCAAACTGGGTATCTCCAGCACTGTTACACCAGGCCTACATCCTGCTGATCTATTGATAGGATACAGGAAAAAATAACGCAGAATGAAGTTAATATTTGCAGAAAATTAACACATGAAAGAGATCTTGCCTTTGGGAAGTAATGGGAGGGAAGTTCCTATCCCATGCTTCAACAGATTTTCACGTGAGAAGCACCAATGCTGTAAAGGGTGCCAGAGTTAAAGGGTACATTGCTATTTATTTAGCTACAGTGTTCTGTACTGAACTGAACTTTATGGGTCCAAGAATTCTAAACACTGAATAGGTTTTGCAATTGACTAATTGTCATGCAAACCGGTAGAAACAGGCTTCCCACATTCAAAATAAAATAAAATTGTTCTGTATTTCAGTAAGTGATATTGCAACATTAATAGCAATGAAAATAAATAATAGTAATGGTGATAATACTAATAACAGTAGCAGCGGCATCAACAACCACCACCTAGCTTTACAATCCTTTTCCATCAAAGATCACCAAACCATCTGGGACCAATGATCACAAGTAACTGACATGCTGACATTTTGACAGACATAAGGGAAAGCTCAGGAAAATTAAACCACTGCCCAGCAGAGCAGTTCTGACTTCATCACTAGCAAGTGTTCCACTGAGTACAAACACATTTCCAAGTGAAATTCAGAATATTTGCTATATTTTCGCATAACTGAGGTAGATTCTTGAATAATAAAAGGTCGCGCATCACATTCACACAGCTGCTGTGTTTTTGATTTGAGGGCTTCAGTTACTCTGAATTGAAATGTGCGGTTGCTGAACAAACATTCAGTCTTTAGGTCTGAGAGCACTTCATTACTCGGTAAGCTGGAAACCAGTTTTACCTTCCATGTGTACTTCAAAGCCAGGTTTTTCTATAGGCAGAGGTTGCAGGTTTAGACACAGAGAACATCTTGCAGCAGGGCTGTACGTCCTTCTACCCATCACTCTTTACCACACAATATATAAACAACTACTTAGGGGACTACGGAGCTACATATCAGAATATCCAGCTTACTGTGCTGAAAATATTTCCATTGCACATGTGAAATGTTTCAAGCTTTGAATAGGTGACAAACTTTACAGCAAACAGAAGATATGTAGCCAACTAACAGCAATAACTCTGCAAGTAACACAGAGCTTTGCAATATGAGATTTTGTTTCAGTACACACCAGATCTCTCCTATTAGGATATTCCTTTGCTTTATGTAGCGACAGTGATTTCTGAAATCTACCGGTGTCACTCCCAGCTCTCCTTACAGGTAGCTATGGTCCCTGGCAAAGACAAGCTAACACAACAAAATAAGTACAGGCATTACAAAAGGTACTACACAGTCATCACCTCGTTCTAACAGGGTCTGTTCAGAACCCCCTCCACTAACCATCCTGCAAGCTGTGACCAGTCACACTCCACTAGATAGGTTATATTTTAAAGGATATATGTCCATCTCCAGAAACCAGGGGTCCCAGTCTGATCTCTATTAATGCCATAGTGTATGCCTTAAGCAAACTACCTGAACAGACATCTATGTGAAAGATCGGATCCCATGATCTTCCCCAACATGACTGTGAGCAGAATTTGGCCTCGGGCATCTGTTGTTGGCAAAGGGCAATGGAACAGGCAGGGCACATTTATAATTCCAAGTGCAACCACTGCCATTTGTGCAAAGAGCTGTAACTTGTTTCCAGGAACTGAATGCAGCAAAAAAGCAGTTACATATTGCACTAAAATACAAATGCAAGTGTCAAAAGGAGCTGGGTGCACACGTGAGGGTGGCCTGGCCTAACAGACTGTCTGGAACGTGCAAGGATGCAAGACAAGCCATCTCCTTGACTGCTGCCTAGACAAAGCATAAGGGTCAGGACCGTCCTGCTGTGCTCTGAGCTCCCCATCAGTTATACAGGCTATCGTGACTGCTGTGAACCTGACCTAACATCTATTGATACCAGTACTCAGGACAGAAAGGCACAATGTAAAATTTCCGTAATGCCCTATTCTAACACATGATCACATCTGGGAGCTTTTCCTTTTCTGCTTTCCTTCATTCTGCCCATCCTCTATGTTAAACTACTGCTGTTAGAAAGACAAGAAAAAAAAGATATCATGACCTGCTTGTGCATTTTGATCAGAGATCTAAAAAAAACCCTTACAGCTTCAAAAAGCTGTGAGGAGAGACATCAGAAGCTCAGCAGGGCTATATGTGCACATTTTGAAGGGGCAATTTTAAATATTTTTAGCTCATGCAAGTCTCCAAACATATTGATTATTTTGACTAAACCTTGCCTGAGCTGTAAGTCTGAAGCAGATCCACATGGAGATAGCAGATACGCAGATCCATACTCTCCTGGGCTCGTCTCCGGCTGGGGTTTGCAGAAAATGGTTATGTCTCTACTGTAGTCAGTGGTGTGACTGCAAACTGGAGTGGACCTAGGGAGGCTTTAGTGAGCAAAGGAGCTCAGCCTAGGCTCTGTCTGAAAGGCTTTGTCTTCTCTGGTGGATTGTACAGTCTAAACAGATCTAAACGCTGCCATTGCCCCTGGAAGGCCAGCTAGCTACTGCAGAGCTGCACAGGCTTTCCCAGTGGCCTAGTGCACAGCGAGGCAGGTTATGTCTGCACTCAGCAGGCACAGAACAGGCCTATGAGCAAATCAATGCCAGATTTTCCCCACTCAAAATCCTCTCCCTGCAAAGCAGTTTCAAGCAATGATGAACAATAGTGACTGCCCTTTAACCCATTCTGTTAGATCCGTCAAAGATTTTTGAAGGTGGGGACAGTTGCAAAGAAAACACTTTCCAAACATTTTCCAAAACACTTCTAAACATTTTCAAGGGCTGGATTTGCTGTGAGAAGGCAATACACTAACTAGATGATAAAACATGGAGATTAAATTAATCTTTTCAGGTTTAGCTTGTCGATCTTTCTAAAGAGAAAGTTTTCCTCCAGTACACTCTCAAGTATTGTGTTCAGTTTAATTAAAAGATTAAAAAAAAAAAAAAAAAGAAATTCAAGCCTCAGAGGTTTTGCTTCTTTCCAGCAGAAAACTGTACCACACCACAACTGATCCCACTATGTTTCACCTGGTACGTACCAAAGCCTTTACGTAGTTCCATCCCTCCTTGCACATGGGTGTCACATAAAAATATTCCCCCAGCCCATGCGATGCCCAGTTACACTCCCTCTCTCTTTCTAACCTTCCTTCAAATGCGCGTTTCAAAACCCCTTGCATCCAGAGAAAGCATAAAGGTGAAGCCAATAGGCAAGCAATACCGGTGGTATATACAGAGCAGTCTTTCTCCACTGACAGACGGCATTGGAGCTGCTCTCCTTTTTGCAGGAGCTCATTGTGCTTTTCCTTGCATAACAGGATGGCAGCCCTGTGCCTGAACTGGACCACACAAATTACTTGTGTCATGAAGCTTTGCTTTTCAAGCTGCAGATCATATTCTAAACAGCAACAGATTCAGTACATTCAGACACTTAACAGTTTTCCCTTAAACAAGCAAAAACTCCCCTAACACCTTTCATTCCATTCCTGCCTAATTGCTAGTTGTCTGCCCGTGGCATCTGCAGACAATGCCCTACTTTTACTATTCATTGCAGCCTTTGCTTTTATAATCCACATCCAGAAGATTCAGAAGGAAATTGTGTTGCAAACAAAGCACCGAGACAACCAATGTTCATCAGCGAAGGGTTCAGCCGCTGATCCTGCCACGGGAAACTTGCGGGGTCTGGGCAAGCTGTCAGTGCGCAGCCCCATGGTCATGTTCAGGCACTAAATGGCTCCTTGCTTCTCTGGGTGTTTGGCTTTGATTTTGGCCTCTCTCCACCTTGGTCCTGCAAGTCTGCAATAAATTAATAGTTCTAGCATGTACTGTGAAAATAAGTGATTAAGCATCGAAGAGATAGGCTATATGGCAACAAGAACCGTCATGATACAGTCATGCAAAGTAGCCATCATCCTAATCAGATGAGCAACTGCTTCAGGGAAACGCTTACATCTCCTCCATAATTTTTGAAAACATAGCCATGCATGAACATCTGTGCTTTTTCTATATTAAAATTCTTTAAATATTTCATTTCTTTACCTTGACTTTTACAGGAAAAAAAGAAGTTAGCATAAAAAGGTAGCAATCGTCATCTATTCCGCATTCCCATTTTAGCCATTATAGAAGCTTTTGCTTCCTTTGGAAATTCAAAAAATAAGCACTCTAGAATTACATGCTGCATCAAGTAAAAATAAAAATACCACAACAGAGGAAGTATGTAACTCGCTTATTTTTTCATCTGAATGAATCACATTGAAGACCCACAGTGGAAATGGTTTTGCAGGAGATTTAAAGCAAAAGCTGGTTTTCCAATCAAATTATATTATTACTACTAAGTGAAAGTAGTTACTTAATACTTTCTTCCTGTAAACTTGAAGAACCACTGTTACACTTCTAGATACTTCATGTGAAGTCAGTATTTTTTTTCCCTAGATACTTTAACTCTTTCCAATTTTGTGTACGTAATGCAAATGAAATTCAAAACCGCAGCTTTCAACCAGACAGTTTTTTGAATGTGATGGGCCAACACTACCATTGGTATCTGAACGCAGTCTAGTGGAATGTAAAATACACTGTTTTAAATGGATTCACTGGAAAAAAACCTAAAACCGCTGTGACCAATTCATTCAAATTACGATTAAGCAAGTAAAGGATTTAGCTGGATTGTTAGAATGGAAGTAGAAGAGAACTACCCCAGACTTAGGTAAGAATACACCATTAAGGAAAAACTTTGTGTTCAGCATGTTTTGCAAAAGACTACAACACATCTCCCTTTTGACAACAGGAGCATTCTCATTCATTTGTAGCAAGCTCAGCTAAAATTTAACTAATATTGAACTTCAAGAAGTGCTATGGTACCAGACACTTTAATTAACTACTTATTTTTTCCATATAATTTGGCCAAGACTGAACAGAGCTCATTTTGAAAGGAGCCAAGATTATCATGCACAAGAAGAAACAGAGTCCTTCATTCAAAAAGAATTAGTAGGTCACTGTAAATAACATCTGCACACTTACTGTAAATCATTTTGGTGACAGAAGGTACTGCCATGCAGTCTGATCAACATTACCAATGAAGCACAACCAATTATTTTGATATGTTTGCATGACAGATTGCTGTTATTAGTCAATATTAGGATGTCTGATGTAGTTGCATAGGGCTGTCATCCCCCAAACTTCTCGGTTTGTACTCACAAAAAAGCATCTCCGCAAAAATTAAATTGAGGTGAGAAACAGAGTTGAGGGTTTTCTTTCACTTGCATCATATAAAGTTCAACTTCAAGCCACATCTTCTCTTAACATCTAGAAATCAGTAACTCATCTTGAAACCTATACAAATTATCTTGTGCCATATCTTCAGCACACTCCATCATCACCAGTGTCTGCGACCAGAACTTGAGCAGTATCTGTATATTGCACGATATGACACTGAACCAAGATTCCTCCTCCTGCTGAGCTGAAATGCCCAAGAGCAAGATCTCCCTTTGCTTTAGGAAGATATGCCATTTTTTCTAAGATTTTTGAGCTGACAAAGCACAGTTTCTTTATCTACACATCAATGTGAAGGGGGCACAGTAATTCTAGTTGTGTTCTGTTGCTGCTCTTACACCAACACTGGTGTTAAGGTCCAGAGATTCTAGTGTGGGGGACAGAAGACTCCATGTTCCTCAAAAGACCCTCTTAGACTTGAGGGACAAACCACTACCCTTCAAGGAATTCAGCTGTTTCTGAAGACATGGAAGATTAGGAAAAAAAAAATGTATATAAATAAAGAATTTGGGAGGCAATAAGCAGACAACAGAAACCTATGCTGGAAGACAGTGCTGTGCAGGCTCTCCTAGGGCTGGCAAAGCAGACTGCATACCTGTGGAAGTGTGAAAGCAATAAGAGTCCCCAACACTACAGCCAGATTTGCTACAAGATTCATGTTTTTCCATATTAACCTTCCATTTATTTTTAATGGTATCTCATACCGTTTGAGTAAATAATGTATTTTTGCCCTCAGATACTTACTTTTCCATACCGCTTTCCTCTCAATGGGCATCCTGCAAGCACTGCCAACGGCTGTTGTGAACAGCCCATCTCTGAGAAGGCTGATGTACTGCCTGCTTCGCTTATCCAACTGCCTGTTCTTTAAAAGCAGTGCAACTAGTAGCTAATTAATACTGAACCTTTGCTTTCACTCTGAAAATCTCTAGTGATTCAAACAGAAGTAAATGATCTGAGAGGATATTCCTGACGTACCACCCAGCACTCACTTTCTCCTCTTCCATTCCAAATATTCAATTAGTTGGTTTCATAGACTCATGGAGTCATTTAGGTTGGAAAAGACCTTTGGGATCATCAGGTCCAATTGTTAATCCAGGACTGCCAAGTCCATCACTAAACCGTGTCGCTAAGCACCACATCCACGCACTTTTTTTAATAGCTTCAAGGATGGTGATTCCACCTTGCCCCTGGGCAGCCTGTTCCAATGTTTCACCACCCTTTCAGTGAAGAAATTTTTTCTTACTATGCAATCTAAACCTCCCCTGGTGCAACTTAAGGCTGTTTCCTCTTGTCCTGTCACTTGTTATCTGGGAGACCAACCCCCACCTGCCTACAGCCCCTGTCAGGCAGCTGTAGGGAGTGATCAGGACCCCTTGAGCCTCCTTTTCTCCAGACAAACACCCACAGTTCCCTCAGTTGCTCCCCATCAGCCTTATGCCCCAGGCCCTTCCCAGCTCCATCGCTTGTCCCTGGACACACTCCAGCCCCTCAGCACCCCTCCTGCAGTGAGGGGCCCCAAACTGAACACAGGATCTGAGGCATGGCCCCATCAGTGCCAAGTACTGATGATGATCACTCCCCTGGCCCTGCTGGCCATGCTGTTTCTGACACAAGCCAGGATGCTGTTGGCCTTCTTGGCCACCTTGGCACACTGCCCAGCTGCACGGGCCATGACATTTCCCATGTTTCAACTCACTATTTTCCTGGATTCCTAGCTCAGAAACAGAAATAAAGAGAGTATAAAACCAAATCGTAAGGAAAGTAGCAACCCATGTAATTCTTCCCATTGCTCCCAACGGTGGCCTTCCCCTACTCACTAGTGACCTGTTCCTGTAGTTCATAACTTATTTTCTCTGCCCAAACCTTTTGGTCAAAAGGTTGCTTCAGGCAGGATCCACTGTGTCTGTACCTCAGCCCTCCAGCCAAGCCATGGCAAAGGCCTGCACCTTTGTAGGACAACCACATCCCAAAGGTAAACAGAACATCACTGCAATGAAAGCTGTATTCTGCCCAGGCTTGCAACAGAATGGTTGTCCCTCCAGCTGCCTTCCTGAGTTCCCCACGTTGGTCCTTCCTGGCCTGACAAGCAGCCAGGGTAACTGGGGTTCCCATCTCCAGCTTGCTCTTTCACCAACAGCAGGAGAGCCACCCATGCTTCCAGTCAGTCCTGAAGCTAGATGATGCTTTAACACTTGGAAGATATCTCCAACCTCTGGCTTGGCATTATCAGGAGAAACAACCGGACGGAGCAGACTGAGGCAGATACTGATTAGTACAGTATTGACCTGTACACCACAGTACAAGGAGGGGGAAAGGGAAGAACACATACAGACACATGCACCCTACCTAAGCCCTGAAGATCTCCTTCCCTCAGTTTTTCCTAGTGACTGTCAATGGAGATGAATGCACGAATTGACTGCCAAGAAGTACTGAATGATGCAAGTCAACAATCTGCAGAAACAATATAAGGAAGGCAAGAGTCCTTGGCCAGTCTTTGGAAACCTCTCAGAAGGCATCTTGTGTTAGAGTGAAAACAGAGCCTTCGCCAAAACGGGGAGCACACCCCACCCCTGGAATTGCTCTTTTCAAAACAGCGTGGGGTACAGGGGGAGAGGCAGGGAAGAAAACAACCTAAACATATCGCGCTCATAGGTGCTGTGACACCATAAATGATAACAAAGCCATCATACACTTGGCTTCTAGATTAAGTGCAGAGCTGTACAGCCAAAAAGATGAGGGAAACAAAGTATGCAGAGATACATAGGCACGGATCAATGAGCTAATAAATTGGCTTAGCAATGTGGGACAAAGGTTCCTTGACAGGCATCCCTGATAAACTGAAGTTGCTAGTGATAATCCGTATTATCCCATTTCCTGTAACTGGGCCTTATCCCTAAAGTAACATCAGCCCTTTCTCTGTTATTGATTTATCTTGGGCCATCCTTCTTCTGCACAGAGATGCAAAACAGCACTGACAGGATTAAATCAAGCACCTGCTTTTAAGTAAGCTATTAGTAAAACTCTAGGGAGGCAGGGGGCAGGGAGAATAAACACAGTCTATTTGCTTGTACCACAACAGTAGCTTTTTTTGCTCCGTAGTATGCTTACAGAGGTGGCTTTTCTGGCTGAAAAATGAACCACAGCAGACTTTACTACTTCCCATACTACAGAATGATAAAGACGACTAGCGGAATAACTATATTATGCTATAATTACAAATGGTCACCAATTGTCAAGGGCATAGCAATACTCTGAAAGTACTTTGAATTCTGAACATTCTGTGTATCTCCGGCAGTTAGGGGCTTTCCTGTACTGATGATTCCCAGCCTGCAACCTATAACCACAGGAGAAGTGAAACCCAAGAGTACAAGCAGCGCTCTCCCCATGCCAGCTGCGTGCAGAATTGTTGCAGACACCCTTGTGTCATGTTGTCAGGCTCAGGAGCACTGCAGGTCATGCTGCAGACACACTCAGGTCAATCAGGATAAAAACATCCCAGGGGACACCTAATCAAGTTGGCTTCAAAGTTGGAAAAAAAGTCCATGCTGGCAGGGGAGGCTGGGAAGAAGAGGAGAAAGGAGAAAAGACAAGGAACTTTACGAGTGACTTTGAGGGAGTTTAGCCAGAAGGACTAAGCCCAACAGTCTGCAGTACAACCAGAAACCAGAGATGTCAGACAGACAGGTGGCTCTGGGACCAGCATGGCAAGGAAACATTATATTTGACTCGTTAGAAATAAAATAAATAAATAAAAAATGTATCAAGATTTCTTTCATTGTCTCTCTTATCCTCCCAATGGCTTTATAACCATGTCCTGTCTTCTTTGAGGAAAATGCATTCCCTCTTTTTGCGCTGTATCCCTACAGTACCTGACAAAAGGGCAACATAAATAAGAAATAGCAATAAAATATCAGTCATGACTACAGGCTTATAACCCACTCCATAACCACAAACTGGGCATTTGGTGTGGAAGCTGCTTAATACAGGAACACAAGAGAGCAGATAAAAATCTGCATCTGTCTACAGCAAAGATGCATCTCCACTTCATTCCGAGTACAACCCTTTCAGGATACTCATACAGACTAATCAGATTAATGTATCTGTAGACTGTCCCGTATGATGGATTGTCTGAATTTCTTACCTAAAATTTGCATGAAACACAGTGGCTGGTTTGTCTGGAGGTCAAACAGGAGATCTGATCTGAAAATTTTGTTTGCACTTTTTGTAGTTCAGAGGCAGAAATGTTTGAAGTTCCACTGAACAGCATGCATTCCCTGTAGTGGCTGCTCACCTGGATTAGTAAATTTAGTTAAGTAACAAGTGAACTTGAGCTCTGCAAGTGTGAAGATTCTTATTTTCCATGAAAAAAACAGTGTACGTCTTACAATGCACATACCAGCAGTTAAAAAAAATGCAGGTAAATTAATAAAAAAAAATATGCATACACTTTTACGTTGTTAGTTCACTGAATATTTAAAAAACAACACCTAGTATTTGAATCTATGAATCATATATGTGTTGATGTAAAAAGTTAGGACATATGCTTTTGCTCTATTAATTCTAGCTTTTGCTGTATTCTTTAGAAATCACCAGTAGGTCTACCAGATTTGGGGGGAAAAATCCTGCAACAGTACTTGTGGCAATAATCAACTTATTCTTCCAGTACTGAAAAAGGAATGATGGTATCAACATTCAAATTAGGCCTATTCTCATCCTACATTACTTAACAAGATTTAATCTATCAATTGTCAAATTAACCAATACAGTCATTAAAATGAAATACATGGTCTCTCCACAACAGATGAAAATCACATCAGGTCACATTAAACTGGCTATTAAAAACATGCAGAAGAAAAATAACCTGATGATTGTAAAAGCAATTTTGCTTCTAGACTATTTGTTATTGCAGATTAAACAGGTTTCAAAAACAAACAAAACAAACACCTGCACTGTTTATGTTTAATGATTAGAATTACAACTTGAAAACCATATGCCTGAGTTCTGTTCTTTACAGTCAAGATGGTTTTACCAAGGTCACAGAAGCACCTAAACTGATGATCCAAAAAAGAAAAGATCTACTTCTAAAAGAAAGGTTCTTTTTCTCAGTAGATTGTCATGAACAGCTCAACCCAGAAATCAGTTTTGTTGTTGTTCTTAAATGATATGACACATTTACCCTCCCAGACATCTCTCTCTAAACATGCTTTTAGTCAGATTATTAATTTTAGACATCTTTTTATTTTTCTAGAAACTGGTGAATGATGCCTCTTATTCACATGATCAGGTTTTGGTGGTTTTCCTTTTTTTAAAATCAAACCACTTTCAGATGGCAATAGGAATCAAATTAAAATGCACACAACTACCATTTCACATTTTTAAAAGCAATGAACGACTTTCATTAAAATCTAGGACAGGTAGGATTGTCCTGTCTCATCAAATTCAATCCAGTGCTGCCACTGGAAACATGTCATTAAATATTTTTTTATAGACTTCCTAGCATCCATTTTAATATCACTTATGCTTCTTCTTCCCCAACTACAATCTCCCAGAAGGCTCATTCCTCCAATGGATAACAACAGACTTCTAATTTGTAACTTGATTTTATTTGAGCAGACCTTAAATCAAGATTATTTTTTATTTTATCCAACCCTAGTGTTTACCCCCTTTATATATTTATTTTACTTTCATTTCATTAGACTAAACAAGACACGCTCTTTTAGCCCTTTCTCATAAAACCGGCTGTTGAGCCCCCGGCTCATCTTAGCAGGCATTTTTCGAGTCTGGTTCAGGTTCAGGTTCATGGTTTTTGGTGATGGGTTATCAAGAGTTGCATGTGGCGTGCCAGGGGCGGCGTCAAAACCTTCTACAGTGACACTGAAGGGCCCCTACCGCTGGCTGTGTGCCCTTCCCTCAGCAGGGGATCACCTTCGCTCCTGCCGCTGCTGTATCGCCAAGGGAGTACAGACGTCCTCATACACACGTGATTGTGAGCCCGAGCTGTGACAGCTGGAAACTGAGTCTCCTTGACCCTGCTTTTACATCGAAAATAGGATGCTAACAGGAGGGTTAGCAGGCTTGTTGTCCAGCGTGTAGCTGTCACCGGCTGCTAACAACATTGATTTTCACTTCCACGTGCTCCCTCCCATTAGCCAGTGTGCTTTTCCCCAACTTCTACGGTGTCCTCTTTCCCAAAAACTTAAGAGGGGTATTGTTTTGCCATGGACTGCAGTAAGATGCTGATCTTCAATAACCATGCTGTCCTCGTGGCTCAATTTCTCCACTTCACCTTTCTGCATTTTCTAGGTAACTACAGTACCCATTGCTACATGCAGAGCTCACAGAGCAGCACTCTCACTCACTTGCACATTTTGACTTTCAAAAGAATATTTTTGCTGATCAGTCCTCTTCCCTTGCCCTGCCCTCCTCCTTACACGCTTCATACTTACTCTTAATTCCCTTTCTGCATTCACACAGTTATATTTGAAGTCTTTCTTCTCTATTGTTCACCTTTTGCCTACAAATCAGTTCCAGACAGAAGTTCTTTAAGACAAAATGTGTGGAAATCTGCCTTCTCTTCATTTAATGCGTAAGCTCCTATACAGATGGGCCTTCTGCTCTCAATTTCTTGAGGTTTTCCCCCTTTGAAATACACTTACTTAAGATTTGTAAAACAAACCCCAGAACTGAAGTAAAGAACACACATCACAGACTCTCAGTTCATCTCGTAGTTCACAGGTCACAGAATCATGGAATTGTTCAGGTTGGAAAAGACCTTTAAGATCACTGAGTCCAACCATTAACCCAGGACTGCCAAGTCCACTACGAAACCTGCTCCTAAGTGCCACATCTACACGTCTTTAAAATACCTCCAAGGATGGTGACTCAACCATGTCCTTGGGCAGGCTGTTCCAGTGCTTGACAGCCCTTTCAGTGAAGAAATTCTTTTTCCCTAATACCCAATCTAAAACACAACTTGAGGCCATTTCCCCTTGTCCTATCACCTGTTGCTTGGGAGAAGAGATTGACCCCCACTTGCCCACAGCCTCCTTTCAGGTAGAGTGATAAGGTTGTGTGTGTCGTCCCGTCCCTGCCCGCCCCCCCCCCCCCCCCCCCCCCCCCGCCCCGCGCCTCCTTTTCTCTAGGCTGAACAGCCTCAGTTCCCCCAGCCACCCCCCCAAGGCTAGCTCTCTAGACCCTTCACCAGCTCTGTTGCCCTTCTTTTGATATGCAAAGTGAGTGAAGACCAAAAGTCAACTTCTGATCATTCTACCCACAGTCATTTTTGGCCCCCAAATCTAACAGAAGATGTTTTACTGTCTACCAGAACAACACTGGAAATACCACGACTTCTGATTTGTTCAGAGGCTGTATGTTAAAAAATTATCTGCCATCTACCAGTCAGGTATTACCTGGATTTTAGCATTTAGATAGCATTTTTTTCCTCTCATGCCCCAAAACATGAGCCCAATTCAGCTGGTTTTGTTTGTAGTTCATCATAAACACAAAAAGTTATTTCACATTAACCTGTATTTTTTTATTCCTCCTATTCCTGATCAGTGCATGCCTTGTAATATTTCTATTCAATCCTTGCCTGCCACTTCACTATAATTCTGGTAAAGCTGTAAAAATCTATTTGCATAGCAATAACAATCATTTTAGTTCTGTTTTGCTGCCAAGGTTCTTGTACATTAGTCAACAAAGCACTTCAGTTATTCCTTGCTGACCTTATCCAATTTTCTAGCTGGGTTACATATGTTGTCCAGCTACCGCTCCAATCCACATTATATCGTACTTCCCTCTGTTCCATGCTCTAACCCCTAGTTTTGTCTTTATCCTCTACTAAATAAAGCAATCTTATATGCTACGGAGACATAAATAAGCTTATCTGACCACATTTTGCATTCAGAAGTGAACTGATTTACGGGACACACGTGGTTTAACTCAGTAGCTAGAGATAATATTGATCGTTTCTCATCACCAAGCCCTTCCACACTTTATGAATAGTACTTCTCATCATCTCATACCTCATTTTTATTCATACACTGAAATAGAAAATAAACCATTCTACTTCTTTCAAACCTAAGCATTGAACTGAAGTCAAATGACTACAATAAAATAATAATAAAAACAATCTCTGACTCTACAGTAGACTCCTATCAAAAACTTATTTATCTTACAGTAGCTCAAAATGCTCAGCTAGTAATGTGGCCAGTTCTGCCTGTTTCCCTTAAACTTTAAGCAGTTCATATTTGAAAAACCTTCTTTATTTACTTTTAAACTAAACTGAGGAATTTAAACTGAAGAGTGAGTGCCACCTTTTTCATTTTAATTAGGTCTACTTTTCAAGAAAAATGTACAAATTTAGTGAAATACTAATCCTGGGTGTTTAGTTTCAAATCAGTTTCAAAATTTGTTTTGAAATTCTCAAATGTGTTTGTTTAAAATTTGTGATAGTAACACAAAAGGTAGCCACTAGATACTCACTAACCACTGAAAGGTATGCAAAGGACACTTTTAGGTTTCTAAAGCTGATACTCACAGAAGTGCCTGACAAGTAGATGTCAAGAACTGTGTTATCCACTGACACAGCAACAGGAAGAGACCTCCTGTCCCGTCACACTTGCCTGCAGTCCTGTGCAACTACATCCTCAACATCCTCCCGCTGAATCATCAGTAAAGACTAGAGACGGCCCCCCTGCACTCAGGCACGTAACTTGCGGTTGAAATGACTGTGATTGCACAGCCTCATCAATATCACTTCCAAGGACAGGTGGCCACTTAGGAAGCATGCCTGTGTACTTTACAACTTATTATTACATAAATACATTTAATTAATGCATTTTTTAGGATGTAATTTCAGAGCCTGGCTCTCCTGTCATGTTTTAATTCAGAGTTTTGGGTCCAGCTGTAATGCTCTTCATCCATAATTCAGACAAAACTCCCAGCGAAAAAGGCTTAGGTGCAGTCATTTTAAATTAGTGAATAATTGGATGCAGGCAGGAAAAAAAAATAATACATAGGAGAGTGGGATGGCTTGCGGTGGGAAGAAATAAATGACATTGATGTTATTGACAGATAACAATAACATTTGTTATCTGTCAATAACACTTGTTATTGACAGATAACAGGATAGGAAGGCATTGCGCCTTATACTACCTTCTGTGCAACTTCTTTGAAAGGGAATTTAACTGAAGGAGAGACAGTGTAAACACCAGTAAGATGATTTAGGGACAGTTCGTCTTTACAAAATTTTCCAGTACTTATCAGACTATATCAGATTTACCCTAACCCTTCAAAGCATCTTGAGTTTGCCACAAAAACTCTATCACAAAAGTAATAAATAGTGCTCCCACCACAACCTTTTATACTAAGGCTTTTAACCTAAGGAACTTTATATACTATATCCTTCTCAAATCTAACCATTCATTGTACATTGGTGCCTCTTTCCTGCTCCACCACACTCTCCTTCTGCCACAGGGAATTCTGAGCTATTCCACAGCATCTGTAAGCTGTCAACCCATACCTACATTTTTCACGTTATACAGAACCCAAGTTCAAGAAGAATTTGTCAAGAAACACCAAATGCAATTACTCTCTTTCCCATATCACTTTATTTCTCTACCTGTTCATCTACTTGCACTTCAGGTCTGCGAGGCATTTAGGCATAGCTTTGGCACAAAAAACATCACATGGGGCTGTCCTGTATTCTGTGCAGGAGAGCACAATCACAGGAGAAACACTGATTTTCACTCTAAATGCCATGAACTCTGTTTCCTCTAACAAGATGTCCTGTTCAAAACCCTGAAAGCCTCACCCTCTATCACAGTCTTAAATAAGCTGAAAAGTCTGCAAATTCATCGGTTACTTCCCTTTATTAACTCTAAGAGATGAACTGAACTATTACCATGCCTTCTGGGGTTCTGTCTGGAGATGTTTGGCTCTGTAGGCTGGCCTCCAATTTTGATTTCTTTCTACAAATATCAATTTAACAGTGATTACAATACTAACTATCTAAACCACTAAAGTACGGCAGCTGTATTTCACTAGATGTTGAAACAGTAGATGGTGAACAAAACAAAAGGAAGACTTTACCTGCATATTGATATGCCAAAAGACTGGCTTTTAAATGCCAGGAAAAAATGGTGCTGGGTCACAATAAGCAATCACATTCCATGTGTTATCCCCACTCTGTTCCCTAAAGGTGTACTGTTTTATCCCTACTCTGTTCCCTAAAGGTGTTCGGCTGTTGATCTTAAAAGAAGGAAGGTCTTTTCAGCTCTCAAAAGAAGGCTCCTCTTGAAGGTTACATTTTTATCCATTAAATGAAAATCTGAGAATGTTAATTAGCAATTTATGGTAATTTATAAGGGTTACTATCAATTAAGTGCAAAGTAAATACTTACTACATTAGTTGTTTCAATTGGATTAACCATTGCTTAGACACATTATATATCACAGCAGCTGCTGCAGAATAAAGACAGAATAGTCCTAACACCTGTAAATTTACTGTAAACACATTTCACCTTCCATTGCAGTTATTTATGTTTTAAGCTCCTTGTACGATTTTCTGTTCTTCACCTGATGAAATTCCCATCAAAGATTGGTCAAGTATAGAATAAACATAGGTCTTCCTATTTTAACTTCAAACAAAAACATTTGAAAACAGTAAAAAAACTCCACACCAAACACCAAAACAACTCTGTACTCATTCCTAGTAGACTGAAAATCCAACTTTTATGTTAAAAAAATACATTTTCCGTGCATGTGTATTATCTTATCACCCTTCCTTCTTCACAGCTGCAAGAAATGACAGCAGAACTAATTTGTTGATGTGTCAGGGAAATTTTTCTATTTCTATCCAGTCCTCTTTCCTACCCTCTGCTGATGTTACCTTTATTTTTCTTGCTTAAAATGCTTACCTTTTTCTAACTTTATGATGAGTCTCTGACTTTCCTCATTTTCCCTTCCCCTGACATTTCATTTTTCTCTCTTAACTCATTTCATCACAAAGGGGACTGTTTCTGTTTCTAATTGTACCTCCACCTCCAAATCTGTTTGGCTTAAGGAACTTCTATTGTTTTCTAATCAAAGACCACCCCACAGCTTCCTTCCAAATGAAGGAATCCAAGAGCATACCAGAACACAAACTTAACTCCCACTGGTCCTGAGACTCACCGAACTTCAGCCAAGCTTGCTGCACAGTCAGCTTATCACACCTTCACCCAGCCCCTCTTAGCTGGGCTCTATTGAGCACTCAAGGACAACAGCAGAACTGAAACAGAAAAGCAGAGCTTCAAATGCTTACTGATGACAGTGAAAACAGCAAGATGCAAAAAGAGTATTTGTCAGGAACTGCAGGACAGAAAAACAAAAGGAGAAGGTACCAAGAAAGGAAAGTATGAGAAATATTCCAAACAGCAGAGCTATCCCCACCCAGCTGTAATTAAGGCTGCCAGAACTTGATGTTTTTCACACACACACACACACCCCTCAAGTAACGGCATTTCTATAGTCTTCTTTCAAAATCACATTTCAAGTTCTATTTCCTCTTGGTATACGTGAATGCAGCCTTCACCATCTTGTAGTATTTCTGAGTGAAGGTATATAAAACCAAACCTGGTATTTTGCATGGTTTTGTCCAAATCAAAATTCAGTAAGGAAAAATACGGGTCTGTGTTCCAGAAGCTGTACCTGAAATTTTCTGTTGAACTCCACCTCTGCTTTGGTATATATATATATATATCAAACGCCAAATAACCTTACACTTCCATGATTAAGTTAATTCATACAGGCAAGTTTAAACCTGGCAGCTTTAGCTCATCCTTTGTTTCACCGGCAAGCTACAAGAGCATTTAACTTTTCTACTTGAACAACACACATCTTTACCTCTTCCTCTTCCATTTGGAGGCTTGTAGAGCACTCACCTACCTGCATGGACACAGACCAAATCTAACCTTCTGGCATCTGCACTGTCATCCTGGAGGTTTTGTAATTGCACTGCTGCCTGTGAAGTGTGAGCACCACCAGGCCAACATTATGGAAGTAAAGACACGGTAGCCCTTGGATCGTGCATCCCAGTTTATTGTGCCTTTTTAAGTTCATGGCAGTGTCAAAGATGAAGCAGCAAAGTTTATGGTGGCCTTGGTGAATCTGCTTCTGGAGTTTGGAGGTTAGGGAGAATGATCCTGAGTAGTTCACACGCTCCTTCTAAAGCAAGGGAATGCACTCAACCAAAATACTCCCTACAGATCCCTGAAAGCATGTCAGAAGCATTCCTCCCACTCCTTCTCCTCTCCAGCCCACCAGCAAACCTTCCTATTTCGGAATGAGCAGCAGACTGCACCTCTTCACCCCACTGCTGAGACAAGCGCTGCCTGACTCCTCTTTGACAAGATGCACAAATTTGCAGAGGCTGCCAAGCTGCTGCTTAAAATACTTAAAAATCATAGCATCAGGATTTTGAGGACCTTTTTCTTGCTTAACGATCAGGTTTGTGTTCCAGTTGTTGGCCAGAGCTGTGCTTTGGCTGCCTAACGGGCTCCCCCACACTGGAATGGAGCTTACAAACCCCACTGAGCAAATGGGCTGAACTGGAGTCTGCAGCAACAACACCTGATGAGCTGCAGGACCAGGGGTTCTGGGGCTTTGCTGGAAACGGCTCTAATTAGCAGTGGGTAGGCACGGGCACCGAGCCTTGTGCGCCAGGAACAAGTTTGTCTTGAATTCTCTAAAAAGAAAAGATCGATGTATAAATCCCACTTACATCTAAAAAGACCTAAAATCTGAGTCTTCCACCACTAGCACCGTATTTAAGCTGTCTCTTCTGTGTGAAGAGGATTAATCACAAAACAGCTCTGTTCAATTTCCTTCTCCAGATTAAGCTGTCATTGTTTAAAACACCTTTTTTTTGCTCCTTGCAGTGGAAATGAAGTTAATTCCATACATTTCTATTTTTTTAATCTTTTCTGTTATTTTCTCCATCACAGGCTGACAGACCAGAGTAATGACTTCTTTTCAGAGATTAACACCAGACTAATTTTTTTTAAAACTCTTGGAAGTAACTCAGACTTCTATTGCAATATAGATTCTACCCTTTCCCCTCCTCAGGCCATAACCAATGAAAAGGAGAAATAAATCTCATACTGCAACATAATATTAAACTGAAATTGGATGCAAGACTAAAATACCACCAGCATCATTTTTGTTATACGGTGCACTGTTTTCTTGCATATTCTACTGTCAAGCAGCTGGGTATCAGCTAAGGCACTTGTGAGAAGAAAGAAAACACCTCATAACCTGCAAACTGTCATCTCGAACCTAAGCAAAAGAAAGACAAACCACCTCTAATAAAAGTTTGATCTCTTAATTTCTATACCCTGTCTCCCAAAGCTACATAACAAGCAGCAAAATACTGCAAAGGAAAACA
The DNA here is from genome assembly GCF_023634155.1 of Falco peregrinus. Lineage (NCBI taxonomy): Eukaryota > Metazoa > Chordata > Aves > Falconiformes > Falconidae > Falco > Falco peregrinus. Next base: position 29,699,298 of record NC_073725.1, on the reverse strand, counting down.
GAGTAGCACTTTTTTTTAAGGAATGAGAACTCGGTCAAAATTGCATTCTCTATCCTCCTAGATAAATTCGGGCCTGACTCATGTCCTAATAAATGTACACAGCAACTCCAGACGACCTCAAAACTCACCGCATCTCCAGGATACTATAATGATCCTACAACACAAGACTTAGCTGTTTCTTCAGGTTCAAAAAGAGTGACGTGCAACTCCAGGAGATAATACAAAAAACATAACACACAGAACAAACATTACTCAAAAAGAGGCAGGGCTGTATAACTGAATTTGTTTCGTCCTGTTGCTGGTTTTGGAGTTGTTTGCTTTGGGTTTTTTTTTTCTTTCTTCACAAATCTCATCTGCATTTAAACAGATATATTGCTTTCTGGAAACTGCTACCTTGGTGAAAGTGTAAGAGTGATATTATGAACTGGACAGAGACTTCTCTTGGTTCTGGTTTTCATCAGCACATAAGAACAGCACTGAGCAATCCCAGAGTCCTGAAATCCTTTGCTTTACGGAAGACTCTTTTCAACAGGACTCCCCAGCCATTATACGCACATTAATTAACTCAGCAGGGCACAGAACATCTGTACAGGCTGGACACAATTTTAGAAGTTTGACAGCGTATGCAATGTCCCATTGGTTTGCCTGCACACATACACACAGAGCCCCCTGCGTACCTACAGAAATGCTGGGCAGAATCATACCAATGGAATCAGAACAGGAGTGAGAAGGTGATTAAAGGATGTTCATCCACTCACATCACAAAATAAAAATTCAGGAGAATCAAATGTGACTATCAAAAATCAAGCTCAAAGCCAAAGTAACACCCAAGAGACAGATTTTTTTCCACTGTAAACACTTAAACTGAGGAATATATTGCCAAGGTTTTTCTGTGGATGCTTGCAGTTTCATGTATATAGTTTGAAGAAAAGGTGTAGACTAATTTTGGAAAAAATTAAATCAATCTGTGAAGTGATTAAACACAAAGACACCACCTCTGACTTAGGAAATCTTTAAGCCATATATTAGTGGGAGATGAAAAGGCGTATCGAAGAAGCATCACTGTGCATACACATGCTTTCAATGGTATTCTGTACCATCTCAGCTAAGACCAGACACTGGCTGCATGGAACCCCTGGCCTGACCCAGTGTGACTGTGTGTCATGTTCACCTTTACAAGAGTGCCACCGAGCACAGGATCTCTTACAAATTTATGACATTTCTGGAACATTATGCTATTGCTTTTGTTTGGCATGAATAAGAAACCCACATAACCCAAACCACCTACACAACTCACTTGGCTACACGATCTTGACAAGATCTTCAATGTACTATTCAAGATTGGAACCATTTTATGAAAGCTCCCATCGAATAATTACAGAACTAAGACATACAGAAAGCTTCCAGTCCAAACTGCATATACAGTCCTATTCAGTTTGAGCTATTCACAACAGGACCATCCCAGCCCTATAAATCATTTTCCCTTGATGAACCTCTATCTTTATTAAAACAGTGAGGCTCTTTCAGTGAATGTACATCAGTAGAAAAAAAATTACAACTTGATTGTAAGACCAGGCGCCACTGGGCACCCTCAACACATCAGAAGCTGAACTGGGATTGGAACAGCACTTTTTAGAGTTGTCAGAGATGCCTTCAGCAGGACACATAAAACAAGGGGTTGCTTGAAAGCTTAAGGCATGATTGTCAGGTAGGAGTAGCCTGTTCAACAGCAGTGTTTCAGATCCACCTACACAAATTTTACAGCTCCTTTTGAAACCTTAAAACCTCTCACAAAGGAATCAGGCCCTAAAACGAATCGTGTTTTTCCTGGAAAAATTTTCAGTCTAACAAGACTGCTTTAAATGAGTTAAGCTTCTTAAAGTCCCATTCTGTATCAAAAACTACTTTCAGAAAAAAAACACCATTTAGGTATGAAAGTTAATTTTTAAGTCGCAGAAAAATTCAATGGTTTTGCAAGTATTTAAATTGTAATAATACAACAGAGAGAAATCAGTTAACAATGTGAATTACTAAAGTTATTCAAAACTTTGGGCTCAGAAAGCAAGCAGGGAATATGACAATAAAATACACAGTTTATCAAGAAAGTGTAGAAATTAGATGTACAAGTACTACTTCAATGCTACAAATACATTTTGTAAATCTAATTATAGGAGCATCGTCACAGAACAAAAAGACAATACCCACACCACACCTATTAAGCAGTTCTACAGCCTTGATAACCATTAAACCCTGGAAGTGTAATAGAAAAAGGAAAGGCAAAGTGCTACAGCTGCAGAACTGCCTGGAAAAATAAGTAGCTGTATGTGGCTTAAAAAGAAAAGAGAATAGGAAAAACAGTGAACTTGTAAATAACTTTACAGCATTTAATTACAGATCTGAAGCAGAGCCTGCTAAGTCTACAGAAGCCTTTTATAGCACATGAAGTTTGCTCAGCAGAAAAACCAAACTAGATTTTTAATAAATAGTGTAATCTGGATTTCAAAGGGCACTGGATTCAACCTCCTGCTTCTAGGCAGAAGTACAGACTTGGTGTAATTTTAGATAATGACTTTGGTCTCAAAGCTTCAGAAACTAAGCCTTGTTTGAGGCATAACAATACAAATGGCTGCTTTAACTTCAAAGTAATGTCTAAAAGGTTTCAATAATAGAAACATTCAGCAAAAGCAAGAAACAGATGAAACTGCAATGACAGAAATATCACAAGTCGTCCCTGCTTTGTCCAGTGTCATTTCCAATGCACTCCAGACTACACAGGGAAAGACCGCCACTGCAATTATTATGGGATCATATGAGCATGCATATTTATAATAAAAGAACAAAAACTCTTCTCAATACCTAACAATGACAGAAGATATATGGAATAAAGAATATTGACTTGTTAGTCTTTATAGTTCCTTTACAGTGCAATATGATTTAAAAAGGAAAATTTAAACATGATACTCCATTTCCAGTTGTGGTGCAGTGTTATCCAGTTTTAACATTACTTAACACTTCAAGAAATGGGGGAAATACTGATTTTTTTAATATAAAGAATAGAAGACTACAAGTACCTACTTGACAAGCCAAAGAAGCAAACCCAAGACTGCAGGAAATAAAGAGCTGAATAACCTCTGATGTACGCTTACTTATCCTCTCCCAAAAGCCTAACACACCTAAGCCGTCACTTACACATCCCACTCATAAGCCTATTACTTTCCAACACAACTGAAAAAAAAGCACTTTGGCCTTTAGATCTCTTCATTAACTATGTCATGCCACACCTATCAGAGAAAAAATGGATTTATTCGCTTCATGTTTGTGAACTTTAGTTAAATAAGGTTCCCCGACACAATGGCGATAACCCTCCTTAAGGGAAAATGGAAACACTTATCACATAATCCTTGCTCAACTGAAAATGCCAGAGGAATTGGCTTAAAGATATTCCTTCCAGCAAAAAACCTTTGGCTTTGGGAATCTGTATGATGTGTTTCCTGTAGTGGCATATATCTGTTCTTGCTATCGTCACTTAAATGAGATAGAGAACCTTCCAAGCCTAGCAGCAACATCCTGGCGTGAAGCTGTCCTTGCTTCATGATGATGATGCAACTGCTTATAGACAATACCTTACAGAACCATAATTCGTTTCACACACTGAGCTTAATACGCCCCCTTCTTACTCAGCACTGCAGTAGGCTGTCTTTGACAAACACTTGTAAATGAGTATGTTTTATAACTCAATAATTAATGTCCATAAGCTTTACTATGAAAAAGTAGCTCCTCTTAACCAGTGGTGTGCTACCTTCAGATAGGCAAAAATAGTCATGATGTATTAATTTCTGTCAATACGGGTAGCTTCTATTAAAAGAAAGGAAAAAATAAGTAATAAAGTTCACTGGCACTCCATTGTAAATATAATACGTAACAGAACTATCAAGCATGTTTCTAAAAAGCACAGACAAACTTACCTTCAGCTTCAAAAACACAAAGAAAAAAATAAAGAAAAAATAATCACTTTAATTCTAGGTATAAATTAAATCATCACATTTTCCCCATCCCACGCAATTGTCTTGAGTTGCTGACAGACTAGGGTTAGTAATGACTTAAGAGTGTAGCTATAGCTTTAGCTTCCAAATTCAGACTTTCTGCAGAGAGTATTTTACACTGTAGTGTAGATGTTAATTTTTTGGTGCCCCTTGGTTTTTTCCATGTGTACCTAAATGTAACTTATCCCCAGATGTTACACAAAGGAACCTCCAGCTCCTCCACCACAGCTTGCCCTTCCCTTCACCTGGCACATGAATCTACAGCAACCCATTCAAACTTAAGCGACAGAAAAGTTGGCTTGACTATTCCCTGTGCATCACAGATAAAGGCAGATGGGAGTGCAGAGGGTGAATACCTCTCAGCACTTGCTGCTTGTTTCACTTTCCTTCATATTCACTCCATGCATGTGACAGCTTCTCAGTTCTGCTGGCCGTAATGAATTACTCTGTTATACACATACAAAGGAATGCAGACACAAACACCATCACCACCCCCTGCCCATTTCCTTGCAGGTCACGGCAATATTACAGCCAGACAGCAGAGCTTTTGACTTACCCCACGTAGGTGCCTTCAAAAAGCGTCACCTTTCCTTTGTGTAACATCTGGGGATAAATTACATTTTAGGTACACATGGAAAAAACCAAGGGGCACCAAGAAATTCAAATCTACACTACAGTGTAAAATACTCTCCGCAGAAAGTCTGAATTTGGAAACTAAAGCTATAGCTACACTCTAAGTCATTACTAACCCGAGTCTGGCAGCAGCTCAAGACAACTGCGTGGGATGGGGAAAATTCAGGCAGGACAGCCTGCTGCCTGGTGGAATGGGAAAGGTGGCTTGGCAGCAAATGGAGCAGAAACGTTAGGAATGCTGACAGAATATTCTTATTTGGTGCTGATGACCTAATGCTTACCTAGATGCACATTTCAAAGGAAAAATAAATATTTTGTTGCCTGAAGGTAACATGTTCAACTTCAGAGAAGCCCAGCTAACTAATGACATTCTTGGTACTGACGTAGGCAATTGAAATGGAGAAACAGCACATGACAAATGTATGTGCTTGCATGTAATTCTGTGTGGTAGGAATAGTTCAGGCTTCCCAGTCAAGCAAGGGTGACGATTTGAAAGCAAGACTGGGGAAGGGGAAGGCTGCAGGTGCATGCAAATGCCAAAGTTATTGGCAACCAATATTGAAAGCTAACATGCAAAAGGGCTTTATTTTGTGCAGGGCAACACCAATCAGTTATTAGCAGGTGGGATGACTGTGGATTCTCATCCACTTGCTTACTGAAAACAGCAACATCACATCAGCCTAAGCTTTGCTACTACAGTTCTTCCATTTTCCTATTCATAAAAGAGAAATGCTTGAAACAATACAGCGATATTATCTCCTGATAATGGCTTACCCGGTCCCTGGGTGCAATCTGCAGGCGGGTGAGGGAGTGCTTTGGTGAGGGAGGAAGGACAGCGCAGGAAGCCACCCTAAGTCCCAACGTGACACCATGCTTCCCCAAGCCAGTGGCCCTGCACCCATCTACTCACCTGAGGCTCTCTCACAGCCTGTTTAAGCAGTCCTAACCTATTTTGGGTCATCAACACAGAGCACATTGCCAAATGACAGTGACTGAAAATCACCTGGAGTACAAAGGGTGCTTTACTGGGCAAGATACTTTACAAGAAAAGCAGCATACCTGTCTCTCCAAATTCTGTGCTTTACTACATTATTTTCTCAAGGCTTCTTAAGATACTCACCCATATTTACCATTCTAATTTTCCGACTACACAAGTTTAATTTAAAAAAGCAAAAAAACCAAAAATTTTTTTTCCTACCATGTACACCCAAACTTAAAATTCTAAACTTAAACTGTGTTTCCCTCAGTCATGTGCAAGGACACCAGGCAAGGAATATGTAGGCTAGATTATACCCTTCGGTACACCTTTACAATCCTGATGAAACACTGCTTTCTTTACAGCCTACCAGCCCAGCACTCGCATGGGTGTATCAACTCCGCATGAAGCAGAAAGTTCATTGCGCTTTCACAGAGAAGATGTAAACTGCACATCAAAGTCAGATACGATGGAGCTGACAAAAGGGATGCAGTGGCCAGAAGAGTAATCCCCATGAAAAAGTGTAATACCAGTTTAGCTCTGCCTATCCCTTCCCCTATTCTACTGTATTCCTCCCCCTCCTGCCTCTTCCCCCTCCCCTCTCTCTGTCCAGCCACCCTTAACCTGCATTCTCTAGTAGGACTCACCTACCTACAAACACACAGTTTATATAAGCATTAACGCCACCGTCTGTGCTGAACAGAGCCATGCAGTTTCCCCATTAACTCACAGGTCATGAATTTCCAGGCTGTGATGAACAGCACTAATCCAAAGCTTTTTATTTTATTTTCACTTCCCCAGCTGTAACCCAAAGCTTCCCGAGCATTTTTCTTGAGCTGTTCTCCCAGGATGGACGGCCATTCCACACTTCTCCCTTCCAAACAAATGAGGTAGAACAACCCACACAGTCCTCAAGAGAGGGACTAAACCCCAGTCCTACACACTCCTCGAGCCCTCCCTGCACTGTTTGAAACCTTTTGTTCTAACCATTTGATCCCGAGTCCATCGGGGAAGATTTTTAGGCAAATTTCAGCCTCACACATTAAATTAGCAGCCGACGTATCACGGAACTTTGAGTCCTGCAGTTCACAAGGATCAAACGCTTCCTGCTCTCGCAGGTTCAGCCTACTGCAAAGGTGCGCTGGCACTCTGAGTCAAACTCTGGATTCACAAAACCTGCTGTCCAAGGCACGAGGGTAAAGCACTACGCTCAGCACAGGCAAGCAGGTGGAGCATCAAATACCAAATAGCCAGCTAAAGGCAAAACTTTGAGCCCTAAGACCTAAGAAATGCAAGTTTACATTCATGTTTCTCACTAGAAACACAGTGGCTACACTGGGAATAAATTAATGTATACAGGAATTTGTCCAAAAACCCATTAAGGAGGGCGCTCCTGTAGTGAAGTAGAAGTAGTCGGGGCGTAATTCAATGCTTCAGTGGGTGGTGAAAAAGGCAGATGTCTCCATCTGCAGCTTCCTGCTAAAAAGGTAAAGTTGTATCATGCAAAAATCACACAGAGAAACTCACTCTAGAAAGTCCATGGGTGCCAGCCATATGGGCATCATGGGACATAAATCTTTATTGCTCTGTATCTCACCAAGCAAAAAAAGTCACAGATTTTTCAGGAAGTTTTACCCTAGTTTCTAGTTGCTATAAACTCCAGCAAAGTACAAGCTACGTCTTGAGCTGGTGCTATGAAACTGCACCCTACGCAGGACTCGGGCAGTACCGCACCTCCCGTGTTTACTGTAAGCATTAGTAGGGTGCCAGGCAGAGCACAAAATCTGAGCTTGGAAGGTGCCTCACAACTGAAGCCTCAAAGAAACCAATGGAGCCAGAATCACTTAATGACCAACCGGGACACTAATGGGTTGGATCCTACAATGCTCTACCACACACAAACTCATCAAAGAGATTTAATTTACCTTGACCTTGTAGTACTCCTTGACTTCAGGCTGAATGGAATCAAAATCACCGCTGATGTAATCAGGCAAGAAGCTGAAAGGAAAGCAATGAGCAGTGAAATGAAAAATTAATCCATCTTACTACATTTAATATTTATTTTCTCAAGAGCACTAAGGGGTACAAGCATTAATCTCTCAAGGGACTAAAAGTTATTTAAAAGCACGTTAAAACAAGAGTTGATATGAGGTGACACTAAATAGGGTAACAGACAAACTAAATCTGGTAAATCTAATGTCCCTTCTTTGCTGAAGGAGCTTTACATTGCTTCATTGCTTAACACACCTCCCTGGGTCAGCAAAGCAAGACTTGGATCTGCACAGTTCTAGAAAGAGAACTCTCAAACATCTTTCGAAGTATCATTCAGTCAGCAAAGTATTTGAAGAAGTATATCCGAGTGCTGTACATCAAGCCTCAGAGGGTATTATTTATCAGAAAATGATGATGATGTTGCTTCTTGGACAGCTGGCATGCCACAAATGTTCCACAGATTTGTATTTTAGTTGTTAACTGATGTCATCTGGTTTCTGCTCTTCTTGATTATTAAAAATACTCCCCCACAAAAACCAGAAACCAAGTACTCAGTGATTTTTAAGTCACATCTTGGATGTACAAAATGTGTATTAACTTGAATTAAATCCCAACCATCATTTTACAGTAACACTGCTGCAAAACTCACAGAAATAATGTTGTGATATTTATCTTAACCTGCTTCTTGTAGAGCAGAATGCTTCAAAATATTTACTGCATAAATTCTTACCAAATTTATAATGAAACATCAACTGCCTTACAGAAAGAATAGTTTAGGAGATTTTTTTGGAAAAAAACAAAAACGAAAACAAAACCCAGAAAGATCCACCACAAAGAGAAATACAGCTTTCCATCTGGCACAACTCCTGGAGTTTTAAGCAGCAGCTAAGAAGACAGGTGAAAGTGTTGCCACTGCTTCAACAGATAAGGCTGAATTGAGTTTTGAAATTAAAGCTGTGATTTCGGTGTTTTCTAACAGATTAAACACAGAGCTTCTCTTTTCCAAGGTTACTACACTTTACAAGGGGTGTGACGGTTCATCAGCAAATTAGCGTACAGCTCAAGCTGAGTTACGAGGAATTGGGCAAAGAATACTGGGACATATTTTTCTTCTGCATGATTTTAGAAGAATGCTGCAGGTCTACAAACATCAGTAAAACTTTTTAAAACCTCACATTCTGGCACCGTTCAAAGATTTCAAGTGGTCACTGGCCACCATTTCCTTTGAAAACCAAAAGCTGCTCCAGCAGAAGCCGATAAGTACAATTGTTGTGTTAGTTCACAACCAATGATGGCATTTCAAATTCCCTGCTCTCTGCTGTTACTGAGGCTGTTATAAAAGGATATGTTCTAAAAATAATCTTTCCAAACGTGATTCTCCCACACTCAGAGCGGGGGGAAGGGCATTCCCTTCTGCGTTGGGTTTTATTGAGGAGGCAGAAACCAGCTAAAAGAAATGCAAACGCTCCAGTACTCTACTTTATACACCCAAGACAGTATAGCTCAAAACCAGCAAAAACTAAACAGAAAATTAGATTTGCTCCTTTGTCGAGATCAACCTTTTCAACATACAAAAAAATATTGCATTTTCAAAATTGAGATTTTAATTTGCTGCCTTTGTACCTTTCCACAAGTTTCCCAACCAAATATTTACTCAATACAGCAAGCCTAAAAAACCTACAGGTATTCTCTTTCCATTCATTATTTTCCTTTCATTTCTTTCTGATTGAAACAAAGACGTTAAGAGGAAGCTTGCTCTAGGTGTCCCAGTGGCGGCCCTGACTGCAAGCCCCAGCAGTGTCCCAGCCGGCTGGGCAGGAGGAGCCACAGCCCAGCTGCCACAGCCAGCCCATGTGGGACCACACAGGCATCCACTCTGATTAAAAAGCTGATCTCCTGAAGTTGTTTAACTTACTGAAATGCAGCCCGTAAAGTCCAAAAGTGTCTTTGTCATTTTTTTTTCCTTTTTTTTTTGCTACAGTAACTACAGACTGCAGTGCTTTTAAATCACAGAATCATGTAGAATAATGGAATGGTTTGGGTTGGAAGGGACCTTAAAGATCATCAGGTCCAGCCTGCTGCCACGGGCAGGGACACAGGCCACCAGCCCAGGCTGCTCCCAGCCCCATCCAGCCTGGCCTTGGGCACTGCCAGGGATGGGGCACCCACAGCTGCTCTGGGCAGCCCCTGCCAGCGCCTCGCCGCCCCCATGGGAAGGAGTTTCTTCCTTACAGCTACTCTAAATCTTCCCTCTTCCAGTTTAAGGGTACTAACCCTTGTCCTATCACTACAGGCCTCTGGAAAAAGCCCCTCTCCAGGTTTCTTGTCGGCCCCTTTAGGTACTGGCAGGCTGCTGTAAGGTCTCCCCGGAGCCTTCTCTTCCCCAGGCTGAACAGCCCCAACCCTCTCAGCCTGTCCCCACAGCAGAGGGGCTCCAGCCCTCTGAGCATCTGTGTGCCCCTCCTCCGGGCTCGCTCCAACAGGTCCATGTCTGGGGCCCCCAGAGCTGGATGCAGCACCACAGGGGGCGTCTCATGAGAGCAGAGGGGGAGAATCACCTCCCTCAACCTGCTGGTCGCGCTGCTTTTGATGCAGCTCAGTTCTCCCGAGCATTTCAAGAAGCATAACTGGGAGCAGAATTAGCCAAAAAAGTATATTCTCAGAATCAAATGCACCTGCACAGATTTTGCTCTCATCCCAAATAAAACCATATCCATGACAAAAGCTAGCTGAAGTTCTGTCTGAATTTTTTACAAGCAAAAGAAACACAAATCTCAGTTGCTCCTCTGACACGCTCTGTCAGGGCTCCTGGCCATGCTGCCTGAATGCATCTCCTCTGCCAGGAAACATGTTTCAAACGACCCCTCTAAATTGTTCACTTGTAGCCACCACAAAGCCAGAAGTGACTAACAGAGAATAATGAATTGTGGCTGGGAACTTCAAAATTGCAAAAAGTCTAAGCCTCACATGAAGGTACATGAAGAGAAGAGTTCTTTCCTCTCTTCTCCTTCAATATTATAAACACCAGAAACAAGGAAAATTCAGAAAGTCACTCCTATGAACAAAAAAAATAAAATCCATCATGAGTAAATCTTGACTTCTACTGTCTGCCTCACAAACATCATAAAATGTTTCAGCTTTATCTTTGGAGGACGGCTGCTCTTTGTAGCTTGCTGACTACATGGACCCGAAAGAGCAACCCAACATTCAGTCAAGAGCCAAAAGCTGCACTGGACTTGGTCCTCCTGAATTCTGCAGAATAGACTGGTTGATTCAGGGGAGCAGAACTGAGTCAAAGCTCTTCTCCAATTCATACAAGTAGAGAACAGCCATCATGTGAGAAGTTGTCCCAGCCTGACTAACTTCAGCGCTAGCTGACACAGAACAAGGGGAAATAGTTGAGAGGAAATATATATGGAAAACCCCCTCATACTAAAGTAATTTAAGAATATTTTGTAATAGTTGGATTTCACTTGTTTGCTTTGGAATAGTTTCGTATTTACCACAGAGGACAGACTAACCCAGGAGAACAGGCTCTGCAGAATCACATCTCAAACTTACTACTATGTGAGCAGAGAAAATTCTGTCAGAAAAACGTAACAAGAAAGGCCCCTCCACAAGATTTAAAATCGCTGCCCTTATTTAAAGTACAGATTAAAAATAGGTATTATATTAGTCTAACCCATGATTTCCTACCCTCTGACCTCAAATTCATGAATAATTCCTATTCTGTAGCATAACCGTATTGAAGATGACATTATTTTAGTGACATATATGGCACATATCCTTTAGCAAAGGAGGTTATCTTCTTGCCCATGATGGCAAAAGATGTCTTTAATTCCTTTTCAAAGTGCAATTTAAAATTTTAATTTCTAAACAGTTCAGATGATGCAGCCTACTGGGTTTCAGAACCATGTTTTACCAGTCTTATTAGCTATTAATTATCACTATGCAGATAAGGTCATGACCAGCTCAGCTGGCTTGATTCTCTGCTGCTTCACACTGACATTGATCAGGAGAGAGCCAACTCCGCAGTCCTAATAGGGCTAAGAGTATAAAATTCCTGTGAGATCAGTCTAGTCTACCCAGCCTTTTCTAGAGCTGTCAAGCAGCAAAATGCCATGCACTGCGCAATACAAAAATCCCCAGAGCCTTTGGGCCAGCCAGAGGTTTTCTTTCTCTTCTCATTCTCTTTCCTTTTTTTGGGGATGAGGGTTGGGTTGGGTTGTTTGGTGGTTGTTTTGTTTGGGTGGGGTTTTTTTTTCCCTGTAGTATTTCTTTTCTTTGTTGTTTCGGTTTTTGTTCTCATCGGAGTATTTTAGAGCTATACAGAATCCATCTAAAATGAGTATGGTGTCAGGAGGGCCAGGATTGCTTTCAGATAAGGACCTAAAGGCACTTCCATAGCAGCCTGCTTAGGTTTCATGTATATAATATTAAAAAAAAAAAACAACAAACAAACAAAAACCAAACACAAAACCTCCCAGAGTTTCAATATGAAACCTTTAACTAGCTTACCAAGGAAAAACAGCACTATTTCTGAGCAGTTTTGAGGTGGATCCCAGCTAGGGGATTTATCCAAATTGGATAAAAGCTGAATGTTTCCTGAACAGCTTTATGAACCCCCATGACGTTGAGCTGGAGAGCAGGAAAAAAATAGATTCCAGAACGTTTGCCATAGTTTCAAGATACACTAATGAAATATTAGTCACCAGTATGATAAAACAGTAATCGACTCTTACCATAGACACAGATTACAAAATAAATATAAGGTACTTAAACTCTGAGGTCCTCATGCTAAGTAAGCACAACTATGCCTCGTTTGCCTTTAAGAAACGCATCTAATGGATACAGCTTAATTCAAGAAGCAATTTTGTTTTTAAATAATCAACACTAATGAAGAAGGTATTAAATTTAAAACATCAGAATACTTGGCTCTTTGTTCACTCACTTTGAGAATTCAGTCTGGAGTTGTAAATATGGCTTTTTATATAGTTATGAAAAGGAAAAAAAACAACCCACAAACCACAACAAAACCAAAAAAACAACACAGCACACCTTAGCAGTTTAAAATAAAAAACCGTGCTGCCTCCTTAAATAAATTCCTCTGACATAATTGTTCAGTTCTATCATTAATTCAAAGTTACAGTTCCCTAGTACTATTGACTTTTCTTGGGATGTAGCTCCTTTAGCACATAATTGCCTGCAATTAACCTTTTTTAAACAAATGTTAACATCAGAGACATGAATGTTTAAAGGCAGTATCTGTGGTACCCTTTGCTTCCTTCAGTTACAGCACAGAAAACAATCTCATGCAGACAAGCTGTACATGTCCCTGCTGTATCGTTCCAGGGCACAGAGTGGGCTCCCTGTGCTTTTTTTTTTTTTCCTCCTACTAAAAATAAATTTAAAACTGGTGTCTTTTACCTGGGACTAACAGACAGACACAATCTACTTCCCAGCAGAAAAAAATACAGTGAAGATAAAATGCTACAAACTTAACATGAAGCAAAGTCACTGAAATCAGCATAGACTTTTAAAAGCATCTAGTACTTGGGAATACAGAAGATAAAGGACTGTAAGTATTACTTCAGGATAAATATTAAGATCATAGTTTTTAAAAAAACCAAACAACAACCAACACAACAAACAAAAATTAATGCCTCCAAATCTATATTTGCTAAGTGTTGGTGCACTTCCAGCTCGCCCGCCTGACTGTAGGTCTTGACTGGAAGGGTAAGCGAGGGCTGTTCTCATCAGAAAGTTGTTGAGTCTGCTTAAATCTGTCAAAAGCATACTGTTAACTGCTGTGAAGATCAGTGTCTTTTTAACTCTCAGAGACAGGTACAGCACCAGCAGATGCCATTTATATTTTGCCTCAAAGCAGCATACACAGAGGACCCATCTAGATGCAAGCAGGGCCATTGCTGGGGAAAGGAGAGATGTTAGATTGCGAGATACATTCAGATTTAATGTCTATTCAATCTATAAATACCTTCTTGGTACTACCTGCAAGGTTACCACAAGTAAGGGGCACACCTAAAACTCAAAAGCCAAACGCTAAATACCAATGCAATTAACAAACTTCAAACTGACCATAAAGCATTTTGTTTTGGTTCACCTTGAACAGATCACACTAAGGATCCCATAACTTATTATCACCAGGCCTTTAAAAAACAGCTAAAGCACCGTCCTTACTTCCTTCACCCTCTGCTTCTTAATCAAAACTCTCTTGAAATCAGCTAGCTTACTTTTTTGGACTCCATGGTTCACATTCCTGTTATTTCAATCCACAAAGCCTCCCTTCTCCCTGTACAACATGGTGGCATTGACAACAATGCTGTGCTAGTTGCTGGAGGAATTCAGAAAGAAACAACAACCCCAACCCATTTGCCCATGCCTTCTTCAAAGACCTTAACAACCCCTAATGTTCATTAAGCAACTGCTTACACAGAACATAATTCCTAAACAATATTTTGTACATTACAATAAACCCAGATGAGTTTTAACACAATTAAAAAAAAAAGGCGGGGGGGTGGGGGTGGGGTGGGACACACCCACCCCCAACAGTACTGCAGACCCCAATTTAGCAAAGAAAGTGAGTATATGCATACATTGAGGCATACACAGCAGGTTCACATGCATCTTTGTCAGAGTTCTTGGCACAGAGTGTTACCAAACCTATGGATTACAGTCTGGTAGCTTTGTGGTTAAAGGTACCTGGCAAGATCTGGCAGCCTTGGAGAACTGCCTCTTTTCTCCTTACTTTTCAAAAATTTACTGTTAAAGAGCATAAAAGTATTATTTTATTTGCAAATGCTATGATTTAAAGAAAAAGATAAAAGCCTGTGAAGATACGAGAGCAATAACGCATTCATTTATGCTTGCCTGGTATGCAGTGTCACCTTGCAAATAATAAAAAAAATATCTGAAATAAATTGGAGAATATATTACTCTCAGCTCAAACTACTATGCCAAGCATACATCAGGGGGACATCTTCTGCAGGGGACAGCCAACTCGCTCCCATTATCATTAACGAAAATCAAGCAGCTAACGCTCTGCCTCAAAACCTTATCCCTCAGTGACAAACAAAAGTGTTAATGATGGCTAAAACTGTTGCATTTTTCTTTTTAATTGTCAATATTTGAAACCACTCTCCAGTTACAATCGATGCAGTACAACATAAAGCAATGCTCTGAGATTTAAGAACTGCTCACTTGTTTTCTACGATGCTGAACACTCTCTGGTGTTCAGGTAAGTACAAGTACTTCAGGAAAACCCCAGTGTGCACAGGACAAGCAACTCCCAGAGACTGCTGCTTCTGTGGCTTCTTTTTTATTGTTTACAGACTGATGCATGGCTTAAAATGAAGGATGCGTGACTGCAGTGTTGTCGCCATCACCTCTGAGCCAATTAAAGTTGAAATTGTTCAGCACCTCTCAGAAGAAACTCAGCATCTCACAGGCTCAAACACCACCTCTTGCTGTTGGATCCTTGGCAAAAGGAATGAAGAAAGGGGGGTGTGTGTTTGTGTGTGTGTGTGTAAGCTGTGAGTTTTCATCCTTGCACAGGGCAGCATGGCTTAGGGTGGCTTATTAATCCAGTGCCTGAATAAGCACCAGTGCCTCAGCATGAGCCACTCACGAGCACATGATTTTGAAAGCTGGGGAAGCATAAGTACGCATCCAGAAGTGCCACTCTGGTCTTCTAGGACACCAGGCCAGAGAAAAGGGAGGAGAAGAGCAGCAAAGTAACCACAGCTCCCTCAGAGAGGGGAAGGTATCTGGCTAACTGAGAAGATACAGGACGATAAGACACCCAAAACTGTTTTCCCTCTTTTCAAGTCAAAGCAACCGATGGCAGAATTTGCCCTAAAAACTGAGGAGAGACAGCCATTACCTTAGAGAATGGTAAACTGTTCATTATCACCATTTTTGACTGCATGTGAGGAATCAGAGGGGTTGGATCTAAAACTTAGACGAAAGCAGGGACAAAGCACACAAACTGCAATTTAGATACTGGTCTCAAAAAGGCAGCACTAGAAGCCAGAGCCAGCTCAGGGCTTCTTCATGGCATGCCACTTAAGCTGGATTTTGCTGCTACAAAGTGAGAACAAAATTTTTCAAGGCAAGAGAAACAATTTCTCTTCTTTCCCAGACAAGCTAGAAACACACATATTACATTTTTTCCTCCTAATTAGATAGTTATGATGAAACCCTACAGTGTGGCTTGAAAACTCATTATACGGTTTCAAAAGTCAGGTTTGATGACTAGTATTTTAACTCTATCTGTCCTTTCTGTCAACTTTCACACCAGTAAGAACACTTAAAAGTCAAGAACAACCAGTCACATGTGCAAGATGTTCACTGGGATTTCACTGCTTCCATAACTCACTCACCCTCACCTGAGTACCTGAAGTACCTGCCCTGAGTTTAGCATTTCTTTATGTACTTCCAAAAACTTCCAAAACATGCAGGAGGGGCTGAATTCGAAGAAGCCCTTTGCTTCTTCAGGGCTTGAAACTGCAGCAAGTAGCTTGTAGTAGAAATCCTTTAGAGCCCTTTCCACACAATGACTCACAAGTGCTATGAGAAAAGATTTATCCCCTTACTGAGCAACAGGCAAGGAGCAATCTGCAGGTTTTCAAAAGTCTTAATTATGCTTCTTAATTATGTGCAGTTTCTTTTCTGATTTCCATGTACAGATCATATTATAGATTAATTTTTCTGTTTCATGGCCAGAAAAGAGACACCTTGACACCTATCTATAAGGAGGATGACCAGTCATAAAAGGTAAACTGCTACACAAAAATGTATGAAAAGACACCTACACAGAAGACATGAAGCCTTAAGGAGGAAACCAGAACATCTGATGACAATACAACTACTGAAAGACAAAGGTGACTCCCATGTCGTTAATGAAGAGGTCTTCTGTCCTGCTAACTGCCCACAGAGCAGCAACTGAGCAAACTTCTGACCCTTTGGGTTTTTTGTGAGGATGTGCTTGAATACCTTAAATATATTAATAAAATCTCTTCAGGTTTTGAGCCCTTACACTAAGGTACATAACGTTTCGCAGAGAAGCAATGCACTGAGGATGCTGAAAAACACTTGGGCTACAAAAAGGAACAAAACATATCACTTAATCTTTTTGGGGAATGTAAGCCCACACAGCAAGGACCAGAGAAAAGACACATAACGGCAGGCAGCTGTTTGAAGTCTGTTGTCTCTGTATGGCTGAAATTTGGTAAGTCCCTGGGAGACAGAAGTTTTATTAAATCTTTCACTGCTGACCTCTGCGGCAGGTTCTCTGGAACTGACAGCGAACCAGGATACTCTACTGGCATTAACATTTCAAAAGGTACCTGGCACCTCTTCCCCAGCACAGCACAGAAGCATTAATTAGAGAGATAGCAGAAGATAAATGCGCATACAAAATGAGAGTCAGCCTCCATTTGACACTGAGTAACCTTTACCAAAAAGCATCCTCACTTTCATCAGGCTAACTCAAGGAAGTATTGTCCCATTTCTCCACGATTCAGCAGTACAATGTATGACCCTATTTGTTTTCTGGAACTTGTAATTTCAACATCATCGTACTGCAAAGTTTAATAGAAATTCTTTTAAGGTTAGTACTAACTGCAAAAGTGAAAGGTAGGCCTTAGGAGCTCCAAAGGAACCGGTAGAAAAGTGTTTAATATACTAGTTAGTGTCCCTGTCTTCAGTGGGATGGAGCACCACAGCTGGGTCAGGCTTCTGCAGCTGGCAGGGATCCTATGCTAATCCTCGTCCTGCCCTCCTCACAGCGTCACCACTCCTACAGATCCGAAGCACAAGTATGGATATTGTAGTCTGCAAAGCCTGCACATTTACCATTATGAACACATACAAGCAGTTCTCTCTTTCTCAAGTAAGAGAATAGGCATTCAAACAACCATTTTAGTGAGCAGAGCTGCAATTCAAATGCCTCTGATAAAGCTCTAATTAAAGAATAAAAACCTCTTTTATAAAATCTTGATGTATGGCTGAAAATAAGAAACAAAAAAAAGCTTCAGCTCTCCTGTAAACATAAATCTGCCTTCTGATCATAACCTGATGTACTCAGTTGAAACAGTTTTTCTATCAAGGTTTTATTTGTTCTGTGTTTGAAGAGATAAAGACTGAGGGACTGACAAAACACGTTCATCTAATGAAAAAGCATCTCTCTCCTGCTGTTACCTCCTATAAAACTTTTAAACTACTAAAATGAACAGGTAAGTTTATACCTACGTTCTGCACCTTAATAAGACACAAAAAGATGTCTGGTTGACAGTGACTTGCTGGACTTAGGTTTTTATTTCTTTCTGCTGTTCATTAGCGACCAAACCTACATGTAAGGAAACCTGTGGCAGAGCCACCCTGGCCACTATACGGGCCGTCTGCTTTCCCTTGCCTCTCCCAAGCACAAGGAAATGTGTTAATCTTGCTGTTAACATCTTCCTTTAGCTTTGCTGCAGTCAGATTGCTCCTCCTGGCAGCCAGCATAGCTTCAATGCCTGCCCCCCACCCCCCAAAGAAACGGGCTTTTTAGACACTGGCCATCACCACCACAGGGGAGCTCCCTGCACCTCCCGGGATGACCCAGCTGAAAAGGGGAAGAGCAATGACACAGCCATAGTATTCCATATAAGGGTAGGAAATGCTTCTTAGGAGGAAAAAAACCGGAATTTTGCACTGGCTAAAGTGTGCCAAACCCTGAAAGGCCCTTCTTGTTTCTCAGAGCTTCCTTGGTCCCCCAAAAGCACCAGCTCAGAAGGTACAGTCTTCTCCTGGCTTCAGCTACTGCCTGACACTGGAGTAACTCACCAGCAGCTAACTGAGCCAGGAGAACTTAAGAGAAACTGAAAATCTAGTTTATATTAATTATTTCACCATTTAGCCCTCAGCTGCTAAATATTAAAACCACAAAGCAGGCTGTCGCTTCTCCAACATTCTCTCATACCTGTGCAGTGGCTATTGAGGCCACGCTGTCCTCATTTGACCTACCAGTATTTCACTTGCAGCTTATTAAACTGATTTTACCAAGGAAATACTGATCCTAAGCACAACATACAACAGCTATCACAACAATCACAGTACTCTGTGCTGTTTTTCTCTCTGGTACACACTTAGAAGTCCTAACTCTTGAGAACGAACTAACAGCAAATACATCAAGGCAGCACATTTTTGTGAGAAAGCAAGGTCTGTGAACAAGACATCTACCACTGCAAAGCCTTTGCTATAGAACTCACTAACAAGCATCAGAAACGTGCATCCCACGCTAAAGTCCTTTCTAGGTGCCAGCCCTTCACACCTGCACACAGATGGCCTCACTGGGCACACGTGCGTGGCAGCTCTGTCCCCAGCGCAGGGAAGCTCCACATTGGCTCCCTGTGACAGCAGCACAGCCAGCAAGTCAGAACCCACAAGGAGTTCAATGCAAAACTCAGATTCAGAGGGAAACTGATACTTATATTCAGACTTTGTAGCTCAGAAGAGGCTGTAAAATTCATTTGTTACTTTTACCTCATTTAAAATTGAACAGGTTTCCAAATAATCTTTACTAAAAAAAAAAAAAAAAAAAGTAAAAAAGAAAACCACAAAAAAACCCACAAAAACCCAAACACCAAGAAAGTGCAAGAATGGCCAAAAGAAATCAAAAGGACACTGTGAAGGGTCTCCAAGGCTACAAAGAGAACTGGGTTGACTGAAGTGTATATAAACCTGAGCGAGTGTTAAAACAGCTCAGAGATGGGCAGCAGAGTAGTTATGGTAGCAGTGGCTAGGCTTGTTTCCTGGACAATACCAGCTTCAGCTACAACGGCCTTAGCTGTGTTCGAGAAACCTCTGTGTGTGTGTGCACCCACCTCCTGAGCCCATCCTCCAGGCTAGGGTGCTATAGTGTGTTTTCAGTAAAGCAAGTAGGTACGTGCCACAACCGCTATTAAGTTGCGGTGGGTTGATGCGGGCTGGGTGCCCGGTGCAGCCGAAGCTGCTGGAGCGCTCCCCTGCACAGCTGGGCGGGGGGAGAAAATATAACCCAAAGCCTGTGGGTCGGGGTAAGGGCAGGGAGATCGCTCAGGAATCACCATCACGGGCAAAACAGACTCGACTTGGGGAAAAAGAGTTTGATCTACTACCACTCAAATCAGGGCAGGGAAATGACAACTAAAATGAAATCAGAAAGACACCTTCCCCCCACCCCTCCCCCCTTCTTCCCAGGCTCAGCTTCACTCCCGGTTTCTCTCCCTCCTCCCTCCCTGGAGCAGCACGGGGGACAGGGACGGGCCAGCCCATCACACCTTCTCCCTGCCGCTCCCTCCTCACACCCTGCCCTGCCCCAGCCCCAGCCTGGGGTCCCTCCCAGGGGACACAGCTCCCCCCCAGGGGACACAGCTCCCCATGAGCTGCCCCAGCTGAGCCCTTCCCAGGGGCTGCAGCTCCCCATGAGCTGCCGCAGCGTGGGGCCCCCTCGGGCGCAGCCCCCCGGGCACAGCCGGGGTCCCCCCTGGGGGCACAGGCCCTGCCCCAGCCCGGGCTCCGCTCCTCAGGGGGCCGCAGGCCCTGCCCGGAGCTGGCCCATCGCGGGCTGCCCAGGGGTCACAGCCCCCTGCCCGGGCTGCAGGGGGGAAGCTGATCCCCCGGAGGCTCCCCGGAGGCTGGGGGGCTCTATGGGCCAGGGGAGCCTCTGCTGCGGTGCCTGGAGCCCCCCGGCCCCCTCCTGCCCTGCCCTGGGGGCTGCAGGGCTGCGCCTCACAGTCTGCTCCTCTCTCCCAGCTGCAAGTTGTCACAGATTCCCCAGCCCTTCTTAACTATGTCACCCCGAGGCGCTGCCCCCACGGCTGGGGGCTCAGCCCTGGCCAGGACACTGGTGGGCACGGGCTCCAAGGGGCACAGGGGAGCTTCCGGCATCTTCTCACAGAAGTCACCTCTGTAGCCCCCCTGCTACCAAACCCTTGCCAGGCAAGCCCACTGCATAAGCCCTTAACACCCAGCCGGTGATGGAAGCCATCTCCCAAACTCCTACAGCTCCAGCGGGCTGGTGGCATGCACTGCAGGGAGGGCTGGGGGGGAGCCTGAGTCAGCCCGCCGGGTTGTAGCTGCAGCACTTAGTTTACCGTCACTTCCCCATACAGGATTTACAGAGCACAAATGATAGCATTTAGGTAACCACCTACCTGACAGGTATCAAATACAGGCAGGTCAACGTATAGATTTACTGCTTTGACATTCATACATGGCAATCACAGAAAGAACCACACACATGACTGAGGCATGAGAAACATTGCAAACGTACACGTGATACTACAGAGTGCTCTGTCCTCAGTCTTTCTCCTCCCCGACCCTCCTTTCCCTTTTCTTGCCTATGTGGGTTATAAACCCTCTCAGACAGAAAATCCCTCATTCTGGGTAAGTAGCACATAGTCCAGAGTCCCTGTCTTGGGGTCTGTACAATTAATTTTCTATCAAGTAGAAGAGCTGAAAACAACCTTTTAATGTAAACTCTGGTGCTGGTGGTGCCCTGCTTATTATAAGAAATGCTTAACAATACAGGCCCCCCCCCCCATATCAACTGACATTACTATGATTAAAAAAATATTTATAAAGCCCTCAACTGCTATCCAACTATTATTGTCATTACCAGTTCCATTTAATCTTTTATTAAATTTCAACACACTAATTGACTTCTTTTATAGAATCAGAAATAGATCTGAAGGACACAGTTCTACCCATAAATAACACAAATGCAGTGATGAGCTCTTATTTAAAAGCCATTCCCTTTATATACGGTGATGGTAGCTGTTCTTGAGGGAAGACACTCAGAGGTCTGAGATCTCTGCTGCTGTGTGTAGCTGTTTACGGTACAGGAAGGGAGAGGAGAACTCTGAGCGGATGAAACATTGGAAATGCTCTAGAAGACTGGACACAGAGGAATTGAAAACCAGACACTCTGAATTTAGTGTGCATTGAGATGCTCTAGACCACCATAGGTGACATGATGTAGCGTAACCATCATTAGACATGTCAGTTAACTGAAGAGTGAAGTTCTGGCTGACAGTGTGGCCCATTCCTTCTATGTAAAATTCACTACTTGGTAATTATTATTTTTTTTCTCCACACCCACACATTTTAATACCAGCAGGTCATTAATTCCCAGGTTGATAAGTTTTTGAAAAATGTGTAAAGTTGGGAGGAATAGATCCGTCTGCCTGATAATGAGGTAAGGGACCCATATTTTACTGGAATGACACAGAAACTCTCACTGAAGTTACTTTTCCTAATTGTCCTCAGAGAGAAATGGAAAGTACTCCCGAAGATGATCAGAGAACTCCATTTCCCTGTAAGCAAACCCATCACCTAAATCCTAGGCTGTGAAATACCTGGTTAAGCTCAGATGCAAAACAAGCCTGCACAGCCAGTTACAGCCAGCCAGCTCGTAACTCACAGGAATTTGTACTTATGTGCCCAAAACAAGGCACAAAGATTTTGGACCGTTCCCCCCTCCAAACTCACCCCACACACTCCAGGACTTGCGGCACGCCTGCGCAAGGGAGCAATGGCTGCTGGGGCTCGTGCTGCAGCGCTTTGGGGGGGTCCCACCACCAGTGGTTTTTGCCAATGGCTCCCTAACATCCTAAACCACCCCCTCTCTTACCTAGGTCCGTGACAGAGAAGGGGGGGCGGTGCACAAAGTCCCCCTGCAGAGCTGCGGGGGAGGGGCCCAGCTGGGTCCCAGGCTCGGGAAGGGCGGCTGCAGCATCCATGAGCTGCGGGATAGAAGAGCAACAATTTCTTTTCAGTTGTACTCCCGGCTGGTGTCATTACCTGGAAAGGCTGATGTAAGGTAAAAGGAGCCTCAACTTTTACAGAATTTTTTAAAACGCAGGTTCCTGGATTTGTGCCCACCCTTTGTCTAGCCCAAGGATGAGTATGTATGAGCAGATTTCTCCATCTCTTTCTTTCACAAGGTGGGAAAAACAGTTTACAAAGGCAGTTTTCAGATAAACCAAAAAAAATAAATAATGAAAATTACTTCTAAAACACAGAAGTAAGGAACGAAAACTACAGCCTACTGGTAACCCATGTGTTTGTCCTCTGGATTCCTATAATATGTTCAGAGTTAAAATTATCCACTCTCCAGGGATAAGACTGGAGCAAGCCAGTGCATGAACGTCCAAATCAGCTGATTTACAAGGGGGAGAGGGAAGGGAATAAAGCAAAAAACCCCGACATTTGGATTGACAACTTGTCTGTGGCCCTGTGCCAAGATCCTGCCTAATACACTTGGAACATGCTGAAATATTAAACCCCAGAAGCACAAGAACTAAAAGGGAAATTTTGATGAGCTCTTAAATGGGGTCACGCACGCGCCTGTATTTCTGCTGGCGCTATTGGAAGGACTCAAAGCTTGCCACTGCTTTTCCAGTGTGAATGTGGCAAAGAAAACACTTTCCACTCTGATTAAAAATGAGATCCCGCAGAACGGGGAAGGCATCACCCTCCTGATGAAAGCCCTCTTCAGCATGTCGGGAATGCTATTAGAGTTCTTGAAACCAGTCCCGAGGTGTATTATGATCACATATATGCATGACAGCGCTGACCACTTAATCCCCCTTCTGTCATAGGCAAGTTGGAGAATAAAAATTACATGGACACCCAAGGGTATTTTATAATAGAATACTAAATAAAATAATAAATTTGCAGATTATTTTGGCTTTGCCTCGTGGTACTGCATTATATACCAAATATTCGTGGCCTCTCAACTCATTACTATTTAATTACAACGCAATACCTTTCTTTCAGACTTAATTAACCTTTGAAAGGAGTTTGTGACCTTGGGACCCTCCTGTAACACTTGCAACATGCTGCTAGAATATTGCTTTGCCGGGAAGCACTTCCTTTAATGCTTAGATTTAATGAAATGCATGGGTTTTTATGGGGAACACACAAAATACAAGAACCCTGCATGTGGTCACTTAATGAACAAGAACTAAAGCATATAAATTACAATCATCAATTGATACTAGATTAACATTAAAACATGCTGCAAGGGTTTCCCCAGAGGACAGGCTCATTACAGTAAACATGATCATGGACACTCTTCCCTATTGCTTCCACTGCAGGGCAGAGAAGAGGGAGTAAGGAAACGAGGAGGGATTTGCCCATGTAATTCCAATTTGTTTAAGCCAGCAGAAGCTTAAGTACCCCACCAAGCCCAAGGACAGTGTAGCACAGTTCCAGCTCCTGTCTTTGTCAGAAATTGGTGTTCAATCTGAAACGCTTTGACTCTAAAGAAAGTCAGAGAGCAGTAACCTTTTCACAAGACGAGGGGCAGAACCACAGCCCGTACAGCTGCTTTCATTGCTTTGCTGCAAAGCTTGGAATGATGGATCAATGTTGGCCCCTTGGTGCCGATCAGAGCAGATGCTTGCAGAGGGGGTGTGGGTTCAGTAACTCACTTGCTAGCAGTGTTAACTCTTCAAAACGGATTCTTCACCATCCTAAGAATTCCCTCCGGGAGCTGACACCCCCATCAATCCACGCATGTTCCTCACACGATTCCCTCCTGTACAAAACCATCCCAAAATCACATTATGCATGTTTCCCCCCTCCCCCTAAAATTAAAAGCATCAGAAAAAAAAGGCATGCTGACACTCGCATCTGTCACTTTCTTCATTACAAGTATTTGTTGTCAGATCTTACAGATGATGTTTTAACAAAAAAAAAAATGGCACTGAGTTGTTTACTGACTCTTTTTCAGTTGTATTTTTGGGACAGTCTGTCTTTCTCTTACCACTCAAAATACTTTAATGCACACAATTCCAATCTGATCTGTCACCAGCATTTAACATGCCTGCTGCAGCTTATAAAATTAGAAAACATCAATCCTCCCACAGATACTGCTGGAACTTGCAGAGTCAAATCACATTCTTTTGTCTTTACTACTACAGAGCCTGCTTTCCTTCTTTCTTGTGACAGAGTAACAGTTGCTCCACTGGAGTTATTAGATTGGTTTATTCCAGAAACTTTTCTCTTTTTCTGCTTTGGGGTCAAAAACAATTTCACTCCCTTCACATCCTTTTCCTTGTATCCTGTTTTTCTCCCTCCCAATTTTTGCCTTTTTTAGATTATGCCTGTGCCAACTTTCACCGAACCTATTCAGCTTTCCTGAACACCGAGGCAAAAGTCCCGCTGGCACAGAAGCAGCGACAGCCCAAGTTCTGTGTACCAGCGCAGAAAGGCTGTATGATTTCAAGCCCTTGCAGAGTGACTTCGCTTCTGCACAGAGGGGGTGACAACCATAGGCACTGCTCCCCACACTGGCCCACAGCTGGATGACCAGCACCCTGAATGAGGGCACTGGACTTGTAACACGCACCAATTGCAAAGGGGTGTGTGTGGAATAAATCACTCTACTGTTCACTCACTTATTTATAAAAACAACAAAAGTGTGTGTGTGTGGGGAGCCTACCTACAAATCCTGCTACCCTCATACTAAATATTGTGAGCTACGCCTGTATGCCACTCTCTTTTGTGCTGAACAAAAAGAGGTGACATTTTTTTAATCCACTTTTAACCACTGCCATTGCTACCCACTCTGTCAGGTTTTTGTACATCAAGAGCTCTAAAAATATACCTTTGCTAACCTGCTGATGCTTATCAAGCTTCTTCACTAGCATCATATGAGCTCTCTCCACACTAATGAGTTAATCCACTGCCTTCACTTAGACAGTCATTCTTCTTTATATAGAACGCTTATAATGAATAAATGAAGGGGAACAGCTATATGATTATTTACTGCTTCTATTCTTTTCCATATGCCAGGCACCTTTTACATGGAGATTAAAATACTTAAAGACACACTGTAGGAAATACAGAGCAAACTGCCATGTGTATTCTGTCTGATCCACAACATCTTACCTACACGTTCCCTTTAGCCACATGATGTGATACCCTGAATGGGCCACTCAGCTTACTTTCAAAAAGAAACAAGAAACTTATTCCAGCTGGAGTTTCTTAATAACCAGGGAAAGCCAGGCAGTTTGAGAGTCAAGCAGCTCGCGTAGGTGGGATATCCCTCAAGAGTTACTAGTCCAAGAACAAGTTATTGCTGTAGCATGAATTTCATTCCGGGTGTTACTGCTTCCAAAGACTATTCTAAATATTTTGATCACTGCGTGGGCACCGCAGAGTAATCCCAAACACAATAGGCAGTAACAATTTCCAACTATTGCCAATGCTGGCTTCAAATCTGAAATCAGGGTAATAGATGCTCAAACACTATTTACACAGCTAGAAGCTGTTGAGGGTTTTTTGTTTGTTTGTTAACCACAAGGGATAAAAATGGATTACATCCCTGTCTCTGGAAGACTTGGGTACTGACAAAGTTGCAGTGAGAGTCTCACTCTTGCTCCTCCCGTTTCACAGGCTGTTGGAACAGTACCAGGTTGCTGGCAACATAAGACCCAGCTGTGGCAGTTTCCCTGCTTGTACTCACCATGGAGAAGTGATGCATCACGTAAGTCATTAATTATATTGCAAGAATTCAGGGCTACGTATGGAGAGAGTGTAATTGCTTAGCCATCTAGAGGTTAATCCCTTCCCAATTAAGTCAACAGAAGATCCTGAATCTGTACAAAAGGTGATTTGGGTCACTATTTGGCAAGCACAGGCCTTATCTATTCCTGTGTTGTGTTGTGACATTGAAGAAGAAAAACTAAGTAACACAAAAAAGAAATAAAAAAGAAAGAAAAAAAAAAGTCTGTGTTAAAAGCTCTGCCAAAGTTACTGTGAACGAGTTGCAGTCTCCCATTCACCGCGTGCGTTTCAAAATCCAAAAAAACCCCAAAACCTAATTTCTAGCAGAATCTGCAGGTAGTGTGCCCACAGAGACAGATGGTTTGCTTTTTTGCTCTCTAGAATAAAATACAAATTTAAACAACGCTGAGTTGTATTCATTCTCAAGTTTTCTTTGTTTGACTTTTTTATTTTGCAGTCAACTTAGTTCAATATTCATTGCTACTCAAAGGCATAAACCAGGACATCAGCCAAACCCCACTAAAAGCTGTGAGTTTTTTACTTGAATGCATCTCTTCCTTGGTCCATTTTCAATACTTTATACAGTTACATGCATATGTACCTATTTGAGCTAAAAAGAATTACTGTGGGACAAATATATCTTTATTCTGAATTTGTTCATGATCAGACTGTCTCACACCAGACAGGTAATTTGATGGTATTCTGAAACTGTCATCTAACCCTTCATCTACTGCTCTGTTCTCTTTCTTATCTCTCCAAAGTTCACTCTTCTAGGCGTATCTGTGCAGTGCTGATCTATTCTCAGGGTGCTTATGTGTACACAAGTGCTTACAAAAAGATAAGTGAGATGGAAAGTATTTGCAAGTAGAGGCATTGCCAATGGCATACAGAACAAGCTCACTCTGGTATCAGAAACCATTCTATTACCTTAGCGCGTGCCTCAGTCCAACCACTCTCCATTTCTTAGCTGAGCTAACGAGCTAGAGCTGAATGAGATACTGATACTGGTCCAGAGTTCTCCAGAGACCCCAGAATCAGTTTGCAGGTAAACTCTAGACTTGCTTGTACAGAATGTCTCACACAGGCAGAGAAGCATCATAAGACAAGCCCAGTGGACCTTCACTGATATCCATTTAGGACCCTCTGTAACCTTGGATCCAACCTACCTTACCAGTTTCACATCCTAACACATGATCAGATGTCATTCTACCCAGTTTTTTGGGATGGGTAGGCAAGATATTTCTGTGCAGCTTATGCCATTTCCAGCTGCCCTCTGTATTTTCACTTGTTACCCCAAAAGATCTTTCTTCCCTTGCCCAAAATGTTCTGCAACTTTAGAATTTTCTACATTTCTTTATAACTGACATTCACTATGGTTTTCAGGTACATTGCCTAATACTCTTTGAGAATAAAGTCTGTATGCAAGATGGAGACAGAAAAGTATCTCTTTTTTTAAAAATACAACCACATAAAGGCATTTTCTCCCCCGTTTTGCAAAAATAAAACCCAGAGTGATACCTAAATAAGGTAGGTAGTATGTTGCTTGTAGAGGAGTGTGCACACCCAGGAGTGTGATTTTTATATGAACAATGAGTTGAAGCAGAAGATTTCAGTTTCTCTGAATATAAATGTATCCAAAAGCAGCTTTGGAGGTACCACTGTACACCTTATCCACATGCTTGTGCAAATTATTTCTGGAAGCAGAACAAAACTGGCTCTACCATGTTTCAGGGCTCTAACTTTTTACCAAGGACTAATCCTTGTGTCTTCAATTTGTAGAGCTGCTTGGCAACTTCACCTAGTCCAACTGATTCATTGATGCTCAACCCTTCATGTGGATGGCTTTGCAACTGGTTTTGCAGTTTTCGCTCCGTGGCTTATCCTTGTCAGAAGAGGCACAAAGTACTCATCACTTGGCCGTAAAGAGTTAATTTATTAACTGCTCTAATTTATCAACTGTAACAAGTAGCCTTGGTGGTAGTTTGAGAATGCAGTTCATTGTTCTTGATAGCATTTTCTGTGAAAACAACTGTGGCACAAAACGTTTTAAAATGAAAAGCTGTAAGAGCCCACTTGTAAAATGGAAACACTCTTGGAATAAAATTAGATTTAAAAACAAATCTTAGCAGAAGAACTAGGAAAAATAGTTTAAAGATAAATGGATTTATATTTTAAAGTTTTACTTCTCATTATATTCTATAATGCACAGTCTCCCATTCACAAGCTACTGGCTTCACTACCACTAAATTTAAACAGATTTGAAGTACACAATCATCTGTTCTCAAAATAAAGGTGCCCATTTGAATGCAAATTGTTAAAAGTCAGAAATTCTGGCTTTCACATCGTTATAAAAAGACAGCAGAGTTTACTGAAGAAAGAGAATAAGAAAGAAAACCAAGAAATAAACATCCAGAAGATGTTTACGCTCCAACAATCACTAATAAGTTTACTGAAAGAACATTTTAGAGACAGCAAAACCTAATCTGAATAATTTATCTATGGGTGTTATTTGTGTTCCATCGCATTAAGTAATATTGTGTAATTTGAAGTCACCTGGAAGGGACTATACCCACTCTCTCCAGGAATTTTCTAGACTGTGAAAAAAAGCAGCCAAAAAGGTGAACAGGTACTAGTTATCCTTCCCTAAATCTCTGTGAAGGGCAACAGTTCAGATCAGTCAACTTCAAGGTTAGTTATTAACATACGTTCATTTTAAGGCATCGATAGCACATGTATTTCTGTGCTCCCAGACTGAACACTGAACTTGACATACTGCGTCTTAACAGAGCTTCTTTCAAACCTAAGATCACGATCGCTCTTGTCACGTTCAATGCAAAGTTGGTATTTTAAATTACAAATGACGAGTACGATTGCAGCAAAGTCCCACGCTGGTTTGGGACTTGGAAAAACTTTCTGGGTTTGCTTTGTTTCAGCCACAGGAAAACTGCCACCTCCTCCACCTCCCCGGCCCACCCCAAATGCTTGTAAAAAGTACTGCTCCATAAAAGCAAGCATTGCCTGCCTAATCCTTCATTTCTATTGATATTCAGAGATCCAAAAGAAACACAGGCAGGCATTTCACCCCAATACTACACACAGAGCCAGCCTTCCCTGGATCCCAAGAATTACTCCTTAGGCACAATGAACCAAAACACTATAAAGTGCAGAGTGCTCTCAGGCCAGCTCAGGACTCTTTCCCAAGCTGCTTTTTCCAGCTGTGACTCAATGCACAGATATTTTATCACTACAAAGTCCTAACTTCCAGCATCGGGGTGGCCATAAATGATTTTACCATGTCATAAAGCTAGAAATCACCCAGATGGCGATGACATTCCTCCACTTACAGTACACCAGGGGCACAGACACAGCTATTTGAAGAAGCAGCTGAAACAATACAAACCCTCTGATTGAGAGACCTGGGATTAACTGAAAGAGTCCCTATATTCTCCTTTCCTCAGCCACTTTTTTTTTTTCTCCTGGTTTTTTTTCCAGAATTACTGTTCTGGACAAACTGTGACCCTTTATTTTCCTGGTTGGCAATTATAACTTGGCTTATGGTGCTCTTGCTGGGGCAGCACAGTTTTATGGGCAGAGCACCTCACTGGCAGCCAGGAGACCTGGCTTCTAAGTCAAACTGTCCATCTGGTTTGTATTTGCTTATCACTCTGTCTCACCAGACTTTTATCCGGGTCCTTCCCATCTACTCTTTAACATGATTAGGATCATTCCAGAAAAGCTGAGTCTCACACTTACGTCTGTGGAGCTAAAACAACAGGGTCTTAATGCTGTCTTTGAATGTCTTGAGGTATCAAACAAACAAACAAACCAAAAAAAGGTAAAAAAAAAAAAGAAATTCTGTGGATTTACACTAAAACGTGCAGGTACCTGGAGCATGCATGGAGATCAAGTCTGCCTCAACCTAGGACCTACTACTCCTTATTAAATACCAATTCCAGGAGGAATGATAGCTGGCCCTTTTATAGCCACAGCTCTTAGCAAGGAAATATCAGAAA
The DNA here is from genome assembly GCF_023634155.1 of Falco peregrinus. Taxonomy (NCBI): domain Eukaryota; kingdom Metazoa; phylum Chordata; class Aves; order Falconiformes; family Falconidae; genus Falco; species Falco peregrinus. The sequence continues at coordinate 29,669,083 of NC_073725.1, read as the reverse complement.
ACCATGAGACCACACGAACAAGAACAGCATTTGAGCCCTTCTTAAGGGCTATTTGCCCCCATGTTAAAGGTGACTAACTGAGAATCTCAGATGATTTGGTAACTCATTGGATGACTTTGAACAAACTGGGAACAAAACAAGTGTCTTGATTCCTAGCTCTCCACTTTAACCAGCAGACAACACTCACACTCCTCCTCTGGATGAAACCTGGTGTATGTACCTCTGCCGCTTCTGAAGCGCATCCAGAAGTTCTGCCTAAGAGGGCTTTTCTTTTTCACTCTTCTCCCGTAAAGCATGGTCCTGTACTAAGGCAGTAACTTACTCTCAGTGTCTCCTGAAATAAAAGCAGCAAGGTACATCTGCATATATGCACACAGGTGTACCTCAGCCATTTCATAGCTTCTGTAAGAGTATGAGACTAAGCCTTCTTTCCAAGAGAGCTCTGACCTTCAGGAGTCAGAACAACAGACCACACTGTCACCTCCCATCATTATTAGTTCTAAATATTACTATTATTCTACAATTTCCATCTTGACTAGCAAAAGCAACGTAAATTCAACATAAAGAGCAACTTAACTAAATTCTGCTAATATTTATAAGCCCATTTATCTTTTTTTAAAAAAAATAGATTATGATCTGCTGTTTGTTTTCAGGTTGAGGTGATGTTGGAAAAGCCCATGTCCATTTTCTCTTATGGTTTATGGAATACAGTAGTAACTACAATTAGAAGCACCTCCAACCAAACCCAGCTGTAAAATAGCTTTTGCAGCTGGTTTCTGGCGTCTCCTTCAAAATGTATCTCCGCTTTGTGTGATCTGCAAAGCACAGTACTTCTACACCTCCTAAAATTCTCAAGTGAATCCGAACCATGGCTATGTAACTCCAAGATTTTTTCCTTTATAGCAACTGATGACTAACTATGCTGATGACTAAGCAGAAACAAAGCACTATAGTGACTTAGCCAATAACTCCAGAACAATACATAGTCCTGGTCCGCCTTTATATTGCTCTTTAATATCAAGAAGAACCTGGCAGTAAAAAAAAAAACCAACAAAAAACCCAAAAAACCCCACCAATGATTTTCACCCCTTGTCATTTCTGGGAGTGTTGATTCAGAGACCAAACAAGCTGGATATGCCTAGCGATGTTATTGCTCTAGTACTTCCAGGGAACACTGCCCAACAGGGGAGGCTAATTGTGGTTGAAATTGAGGACTGAATCTATGAATATCTCTTGATATTCAGCTCACCATAGTTTCTGAAAAAAAAAACTTTGAATTATATTTACAGTGCATAGTTACCGGAATAAAAATGTATTTGAAAATGTAATCTAGTGAATGTAATTAATTGAAGAAATAAATTAAAAAAGCCAAAAACTAGATGACCTTAATGTACCTTGAGAATTTCCCATCTGTACTACTGAAACAAACACCTTATGCAACTCCAAATCGATTCATCTTTTCAAACACTGAGAGATAAGTTGTTCTGGTTTCTTGAAATTTGTTGGTGCCTGGCTATTTTCTAAAGTAAAGTAGGATTTAAAAATGGACCACAAGTCAGGTATTTCCTAAAGGAGCCAACTGTGGGTAAGGATGGGTTTTCTGAACAGTCCTGCAGAATTTATTAGGATAAACTCAAGATCTTGATTTTGATCTTTAAACACTGCTACAATTTTTAGGTCAGGCAAAAACGTCTGATGTAAAAGATTTCCTTAAGCCATCTGACAAATAAAGTACTGCCTCAGCTTTCAACCTTCTTGGCTTTCAGACTGTAATCCCTCAATTCAAAGAACTCTTCACCACCAGCAGCACTGAGAAAGCCATTTCAAATAGCTTTGACCACACAGTTTCAGAAGCCAATTATTTTTTTTTAAACGTTACTGAAACATATCCTTATATCAACATTAATAAAGCAAAAACTTCACATGTATAACTATCTGACATCCTCCCCAAAATGTATAATGAACTGATTTTAAAGACACGGAAAGACCACTGTACTCTTCCGGTATAACTCTACACTCAGAAAATCTCATTCAATGTTTTTCTGCATCAGTGCTCTAAATTTTTCCTGAATATAAGATGGCTTAAAAACAATATCTCGTTTAATCTGAAGAGTTCAAGCAAAGAATTCCTCTCAACCCTACATTAAGCTACATCAATGGCTAATTACCTTCATAAGTACCCTATTTCTAATCCAATATGGAACACAGTGAAGTATATATTAATTTCTCACTCTATAATCCTATTAGGGACCCACTTTTCCATGAGTAGAAGGTTATTCAGGAAATAAGACAAATGATCTCATTTTACATATGGGTATTGCTAGGTGTTGCCCCACTGTTTCTTTTTTGATGATCCTGACAATGCAGACAGTGGTTTCTAAGATTATAACTTACACTGAATTTGCCTAAAGAGCCAACTGAAGTAGCCAACAAAAGGAAGAAAGGACAGCTGGTGCATTAGCCCTAATAACCCTCACTAATTGCCAGAAGGCTCACATGAAGACATCAAAATATACAGACAGCTCCACTATGAGTTATCTTTCCATCTTTCACGCAAGCAAATATGTGACTATTTCTCCTCGTGGAAGTTACACTAGCTTAGTCTTCCTGCTCAGAGGTTAAGCCTATTGCTTCCTTTTCAAACCTCTGAGGCAAAACAAAGCCCTGGAGAATGCATGCAGCATGAGGAAAACCATGATGAGTTAGAGACCTGTGTGCAGTTGCAGAGCTACAATCGTGTTGGCATCGCGGAAAGATGGATGGAATCTTGCAATGAGAGGATGAAGGCTCTTTAGGAGGGAAAGGCTGGGAAGATGGACTGAGAAGGAGTTGCCTGTTATGTTGTGAGCAGCTGGAACACATGGAGCTCTGCCTGGGGGTGGATTAAATTAGGCAAGCTAAAGCCCAAATAGAGCTAAATCCAGCCAGGGATGTCAAAGACAACATGAAGGGCTTCGATATGTGTATAGGTGACAACAAGAAGACTTAAAAATATGTGGGTGCACTGCTTAATAAGACAGGGGGCCTGGCTACCCAGAGCATGGAAGAGGCTGAGGCACCAAATGCCACCTTTGCCTCAGGCTTTGCTCGCCAGACCAGCCCTCAGGATTCCCAGGTACCACAGACCAGGGCAAAGAGTGCAGCAAGGAAAATGTATTCTTGGTGGTAAAGAACTGGGTCAGGGAACACTTAAGCAAAATGGACACACAGAAGTCCATGCACCCAGACGGGATGCAGACACAGGTGCTGAAGGAGGTGGCTGATGTCATTGCAAGGCCACCCTTGATAATCTTTGATCAATCTTGGTGACTGGCAGAAGGGCCTGAAGACTGGAGGAAAACAAGTGTCATTCCTGTCTTCAGGAAGTGCAAGAAGGAAGGCTCAGAGAACTACAGGCTGCTCAGCCTCACCTCAGTCCCTGGGAAGGTGATGGAACAGCTCACCCTGGGAACCATTTCCAGGCACGTGAAGTACAAGAAACTCCTCAGGAGTAGTCAGCACTGAAAAGTTTGTGATATGTCTAAATTTATTCGTTGCTACTTACAGGTACAAAACTCAGTAAGCGTAAGCTCTAAAATCTGTACAATTAAGACTCCTATTTTCCACTTCAGCTTTTCAACACAGACTAGGACACAGAAGGGTTTGTTAAATCCAAGTTATAGTAGTAACATCACTTTGTACAACCAATACCCTCGATTCATTCTGACTAAACAGCTTATTTAAATCCTTGGGGGGGGGGGGGGGGGGGGGCGGGGGGGGAGGGGGGGAAACAGTGTCGCCGAAAGACAAAATTAATGTAGCAATCTGTATTCCTAAATATAAGTTGCTTTGAAGACTTTTTTGAGGTCTGTGCTTGAAATTTAGCAGCTACGTCAACCAGAAACATTTACAAAATTTGTTTCTGATGTTCAAACACAGAATCAGAGCTTCTTGGATGCCTCTGCATGCCCAGTTCAGAGGAGAATTACACAGCAGCAGCTACATTTTTGTGCATCACCCAAGTTCACCTCATGGATGTTTTATACATAGAAAATGCTACACGAATATACACCACCATTTTTCAGTTTCACTGCTACTCCTCCACTTTATGCAGCTCACAGAAAGAAACTAGAAAGGTAGTGACAGTGATGTTCTTAGTAACTGTAGGCAACCCACCTCCTGTCATACAGTAAGTCTGATATACTGAAATACTAAACAGAACCCCAGAAACCCGGTGGTTTTTTTATGAAAGGATTATCCTCCTTCTTGTAGAGCTCACTGCTCTCCTCTTTAGCCTGAAACTCTTAATGCTGCAAAACCTGGGTACACGATGGATTTGACCTCTCTCTGGAAAATAGCATCTGAGACACAAGGACTAATGATTGTTTTTACAAGTGCCAATACAATGATAGTTTTCGATGTATCTTCACCTTCATATACCCCAAAGCCAGTGACACACAGGTTAATCGATGCCTTAAGATTTAATCAGAAAGTGTTGAGAAAGAAGTTGCCGTAGTGTGATACAGATAAGCAACACCTAACTGTGAAGTGGGTAACAGTGCTTGATAGTGATTCAAGGAAATATATAACAGGATAGGCAAGGCAGACAGAACGAGGCAAAGCAAAAAAATCCCATAAAGATCAGTAACTCACCTTTAACTCTGATTAGCTGCAAATGTTTAGCAATCAAGAATGGTTCAGCAATCCTTATTTCTAAGTGGGAACTGATGTTAACAAAGGAAAACCACAGTCTTAAGAAAAATAACCTTTCAGGGCTGTAGAGCCAGGGAAAGAAAAGCAACAGGTCACGGGAGTCCATCCCGTCTGCCCTGCTGCCTTTCCCAACACTCAGAGTTCCCAAGGACAGGCCTCCCAAAGGAAAAGTTATCCTGCCCTTTTGGTTACTCTTCCTACCCCTACTGCTCTAGAAGGCAATTTGTTTTAATGAAAAAATATGAAAAAGCAATGAAAAAAATAAATAAATTACAATTTCTCCTTATTACTAGTTACAAAAATGATGGGTTTTCTTGGGTTTGATTGTTTTTAAACAAGAATAACTGCAATTCAGATTTGTTGAGCTAGTTGTCACAAAAACTTATGGGAAAACCAACCAAACACATCATAAAAATGGCACCACACAGATGAAGACATACAACATCTTACATACATTAAACTCATCAACTGAGGTCATGTTGCTAAACCAGCCTGAGCAGTACCATAGGGAGGAAGGTGAGAGCTTCCTTTGCTTAATGGGAACACGTGAACCACTCAGGCACACAAATAAGTCAAGAAACTGATGGAGGCAGGAGATGGGCCCCCCTGAACCTGCTCTTGCTGCTTTTCATTCAACAGCATAGGTCGACTGAACACGAGAAGCAAGTTAAAGAAGTGCTCGGCACTGGGTAAGTCTCCTGTAGAGCATCTTGCCAGCTTCAGCCACAGCACTTTAAGATACAGTTTGGAACTAAACGAAGAGAGGTCAATAAGAGCAATAAGAAAAGACGACCAATAAGAAAGAACAAACAAGCTGGGCGTATTTTAGCCTAAAGCTGAGGAAGCTGGATGTGATGGGCTTCCTCCCTTTAAGAGCCAGCTAACGAGGTATGCATAAAGTATGGTTTGTCTCCACTTTAAAGCAGAGGAAAAGAAGGATGGATTTCTTGAAGTCATTTCCAGAACTATGTTTTTCTAGGATTTGGAAATAGACCCTTCAAAAGAGCAACAACTACTTCACTTGTCTCCAAAGGAAGACACCCCTGTAACAGTCCCCTGTTCCAAGCTGTCCTTTCCCCAGAATGGTATTTATTCCCATTCTGTAAGACTTTTCACACACTTTGGTGTCACTGAGAATCAAGCCCAAAATATCAATCAAGTTCTTTATTTCTAGAAAGACTGTAACATCCAAGAGATATAAATAAAGGATTATAGTTTTTACATTTTGATACAACACAACTAGATATCAGGGCTTTGAATAAAATAGAGTTTAAAACAGAAGGTTAAGACAGCATTAAAAAATGATTAGCATATCAGTAGAGTCTGAGCAGACAGCTCTTTAATAACACTGGACAGGGAATTTAAGGGAAAATACTTCAGAGAAGTAAATGAATATTCTTCCCAGCAGAATGATTTCTTTAAAGACAAAAATCAAAATTATGCAGGTCTTTTTTTTTTTTTTTTTTTTTTTTGTCAAACGAATCACTTTGAAGGTAAAATATACCTACCCAAAGCAATTAAGATAAGAAGAAGAAAGATAGAGAAAAAGAGTACTCCAAGGGCCAAGTATGTAAGACTGAAAGAACTATTCAGTCAATGTATAATCATCCAGTTTCCCCTGAATTATATTTATTTAATAAGAACATAAAGGTGTGCAGAAGAGATGAATGGGTTACAGGAGAAGGTAAAATGAAAGATGTAAAATGTTGTTCTCCAGGAAGCATCACTGTTATCAAAGAGAACTGCTTGCTGCAAATCAAACAGATTTCTGTTTGAATTCAAGATTAAGTTGTGAATGGCTCTGTGAGCAACTACTAGGAGAAGAGAAATAGAAGAGTACAGAGGGGATACTCCTAAAACAGTTAGTAGTGCCTGACAGACTCTAGTCTTGGTTTTAAGCAGTTGTAGATCTCAGCCATCAACCTTCTCACAGGTGACAAAGGAAGAAATTTTAAGTCAACTTGCACTTTAAGACTACAGTCTTCCTCTCCAACTTTGGTCTTTATTCTGAAGGGCAGGAGGAAACCAAGCTTCCCCTGGTCTCCATCATACACTTTGCCATGAGAGAAAACACAAAATATGTATCAGATTTCGATGTACAAACAAAACTATTCATAAGTTTCTAAGTTCTGCCAAATACCTGTCTCATTCCTTTCCCCTCAGAGTCAGCTTTATTAATTTATTTGCTTTTATTAAACTATCTCTTTATGAATTCTTGATCAAAACAACTGAAAATACTAAAGACAAGCAGAAAGGATCATTAGTAACAGATTACACAGCATTCCATGGTTCCGCTGCAAAAATGAGAAAGCACTTGAATGCAGTATTTTGCATCACAACCCCAGCTCAACAGTTCTGGGGCAGAAAACGGGTATTTTATGATTTCATGTGTCATTACAGAAAACAAGAACATATTCTCCTTTTAGTCATATTTCCTCACCTCGCATATACATTTATAGACACTTCTGTACTTGCCTTTGGTCACCAGTGACACCCTGATGCTAATATAGAAATAATTAAAAAAAGAAAAATAGACTTTTTATTTTATTACCCATCTCACTTCAGAAAGAAAACAGATTTCCTCTAAGGCCTCACAGGAAGAATGAAGAGGACATACTTTATTTCAGCTCCTGGTTAGAGGCATCAGATGTTCCTCCAGTCAACCCTTGCAAGGGTAACAGCAAGTTTTTTCAGAGGCTGCATCAAAGGCATGGATACATAAAATAAGACAGACTGAGAGCAGAGCTTTCAAGAGGAAAAAAGGCCAGTTGGCTTAAGAAAAAAATGTATTTCAGGCTACCTATGTGTTTTTAAACATTGTAGTTGGATAGGAAAATTAAAAGTAATGTAGGGAAAATTAATATGCTACCTGCCACAGTTTGTGAGGGTACTATACACAGAGCAGGCAGCTACCTCAGTAACAGAACAAACAGATCTTGTTCCTCCATGTTTTACTTTCATTGAGAAGAGATGACTTCAATGACTTGAAGTTTATTGTTCACATACCTGTCCTGGCTTCCTTCTGTGATGTGATAGAGCCGATTGGCACCTCCATCAGCACAAGCTCTCAGTGCAGCTGCAAGTAAAGAAACATAACATCAATTTATTGGCATTATAAACAAAACCCACAACCAGTTACTCCATTAATGACATTTCTGTGTAAATCCTGTTGTTCCTTGCAGCATAGGGCATAAACTTGAGATGTTATATGGCTTTTAGCTTCCTATACTTGACTATTTCCCTTGATTCTCTAAACAGACGTTTGAATTGGTTTTATCAAACCAGTGCCAATCTTCACCTGATCGTGCTACTGTCCTTTCCAAATAGCTTATTTCTGTCTATCCTAACCTTCTGACCAGTCATCTTAAACTATACATGGGGGGCAAGAATTCAAGCCCTGAAAAGGGCCCATCCTCCATGCACGGGCATCTACTTGTCTGAACAAGTGAGAACTTGCGCCTTAAACCTAACCATCTTCTCACCCAGGCAAAAAGTTCACGGTGGCAGCTCTATAATGATCGGCACAAAAACTAGGAGAAAAAAATATAGTTAGGTGTGACAATATGTTTTTTCCCTCCCCCTCCCCCCCGACACAAAAATGATACTACTACAATTCCTATGCTGTCCCACAGACTGTTTGAATGGGGTTAGGTCTTGGCTTTAAATCTTGAACTATTCTGGTACAAAAGGGAAGAACCACAATCATTTCCAGTGCTTCCACATAACTGGGGGACTGCAAAGGGCATGTGGCACTAATTCCAATTGATTTAAACAAGCACAGACACGCTGTTCTCTTGTGATGCCTTTGTTTATACAGACTAAAGTCAGAGAAAAGAGAGAAGTCTAATGCTATTATTACAAAATCAGACATAAATTGGTATATTTTATTCATAAGCATCCATATTAATCATCATTTAACTAACACACAGTTCTTTAATGAGATTTTTAAGCTATGATAAGCTATTAAAGATTGAAAATGACCGTCTTGTCTTAGTAGTCCCTATCAGTTTTGCTCAGAGATGCACAAGTCAGATAACTGCAGCACACGAGACAAAAGAAGCTGTTGCTTCTACACTGGAGCAGCGCATCCCTTCCAGGTCTGCAGGCAAAGCAGGACCAACAGGGCTGAAAGTCAGAGGATCAGGGAGGGAGGGCAGGGGATGACATGACAAAGAAAAGGCACAGACTGCTTTGCGAAAAAAAAGGTATAAACAATCAGATCAGGCACTTCCTGCTGCTGAGAATCCAATTTTCAGCTACAGCTGCTTTGCTTTGGTGTTTATTTCTTAGTCTGAACCACCTGTCAGCAGTGATACAAACCTACGTTTTTTCCCTTTTTGGCACTCATTAGCCAGGCAAGCCACCTCTCCCGCTAGCTTCGCCATCAACTTAGCCAGCCCATACAAACTGGGACAACAAAGCTCATCTCCATACCTGCTCTCATCTTTAAGTTATTCTTTCTTATTTGGCTACCGAACTCCCACCACAGGGAATGTTCTGTAGATGTATATCCAGCATGCAGTACCATGCGACCTCAGATGAGGCTTTTTGAGAAAAAAGGAAGCAAGCAGCGCAGCACAAAAGCTACCAGCTCATCACAGGGTAGATTTGGCTACAGCAGCTTTTTTCTTGCAGGTTGCAAGAACATGAAGGGCAGAACTAGCACTGCACTCAGTACCTCTTCTAGCCCTGCTCCTGCCCCCGTGACCCCCAGTTTCTCTTGCCCACAGTATCACAGGACCCACTATGGTAAGCCCTACCTTTCTCAGCCTTCTTGTGCAGGCCATGCTCTTCCCTCTCTCCTTATTCAACTTTGACGACTCCTTCCAGCCACCATCCAAACCCATATTAAATAGCCAAGGTCAAGCAAATCTGATCTGCACCAATCTTACTAGGTGAGATCATTTCTAATTTATGGCAGCTATAGGAAGCTTCCCACAGTGATTCACTGCTCAAGGCTCTTGCCAGGTTCCTCATCCATCCTGATGGATACAGACTCACAGAACAGTTCAGGTTGGAAGGAATTGTAAAGACGAGCTAGTTCCTACCCCCTGTCATGGGGGGGGGACACACCAGCCACCAGCCCAGGCTGCTCCCAACCCCGTCCAACCTGGCCTTGGGCACTGCCAGGGACGGGGCACCCACAGCTGCTCTGGGCAGCCTATGCTAGTACCTCACCACCCCCTCAATGAAGAACAACCACCTATTTTGCCACTGTGTTTGACTGGAAGCTTTTAATATCTCCTTGCACCTGAGGCTACAGCTGAAACCAGATTGATTTAATACCTTTCACCTGGGTGTATTTGTTAAGTTCTCTCAGGGCGTTCAGCTCGCACAGAAGTTAGTAATGGCCCATTGCAGGAACTCTGTGTAATTCCTCTGCTTAAATCCACTATCCTGTCCATCTGTTTACTTAGGAGATAGAAGGCATCTCAGCAAGGCCCAGGACCTAAGTGATTACAGAATCTCTTCTCTCCCCTTAAGCTACAAAATCTATTAATCCCTTGAGATGCTCTTTATAACGAAAATTGTAAGAAGGTTACAGAAAAATTCTTTTCTACCTTCAGGTACAAAACCTACGTAAAGGATGCTTCCTGGGCCAAAGGCAGCCCCAGCTTTTTCCTTCTGAGAAAAGTGATTTTTACATGTATTCCCGCACATTTCAAACATCTAAGTGCCCTATGACTTCTGGAGAGGGGGGGCGGGGAAAGAAGGTATTAGATACAGAAAAAGACAGTCTATTATCTGTCTCAATTACTTTAAGACAGCCAAACCCTTAACTATTGTCCATTAACTCAATCGACTTACCACAAGTGAAGTTTGGCCTTAGATCTCTTCACCTGATCTTATTATTTCAAAACATGACAAAAAAACCCCAAAATAAACTATTACAAAGCAAACCAGTCTTCAGTCAGTCCTGTACATGTAAAACTACCCTGATTCTCCCAAAGACCTGAAGATGGCAAAGTAACAGGTCTACAGCACTTGTATGCTGTTCATACATATCTGGGGCTACTATGTGAGATGTCAAGTCAAACTAGTTGCCTCACACAACTTCAATTTAAAGCTGTCCTCCACATAATTATTCTTAAAAATAATAATACAAAAAACCAAATTAGACTTCAGCAGCATTGCAAAGTTATTTAGAGAAACTATTTATGAGGTACTGATCCTTTACCAGCAAGTTAATAACTTACACTGGAATGAACCAAAGCCCCAGGTGCTTTAAGTAACTAGCAGATAATTAACTGATTGGCTGGAGGCCAGTAAATCATATTATTTCTACAGCTATGAACCAAGTCTTGCTTGATAAAAACTACTGATATATATTAGCTGGAAGAACATGTACCATCATTATCTGGAAGTGTTTAAGGAGATAGTCAGCAATTCTAAGCTTACAATTTAGATGGAAAATTCTCTATGAAAACATAATAGGAACTGATTTTATACAGTGCCTTTTATATTAGAGACAAAATTGCTTTACAAACAACAATTTGGCCAAGGTGCACCACGGCAACCATGTAGGCAAATCTAGAAGTCTCTAGGCACTTTGCAACAGTTCACACAAAACCTCTTTAATTATTTCTGCAGAAACTGAAGGACCTGAACAAGACTGGGGCTTTGTTTTGCTTGGCATTGTGAAAACAGAGATCTTATCCAAGAAGTTTACAATTTAAACAGATAAAAAACCCGAAGAAAACAAATGAAAAGGTGAAAAGTGACACTGAGGGATGAAGTGCTAATGGTCACACATGGGTCAAAGACAAGTTATCTTCCAGGGCGACCAAAATGGATGGTGGGGCTTGTAGAGAGAAAAATAACTTCAGTGGTCAGCCAAAGCACAGAAGGTCTTGCACACACCTTCTTTTCTGACCCAAAGGTTACTATCCTTTAATTGTAGACCCCTTAGATTTGCCAAGTGTGCTGTGTATGGAAGTACTCTCTAGCTTAGGTATGTCAGGAAGAACCAAGTCCGTAAAGATGTTATCTAGAGGCTTTTAGTATATCCTGCTGCTGTGAATGGAGCCAGACTAAGAAATGGTCGTCCAAGTAGCTCACTGAGCTCTGATGGGCCAGGAGGACCAATGCCTCCAGCAAAGATGCTGCGATACGCAGTTGGGAGCAGTAGCTTTTTCAACCAGCGCAACTGGTAGCAGAGCAGACCCCTGCCCTTGGCTACCCAGCTCAGCTGGAGAGCCCCAAGGTGCATTTCGAGGTTTTGCTATTCAAAACATGACTCTCAAGAGCACTGGGGTGCAACGGCACCGCGGCACTTGCTCAGTGTGCGAATCTGCGCTCCTTGGCATTACCGCAAATTACAGCCTTTCCAACCTGAACGTTCTGGGTTAAGCTCCGCTCTTCAGAAACATCTCCATTCGTCAAATTGCCACCTCTTCTATCTGTCGGATTCCTTTCTGATGTAACTCCAGTGTCATTCAGTGAACTAGGGAATGGAGACATAACTGAAAAATCAACTGTCTCATTGTGCTGCTTAGGGGAAGCGTACAGAATGGGGAACTCAGTGCCACGGCCAGTAACTGCTACCCAAGTTGTTGCAAGCAGCATACATTCAGTCCAGTAGTGTCTGAAATTACGGCAAGAGGAAATACCCTTCAGCTCCACCTACGCTGAGGAAGGGTTACATCAGAGGTATATTACCAGCCCATGCTGTCTCTGAAAGGGTTTCTCACAGGCAATATGAATGAAGAAACCAAGGCCTTTCCGAGGAATGTCCTTCAGTTGAAATGGTGTCTCTTCCACCACGCACCAGTGAACTATTTCCCTTTAGTGACCAAAGTTGAGAGGCCAATTTATTAGCGAATAGGTTTTTTCAAAAATTATTCTAACACAACAAAAATAATGCAAACAATTCACATTATATTTACATTTACTGTTTTGGTAAATATAAATAAGTTCCTGTCACTGTGAGACAAGATACGACCAGCATACCAGACACAAAAAGGAAGGTCTTGGCTCTGAACTAACTAGTCTGGAAGCAAGAATTTTATCATACCTTCAGTAGCACTGCAAATCCAGGCGAGGGAAAAGACTCTACAGAACAGATGTAACACTTGCAGACTAAATAAGATGAGGGCAGAAAAAGGGAATACATTTATACAAAGTACCAGTACCTGGGGAGAAAAGCATGACACTATTATTCCTGTTGTTATTTCTATTCTATTATTCCCTGCAACTAGCATTTAAAATATTTTTTCTTTTTTTCAAACAGATCTTGACATTAATCCATGCTTTTGCCTAAATTCAAATTTATGACATCTCCCCTTAAACTGCCTTAGTATATCCCCTCTGTTCCTTTTCTAATTTTACACAACTTCTTCTAGGTATGCAATCTGTTTCTGTCATTCATTTATTGATTCAGTAACTTGGTAACCATAATTAACCTGCCAGAATAATCTACGCATAAGAGAACCATGCTTAATTAATGTCTTGGAGCACTGGTAGTAATGTATATGTGATAATATATGGTAGATATGCAAAGAATTGCTTGGCTTGCTTGATACACTTGCCTAACACATTTTTGTCTTGGCATTAATAAAAAATATCAGTTACCAGCAACAAAATGCATAATCTGTATTTATGTGCTTTCTCTTTTCCTCCGTTGTCCTGCAGAAACGGCATAAACATATTTAACAAGCCCATGGCTTTTTATCGCTGCAGATTGCTAGCTAGGGGATCTATCTGCATCTCAGACCATTCCCTCCCACCCACGTGTTCCCACTTGTGTTATCAGGACTGTGTGCAACTGCTGTTATATGCCACGTACAGTGCACTGCAGACATCTCTTCTGGTCATCTGCAGCTCGGTTTTGCAAATCACCTCTCAGTCCCTAATATTTTTTTGCTTTGCAGGTGGACACCAGTCTCGCTAAGAGGTTTTTTAGGTATTGAAAATAGGTCTATCCTTAATTTGTCCAAAACTAAGAAGGCTTAGTTCCCGTCACTGGTATTTTAGATTTGCAGCAATGCACAGGGCTTTAAATAAGCAAAATTAAGAATGTCACCTGCTCTCAGGATATTCTGTGGTTCCAAATGAAATTGAAGAGATATACAGGTGCTTTCCAAGCTGCTGCTGTAGGTGCACATCCATGCTGCCATAATCAGCAGCAGCAAGAGCAGTCAGCCTTCCACAGTAGTACCTAGCACTTTCCAGGATTGAGCTTGTTCTTATGAATTTCACCCCAAATTCCTCTTTTTTTTCTCTCTTTTTTTTTCTGCCATTGGCAATTCACAATTTTTCATGCATACTTCCAGCCCAGGAACAAATTTTAGTTTTAGAAACACTGCAAAGAAAACAATGGTTCCTATTCTTAAATTGTCTGTGTACCCAAGAAAGGACCATCAGCTACAAATGTCTCATACATGACTTCTATGCCACCTGTTTCACACAAAGAACACAGAAGCTCAGTAGTCCTCAAGCAAATGGATCACCAACACTGGAGCTGGCAACCAGCTTCCATATGGACTGGATTATGGGTCCCAGATGAAAACTCCCATACAGCTAGTAAGGTAATTGTATGGTTCCTACAAAACTGCTGCACTTCTTTAATCACTCCACTCTGAGCTGTAAATGTCAGAGAGATCTCAGCTAAGCACAGGCAGGATTCATAAAGCAATTAAATATGAGAATACAAGGAAGGAACCAATGGGCTGATGAATTAGGAAAGGCTATTCTTTTCTCAGCACATTGAGTCAATATTGAGCAAAAGCCACAGAGATAACACATCTTTCTAAAAAGTTCACCCAGAAATGAAACACCAGGAAAATTAAACAGTATCTCCCATGGACAAAAGACTCTCCTGAATTTTAGCCAGATGTTAAATCACAGTGAAATAATGCAATCTTACTTGAAAACAAAATTTCTAAGAAAATGAAAATATTAATGCTTGCTTTGGGGGAAAAAAAGGAATAAAAATATAGATCAACTTTTTAAAGTAGAAATTCTTAAGTACCAAAAAACAGAGCTGCAAACAAAAAACCCCAGAGTATCAGTGAATGTAATATAAGTAATGCACCGTCAGAGACAGAGACAGGAAAGCAACTGTATTTTCACTAGACTGAGTTTCTGGACTGTCTTCAGGTACACTTCCATGCAGAGTTCATTACAGTGATTCATATTCAAGGCTGCTGGGTTTGGAGTAATCTCTTGTCAGGTGTTAGATTTAATATTCCTACAGCCCTCACTTAGGATATGATTTTCTCTTCTCTTTCCTGTCATTCTTCTCCCATTCTGTCAAACGCAGGAGTGCCGGCACTCACTGCGCTGCCTTGCGCCCGTTGCTGCGAGAGGCTGCACGAGCGGGAGCTGTGTCACAGTACAAACCAGGAGGAAGGAGCCCAAACATAAAACACAGTACTCGTGGCCTTCATTTTGACTAAAATCTAAGTGACCTTTTCATGACAAGGCTACGTGGCTTGATGCCACTGGGGGAAGAATCAGGAAGAAGTTTATTATTTTCCTTTCTACTTCTTTTTCTCTCTGTTTGAAAAATGACAGCTAAAGCAATAATGTAACATTTAATCAGCTTTTCTTTTTGCCCTGAGCACACATCTATTATTACTAGGTAACAGTCAAAAAGCACTGGCTAGGCAGACGGGGGGGGGGGGGGAAGGAAAAAAGGAAAAAATGCACTAAAGTGCACAATGTTAATCCTGACTTTTTTCCTGACAAACTATTTGTTTTAAATGACCTTAACAAATAATTTCTCAAGTGCTCACGGTTCAAACAAGGTGCTGAAACCTTGGTGGGAGATCCTACTTGTGCCTTAAATCCTGTCTTTTCCAGACAGAGGAGGAATCCAAGCTCTCCACGTATATCTGCAGCTCACTGGCGGCTGCCCTCTGACACCAGAAATTCCCCAGAGATTTACAAGCCCTTCCCATAACGCCACATGCTGGCACCGGGTTGGACCCTGGTTTGCAGACTATAACATGCCAGTGCCCTGGAGCTCTCTCGGGACTGCAGCTCTTCCCAGAGAGCATGTGATGGAGTGACCGAAATCTGCCATCCGCACGCTGCCTGTATCACCCTGCCATCGCTGATGGCGGATCCGCTGAGTCTCAGCCGTCAAACCCTGATGGACACCACGCTGACCGTCCTTCATAACGCAGCCCAGCAGGTTGCCTTTCACATCCCAGCCTCTTTCATTGCTCAGTAAGCACAACGTGCCCCACTAACAAAACTGTAACCTCTCTCCTGGTGTCTTATACCTAACACAAACACATACATCAGAGTATCATTGAAGGCAATGTAACCAAAAGAGTGTGCAGTTAGCTTTTTTTTCTGCATCCATTGCCTGATTATCAAGTGAAATGGAGAGGCTTCAACATCAATTGTGTTTCTGAAGTTTGTAAATTGTATTGTTTAATAATTCAGTGTAACGTGCACTGACTTCAAACTTTGAATGCAACTTTTTATTTCTTCATTTCACATTTTCCATTGCCGCAACATTGATTTCTGACACAAGGAAGATAAACAGCTACAAAAATGATGGAATACCCCAACTGCCTGTAATTGCCAGGCAGTGTTGTTATCAGGCAAACTTTTGTAGCGAGTTGACTTTATTCCCACATGGGAAAAACTGACACATGCCAAAAATAAAATTTAAAAAATCACCTTTATTATCACTAAAACATACACATTTGCACAAAGGATCAAGACTTTAAAGAGGAAAAAAAAGCTCTTTTTTCTGATCTGGCATTGTTGATACAATGCCAGAAGCAGCAGCAGCCTGTGCGCAGCCGACACTCCCTACCCCACAGTGAGCAAGACGTGGGGCAGGCAGCGAGGCAATATGCAGAAAAGGGTGGTCAGCTGTGCCAAGACAGCAAATAAGAAAAAATAATCTCCTCCTGCTACTGGAGACCAGCAGGATTATGTTCCTCATCATAGCCAGTCAGGTGCTATTGACTCCTCTGCTTCCACTGAATATATGCATTAATAATTCAAGCCAACTTGCAAGTGTAAAGCAATGAGCATGATAAGTTCATATTCGTGTCTATGATTAAATATTTTCAGCTAACACATTTGTATTTCAAATTTTGTTTGCCTAAATTGGATTTGCAGTAGCCTGCAACTCATCAAAAAATTAATCACACACTTATTTTAAATAGCACAAAATATATTAATTCTCATGCTACTAAAACACACACTGTTCCTTAGCAGCCCACAATAGATTTCCTCACAACCATTTTATATCACAGTCTCACAAAAACTTTTGTGCGTCAAGGAAATTTCAGAACTCATAAAAGTCAGAAACTCCAATTTTGTTAAAAGACAACTAGAATATTACAATGCATAAATTTCTGAACCAATCAAACTTTCACCAACACCTTCCTGAAATATTATTTAAACTATTCAAAAGAATAATCTAGCTCTAAAAGTTGTTTGGAAGTAAGTTGCAAAAAGAGGGACCAACAAGAAACCAGAGAAGGAAATATGAAGATGGTAAATACAATTTCCTCATGCATGTATTTTTTATTTGTATTTTTTAATGTCTTGATAATACACAGCTACCCTATGCTCATGCTACCTACTCTTGCGTATAGATCATTTCCCCTGCTCTTAGCAGAGAAACTATTCACTAAATTTTTCAAGCAAACAAAAATAATAGTAAATTATTTAAAAACAGCATCAGGAGAAATGGGGAAAAAAAAAGAAAAAGGAATTATTCCATCTGGGGAAAAAAAAAAAAAAGGTTTTATGGGGCATTCTTTAAAGGCACCATAAGCTGATTTAATATGAGAAATGGGCACGTCTTCTGAAACTACCCCAAATTAAGTGAATAATTTAAAACACTAAAATTAAGCCAGTATCTTGGAATTACTTACCTAAAATGAGAAGAACAAGTAATATCATTACTTCATTTATGATAGCTTCACCCCTTTGTATCAGACTGACCCCCACACCTTTTCTGTTCTCTTAACTCTCAGATTCGGGCTGTGGTAAGCTACAGTGGAAGTTTCCTCAAGAAACTGGGTATATAAAATTAGCTATGAAGTCAACTAGATCTTACCTGCTTTATTTCCTGGTTGGAATCGCTACAAGTAAGTACACACTGGCATTTGCACCAGTTGAAAACAGAAGAGTTTCACAGAAGCAGCGGGTTTGCATCGTTATCACCCTGGTACTGGCACCTCAATACAGTTCCAAGGACGAACCTGAATGCAGTTTTGATCTTGCAATGTATTGCTCCTTTTACGCGAAGAAGAGCTTCAGCTAAGTGCATCGAGACTAATCTTGATTCCCAAAATCTTCCTTCACAAAACACATCTAAAATTGAAATAATACACTTGCTGGGCACTTCCTTTTTGATAATTTTCCAATGGTCGAGAATGAATGTCAGCTAATATAAGCTACATACAGACATAAAAGATCAGATCTATGGTATAATTTTGTCAAACATGTTTTGTTATTCACACTTGAAAAAAAGAGTTGAAAAACCCAGAAGGAAGGAAAAATATGATATTTGCATTCTTAAAATAATGTATAGAAGGTGTGGGTTAACAATTTCAAAAGAAATATAATCACCAACAACAATTCTTTGTGGAAAGTTTTTAGTTATCTTGATCAAATGATACATTAAATCATCACAACACATAAGGAAAGCTTATTTGGCCAGGCAGAATCAGCTAGAAAACAAAGGAGAAACTGTAATTCTGCGTGCAAAATGGGATTTCTCATCTGAATTCGCTTACATAATGCAAATACAAGAGCGGTACTGTTCTCCCTGAAACCCCCCCCCCCAAAAAAAATTTTAAAAAATTGACATTTACTGCAAACAGTCTCATTATGAAGATGGCATAGCAGTAGTTTCCCAGTTCATAAAAGTGATGAAGAAACAAGTGCATTGATTTCAAAACTTTTCTTTCATGAAGCTACAAGAGAACTGTAAGATGAAATTTCCAAGTAAAAATACTCCTTGTAAAAAAATTTTTACTTGGCAATCTCAAGTTTACTGAACAAAACTGTGTCTGTTCTCAAGGAGAATAAGCTTCTGTGTGACAACTCTCCTCAGAGCATGGCTGCAAACCAAATCAGAGGCTCTACTAATAATACACAACCTGTGTATCATCCACAACGTGCCCACGGGAAAAACACCAGGCTGTATCAGTGTTCAAGGTGTCCTCTATTCCACCACCGTCTGCCTTTTGCTGAGAATTTTCAGTGAAAATTTTATATTCTGGGTCTCCAGAGGACACGTACTTATGACACAGCTTTCCAGATGACAGTGCAGCTGAGGAGTACAATGCCATTAGTTCACCAAGTCCTGAGAGATGATCAATAATGAATTCATCCCTAAAAGAGGAAAAGTAGATGCAAACCCAAAAGTTTTGTGTGCATGCTCTACGAGGAGCCAACTCAATACCTGTGTATTTTATGCAAAGCTAATGAGGACCTGAAAACCCAATGGAGAGCAGCAAAACACACGACTGAAACTGTAAAAATACAAATTTACTGGAGGTAAATCCAGCCTTTCGGAAGATTTTTAATATAGGCAGGTCCCTAATTTAATACTAAGTTTTGGGGAATATGAAGTTGGGATATTATTTAGAGAGGCACCCAATTAGTAACCCACATAAAATGAGTAAAACATCAGATCTCTCTCGCCAGCTTGCTCCCCCATGGAAAATGTTCAGGTGCTAAAACCTTAGTTTTGATGTTCTTCCACAGCCAGCTGTGATGGGAAGGGAACTGAGGGGATGCTGGTCATCTGCTGGCCTCAGGGAGCCTGCCTCAGGGAATGCATTCATAGCTCTTCACGTTAAGCAGAAACAGCTCTTGTCCTCTAGCTCCGAGCCAGCATGAAGGCAGCTCCCCAAGGGCTCCTAAAGGGAGATGGGCTTAAAGTGAATGGGAAAAGAGACACTCAGTGGGGACATCAGCCCACACATCTGGGACTAACTGCTCAGGGTTTTAGGAAAACCTGCAAGCTTCTGGACTACTCAAAACCTATTTTTAGCAGCAGATTTGTTCATATCTCATCTCCAGTTACTAAGATGATCAGTGTCTTACAGATTATTTTTATCAAAATGCTACAGAATTACTGCTTCAGGCCTTGAATTTCAGGTGTTACAAAGAAAAAGAGCCTTATAAGTGCAAAATGAATTTGCAAAAGTGCAAATTTCCTCTCATTTTGGTCCATATTTTTAATTTTGAAGAAGAGAGACTCAACTTATATATTAAACTCCGAAGTTCAGAAGTGAATTCATGGAAACTGGGTAGGATTTCTTTTTTTTGTTTAAATCACCTCCTCTCTTAACTGTATTATATCCCCTTTTAAATTAAAGCTAAAATAGAAGCATTTTGCCATCCCTTGATCATAAGCCAAACCATTTAAATTTTATTGAACAAAAAATGCTGGCTGCTTCTTTGGGGCCATTTTCTCCTTGTAGCTGCAACGTGTGTATTCAATAAATAAACCCTTAGATTTAGCACACCTGAGCTCATTTGAAAAGTCTGCTTTAAGAACACATTCCCAGTGAAACAAACAAGCAAAACCCCAAGACACAGTCTTGCTCAAACGGTAATACATTACACATTATGTCTGTTGTTCTTTGTTCTCAAGTTGGTTCAACAACAACAACAAACTCCCCCCCGGGGAGAACGATACAGTAGCTGTGAATCTTACTATACCAAGTGTTCCTTTTCAGTGTTGCTACCTAATTGGAAATTATCACCCTTTTAAATTTTCTACAGAAACATGGCTTATGAGGGTGGGAGAAAAAATTATCCTAAGTGTATCTAATATATCTTTATTTAAATCAGCCAAGTGTTGGCCAAAAAGCATATCAATGTTCCATTTAATTTACAAGCTCTGTCCATAATAAACACTTCATTATCAGCAACAGAAAATATTAGAAGACAGGATGTTCAGATGTGATTGGAGTCACTGCACCAATCCCACGCCACCCTATTGACCAGATGTGCTGCAGATTCCAGATTAATCCACGGCATTTTCATTTAAAGTAGTGTACTCCTGCACCTGGCCTGGTTTAAATCAGTATTGCTGGCGAAGAGCTCATAAAATGTTAAAAAAACCCCTTTTACTTGTTTAATCTGGATTTCATCTTTCATAAGCCCTTGGAGCCTACAGTATTATTACCTACTCTGTTTTGAAGCACAAGAATTATAAAGTCAGTCTTTTCACTGGCTTTTATCTCTCTCTTTTAAAAGAGGAGAACTCCTGTCTTCCCCAGATACTCAGATCTCTCTCCTTTTGCTCATCCATTCTTGACCAGGTCTTCTTCTAGCTCCTCTCAGCCTGTATAGGGGAATTCCCAGACCAAAGCCTTATATGCTGAACATTAAAGAGAGTTAAAAATAAAAACAGCACCCAAAAAACCCAACCCAAACCAAAAGAACCCCCACAACAAGCACATATTAGTGTGTGTAAGGAAGGACTTTCCTCCACCTAAAATACTTATTTCCTCACTATTTTACTAGTTTACTTCCAGATGTCTGTGTTGGTCACACATTAGCCAAGATGCTCGAGATCAAGTGCAACCAGCCCTCTTCAGCAACATGTGTTTAAAGCAGGATGCTCCCTTTTAAGAGGTTTGGTGAAAAGAAAAAAATTTCTCTTACTCTTGATTCAATCATACATGACTGCCATTACGGTAGGCATCTGCCTTGCTGCAGTGGGAAACACCCAGCGCTGGGGGACCGTTCTCCCGAGCAAGGAATGGGAATAGCAGTGCCCTGATTTCACATGTGACACTTGCTGTCATGCAGAGCTGGCAAGACATCTCGGAATCCGTGTTTCACAAGACACCACCTAGTACATCAGTACCATAAAGGCATCAAGCATAGTTTTGCCGATGCAGAAAAAGATCTGCTGTTGCTGCGCTTAACCTGCATGAGCCCTCACCACCTGCTTGCAACAGTCCCCAGAGCTTCTAACGGATTTTGTCATTTGGAAGGGTTTTTTTGCTTAAAGATGCAATCTCTGTGAAAGATGAAAAGATGATCAAACTGCCATCTTTCTAAACTAAACTAAGGTTAGGGGGGAAAAAAAGAGAACTAGAGACCCTGGTGCTTTCATTTATCTTATGCACAGGTAAAACTGAGTATTATCAAGTCACAGTTCGACCTATCAATAGTCTCCTGGCAGAGAAAAAGAGTTTCAGAAATTTAGTTTAACAGCTAGCTTTCCTGTCTCCAAAACATTTGATGTTGTTGCTCTTTTAGCAAACCAAAATCAATAGCTGTGAACAACAGAAGCAGGTTAAACTTCCCTTTATGTGATTAATTCTTCCTGTAGCCAACCCCACTCCGTACTGCTACAGTTTTAAAAGGCTTATCTGGAAGGACATCCAATGGTATTTGCTTTAAGTCATATTTTGAGAGGTGGCTGCATGCAGCTGGTCCTCCCCCATGAGATCTCTGATGTTGGTGAAGCCACCTGTGCCAAGAAGAGCTCTGCTCCTCAAGTATCAGGATTCAAACCGTACTTATCGTTGTCCAAATACATGGTGCCACGACAGTTCCAGCCCTAATGCTATATACCTTAGCCCTTTCTCTCTTCACTGTCTTGATCCTTCATGGCTCCCTCTTTTCCATTTCACCTAGTACAGCTTCCAGATGCACACATCATGTCACCAACTCATGGTCTCACTTCTCCTCCCACATGTACCAAAAATATTCATCTCCTCTTCTTCACCTACTGTCTCCATTCTCCACTACTGCTCCCAGCCCCATTGCCTCCTGTTTCAGGGTCTGCTTTACGAACCATGCAATTATTTTACTTTACTTAAAACACTGCCATTGTGAGAGCAATGTAGAAAACTTAACCAGAAGAGCACGGACTTCCCGGCATTTCATACAAACATACTCAGAAAACAAAGAGGACAGGTTCTCCTCAAATAAGCAAGGATAAAAGAGGAGTGGCCACGTTATTCCTCTTGACGTGCAATAATGTCACGCGCTGTCCTGTTACTCTACCAAGGACGAGCGTGCCAAGCCAAGTGGTTCCCTTGCCAGCAGTGTCCCAAAGCCCCGATTGCGCTCAGGCAGGAGCAGAATGGAGGCAAAAAGGCCTTGGGGAGGGTGGTCTGTGCTCAGGGAGCTGCAGAAACAGCGCTGTTACCGCTCTCTTCATCTGAAGTGCTCTCTGGCCACCGGAGAGCCGGGAATTATGCAAAGATGCTACCTCCTTCCAGCAGCCAAAGGTCGCAGCGAGAAGTCACTGCTGACCCTACACCTCCTGCCACCACAAAGCGAAGAGAAAGCTTTCGCAGGAGGCGGCACCCACCTGCTTCCCAGAGTAAAGACTGGGACAGGCAGTAAAGTGAATTATCTCTTTTCTTCCCAGGCACGAGTGGTGCATTTCCTCACATACTAATGAAAACAACAAGCAGTGCTTAAAGAAACATTTACTCCTGACACAGCTGGATTCAGCAGGGCATTCCCAGTCTCTCCATGACACCAGCCATTCAACAATAAAATGATGCAATATGCATTTGGAAAAAAAACCCACAACACAACCCCAACTACAAAAGAGAACCACCAAAACCACTGTTCTGTTAAAAATAAGAATACCAAGAAAGAAATGCTTCTATAAGAGGAGATGATTAAAAGTAACTGTACAGAAGAAAGGAAAAAAACCCCAAATAATTAAAGCTAACCTTTAAATTATTATTGCAGTCTGTAAGAAATCTGCTGCAAACTTTAATAATATTGTTTGGAACATCAGTCATTTTGCTCTTGTGAAATTCATTTTTGATAATGCAATAGTAACATCTCAAGAATGATATTAAGTTCCTACTTTGTATTAAAGTAGAATTGTATTAGCATGGTACAGTATATGCATCCCTGCTGGGATTATTTTCATGCTGGAAAAAACAATGTTATTTTTCTATTACTGAAATAAGTTATCTATTTTGACAGTGGAAAATATATTTCACTGAACTATAAACTAACAAAATCTCTCATCTAAGAGGATATCACTAAAGTTACTCTTCTGCTGCACTTTCAATTTCTAGCCAGCGGCAATTCTGCTAATTCTTTTGCAGAAACTTATTTGATTAGTGGCATACCTGTGAGCTCATGTACTAAAGTTAGCATGTCCAGTCCAATTACTCTTGCTCAATCCTTGATCAAACTATTGGGAAATCACCCTGAGGAAAGAACAAAGGATCGCGACTGACAAAGCCATGTCTTTCTGAACATAATTCAAGTGTCCTCCTTCCAGGATCTCTCTTGATGCAGCCTTTGCATTTGTCCACGCGTGTCCATGCATGAGCCCCAAAGTGGCTTGGAGAGAGGGAGAAATGGGGAATCAGAGTTATATTTATATTCAACACATCTGTACTTTACTGACATAATTTTCCAAAGCACTCAACCTCATCCTAACCTCTGTTTTTCAGTTTAAGCAATGGGATGACAGGTTTCCATTCACCTTCCCCATCGGTGAGTTACCTCGAACGCCTTCCAGCTGGTTGGTCCTAACCCATCAATTTCTTGTCTGGGCATGGAAGAAACAAGGTCTAGCACGGATCTAAAAGGGGAGGAGGGCAGAGTCACCTTACCCAATAAAATCCCCCTCTCGTACAAGCTGCAAATAGTTCCAGATGTGAATAAGGGAGGTTAACAGAGGCCTGGAATCAAAGCCCCTCACTAATGGATCAAAACCACGGTTAGCAAACATTGGTACTTCAGGAAAGTCCAGGTTTTAGCCACATGATTACTCCAATTCAAACCAAAGTGTACATTTCCAAACATACATCCTAATTTGCCACCGCTGAACGATGTGTAATTTCCAGTGCATTTCGTATCGGTTCTGAAGCTGACCAATACACCTCCCGGCGCCGAAGCCACACGTCGCACTGCACCTGCAGAGTAAAGGAGCTTCAATAAAGAGATTCAATCATCATATAGGTGGTGCAAAAAGCAGTGTGGGCGTCAGGCTTGGGACTGGCTCATTTACACCGTGTGCGTTCCAGCTGCTGGCATGAGAAGCATTTTTGTTTTCTTTCACGATAACACCAGATGCAGGGAGAAGTCAGGAAACTTGTGTATGTTCTAGAAAAGCTACTAGCCCTCCGTCGGGGCGCAGAAAATTACCCCTTTGAGCCAAGAACCAGCTTTCTGTCAAGCCTGCCCGTGGCAGCAGGTGTCGCTGTAATGCAGAGGTACGGCAATTAATTAGTAAATTATTGGGACACAGACAAGAAGAGAAGCAGTAAAAGATGCTTTGTGGCATGTGGTAAGAACATGGAAAGTTTTGACAGCTGGTAGCTATGCGCACTTTTTGTGCTAAGTGTTTTGGTTGCAAACATGATCGAACAGCAGATTGCCAGTATACACCTGCTTAAAAAAAAGTATGGGAACTCTCACTATTGAGGTAACAGCTTGCATAATGGTGTTCATTACGTATAGTTTTCC
Source organism: Falco peregrinus (assembly GCF_023634155.1). Classification (NCBI taxonomy): domain Eukaryota; kingdom Metazoa; phylum Chordata; class Aves; order Falconiformes; family Falconidae; genus Falco; species Falco peregrinus. Next base: position 29,643,988 of record NC_073725.1, on the reverse strand, counting down.
ATTTACTTACTGAATGCGCAGTCCTATTCCACACATTAAAGAGTTTACTGCTATTAAGTGCAAACAGAACTCCACACAGCACCTAGTTAAGCACCTCTGGAGCAAGGCCGGTCGTTGATTCCTCTGAGAACAGATGGTTACTACCCAAATGGTGCCTTTAAGATCCTGCAGCGGGCCTTTTAAGGCTAAAGTCATACATAAATTTCTGTCACTCTAGTGTCCATTCATGCCAGGTTATGGATAATGCATCTTCTAGGGAGCGGTGTCTGCTGGGTTACAGCCAGCACCAAACAAGGGCCAGAAGCCTCTGTTCTGCTCCGCACGTGTGTGCCTTTTCAGCCAGAGCCCGGTATTAAGGAGCATCGTTTCTGACCTTCTTCGGGTCCTTCAGGATTCTGTGATGTGTTTCCTTCCATGCTGCCTGGAAATGGCAGTGGCTTCTGTCTCCCTAAGAGGAGAAGGGTTTTTTCAAGAGGGTTTTCAGCCTGCTGTCAAGGAGTATCTCCCTTCTACTCCTTCAGGCCTGAAATACTAGCCTTCGGTTACTGCTGACGGAAAAAAGCCATTTTCTGCTACAGCACTGAGCCATTTTACAAAGAAACTGCCAGAGAAATTAAGAGCTCGTCTTCTACTACAAAGGCTGACAAGGCAAGGGGAGTACTTTAAATAACGAGAAGTCTCGAAAAATGCTAACTCATAGCCCAGAGACTGCTGGAACAACGGTGCCATGATTTACTTAGAGGGAAAAAAGGGCTCCTCCTGCTTAAGAACAGATCCTACAAGGTCTCAACTTGCCCTAATGGCCAAAAGCCAGAGATATAAAAGTCAGTGTTCTTACCCTCACTGCCAAAAACTACTACAAGCGATGCTCATTTAGTTTAAAAAATAAAATGAACACTTTTAAAGCAGATCTACATTATAGTAAGAAATGTTTGTGTGAAGACTTGAAATGGGCACTGGTGCCAACCCTGAGTGCGCCGAGCAGCCGCACTGCCTGCAGCCAGACAGGGGATGCAGGTCACCAAACTGCCGAGCAAACTGAGCAAAGAGTGTGTCTCCTGGATGCTGCCCAGCCATTGCCTGAAAGGAGGAAGGTAAAATATGCAGGTAGGGCATAATTAGGGAATTTTTGCATTACTTTAACAAACAGAAACCATTCCTAGAGCAAAGCTTTATGCTGGCCTCTCTGAAGCACATCCACAGCTTTCCTGTGGAAAGAAGAATGAACACAGAGTCACTCCTCCTCCAGTGAGGCACTGAGCGACTATTTCACACCACCACCAGAGCTGACACCACCATGCCATGGGAGCACTTAATGACAGTAACACAAAGCAAAGCATCACCTACGGGTAGTTGGGTTTTCCCTGCTTCCTCTTCCCATTTTGTAAATATCTGAGCTGAACCTGGCTTTTCTTCTTCCAGCCTCAAACACCCAAACTCCTCGATACACTTCGGCTCATTTGCCCTTGCCCAGGGATTCTAGGAAGTCCCAGTGGATCTGGCTTCTCAACAAGCAGGGCGGTTAAACAAGCACATCAGGGCACTGTGGGGCACCAGGCAAGCCTTACTACATCTTTTCCTCTTGTCATTCCTCAGTCTCTTTTTTCTTTTTTTTTTTTTTTTTGTGAATTTAATATGAACAGGACTAGGCCTAAGAGTTTTTGTGCTTACAGTGACTGGCACATTGTAGGACCCCTCCAGGCACTACTGCAATAAAAACAAGACAGACAAAGCAGAGAGAAAATGGATAACATAATATCTGCAAAGCACACAATACCCACAGGAAGCAACCTGGAGGTTGCTAATGCCGGTCCCTAATGCAGCAGCTCTCTCTTACTTATGTCTGTACAATATCTAATAAAATACGACCTCTGGGGAAGAAAACTCATCATCTACTTCTGTTCCTCTATGCATGCAAGACCTCTTCTCATTTACCAGCTCAGCAAAGATCCTGAGCTGTGATCTGCTGCAATCCAAAAAAAAGGTGCCAAGATGATGTACTTTGCTGTGGACTGGGCCCTGCCTGCCATGACTGTGGCCGATGGGTTAGGCAGGTGACAGGCTCCGGGGTCTACTCCTGCAATAGTTTCCCTGGAGTACTTGGTTCCTGACCCGAGGAAGCTGTGCAGCCACCACTAGGGGAGGGCTCAGGCAAAGCAGGCACTGCTGCAGCCCTGCAGATAACCCTCAAGCTTGGGGAATGGGACACTTGGCTGCTCCATCCATCTTGGGAGGCAGAAGTCAGTCTGAACTCTGAAAATACAGCTTGAACCTGGGGAGACGAAATAGCAGCTTATATACCTGCATCGTGAAGCAGCTTTGGAGGAGCAAAGAAAATCCTGCAGACCACCATCAGGAAAGAATAAGGTTGTAAAAGGTTTTACTCCACGTAAAGCATAACATCAACTTAGTGATTATAGTCTGAACGGGCACCAATTTTATTTAAAAATTGGATTTTGACTGTCTACATATTTTTTGAAAAAGATGATGGAATTGCATGGCCTGTTAAAATTTGATTTTCCTTGGTTATAAGTAATGGGCTTTTGTGTACATAACAGGAATATACTGCTTGCAATATCCCTTTGATAGACAAGTTTCAGGCAAATCTGTTTTGAAAATATATTTAGTAGTAAAATCAGAAACCATTTTCAAACTAAACATTCCTGGTTTAAAAGGCATGACTTTTCTTAAAGAAATGTTTGTTGTAACATCGGGAAATGCAATCACAATGTAAAAAAAAGAAGAGTATATTGCATGCAATGAGAAAGAAAGGATCACTGCTCAAAATGTTCCAATATATTCAGTACACTTGAAATATTTATGTTGCTTGGAGAATTAAAGCGTGCTAAATTTCCACCTAGATTTTTCCCCCGTATTTATTATTGTGCGGCATCATTAAACTGTTTTTTTAGTAGCTTTGTTATTTAAAATATCTTTATTCTCCCCTTTTGTCTAGTTGCATGGAGTGTTTTAAAAACAGCTAAAGTTTTAAGCTATCATAATTTTATTACTGCAATTGCCACAGTAGCAGAAATACACCTTGTGGGTCACCGTGGACCCTTAATGTTTCTGTGACATGGTCCATAGCGGCTTGGCCCATGTCCCAACCTGACTGGAGCCCCATAATAAAGTCAGCGGTGCTGTGTTAAATGTAATTCTCCCACATGTAAGTTGGGCCAAGTTTCCAAGATGTCCTACCATTAGAATAGAAAAGTTTCAGCTTCAGCTGATGTGAATCCATACAGCTACAGCTATTTAAAATCCCACTGCTGACAGCCACACATGCACTGCTTCTTCATACCATACATCGTCCGCCCTCAATTTTAAGCCATCTGCTATCGCACCAAAATCCAAAGGAGTTTTATTGAAGACAGAACGCTCAAACCAACAGTGGAACGACAGCTAAAAAGTCCATGAACATGTAGCTGCTGAGCCATGGTAACAAAATTCAGAAGGGCAAGCAAGGTACAAGAGGCTACTGAACCATAATTTCTGTTTTCACTAAATCATCTTAAAATACACATTAAGAAAAAGTATCTTTCATCTCAACTCTATTTGTGGGATCACCTGTATCACAAGGCTGCTACGCCCTTGACATGAAGATCGAAGCGTGGTCTTTAGTATCATCCATGTTATCTTCTTTAGTGAGGTTTTTATGTTATTTATGTGCAATTGAGATCAGTTATTCAGCTACGCCTTCCTCACACATTCACTAGTCTTCTCAGCAAACATATTCCTTTTACTCGGTATTAACTCAAACAAAATCCTTTTCTCACAGAACTGTTAAATTTGTCATAGCCGGGCTACATAAATGGCCCCGTGAACCAGAAGTCAAGAAGCACCAGAAATCGCTGCTTCAGAACAAGCAGTTTTGAGATATTACAGGTTGAGCCATTTCTTTTTAGTCTTTAAACCACATTATAATGATACTGCACCTCAGGTTCAGGAGAGTTGGGTCAGTAAAATACTTTTAAAACAAGCAAGTTATTCGTTGAAAGTGACTAGAAAATGAAAATACCTGCTCTAGATTTTCTTAGAGAAACTTTCTTTTGTTTTTCAACTTAAACCAAGCAATAAAAAACAGGCTAAAGGATTACACACTTGGTGTCTTTTCAATGCAAAGCTAAACAGCACAATCTGGGAAACAGCCAGAATCAAACTTCAACCAAAATTTCCAATTTCTTCTGATAAGCTAAGCCACAGAGTTAGTTATTTGCACAAAGTTGCAGGATGTGACTGGATAAAGGAAGAGCCAAACCCACCTGTTCCCACCTCCTCCCCATTCAAACACAAATATGTTCCCAAAGTCAAATTACCCACACCTAAACCCTATTGTACTTTTTCTTCACAGGTATGTCTCCGTATCTTCCTCTCTAACATTTAGCTCACCTCTAACCTCTCTTGCCAAGCTACTGTTAATGTAAAAGGAAAATACATATCTAAATCCCTCTCCTACTCATCAAATCTGAATAAATAATAGGGCATCATTTAATCATTAGTCTGAACCAAGAACGGCAGCAATACGGACTCTGAGGAAGTAGTCTACGTCAATAATTTCACTTTTGTTCAGGGTTCTTTTTCCCCTCTAACTTAAGGGTGACTGTTAAACTCCACTTTCCTCTGCCATTTGAGAGTTACGTGGTAATGCCAAACTCATGAAAAAATATTGTTTACTACTCCTCCTCAATGCTCTCTGCATTTATGGTGGTTGTAACTTTGCGACTCATAAAGAGTGACAGAGAAGGCAGTCCAAATGCAGCAAAGTCAGCATGAACTAATAAAAGGAAATCTCATCACAGAAGGGAAAACTTAGCAGCAAATTTAAAAACTGTCAGAAATTAACAGACAAATCCACTTCCGAGCAGCCCTGCAGTACATGCAAAGCAAGTTCCATCACGGAGTGCTCAACTTAGAAAAGAGGATAAGGGAAGAAGCGGGCAGAAATAAGTAAAGTGGGAGAATCTCTGTGAGCACATTTATATACATAAAATTTTCTTATTAGCATAGTCACTGGGCAAGTCTATTTCCTATGGATTTAAATATACTGCTTTAACATGTTATTTCTTGTGGGTTTAAAATGTACAATTTGTACCACAGCTTCCAAGTAATTAAACTTAAGACAAGCATCTGAGAGAAGAAAATAATACATAAAGTATTTTTTAACAGAACTAGATCAAGTAGAACTTTACTTAAGACCCTTTCCAAAAGAAACAGGATAATCCAGACAAGTTTAGCAGTCACAAATTACTTTCAAAGTGAAAGAAAATGGTAAGTATTCTTTCATAGCTCATGTAGTCTACCAGCCTATTTTATTATCATCTCTACCAGGATCTTCTACTTTCATTCCAATATCCCCTTCTTTGGCAGGGTAAGTCTTTTGAATCTACTAGAATCTGTAGGGACTGACTAAAAACACCCAAACAAAAAAAAACACCAAATCAAGTTCTGCACTTTTTATTTATATATGCACGTAAAAATTGATTCAATGCATATTAACATTGTATATACACTAGCAAGCTAAAGCAAAAGATTTTTAGCATTTTTTTCTAACACGAGAAAAAACTTCTTTAATTTGTGGAAACTTCCTTTGGAAGCAGAAAAACCAATTTTTATTGTCAACACCGTATCTTTTCAACAGCAAATGCTGTTTCAGAAATATTATGATTAATATTGTAGGTATATGGAACTTGATATTAACCATGGTAAAATTCAAGGTTATAGGTTATGCTAAACTATTTGAAGAATATTAGTATAGCAATATTTATTTACGAGGCAGTAAAACAAGGGGAAAAAAAAGCTCTCAAGTGCAAGTTCTGCTCTTTCAACAGTGTTTCTGACAAATACTTTTGAATCATATGTATTCAGAAGGGTGGTTAAACTCATGGAGCTTCTTTTAATGTTCTTAGGAAGTACTTTAACCCATGAGTGCAAAGAGCATCCCACACAGAGCAGCCACACTCAGGGCTTCACCAGGCTTTCACCCAAACTCCAGAGATTTCTCTGCTCTGCCAAGCAGCAGGACTGGGTTAAAGGTGCCCAGCTCCATAGGGGAGTGAAATGCAATAAAGCATTAACAATACAGCACCACCACAAAGTCAAATTCAGGTCAGATCTCGATAATCATTCACACCAGTAACACTTGCCCGCACGCAGAGCCTTGTGGGAGCCTCCTGGGGAGAACAGGGCTCCCCCGCTGTCTGTAACGCAGCCCATCGCCCAGAGCACGGGGCACAGGCTGAGCACCTCACATGGGCTTCTGTGTCAGGGCACAACATACTCCAGCACCTAAGCAAGCACAGCTAACCTCACACTTTGCCATACATCAAACGAGTTCCATCTTAAGATCATGCCAGAGAAGGAACACGAAGCCATTTTCATGCTCTCCAGCCAGCTTAGATGAACTACGCTCTTCCCGCCTGTGATTTGAAAACAAGGAAGAACCATAAAAACAGAACATCTATTATTAAGTTAAATAAAAACACATGGATGAGCATAGCTCCAAGAGCCTCTTACTGATTTAAAAGCAGGTATTTTTAAAATTATTTTCCCCCTCCCCCTCATTCAATTTTGTGTCATGTTCCTTTTGTTTGTATGAGCGCAGAGCAAGTGAACTGAACCCACATCGTCAATTAAACCAAAGTCAATCTGGAGAGAAGTACAGAAGGTTAATTAACTGCTAATGATTTTGGCATTTGTTTAGGTTAGTCCCTTAACTTAATTTATTGATGTGACAGTATATCAATGTGCCATGATTTATAAAAGACACTTGAAAAGCAAAAAGGTTGGTCATGCAACATTCACAGTTGCACACTAAAAATATGTACAGGTGTAATAAAAACTGTTTTAAAGGAACAATCTCAGATTATAAACATTAATTTCACACCTGAAACAACATACCAGAGGAGAACTGCTCGGAGAACCAGCCAAGCCTAGCAAAGCCACAGAGTATTCTCTGCTGCTAGCAAAGTGCAAGTACTTAAGTTTCTAAACCCATATTCAGGAACTTAGCGCCAGGCTGCCGTTCCCAGAGCCCTCTCCGAGGTCACTTCACGGCATACCCTGATGCACTGTTTCTTCATAGCTGCAGGTAACACTGAAAATCAGGGACATGCAAAGTTGATGCAGATTTTAACGAAGGCTGCTCTTATGATGAGCACAACATAAGCTACGGCACAGACAGCACAACCCAGAAAATTCACTTCAAGTTAACTTTTATGAAAGAAATTAAAGCCAATTGTGACAACTCTGTGAGAGGATAAATAAATACACGATTCTCAACCACTTTCAGTCATGGGTCAATCCTTCGGGCCAAAACACTCAAGCCCAGTTGGGTCAGGCTCCTCAGAAGCGCAAGTACAAATCACAGCATGAGTCGAGGAATCCATTCCTTCCTGCTGAGGTGGGAAGGCAAAGCAGCATGGCTCAGATGAAAACATGCAAGTTGACTTTATGTAGCATTGATGATTTGGAACAAAAGCAAAAATTAAGATCTGTGGGGTTTTCCCACAAAGGAACAGAGGTGCTTTCTTCCCAGCTTTGGATTTAGTATGTGCACCTTCTGTCCACAGAGGTCAAAGTGAGATAAACAGGTAAGATGCTGGTGCTCAACACCATGGGGTGAGAAAGAATCATGTTGCCATTCATCTATGCATTGAAATCTTAATTAGCCTTCAAAACAAGATCCTTTTGGGATTCCAGCAGAAAATGATGGTATATGTGAAAGTCTCCTACGCTGAGGGTCATGCACAAGGAGTACAGGAGGTAGGGAACCACAGCGAGAAACATCTGTCCAACCGCAGCCCCTTTCTCACTGAAATACCAATACTGCAACTCCACCTTGTAACTTCTAAAGGATCGACAGTCAATCATGAATCCTATAGTCAGGATATTTAGAGCAAACCAAAAAAACCTTGGCACATTTTTACCAGACAATCTGCAGTGCAAATGCAGAACTCAGAGTAGGAAAGAGACTGAGATGGTAATCAGCATTTATTGCAGTAATCCAGTGGACCTGAATAAAAGATAATTAAGTTAATAGTGAACTTTCACCCAAATCAGCTCTCTTCATCATTAACAGGCTGTAACCAAGACAAAGGTAAATGGAAGATGATGACAGGAAATCATTCAGGAAAGCATTTTAAAAATAGCCCTATTGGTACAAAACATCATGCGGCTACGCTGCCATTATATATAGTACATAAATTCCAAGGCAGATATATTTAAAGAAGCGTGGATACTTAAACCAACACCCTGAATCAAGAGGTATGATAAATAAAAGATTAATGACATTTGTTGTTGGGAGAAGACCCTCGGAGAAGGGAGAGTTTTGCCTTGTGAAAAACAATGAAGTGAAAATGCAGACATTAATTTTCACTATTTCCAGTGAACTTCTGCAAAATAAAATTTGCAGACCTTGCTGGTCACAATAAACATAAGAGCAGCACCTATCTAAGAAATAATAATAATAAAATAATTCACCGTCAACCCCTTAAACCAAACTAGCAATAGTTTGGTACATGGTCCCAAAGAGATAAAGGCTTGAGCCGTAGCTGGGCCAAGAACTCCTCTAGGAAACCCACAAAGGAGCAGGGTGACACAGCCAGCGTCAATGCATATGGGCTTGGAACTCATGCGATTAACACATGAGTAGTGGGTGGCTTTTTGAAGACTCATCTATCAAGAAATGCACCTGTGGGCACAAGGAGTCTCATGCATAACCTTTCCACTGTATGCAACTCGACTATGAGCCAACCACTTTATTCCATATATATGGCAGCCTAAGTGAGCCTCGCCTGAGCTCTCCCTGCTTGGCAGCGTGCCTGCATGGCAGTGATCTCCCCTTCAGCTGGGATGCCTCTCAAGGATGCTTCTCAAGGCAGAGACACCTTTTAACAATAGCAGATCTTTGGATGCGCCCAGTCTGAGCACTCCTTGAATTGCAGCTGGACTGCACACCAGGCAACTCTCTCCATGAGTCGGGATTCCTCTCAAGCTGTGAGATGCCTTACCTGAGACTAAGTGATCCTTCCTTGCCTGAGGCAGAGAGACCTCTTACAACAGATCCTTGGTAAGTGACTGATAGCATGCTGAATTAATACTAATGAAACATTCTACTCAATGTTATTACAAACTTTGTACAGATAATTCCATTAGATATAAACTGTTGTCCAAGTCTGAGACTAAGATTGGATCCAGCCACACCTGGACTCCTCTCTGATAAGGAGTTTAGAAAGCAAGAGGGTCCACTCTGATCCTCGTGGCTCAACAGAGCATTTCCCCTACCCTTCTGCATCTCTGGTCTCTGTGTGAATCACCCTAACTTGATTCTCACTTCATTTTCCTTTCTATGTTCTTTCCATGTAATAAGTAGCAGACTGAACCTCACCGCAGAACTCTGTGAAGTTACACTTCTACAACATCATATTAAAACCACTTTTGACAAATACCTCTGACAGTGATTAAGCGATCTAAAGCGATTTGTCACCCATTCATGACAAGCTGAAGCAGCTGGGACGATACTAAATCAGGATCCACAACAAAACCAAAGCCACTACTCATTCTCACTATTTCATGAGGGTAAGAATCAAGGAAATCTAATATATTACAAAGACCATGAGTGCAAACAGAGCCTGGTGAGAGCTTGGGCTGTGTGTATGCACAACCTGTCATAAGAGGAAATACACACATTCCTCTCAAAGCCCTACTAGACAGACCATGCTTGTTAAAAAGTATCTGAAGCTGAAGAACGAGCTTGCTTTTGCAGCATAAGAATGAAACCGAGAGCACTGAGGTGCAATTCTCAGCTCTTTTACAGCTGTGTTGCCTGTGCAACTCCAAGGAAATAATTTCATACCTTGACCTTTTCTTCTCCACCCAATTCAAAGCACTTAAACTGTTATCCTAAACTGTAAAAACAAATGAAAGATTGCTATTTACTATGTGCTGTTACGTAGTAATATTATCCCTGAAATGACATGTACACAAAAGACTTTAATATATAGCATGCCATAAACATGTCCTTATTGGCCAGCATCTCCTGAAGGATTAGCACTGCACCAAATGCAGCACAGAAAAGAAGCTGAACAGCTTCCAGCTCCCGCTTCATTCTGTCGTATCCCGAGGCAGCTGTCAGGAAGAAGAAATTCAGTAGCTTCTTTCATACTTCAGGTTTCTACCTGCCAGACACAGCAGCTTCAGCATTGCTCCGGTGTTGGAGTGGTATCATACTACACATATACAAACTGTGCCGCCACACTCATACACACCCCCAGCTGCAGAAGAAAGCAGTGGTGGCTGCTTGAACCAAATTGCTAGGTCACCCTGAAAATAAGCTGTACACCTGCTTAGTCATCTTCGAAGTGAGAGGCAGAGCCACTGAGGGATCCCTACCATATTCATATCCCTTAACTTCCTCAGATATGCCAGGACTATGCATCTCATGGCACTCTGGGTGGAGAGTATGTGGTCTGGCTTGTCAGGAGAATGCCTCAAGGTTCAGTAGGATTTTGTTTGGGGCAACCAGGAACAGACCTGGTGCATTACCACCCTCCCACCAACTGAATGACAGATGGTTGTAAAACTTCATTTCCCCTCTTCCTCACTGTCCCTGAACCCATAGCTACCCAAACCAGACCCAGCTCTGGCTGTTCCATGGCACCTCCATTCCCATCTCGCACAGGACGTATGAAACAGAGTTGCAAACCCAGAGAACTACAACTACTGTCTTGTTCCCTTCTGGAAAAGGAGGAATGTGGGAGGGATGACAAAGACAAAATGAGAAAAGGTTGCTTTTGCAACACCCATCCTCTCCCATGCCAGCCGTACCTGGTAAATTCTCTCCTTCAGAGAAATCCCAGAGGTTTCACATCAGGCTTTTGCACATTGTTGTAACATGGCCTAACCTAGCCTCTCAGCACACCCCTGTGTGCTCCCAAGTTTCATGACATGCTGCAGTAGCAGACAACAATATATCTGAAAAGAAAGCACGATATAGAAGAGGTGAAAGTGCTTTGCTTGCGGGTTTCAGGCACTATTGGACATGCCTTATTGATCCAGCCATGCACAGCTCTGAGCGGTTATCAGGCAGCTCCAGGGATGCAGCCGCTCAAGGCCAACACCACAGAAATGGCAAATACAGAAGCTGGAAGATCTTTTTGACATTTTGACAATCCTTCAGTTCAAAACCCTATCCTCCTATTTGTTACAAGCTTATTTTGAAATCCCAAAGTAATTTTTCACTTGCTGCTCCTGCTGCTTTTGCCTGTCTCCCACTTTTGATCATTGCACGCAATAGCCCTGCAGATCCGCTGTTCTCAAAGGAGTAAAGGTGGTGCTTCTTTCTCCTTGGACCTATGGCAACATTCACACTGCTTTCTACATGCACTTTAAAAACAAACAAACAAAAAAACCCTCAAAATAAAAACCCCACATATCCTGGGGAACTAAAGTAGAAGCAGTTTGATTTATCTTCCTTAGTAAAATGCATACTGCTTTGACTACTAGTAAAACTACCTCCTTGCAAAGCCCTGAAAATTAGGGGAAGGTGGCTGTGGTAGGAATGTGCAACCTCCTTTTGAAGTTTAGTCCGTTGTGGAAAAACTGGCAGCCAAGATTGAGAAGTAACTGATATGTTTTTTCTCTTCACTCTCACCTAGCCTCTACGCATATTCTTCACCTTAAAAACTTAAATCTCAAATGTTTAAGAAAAAAAAGCCCAACAAATTCATCCTTAGCTTGAAGTGAAAGCAAAACTTGATGTAGCCAGCTAGCTCCACAGTAGCGTGAAGCTCTGCTGAAGGAAGGAAAACAGATACCTGAGACTGCCTCAGCAATTAATATCTATTTCACACAGTGATGAGAAGGAAAACACATCACCCCCGAGGCATGTCCCTTGACAGCCTAGAACTGACATATAACACCTAGTACAAATTAGTCATATTATAGTTCTTCTGTGCTACCATGCCCTCAGGACTTCTGATCCCTGTGTTTTCACCAGATCCACAACAGAAATCCTGAGCAGAAAGCAGGAGTCACGAGGTTCCCATCAGTGTGGCAGAATGGGCACAAAGAAGGGCACAGAGAGGTGCCAGGGACTAGAGCCCAAGGGCTTGTAATAGCCAAAGCTACCCCTGCTCTGCAAGACAGCATCACATACAACTACGGTCCTCCCATCACACCCAAAGGTTTAATCCATCAGCATCCAGCGCTGCCAGCTGATTTACAAAACAATATTAGCATACAGATAGCCACCACAATTAACTTCCAATTTATCAGCAACTTCTACGGATTAGGATTTATTAGGATTTCTGTGGGCCCTTGAGAAGTAGTTTAAAATAGGGCAGAAAGTTTTAAAAGCATAGATTCCTTTTCTGATACATGACAATAACAAGAGCATGTGAGGCAAGTTTCAGGAGGGACATAGATTGATAAGGGAGCAGAATTAAGTGAGGAGCTAGAAAACAAACATAGCCTGATTACAGAAGCTGAGGCACTGCTGTTAAATGAAACTTCCTCAAAACTGGCTGCTTATGGTAATCCCTTATTGCTAGTGAAACATTCCTCTTGCCCCTATATTATTTCTTCTTTTAAATGACACTCAACCCAAAGCTCGCTGTTAATAATTTCTTGATAGGTACTAATCTTCCCTAATCAACGCTAGCAGAGACTACAGTTTCCTAAGCGAAACCCAATACTTGGTGCTTAAAGCTGAGGTGTTTGGGTCCCAATTGTCAAAGCACTTAGTGTCCATTGATACTCTCTGAGATACCATCTGCCTAAATTATTGATAAAGACACTGGCATTTTTTTCACTCTCCTACTCTTCACATCTGAAGTGAAGGTAGCCCACAGGCATGTTGCAGAAGCTGTTTTCTTACTTTTTATGAAATACAAGTTGGCTTCTTTTTCGCACGAGGTATTAACCCAAGTTGCCAAATGACATGGATTTTGAGCCAGGCTGAGGGAAGAGGCGAAGAAGAAGCAGAGAAAGAGCTGGCATCCAAAGCTGAGGAAGCTCTTGCAGAGAAACAAGGTAGCCAGTCTTCTTATTGCTCAAAATTGAAGAACACAATACTGCACTATCAATTTTTACACTATGTCTGGTTACAAAAATTGGTTTACATGGTAACAGATCTATAAAAAAGTATGAGGAAAATACTCTCTGCGGGACTTGCACCTTCATCATATGTTTTACTGTCTTTAGTTCTTTCAGCTGCAGAAATTCAGGGGCAGATACACAGGGGAGTAGCTGGGGAAAACAGTTACCACTGAAACCTTCAGAGCAGGTACTATCATTCAAGGATTCTTACTAGTGGGGGAAAAAGAGAAAGAATTCAACGAAAAAGTTTCCAACAGGTTATATATGCTTTTACATCCAAAGGCAGTGGTCATGCTTGAAGTTTCTCCTGACCCACCATGAGAAGTCAGCGTGTTTGCACATCAGATAGATTTATCTTTTTCATAGGACTACGTGACAGCATGTAAGACAACTAATGCAGAGGCTGGTAAATTAGCAACAACATATACGTCAGCTGGATAAAATAAGATGTCAACTAAAGATTCACCTGTTACTGTTAATTAGCGGTACCATTACATGCTAATTACATCCAGATTCAACCCCACGCTAACACTACAACATTTCAGGCTCTCTAGGCACCTCATGGTGGAAGGTCTGTGGGTGCTTAACAAGACAAATGCAGCTTTGCAGCCTGTTTGCTCAGGCTGCTCTTCAAACACAGGGTATTCCTCCCAGCCCCCACTTTATTCTCAGATCCAGTTTCTTTTCTGCAGCCAGCCTACTGCTCCTACCGTTAAATATATTTATCCAAGGACAGGCAGCCCTTAAGATGCAAGGTTTTCCAGAAGTGTTTCTTCCATGTTTGGCCCTACTTTTGTCCTTGAGGACAGAATGTATTAATGAGGACTTGGGGAGGATAAGAGGTGCTGTGTGTACTAGCAGGAACATGGAAGTTCTGCTTTTGTCCTCAGTACTGCAAGAAAAATATCCAAATTCTCAAAGACAGGCATTTGTGTGCATTGGGGCTGCCTTAAACACAGGTGCTGGCTTGAATAACAGTTTCCGTAACTATCCTGATTTGACTGCTGATGTTTTCTACCCTTTACCCCACACATTCTTCTCTGATAATTTTATACACCCATTTTGACAGTCCCTCAGAGGACATTAAAGAAGAAATCAAGTTTTAGATTTTCTCAGTATCATACATCCACATGGATCTTACAAATAGTCCAATGCCAGCATCTGTAGCAGCAGACTATAGAGGGTCTGGCTTCTCACCACCCAGCCTCTACATGCTGGCAACACTTGTACCCAAAAGATGAATGGCAAAGTCAAGTCCCAAGAACTGGGTACCACCACCTCGTGTGTTCCTGACATTAGGCAGAAGGGCAGTTACTCCAATACGCTCCCTCAATTTAATCCTACGTACAGTTTCAGGTAAGAAATTGCCAGTCATCTTCATTATGATGAAACTGCAGGTTCCTTTGGAATTAACTCTTCATTGAGAGCACTGGACACATGGGTTACTGTGCATGCAGAAAACGTATTATTCCCAGATTAAAGTCTCTTCAGGAATACAGCTCAGCTAAAACACGGTCCCCCAAGCCCACTGTTCTCTTTATGCTCTGAAACATCTGTCCAGCATTGCAAAATCTAGATTCTCCTTGCATCAGAAATTCCTAGAATGTTGCCATTTGGAGACAAGGAGGAACATGCTTTTTTGTTGCTCATGATCCATGTATTCCCAATAGCCCTGAATGCTTCTGACCTAATCTTTCTTTACAACATCATCATGCAGTGAGAAAAGATCCTAGAAGATTCTGCTGGGAAAATTATGGAAAATATCAATGAGTGGAAGATAGTTTACAATTAAAGCATTCAAGGAATCTGGTTTATAGAATCTAGATCTAATCCTGGAAATAGACAGTAACAAAGAAATGCACTGTCCCAGTCTGAGTGTAAATGTTCACTTTAATTTCACCATGCTGTCTATTTACACTATGAATATTCATGTGTTGTTGTAATTAAAATTTAGCACTTGGAACAAATTAGGAGGTTTGAACTGATTTGATTATTCCTTATATCACTGCACTTATTATTTTATTACATAGCTGGGTAGGATTTACTTACTCAGTGTCTAGCTGACACCCTTAAGCATTAGCTCTAGAAGAGAAAGGCTCTCCTTTTTGTTTGCTGCTGTAGGCTGCACTGCATAGCTTTCCCATGCGTACTCACATTTCCTGATGTTACTATTTTCTATGCCATTCATAAACTGAGATCATATGGATAGTATCAGTGAAAAATCAGGTAACCAATTCAGTCCGACCATATACTTAAGCTGGGAGTGGAATGAAGAGGTCCCTATTCTTTTGCTTCTATTACAACAAGAATCTGCATATTTGCCTTTTGTCATGTGAGAAACATTAAAACGTATTCTCATTCCCTCTCTTCTATGTTGCATTTGCTGCAGAAGTGACCATTTGACTTAACACCACATATGGGAGCCAGAAATATTTTATCCCAGATCCATTAATATTGCTTCCTACACAAATCAGATTGGCTGAGTCACTCACTACATTTCTAGTAATTCTACTTACTCACTTATTCATCATTGCCTTCTTATATAGATAGTTGTGATTTAGTCCTTTTGTACAGCTGTTAAGATGCTCCCATGAAGAGTACAACATAAGCGGAATAGGATATCAGCACACTCTGCAACTCGGTCCATCAATTTATGTGCTGAAGATGAGCTTGGAAACTCCCGTGAACTTTAATAAGCACTATGCACACAAATATCCAAAGCACTGCTGAAATAGCCTCCTTAAACCACAAAGGCATAAATCACCTCCTTAAGCCACAGAAAACACAGAGAACTCATTATTACTGCAATTAATGGCATTTGTATTTCCTAGGCAAATTTATGTAGATGGACCACGAAAAGTGATGGTAGATAAACACACCTGGAAGTGGTGAGATTTATATAAGTTCAGTAGACAGACTGTAGTCCCGTATTTTGCTCAAAATATGATGAAATTATGTATGAATGCAGATTTTTATATTCTTCATCTTAAGCATCCACTTCTGAGTCTAGTTTCTCTTATTCTTTTAGGAACACTAAGAGGCCCCATCACTCAAGAACTTCAGTGAAGAATTACTGAGATGTTTTGCACTGCTACCAAAATTGTGTGTCTGTTATGATACAGCTAGCAAAAAATGAAATTAAATTAAAGGAGCACAACAGAGATGTTCTGCTAGCCACTTCAGTTGCTAGAATAAGTGGGAAGAATTAGCATGAGTCATTCTTGCACTACTACACTTTGGCCTTTTTAGTAGATACACAACTTCTCTCCCCTCCCCCATTTCTCTCCTTAAACCCACAGATTTATTTCAAGAGTTTATTCCTAGCAGATTTAGGTCTTGTTGGTCTTAGTCTATTCACTGATAATACTTAACATACTTTCACTATTCATTTATGTACATAAAATGTACGTAAGTATTTGAAAAGCAGTTGTGTTTACACAAACACCCTCCTCACTGCTCTGGCTAAGGTTTATTCTACCTTGCTAGAGAAATGGGGCAATTAATTGATTTATACCTCTCATTCAGATCCTCTTTTTACTCTAGGCAAAATCCTGTAGATGAGCATTAGTGGGGAAAAAAAAAAAAGTTATTGACCAAAAATTTACAATGCTGCAGCAACTCCATTTGTTCTCTGTGGAGAAAGGTTAAGATCCAAACCAGATTGTTTTCTTCATGAGTCCTCCTATGGTTCTGAATCTGGAAGCTGTGATATCTTGATAACTTTGATAAAATTACTATATTGCAAAGTTGTGACTTTGCAGACATTAAGTCAGTGAGTCTAAAACGAACCTTCCATGAAGCCTACATCTACTACCATTTTCCTGGACACTTTTTGTATCCCCATCCATACAGTCACTATAAGCAGATGATTTCCTCCAATGGTTCAGTAATGTTTCTAGTATTAGGTAGCACATACCATCTTTTGGTGTAGGCTAATATGATGTATGGCATCAGCTACTCATTGCATAATTCTAGCCTCATTGCTGCTTGGCTTACACCACTTTGTCAGTAAGAGGTGGACACATTAAAGGGATTATTCTCTTCCCAGTTTTCTTAAAGAAGAAAAACTCCCTTAGGAGCTACAGCATTATTACTGCACACATATTGGTCCGTGATACCTGTTAGTGACGCACAGCTCTGCCAACCCCATGGGAATCAAGACTCCTTCAGAGGTTAAATTTCCAGCTGTAGCTGCCTTGAACAGATTCGATACTCAATCCTCAACAGGGGAGTAAGATCTATTATCATTTTAAGTAGGAAGGACTCACAATGAAGACTGAAGGAGAAGGAAAGATAAGAGCTCTTTCCAGGTTTGGCTGCCAGCAAGGTCAGAGCAAATAGAGGTACACAGCATTAGCAATGCAAAACACTCAGCTCCAGAAGTCACTTCCCTCACTGATCTGCACTTGAAAATCTCTGGAAATCATCCCAGGGAGCATCTACTCATTCACTGATTTGCCTGAGGTCTACACCTTGAGGTGATGGCTTTTTATAAGCAGAGCGGAGTGAATTAGTAAAGAGTGATTTTCTGCTACTTCTTGGTTTTGTTATCTGAGGTATTATACAAGAATGTACAAAGCCTTTTGCATTCAAAGCAAGAATATCAGGCAATCAGTCGCATTCCCTCTTTCTCTGCAGCTCTGAGTCCAAGTGTGCACAACCACTTGCTTTTCCGAGAGCCATGTCCTATCTGATGGCACACTGATACAGGTTCTTTCAAATTCAGCCACTGACTGAAAGTACTAGAAGACATTTGAAATAATAGAGAACAGTGAAAGCAAGCCAAAAGGTGTTATACAAAAAGTCTCATCTGCAGCACACCAGTGGGCAATAGCAAATTGTAAGGTCCTGGCCATCAAATGGCCACTAAAGGAATGTGTAGATCCACAGAATCATATTATGGTGGCTTGATTTATATATCCAGGCAATTAAAAAAATCTTTGAACAGAGTTCTTCAGGTATCACACAAGCATTCTCCTCCTTCAGAGCCAAACTGGCATGCTAAGTTTTAGTTAAACTATGGAAGCACAACAGTGCACACGGTATCAGGGTATCTCCTATGCTAGGACTGGGTTCAGCCCTCCACTCTTTGTGCCCTAACGTTAAATCTGTTTTGTTAATAGAAGTAGAATGTAAAAGAGAAGTCATCAGGGACGTCGTCACTTTTTTTTTAACTACATGGTTCAATTTTGTTAAGGAAGCCATTTGTACAGTGGAGTCAGATAATGTACAATAATATACAACAATATCTAAGAGCCTACATGATTGCACTCTGCTGTATTACTTTGTCCTGCCTTCCATTATGGTCTTCTGCAATGGGTATTAATTATTTCCAGCAACCAGTAATGAAGTCAGAGACCATAAAAAAATCAGTGTATACAAGACTCACTAAAAGATGGGTCAGTCGTCTTTTAGATTAGAAAGGTTTCAAAAGGGAGCTTTCTATGCCACCTTTGGAACAGAAGCCTCTTCCTTCTTTTTCTTCTAAAGTGAACATGCATATAATTGTTAGGTTTTTTTCTTGCCATTAGCCTGGTTACACAAAACTTCATTATAAGAAGAAAGAAATAATGTTCTACCTTTGCACTGAGAGCAATGCTTCTTGGTAGCTTAAAAAAAACACCACAATTCCTTTCTTCTGCCACTCTCTCTATCCACTTGCACTTAGCACACATTGATTTTTATCCCATCTTTTTACAGAAGCATCAGCCATCACAGCTCTGTTTTGTTTACTTTCGTCAATAGTGATGTGAACATTTGAGAGAAAAAAACAAACAAACAAACAAAAAAAAAAACCAGGCAGGGGCTGGTAGTTAACTTTTACAGAGGAGAGTGGGGAGGGAAAATAGCAACCATGCAATATTGGTAGTTCTCTTAAGTAACAAAACTTCCAAAATCTCTTTTCTGTGGCTGGCAAACTTAGTGTTTTGCACAAGGTAGGTTTTCTGGTGTCTCGTAATAAGCTTATGCCATGATTTCAGTGAGAAGCTAGTTCAGGAACTAGCAGGAGCACCAGTCACTTTCAACTAGCTACCTGTATTCACAAAGCTCACTGTGCCCTCAGATTTTCAATAATTCTGTCCCTCTCTCAATTGTGTATAAATCGGTTGGCCAGTTCAGAACTTATTCTGGAAGAAAACCAGCACAATCACATATGCCTTATGTGAAACAACTTTCCATGGGTGCAGAAGCAACAGACAGGCTATTCTGTTCTCAGCAGTACACATGAACTGGCACAAAGACTTGCACCATCCCTCCCACAGACAGGGAGCTGCACCTTTGCTCGTGCGAGTATATGGCACCTTGGCTAACCTCAGGGTGCCAGGGTGCAGTTTATGTGAAATCATGAACTATGTGTGGTTCAAGGGGAGGTTGCAGTTAATGCTTTGCACTCTGCTGAGACCACAACAATCCAATGCTTTCCTGTTCACCCTAACAGCAACGTTTCTGGACAGCCAGTTTTGTGAGGATATCTTCTTTTACTTTCTTTAACAGACATGTAGCATGGGGTGTTACCCACTATCAAAAAAATAGGCATGCTGCCAGGCTCCCTTCTAACTTTGCACTGGCATCCCCTAATAGTATGATCAACTAACTAAAAAGCCCTGTACCTGTAAATAAATCAGCTAGGTTCCTTAACAGCCTGCTCATTTGCTTGATTTCAGTTATCTTTAGCCTGTCCCAGATTGCAACTTTTATTTCATGTTATTAAGAATCTTTTAATGTATTGTCTAGCGACTTTTCACTACTTAAATTTATTTTTGGCATTAAGTAACCATTAGCCAAAATACAAGTATCTGAATTATTAGCAGATCCAGGTCAGAGGACCTTAGCATCATTAAAAGGGGAGCATCTTGTAATTCTTGTCTTTATTGTGAGTTTTACCTGGTTTTTTATTTGTTGATGGTTTAAATATATAAATGTAGGAATCTCCCACAGCTGTAAGCAGCTTAGTAACGGAAATTACTTGGACCCACTGAAGAAGCACTTTAGAAATCTGCTCAACAAAGGACTATCCCACACGCGGATATGGTAAGGACTGCTAGTATAGAGACCCTCATACTACCCTGCCACAATACTGACCTAAGAGAAAACACAGATGGAAACCATACATTTCTAACCATTGAAATATATCTAGTTTCTTACTACTAGTTAGCTCAGACCACCACTGACTTTGTAAGCTGATGAATTACCTTTTACGTTAGAAATTTGAGGGAATTACTGCACTCCTTATTGTGAAATATGGAAAAGTGTTTGGGCTCTTCAGTGTCTCCCCTTGCCCGAGACATCTGTTACCAATGCAGCAATACAAGGTGCTATTTAAATACCTGCACAGGCTTTGACTTGCTCGTGTTCCCATCAAAGCATTCCCACTCACAAGCTGGTGAAGTCAACCCCAGCAGCTTCCAAGAAAGCTGCAACTGATTCTTTAACTGCAACGGGGAACTGAAGTGTAAATTTGATCTGTTAACTCCCAGCAGTTCTTGGTGCATGACCAGCCCCTAACTCGCCCAGCCTTGCAGCATCGCCAGCGCTGCTTTCCTGAGCGAAATGACTTTCATCTATCCACATCAGACAAGCTCATTTAATATTTTACTGAGTTAGTCCAAGTGCAGAAATAACCTCCTACACACACTTCCTTCATCATGGAGGTAAGGCAGATAAAAATTCGTGAATAATTATAGTTACATATACTGCAATGAGATAACTATAGAAGCCAAATTAGTCCACTCATGATTTCCCTGTGGGAAACCTGTTTATTTTTGGAAGCAAGATTGTGCATCTTTCCAGAGGGTGTAGGCATTATCTTAAAGCTGGAACTAAAATACGCACTCATTGCAATAAATACCCCTCACACTGACTGAATAATTTAGAAGCTACCAGCTAACTGAAAAGCTGACCACATCCCTGATAAGTCCACTTAAATATGAATCACGTCTTATTCTCAAATTATGAATTAAGACACCAGGTTCTGACCTTAAGCAGAAGCTACAGCCACCCCTTCTGTAAGCATCCCTCGATCACTCAAGCATGATACCAATTTGCGAGTAAATTTTTGGTGAGTGAACACAGGTTCTCCAGGGGGAAGCCTGAAATATCCAGGTATGAACTATTTATGAAGCAGGATGTGAAGAAAAGGGTGGCCCTGTGTGTGAGGAAGAGCTGTACCATCAGAAACCAGGCTGAGGGCCAGTGGGTGATGTCAGAAAAGGGATGCTGTGGCAAGCCTCTATGTGCCAGATGGAAGGCAAGCAGGAAAAACACCTGGGCTTAGAACCATCAAGGGGACTAAAGGTTCAAACAGGCCTGCAGGCTCTGATTCTTCCTGCCTAACTGATCCTAAAAATCTCTGCATGACTATCAGCGGGACAAGATGGGAAACTACTCAAGAGGCTGAGCTGGGTCAGGACGTTAGCGCAGGCAGTCCGAGTCACCTTCTGAAGGTGCCTCTGCCTCTCTCCTCACCGTGCAGGATCCCTGGTCAGTTAACAGATGTACCTTGAACCAAATCGTGGCGGAAAGTGGTATTTTCAAGAACTGCTAGAGCAGTGCTTCTGTAGCAGTAACGTGCTTTATGATTGCCACTGTCGCAAATGAGCCTACTGCCACATAGAAGGGATAGCTCAGTAACCCCCCGTTACAGTAATTACAATAGTAAATTGGAAAAGACAAAGGGAATCATACTTGTGTTTAGTCTAGCTATGCTGTGATAAGGCTGGATCAGTAAGGAAAAAATTGTTGTGCGGTTGGGGGGAGGGGTTCTAAATAGAATAAGGTTATTTTCACCCCAATTCTTTTCATATATAGCAAAGCAACTTTATGTTCTACACGTTCTGCAGCCCTGTTAGCCACAGTTGTTTTCTTTTCCATACCAAAGGCCCTTTCACCTCACACCATAATTTTGCTACACATGAAACCACTAAACTAGGTACTTAATGTACTACTTCTCCCACAGTCCCACCTGAGAAAGGATGGGAAGAATGACATAAATGCAGCTTTAGAACCAGCAGGAAAAAAAATATTTAAAGGATCACAGCATCCCTGTAAGTCAGTTCAAGTTACCAATCAATGAAATCAAAAAGCTCCTGCCTAAAAGACATTCCCCTGCCAGGGAGTGAAGTTTTTTCTTCTTCACACAACAGTTGATACTGACATTGGATTATTCCTTCCCTCTATGGACATCTTGTTCCATCGCTGTCAAACTTTCATCTTCCTGCAAAGGCCAACTTCTAGCATTTTCAGCATATTTTCTACTAAACTACGTTCAGCAGCTGCCTCGAGGATGAAGAAAACCTCCCAGTGCCTCCTCCCTTTCCCCAGAAGGCATATCACCAGTTCCTACCCCAGAACTGACCTGTTGCCTGAAGAAATCAGCTAGTTCTAACCCTCTTAAACAGGTCATTTATCCCACTGCAGACCCAATTCCTATTGACGTCCCATGCCACAAACTTGTGCTGGTGACAGAAGAGGGGACCTGAAAGGCCCCCTGAGCACACCACATCCACGTGGTAGGATGGAGCAGACTTCACGAGGGTTTAAGCAAGGCTCCTCGGGTTTACTCATCTCAACAAAACTGCAGAGAGAAGTTCTAGCACTGCCTTTGTCCTTCTTCATTCAAGGGAGCTGATGTTTCGCTACTACTTAAAATTCTTGATCCAGCTGTCCTTTCATTACTACTTTTGGACTGTTTCCTGTAAATTACGTTAGGTGCTTGTTTATTCAAAACACCCACCATCTCTCCAAGCCTCCCTTTGTAACAAACTGCCAGCTTGCCTCTCTCTCCAGCTGATTCCCATTATCTGGGCTCCCTGTCATCTGAATATATTTAGTCTCACCCAAGTAGTTTTGATTATCAGGATTCTACTACAGTCTAATTAGTGACATTTTTATTACTAATTTGTCACTCAGACACTTTCAGTCACATTAAAAATTCCTGCCAGCTTCTCTGAAATTGCTGTGTGCTTGCAGTCTTTTTCTTTTCACACAAGATCAGCTAAGCATTTTTATTTTGCTGGATCCTTGGGAGCCTTTTAAAGAAACACTTAGGAAAACAGTCTCAAGTAGAAGGAGACTTTTGAGCACTGCAGAAAGGACCCAGCCCAAAGAACTGATATGTGGTATATCACCTCTTCGACATCAGTTTGAATTCCATTGAGAAAAACATAAAAAACACTTGGAACGTTTAAGTCCTGTCCTTTTTGTTTCTAAAGGTATGGAATTAGTTGATTCAGGACATGGCATGGAACTTCCTCACACTCAACTTACCAGTCAGTGGCAACTCTGTCGTAGTTCCTAATAGTACTACAGTGGCAGTCGGCTGTACTACATGTGTCTCTGAGGAGCTGCGAGAGTACACCAAAACAAGCAGAAGGAATGAACGAGTAGAAAGGATGAGGCTGGACTTGGTGAAAGTCTGCCAAACTCTACCTGAAAGTCAGCCCCACGCATCTGGAGTCAGTACAGACATCAGAACCAAGTACCATGTTTTTGTATCCCTCTCTTGATCTCTTCAGAGTATCTCCATCCTTTCCATTGAATGGCAGGTGAGGGTTACACCCATACGTTCCAGGAAGGAATGTGCTGCTCAAGCTGACCACACTCAGGCCGTATAACTGCAACTGCCTTCACCAAGCTCTGAATTTAGGAGATAGTATCAACTACCAAGTTTAAAGCCAAGGCATAAGCCTTCCAGAACAGCGCACACTGGTGAAGGGAGACAATTTCTGGAGGCACGGTACCGCTAAAAAAATAGTATTTAAAACTGCTAAGTCAACATTACACTTTCTTCCAACACAATCTGTCCTGGACTTTAGAATGCAGCCATACATCCCTTACAAAGGGTTAATAAACAATGGTAATATGCATCGTACATGCACAAGCAGTATGTTTTATAACTGTTAATTACATAGATAGCTGCTATTATAAATAGTTCTGAAGCAATCCATTAACCAGATGGCTTTTAGCAAATCAGAATTTATTACTCTTTTATGAGCTGCTTATAAAATGTAACTTTCAGACAAAGAATGTGAAGCAGCCAAAGCAGTTGGCCATATCAGTTTTCCATTATAGCATCTTTGAGGGTAGGGGGAGGGAAGGAAGACAGTGTCTTATTAACTCTGTACAGACAGCTCAACCTGTTGGAAGCTTCTCCCCTTTTCCCTGGGGCAGGGCAGCCCTCGGGGCCGTTAGCAAGGGCAGCAAAGGCAGCATAGGGCAACACTTCTTTCTGAAACTGACCGAGGTCAAGGAAACCTCTTGACATGAGCAGGATCAGGATTTCCACCTTAAGTACCTATGGCTGCACATAAAAGATAGTTATCTAAAACATTTGAATAAGTTTCTTGGAATTATATATGAGTTTATTACTTACTTCCTCGGAATAACATTAAGATACCGAGTGAGACAAACATAATTCATTTGCAGCCCAAGACATCATTATTTGTCCACATACCTAAAGATTTTACATGAGAGATTTTGACAAGGTAAGTGTGACAGCCTGCATTTTCAGCGGCTACTCTCTGCACGGGAGCATAGGAGAGGGTTAACTTTAAAGCATGTCAATAAAATTCATTTCACAAGTCTTATGGCCTAAATAATATCAGTGGGCAATGATCTGGAATTCACTCTCATTTGGAACTTTAATAGATTAAACTCCAACAGAAAGTTGGCAGATAAAAAAAAAAATGAGATTGAAAAATGGCTTCTAACATTCAGGATCCATTTTACTGCATTCCTCCAAAGAATACTTATCCCAGGAAAGTATTGCCTGGGAAAGCATCGCTGTTTGGGGTTTGTCTGCCTGAGCTTTTTCTTAAAATCTAAGACTCTACTACCTTGTAGGTTTGTGA
The DNA here is from genome assembly GCF_023634155.1 of Falco peregrinus. Lineage (NCBI taxonomy): Eukaryota > Metazoa > Chordata > Aves > Falconiformes > Falconidae > Falco > Falco peregrinus. The sequence goes on along the minus strand of NC_073725.1, from coordinate 29,619,044 downwards.
TTTATTCTCCTACACAAACTGACATCCAGAATGGTATGCTAGCTCATCACCCACAGTCCATCATAGTTTAAGGAGACAGGCACTGAGCCAAGATTTAATGAAGTCACAGAAAAGCTAACCAATGGTTTCAACACTTGACAGTGTTTTGCCAACAAGAGCTCAAAGAAGATTTATCCACATTTACTCTCTAAACATTAATAAATCATACAAAGAAAAGACGATGACAGCATTCGGTGTGCATTGCCACACAGCTGTATGTAACCTTCACAGTTGATGAAGGCTTTTGGCCTCTTGCCTTGTCATACCCAACGTCTCCATGCAAATCTTGAAAGCATAAACTGTTTGAATACTTCCCAACACCACCACGGACAAAAAGATGACAGGATCCTCACACCGCAGCATGACAGGATCTCTTCCCAACTTTCATTTTAAATGAGGAAACTAATGTCTGGGAATCTCAGTTAGAAGAACATGCATTTTCATGTGATTTGGGCAGGATTTTTCCAATGAAACTTGCCAATTGTAAATGACACAACTTCTCCAGGCTACTTTGAAAAAGCATTCCTTGTACTTATTTATGTTTCAGTATATTACTATTTCAATGTTTCTCTCAGCATATATTTCCCATAAAAATACAGCGTGTTAACCTTCCCACTCAGCCTCTCTCAGCTGCTTCTAGCGCGGATGCAGAATGCCTTTTCTAAAGAACCAAACCTGTGCGACAGCACTACCAACAGACTGAAACAACATCCTGAAAAAAACCCAGGGGGTTTAATTGATACAAGTAAAGACATGGTTGTTTCTCAGTCCCTGGTGAACCCAAGGACAATTTGGTTATTTCAGCACTTGTATTGGGTCTGGCTGAGCCCTGCAGCTGTCATCCATCCTGTCCCCTGTCCCCCCCCCCCCCCCCAGCACCATGCTTGTATTGGCAGCTAGAAAGGCAGTGAGGAACATGCCAGTGTTTTGGCTATTGCACAGCATCAAGGCTCTTCTGCCAACCTTCCTCCCCCACTCCACAGCAGGCTGGGGCTAGGCAAGCCCTTGGGAGGGGACACAGCTGACCCAAAGTGACCAACGGGGTGTGCCATACCATAGGGCATCTGCTCAGATACAAAAGCTAAGAGAAAGGAGGAGGAAGGGGGGGCATTCGTTATTTACGACGTTTGCCTTCTGGAGCAACCACTACCAGCACGGAAGCCCTGCTTCCCGGGAAGTGGCCTAACATCACCTGCTGATGGCAAGTAGAGAATAACATCTTTTGGTTTCCTCTGCTTCTGCATGTGTGACTTTTTGCTGTTGCTGTCATTAAACTGCCCTTATTTTGACCCACAAGGTGGGTTTTTTTTCACCTTATCTTCTCCCCCCTCCATTCTGCTGAGGAGGGGAGTGACAGAGCAGCTCGAGTGGGCACCTGCCATCCAGCCGAGGTCAACCCACAGCACTATCTTTCAAATACTGACTGCACTGGAAGGTGTATCCCAGAAACGGTTTAACATTCACGTCATCACAGTACTGGTTGCTCTGAACAGGTATGTTTGAAACGTGGCTGTGCTGCTAGATGCTCCTTTCTACCATTTCTCTCAGCATCTAGAAACACTGAGAACTTCAGAAGGATCACAGACAGGGGATGTACTTCCAGTACAATTTCAAACACAATTCAGATTCTGGTAGCAATTCCCAAAGAGAAAACAAATTAAGATGCGATAACAAGAAACACCTCTAGACCAAGAAAAACCTTTTAAGTGACCATCTATAGAAACATGTAGCTAGACAATCACTTGTCCATGTTTGGACAGAGAAGAAAAGTTCTTCCCCAGAGACGTCATGGAAGGACTCAGAGTCCTGATGCAAACCCGTCTATGTCCCACTTTCATATGCTACTTTTCCTCGATTCCCTGGGGCAAGGTCAATAGCTCCTAAATGACTGTAGAAAGAAATCACTGCAAATCCCAAGGGAGCAGAGAATGAAATGACTTCTGACCTCTCCACACAGAGGAAAAGTGAAAAGGGGAAATGCACTTCATTTCCTAAATCGAAGCTCAAAAATTTTCAGCCTATATCAAGAGTGGTGTTATCTCTAATCAGAGCATTATTTCTTACCATTCTCTGCAATTCTGAAGACTTCAGCATGAAATCACCAAACACACTGATACCACTATCTACTAGTGTGTAACACACACTTCTACCTTCCACCCGAGCACCTACAGCAGTCTGTCAGGGTCAACAACTGTGTTGATAAATGAAGAAAACCACATAATTAAGCCCAGGTTGCTTCAAATAACCACACTAATTCACAGAGGAATGTGATATTCTTCTTCTATAATACAATGCTAGGTAAAGTATCACAAATAAACTTGGAATAAGAAGATCAGCAGGCTTAAAAACATACCCAAACTATTCCAAACAATATCTTTTATAGTTCCTTCTTAGCAGTGCATTCAGTTTGCAGGGCAATGATTGTGCTGTTCTTCTGGAGCTGGCAATGAGCTGGATACTTCTTTCCTATAGTCAAATGCGACACATAAAATGTAAATCAAATTTGTTGCCCCAAAGTGTCTTTGAGATCCTTTTTCCCAACCTTTTATGGCTAGTAAGATGGGTTATCAACTACAGCATCTTCACTGCCTTGATAAAGAAGTCCCCTAGACAATGTGATGCTACTGCATCAGCAGGGACAAAGATTCAATGTGCAGTAATTCATCTTATTTTAAGCAGTCCTACAAGGGATAAAACAGCACACTTATAAAAAAAACCCCTAAAAGTAATAACAAAAAAAATTGCTAAGACTTGCAGCAGACTTCCAAAAATTTTTGCACACCTCTAAATTTAATATCTAAATGAGAACAGCAGTGGCATGCACTTGCAATATAAGAGAAACCTCTTTTATTAAAGATTTATTACACTAATAACACTACAGCCTACCTATTGTCCTGCACATTTTGAAAAAGGACACTGCATACGTATATTTAAATTGCCAGAGTTGAACAGTGGGTCACAAACAAAAGTTAAGATGTTGAACTGCATCAGCCAAATTGATAGTGCATTTATTATTTCTACCCTTTCTTACACATTTTTGCACAGTCAGTTCTGCTGCCAAAGCATTTCTAGAAGGTGAATACAAAGGATATCAAGCACTATAATCACTGAATGAAATATGACGGATGCATTAATGCTCACTCAAATCTACAGATCTAAAGAAAAAGCAATAAAATTAAATGCATGATTTAGAAGTAAGCTTAAATGCTAAACCGATCCTAAATTCACCAAGGAAAGCAGACTTCACAAATCACTGCCAAGAGCAGTAGCAATCTCCCTCCCAGACAAAAGGTCAACTTCAGATGCCTTGTTAATATGTATATGGGTTTTACAAAGTTCTAATGAGAGTGCTGCTTTACGACAAAGGTGCATAGGCCTACCAAAAAAAGAGGTGGTCAAGGAAAATGACAGCCAAGGCAAGCTCAAAATTAGGTGATAGCTTTGCAGTCTCCAGGGTCTTAACTTCATCGTCCTTCCCCTGATGCTAAATAGAAAAGAAAGGTTTGAGATGGCTAGTGGGAAAGAGTTGAGGTAGGAGACAGATAACACTGAGACTAAATAAAGTAGATTAACTATAGATACCAGCTGCCACAAAATTCACTTGCCTCATGTTGTTGCAGTAAACTGGCCAAGGAAACAAAAGAGAAAATAACCTGACATCTGGGCTGCCATTCAGCCCTCCCCACCTCTTCCATTTTGTGTACCTAGCAGCTATATCTAAATTTCTGTGGGGAGCCGGAAGGCAACTCAGATCTCTGTCCATTGACTAAGAGGAGATCACTGGCAGTGACCTAAGAAACTCCAGTTAAACGTCCCAAGCTAAGTGAGATATAACCGAGGGACCCAGTGAATTATTACTTAAGCAAGATGGGAAGTGCAACATTAAAACTTGTCGGTGTGACATTTAGCAGACATGTTCTATGCCTCATCCACCCTCCTACCCTTTCTCTTCTCTTTTAGGAAGCAGAGGGAAAGACAGATTCACACAAAAAAGGAGACTGTGGCTTTTGCCAAACAGTTGCTAAAATCACTGTGATTTCTATTATAGCAACACCAAGGACAATGTATAGATAAATTGGAAGAACCAGCCTACTTCTGTAATACACTGATATTCCCAGGAATTTAAATTGGTTGTAATCCCTCCTCACCTGACCTGATCTTATTTCTTAAAAAGTATGGACTCCACAGGAATGTTCTGTGTACTTGCACACATTCCTGTCACACTCTCTCTCTGCCCATGTCTTTGCTCACTTCTCCATTCCCACCATAACTTCTGAAGCGGTCATCCAACTTCAAAAAACAAACCAAGAAGCACAGTCTCCCAGATACAACCCCCCTTGACTATGAAAAACAGGCAGGGAAGTAGAGTGAACCAAAACAGACCGTTCTGTGCGATATTCAGAGGGTTCGGCAGCCTCAGAGTTCTTGGTGAGACTACTATTGCCCTCAGAAACTTCTGATGGTCTAAAGCCTTTCCTGCCATTTAAGTATGTCTTTTGATAGCACATAACAGCCTTGCATACATTTGTCAAAATGATTATATAGCTCAGCTAAACAGACTTGACACATGATCTATGTCACACTCGGGTCAACTCATTTGGCAACGACCAAATGTTGTGACTTCTTGAGGACGTTTTGCTAATATTAATCATTTTCTCTAGGAACCTCATCAAAAACCACATTCCGGATCTGTAATTATTTCACATCATCTTAGCAGTGAAAAGGTCTGACTCTGAATGACCAGAGAGGCTCCTCCAAATGCAGCATCTACCACAGAGAACGCTTTTCCACACCTTATGAAATTAACACCAAATCCATCATCCACCTCATTCTCATCTGGAAAGAACAGGACCAACATTTACTTAAACTGGAACAGGGAAAAATAGCTATAAAAATTAGGAAGACGTTATTTCAATACTTCTTCTGTGATGTAGGCCTACCTACAAATTTCTTCTACTGACTTCTATAACTCTTCAACTTGCAGATTTTACAGATCGAGACAGCATACCACCCTGCTGCTTCGGAAGGGTTTGTTCGCAGTCATGCTCTGCCTCAGGAGTGAGGGACTTAACATTTATCCTCCTAGGAACAGGGATATAATTCTCATTCCCTTTATCTTGGATTAGCTGTCAAGACAGTAAGTGGACTGTTCAAACATTCAGTGTTTTCTGTGGTTTTAAATCAAGATGCAACAGAGGCCAAGCTGTCAAGACCTGCTGTGTGACTGCACACCTCAGTAGCTCAGCTTCTCTCCCAGTTCTGAGTCAGTAAAAGGGAAGGTCAGGATGTATTTTGGAGGGAGGGCCATTGTCCCCTTAACACCAGACCCCATTTAAGATGTCAGTTTGGGCATCCGAAACCAAAAGATAATCAAAGTCTCTTTCTTTTAGAATGAGCTGGGACAGATACTGCACTTAGAGCACTTTGGCTTTGTACCTCAATGGACTCCACAGCAGTTTTACCCACCGTAACCCTCCATTAAACACGAGTTGTGTCACTTTGTTGAACCGTATCTTTTCACAGGCTAAACAACTTACTCAAAATTCCTTGTAAAAATCTCAAGATTATTATTAAAGTCCAGAATTGGCATAGCCCCAAATTAATTTTAAGTCATTGTGACAGCATATTACCAATTTGTGCTCTTTCTTAGGCCACTTACATTGCCCTGCAACACAGCCTGGATGCACCCTGAGCCTCTGCAGTTCCTTCACTTCAAAACAGATTGCAAAGGCAATTCAGTCCTCCTTTCTCTGTTCCTCCTTGAATGACATCCATTTCAAGAGCAATGTTCTAGACTTTACCAACCAATCTAACCTGACTATTGATTATTCATAGCTGATTACACCTCACAAACACCAAGCTAATGTGATGGACTACCGGATGCTAGGAGCCAAAGCAAAATGCTTGATGCAGGTCATTACGAAGGCTGACAGACAAGTGTGTGTTCAGACATAAGCAAAAGCTTCGTTCCCTGCTGCACAACTCATACTGTCAGAAACAGAAGCCCCAAGGAGCCAGGCCCTGGGCTCTGAACATGAGCAGCGAGGGTCTGAAGTTCAAAGGAGCTGGGATTTTTCAAAAGAAATTCCAACAGCATAATATTTATACTCCACAGCACAACTTACTGCAGTGCTAATGCAGCTTACAACGAACCAACATTCTTATGGTTACACTTTATCCAGGCCATCTGAGTCAATGTTAAATTTTATTTCAGTGTAAACTGTAGCTGGCCCCCTCTAAAAGGTCTGAGCCAAATAAATTCCAAGTAACTGAAGGAATATTGACATCAAAAGCCTCTACATTAGGATCCCAGTCATAAAGCTTCCAACAATGGAAGATGATAATAAAACACTTCTAAAAATTACCGGCTGTCCCTGCTATTTCTGAGGTCAATGGAATTTTCCAGAATGAGAAACCTATGACAGTTTTTTATTTCTGTTCTCACTGTGATTCACCATCAATGACACCAAAGACAGGCAGCTGCACTTCACCAGTGCCTCCTCAGCATATTAGATAAACAATTGTTAACTTGTGAGAAAAAAAGTTGTTAATAGCCACAATGCTCGTTCCATTTTTATGTGCTAAGTTTTTGGCTGGTGTAAATACATGAAACTGAATCAAAGTCAACAGAGCTTCATCCATTTACATGAGCAAATCTTGATGCAATCAGAAATAAACAAGACAAAAACTCCAACCAATACTCCAAAGTTCTCATCCACAACTGTTCAATATGGATTTCAAAAGCTGAACATCCATGCTCTGTCCCATGTATTAACATGTTTATGGCAGAGGTAACAAACTAAAATGAATTAAACAAATCCTCAAATAATTTGTCATGCTCAGATAATTTAATCAACACCAATCATAGCTCCTTTGGCTCATCCCAACAAGACACAGTTCACACCAAATCCAGCAAAGTACCTGATCACTTACTTTCGGCATGTAAAGCATAAGAATATTCCCAGTGAAGTCATCAGGCCCAACTGTTTATTTGGTATCAATAAGAACTATTTTATTCTTACTCAAACTCTTAATATCTCCAACTAGGTACATAAAGTACCAACTAGGTACATACAGACCTCCGTTAACTCTTGAAAAACTCTGGACTTTGCCTAGGCATAAACAACACCCATGATCCCAAACTCAAAATACATCTGCATGCGTCTCACGCAGATAACATTTTGAGTAACACAACACAAAAATACATTAAAGCAGCTTATAAGTAGTGATGCTATACAAGGTAGTTAACAAAACCAGAAAGAAACACAGAGAAAGTGGTCTTTGACACAAGTCCATCAATCATTTTAGAATTTATATGGTATGTTGTGTGGCAAGTATCTAAACCAATTACTCATTAAAAAAAATAAAAAAATCTCATTATGCTGCTTTCAAAATGGAAATGCACATACTATTTTTAGAAATATATTTATGTAATGGTGAAATTTAACAAAACAGCCTACCTGTGCAAAAGAGCAGAGATAATGAGTAGAGTGGAAAAGCTAGCTATTTTCTAACTTACATGAATTTAAAGTTCAATTTTAATACTTGATAATATGGGTGAGCACAAGACAGTATGTAAACCATTTAGATGAGAAAAGCAGCAATCCAGCGTGTATTCTCAAACTATTGATCTCTCTTCAAGCACTGAATACAGTGAAGGATGCATACTCCATCAGCCAAGTAACCAATAAATACTAGCATAGTCTCAACTTACTACAGAAAAGGTAAACTGTTCACTGGTTGAGTTACTCATTGTTACAGTAACAGTAATAAAATAATCCAAACTTAAAATCCAAAGGAGAGAAACATAACCAGATTCAGGTAAATTAAAAAGAGGAGATCCACTTTTAAAAAGTAATTGCCATTTGAAATAACCACTGGACCAAGATTAATGGTGAGGCGTTTGTACCAGTATGGGCTTGTTTTAAAAAAAAAAAAAAAAAAAAAAAGTTTTTCTGCCTTAAGGCAACCCTGGAGTAAGAGAGAAAGGAAGACTATCAAACCATAGCTTGATCAAAGTCCATCACAGCCAGTGAAAAGACCCTGACATCAGCAACCCCAGATAACATCCATCCTTTAAACGACCTTACATCTTTACCCTAGTAGCAGATTCATGCTAAGCTCTAGCTATGAAAATAATACTTTTGCCCTGTAGTGACTCCCAGAGAAACACTGTGTAGCTTGAGGCTGTGAAAATCCAAGTGTTCCTTTTATGGGATTAAGAACATGCTCTTTTCTGCCACAGGTCATACTTATGCTAACCTCATGCATTCACCCCTGCTCCCTGGGTTCATTCCCAGGAACATTTCTCTTGTTGAATCACTAAGAAAATGAGCATTTAATCATCTTTTTTTTTCTATTGTCTTATGTTTTCCTTTCTGCTTTGGGTGCTCTAAAGCATTCTCCTGACAATATTTTCCAAAGCTCCTTCTTTCAACTGTCCTCTGGGAAACATCATGATAACCAGATATATAGTATAATGCTATCAAAGGCTTCTATATAGCAAATCTTGTGACAATAGAACTCCCCTAATGGGATTTACATCCCAGCTCAATAGAAAAAAGCACTGTAATAACCTCCCATTTTTTTCTTATGCTGTAATCATCTGTTATGCTTTTCACTAGTACTTCAAAGTAATTCTCTATTGTTCTGTTACTCTGAACTTCAGCTCAGCAGGGTTTAGATTCTCAAAGCATCACAGAGGGGGACCTTAATTACTCATTTTTTTCATTTTTCAAACAAAATCTTAAATCCATTAAACAAACAAAAATTCCTTTTTGATCTCAGATTTCCTGTTGTTGGATTTGCAGAGAATTAAAAAAAAAACACCACACCACACAAACACCACCAAAAAAAACCCCACCAGAAACAAAAGGCAGCCTAGCGTGTCTCCAATTTTATCTGACGACCTCATTCTATCACAGCTACTACTAAGGTGAAGGAACCTGAACTGTGCAAAAGGCCTGAACGATCAGCTCTGTTCTCAGCTTTGCCAATAATATCTAAAAATTTACAAAACCAAATGAGACCTACTTTTCAAACTGTCCACACACACCTAGGCTACCTCTCAAGAGCCCTGATTCTGAACCAGAAAGGCACCAACAATATACACGTCAGAAATAGGAGAATTTTACCGTATCTCTGGAGTTTTAATCTTAATTTTATGAAGATAAATGTAAAACTCCAGTTCACCATTGAAAATCTGGCAGAGAACAACCTTATACACTGAGTCATAGGCAAAGCTTCAACTAGAAAAATCCTCTTCCCAAAATCCCAGCTAGTGCAAACTGCTGCATGTCCTAAGACCCAGATACTACTTCGTTTCCAAGCTTTAAGCATGGTGCTAGCCAGCCCTAATCAGGGCTAGATTTTCTTGCTCCTAAAGTATATCGTAGACTCCCTACCCTTAAGAACACTTGAAATAACTTCTCTCAGACTCCTGAGTTGAAGGACATTAACTTACTGCAGGCAGTCCGACAACAGCCACACCACCATAAGAAAATGGTGTTTAAATCTAATTTGAGTGGCACAGAACAGCAAATTTAAGTTACTAAATACGAACTAGAAATTATATTCCTGGCTTGATTCAAATGTGGAAAAATGAACTTCATTGTTGACTTATCAGGAGTCTAATATTACTCAGGGGAGAACAGAGTAGTTTAGCTGAGGCCAGTGGTAAGAGTTACTGCTAGTCTGAATGCCTGCTGGAAAGTGCAATAAAGCATAGAAGTCCATGTGACATCCCAATCACCATTTTTATGAACATTTTCCTATTTATTAATAGCAGCTGCTCTAAATTCACTCAAGTTTTATGCCAGCTGCCAATTCTGGGTCTAGTACAAATTTGAGATATATTACAAGTAAGTTCAGCAGGAAATGAAAATAAAAGGTGAGAAAAAAGCACACCATATGCCAACAAGGCAAGTTCATTGCCGACAGGTAAGAGGGCAAGTGAATGGCTGTACATACCAATAATTCCAGAAGCACAGGTGAGTTCAACCACTAAAGACAGTGGAGGAAAAGGTATCAATCATGGAGAAGAAAAAAACGGCACCAGGGAGAGTCAGGTTATTTCCCTTCTGCTATTAAGCTACAATACCCTTTTCTCTCTGAGACATTCAAACTGTTCCAACTAATCTGTTACCTTCCCCTCAGTATATTTGCCAGAGTTTGCATCACCACTTGTATTTATATCTTATTTACCTTTATACAGAGCTCTTACACCTCCACAGAAGACATTGAAAACATCAATCACCAATTATATTGCAGACAAAAGCATACGGAACATAAAATGCAGGGGAGCATGTGGCGTTCAAAGACAGATGACTCTGAAAATCATGACACAAATTAGCACCTTTCCTTACTTGATTACTCAGGAAGAGGAGATACCTTCTATTTCCCAGCCACCTCCAGGTGCTAACAATCCATTCATTAGCAACATTTTCACCGTACAGTAGATTGACCTTGATAGGAAAGTTGCCTCACATTCAAGATAATACTTAAAATCCAATAGCCAGTTTGATTGTTGTAAAATGGGTATTGATAGAGATGGAAACTTGAAAAAACCTCAATTTATGGATAAGCAATCACAACAGATGTAGTGTAAAAAGATACTGTTTACATGAAGACAACCTAAAACACTTTGGATCTGAGTTATTATGCTGCTGCCATAGAAGTATGCTTCCTGCTATCTCAGTATATAGACCCCAAAAAATATAAATCCCTAGGGCAAGCAACATTCCTCTTTCTGGTGCTCCTCCATGTTCATGATCTACAAAGCATCACAAAATGCCTACACACAATGCATATAGAGAAGTGACTGGTAGGGCAGTATAATAAGGAGACATAGCTAGACCCCAAATTCCTTCCTGAGGAGAATGGTCCATGAAAGAGACTGTTTAGGGAGGGACTCCTGAAGGACATACATTTTTGCAGTCCAATCTCATAGACGTCTCTTCCCCATTTGCTTGTCCAACGTTAAATACACATCCCACAAATCAGGATTCAGTAGCCAATTTCAAAAGGATGTTGGCAGTTTATTCTACTACATCAGCCAAGGATGTTTTGTCATATGGATGGCTACTATCTAGAATAGTTCAACATGTTCTGTTTGATTAAGAGCTTTCACAGATAGTCTTGCAGAAAAAGATCACAATCCTTTTAAGGAAGGCATAGTGGCTAATGTATCACAACCATTGTAAGAACTGAAAAATACCAGTGGACATGTGTGCTTACCATAAAACACAAGTATAACAGTCTTCTTCAGCCAAGCAGAACAGCATTAACCAATATTTTGATTCTGCAACTGCATTTATCAGTAAACCCATGGATAAAAGAACACTCAGCCAGAGGTTAAATACAACCTAAGGAAAAACAACTATTGTAATATGTCTTTCCCCACAAGCAAATCCAAAGATGCTATTTAACAAGAAACCTGCCATTCTCAGAAATACAGCACTGACGGGAACTCCATCAGATTGCTGCTGAATGTTGCCGTTTTTCTCTGATTCTTCAAATAATAATCTTATTTTTCAGACCATAACTTCTTGCTTTTTACAGCTGTCATTGTCAACATTTAGAATAGAAAGTAGTCTGCAATGCTGGCATGCTACCATCAAGTGAGGATCTGAAGACAATTCTGGCTCACTTCAGTAATATGGCTTGTAGGAACAATGTTTTCAGAAACAAGAAACAGTTTTCAGATCCTGAACTTGAGAAGGTTTTACATAGAAGTGGTTTCTTAGCACTGCAATAATTCTGCCCCTTTCCTGGTACTTCACTAGGGAGAGATCAAAAAAACAGAAGCACATGCGATCACTAGCCATGTCTGAAATTCTTGGCATAAATATGAATTTCTGTGATTGAATTTCAGTCATTGAATTCCTGATTAAAGAGACTTTAAGGAGCAGAATCAAAATCTCAGGAACTTGCATCTGCTATCCAGAAAGCCCCTTTGTTTTCAGCCACTAAAACCTGGGCATCTGTACTTTTCAAACTCTGTGTAGAGACAGCTTCAGACTTTCAACTCCCAGCCATTTCTGTTAAAGATGTATTTACACTTGAAACCACTTCCAAAGTAGCCTAGAGACTAATGTAAACTGGATTTTTTTCCTGCAAACCAGGAGCTACAAACATTGCTGAAATACAATCAGGAATTTAAGATAAGTTAAGGCTGCACTGGATCCAGTCTTTCTTATAGGAACCTCCTGAACACAAAAATGTGCAGGTCTGAAAAAAGCGGGGCTTTGTCTCTTCCACATGTTTCCCACATTTAGGATAAGGACTTCCACTGGTAGAAATGGCTGCATTAACAGCTACTGGCAAAGCTCTTTTGATGGATTTGACTGACATTCCCAGCCTTGTGCTTCCTCATAGTCTATTCCCAACCCTCTATATCCACCTCACCTTCCCATATTCAGTCTCCCTATATCAGCTTCACTTACTGTGAAAACCTTTCCCCTTACCTAATCCCCTTTACTGACCTATCCTCTTCAATTTCTCTTGGCTTTTCTTTCATCTTCTCCCCACTGTACCCAAATCCAATAAATCCTTCAACGAACTACCAGTATTTTCAGCTATATTATCCTTCAGCATGCTTTTGCAAACTGTCCCTTCTGCAGTTATTCATCCATTCCACCTTTAGGACAGCACTAATACTGTATGGCTGTATCCAACACGAAGGGAGCACATCTAGATTGGTTTCCCACAGTAATGAACACAACAGACTAAAATCATCGTAGTCTTGAACTGATACTACCTCACTGTTGTCACTTACCCAGCTTGTATGGTACGAGTGGGAAAAGCTGTCTCCTGGAACTGAAGAAATCAGATTCCAGTGTCCTTCACAAAGCACAGGGAAGGAAGTTCATTGCAAACTTGTACAAATTGAAATAGTTCTTTTCAAAGTATGTCAGTAAAAATAGATTTCACACAAGTCTGTAATAAGACAAAGGCTAATTAGCTGCAACCACTTTTTCTTGAGGTCAAGAAGAGTTACACCTGGGATGATTTTTGCCTAGAATAGACACACTTATTGTTGTGATTTTTTTTTTTTTTTTTTTTTTTAACTCAGGACATAACATATCACACCTTCCTTTTTACTTGACGCTGAAGTGACAGGGCTAATGAAACAAGTTATTTTGATAGGGCACAGCCTACTTTAAAATCACATTTATGTCTCAGCACTCTGTACTTGGAGTACACTTCAGTGTACTCTGTAACACTGAAGATTGCTGTAACAGAGAAGTCAGTGAGTATTTTATCTTTTTATTTCCCTCTGCATTTTTCTCTTCCAATTTAGGCAGCTGACAATATTCTGTGGATCAACAGCCTAATTGTTCCCTTTTCATCACTCCTTTATAAGACCTTTATATAGCTGGTCATGAAGCACTGTTTCTAAGGATGTTTCATTCTTTCAGAACTTCTTTCATTTCATGTACCAAAAGCCCCAGGTTCTCCTAGTCCTGCAAGAGTCTCTCTGCTGAGACTCCTTCAGTACCAGCATCCAGCAGGCACAAAATTGCTGACACTCGCAGTAGGCCACTAGTACTGTTGGTCAGGCATTGCTAAAACCTTGCCCTGGATTCACCGAGGTTTACTGAAGCTGAGATGTTTTGAAGAAAAACATTTCACATTGACTATGTCATGACCTTCCTCTGTCATTTTACTTAGAAAATATCCATTTATTTCTGGAAGTAACTTATCATCAAAAGTCTTACTAGCTTAAATAGGACTTCTGCTCCTAATGTGCACAGACTCTGAAAAACTGTTCGCAGCACCTGTAATTACTTTCAACACAGTTATGCTGGGAGGACAGGAACACATCAAGGTAGTCTCAAGCAAGACAGGCTGTGGTCTACTCGGTTTTACTCAGCTTCTTATCCAAACCCTTCACTGAAGCACTACAGTTAAGGGCCCATTACTGTTACGGTAAGAAATACTCCATGCCCCAAGGGTCACCCTGCACAGGTTTGATTGCAAGAGGAAGACTTAAAATTCCAGAGGACAGACAAAAAAAGTCTAAAAGAGCAGAGCATAAAAGCAACACGTGCAAGGAACTACAAGATGCTAAATACTGCCATTTGGTAACTGGGCATGTCGGGTTCGCTGTCTCTTTTTTTAACCTCAACCCTCAAAACACAGGAAAGGTGGGACAAAGAAATAAGATCAAAATACTTACCCTTCTTCCCTCCATTATTTAATACAGAGTATGTCTTTAACTGCATCTTTTAAAATAAAAAAATATGTAGAATTACATCTGGAAGATTCACTTGACAGCCCTTCCACTGAACAACACTTCTTGCTGCCATTTCTTCCCGATATTGCAAGTGAGAGCCAGTTTGGGGTACAGTACTTGTGCAGATGCTTCGAATCATCCTGTGCAAGCCTCTCCCTTGTCTTTTCATTCCTCTGCCTATACAGGCACCTAATTTAGGTTTACTGGAATTAAGTGCTATGAATACATCCTGCCCCTTTCATCCCTTACACCAATTTGTTTTAACCGAACAGCCACCCCTGCTAGCTCTTATGCCTACAGTGAAATCAAACAGCTCTATCAGCCCCAGTCAGTTAAGAGGAATTTCTCTGCAAGGTTCCCAGCCTGCTAACAAGTTAGGGACAACTCCTGCAGCTTGTCAGACAGCTTCTGAAGGACTACATTTCTACATCGGAAGAATTAATAGCTCCAAGCTTGTAAAGATTTACGTATCTCCACAAAATGTCAGTAAATCTGCAGCTATCATGCCAGAGATAATGATTAGCACTGTGCATATTAAACAAAGGAGTAGTGAAATCTGATTTGCATATTTCTGACATGCACGCAAATTCCCACTGCTTTCACAACATAGTTATCTACACGGTTCATTTTATTTTGATTAAAATTAACACATTTCACTGATGACCTTTAAAGGAATGCTTGCTTCCAGACTCTTAAATGCATCATTGATCTACTACACTTTGTCAGCAAAACAATGATCATTCCTAAGATGCCTCTGAAAAGCTAGTCTTACACAGATCAGTCCATAAAGTTCCCACTGATGTAAGCAATGCAGAGATGCAGAATTTGCATAATCAGCTCATTTGCTGCATTCAGCAACAAGGGACATATTCTGCCAATTCACACCCTCACCAGAAGATTGCTCTAGTTAAGAGGAAATTGCCACATTGCGATTCAACAGACATGAAGTACATTAGCCGGGCAGCAGCTAAGTAAATAAACAAATGAAGATATATGTAAGTTATTATTACCTCTGCTCCACAGACAATGAAAATGACCTTTGCTGAAAGGCTGGTTCAGAATCAGAAGGCAAAACTTCAGGTTTCCTGTAAGATAAATGTTGATTCTTATTAGCAACAATATTGATCCACACACACCCTTTTTTTATATTTTGCTTTTTCCATATTAATTTTAATCCAACCACTTTGAAGCAACTCCACTAATTTCCTTGCTTCTTAGACATCATCATTTCCAGAAACAGAAGCTGCCAGAACTTCATTAGACACCTGTTTTTTTGGTAAGGTTTTGCTAAACTTTTAAATTGTTAAGTGCATTTTCCCCTTGAAAGCCATCCTCAATAGGATGCCCACACCTATACAGCTCTCTTTAATCTCCTGCTTGCTACTGCCGCCCGGATGCAGCATTTATTGGTATAAGCTTCACTCTGGCCTCTGTGAAGAGGGAAGGCTGTAGCCGACTGTATTAAGCTGTCTCTAAGTCAAATATTCCAGTCTCCTAGTAGATGCAGAACTTTGCTACCACCAGTGGCTTCTGTGCCTATGTTTTCGTATCATGTAGAAGCTCTAATTGTGGTACATCCACCCTGGTAGATACTTTACACATGCAGAATGAAAGGCCATACCCAAGGAGCTTAAAATCAAAGCTAGTAAAAGCAAAAGCAAACTTTAGCTTGTGTTTTCTAGGTGATACTGCAGACTAAAAATCTCGGTGTATTTACCAGTCCAACTTGATATGGCTCCTAAAGCCTCCTGCCCTAGCAATATGTCCATTGTGAAGGTCAATAATAAACCTACAAATATAAAAGTCTTAAAATAAAAGGATTTATGAAACGACACACTTTGGTTTCAAAGAGTAAATACGCATATCTTATGATGGTTGCCTGTGGTGGGATTTGCATTATTTCACTTCCTAACTACCTTGCCAATCATATAGGAATGCAAGTTTGCCCTGGAGCTTGATATCCTTAGGTGATCAGGTTAATGAAGTATTATTTGGTCATGTGTAGCCACTGTAACTGAAAAAAGGAAACCTCTATCACTGCAAAGTCTTTTGGGCTTTTGAGCAAATCCAGTACAGCAGGAGGCAGAAGGCTACAGGTCAAACTATGGCTTAAGCCCTATGACATTACCAGGGAAAATACAGGTGGTGAAAGTCCTGAAGGTACAGGAATATCTTGGGGTGGGAGCAGGGAGGGGACAGTCTTTGAAACAATGAATGAAATGCATGGTTAAGATCAAGAAGTGAGAGTTAAGAGACTGGGACACCACTGTTCTGCATCTCGCCTTTTGAGTGATTTAGGGTTTCTCCACTGACCTCCTATGCCTCAGTTCCCTAAAACAGAAATAACATTACTGTCCTCCTTTGTAAGTATCAAAAGCAACACTACTGAAGACCTAAATAATTTTTTACTGCAGTAGAAATTCTAAATGTTTGTCAAAGGTATCTTCTACATGGTGTTTCAAATACCTGCCCTCATGTCTTCTACTTGCATCTTTGCTGACATGGTCCATACTTCTATTTAATTCATGTATATATAGGGGAATAAATTTACTTAGAAAAGAACAGAGAGGTCAGAGGACCAAGTAAGCAAAGGAAAGTGAGAAAACCCTTATTCTTTGCATAGGCTGAACAGTTTTGCCTTGTCCTTGAACTTTAAGAGAAAGGTAGAAAACAATACATTCAAACTAAGTGCCAATTTCCAGCTGCCTCATGAAATGGGACCTCAGCAGCAGATCTCCTAATGATGGTTAAGTGAGAAAGGCTGCCAGCTCCTTATATTAAACATAATCATCTAGTGGTGCCCTCCACTGAAGAAAGCCAGCAAACATCACAGGTTCTTTTACTAATACAATAACACAAACAGACATGGGTGCTGTAAACCTGTTCCTGCTGGTGAATCACAAAAGGCATTTCTGTGTCTGTTTTAAACCCTTAAGCCATATCAGCATATGAAAACACAGTGAGTAGATTTTTAGCTTTTTTTGCACATCAGGAGGACTCTTGTTTTATATTGAGATATGTTTTTGAAGCCAAGGCCTGGCTGTAGGCACCCACACTGAGACTTCAGAGGCTGATTTTCAGAGACAACACTTCTAAGAGCTTCCAGTGAGACCTGAAAGAACTGCTGGCTCTTACTTGTTCAGTCATTGCAAAGCAGCAAAGAGGTAGGCGCCACGAGCACACCCAATTAAGAGGGTTTTTTGTGTGTGTTTTGTCGTTGTTTTTTTTAAAGCACAGTTACAGGTTTAAAAAGCGGAGAAATGGAAGTTGTTTTTCCTGCTTTTAGAAAAGTGAATGTTCCAGTCATTTCAAACCACTGCAATTAATGCATGATAAAATACTATGATTAATGCTACCAAAATGAACCTAATGTCAATATTTTAATGGTGCTCACTGAGTTAATATAAAGCTGCACAAAGGGCTCAGTCCTCGGTAGATGTAAAACAGTAATAAAATTGGGCTGCAATAATTTACAACCATTGCCCTAAAAACTATTAATAAATTGGGACTTCTGATGGCAAAGACCATGTCAATGGACAGAATATGCAACATCCATCACAGAGAAAAACTGATGAGAACTCACCATGCCACTGCTCTGAGCACTCTAGTGAGCTATTCATTTGAAAACAAATCAAATAAAAGGCCATTTATCTTTAAAAGCCCTTAACAAATTAGGAAGCATCTATCTCCTGGACTGTCTGCCCATCCATTTTTCACAGAGATAATTAGCACCCTGACCCAACCATTAATGAAATTGTGTTCTACTTGGACTAACGGAAAAAAGAGTTCTGTAAACAAGAATTCAGCAGCGAAAATGAGCTGTCCCCAGATATGGGTATCTCCACTGCAGAAGCTTTTGTTGGCCTTTTGTTAGAGGCAGAACATGGTCTCTTGCATGGTTTCTTCCATTTTTAGTATAAATTTCTCTTTCATTATGTACTTTTCTTGCAGCTTTTGCAGACTGAGCAAATTCAGCCATCTGCAGCATGAGCAGAAAAGAATAAATTCCTCCAGACAAAACCTCCAGCTTATTCTTGATGTTTACATCAACTTAGAGAATAAATGGAGCCAAGTTCCAATGCAAGTCCTCTTGCAGAGGAATTAGCCACACAGTAAGGCGTAATTTCTACAGGACAGGAAGACAGAAAGATGACTATAGGAAGTTTTTACTTATATTTCAGGAACGACATTTGCTCATCTCCAGTCTTACCCATTTATTTTCCTATTTGCTACTTACAAACCTTGCAGTCTTACAGGCATAACTTAAAGACGTATGTATTAACAGTTGCACAACTACATCAACAGCCATTTAGATGCAAAAATATATCTTGCAGAGGACTTGGCAAATTCCTAGTCTTTGGATAAAGTGGGATCATTTTTATCTTGCCAGAAACACAGAGCACCATCTCCTACTTTCCTAGGCTGCAAATCAATCAAGTATCTCTACAAGTCCCACTGGGACCGTCAGCGCATAACCTCATCTTTTCTGAAAATTTTTTCCCTTCTCTGCTTTATTTAGCTGCACTTTTTTGATGAAGCTTTTCTCATGGCTGCTTAGAAAGGACTTTAATCAAGGGTGTTGTGAACATCTCTGACAGCCCATGCAGTGCCTTTTTACCCCATTTTAAGTCACTCAGAAGAATACCGACATTTTAAAGCACACATTCACTATTCTAAAAGCGTTCTTGGCTTCTCCCTGTACTCTTATACTAATCTAACTATTCTATAAATATTTATAATATTCATATGCATTTTTTATTGATTTCCCCTTGATACATGCCAGTCTTCAGGCAGTATGTCTGTCACAAAACACATGCAAAAGGCATATGTATTTTTAAAGACAACCTTTTCTCTGGTAGTCAGTAAAATAATGTATGCCCTTTCTTTGTTTCCTTTCAGTGTTAGAACAATATTGCTAGAAGTTACTCTGCATACTGTGAAGTTCCTGCCTATTGAATTTTCCAAGGAGAAAAAGCTTTCATTGCTTCAGACAAGAGGGCCTTTGGGAAAGATCACTGCTATTCCCAGTCACTGTGAAATAATGCAAGCAGTAACACACAACGGGGGGATACTCTGTGCTGGCATGCCTCAAGGTGCTATCAAAGTATGACTCCAAAGTCAAAGCTTCAACTGCAAAAAGGAGCTTTTACGAAGCAATTCATGTTTTGATTTGTTGTTTGGTATTTGTGTTATACTGCTCGGCTGAAGGGGAACCATTCCTTTCCTTTCCAATCATCTATCAGGCACCTTCAACAGAGAGGCAGGTTTAGCACTGAGGAAGGAGGAAGAAAGAGACAGGTAGTATGGGAGCAGAGGGATTTTACCATTACTAAAGTATTTCACTAATTTAATCTAGAAAGTTGAAAGCTGGAAGATGGTTATAAATTTTCAGAAAAGTTCTGTACTGGTAGAAATGTGTCTAGATAGCCAAGATACTAACCAAGATCCCTTGAAAGGATACTGCAGGGATCTGGGTTACACATATTCCTGATCACAGAGGTGAACACCCAAATATACAATGAAGTTCTGATAGAGAAAAACTCTGAATGATCCCACTGAAAATCTCCTCCTGATCATGCTGCTGCTCTAACATCAGTCTACTTTCCAAAATAAAATAAATAATTAAAAAAGAAAAAGGTGATTTTGTTTCCAGTACCATCATTCACGAAATTCCTGCCCCACAGATTTGTTTTTTAAATGAACAGTCACTGCCTACTTAAATGTCGGAGTATGTGGGAAGGGGCAAGACCTTTTTTCACAATTCCAAAACAGTGACACTGATAAGACAGCAGTGCCCCAGGCTCTTCATATGCCAGTTGAAGTTGCTTTGCTGCAGAACAGTTAGCACTGGAATTGTGATTCTAAGAATTCCACGTAAGTTATATTTAGTGGAAGCCTATCATAATAAACACTATAGGAAGCAGTTCATGAAACCACCAAACGTAACAAAATAACGTTTATGCAGAACTCCAGCAAAGATAGATAAGGCTATCGCTACAGATCACCAATGCAAAATTACTGAAGCAACTTGCTATGCCATTGGTTTGGGGTCTGGTTTCAGTGTGGTTTGGTATTCGTTTGGGTTTTTGTAATTAATACATTAAACTCTCTTATGTAGTTGAAACAATCTACAAAAAAATAAGGAAATACCAGGTTTTACTCGAAAAAATTTTGTAGCATATTGTTTGGATTGAAAAATCAGCTCCTGTGTATTGCTAAGCATTACTAAGTCAATCAAAAGCCAGAATGGGAATTTCTGCTATTGGTGAAGCAGGTATCGCTAACACGGGATAATTGACAAATGAGCTTATAAAGGTGTGAATTGTGACATCAAGAAAAATAAAACTTCTTTGTAATGAACTGGAGTGGACAATTTTAATAAACACTTAAGGCAAAAAGGTTTTAATATGGATATTCCTTAAGTTAGGAACATGGCTATTTAAAGAATACTCCTTTAATAAAAGAGCCCACATTTCTGCATAGATGAAGGCTCATGTAAAAAGTGCCACTGATTACATGTGAAGTATTTTGGTTTTACATCAGTAAAAGATAAAGGACCCTAAAATGGTATTGTTTGCTGCCTCCATTGGAAAAAAATTATTGTAGTATTGAATATACAGAATGGAAAAGTATTCTAACTGCTCGCTACAACCTCAAAAAGCTTCTTGATACGACTTTTTTCATTTTGCTGTATTAGTTGTAGCACCACAATTAGCTTTTTCTTTGACATTCATCAGCATTTTTAATGCAGTCCTAATGGGCTATTTGCTCCACCTATCACCTGGAAAAAAAATAAAAATTAAATCCAGCACACTGAATTAAGAGTCCTCACTAAACAAATGGTAACATGTCACTTTTTTTTTTAACCTTGTCTTCACAAAGCAAATAGCACAGACACATGTTACCAAAATGCAGAGAACACAGAATTTTAAAAGTAAAATAAAGGAATCTGGGGGATCAGCACTGAGTTTACATCATTTTCTGCCAAGTAAGCACCTGTCCCCAAGCGTTAAGTCTAAAACCAATGCTCTGGGAAGAACTTTTTGCCAGCTTATATACATGGACCATTTCATTCAGGGCGTGTTTGAAGAGCTACCATCCACTTCCCAGACATACCAACTGGAAGAGCTTCCCTATCAGAAATGAAGTAAATATTTGATTAGACAAAAACTAAGGAGAATGAGTCCATCAGACTAAGAAGCACCCCTCATTTCCTGAAAGGGTTTCTTCATTGTGGTTCTTTTGGGTTTTAGACACTGAAACTACAAACACCTGTAGTTTCCTACCTGATAGGCAGATGCAGCTCCTAACAGGCAGTTTACTTGCTGATGTAGCAATTATTCTTGAAAGTCATCTCCTACTTCACAAGACAAGATTCTGGTTTTATCAATGAATGTCTTTGGTAACTCACTGACTATAGGCACTACCTACATCTACCTTAGCAAGTTGCCTGGCACCATAAAATCAGGTCTATAGAGCAAAAATTTTGATGCTGAAGATATGGTTTTCACACTATACATGTTTTGGGAAGAAAGAAAGGGAGGGACACTACTTCAGGTAAGGTCTAGTCAGTTCTGTGAACTAAATATTCATAAGTAGTAGGAGAGCATTATGTGCACTCCTGGAGCATATTCTTAGTTTCAACCAAAAGGAAATTAGCTTACATATTCCAAAACCACTCTGCAATGTAAAGCAAAGCACAGTAAATAGGCAGGATCAGGAGACCTGCTTCAAAAGCATATTCTTGATTCAAAATAAAACACTAATGTAAATATACCAATAGTCACATGGCTTTCGGCTTATCATTATTTTTTTTTATTTTTTTAAACAATGTCTTTACCAAACTAAGACAACTAATGCCACAAGACCAGCTTAATTTGAATGAGCAACAGATTTTTGTAATCTTATACTTACCAAAATTTGGCTCTAACTTTAGTTTGTTATACTTAAGAAGCAATCTGCCACGTAGGGAAGCTGAGGGGGAGTGTTAACCCAAAACTGCAGTTATCTGCACTGTAAATTCCTAGAAAAGCACTTAATGTTGAATCCTAAGATGATACTTTTTAAGGTTACCAAAATAAAACCCCATTTTGTACTGAACAAATAGTGCACCTTACAAAAAACGCTCCTCATTCTGCTGTTCTCGTTCTTGAACAAAGTTTTCCCCCAGCAGTGCTTCCCTTCTTCACCAGGAAACTCAGTGCTCTACTGTGATACCAGGGCCTCTAAAAAGGATAATTTCAAACTTATGGAGATAAAATCAACACTCTGAAATGCACACGTTTCACATTTAAAAAGCTTCACAACTCCTGTAGAACTGCTACTTTGAAAACTGAAAGAATTCTTTCAAGTAAATCAGTAAAATCCACTCCCTATGTCTGTGCTCTTGCTAACAGGATAGTTGTCAGTTTTAATTCAGAGAAACAGTTAAGCTTGGACTACTGTATTATTATAGCCACTACTTATAAAATACTGTATAGCTGCATTTTACCACACTGAATCCCAAGCCTCCAAACAAGCTGTTTAATTTTGCTCCTAAGAATGACAACTCCAATAATAAACCAGCACAAATTATGCAGAAGGATCAGAGACCTTACAAACACATGCTCAAACTTATTGAATGAATAAATCAAATATCCATACCCAGCTGCTTTAAGTGCAAAGGCAGTCTTATCCCTGTCAATGCATTTTAGTGTTATTTTTTTCATGTAAATTCTATTGATTTTAAAATATTTTACAACTCTTAATTCTCCAGGCAAATTCTAGCAAGAGGAGTAGGAAGAAAAGGAGATCTGTGCAGTCTTACTGCAAAGCTGCAATGTGGTTCTCTCTGGAGAGCCCTCTGCAAGAATTTATGTGTATGAATTCAAACCAACTAATTTTTCACAATAAGTTGCAAACATGGACATACATATGGGATAATCCACCTACATTACTGACCACTGCTGTTCCTAGAACGGTGACACACCTTGCAGTGAAAACCTGTCAGTTAATTCTGGTGCTCCTCTGGAGACCACGAGGGCTGTGCTTTTCATCTCAGGATGTGATGGACCACTCCTTTTCATACAAGCTCCTGTAGTCCGTAGCTGCATTTCTGAGCGCTCGGGACTTCTGCTCTTTATGTGTCAAACAGCTCGGTCTGGTCAAATGGAGTAAGATCACATAGTTCCCGATAGTGAATCTTTAGTATTAGATACCTCGTCCAGCACCACAAGGAAACTTCACGGCAGGATTCAATTCTCCAGGGCAACATTGGCCTGAACTGAATCATGAGAACTGTCTATTTAAATATAAATCACAACCACCATACTTCTTACTATTACATACATGGAAATTATGCTTGTACCCATTACGCTCATTTGAAAATGCTCACTTGAAAACAAACCCATCTGATCACTTTGGGGAGATAGCAAGGTACGTAAACCCTAACGGGCTCTTGAAGAGACATATTTCATATGCAACATCTGCTGCTGCAAGGCTTTTGGCTTGGTTTACCTCATACCTTTGCTGCTTGTCTCCAGAGACGTTGCTGGACCATCCATCTATCATTCTGTGCTTTGTGCAAGTAGGACTTACATGGCAACTTAAGCACAACAAAGTTCAGAATTATCTGGAAGCAGCAGGGTTTTTTTAGCTGAGATGTTATCACCTAATTGGTTATACTCTTATAGTTTTCAAGACTACTGGTTGGACTCAAATTACCCAGCAGTCCAAAAAAAAAGATTTCTGATATAGGCACAGACAAGTAAGGTCTAGGGGATCAGGCAGATATATAACATCCTGTGGCATGGAAAACATAGCCAGCTGAGGCTGAAGAGATGCATAGGAAGTAAAACAGCAGGAGGAGGGTCAATTTTCTACAGAATATGAAGCCTAGTCCCCAGGGTTGCATAATCCAGCACAACCTTTCATATTTCAGATAAACTTTAAGAAACCCGCAACACAGGCAAGTCATCTTCTGAATTCAATACCAATTGGTAGCTCTTAGAAGACAAAAATCAGACATACTGACTTGCTATAAAAATATTGATAGTTATGGTAAATTTGACTTTCCTGTTTAAAATTTCTAGGCACAGAGCATTAGGACTGGAGCTTAAATCTACATCAAAGAGAAAATGAAGTGGATGTGGAGAGAATCTTACGACATTTCCATTTTATCTTCAGACTGAAAAATAAACACAAATTACTATAAAATATTAGCTTCCAGTTTTAACTTTTTTCCTCAAAAAGATATTAAAATAGCTTCACTTTAGAAAAATTTTAGGAACTCTTCAGTGTACCCAAAACTATTAATATTCAAGAAAGTTCCAACCTTAAAAGGAAACTCAAGACAGTTGCTCACTTTCTAGCTGTTTAATAGCCAGGTCTATATAATGTCCTCCTTGCATTTAAAAAACCCATGAGCCTGCTGCTCAATGTGGTGGGTGCCCTGGTGGCAAAGGACGAAGAAGGCAGAGCTACTGCATATTGCCTTTGCTTCAGCCTTCACTGCCAAGGCCAGCCCTCAGGATTCCTAGACCCTGGCGGCAAGAGAGGAAGTCTGGAGAAAGGAAGACTTGCCCTTGGTCATGGAGGGCCATGTTAGAGATCACTTAAGCAAACCTGACACCCACAAATCCATGGGCCCCGACGGGATGCACCCCCAGCTGCTGAGGGAGCTGGCAGATGTTACTGCTAAGCCACTCTTCATCACCACTGAAAGGTCTTGGAGAACAGGAGAGGTGCCTGAGGACTGGAGGAAGGCCGGTGTCACTCCAGTCTTCAAAAAGGGCAAGAAGGGCCCAGGAAACTGCAGGCCAGTCAGCCTCACCTCCATCCCTGGAAAGGCGATGGAACAGCTCAGCCTGGAGGTCACCTTGAAGCATGTGAAGGAAAAGAAGCTTATCAGGAGCAGTCAGCGTGGATTCACCAAGGGGAACTCGTGCTTGACCAATTTGATAGCCTTCTGTGATGGAATGACTGGCTGGGTGGACGAGGCCAGAGCAGCGGATGTTGTCTCCCTTGACCTCAGCAAGGCTTTTGACACTGTCTCCCCCAACATCCCCACAGGCAAGCTCAGGCAGCGTGGGCGCGACGAGCGGCGGTGGGTGGGCTGGGACCTGGCTGCGTGGCAGACTCGGAGGGCTGTGACCAGCGGCGCAGAGTCGAGCTGGAAGCCGGCAGCCAGCGGGGCTCCCCAGGGTCACTGCTGGGTCCAGGCTCGTTCAATTGACTCATCAGTGACCTGGGCGAAGGGACAGAGCGTACCCTCAGCAAATCTGCTGGCGGTACAAAACTGGTTCACCCGAAGGCTGCGCTGCCATTCAGCGAGGCCTGGGCAGGCCGGAGAGTTGGGCAGAGGAGCTGAAGTTCAACACAGGCCAGTGGAAGGTCCTGCCGCGGGGGAGGGACAGCCCCCTGCACCAGTATGGGCTGGGGCTGGCCTGCCGGGGGGCAGCTCTGCAGGGAAGGGCCTGGGAGCGCTGGTGGGCAGCAGGCTGCCGTGGGCCACCAGTGGGCCCGTGGACAAAGTGGCCAATGGTATCCAGGGGTGCATTAGGAGGAGTGTGGCCAGCAGATCGATGGAGTTTATTGTCCCCCTCTACCCTGCCCTGTGGAGGCCGCATCTGGAGTGCTGTGTCCCGTTCTGGGCTCCCCAGTTCAAGAGACAGGGAAATACTGGGGAGGGTACAGTGGAGGCTATGAAGAGGATGAGGGAACCGGAGCATCTCCCTGATGAGGACAGGCTGAGAGAGCTGGGGCTGTTCAGCCTGGAGAAGGGAAGACTGAGAGGGGATCTTAGCAATGTCTGCAAATATCTTAAGGGTGAGTGTCAACAGGATGGGGGCAGGCTCTTTTCAGTGGTGCCCAGTGACAGGACAAGGGGCAACGGGCACAAACTGCAACATGGGAAATTCCATCTAAATATAAGGAAAAGCTGCTTTACTCTGAAGGTGACAGAACCCTGGCACAGGCTGCTCAGAGAGGCTGTGGAGTCTCCTTCTCTAGGGACATTCAAAACCTGCCTGGGCATGACTGTGCAACCTGCTCTAGGTGAAGCTGCTTTAGCAGGGGTTGGACTAGATGATCTCCAGAGGTCCCTTCCAACCCCGACCATTCTGTGATTCTGTGAATATTCTGTATGAATACACCATGCTAATAATATTTGTTATCTGGTATGTCTCTATTTCTAGGGATACAGCTAAGCATACAAACTCCCTGGCTGACTTGAAAACTTCAGCCGTTATCATCAGCTCAATCCACATGCTGCAAGAGTAAGGTGACTTCAAGGAATCACAAGGCAGATGTCAGTAGCCTCTTCGGGCAAACTGGTAAAAAGCACAATACCCTTGGCAGACATTCAGCTCTGCAAACAGTACAATGCCATCTTATTTCACTTATCTATGGTCTACAGATATTCTCAGGTATTTTCTATAGGATTAACAACATTTAATAGCTATCAAATAATTTGCATATTAGAGTACTGACCAAAGAGTAAGATTCATGTGAACACATAAGTGCCTGACCACTCAGCACTCAAAAGCCCTGCTCTGCCGCCACCAAGTACTCCGCTGACACTTCAGTTATTGGCATTAACATTTGCAATGCACATAAAAGTCTAATTTAAATCTGCACTGAGATCCACCTGAAGTTCAAGAGACTGACAGAACCTGGCACCTCCTTTGATCTCAAAACACCACTGCTATCCACCAGCTACACATTTCTCTACTGATCTCATTTGAAGGGCACATTTGAAGTAGCTCTTTTTAGAGCATACCTAATAGATCTGGCTTCACAGTGTTAGCCATCTCCTTTATAAAAGCTGGGAAGGAGCTATATGTTTTATCAGCACGGATTAATAGTTGGAGCATTCCCTCGGGAGGCTGATGACCCACATTCGGGTACCTCCTCTGTCAGAGGGAGTTCACATCAAAATCCCGCTTCAGTCAACACAGCGCTCTCCTACCCAGACATGACATTATTCTTGGGGAAGCAGATTCTTTCCTCCTTGCTCTAAAAGTTAAATATATTAATTAAATTATTTTCATAAAACAGTTAAACAGGAGAAGCATGTGGAAGCCTGACTCTGCAGTCCACTGACATGGATACAGTTTGTTCTCCAACATTTACTTACCCAAACCTCTCTTTCATACCTTGAATAAATCCTCCACATACTTGACCACGGTATTACAAGAACTTCATACCCACTGTTGCCTTCTTTCTAATATGTGACATGTTTTCAGGGAAAAGCCTAATCTCTGGTTTTGCAGGACATTTTTTCAAGTAAGATGAGTGGTTCTCTCACTATCTTTAGAAGATTCTGCACTTGGAGTCACAAAAGGAGGAAATAACTTCCTGCAGCACAGTGTAAGATGTCTAAATGCAACAGAGCAGGATTTTACATGCTTCATTCTTCCTGCTGTTCCTGGTTTTCCACTGACAAGCTCAGCCTGATTCCTTCCTTAGTACACTTATTCTGACAGATTGTACTCTTCGTATACAGCAGGTTCTCCTTCTGCCCTGTATACAGTCTAACTACCACATTCAAGACAAATACACCATGGCCAAAAGTCTTACGTGGATTTGCTGAATGGGTTAAACTCCCATATAATGTTGTGAGTGCGGTAACATCTCATTTTCGGAAACGAAAATAGGCATCATGTGACTGCAGGAAGATCACACTCCTATTTAGAAAATGAGCAAATACTGAAAAAACCAAAAGCTCCTTTCTGCTTCTCAGCTTGATCATAAATAATAAACATTACAAATCACAAGAAGATGGCTTTTGGTGAAATTCTAATTTGGACAACTTTATAAACTTCTTTTTCCCTATCTCCTTTCAGCCATCCCAATGAAATACAGTATCCCTTACTGATACTGTAACCCTTGTGTACTAATTAAGCACTTACTTAACTGCACATAGCATTCAACCAGCTACCATAGACTTTGGAGTTGTGAGCTTTCTTTTTTTTATTATTATTATTTCTTTTTATTTAGAAGGTTCACTGAGTTTAAAAGAGTTGCATAAATTATCACTGATGTCTGCAACCATCAATTTACTCCTCGGGTATAATGGGTGATGAGAAGACTCTCGTTGACTCCCAGGATTTCCCCTCATAGGTTTTGATGAGCACCCATACTGAGACAGCAGCTTCTGAAACACCTCCTGCCTCTTCGGGCTAGATGCCAGCGAGGACGTTCGTGCCCATAACACCGTTTCAGTCTTGTGGTTTTCCCAAAGCAGATTCTTCTGTACTTTGAAGGAGTAGATCTGATGCAATGTCTAGACTGCCATCCAGAAGGTTCAAGAGGGCAACAGGGGCTTTCACAGTGGTCACAACAACAGCCTACGGAAGCAGTGGTGGTGGTGGGAGGGTGTTCAGGCCCCTGCTGTAAGGTTCTGGTAAAGACTGATGTTGAGCAGAACATTTCCACTATTCTCATGGGAATCATTTTAACAGATGTAGGAAGGAAAAGCAATTTGCCAATAACCTTCACAAACATTTAACTTCTAAAATAACGTCTTTTGTTTTGATGAGTTTCATTTTATTGTTTCTAAAGTAAATTTTTTACCTAATGAAAGCAGCTCAGTTCTGCTGCTTCTTTTAGGACATTCTATAACTTCACAACCACTGCTGGCTTCTTTTTTTAACAAAACAGTTTTAAGACCTATTTCTATATATTTTATAAATAGATAAATCTACATCTGGAGAAAACAAGCTAAAATAAACAAAAAGAAAGCTAAAAACCCCAAAGGCAATGAAAATTGCATTACATTATCAGCCACACAAGGAATTTTTATGTAACCTGGATGAAGTTCCTCTTCAGATTTTATTCTACAATATGTCATTGTGTTGCATCTGGCAGAAAAATAAGATGCAAAATCAAAGTTCTGTGGACTGAATAGCTTTTTTTTAAGCTATTCGGTGGGCTTACTAAAATCAGGAACTGGTCAACATTTGTGTTTTGGAGTAAAACTACCGGGTAATAAAGAAGCAAATGTAGAACACTGCCAGAATATCGATGCTTCTTCCACAGGTATAAAAGATTTCTTAATGTTGAAAATTTTGGAATGAGAGCTGTTCATTTTGCAATTTAACTTCTAAACAAGATTGAAAAAGTCCTTAGCGAGAAAGTGTCTGGATAGTATTATTGGAATCACCTTGTAGTTCAGTAGAACAGGATACCATAGCCAGAAAATACAGACTCAGAAGTGGGCCCCTCGCAACATGCCTATAGGTAGACTACCTACACAAGCAGACCCACCAAATCATTATGACAATCTGTTCCCATAAGATACTTGTCACACAAATAAGGCTTGGTACGTTTAGTCACTACACAAAGTCTATGATAACTGCTTTTATTATAAGCCACTTGTGCTTGTTTATAGTCCCTTGTTTTGACACGCTGCAGATCATGTATAATTAAAGATAACTGTTACTTTCTTCCTTCCTCCACAATACAGTAAAGCCTGTAAACAAAGACAAGCTCTGGGACCATTAAGAGAGGCCCTTGTTTGCAGACTGTCTTTCCAACCATCTCCTTCAATTTCAATACTAAAACTGTCAAGCTTAATTAAGAGTTATGGGGCATAACCATTTCAAAACCATAAATCCATATGGCAGAAAAGTAACATGACTGCCTTAGTGAACATCTCTTTTTAAATAAGCAATATCTCTTTCTGAGACCTAATTTAGGTTCCTTATACACAACTTTGTATTGTAAATATCTTTATTGCTTCTCCTGCAGAGAATATAAAGACCATCATAAAATAATTTCATCCTGATGTCTTCTGCTTTATTTGACTATTTAAAGTGGAAGTGGACCTCAATGCATACTCTAGTGCTTACGCTGCTATTCCATCCAAATTCACCATAGCTTTTTGTGATTCTTCAAAAACTCTGCAGAGAACTGCATTTCTCTCCAGCTTCTTTTAATATTTTCTTTCTAAAGTTGCTTTGCCTTTTCAGTGTGCACAGCCATCCACATGTCCTCACAGCCTCAAGCAGAATGATACTGAGGAAGAAGTGTCCAGACCTCACCAATTAACTGTTGCCCTTTAAAAACCAAATCTTTAACATTCAGCACACCCAGCCTGAGACACCAATGATCCACTCCAAGAAAATCCACTGTAACAACACTAGTGCAAGCTTAGATTTAAACCCTAAAGCCACCTTACCCATGCCAGGGGAACTACATATTTGCTTCCATTTTGACAATACTTAGGTCTTCCACCAGAACCTCTGCTGTATCAGTGTCCTAGTAAACACACCAAGGCACAAATCCCAGTGCAACCTCAATCATACTGGTACTTTCAACAAGAAACTGAAATCTAATCGACAACTGCATAAGTGCTTCAAAGGCTTGAACCTCACAATATCTGAGAGAGTTTAAGATCAATGGAATTTTCCCATTCTCGGTGTTACAAAAGTCCCATGTACAGTCTTACCATTAACTTCCATTTACTTAAAGCTATTTTCTGGCCTTTACAGCAAAGAAGTTACACTTGAAAATGCAAATCCTAAAGGTTTAAAACCAGAAGTGTGATTATAACAGTAGCACAATTATTACTATTTCTTAATCTAATGAATTTTGTAATAAGATTGCATGAGGAAACCTTTGGCTTTCTTCATCTGCTTCATGGACTAACACAGGAGTTCAATTTATAGAACTGCTGATCATCCAATAGCCATCCTGCAGCCACCCCCTTAAAATAAGTTTCCTTAAAAACTAAAATGGTTTCTGTCTTGATGAGCACTTTTTTATGTGTTAAGCAACACTTGGGTCAACTTATAAAGAAAATCATAACTGAGTATCTAAAAGAATAATTTATGCAGACGAAACGCTAGCTGAAAAATACTTTTATCAGCTGTTTATTCAGACTCAGAGAGGCACAGAAAATACACCCTGACCAGTGAGTTAATACATTTTGGGAAAAGATACTAAGAAAAGGTGCTAAGCCTCTCTCTTCTTCATTACCCTATCTGGAAAATGTGTTTAATAATAATGCTTTGAACTTAAATTTCCATTTGTAGATTTGAAATCACTTTACAAAGGTGCAGAAGCATTATTATTCTCATTTCACAGTTGGCCTCACTAAGTACAGAGATTTGTAGCAATTTGTATGTGAAGCAGTGTTCTCTAGTGAATAAGTTAAGAGTCTGAAATTACCTCCCCAGGGTTTTCTTCCCAGCTCAGCTGTAAACTTCAGTCTACACTGAAACCCACTGGGGCAAAACCAGACACAGTCCACCTGAAATTGGTGGGTTTCTGCATGGGAATAGGACTCCAGGCCAGAAACTGATGACAGATCTGAAGAATTTCTGCCTAACATTGATCTAGTCAGTTAAAATTCACTTTTCTGGACCACAGGGGAGATGGTCATCACAGAGGTCATCACAGTATTCAGACACAAAAACATGCAAAGAAATGAAATGGCACATTTCCAGAAGAAAAAGGAAATACTAAGATACATACCAATGGACAGTCTGGAGTTCAGTCAGGAGAACTCCTTAATTTCCATCACGACAATTTTTTCTCCTCTTCTGCTGACAAAAAAAAAATCTTTCACCCCAATTTCCTGCAATACAGTTCTTCCTACTCCATAAATAATTCCTCCTCTGGACAACAGCCTCTGCACATAGCAGCAACCTTAGCTATGGAATTCAAATTTTGTCATAGAAAACACTTCTGTTTGGTAAGTCCAAGGATTCTGGAAAACATTAAGAGTGCATCTTCATAGAGTGGTTTAAGTTGGAAGGGACCTTAAAAATCAGCTAGTTCTAAGCCCCCTGTCACGGGCAGGGACACTGGCCACCAGCCCAGGCTGCTCCCAGCCCCGTCCAGCCTGGCCTTGGGCACTGCCAGGGATGGGGCACCCACAGCTGCTCTGGGCAGCCCCTGCCAGCGCCTCGCCGCCCTCATGGGAAGGAGTTTCCTCCTTACAGCTACTCTAAATCTCCCCTCTTCCAGTTTAAAGCCATCCCCTCCTGTCCTGTCGCTACAGACCCATGGAAAAAGCCCCTCTCCAGGTTTCTTGTCGGCCCCTTTAGGTACCGGCAGGCTGCTGTAAGGTCTCCCCGGAGCCTTCTCTTCCCCAGGCTGAACAGCCCCAACCCTCTCAGCCTGTCCCCACAGCAGAGGGGCTCCAGCCCTCTGAGCATCTGTGTGCCCCTCCTCCGGGCTCGCTCCAACAGGTCCATGTCTGGGGCCCCCAGAGCTGGATGCAGCACCACAGGGGGCGTCTCATGAGAGCAGAGGGGGAGAATCACCTCCCTCAACCTGCTGGTCGCGCTGCTTTTGATGCGGCCCAGGATAAGGTTGGGCTTTCCAAAGCACACATTGCTGAGCCATTTTGAGCTTCTCATCCAACGGCACCCCCATGTCTTTCCCCTCAGGGCCGCTCCTGATCCATTCTCCACCCAGAGTGTATTTGCTCTTGGGACTGCCCCAACCCTTGTGCAGGACCTTGCACTTGGCCTCGATGAACTTCATAAGGCTCGCACGTGCCCACCGCTCAATCCTGTCAAAGTCCCTCTGGATGTCATCCCTTCCCCCCAGTGTGTTGACTGCACCACCCAGCCTGGTGTTATCAGCGAACTTGTTAAGGATGTGCTTGATCCCAGCAGCCACAACTCCGACAAAGAAACCTTCTGTAGGTTTCTTTTTGAGTTTGACTTTGTCCAGGAGCTCTTTGTTCATCCATGCACCCTCCTGGCATTTTTGTCCGATTTCCTCTTTGTTGGCACACATCACTCCTCAGCTTAGCAAAGGTGATGTTTGAATATTAAGCAACTTTCTTGGGCCCTTCTTCCCTCCAGGGCTTTATCCCATGGTAGTCTACCACAAAGATCCCTGAAAAGGCCAAAGTGCACTCTCCTGAAGTCCAGGGTAGTAAGTTTGCTGTGCACCCTCCTTGCTGCCCTGAAGATCTTGAACTCCATCATTTCATGGTCACTGCAGACAAGGCAAGGCTGCCTTTGAGCTTCACATTCCCCCCCATCCTCTCCTTGTTGGTGAGAACATGGTCATCAACACATTCCAGGAACCTCCTGGATTGCTTATGCCCTGCTCTGTTGCACCTCCAACAGATATTAGAGTGGTTGAAGCCCCCCATGAGGACCAGCGCTTGTGAATGTAAGGCTGGCAGCATTTATCTGTCTATAGAGGGCCTCATCTTCTCAGTCATCCTGGTTGGGCAGCCCATAGCACACCCCCACTACAATGCCACCTGTCCCTGCCCTCCTTTTGATCCTGACCCATAAGCTCTCAGTTGGCTCCTCATCCATTCCCAGGCAGAGCTCCATGCACTCCAGCTAGTCGCCGACTCAAGAGAGCAACACACCTGTCCTTGTCCCCCCTGCCTGTCCTTCCTAAAAAGCCTGCATCCTTCCATTCCAAGACTGCAGTTATAGGAGCCATCCCACCAGGTCTCCCTGATACCAGTCAGATCATAGCCCTGCAGGCATGCACAATTCTCTTAACTCCTCGTTCATTCCCCATGCTATGCGTGTTTGTGTGGAGGCATTTAAGTCGGGCCCCCGATGAAACTGACTTACTGGCTGGAATGGTTGCAATTCCTTTGTGCTGCTCTTCTGACCTGTGACCCCTTCTCCAGGCTCTGCGCATCTCTTGCTTGCATTAGCATCAAA
The DNA here is from genome assembly GCF_023634155.1 of Falco peregrinus. Taxonomy (NCBI): domain Eukaryota; kingdom Metazoa; phylum Chordata; class Aves; order Falconiformes; family Falconidae; genus Falco; species Falco peregrinus. The sequence continues at coordinate 29,585,138 of NC_073725.1, read as the reverse complement.
CTGGTAGGAGTGGGATGGATGGAGGTTCCTCTCCCACAGCAACTTTAAAGCCCTCTTCACCAGCTTGGCAGGCCTATGACCAAAGATAAGGGACCCCAACAGCCCCTTATCTGTTAACTGGGACCATTTTAGAAAGTTCTATTCTCAGATATCACTCTATCACTTAGGTTATACTTTCACCAACACTTCCAGTTTCACACTAGATTAAAGGCTAAAACCACAGAAGTAGTAAGGTATTTTTCATTGTTAGAATTTAGAGAACAGATATCAGGCCTGTACAGCTAACATGTAGAAAAAAAGTATTTTTGAGGTTACAGTCTTTATTATCTGTTCTTCAAAAAGCTGCTGACTTTCAGGGTCAGGCCTAAACCACGATGGCCCACCAAATCAAAAGAATCACTCTTACCAGCTTCTAAACTACTCCAGTTTCTTCCCTAAACATCAGTTGGCCAAGAAAGGACAGCAACACAGCCACAGATGGGGGATTAAGCCAAAAATATTTTTTCAGACTTTTAACTTTAAATAAACAGAGACCTTAAGTGTTTGCAGAGGTGGTATATTAAAAAAAAAAAAAACAAACCTGCAATAGTTGCTACTGAAATCAATCTCCTTACTCACATTTCTCTCAGCTGTAATAGCCTGTACGTGTAAAACTTGCATGGACAACCAATATTGTACATGAAGGAGAAAAGCATAAATGAACTGCCAAAACAAAAATTTTAAGTGTTTTTAATTCAGTAAAAGTATAATAAATTTTATAGAGAATATGAGTAGGAAGCAGACAGATCAAACTACTTTTCCAAGCCCAATCTGTCAGACAAAGAACAGATGCTGCCAAACTGGAGTTGTCATAATTCAAGATTTTGCTACTGAGGTTGACACCCCTGCAAAATTTTGTAATTCATAATGCATAAGGAAAAGGTCAACAAGCCTATTTAATAATTCAATTTGTGTAACAGAAGATTTTTTTTCATTCTCTTATACTTCTCAAACACAGAAAAGCCTGTTCAAATTAATCAGGAAAAAAAAAAAAAATCAATAGCTGAAAAACCCTCTGTGGTTTTTGCAGTTTATTTCAGGGCAGCACCTCCTCATTCTTTGTATTACAGTTTGGTGTTGAGACATAAAACCAAACCGGATTCATGCTACTTTGTGCCCAGCATGATAACTACTACGCCATGTCTTTGCAGCTTTTGACACTGCCTCTGTACACAGTTCTCTCTCTAACACTCCTTGACTACAACCACAGTTAATCAAGCATGAATACATGTTGATGATGGTGACAAAAACTTTGGGTCATATGTGTAAACCAAACGCATTTAACTTAACCACCAGCATTCAAGATCTCTTGATGAGTCCTGCAACACACCATGGCACATGAATCTTTAAAGGAGACCTCAGTGAGAGCCCACTTCCCTCCCCAGCCAGGGCAGTACAGGGTCTCCCCAACATGTGAAGCATCTTCTCTACACAGGACTCAAAGTTAGGGAGGATGTTGCAGGGGAGCCTTGCACGCTGTGTAAAAATTCACCAGAAAAGAGAAGCTGTTGCACAAAACGTGATCTGCTGTTGCAGCGGACTTCTGTGTTTAAGAACCTTTGCTTCTGCTCCACTACAACTGCACTACAACCAAATCAAAGTTTCCTGTCAACAAGATCTACTGGGAATACACGTTACTTTCAGCTTAGCAGCTTTCAGGCTTCTTATGCCACCTCCCACTTCCTTCCTAAAGCCACGATAGAGATCATTATCGACTAATATGACAACAGCTAACAAGGGTACAGCTGATAAATTGTAGGTTTGATCCTGTATAAAATGTTCATATGCCTCCAGCAGATGGTTCATCTGTCTGATTTTGAAACAGGAGGTAGCACTGAGACTAAAAGTAGATGAACTGAAGAAATCATATCAAATAGAAGGTTTTATTTTGGAAAGCACATTCAAAGAGCATCTTTAATTCTGGGTAGAATTAAAGAAGAGAAGGAAGAAGACTAGTCCCTTCAGGACTGTGTTGATTTTTCAGTTCTGCACACGAATATAAATCTTCCATCAACATTCATAATTTCTGAACCAGGACAAATTTAGAGGAAGCAGAGAAAATCGAAGAAGATAAATAACAAACGATGGAAGCATGAAAATATCCATGCACTTACACACATGTGCACACACCCCCACACACAGCAAGGCATACTTTGCCATATGGGATTACAGCTCTGTATTTAGCTGATGGATTAAGTACCAATAAATTTTTTAAAAAGCTGAATATTACTTTTCTAATAAAAATAAAGTCAAGGATTTACAATAGAAAAGCCTTTTTAATGAAAAGCAAATGACATTTAAAACTTAATAGCCTTTAGGTCTAATAAAAAAGTTAAATCCTTTATTTAAAGAAAAGAAACATTCTTTAATAATCACAGCAACTGCTGTGCACAAAAGGAACCACTTGCAATGCAATGGGTCCTGCTAACGGCAGTCTGACTATGGCAGACAGTAGCCATACTAATGGAAGAAAATGCATATGCCTAGAAGTAAAATGATAAACCATTTAAATGGGATTAAATTGAGGGACCATTAACTTTTCCTTTTAAGAACACTTTCAAAAAACATTAACAAGTGTATGCACTCAGCTCTAGTGATGACTAAAAGGACAAATGGATCTTTAGGAATTAATAAGTAATTAAGAGTTAGAAAATTTGGACCAACTTTTCAAGATAAAGCACAGACTGAGCTGGCACGTGGCATTTGCTGGTACCAACACTGACTCTGCTGCGTGGGCCACCACCAGTGTGACTCGTGGAGACTTGGGAAGCGCTGTGACACAGGCAAACTGGCAGTCATAACTGGCAAAACAGTATCGTAACCAGACAAATATTTATTTCACTGGCAATATCGTGTATTGTCAAACCTAAATTTAGTGGGCACAGCCCCAACCCCATCCCAGGGATTGTCACAGTGTCAAAGCAACTTGCTAAGTTTGAGCCCTCTGTGGAGATCCTGCACCCAGAGGTGGGAGCTCCGTGTTGGTTTTCTAAAGGGACACCATTTGGCAGTGTAAAGTTTATGGTTGGACTCTATGACCTTAAAGGTCTTTTCTCTATGATTCTATGATTTCACCCCACGTGCCAACTGGGAAAGTCTATGTAACTAACTTCCCTCCACCCTCGAGCCATTTTTCCTGACATAGCAAACGAACAGGCTGTTTTGATCATTAGGAGAATATTTAGCAAAAGAAATTCTAGATGTGAAGCGTGCATGCAAGTGTTTTGCTTTCAACGAGGCGAAATCAGAAACTAAAGCTTTAGTAAAGCATCTCTTGTGTTGCAATCCCTCTTCCAGCTTTTCCTTCACACTCTGTATGTTGACTTTTAGGCTTCTCCTACCCCCGAACTCCCTCCTGCATGCAATCTTATTATCTCGGAACTTATTGGAATAATCGGTATCAACAATAGTCTTCACACACTACAGTTATATTCAATAGCTGCATTTGATGGACTTGCAAGGAGCACCTAATACCAAATAATAAAGGTGGGGTTTTTTTCCTCAGTATCCCTAAATATTGTTTAAAAGATCCATCGGGTTGTTATATCTTAAATATTTTAATAGCATGCCATTCCTTATCTCCTTTTTCACTATAATCACACTAAGATAAAACAAGTCAGCAACATATCAAGTATTTTTTTCATTTTCTAGAGAGAAGATAATGGTTTAGATGGATTTGCCCTAGCAAATGTAGTATGCAGTTTAATAAGGAAAGTTTCACACCTGTAGTTTTTAAATCAATGAAATTTAAGTGATGAAAAAAACAAAACAGCAGAGTGCAGATGCAGGTTTACTTCTCTGTATTCCTTAGAAAGCTAAAATTACCACCATATACAATACAATAAAACTACATATGGTGCTTGCCCTGCAAAAATTTTCTTGCTGAGGACTTTTTTTTTTTTTTAATAAATATAAACCTGTACTTCTCAAAGCATTTTGAAATTCAAATGACAATTCAGTGGACTGCTAAGTATAGGCCACATAAATGAATCTTTTATTCTAATTACCATACTTCTCTGATGTGGAATAATAATAATAAAAAAAAATCACATAATTTCAGCATTAAAAAAGTGATTAAAATGCCCCATTTGGCACCAAATGCTACCGTCATAAAAACAAATGAAGGAACCTGGAATGTGTTTCCACTTTTTCAATATCTAGTTCAAATCTAAAAGCTATGATTTTTAAAATAATGCGGAATAACTATCCAAACATTCTTGACTGAACAAACAAAAATTACCTATAATGTGGTGTGACCTCCAAAAATAGCAAAACACTAACATGATAGTGCTCCTTTAAAGCATATTTTTCAAAAGCTCTAACACTTTTTTGTTGCACCTGAAAAACAGGGATGCACACGTGGACTGGAAGTCTGACACCAGGCAACATGAAGGAGCGTTTACAAAACCACCAGTGAACCAAGCAGCAAGCCTACTGCAACGCTTGCACAGTTAATTAGACTAGATAAGTTAAAATAATGCAACATAAAAAGTGGTGACTTTCCAAATGAGTAGGTTGGGTATTTTTGAGTGTGGTAGCATATCACTACAACTGCTCCGCACCTTTAAATCTAACCCCCCAAACAATAAAACCTGCCCACTGAATACTAAATTAACTAAATGCACAGTGGCACGAGGATTACTTGGCTCAGACGGTGGTTTTTACACAGGGAACAGTTTTAAGCAAAGCTGGAGTAAGGGCTGTGCACGGCTTTCAGGTACCTTTTGTAATTCCCAAATGAACAAAGCCAAGCCGCATACCTTCACACCTCCACGTGCAGCAGCATTCCAAAACTGCAGGGCAGGCAGAGTTGCTACGCAAACAGGCACGCAATCTGCTCTCCAGCCCCTCCAACCACGCGGCACAGTGACGACCATGGACAAGGACAGAAGTAAACCCACCCCTCTCCCCAACGTCTCCCCTTAACACATGGAAATGGCTGAAGCATTCTTGTGGCTTCGGCAGCACTTGCTCCACATGCTTCAGCTTGTCTCCTTCCAAATACTGCATGTCACTGCCTCTGCTTCCACATCTGGCCCTACCCATTATGCGATACATCCTCATGCCCATGCTGCATAGTGTCCCCTGTCCCTTCCCTATGGAACTGCTCCCTATCCCTGGCCTCACTTCTGCTGCCCACAGCTCATCACCGTGTACAGCCCTCCAAGGCAGAGTCCCTGGCACCCAACATCACACCCGGCCCATCAACCTCCACCACCACATTAGCAGGTTCGGCTTCTGAAAAGCCATGGAGGCTGTGACTGGAAGGGGAAGCAGGCAGGAATTTCACATACAGAAGAAAAGAGGAGTGAAAACTAACTTAATGTGGGTCCTGACAGTAGAGATGGAGAGATGGATATCATAGCAAATGCAAACAACTAGGTCTCTACAGTCTAGTAGCTTAATTTAACTCTCAGTAATAATATTAGATATTATTCTCCCAATAAAAGAGATTATCCACATAAAGTCAACATAAAAAGACATGTTAGGTAAGTGATTTTCAGTACAGTTTGCCATTTGGAAAAGTCTATGAGACATTAGCAGGAAATTCTGGTAATTAGGAGTTTCCTAACAGTAAGATACTTGAGAATTCTGGCTAAAAGGGTGATGGATTTGGCAGGTCTCTGTCTTGAAAAATGGTTCAATCCACAAACAGTTTCCTTAAACTTGGTTTCCCCAAATTCCCTAAACAAAGGCCTGTTCATACTTCTGCAAAGCTCACAGTACTTTACTGCAGCTCACCACACTAAAGTTTAACTTTTATTAAGCAGATGTCAAGAAAAAACATATAGTATCTTTCTTTGAGAGAGGAATTGCAAAACCTGGCCCACGTCCCACCTGCACATCCCCTTCCTAAATCACCTTCTAAGTACATACACCTGCAATTCTTCACGGAGCTTGGTTTAGAGAATACAGCAATTCTTGGTAAGGGTTCTGGGTGGAAATTTGGGTTTCAGCTAAACTCATCCACTGCCTGTGCCAAACGCAATCTCCAAGTATGCAAAGAAACAAGAGAGACAGCTCTCAAGAAAACAAGCAAAAAACCAAAGGACCTAGAAAATGGCAATTGCAATTCCCGGTTTCTTTATTAGAGGCTCCTGTATCCTGTGTTTTACATTATGGATGTACTCTGTATGTTTGAAAACAGAAGAGCAGCCCAGCTGGAAAGACTAAAACCCAGCACCTACTTAGTAGCCTCTAGTTTTGTATGTATAAGCCAGACTGATAAAAATAATACAAAAAAAATTATTGACAGATCTTATAGATTGTTGGAAGTACTGCAGGCTTGTACAGAGTCAGAATGTGAGAAACTGAGTTTCTCAACTGAATGTGCATTGTTGAGCTCTTCAATGGAGAAGCAGCAGCCTCTTTTAACCTGAATTCTTCATCACACATGCATTTAATATGTCTCATATGCCAGTGGAAATGTAATTCGATGTCTTTTGAAAACAACACTTCACTATGACTTTAAATTATTCCCCATGGGGGACCATTTTACTCCAACGTGCTTTGTTTACTAGCTTCACTGCTTCCAGCGAGCTGTTTGATAGATGCCAAAGATGAAGATAAGCTTTGTAATGCACATTTTTGGATGACTGAAGAGAAAATTCTCTGCTTCTCAGAATAGTTTCCCAAACTATCATGATTCTTAAAGCATTCATTACTGTGTAGAAAGGCAATATATATTTCTGTCAAATCATGTTATTTACAATTTATGGAGAATAAAGATTATAAAGGAGAGATACTTCAATAAGCAAAACAACACACACAGAGAACACTTTCTGCTCTAATTTTTATTCCCCCCAGTGACCTTGTTATCCCTGCCCTTAAGCACCAGAAAGATCATTAACAAGTCACCCTCTTTGAAGTAGGAATAGTGATTGTACAATAAAGTACTTGCATACCAAAACTAAAAACATCCTAAGAATACAGGAAAGGACAGCCTTTTGACAAGATAAACAGTACATTTTTATTCCTTCTTTGCACATTCATAATGTTTTATTACCACTTCTAAAGTAACAGCGATGGGCTCCAGTGAAGATCAGAGTTTCACTGTAATGATACTGCCCAAGAACATAAGAAGAGGTGTTCTGGATTTGAAGACCTGATTACTAACTAGATCTAATTGCGAAAAGGAGAGAGAAGAAATGCAGTTCAAGTCACTGAAACAAAGCGCCACTTGCCACATACCTTGAATCATGCTAGCAGCACATAGGGATGTGAGACAAAAAGTAATTGCCTGATCATTAAAAAAAGTCCAACCTTGAAACTCTATCAAGACAAATTCATGTCATACTTCTCAAGCAGCTGTAAGGAAAGTTGTAAGAACAAGAAACAAAGCCACAGTAATGATTTGAGCAGTTTGTGTTGATCCTACTGTTTCTGAAAGCACCAAAACATCATGCCTGAGCCTACCCACAACTACTGTTAATGGCCACTCTCACGCAGGCTGCATGGATTCTTCCGTTCAAAACAACCTTTTGTTTGCACTTCCTTTATCTCCACAAAGGAATAGTAAGCTTTGTGATGAAACCAAAACTCCAGCTATCAGAATAAACCATTTTTTTTTAATACTATGATAATGACAGAGCTACCCAACATACATCTATCTTTACAAACAGGAACATTTTCCTGTCACTTGTTTCCCTACCAAGAGCCCTAACTAAAAACAAATAAACTTTTACGATTATTTTAATAAACTACAGAAGTTTTTCTTACTGTTTTAAGATGTATTAAAGATCACAACTATCCTCCCTCAATGCAGGCGTGCCAATTGCACCAGACAAAACTTAGATGGCTATTGTTAGCCTGTAAACAGAGTATACAATTATTTGCCTTTTCAGTTAAGTGAAACTTTTCAAATGTGTAACGTAGGCCATCCGTATGCAAAGAGCTGTGCTAAGAAACAATACTCATCTTATCTGCCTGATCTGCTCCTTTCTCAGAGTTCATGGCCAACACAAAAATCCTGGCAGAAGCTTTATACAATGGCTCCCAAACCTTTTCAAGGGAAAATCAGCTGGCTACATTCAGCCTACTGCCAAGCAAACTGTAGGGAAACAATCTCAAACCACTTGTGCGGTAACAACCAAATTCAAAAGAGAAACATCTGTGATCTAGTTATTCCTGGCTTCACTTCCATTTCCACTTAGGACTGACTTAAAAAAAAACTGATTAAAAAAGATACTGCAGCATGTACCACATTTTTCTCACAATATAGGCCAATGCAGCTATACATACATGCAGATTTTGGCACATCTTGACTTACTGAACTGGTACTTGAAGTCCTGGTGACAAATGGATTTATTTTTACTACAGTAAATATACTGTACACTTGTGTACTACATCCCTAAGCAATGGAAGATTTTCAAACCTATTTTGTCAAAACAAAACACTGACTTCCAAACCACGCCTGACTTACTCGTGAACCATCTGTATTTATAGGCAGAGGCTGAGTCCAATAACCCTTCTTCATCATATGCATCTTAAAAATAGAAGCACCATGACAAAGATAATTTGATCTCACACACCACTTCAGGCAGCCAATTCTGTCTTCCATAATTTACTAGCCATTCCCAATCCACTGTGGTCCTTCTCATTCCCTACAGTCCTCAAGCATCTCTCTTCTATAAATCTTGGAACTACTACACAACTGGTGCTCTCTCTTCAGCAATAGGCTCTTTTGAGATTAAAGGATGACTCAAAACCTTCCTCAGTCATTTCCATGTACATAAAATCTGTGGTAAAATGAGATGCAATTGTTAGTGATGTTCGCAATCAAGATTTGTCTCAGACGCTGCACCCGTGAATGATTTGCAAGAAAAAGTCTTTTCCGAGTTAAAACTGCTCATATCTCATCATTAAAAGATTATGACAATTTTTAACAACTATTTTCCATATGTTTTTATTTACAAGTACAACTCGGGCATTATTAACTGATGATAAGTACAGACTCATCTGCTTACTTTCAAGAGAAAGGTTTCTCCTGTTTTTCCACTGATCATGCTCCCCTTCCCCGATTCCTCACTTTGCACAAGTTTTTCCTACAGCAAAGTAGAACTGGGGACAGCAGCACTTCATTTCCCCAAAATAATGCCATACTGGAACACATGACCCAGAAAAAAATCTGGAAACAAGGAAGAAAAAATGGCTACTGCTTCTGAAGGAAAGGAGAGGAAAAAAAACCCAAAACAAATCATAAGTAAGGAAGACATATTTGGTACTGAAGTGTTCAAGCTCATTTGCGAGATAGTCAACTTAAAAAACAGCCTGAAGGAACTCTAGGATGTTTGAATTTTGGTGTTTGTTTTCTTTTTTTCCTGTACAGAGCACAATCCCTACAGACTTCTGGCAAGCTTTGGCCAGCCAAGATACCCAAGTGCTTTCAAAATTCCCACCTATGTACCATATGCATAGATGTGGACATCTATATAAGGATGCTCTTTACTTAATACAGTCACCTGCATTAAGCCCCAGGACTCTGTGATGCCTCCCAGCACCTCCACCAGCGTACACAAGGAACTGGCATGCACAACATGCAGCTCAGAAAAAAATAACAATGCAACGGGATACACAGTGAACCAAAAATCAATATTCAATGCAACATTAACCAGAAGTAACAAATGGGTTTAAAACACTGTAACTGTGAGTAAAGTCACCTCAAGTGCACAGAGGAATGGATGGCATTTTTCCCTGAAGAAGTTTCATTGCTTTATTCCACATTCCAACTGATAATGTTGTGGGTCCCCATGCAACAGCCTGTGTTTGAAAGGAAAAAATGGGCAGAGAAGAAGCTTAGGCAAGGAAGAACATTCCAAGCATGAAAAAGGATTAGACAGCTATAAAAATGTTAAGTGATGTAGGTGAGTCCTTAGGAAACCAATGGAACGTCAGTTCAGTCAGAAAAGGTCACAGAGGCACAGACAAGAAACTCAGGCTTGGTGTGAGTTGAAGGCACATAGAAGTTCTAATATGGAACATGCCACCAGCTAGGAGGGAAGGAACCTTCTAACACCCACACATTGTCCTTAGCATCCTTCACACAGACCCTGTACCTTGGTACACCTCTGTCTGTCAGACTGAAGTGCTCTGTATAAGCAAATTTCTGTCCTAGCCTGCAGTCAAGTTGTCCTACAAACTTCTCTTAAAAGCTAAACAAATACAGCTCAGTCTTCCTTTATAAGTATGCTGCTTACTTCTCAACACCATACCTTATTTCTCAGGGCTCTTCTCAATTAGCATACACCAGAACTGGACATGGTATTTAGCACAAGTTCTACTGGAAGGCAAAACCCGAGAAACACAGAGAAGCACAGAAACAGGCTCTGCCACAGCACTTAGCTGTGAATTCATATTCACTTTCTTTCAGAACCATTGTTTCTCACTTCAAACCCTTCCTTCTCTGAACTCATTTTGTTTCTGACTTTTACACTGGAGTGTATTTCATTTCAGTCACTTAACCCTGTCTGTGAACAGTTTACCCAGACATCCAGATGCCATTGTATACCATACTCTTCCTCTTCATTACTCATCTCTCACTCCACAAATCTTTGTCTCCATAATTAGCCCCAGTAACGATTTGGCACTTTCTTCCACTGCAGACAAAATATGACCAAGTATAAAAGCCTGCAAGACTTCAGGGAGCACTCTTATACCACTGTATTTTGAGACCTGTCACACAGTCGCTCTATCACCTACATAGAAACACCATGCTAATTCTGTGCCATTACAGTTTCTAAATCAAAAGTACATTGGCACATGTCTTAGAAAACCCTAAGAACATTACACTGCTCCTATAAACATTCTATCCAAGCTCTAGTTCACTTGGCAGACAATACCTTTGTCCAGAACCCCTAGCGACTGGTATTTTCTCAAGAGCATTTGGTTTAATTGTACATTTAAGGCTATAACTATTACCAAGGTATGATCTGTTTTGGTTTTTTATATACATATAACCTTACATTGTTTCTATTTCCCTTACAGAACATATCTACACACAGATACACTTTTACAACTGAGTTGGTTTTACTAAGACCCTAAGAAAGCCCCCAAAGTATGCCCAAATAGGGGTAAGTTGCATCACTAATACAGATAGAAATATATCTGAAGTAGATTAGTTGAACAGAATTGTTACTTCCTTTCCCTACTGCAAAAGAAATCTTTAATTCACAGAGGAAAAAAAGCTGAAAGCAGAAAACTATAAAAGGACTGGAGGCTGCTTTTTACGTTTTGGTTGCAAAAAGGATACCATCTGAAAGATTTTTTTTAGGTCAAGCACCAAATGGCTCCACTATGATCAGCATTACCAAGGACACACAAGTTTTCTACAGAAGTAATTGTCCTGCTTATCGGAGGAGTAATAAGTAAGGTTTGCTAAATTGTCTAAACACCATGGATGCCTTGAAAAATATTTTTTTTTTTTTTAATTCTGTGTGCAGTAACAGGATTTGCCAGATCTATATACAGAATTTTCTGGTGCTCAGTGACAGGACCAGAGACAATGGGCACAGGCTGAAACACAGGAGGTTCCCTCTGAACAGCAGGAAACACTGTCACTATGAGGGTGACCAAGTGCTGGCACAGGTTGCACAGAGAGGTGGTGGAATCTCCTTCCTTGGAAATACTCAGAAGCACTGGCTGTAGGTGGCCCTGCTTGAGAAGGTGGGTTGGACCAGAGAACCTCCAGTGATTCTTTCCAGGCTCAACCCTTCTGTGGTTCTGCGACATAAATGTCTTATCTACACTGAAAAAGAACTCAGCATTAAAACTAAAAAAGTTAAGAGTAATTTCTGTAGACAGAAACTTCATATTTGCAACAACAGCTGATTGGGTTTTATAAGACACTGACAGTTTAAATTGGAGTATGTGATTAAAAACTGGTGGTGTTACACTGTTTTATTCTGGCTGAACATACGTTCTGTTGTTGGTTTGTATGTTTTGTTCAATTCCCAAACAGAACATAGAAGGAATAGAGTTTAAAAGATTGTTCTGAAAAACAGTATGAACAGAGTCACAGTCAGTACATGAGGAAATACTGCAATCACTGAAGAAAACAGCAATCCCAATGGGCTAACCCCCCCATTGGAGTTTTTATCTCAAGGTTTCAGTCATTTCCTATAGCAAAGAATCCCTTTGCTTGGTGTTCTGTGTCATCCATCTGGCAATACTTTGAGACCAGTCAGAAAAAAATTGAAGTTTATTGACTCTGCACTGTTAAGTAGAGAATGTCATCTAACTCTTCCAAAGAAGCGACGAGTGCAGAGTTATATAAATTCAAATATTAATGGCAATATATTGCAAAGGAAACTCATGGGATTCTTCTAGTTTATTTTAAAAGGTTGGCAAACTTTCTTTAGTTTTTAGTTTTAAGCAAACACTACCAGGCTGAACAGGTCAAAGAAGGTTGAATAGAGTAATTGAGTACAGTTTAAGAACATGAGCAGTTTGTTCTTGCTGATAAATTAGACAGCTGCTCTGAATTACATTTCATGCTGTTTTCACACAACAGCTAATTTCCTCCTGCTAGTTCTGAAGCTACTTGGAACTGTACGCAATTAACTCCACCACCTTTCCTTTATCCTTCAAAAAGCATAAATTTTGTTTGCTTACAGTTAGTTCCCTACATATTTTCCTTTCTTCCTCTATCCTAATATTATAAAAAATAATACACATTTGTAATAGAAGTGCATTAGCAGCATAATGCAAGTTCTGAGATAAGTTATATGATATTTTTAATGATGAAAAAAGTGCACATTCTTGTACTACAGAATACTCACATCATTGCAAGCTCCAACAAATAGCTTTTTTCCCCTCATTTTCAATGTATTTTATACCTCAAAGTATTTTCTGTTTCCCCCTCTATTTGGAAAAACAGTTCCAAATGCCAACTTTTTTGTTTTCTGAATACAATTTACACTTTGTCATCAACCTACTGTCAATTATTATGTAAATCGTATTATAAATGGAATATATAACATGAAGTTACAGTCCTTCTTACTGAAAAATTTAGGAAAAAAGAACAGAAAGCTGTTGTGATAACACTGATGAAGAATGAGGTTGCACAACTGCAGTTTAATGCAAAGATACAGATGAAAGATGCTTTTGTGAAGAGGTATCTCCTTAAAATGGTAAGATTAGTACATACCACAGTAGATCTATGGCACAAAAGTAAAATACTTCTTTAGTGAATGACTTAAAAGTCCTTGAAAAGGGAAAGAAGTTTTTGCGGGAAATAACAGTTAAGGCACATGCTTAATTTTAAACACAGGCTTAAGTTCCTCTATGCAGAAAAGAATGGGGCATATTTACTTCTTTCAAAAGAAACTTCTAAGAACTTTATGCCTAATTCACAGAAGTCAGCTGTATTCTTTCCGCTGTCTTCAATGCCCGTGGCTAGTTGTCAGTTATTAAAAGAATATATTAAATTTATTTAAATTGCAAATACATTCACCCAATATAAAGCCTTACACTTAGACATACTTCTCATGTACAGGAGTTTGACCAGCATCAACAGCAAGCTTATTTAACATGTTCTGTGAAGTCATTAGTTCTCTTATTATGATGTTTTTTAATGACAACAAAAACATCTATAATTTTGGTTTATAAGAGATATTTCACGGCAATAAAATTCTCATGGTAAATAAAAAAAGAGGAATTTCTGTTTTTCTTGTAGTTATGGTGAAACTAAAATAATATATTATCTTGCAATTTAAATTTCATTTTGACATTCCTCTAGCTAATTGTGTAGGCAAATGTTAAATCAGTTTCAAATGCACTAGATTCTGAAGGTTCAAAACAGATATTCCTATAACAGTTGTAAATTGCTCCTTTTCCTGCTCTCCCTACTGTTCTATTTAAGTCATTTTTTAATTTGCCTCAATAAATTTTTGATACTAAAAAATAAAAACACAGAATAAGAATAAGAACCTCATTTTAGATTCTGCTAAGTCATTAAAAAAGGGAACATTTGAGTCAAAAACAATTGAACCAAATCATTAACCACATCCTCACATTTCAACCAGCTTTTCCAGAAGCAAGCAGCATTTGAATAACATCCGTTCACAGCCGTACTGTTCCATACTGGTATGTAGACATTTTGTCTATGTACTTACTCAAAATACAAAAAAGATAATTTCTAAATTATTCAGCTGGGAGAAAAATTTAGCCCCAAAGACACAGGCAAGTATCCACGTGAAGTTACTGGGAGCTGTGTTCCCTTAACTCAGGCTGAATTTTGACCTTAAGTATAACCGTTTTCTCCCAGTGAAAGTACTTAGCAACTTAATTTTATGGTAGGACGAGTTTCACAGTTTGTTTTGCTATCTTCCCTGAGACATCTCATTCCTTATGATAGTTCTCAGGCCAAGCACAACTGATGTACAAGTATGTTTTGCTAAAGCCATAGCACAAAATCCAGGTAGAGTGTATTTCTATAGTGTTAGTAAAACAAAAAGGAAAAAAACCAGCCAACCACACAACCACACTTTCCATCTGCTCTGCTGAAGTGACTGTGCATACACTTGACTCATTATAAAATAAGATTAAATTACTCATCTTAAGCCTTTTATGTATTTATTTCAAATTGATTGTCTTTCAGCTTCAAATTGCTATCCCTCTTACACTTAGCATATATTTTTCCCGGTGACTTCAAAAGCCAGCCATACAAACTTTTCACCCTAACCACTGCAGAAACGTTTTAAGAAAATAGAAGACTTTTGGAAATAATGCACATATCCTAGTATAGCTAATTATTATGCATCATTCAATACATATTAAATCAAAAGATCAGGCCCCAAATTACCATCCTGTTGGCATATGAGACTTTTCATATCTTTTCTTATTTTGGACTGCTCTTTCTTGCTAGAGGTGGCATCCCCTTCCCAAGCAGAGCTACTGCTTATGATTTCCATCACAAAAGCAGAAGTAATTCACATTTTTTGTTGCTGTTACTCCTTCGTTGAAAGAGCAGTCTTAGCTGTGCACTGCCATCGTGCACGTGATGAGAGCTTCACTGCCATCAGTGGTTCTGTGTGCGAGGAGAAGGGTCTGCCAGCACTCAGTTATTTTAAATAGGGCAGGTGGAGAAAGAAAGAAAAAAGGAGAGGGGAAAAAAAAGAGGAAATATCTGAAACAATGACAGAGCCAGTTGTGTTTAGTGCCTTCCTGCATCCACTTGGAAGACTTTTAAAGTGGCCTCACAAAAGCAGTCTTGCTGCTATGCAATAGTTATATGGGAAAATGCAAGCACAACATGACTGTTCGTTCTCAGAGGAAATTTACAGCAAAGGAGAATAAAATGCTACAGATGGACAACACACATTAAAAGAAATTCAAACAGTCCATGAACCAAACAAAAACAGAGTGGCCAATTTCAGAGGCTTTAATCCAAAGCACTGAGTAATATTCTCGATGAAGTCACCGTTAGTTATGCAACAAATACAGCAGAAGACTCCTTTTTTAATATCACAAACCTCTGCTTATTGATCCCCTCACGGAACCCGATGGAGGAAGAGAAGCTTTTAATTAAAATAAGTGATTAAGTGCAAATCCTTCCCAAGCCTTTAATGAAAATCTTGCTTCAGAGGGTGATTTGAAGAGTGATAGCAAGGCTAAGTCAGTATGCTTAGAAAGAAAAGGTGTATTCATAACGTGATTAGTTTCACTGAGATAAGATACTATTGAAGATAAAAACAGTTTCTGGTTCTCAGTAGGAAAGAGGTGACAAAACTACCACTGAAGAACTTTTTCCCCCCCCTCTTGCAAAATTAGCAAAGCTGCTATTATTACATCTTTCAGACAATTTTAGTGAATTGAAAATTATTGTAACACTCCTCCTTTTATTCATTCTAATGACAAAAAATTGTATCTTGTTTCAATGGAACTATGTTTCCACAGCTCTAGAAGGGGAAAGTGTGATAGAAACAGATGACAGTAAATATTGCATCTTAATAAAATGTGACACCTCTGTACTACAGAGAGGCCCCCTGTTAGAGGAAGTTGAGCCTAGTCAGTTAAAAGATTGAATAGATCACTGATGTAGCCTCCTGAATTTTAAGGAATGAGCTAGAAACACCTTTTTTGTTTGAATTCAATTTTCTCAAAAGTGAGCCAACCAGGAAATGATCCAATTTCATAATTTCCCATTCCTCTTAAAACAACGTTGGCACCTAGGATTTTAATGGACTTCTAAAATCCTTTTTCCTCAAGAAATATTTTTCTTGAAATTTTACATTAAATATACATCTGTACATGCTTTTTCCTCTTTCAATTTTATTGCTGTTTATATAACAATTGGCATATAACATTAAAGCCAAAAATACAATCCCAGGCACAAATTTCTTAATATAAAAGCTCAAGCATGAAGGGGGGAAAAAATACCAAAAAACCCTCACCTCCAGCCAAACAGAAAATTAAGGCAGAAGAGATATTAAGAAATCTTTTACTAAGTCTGCTTAATCAAAGTCAGAAACAAATACATCTACCATGAAAAGACAGAGGGCAGAAGGTAGAGGCTAACCATAAATAGTAAAATGACTGAAACAAAAGCATCATTCAGAAGTCATAAGAAGGAAAGGATCTTACTGTTCTTACTGGGATGGAGGAGACTTTCATGGGTATGCAACCACACAGAAAAGCAGATGAAACCAGAAATACTGAAACACAAATTGGTAGAAAAGAAAGTGCCTTTGAGAGGAAAAACTGCATAAAAGTCAGATCCAAAAGGAAATGTGTAGAAATTCACGGGTTTCATGTCACTCAGAAATAATACAGCAGATACCCACTTGTAAATGGATGAGCTGGTTTCCCCAGTGCTTCCCAGCAAAGTGATTTTAGATCAAAATAAGCAGATATGAAATGAAGGTTCAGGAACTGAAGTTCAGAAGAAACAGAAAGAGTCTGTCACCTTAGTAAGCAACATGATGATAAAGAGCACGTGGAATAAACAGTTTCCTTCAGTATCTCCAAGACACCACACTGCTATCAGCAGCCAGGCCAGGTGAAGCTAAACCACAGTCATGCTTAATCCTTCAAGTGTCCTCAGCTGCCTCCCAGGCAGCAGGCAGGCTCACGCCAGGAACATGGCTAAGGCACAGGTCAAGGCGCATTGCAGTAAGCACACTATCCGCCACATTGGACAGTCCTGTGGCATGGGGCTTTCGGAGTGGTTCTGGGCCGTATAAATAAATAAAAAACCCTTGGAGAAATACTGCAAGTTAATGGCTGGATTACTCATCTGTGTGTTATTCGGGAGTCTCACAAGTTCTGACAAGAGTTTTTTGACCTTCAACGTATGAATACTCTTCCAGCAAACATGTTTTATATTCCTACACTTCTAAAGAAAACCTGGTTTTACCTAAAAATTTGCCAGTATCTCTAGCTAATACCCACTCTGTTGGGTATAATGAAATGTAACACATTTTTGTTGGTAAAAATTCCACTATTCCATTAGGAAGAACTCTAGAGAGGTACAATGCGTTATGACTGATAATTTCATTTTATAGCAATTCTGGAATATTAAATTACTCAACTTGAATTTTCTCTGAAAAAGACAATGCTGAATTTTTAAATATCTTCTTGTTTGCATACAATTTACAACAGGGTGAATTAATGGCTTCTATTAGTCAGTCCTGATTTACATATTAAGAAAAAAAATTAGATTTGTCTCTCTGGAAATCACCCTGTGAGGACTTGTTCAGTTGTACAGTTAATAACACATTATCAGAAAGAAGACTTAAAAGCATCTACCAATGATGCCTGCAGTTATTCTGCAAGAAAACAGCATTACGTAGTAAAGAAGTCAAGCATATTTTGGTGAACATGAAGGAAAATCACGCCAGCTTAAATACTTTTCGTGTGGTCTTTGTTTTGTTCTTTACTGATTTTCAGGAGAAGAGATATGCCATAAAACCCAGATCTGCAAGGGAGTACCTCATGAAGCTGCACAGGATATTGTCACTTAAACTACAGAAAACAGGGATCAGTAGAAGAGGGCTAAATAAGGGCAAGAAATTGGCTAATTGGCAATTACTGACACAGATTTCTTTCAAAACAGCTAAGTACCAAATTGGAGTATAGGTTACTAGCATAGATCTTCAGGGATCAGCGCTAGGACTAACCTTTGTATTTTAGTAACCATGGCATGAGACAAAGTTTACTAATGACAAAGTCAGAGGCCTCATCAATACAATGAAAAAGATGGAAACCTCAAGGAATTTAATGCATGGCTTTGAAGTGTGAAATAACAAAAAATAGGATGAAAGTTAATAGTACCAAAAGCATGAGAAATGCATTTAGGGGTTTTATAAAAAAATCCAGACTACATGCTGGGAGCTCATGAACTGTCTAAGCACAGCAAGTACCTGAGTATGCCAACTAACTGGTCACAAGATCACTATGAGTCACACAAAGACAACAAAGTTGTATAAAAGATAAATGCAATCTATCGTTGCATTCAGTACACAGAGAACAACAAAATTATATGTAAAAGATACAGAACCTCCTATGGAAGCTTCCGTGAAGGAAAACGGGGGTTGAAAGGAAAATGTTCCCATGTGTATGAATAGGTATAAGTTGCCTGTGAAGAGGGAAACCAGAAGCCAGTTCCTAGGTATTAGAACAATGGTGTTTTGTATAATCAGCCACATAGGAGAGAGTAAAGAACCAAAAAACCCCATTATATAAAAAAACAGAGCTAGTTAAAAGCAAGAAAAGGATTTAATTGTGTGAGATAAAATTTGTCATCAATTAGATGATGATCAATTAGACTCTGGAATCTTTTTCTTCTTGTTACCTCTACAATGACTTGATAAGCACGAAGGTGAGAGTTGCACTCACTACATATCCAAAGAAATACATTATTTAAAACATTCATTGGTAGTGTTTTCATTTCCAAAACAGACTGCATTCATAAAACTGTCCAACCCGTATCTGGTTACAACATTAGATAATCTAATACTGGATTATTAAAACAGCTTATCAACTCCTTTTTCTCCCATTTGGAAATATATTCACTATCCTGATAACTACCAGGAACGAATTTGAATCCAAACCAGTCAGCCAGTTTGGCCACAATCCTGTGTTCCAGCGCCGCAGGCTGGGCTCTGTGAGGTGTTAAGACTTCAAAAAGCCATCTGCTTTTCAACACAAAGTCAAGAGACTTGCTGAAATCGGGAGCAAAACAATAACCATTTAGTAGCTATATAGTGCCAGTCCCTCTACAGGGACACAGAACAGAAGTCAGTTTTCTTTCTTTCTTAAGGCCCAGTATTGCACTCCACAGTTCGGGTGAGCTCTTCATTAGCTGTCACTTCAGCAAGTTCTGAACAATAATTAAACCAAAGAGGACATGTTGTTCTGTCATTAATTCTCTTGAGATCTGCACTCATTAAGGTTTTTTCCATAGTCAGCGCATAGCGTTGACACATAGTTATGAGCATATTTACCTGATTTTTACTGGAAGACTGGTTAGTAAACAAGTTTTTAACACTGTTCTG
The DNA here is from genome assembly GCF_023634155.1 of Falco peregrinus. Classification (NCBI taxonomy): domain Eukaryota; kingdom Metazoa; phylum Chordata; class Aves; order Falconiformes; family Falconidae; genus Falco; species Falco peregrinus. Next base: position 29,565,606 of record NC_073725.1, on the reverse strand, counting down.
ATGGGAAATTTGTATTACAAACTGTAATGCTCTGTGGCTCAAAATAAGCTTGTTATTTTTTTAACATGTCTCTAACTAATTACAGCTTTTTTTAATAAGGCTAGAATACTGCGTGCTGCAGCAAGCTTTTCGATTTATTTTTTTCTAAGCTTAGGTAATAAAGTAGTTACTCTGCAAATATACTGAAATCCTGAAAGTTAAATATGCACGCCTACAAGCCAGATTTGCTTTGTCTTCACGCAGCTTTCAGCTCTCAAGTAATAAAACCCCAAACTATTCAAGCACTGGGGTTTGTTTGTTTGCTTTTTTGTTGTTGTTGTTGTTGAAAGGGAGAGAAGGATCTAATCACCTCCCTGCATCATTTTCCTCTGTGCTTTGTCATAATCATCATCAGTATAATTATATTGCATTTATTTTCCAACCTAAATGATTCTATCATTCTATATAGTTTTCCACGTAAGGACTCGAGCAACAAAGAGGAAAAGCTCTTCTATCTTTAGCTTGGTATGAGATGTGCTTTTAGTTCCGTTAGGAATAGTTACCATGTTAAATGAGCTCCATATGGAACACTGTACTAGTCAAATGCCCTTTCAGATCTCACACACTGTTTATTTACTGGTGACAAAAATATAAGTAGTGAAGATACAGTTCTGGTAACAGGAAAATAATGAAATTTGCTGCACTGGAAATTATTTTGATAGGCTGGTAGTGATATCAGAAAGATCATACCCCTATCATGTTTTTTGAGAATGACAGCCAAGCCTGCTGAAAAAACATGCACAAAATACTTTTTTACCGCATACTAATTATTAGTACCCTGAGTAAGAGCCTTTATGTAAGATGACAGAGTAGACAATTCAACTCTGGTAAGACTATTTTCTGCAATTACGTTTTCACAATGTAAAGAGTTTCTCTGCATACAGACCTGTACCCATTTAGCTAAATCAATGCTGTGAAAGCCTCCTGTCCTTTTACTCTACGAGAGTCCTGCCAGTGATTTCAAAGGGTACAGGATTTTTACTCCTATTTTGGAAAAAAGAACAATCAAAACATAATGTGGATGCATTTGTCTTGGTCGTATTGCTTTCCCCCCTCATTTTAGTTGAATGACTTGACTAGCATCGTGGTCAGACAATCACTGCAAAAACAGTGTGATAAAACATTAGTATCTATGGGCATTCTGAACTAAGCTGCCCCCTGCACACTGAAACAGATGAGGAGCACCCACTCTGCCACCCTGCCACCTGGGGTGAGGGCACCTCTGGCAGTTTGTCACTGCCAGAGGTTATGGCTGGCAGGGTAAATTCTTAATTCAGAACAGTCATTTCTCCAGTGAACAGCAACCTGTACCTTTAGCTCTCTAAAAAATAAGTATTAGATACTTAAAAAAATAAGAATAAACCCCCTCCAAAAAAATGTCCATCTACTCCATTGTTCTGACTCTGAGAGTAACAAGCATGAAACGCTTTGGGAAGAGTACAGAAACTGAGCATGCATGAAATGACACTTCCCTTATTGTATCACTCAGCACCCAGTGGTTAGGAACTGAACCAGAGGCTGCATCCAGGCCTTTAATAGTCACTGCTCTTTATTTCTCCATCAACTTCTCTAATCCCTCTGAAACTCTCAATACCTTTAATTTTCCCCATATCTGTGGCTGCGAGCTTGTACAATTTAATTGCACTCTGCACAAAAATTACTTCTTTTGCTCCAAACCTTCTATGCAAGTTTCATTTTACACCTTCAGCTCTAGCAATGGAAAAAAACCAAAACCAAAAACCCAGCATAAAATAATTGTTCCCGGTTTGCCTTTTTTTGTAACAATTATGATTTTATAGGCTTCTACTGTATTTTCACTCAGTCATCTCTTTTCCAAGCTGAAGTTCTAGTCTATTTAGTCTCTTTGCATGGAAGCACTCCATACCACTGATAGTCCGTTTTACCCATTTCTATACTTTTTTTTTAACTCCAGCTGTACAAAATTGACTCTGTGTTTCCCCTATACAGTCAATTTGATGCAGCTTTCATCTAACCCAGTAGCGAACAAAACTCTCACCAAGTTCAACGATCTAAAGTCAAACTCCTAACTATGTTCATGTTGCAGTACACATATTTGAAGTATCTTAACAACTGATTAAACGCCTTTTAAAAAGCTAGGAAATACACACTTGGTGCTAGCACAGTCATAACAGTATCAAAATTAATGAGGAAATCCCAAGGCATATCAGGTGAGACTCTGTCACTAGATGCATCTTACTAAGTAAAAACATACAAGGCTTAATTATGTATAGTTTGAAAGAATTACTTCCATCTTATTATTCACCATGGTTTTTACAATGCACAATAATCTTCCGTATGCCAAGACTGTTCAGCAAACATATGAACATTAACAGAAAAAGTATACCTATATAAATTACCTTACATTGTCTCACCTTCCTTTTTGAAGTACAGGTATAAACTACAGGTGTCTTGGATTTTACGTAAGGTTTGTATTATTTATAGAAATAGTCTTTCCTTGACTGTCAAGTTTTTTGTTGCCTTACAAAGAAATACAAGCAGACATTAAATTTAAAGCACATTGGACTGAAAGTATTTCTGTAAGAAGCACATATATTTTATCATGTAGTGCCAGGCTCTGAGTTTACAGACAAAAAAACCCACAGAAGATACAGTAAATGGGGAAAATTTTGAGAAAACATCTTTTTGCCTCAAAATCAATACGCATTAGTAAAACAAACAGTTCACAGGAAAGATGAGGTTTGATAAACATGTTTGTTTCCAAAATCTCTGAAGCTGTTAAACTATCCCAACTCATCATTCTCCAACTGAAATATTTCACTGTGTGAGAATTTTCACCATTAAAGCATGAACTTCAACAGTCACATTTGAAATAAAACCTTTTAAAATAATTTAAATGAAAATGCTTTGGTTGATCTGAGCTAAAATTTAGGAACTTTTCTGAAAATTCAACTTCTTGTTCTAATTCAGGGCAAAGACATATTTTAAAAAACTCCATAATTTTCCAGGATAGAGTAATCTCTCAACCCAAGACCTACAGTAAAGGCACAAAGTGTGAATACAGGTGCTCATCTCATCTTACTCTATTGAGAACGACACACAGTGAGTAAAGCAGCTCTCTTTTATGAATAGGGGTAGAGCTGATGTTCCAGAGCTCCACAGAAGCAGACAATCTGCTTCTTTGGATCTACCAGGTGACAGGGAACCACCATTTTTGAGAGGTTATTTGAGTGTTTTTTTCCTTTAAAAAAAGCAACACATTCTATTTTAGCACCAGTTACACTATGTACTGCTTTAGATGGGATTTTTAAATTTGTAATTCATCTGCACCAATAAGCATCATGCTAATAACTTGACTATCCGGCACTTTGTCCCTCCAAGAATAATCTGGCTTGCAACAGAGACCTATAGGTGTAGTGAATAAATGTTGTCTCATTCCTGGCAGAACTAGACCCCCTGCAGTAGCTCTGTATCTCCCAACAAGGGCCTCCTTGGTGGTCTTCCAATGTCCACAAGTGACCTCGGTGGCATACTGCTAAAATAAATTACTGGAATCTGAAAACCAAGAAGTACATCATGATCTAACATACCTCTTTCACAGACACACACAAAAGCAAGCAATGTTCCCATTAAAGATGTAAAAGAAAGATGGCCAAAGGTGATGTGGTATTCTATCATGATTACTTCATTATATTTCCGCTATATAATTTCAATGAAGGGAAAGGTATACCAAAGAGTATTCCAAGAGCTAAAACAACCTGCTTGCAACATCTGTTTGCTGTTTACAAGGTCTAATTCTGATTAATGTAACCAACAGAAAATACTTACAAGAGGATACAATCACTACATGCACCTCTTCTCCTGTAATACCACCAACCACATCTACTGTTAGCCCATTAAAAGTTATTGACAATTTCAATTTGAACTGAGAAAACAGCACTCAGGTATCACATGGTAGTTGGGATTTTTTGTTTGTTTTGTTGAGTTTGGATTTTTTTTCTTTAGAGGGCCTATATCACATCTAAACTCCTAAGCTCTTTTGCCAATAGGGAATACATAGATTTTTAGTGATGCCTGAAAAGATCACCAACTAATAATACTATTTTGTCAACTGTCTTCACAGCTTAATTCTTACAGGAAAAAAAATCCAATACAACAGTAAAAATGCTAATTGAGAAAGTTTTAGGAAAGATGCTGCAGACAATACAACTACATGCATAGAAAATTAATTCTGTAGATGATGTGGAAAAGATGGCTTCTAAAGTTAACGAGCTATTACTTAAGGCAAGAGAAACAATTAGACTATTAACAGTGGAGATAAAGCAAACATTTTGCCATCAAATATAATGAAACTAATTAAAAGCAAAGTGAAAATTAAGATACAAATATGAAAATGAAAACAAAATTCAGTAAGATAAAAGGCCAGAGTTCACATATTCGAAATCCAAACCAGTATGTTCAAACACACTCCACCTATAAAGAACCTGAATGGACTGTAGCATATTGGGGGGGGGATGGGTGTGTGTGTGTCATTTGTACATGCTAAAACTGAAAGATTCATCCTCCTTCAGGCATGGATTGGTCTACTTTTATAAAAAAAATAAAAAGAGATTTTATGGGCACCAGAAACAAAACTAAAAGGCAAGGGTGTAATTGCAGATAGTGCGTGCTGAAAAAGCAGTAAGCTTTGTCATGTGTTTAGGTAATCATTCTGAAAAATCTGTAATGCTTAAAATGGAGGGTTCTTCTCTAAGGCACGTCTCAGGCACATGCAACAATAGAACAAGTGAAATCTGTAGCTGTTAGCTTGTACTGTTGTACAAAATACTTTTCTGACGCTACAGAAGCGTGACAGATGCCAGATCCAACTACTAGCCGAATTCACATAACCTGATGAAACAACGGAACATTTATGCTCATCAAGACACTTTACAGTATAACCAGTCTTTCCTACTCAATGTCATCACCAGTTGGGACAGCACAGGAACACTTCAGGCCCCTTTTGTTCAGAAGGGCTTCTGTAAGAAAACCAGAGTACTGAATGGTCTCAGGGCTCTGGTTAACAATGTCAACATGTTCTCGGCATACAGTCACTCAATAGCTTTTATGAGCCTGTCTCCATTTCTTATTTTCTCTTTTCAAGTACTTTTGTCATTTTTTCCCTCCTTATCCTCTTCCAGAAGTCTGAAGATCCTAACTACCCCTCTCCTCCTACTGTTTCTAAACGATTCTGCCCATTACTAGCCTAGCAGATGATGCTGTCCTTGCCCTCTGCTGCTGGCTCCTCTCTGTCATTACTGACATCTTTTTAATGTCTTGCTCACGGATGCCCTACAACAATTTCAGACCAAAAGATCTGTGCGAGCCATTTGAATTTTCAATGCTTTCTGTTAAACCATCCCACATTTGCAAAAACTTCAAGCTCACTAAACATTATCCTTAAAAATCTCTTCAAACACTGATTGGCATTTAAGCAGTTTGCATGCCGCAATTACTACTCACAGCACAGGCCACAGTCATCCCACCTTTACTTGGTGCTTCTCTTCTTCTCTTTTCTCGAAGTTTGTATTACAAATACCTTAGCTGTTGTCTTAAACTAGTACGTGAACAATTTTGAATAAGAACCAGCCTACACGTTAATTTTGACTAGCCTAGAGGCCTCATCTTTTAGGACATCTTTAAATGCAAATAAAAGTTTTAATTTTGTTTTTAATAGGCATCAAAACATTCATATAAGGGTGAATGTTCCTAGTGCTCAGAAAAATACAACGAAATAATGTGGAATGTCTTAGGAAAACATCCAGAAATCGGGGGGGGGGGGGGGGGGGGGGGGGGGAGCAAGAACAGAACAACCTAAAAGCAAAATTCCCTAATTGCTGAACATGCAATGCAAGTAAAAAATGACACCCTCTCCCATTATTTAAAAGCATCCCCTTGCTAATTTAGCCTTTGAACAACTTGGGGCATTGTCTGCATAACATCAGCCAAACCTATAATGTCATATAAAATATAATTGCTTAATAATGGATTGTTGCACAGTGTGTTATCAAGAGAAAAGGAATAAGCGTTTTCACAGTAATTAGCTTTTTAAGTCTGATTAGCCAGCCTATGCACTTACTCTGTATGTTATAATGAACAGGTCTGCATAGGATAAAGTCTCAGCCTTCATAAGTGTCACAATTACCTTGCTAATCTGAGTCAAATATGAATCACAACAATTCCACTATTGTTGACAGGACGCTAACCAGTATGTGCAGAATTCTGAGCCAGTTGGTAATGCCTACCCATACGGAGCAGTGGCACACAGACACAATATGAGGTCCTCAAAGGAGTACTGACGTATTAGCATACCGCTCTGTACCAAGAGAACTACCATGACATAAAAGCCCTCCTCCTGCTCACTCTGGGGCTATCTGCAGCATGGGATTGCAGACAGCATCTCCAAAGACAGAATTTAAGGTGGCTCGGATGCTAACAACTAAATAATAACAACAATTGTAAAGGTATGAATGTTACAACATGTAATGTTTTTAAGCATATATCCCATTACATTTAATTGGAGTCACACATACATTTAAAATCCAGCAAACCTAACCCATGAACAGTTTGAGTAGCTCCAGTAAACACTCTGGAAGTACTTGCAAAGAAACCCCTTAAAGGGCTACACCTGTTTTACTGTAATATAACAGGAGATTGTACTCTCTTGTTCCATAAGAAGTAATTAAAAACCGAATAACTTGTTACATTTACAGTGATTTAATAAAAAAGACTATTTGAAATAAAAAAAAAATAAAATACTTTGAAAGAAAATAAGGCTAAAATTGAGCAAACTCACACTAAATTCTAAGAGCAGAAGCACAATGTGTGGAAGAATCTCCAGGACCATCTGGTAGTACATGCACCAACCACACCTTTGTTGAATCACATGCACTTTTCTGAGTGATATAACATTTCCAGGGATCTCCTGACCTCTTGAAATTGTGACACTGAAAGGAAGAAGTCAGTTTCTCAAATCCCAAGTCTGCTAGCGACAAGCCATGGATGTTAACAGTTGCCAAAAATCTCACTCCACTACTGAAATCTGCGCCAAAATGAGACCTTATATGATTTTTCCGCCAATTTCAATGTTATGAATGCTAGCATTGGAAGCTGAAAGTCTTACCTCTCACCCCTCCACTTCCAGTAAGGAACAGTCTCCAAGGAAGTTCTGAATTGATATCTGTAAGGTATGATTTTCAACCAACTTAATTATATTTGTACAAAAAGCTGCATGGACACTCTTGCTTCAGCTCCCACTAGGTTTACCTTGGTTTTATTTAAGTTCTTTTTCTTCGGAATACATTTAAGTTGAACTGAGTAAGCTGCTTTCACATCACAAAACAGAGTCCATAAAGGGATTTGCAAAAGTTTACTTACACAGTACAGCTCATGTCTTTAAATAAACTTTCTCATGTGAACAATATCAAACTGCCACTTGTCTCTAAATTCCCCAAACAAATTTAAAAGCAAGGTGCATTTTTCCCTCTCCAGCACAATCAGAAACTCTACTGACTCAGTGATGTTACCTCTAGACAATATCCTTTTTATTCCTAGTATGCTCTTAAGGCATCCCCAGAGTAACTTACCCATTTCTAACAAACTACAAGAGTACACAGCTGGAATTTTAGAAATATTTCTAAAGAAGCCACACAGAAAGAAAAGATGTGACAGTACATTTCATGATAGCCCTACAAAGCCAGCAGTACATAACTTACCAAGAAAGAAGATAAGAGTATGCACAATAGGTATACCCAACTGTAACTAAGCAGGAAAGATCCTTTTACATATAATCATGGTTGAAAACAATGCGCATTTCATGCTTCAAATTGGAGTTGATAAAGTCATAGCTATAGAATAAAAAAACAGGTTAGACAAGGCACTGGAGGGGTCATCAAGTTTCCAACAAATGAAATGGAGATTAAACTCTATGAATCACCATTTTCATTAAATGTTCTGAATTAGTTAAGTTACATCTGCTCTTCTGGACACATTAGCTAAGCAAGCACTGCAGCGGCAATGCTTAGTTTCCAGCTCTTTGACTTTGTTTTCAAGAAAAATCAAATGCCATACATCACAAGGGACAGAACTAAAAGACATAAGACAGAAAGGTGACATAAAGCAGGCTGTATGCTCACTGGACCCCATTCACAATCTCAGAAGTAGCTGAATGCATTTGGTAAAAAGCGATTGACATTTATGTTTTCCTCAGTAGACCTAATTAGGTCTGACATACATCCATTCACACTCAAATAGGCACAAAACCCTTCAAGGTTATTTTCCAATTATTTCCACATATACTGTCTCATTCTGAAATGACTGTGAATCTGAACCTTCAAACGATGCTACAGGTGCTGCTCATGCATCTTCCTTCGCTCAGAACCCAAACCCATTAAAAAAAAAAAAACTTAAACTTGTGTGACAGGAATTCTAATCTCAGCCTCTTCAATCCCATTTTTATTTGTGATTGACAGAATTTTTAATCACACAAACGGTATAAACACTGCTCTAATATCTTAAAGTTGCTTTAAATGCCAAAAAAGCCAGTCCTCTTCATAACATGTAACACTATTAATGTAATAACATTAATATCCATCTGAATAGCATAAAAGGTGCTAAAGGATGCTAAATTTTCACACATGGAAATTCAGATAATACAACTTCCCCAAAGAAGTTAAGAGAGATTAAAGTTAAGACACTGGAAAAAGTGTCTTAAAGTTAGGTCACTGGAAAAGACACATCACATTTAGTATCGTGGAGGTGGTGGTAGAATCTCCAAACCAAAGAAGTCTTCTCTCTTTGCTTTTCTCATAAAAGCAGAGCCTGCTCTAGCTTTATACAAACATTTTTATGAAATGTCAGCAGTCCATCAGTAGTCAGCTGCATTTCCACAATCGACAGTTCACCTCTGAAAAGGACTGAATTCTTAAAATAGTCCCTAAATACCAAAACATCCTGATTCCTGTCTCCTAAAAAATACTTTTCCTTGTGATTTTGTCACAGGTTTTGTAATCTGCTGTATCATGAACTGAAAACAGCAGTCAAAACAACCATGTGATCAACATATTATCTCAGAAAAACAAACCAAAACCCCCCACCTTGGTGGGACTTGTATATTTTTCTATACTACATCTGTTCAAATACATTTGCTTTGCTTCTCATGACAGTATTCAAGCTGCCAGAAGCAGAGGCTACAATCTAAGAAATAGTAACAACATCCTTTCTGAAAGGGTTCAGGGACTGTTCTTTAGGTTCTGACAAAGCAAACAGTGCTATCTTGAAATCTACAATTAACATGAACACTAAAAGAAAAAAAAAAAATCAATGTCATTACTACTAGCTAAACTTTAGAGCACTTCAACAGGGTATTTCAAAAGTATTATTGTCTCTAATTTATTGACAGGAACTGAGGAACAGCAAAGTTAAAGGCTTTCCCAACATTATGCAGCACAGGACTCGGCAAAAGAATTCAAGTACCTTCAGGTTCACAATAACTGAAAATGAGTAAACTGACAAAATGCTACTGTTTTACTTCACTGCACACAAGAGCCTTTCTCAGAGACACCTACATAAAAGCAGAATAACCAGCAATATTAATGTTTAAGTCAAAAATAAACTTAGTGGCTATGAAGAAAACAAATTACAACTTCGTACGTAACAGCTGAGAAACAATGAACTTGAATGAATATCCAGTTCAGGACAAAACCTCCCTAACACATACAAAATGTTGTAAAGCACTAGGATGTCAAAACCAAAAATTAATTATCAGTTTGTAGAACACCGTGAGAACAGAGCCAGTGTTTTCTACACATGTGCTTAGCTATCTTTAAATTTCTGTATCAATCTAATGATCTGCAAAATACCTCTGGCAAATAGCTATGCTTTTTCAGCTGCTGGGGTTTTTTGGCTGCCATTGCTGTAAGCTGTACCTCTGCACAGGCTCTGGCCACCTCAATGTTGAGTGGCACTCCATGAAAGTGCTATGTTCAGACAGGGAGCTTCTCTGTGCAAGACGAAACTCCAAAGCATTTGAGGCAGGAACAGCATTTTGTTGTGTGCCTCCTCTACCAGAGATGCCCTGTGAGGACTTGAGGGTGCTAAAATAACACAGCAATAATACATTCGAAGTCCAGCCTTCTATTAAACCTAAACTTCAGAAGTATAAAGCTGCATATAAATGCCTTCCTAATTCAGACTTGTCTATATAATATTCAGAGAACCTTACTGTGTCTGCCTCTGTAACACATCCCAGGTATCTTGCACTGTTCCCTGTTGTCTTATTCTGGAACTCCAACAACATAATTTCAGGATTTGGTGCCGATGCTAGCACATTTCAAACCTTAAACTCATTCAGTTCATGTTTCACTCCCACAGGAGACTGGCTATTTCCTTCTATCCTCTAAGGAAGCTCATAGCATGAATGACAAAATGTCAGGAATAATTAGGAAAACTAGTTTTATGCCCCAAAAGAACAAAAAAATGTCGGTTTTGTCCTCCCTGGCAGGGTGTTTTCTTCTCTAAATAAAAAAGAATGGCTTTTGGCATCCATCAAGTAAGTTCAAGGCAGCATATCATTTAGAGACCACTTGTATTTATTTCTGCATCTTCCTCCATTTCTTTCCTCTGTTTTATGACGTTACCTTCTGCGCCCTCTATAGTCACAGCCTACTGTGAGAGTGGTAACAGAAACCCACTAGATTCAAAATTCCTATTCCCTTACCTAAGGAAATCACCTATAGCTTTTGCTACTCCAGATAATTCAGCAACGTATGATATAGCAGTCCAGAAAATACTCTTCCCCAGCCTCCTCCTGTCACCATCTCAATGTATTTTATTTCTGCGAAGCAGTTGTTATGAACTACCACGAACTGGCATTTTACATGCCTACCCATCAAAATAAATTAAACGTCCAGACAGAGGGTTAAGTACAATTCATAATACAAGCACAGCTGCATCTCGATGTGAAATACCAAGGAAAACATCTCGATGCCATGCCCTTTTCCTAAAGTGCTGCAGTCTTCTAGGTTGGTAGCTCAAACTTTAAGTATATAGCAACTAGAAAAACCCAACCAAATAAAGAAGCAGTCATATAGTAAGAATATAATTTGTTTCAAAGCCCCAGTGTGTGTGTGCCAAGATGTGTTGTGGAGCCAGCAGTTCATTGCACACCACCCTTGAAGTGCTGACATGTTTTGACAACACTGCCACCGATTCTGATTTTTAAAGCTGAAGACAGAGTGTATGCTCACCTCAGCCATCTGCCAATACAGCAGATGAACATGTTGCATGCAGATTCCATAACCCATGTACCTCAGATCACCAGGAATCCTGTAATTTGAGGCATGCTTTCTCACTGGAGATAATACAACTGTATAAAGTACACATACAACAGGGTTTGTCTCTATAGTGACACATACACCAAAAAAAAAAATTCTGTCAGTATAAAGTGGATTAAAGTACAGGAAAACTCTCTGTAGATGCGTTCTCTCACTGGTTTTTATGCTCAGAAACACATACTCTGAGTTTGTGAAAAAAAATCAGGAGCCATTTTCTGAAACAAGCTTTCTTTTTTAAAATCTAATGATCCTTTTGGGAATCAAGAGAAAGTAGATTTTGAGAAAACTCCTGTCACAATCTCTAGACGACACTTCTGTTTCTTACTAATACAAAAGATCATCTGTACAAACTAGCAGAATAAGACAACTTGTAAATATCCAGATTTTTTTCAAGGTAATCTCTCTGAAACCTCTAGAAATTCAAATGCCAATTAGCAGCAGTATGGAAACTGATGAAATCACAGAGACAGATTTCACTGTTTGGCAAATTCACAGCAATTGCTACACACAGTTTTCACTCCGTATTTCAGAACTTATGGAGCTTCACTAGTGCCCCTTTTCACATATTTGTGTACTTTCAATGTCATCTGTGATTTGGCTAAAAATCACGTTTGGATAAATATCATTACTGTACTGCAAGAGAAAGTGTCAGTAATTTACAGAATGAAAACTTCAAATCACAAGAGTCAGTCTCGCTTTTTTGATTAGCCCAGCTGAAGCTAGTATAATTACCTGACTAAGAAAGTCTGCAGCAAAGGCCTGTCCTTCAGTGCCTGATATTCACACAGGAAGCTCACTCTGACTCTGCGTATATGATCCTTAGATACACAACTCAGCCTCCTACACTTTTGTACATCTACGTTTTGTACATCTAGTCCATTCCTCTACCCCTAAATATAATCAGCTCTGTAGACAATTCCTCTTCACTTACCCCTGAAAAAGGAAAGGCTCCCAGTGACAGGGACTACATCAACTACTCAAATAATGTATTCCAGTGCTTCCTCTTTCTACCTATACTTTCCCCCCCACCCCCCCCCACCCCCAATATCTAACTTGAGCCTTCTTTGCTGCAGTTGAAATTAATTTCTTACCCAACTGCAACAGAACCAGTGCATCTTTCCAAGATTTGTTATGCATGCTCTTGGGGAAAGTACAAATAGGACAATTCTTCTGTTACAGATAGACTGTCAGCTGCAGAGGTTCTTCCACTGAATAGAACAGCAGGTTTTCCTTCCTAAATTCACCTCTTTTGATAGGCTCCTCCACTCGAGAAAAGTAACAAAACTCCTTTTACATACTGTTTTTATCATAAAATGTATAATCCCATGTGTATTTGCCATTGTGGGAAAAGAAGAAAAGGGAAGATTAAACAGCAAAAGATCAGACTGCAAAACTGTAAGTTTATAAACTCACAAAACACTACTAGCTCTTTCTGTATATTCCTAAATTTAGATTTCCTCTCTGCTGTTCTAATTTACATTATTTGGGCTGTATAACTGCATTATTTTAGAGCTCAGTCCCTTTGTTAGTACTTTGAAGCCTTACATTTATTCAGTTCCAACTTTGTTCTCAAAGGAAACTGGCTATTTATTTCAGCAAATGTATTCAGCAAATGTAAATTTGGGTGAGAAACAGAATAGTTGGGCATAATGTTGCAGAAGTTCAGCATAACTATTAGCTCTGCTGTCTCAATTCAAGCCTTTCTTCCTCCTTGTGGGATTCACAATTATAATATTTATAGATAAATAAGGATGGAATCTATGGAAATGATATTAAAGCTTTTGATAGTTCACAGTAACCAGCAGTAAATTCAGCACACTGGTAGTATAGTCTTATTGCAGTAAGACTACACCATAACAAAGTACTACTGTTGGGGTTTTTTTGTTTGGGTGGTTGTTTTTTTTAAAAAATTTTAAAACATACAACATACTCAAAATACAAGCAGGAAGTACAGTCCTTTGAATTCCTGAATCACATCGCAAGAGCTCTGAAATCCACTCCAGTTCACAAAGACCTCCTTTGCAAGAGGAGACTAGCCACTCCATGCTGCAGCCCCCCAGGATATACCGGTTCCTTTTTTTTCCCCCTCACAAGTCTGTCCACTTAATTGGTAAGGATAAGAAGTCTCTCCTTTGGTGGGCTAAGTGTTTCAGAGGCCAGAAAGGATCCTTGTGAAAACGTAGTTTAGCTTTTTGTATAAAAGACAGCTGAAATTCATTCTCATTTCAAGTATGACTTGCAACTGATTTATACTAATGAAGAACCCACCCTTCTCTAGGTAAAATGTTCAAATGGTTGGTTATTCTTCCCTGTGTTAAAAACCTGTACCTAAGTCAAGTATGAATTTGTTTGGCTCCAACGTCCAACCTCTGGGTCTTTTTATGCCTTTGTCTGCCTGACAAAACATAACTATTTCAATACCAATGCAAATAATAAATTACACTATGTGTTACCCAAACAGCAATCCTCCTTAACTGCACCCCTGGGACAGCTCTAACACCACCTTACTGGAGCTAGCTGACAAAGCTCTTGGCAACAAGTATGCTATCAAACATCTGTTGTGACACCCCTTTTAAGCGCCCCCTCTCCCACACCATATGGCCATCTCCACTGCATGGTACCGCAAGGCCACAACACAGCTATCATCACTCCCTGTCCTCTCTGGGGAAGCCAGACACTGACTGATAATTTCACACAGACTTCACACTCCATCAGCAGGAAAAACAGCCCACTGCAGTGAAAGGAGACGTGCAGAGCATGTCTGTGTTGCTACACTCCCTGCCCACGTTGCTGCCAGAAAACCCTCCTCACAGAGGTGTAGCATACTCTAGAACAAGGGATTCATATATTTTATTATTTTTTTTTTTGCCTAGCATTGCTCTTGCTCCTCCTAGATGACAACTGCTGTGCTCCCTGTGTAATCGGGCTTACACCTGAGACTTTGTCAACACAGCTAAGGCTGCTGTGGGGGTAGGGAAATGGTCACAGAAGACAAAGCAAAAACATTACATTGTAAATCTAGCTTCCCACTGACTTGAAAAGGTTTGTTGTCACGTGAGACCTTACAACAAGATAGCAGAGCAAGACAGAAGAAGAAATTCTTCCACAGGCTCAAGTGACATAACTCCTTACTGTAAGTCAGTTTAATACAGCAGCAACATTACTACTGACCAACAGATATAAATAATAATAGAGACACAGGGAATGAGGAAATTGAGTTTCCAGATGAAAACCCTACCACAAGTCTGATGAACTGATATCAGACATTTTATTTCCCACAGTTACAAAATTATCATTTAAATCCTCTGTTCATAGTTACTGAAGTCATTAGGTTCAAAGCCTGTGCACGCAGTATAAATGTCATTCCCACAGTGGACACTAGGCAAAGAAAGAACTAATGGGAATATGCCAGCACCCTAAAAAGACAGGATTGCGGATAATACCCTTCATTCTGCTTTGAACCCAGTGAAAGTCATTAGATCAGTTCGAGCAAAGCCTTGCAGTAGTAATCTTTCAAAAACACTGCTGTCAAAAGTCCAGAAAACCAAAACCTAAATTGCCCTTAATAAAGGTTTCCTCAATATTGCCCCCCTTAATTTTTTCTTCTTCTTTTTTTTTTTTTTTTTTTAAATCAAGCTCTTCTTTAAGGAACTTGAAAGGCAAATTTCCCATTTGGAGAAGAAAATGGTGATACAAAGACATGCTTACAGATGCTTTCATAGCAAAGCTATTATATTAATCATCCCGAGTGCACCCAGGTCAACTCATGAACCGAGGAGGGCACATGCTGCCCAAGAGTTGCAGCTGCTAAGACACTGCAGCCCTCTGGCTGCTTGACTCTCAGGCTGCCCTCCTCTTTTGGATTCCCAGTATGGCAAAACACTGCTTAGATGATTATTAAATATAACTGTAAACTGGGCAGGGAAGATGCTCCATACGGGGCCACAGGCTATACTCACAAGGCTGTGCTTTACCCGAACAGCTTGCAGAGCCTCATTTCCTGAAGTGAGAGCACTGCCTGTGTTAAAGTAACTGCATTAAACACTTTCAATTACATTTAAATCAAAAAAAGATCTTGATACCTTGTAAGCATTACTGATAAACATGTCAAACTCAGTAGTACAAACCTCACCTCAGCCCTCAGGATTCCCCCATACATAAAACTCTCACCAAGAGTGCAAAGTCTCCGAATGGAACACCTGGAGATTGACTCTCTATTTGCACAGCTGCTCTGTGACACAAGTCAGCCTCGGGAAATTCTCAAGTGATTTAAGTCACGCCATCTGCTAAACAAGGGCCTAGGTGTGGTTTCAACCCAGCATCGTTTTAACTTACCCTGAGCAACCAGAGCTTTGGCCTGTGCTTACGTCTGGTCTACACATCCATGCTTTGCTTGCCATGGCTAAATCAGCTGTAGGTATAAAAGCAAGTAAGTCTCACACATATACAGAGAGATTTCATTGACATACCAGTGCCCTTCTGCTATGGAAGCAGAACGGTACTCTTCCTTCATATCTGCTTTTGTAGCATATATAATTGTGAATTATGTTTGTGGGAAGAAAAACAAACAAAAAAAGAACAAATGCCTCTCCTGACAGCCATTGCTATGCGTCCACCATGCAGGTCCACAGACACCCTTACTGACACTGTCACAGAGGCCAAACCTTTCCTAGATGACAAATGCTTAAGGCCTCAGTACTTTGTAGTGTCAGCGTATTTTCCTTTTGCAGCAAAACTAACATCTGTGTGTCAGACACACAGACAGCTTTTACCACCAAAGCCACTGGTCAATTTGGTCAAAATCTGTATGTATGAATATTTCCAAACTACTCCCTTATTTCTGTGTTGCCCAGGAACAATGCTGATCGGATAATTTTGGGGAATGAATAGAAGGGAAAGAGGAGCTAGAGTAGAAATAAAAATGAAATAAACCAAAACAGAACCCACACCAGCAGTCACAACTACAAAATAAATTCATTGTGAGGGGACAGGTTCTGCTCCTATTGAAATCACCGGCCAGCTTTCCATTTATTTCAATTGGCCTGATAAACACATGTGTCCCTCCAGCTTCTGTCCTGCCAGAGAGGAAGGCTGGCAGACAATCCATCAACACAAGCTACAAAGAATCAGCACTAGTGCTGAGAAAATTCGACTGCCATTCAAAATAAAATTCAAAGTGAGGAAATGACAGGAAAAGCCTTCCAGCAGCTTCAACTGCAACTGGATGTACAGCAATAGCTTTAATTTAAAAGCAATCCAAAAGCTACTATGTGTACTCTCTATGTAAAATTTAACTAACCGAACGTTCCTGTAGCAACTTTAAATTCTCAATTCTCTTTTTAATTATGCAAAGGCAGTACTACACAAACACTGTTAATCATATTCCTCGTGTTTAAAGTCGGAGTTGGATAGAAAGGAGAACCCGTTTCCATAAATTACTTGCATGTAATCCAGCACAGCTATAATTTACTGAAAGACGTAAGCCAAGAATCTTATGAACAGGTTATCCTTCGCTGTGATCAGGTATAGTCACTTTGGCAGACGTGACAACTGACAGTCAGTTCTTTTCAATTTTGAAATTATTTGGCAATAGATCAGATTAGTTAATCTTACTAGACACACTGCAAATTCCCCTCTCTCTGTAGCAATCAGAGATAGGGAATGTTCTATAACGTACTAACAAGCAGGTGTATACATCCGAGGTCTCTCCTGTGGATTTACTGTATTTTATACTGGATAAGATCTACTACTAGGTTGTTGGAGTTGGGGATTTTTTGTTTGTGGGTTGTTTTTTGGTTTGGTTTGGGTTTGGTTTTTTTTTTTTGGGGGGGGGGGGTTTGGAAAGAGAACACACACACACTCTCCTCCCTCCTCTCCTTTTATCCACATTTTTCAACAACAGTGCTTTGAGACCAGCATAGATTATTTTTATTGTCATACAGACAGAAATGTAACAAATTTTAGCTAGTAATTTCCCTGGGCAAAGCACTAAACAGCGCTGTTCTTAAAGGTCCAAATCCCTTAGGTTACATCCAAACCTAAAACGTGCTAGAAGTGAAAGGTGCTGAGAACTGACCTACGAAGAGAAGCCCTTTTGCTTGTTTTCAGGTGGCTTGTTTGCTTGGGTGGCTTTGGTTATTGGGGTTTTTTTAGTTTTTTTTTTTCCTTTTTAAGACTTTGATTTTAAGTTTTACTCTCAATGCTGCTATTTTCTGCATATATTAAGCTTTGATTAATGTCTCAGGACGTTCAAATCTAAAGCAAATCCACAAGTATGCCTGGGATTTGTTATTTTGTATCTTGAAAAATCTGAAGCCTATATGTATTATGTTTTCTCCTGTGTAAATAAACTGCCTCATTTCTTTGCTCCATATTCAATTTCTCCATAAATCAGACTCGGATGAGCTTTGCAAACAGGAAAAAAAAGAAAAGTGTCTTCTGTTTACCACTTCCAGAAAGTAAAACTAGCTTTTATATATATATGTACCCACACAGATTTGAGATATAACATAACGTTAACATATTTCAGCAGTTTCACAGCAGCTTTAAGAGCTGACCAGAGACATGCAAGGAAAATGCAGTAAAGAAAAAGCATAACCTTAAAGTCCATTATTTTCCTTGACCTCTTGTACTGTTTCAAGATTAATATTTTGCTCTTTAAACGCTAACAAGTTTAAAGGGTTTTCAGCAGTTCTGCACACATTTAACTGGATACAAACAACACGGAACATTTTGAGGTCTAGAATAAATGTATTTCACATCTCTTTATCTGATGTTAAATCACAGGACAGAAGGGAAAACAAACAAACAAAACCACCAAAGAGGGAAAAGAAGAGACTACAGGAGGCCAGCTAGTGTATCTCCTAGCTTTAATGCTCAATCTGCTACACCTAAGTGACTCCTTACAGAACTCTGTGTAAGCTGCTCTTGAAAGCCTCAACTGATGGGAAATAACAGGACCTTCCAAAACGAATTTATCTCAGTGCTTTAGTCTTTGTGCAAGCAGTAATAAATGCAAGTTTTTGCCTCAGAAGCTCCAGTGATGTCATTATTGCTTATACTCTGGCAGGTTTTTTGTGGAGAGTTTTTTGTTTGTTTTGGGGTTTTTTGGGGGGTTGTGGTGGTGGGGTGTTAAGATCACCTTAGTCCCCTCCACCATTATATTCCCATCCAACAAAGAGTCAACTATGCCCTATTAGTGATTGCAAGATACGGAACTATTGGTGCACTGACACCACAGAAAATGAGAATCTATCATCCACACAAACTGCAACTGGCTTCATTTTCAACTTATTTCAAAAGAGGGTTCTGTGTGTATGTGCGCGTGCAACAATATTAATGTATATTCATTTTCCTATTAGCTCGAATGGTTAAAGATTACTTGCTGCCCTGCTCCAAATAACACACCTGCATTAAAAAAAAAACAACAAAAAAAAAGATAAAGAACTCCACAAGCTCTAAGTGTGAAAGCAAAGAACTAAAAGGAAGTGGTGAGGTTAACAATGATTATGCCTGGTAAATACAGTCTGTAATACTTCAGTCGTAAGTGCACCTGTAAGTAATCTATACAGTAATGCTTACAGAACAACTGCTGACCCAGCACAGCAGATTAGCAAGCAGTAGGGTCTGAGGCTGAATATTTAGAACTACTTCAAAAACAACCTAAGGCAACTCAGGTAACTAAATGAATGGTGTTACTACTTACATGAAATGAAGAGCAGGTCAGCAACACTCATGTAAAAAAAGCATTTTAAACGTGTTTCAATTGAAAAGACAGAACAGTATAACAGCCATACGGAAGGGTTCACTAATTTCATTGAAGAACTCCTGAAGTAGTCTTAAAAGACTGACACCCCCTAATGTTTTTCAAATTAGGTGAACTCAATCACAGCTTTCGAATGATCTGATTCACCTGAAAACCACTACTCTGACCCTAGGACAGTGGCACAAAGCCTGTAAAATCACAGACCTATCTAACAGTCTGGGACTCCACCCCTTCCCATGCCTTTAATGTTCAACAGCTGACAGACACCATCAGGTTGATTTCCTAACCCCACGACTGTCTTTATATCTGCCACAATTCTGTGCATTAGACTGCAAGATAATGCATTATAGAGGCCATGCACATCTCTCATGAAGGGACATTTAGATGGCTGTTGGCACTTAGAGCAGGATGGAAGTCATTCAGTGAATGGCAAACACATCAGTGTTTTACAAATAACTTTCAATCCTTAGTGTGAGAGAAAAGGGAACATTAAGGAAGAATTTCAAGCCCCAGGCATTTAAAAAGGAATGCAGTGATACAATCCTTTCAGAGGTTACTTGTTTACAGTCAGTAACATTTCCAGGAGAAGACATATAGTAAAGCAAGTAAAGACAATCAAGCTTGTGGAATGATGGAAGAGCATTCACAGCGTATTGTGTCTTCCTCTTGTTCTCTTTGCTTTAAATTCAATGCAGAATTTTATAGTCCCTTTGCACAAAGAGACAACTATATATTTCCACATAATTCTGAAGCAGGCTTTGTTCTATTTCTTGTGGTTCCATCTCTCATGACATATAGATGACCTTGCTTCAATGAGATGAAGCTAGCACACCCTCTTCTCAGTGGACCAGGTCTTAACCACCTTTGACACAGCATAGCTCAGGAGCACGTTTGGTCACAGGACTCAGGGTGCAGAGAGGTGGGGACAGAAGGGAACCAACCCTCACTGGCAGCACAGGCTCCCTGCCAGGCATACGCAGCTTGGCTTCAACAAACCCCCTGCAAGGCACAGAAGAGAGCAGAAGGACCAGATCTGCTGCTTCTTTGCAGTCCCTCTGCTGTAACAAGACAAAATGCTCCTATTGGGAGCTGTTGGATTATAAACTGAGGAGGATATCCTCCTTCTGCATCACTCCACTTGATAAAGCCAATAATGAGCTGCACTTCAAGGGCTGTGTGAGGCAAAGAATCACTAATCACACTTGGAGATGAGCAAGAAGCCAGGCCATGTTATGGCACACAATGTAAAACATCTCCTGTGAGCTTAGTAAACTGGCACCCTGCCCTTCTAAAAGTCTCAAGTGGTATTCAGGGGCAACCTTGTTAGAGGATGCTACAGCACTTCCACTGTTAAACAGTCACAAGCACAGCACACCCAACTCCTACAGTTCATGGTATTAAAATAAATTATAAACACTTGTCGCTTTGAAAAAGTGCCTGCAGCACAGTCTGGGACAAGCAGCAGGAGGCAATGATAGTACAAGAGACTGGTAGAAACAGCAGGAGGGAAATGCCTAGTCTGTCAAAGGATGCTCCAGAAGAAACAAAGCTACTCTTGTCATGATTCACAGGCCGTAGTGCCACACCAATATAAGGCTTCAACAACAGCAGCATCACAGCTTCAACCTGTGAAGCTTCTGCCTGACCCTTTCACCGCAGCATACAGGACTTCAGGGTGGAATCCTGTGAGCCTTTTGAACAGTCTCATTTCATGAGAAAATAAAAATACATTTGTCTCAGTATGTAAAACAAATTCAGAGCTCGATCCCACTTTAAATATTACCTCATTACCCATTCTAAACTACTTTAAGCAAACCAACACAGTTCTGAAGCTCACAGCACAGCTTTGTGACTGTAGCATGGTGATTTTCAGCTGTGCTCCGGCTGTTTGACTGAATAACGTTCAAAGTCCCTGAGCATGTTAGTTAGCACAGCAGTTCTCAAACACCTACTACTTGGACCTCAATCAGGTGCTATACAGGGAGACACATACTCTCAGTAAGAACTCACTCTAACTACACCAACTAAAATTACCAAGGTGCAAGTGGTGCTAAAATTCCAACTCAGGTACCTATTATTAGGCTCTTGACCCTGTGTTTTATTTTATCCTGCATATATATCAGCATAATTTCTGAACACCTTCAAAATGAAAAATAAAGTAACTAATAAGCTCCAAATATAGCTGACAAATCTTTCATGTTCTCCCCACCATGATGTGCTACTGTGTTTACATAGGGCTTTAGAAAGCAACCAGAAACATTATATACATTGCTGTTCATTCATATTATTGAAGGCAAGGGGACAAGGTCCATAGTACTCCAATGTCCTCGCAAGGGCTTATTTTGTAACCTCAGATCTCACCCCCAAGAAGCATCATGTTCTACACAGATTAGCTTTATAATATTTGGATACTTAAATACATATCCCATTGAAGCAAACAGATGGTACATACTGGTACTTCCTCAAGGAGAAACTGGGAGCCTCATTTCACCTTTGCAGTTTTGAAAACCTTATTTCTGAGTCCCCCAAGCGGGATACCAGATTTAAAACTGTGGAATCACCAAATACATCGGCTCCCCCTTGCATACTTTGACCAGGATAAACCAACTGGAAATGCCGCTAACGAATGTAATGCTGACAAAGATCCAGATGCAGTACCACTGTGTATTTCACAGGCATGCTATCCTGCATAACCAACTCGATTCATATACTTGTAGCAGCCATTTCTTCAGAAGGCGGCAGCTCCCTGACACCCAGCTGAAGCCTCTGGTCTGAAAAGGCTGTGGGTCATCTAAAAACCATGACCAAACATCTCAAATCTTCAACTCTAATCAGACATAACCAAAGCGGGGGTGGGGGTGGGGGTGGGGTGTGTGGAACAAACACAACAAAATCACCTGACAGACAGCTAGCTCCTGGAAACTGGGGATATAAGGTAGTCTTAATATCATACAAATGCCTATCAAAAACAACTATCTCAGAATATAAATAGCAGTGCCATTCTTCCCCAGGGATAAATTCTTAAGGTACTTTTTTTGTCTCACCTTACTATATACTTAGTAAGGTTATTCCTCATTTCACACAAGAGGACATCACACTGCGATGAATCAAAGCTAACCCATTAAAATCTCACCTTCAGGCTCATTCCCTCTTTCTACGCAAAGCAATGATGCATACACATGCACAGAATCACATGTACATTTCTGGCAGGAATACCTTGAGTATAGCTTTACCTGTTACTAGCTTTGAATATACCCTGAGGAAGTTTTTTTTTTTAAACTAGAGCAAAGCGTGATTTAAACAAAATAATACTACCGGAAGGAATTTAAACATGGTCTTGAACTGCTAGCTGTAAAAATGTATTTAATTATTGAAAGTGTACATTCTGCTACACTCTTCCCCTCCTCCAGATCCTACTAGTAAATAAATAACAATATATACATCACCATGGCAGCTTAACCCTCAGTGCCAGAACAGGGCAGAAAAGAGCAGTGCTCAGCTGCTATGCCAAAATGATTTTTATGCAGCTTTAAGATCACATTATAGAAAGGTAAAATATTTACTGTTTAGAACAGCATCACTGCATAGCAAATTGGGCCCTACCGAATTAGATGCTGCATAGGCCTCCGAGGAAGCCTGCTCTCAGCAGCACACAAGCTACTTGCATGAACCTGTGCTGGCTGCAGGCGCTCTACCCTTTGCAGAGATGACGAGTAATGATACACGTTAATAACGCCCGCCCCTCAGGTTTCAGAAATAATACACCAAATTAGAACACTCAAGAACATCTTGGGGAGGGGGGGACCCAACAAATAAAATCCCCCAGAGCTTTGCCTTACCGAAGCAAAGAGGCAAGCCGGGTGCAGGGGGTGCCTGCCGGGAAGAGCCCAAAGGCAGCAGGTGCAGCACCTCGGAAGGCCAAGGGGGCCCAGCCCGCCCAGGGAAACTGAAGGAAGCTGAGGGAAGATACCCAGTAAACCCAACGGGGTGGAAATTTCAAATACCGACTTTAACTCCCAAGGGGTAAACTCGCTAATAAATGGGTATATTTATAACAGAAGGCAGGCTCAGCGCGGCGCACCCGTGCCCGGCCGGGCAGTCCCTCACGCCGAGGCAGCGGCCCCGCAGACGGTCAGAGCGCGGGGCTTTAGGACCCAGCGCGCCCGAGTGGCGGCGGCGCCGGGGGGGCGGCTGCAGCGCTCAGCGGCGTTACCGGGCGGGAGGCACAGCCGTCCCGCTCCCAGCGGAGCTGCCCCCGGGAGAGCCCCCTCCCCGCGGCGGGGGGCGGCGGCGGGAGGTACCATACCGGCGGGCAGGAGGCAGTCCAGCGGCGTGAAAGCGCGCTCCATGGCCCCGGGCCGCCCTAATCGTGGGGCGGGCACACTGAGAAAGCACGGAGGGGCCCCGAGCCTCGCGGCTCACCTCAGCGCGGCGGGCACCGGGACCAGGACTACTGGGACCGGGATGGGGGGGAGAGGGGGGGCGGCGGCAGTCGGGGATTAGCGGTACCCCTTTCCCTCCTCTCTGAGGAACAGCCTCCGCAGGACGCCGCGCCCTAGCGAGCAGGCGGCAGGTAGTGGTGGTAACCATGCGTCCTCCCGCCCGCCCCCGGGGTGGTGCGTCTAACCGGGCGGCGAGCGGCTGGGGAGGGAAGGTAAACCGAGAGAATCGATGGCCGCCGCCATCCGTTGCTCGGCGGTGGATTCAGCAGCGGGAAGGCGGGGCGGGAGGGAGCGGCCTGAGCCCTGCCCTCGCTGATTGGCCGCCGGGGCGGGAGGAGCTACGCTGAGGCGGAGCGGACGGGCGGGTAGGCCGCACCACGCCGGCTGCGGGGCCTGTGGGGACGGGCGGCAGGGGGACGGGACGGGACTGGCTGAGCTCCGCCGTCCGGCGCGTTACCTTCCCCCCCCCGGGCTTCCGAGACCTGAACGATGCCGGCATTGTCACAACTGCGTGTGGAGAGGCCGCGAAGGGCAGCTGCCGGGCGAAGAATGTGGCACTGTGTCCTCTTTGCCTTTTTTTTTTTATTAAAAAAGCGGCCGCAGAGGACTTCCTTTTTATTAAACGTTATCTAGCGTTCGGAGGGGTTCCTTACGGCAAAGAGTGATAAACACCGCCATAAAAAAGAAAACAAAACCCACGAGTCGCTGCCTGTGCTGGAAGCGTTCTGCTTTGAGAGCCCGTAATGGAACAGCTCACTCAAAATAGAAGTTAATAGCTTTCAGCCCATTGAAACCGGAAAAAAAACCCTAACCTGCAGCTGGGAGAACTGCAGCTGCAGCGCTGCGCACGGCCTGGGGCCCCCGGGCACCTGTGGTGGGCCCGCGGGCCCTCAGGGAGCGGCCCGTTTCTCCCCCCTCGGCGAGGCCTGGCGGGGCCATGGCGGCGTTTGGGCCGCAGCTGAAGTTTTAACTGAAAGTGTTTTACGGTCATCGCAAAACTTGCTGGTTTCTAACCGCCCGCAGCCGCTTAACTGGGACGTTCATTTTCGAGCACGAAATGCGTCACGCCTGTTACTTGTTACTTGTGCAGGGAGCACTGGGGTCGAGTTTTTACACCCAAACCCCACCCTTGGGGGCTCCCCCCTTGCCTCCGCACCTACCCCACCGCTCCCCCAGGGCTTCCCCCCCGCAGCCCGGGCACGGCGGCGGCAGAGGGCAGCAGAGGAGCGCAGCGCGCCCAGCGCCGCCGGCCATGGCAGCGCCGGCCCAGCGCCCCCCCCGGCACCCCCCGCTGAGACACACAGGCCGGGGCACCCCGCGGCGGGCCGCCACCGCAGGCGCTGGCTTTAGAGGAGTTCGGGAAAGAGGCGGCGGCAGCCGGTTGGCCCTCTGGCGGGACGCCCCGCTGCTCGGATTCCCGCTGGATCAACAGGATTTGGGTGGGCTCAGTGTGACGAGAGCAGGCTCCTTGGCTGGAGGTGTTGGGCTGCGGGTCCCGCCCGGACCTTCCCCAGCAGCTGCCCTGCCACCTGCAAGAGGTTACGCTCTAGCAAGCAATTTTAGTCTACGGAGACTGACAGAAATGAGAGGTTGCTGGGAAACAAAAGATCCTAAGGGCAGCGAGAGATTACCGCCATTTACACTATAGGAATAGAAAAGGTTTTGTTTCACTTTTGTGGTATTTGAAAGTTTTCTTCCCTCTCCGCTGAGAGCTCGAGTTTCAAAGGTGATTAGGTTTGTATCATATCAATACAAAGGCTTGTATCATCTCAGCATCACTCCTTAAGAACAACCAGCATTGGGAAGGAGAAGCTTTGCCCTTCCTCCCAAGAAGAGAGCTAGCAACAGTTTTTTCCTGTCAGGCATGGGATGTTCCTCAGTAAATATTACACCTGCTCTTCCAGGTAGCAGGTAAGGTGCTGTCCCCTCATGGGGACCACCATGCAGTTGGCCTGTGCTCTCCCTCTCGTAATTATAACCATTTTCTAGTTCTCCCCCTTTCAATTTTGCCAGGCACTTTCCTACTGCCTGGTAAAATTACTAAAGCCTTCTCCAGCATAGCTTATTTTTCTTCAGTGTCTGTCAGTGTGTGTGTAAACTTTGTGTTTAATTTCTTCTTGGAGGGGTACCATCTGGTACAAGTAGCTGCTGATAAGCAGCAGTGGCTTCTTATACATGAGAACAGCCATACCTCTTCTGGGGGAAGATCCATCTCGGTCAGGGCCCCCTTACTGGCAGTATTCACTTACAAGCCTTCCTCCTCCTGTTCTCCTTTGCTCCTTTTCAACATTTACTTTCTTCTGTAAATGCAACAACTTCAGTCCCTCCACTGTCTTCATATCAGTCAAGATGCTTTTCCCACCTCTGTCAGTCCTAGGGTTCCAGGTAATCCTTTACAGGCACTGCTGCAAAAAAAGTAATTGTACCTCTGTTAATCATAGCAAAGCATGATTCATCACAACAATAGCATTACAAAGAGAAATCAGTTTCGAGAGAGCAGCGCGGCACTGGTATTCTTTAAATCCTTCCAAGATGCACAAGGGTCTGCAGGGTAGGGCAAGCTGCCGTCTCCACAGCTCGGCAAGGGGCAAACAGGTCAGATGCGCTTTCTTTCCCTGAACTCTGGCTTTCTTTCACTGCCTTTTATTTCAGGTGTGAACCTCTCATCTGCAGCATAAAGCTCTTTTTAACAGTCAGCTCCACAGGAATAGCTTCAGTTGATGCTGGAATGCACTGATCTCTAAGGCAGGACCTGACGACTCTGTTTTGCAGAGCTTAACAAAGGTATCTAGTAGAGAAAGTTTCAGAGAGGCAAAATGAGTAACTCCACTCAGCCTGGCATGTTATTGTATGGATAGTCCCTTAGGGACAATAAGCAGTCAGGAGGCTGATTTACTTTTTTGAAAAATAAGCACTTTCACCTACTTTTTGCACTTTACCTCCATGCTAAGCCATCAGTTGAATTTTCCTATGAAGGGCTACAACTTAATGGGCTAGTGACAGGTTTTTTTTCCTGTCACGTATGGGAAATTCCTCAGTAGATACTACCCCTGCTCTTCCAGGTAGTATATAAGATTCAGCAATATTTCTTTCCTTTAGCTGAATCTCAAACCAAACAAAAGCCTTCTCCCCTGTTATTTTCCTCTGGTTGCGTATGCCTACATTCCTTTGAAAGGTTTGCAGAGGAATGTGCAGAGAGGCTATTCAAGAAAGACATCCCCAGAGCACTGATCTTGTGCTTTGATTACTGCTGTCTCCTCTGATTAGCTAAACAGAGGGCAAGTGACCTCAACCCTAAGTGAGAAAATAAACAGGCAAGCAGGTGTAGTTCCTGAGTGACAGATGAGGCTGTCTGACAGAGGAAGTTTCTGAATGATTGGCAGGAAAGGTTGAGGGAGTGTTCAGACCTTTTAAACTTCCTGTGGTAACTAGCCAGCCAGTCATACCTCACACCTGATGTGCTTTCCGTTAATTTTGTACAGACTTTATGGCTGGTCCGTGTATGGAGAAACTGCAATTGATATATATTACTTTATATCTCTATATATATTTTTATATGTAAAAATTATTCTTACTAGACTCCAGATAGCTTCCTCCTTTTTAGAAAAACTATTCAGAGAAGCAGCCAGTTGGGCAGCTTCTACAGAGCACAGTTATGATGTGCATAGCACTGCACTTCAGCATGACTAAAGCCAATCAGATGGGGACAGTTGAAGGGGGATTAGGAGGGCAGCAGCTTTTATTTACCTAGAACATCTCCTGGGACTTAGCAAGAAAAGAATAGGGAAGTCAACATGAACTACAAGGAGATTTAAATGGGATTTATGCAACAGGGCTAAAGCCTGCAGGGTTTGCTGTGCTTCCTTAGGATGGTCAGCCTCTGCATATCCCGGTACAGGTATATGGCCGAGGGTAACATACAGTAGCATTAATTACTTTCTGATTTTTTTTCCTTGTTTCAAATAGCCCAATCTAGTTGAAACTGAAAGGCTAGACGTATTTAAGGACTATGTCCAACAAAATGATAGGACCTATCTCTAGCATTCACAGCATAATGCCTTTCCCTCAGGACAAAGTCAGATTGATCTGGTAACGCCAGACATGATCATTTCATCTTTCTTTTTTGCTCCTTCCCTTCTGCCATCCTCCACCAGAATAGGAATCATATCTCTGTGCTTGACTGACAAGTACTTTCAGTCCTGTTGGAAAACTATAGCAGATTTCAGTGATTGGCAATGTGTATCTGAAGCCTTTTGATTGGAAAGTATGTAGAATCCAAACCACCGGAGTACTTTTTGAGGTCCCTTTTGGGGATGTCTGCAGCAAGCTGCTTCTAAAGTAGGGGGCATTTGTTCCTCCTGTTATTCCAATTTTATTGCTAAAACAGAACAGTCTGTACAAGCTGGCAATCAGGATTCATGCAATGTGTAAATGCTAAGAATATTTTCTCTTTCTCTCCACATCTTCATTTTATATTATAAAACGAACCCAGAGTTCAACCTAGCAGGCTGGGATGGTTCATTCTGGTACCTATTCCAGTATTTATGCAGAATAATAAGGTTGGGAATGTTTAGCTAGCTCAGCGGTCTGATTGTCTGAACATCCCTAAGTGCTTTATAATTCAAAAAATGCAGGCATCAGTAGATAAATGGGATACTTTATTATAGACATTATATCCTTGCAATTCTCCTGTGCCAACGATTTAAGTCCCCACAACCTCCTTAAAACTCAAACACCAATTTGAAAGGTACAATCATTCAGGGGAAAAAAAGCCCCCCCAAACGACCTGCAAATACTCACCAGCATACACAGGCAGACAGAATGTAACACACTCTCCAATTCCAGGTCCTGGAACAGTTAATAGAGCCAACTTCACATTTGTTTCAAGTCCTGAAGGTATTATAATATGGTAAAAAAATACAGTATTAAGTAGTCTGTCTGTGTAGTGGTGCAGAACAGGCTGGAGATAAACCTTATGAATTATATGAGGTCATACAGTAAAGCAGAAGAAAATAGTGGTATAATAATCCTGTGGCTCACCAGGCAAGACACTGCGTTCAGAAGACCTGAGTTTTAATTCATGCTCTGTTACTGGCATGTGGAGAGAGAATCAAACCACATGGATCCATATCCTCAAGCACATAAAATGACTTGGGAACTAACTTACCTTTGAGACGTCTGGTTTGTAGCATTCTATGCCTTTGTTTCCTCATCTGTATAATGGCACCAACGAGGTATACTCACACTTTTAAATCAACCTGAGATTAACAACCAAATAGAAGTAAATCTGTATCGCTAATGAATAGACAGATGGCATTTGTTTATCAATAAATTCTATACAAATTGAGAAGAAGATTTATTATGACCATCAACTGTATTCTGTCATGAAGATGGATGAAAGGTAAACTTTACAAAGAGGATTGTGTATTGAAGTGGTAACTTTTAGAAGTAAGGAATTTTCATCAGATCAACTGCTATCAAGTTACTATGGACAATGGTAAACAGGGACTGTCAGTCTAATTCTGTTCTTGACTTTGTGGGGTCAAGAAGCTGTGCAGATTGCTGAGATGTTGGGCAAGCTATTTGACCATCCTGGCTACGAGTTTCTGAGAGGCCTTCACTGTGGTGTCCCAGCAGTACAAGAAGCGTTAGGAAGTAGGAACAATCCAGTGAGATGCTGCACCCTCTTCTGCCTGGAAGGATTGTCTTATTTTGTCTGGCATGTACAGGGACTCATTGTCTTCTTAGTGTGGGACAGCCAAGGTGGAGAATATCTCTGCATTTTCCTCTCAGGACCATATCTCCGTCACAGTCCAATTTCTCATGAAAGTGCATTCCACAGCACCAAAAAATGCATTAGTTTTTAGTTCTCGATGCCTGTACCCTGAGCCTTGCTAACTGCACTGCTCCTACAAGCATAGATAGCTCTCTCAGTAAGTGGCACCAGGAGGCAGCATTTGGCAAATGAGTATCATGCATTTGGGCTGGATGTGAGCGCAACCGGGATGGCATGGGATGCTGAGGTGCCATGACTACTTCCCTGCGTCTCCGGCCATGTCCATGTACCACTGCATTCAGAACGAGAGAATGTAAATTGTAGTAGCCTTGTGATGGTCTGCCAGGTCCTCATCCTTGTCCTATGGGAATGAAGTGGTCTTGGAAAACTGCAGAGGGCAACCTTTACCTGCAGTCATTTGAGCACGCAGGGCCGTCAACATGAACCTAAGGCTGTGGAGAGCAGAAGGTGAATAGTGTCTCAGGGTAAGAACAGGGCTAGCTCCTGCTCACGAATCATTAGTGCTGCTTGTGTTGTGGCTGGGCTAAGTTTGGCCAAGCCCATAGGGTGTTCTCCGCGGTCATGACTGCCAGGGTGATGAGAACTGGGGCCATGGGTAGCTGACCTGGCCAGCTGTATTGACTTCTCCAAGCCATTGCTTTAACTCAGGGGTCCTCAAACTTTTTAAACAGGGGGCCGGTGCACGGATGAAGTGGCAGGCAGTCATCTGCGGCTGCTTGGTTTCCCTCCCTCAACCGCCGGGGGGGGGGGGCGGGGGTGTCCGTAAATACCGGGGGCTGGATTGAGGACCCTGGGGGGCAGTATCTGGCCCGCGGGCCGTAGTTTGAGGACCCCTGCTTTAACTCTTCAAAGTAAGGGAAGAAATGCTGAGTCCTGCAAGGACCTAAATCTGTCAGGGCTGGTGTCACTCTGAGGTGAAGGCACTCTGAGGGATCTCTGGCCTGGAAATGATGGGAGGCACCCAGCTGCCTGGTGTCTTTGTTAAGTGGCAGCAGGGCTATCTGATAAGCAGTTTAAAAGGCAGCAACAGAGAAAACATAATGGCTGCTATTCTGTCCCATTAGTCTGAACAAAGCTGCCTGAGCCTGCCCTCAGCTCAAATGTTAAATCTATTACGACTTGCTTGCTAATTCTGGTTTTGGGTCCCAGTTGGAGAGAAAAAAATGCCCTGCTGGGGCAGAGGGCAGCCCTCAGGTACATCTGCTTTAGTTGTTAGGTGAGGAAAACAAGCTGCTCTCACTTGCACAACCTTTTATCAACTAGCGCATGCAAAGACACTTGCTAGCTGGAGATGCCTGCCATTAATGCTTCTTTAATTAAGAAAAAAATTCCTAAGAGATCCTATGGAACAATGAAACACCTACAGCAAAGAGCATCATGCAGGGCACAGTACATCATTGCTTCATGTGCATTAGATGCTACTATTTGTGGACATACATACAAATGTGCACATAGATAAATATATCGCATCTTCTTCTAGTTTAGTTCCTTAAGTTAGCTGCTGGCTGACGTACAACAGAGTTCACGTTTAAATCTTCAGAGTAAAACACTTTGAAAGCAAACCTATTAAGGTTAATAGAATGAACTTACAATGCCCATGGTTAAGAAGGAGGGGAGAGTAAGACACTCAGTAAATTGTTCACCAAATAGCCTGTCACCTCTCGGTCTGCAGCTGAAGGCCTGCCAATGGATCATTCTATTATCTTTAATGAGCTTAATTTTAAAGTGGTATGCACATCAAATGTAAAATGCCGACATCAATTTTGTTATCTGTGATCCTGCATCTACCTTAAATATGTTAATAAAAATATGTGCAGTCTAAGAACGTGCAAAGGCATTATACATTTCGCATTTGCTTAAAAATGCCTAGAATTTTAAACAAAGAGTATTCCTGTTCATTAAGCTACTCCATGCACAAAACCCAGTGTGATATGTAAAAAGTAATTTCTAGAAGATATGTTCAGCATTGAACAAACTTACCAAGTTACTTTTTGGGGGGGTGGGGGGGTGGCAGGGAGGGTACCTACTTCAGGAGAAGACAGCCACTTACTTAAGACTTAAGGTCAGATTTTCGAAGTGCCTTAAGTGCAGATTAGTACCCTATGAGATTTTTGCTGTAGTTGATTGCATTCATCCTTTGGCATCTCATCACCTTAGAAAATTCCTCTCCTACATTTTCAGACAGACTACCATATCCAGCTGGGCTGCTTATGCATTTGATGAAACATGCAGCAGATTTCTACTCCTGCAGAACCTCTGCTTCTCATTGCCTTCCCTTTAACAAATTGTGCCACAATGCCCATCACATTTGCTTGGTGCCATTTCAGATGTTTTCATCCCCTTGGCCATCGCTGAAGTTACCACCTCCCCAGTGGTGCCAAGTCACACCCAGGCTTCTACTGCAGGAATATTCTATCGGGGACCTTGCTAAGAAGTTTCTCACCATGATATCCAAATACCAATGAGAAAAATGTTTCACATTGAGATTCGGTAGGTATCAGCCCAGTCATGGGAGTGTGATCACTAAGGCAACATTATTCGCATTCCAAGGTTCTGCCTACAAAGCATAAAGGACTGGAGGTTGACAGCAGAACTGGAAAAAGGAAGCCATGGGTGAAGTTACTAGCACAGAGCTCAAGGGTATTCTCTCCCTCTGTGTTGCAAAAGTGGCAAGTGGGACAGAAGCCAGAAGGGGAAGCCAAGCCTAACAGCAAGCTTTGGCAGACCTTGCAACAGCAGAAGTACCAAAGGATAGTGCAATTCTGGTCAACTCTGTTGTAGGTTGATGTTAGCACGTGTTCATTTGTAAACCAAAGTTTGTCATGTCCAAAGCACTCCTGGTGGAAACATGCCATGCATTTTTGCCTGGCTTACACTTGCTTATTAATTTTACTTGTGAAATCTGTTTTGTAGACTGGGATAAATTCACAAGCATAGCCAAGGTCTTAAATCAGTATATTTTGAAATGCCAAATTGTACTGTTTAATTAGCATTGGGCTATGTACCTGACAGTTTTTATTTAAACCAGTGCAACTTTGTATTTAGGCAATTCCTTTAGCCCAATGCTCCAAAGTATTTAAGCTTTAAAGGGCTTAAAATTAATACTTTGCCTGAACACCACTACTGATCAGGTTCTCTATACTTTGTGTGATTCCTTTATTCTTATTTTCTCTCATTTTAATATTTCTTTCCTCATTCCTTTCTTTTCCTCTGTGCTGCTCCCTAAGTTTTGCTTCCCTTCTGTTGAGTTCTAACCTTGCCTTCCCATGGGCCCTCCTACCTGAAATAATGGAGCAGAATGAATTTAGGAAAACTGATTAATATTATTTCCTGCCTTGGCAAGAAGTGGAGAAGGGAATACTCTTGCAAATATCACCTACTTAAGATGCTAAGCCGAAGAAATCTGTGTTACACTTGAGGCTATATACTGCAAATGGTGTATCCCAAGAAAAGCTGAACTTCTTCATGGGGAGGAGGAAATTGCTGACTCCCGACAAAACTCTTTCCTAAAGATTTTTAATGTGGGATATGACTCCAGGCCAGGTCAGTATCCTTTTAATGCAGGCCACAGTTATAAAAGTTCTTTCCTTTCTGTCCCTTGCACCCCATTTCCTTCATGTACTTATATTCAGGCTTTTAATGTGAGTTTGTTATTTTAGGGCAGATCTATCAATGTAGCAATTACCTTAAAGCAGCTTTAAAGAGTAAGTTGAGGGGCTGTTAAAGCAACATTTTAAAATTGTTGCAGGCTGTGAATTATGTTTTTGTTTTTGCCAGCTGCATCATTAGAGAAACTGATTTCATAATGTAGTAGATTTGCATGCCCCAAGTAGAGGAACTGGTTACACAAGAATATTTTATAGGGAAAGGGGGAAGGCTTGTAGGCCAATTTTAATTATAGGTAAATTTTACTTCAACAGCAATACTGTGAGATTTAAGACCAAAACAAAACAACACCCCACCCCCCTCAGTTCTGTGGAAAACTGAGAGTAAAGATCCAGTACTCGGTTATTTACTTCACTCTTACTATGGAATATGTTTTACCATTCATACTATAATGTAAAATATTTACTCTGACCATGAAGGCGATGAAAGCATGGCAGATGTGAGGAAGAAGTAAATATCATGAGTACAGTAAATAACGCATACACTACCAAAAGGCGGACAACAGACCATAATAAGTCATTACATTCTTTAGTGCCTATGATAATTTAAAAGCATCCTGTATAATGGAATACAAGCTTACCATCAGAGCATAATATGTTGACTCAATAGCAAATCAAATGAAGAGAACGATACGAAAACACTTCAGAAAGTCTCTGTCATTATTCATAAACCCTATTCGTAGAATATGTGAACAAAAAACCAAGCTCAGTGCTATTTCTTGATAGGTTAAAATGTTGGTTTAGTCTGGTTTGCAAAGGAAAAGATGTTTTCAATATTCCATAAAGTAAATCATGAGAATCTGTACACATGAAATCGTGTGGAAAGGTGAGTGAGAAAGAGAATTTGGGCATCCCTAGGAATTTCTGCATTTACAGCTCAGTTTCCACTGATGTTGACGGAGAAACTGGCGAGTTTCTTAGTTTCATGATAAAAGTCATGATGAAGGAAGGAAAATCTAGACTCACGTTACAAGACACTGTAGAATCCTCCTGGGACAGCTCACTTTCTAAATTTCAAAGTATGGAAGCAAAGATTTACAAAGAATTTACAGTTGGTCTCATCACAAAGTTGCCTGTCTATGAGGATTTTAGCACTCTACTCAAGTAAGGGAGAATGGAGTTCAGGTTTGAAAGGCCTAGCAAATTAAAGCTTTGACAAGGAATGTCAAGGAACAGGGAAAGACCAATTTACCTTTGACATTAATAATGTCTGGCTTCTGCTAATTGGAGAGCAAGGCACTAAGCTTTGTGGTGCATCAGCTTGTTAGAATCAGAACATGTTTTAACTAACTAGAAGGAATTAAAATTACTTCAACACTTAGACAAGAGATGTTGCAAGACTGATCTCTTTACCATATATTTGATATATTGATACTGTATATTTGATATGTTTGTACAGGCAAACCAACTTATAGTTTTGATACCATAAGTGCACATGCAACTATGTTAATTCAGCAGAATATAGTGCACCAGATTTACTGTTGGGTTATTTTGTTAGCATCAAAGTCTTGCTATGGGTAAAGGTTAACATACTGTCTTTCTACTGAGCCAAGAATTTATTGTTACACCGGTTACTGTTTTAGAAGTCCAGTAATTCAGAATGATCTCATTCATACAGAAAAAACTTCATTGATGGTGCATTACATTTTCTATACAAAACAGCATAATACCAATCCTGTTCTCTGGTGTTATGTTCATTGTTTAGATGTACCTCCGGGTCTTAAGGTTGACCATTTCAGTTTTTGTTATCTCACAGTGGTGGAGGGAGAGTTACAACACATCATGAGCATTTGGAAGTTCTTGCTGGGAAGACCTTAACAGTGGGATTTTTTTCCTCAGCAGTCTTGGATCTGCTTGGGACTCACTTTGTTAGTTTTGTCATCCCAGTCTCTTTCCTCCTCATCAGACCCCAGCCAAAGTTTGAAAGTAGTGCAACAGCCTCACTTAATCAAAGGGCTGCTGTTGTGTACACAGGGATGACAGGGTCTGTCAGTCTTTCGCTGTCCATGAGATGCATGGAGCTGAAGCCTGTCCAGCTTAGGCACCAGTCCCGTGGCTGCTGGCACGTGTCAACCGAGCTGCAACCAGCTCAGGCTAAGGCAAAACCAGTCAAGTCCTGAGATGCTGTACCATCAGGTCGACATAAAGCTGTAGCCTTTTATTAGTGATTGCAAAAAATCATATTCTTTGTCCTTAAGTGGCCCAAATCGGTTTTACTGGGCTACAATTTATGCCATATATAATTAATGGATGTATAAATCAGCCAGTATGAAGATAAGATGGCTGTTAAAGAATGGCTGTTTGGAGCTGTTCCCCAAGGTGATATCGCAATGGCTGTCATTCACATTATCTCTGCAATGCAGCGGGCGTGATGTTCAGGAGTTCTGTCTCTTGTTACAACTGACTTTGATTTGAAAAACAAAGGAAGCAGCTTATAATTTGCTTTTTTTCTTTCCTGTTGCAAACACAGCTCCCTTCAGTAACTTCATCTGCAACTCTGTACAGGGCTGGACATAACAGATCTAACAAACTAACTTAAAAAATGAACAATAGTAATGAGAACTTCACTAAACTGTAAGTTTAATGAAGTAGGAAATCTGGCTTCATTAGTTCCAGGGTTCACAAGACTGTTTAATGTGTAGCGCCTCAGGCTGGGTAAAATTTGCTCAGAGCCTTTCCTAGAATGGTTACAGAAATTAGGATCCTCAGTAGAGGTCTGATGATGGAAGAGAGCTCACAGGGGGCTGCAGTATGTAAAATCCAGCAGGTAAAGAACTCTGTCAGAATAGGGCACCAACAACTCTTGTAGCAGATTACTATATTATAAATGTGATGCTTATTTTGATAAGCTTTTTTGGTAGTTAAAAAGAAATCAAACTTCCAAATGAGTCTACCTCAACTGACAAAAATGGGTGCAATAGCTCTCAATCCAACGGGACTGCAGCCCTTCCCAATGAGCTGAAATTTCAGCATGTTCCCTTCCAATCTTCCAGCTGAGAGCACAGTATTATTTTTTCTTTTTGGGTGCCTGATGGTGAGAAGAAAATTCAGAATGTGTGCAGAGCAGGTATTAACAGTACCATCTAGCAGGAACTCTAGTAGCGCTGCAGGATCAGAAAATATTTATTTGTCTATTCAGTAGGAGCTTCAGGACAACTTCCAAGTATCAATCACTTTAGATAAAGTGGACAGATAGGTTTGAAAAAGAAGGGCAACTAACCCCAAAAAATCCGGATTAAAGCATGTCATATTCTCTCATGCTTTCACCACTGCTGTAAAAATGAGTTGAGCAGGACATGATCCATGGACAGATCCTCCATTTAGTCCAGGAATGGTAGCGTTTGATTCATATGGAGAAAAGTCTGGAAAGTACTGTGTAATCCTCGAGTATAGAAAAAGTGAATATAAGAGACAGAATATTGCTGTTTCTGTTTTAAAAATACATGTACCAGGAAGGATGATCTCACAGCTATTCATCTTTGCAAATGACAGTATTAGAACATCTTCTCCCCCTCCACTCTCCATCCCATCCATTCACTTCAGATTTTTCCACAGTCATAAGCTATACAACTATCTAAATTCGTAAAACACCATGTGTTGCTCTTTCCTTTGCTTTGGCTTGTAGCCAACACTCTGATTATTTTGGACAGATCCATTCGTACCACCATTGCTCCTGACAGAATAAATGATAATCACTGCTCATTTGTCTCCCACTACTGAAGCTGTGTAAATTGGACCATGGCACCATTCAAGTGAAGACAAATTTTGGCAGTTCCTGCTTATTATTCATTTCCACAGCGACTTCTCATCAGCAAGTAGTGTCCACACGGTGATGAAAAGTGGGCTTAAATTTGGAATTTTATTAGTGTTTACTTACAAATGCTAATGCCACTGCCAAAGACTATTGGGAAGGTATTAATCCTCCTCCCAATATCTTTTAAAACCTGTTTCTACAGTGAGCAGATCATGAACCAGATTCTAATCTCAGTGTTTTTTTAAAATAAGCTAAGTTTAGTGAACTCTAAATTTCCAACAGTAACCAAACAACTTGACCCCTTAATTAAATCTGCACTCAAAGTTAGATTCAGAAGAGAGTCTGTGTAGTGCAATAACACTGAAGTTTCCTACTAGGGTACTCAGCTGGAGACCCAGCTTGTCTGTACTCCAATGAATTGATAAGTGCTTTAGAGAAAATGCTAACAGCTTAAAAAAAAAAAAAAAAGAGAAGAAAAGAAGAAGAAAAAGAAACATCTGTTAAAGGATTTTCTGTAACTCAGGTTTCTTGAAAAATAGAAGGAACCAAGGTTAAGGTCCCTGCTGTCAGTCAAGAAGAGGGTATCTTAATAGTCCTATACACTGACAATTTGAAATTACTACACAGCTTCTGCAGAGAGTAGCTTTTGATATAACAATCTATTCGGCATAAGTAAAGAACTTATCTCAGTCCTCCGCTTTGCCTCTGTTAATCTTTTGTGCCTGGTCTCCATGCTTTTTATTACATTCCCTCTTCTGTCAGCAACCACCATAGCTCCCTTTTCCTCATGAAGGAGGAGGGCAAAGAGTTTCAAAACCAGCTTTGTGTATGTATTTCCATGATCCAATGACTTTTTTTAAAATTTTCTTTCCTCATAAAAACTTCAAAGTTACTCATCCAGTCTTTTGTTCCAGTATTTTTGTTCAAGTTTTGAATCCAGTAAGGTTTCCTTGGTTTCAAAACCTAGGGAGATGCTGATGCAAGGGGAGATGGGGCAAGTGCCTTTCTGGAAGGGTGATTACTTTTGATAGAAATTAAGGCAAGTGCTTCAAGGGGAAGGAAGTCAAGAAAGTGCTGCGTAAATGAACATAGTGGAAAAAAATCTGCAACATTTGCAGGAAAAAGAGAAAAATGAGAAAATAGTAGTTCTAGTCCTTTATTTTGCATTTAAACTAATTGGCAGGACCTCAGATCAGCATCATGAGTCAGAGTTCTGTGTTACCATGAGAATAGTGGGAGCGAGAAAACATAAGGCAATTTGGTATTTGTTAACACTGGCAAACCTCATCCAAATCAGTGTAAATAGGTTCCACGAAGTCCCCAGTCAACTACCTCTCTTCAAAATGCGCCTCCCTTGTCACAGAAGTTAAGAATGGCGAGCACTGAAAGTTTTGCTCAGCACCAGCTGAACTTTAGTGAATAATGATCTCTCACAGTATGTTTCAGATGCAAAAGATACCAATACCTTTTAAAACTAATAAATAACCTGTGCATTATTGTATTTACCACTAATATAAAGTCACATCTGGAACAATATGGAGAGTTACTTTGCTCCTTGATATTAGATGAAAAGAAACAAAAGCAACAAACCAAAGAATTAGATTAAAAAATAGGTACAAATTAGTTTACCTGTATGCAGAATAAAGTTATTAGCTCTGAAGTCCCTGGTCATGAAGAATAACAATCTTGCGTTTTTCAAAACTGACAGCAGAAGTGCCTAACAGCAGTCAGAATCCCTCATGTGTATCTTATCAAAGGTCTGGGTGCCTACAATAATTTGTTTACCATTTTCTGTGGTTCTCATCCCTGAGTCAGAACGAGAAGCACCCTTATAGTCCTGGTCCACTATCATCACCTAAATCTCAAGTACACGCTGAGGCAGAGTGTTAATTGTGCTGCAGAGCGTAAATGGAGATAAATGCAAATGCAGATTATGGATTGCTAAATAAGCAATGCCTAAATGGTCTCTAAAATGAAGACTCTCCCATACTTCAGGAAATAATCTATTTTTACCACTTCTACTGCTACAGTAAACTGAAAAGCAAATTAATGCAATGCTACCCCTTCAGAAAAGGGAAATGCACTCTGATGGATTTAGCTGGATATTAACAATCGCACCACCAGAGCTCTTTTATCCATTGTTCTCAGCTAAAACCACATAACAATTCTGGGGAAACCTTCTTACCTCTGTTTACAAAAAAAACCAACAAACAAACAACAGTCCATCCATTCCCCTGCCCTCCAAAAAAAAAAAAAAAAATCACAAATAAAACCAACCAACCCACCCAAACCAAAAGGACATCCCAAGAGTTTAATGAAGCTTCATTAACACTCTGGAGAATCAAATTGGAAGGTGTTGCATTCTGTAAAGATTAGTCTATGCAGAAATATGATCTCTAATTATATTAGTCGTGATGTACAATGCCACATATATATGGTCATAGTTTCCTTCAACTGTATCTTTTAAACCTACTTGAGATTTTAAATCCGGGATACTTGCCTAACAGATCTTTGTTATAAGGTGCTATCAGAAGATTTATGTTTTAATATTCACTTCCAGGCATTTTTCTTCTAAACTGTTCTCAGTAAAATTTTGGCAATGTATTTTCTGAGAGAAGCTACTTTATTCCAAGGTGGGAGCAGGCACAGAGAGCCATCTAACATCACAAGCAGAAACTTTCGGTCCAGCCAGCAATCTGAAACAGCGCGCTGTGAAGGTACCCAAAGTTTATATAGGTAAGGCTGTGAAGTTGCCTTATGAGAGCTCTCCGCTGCCTTTTTTATCCAAATAAAGGTGGCTGGTAGAAAAGCGTATGCTAGCAGAGCCAGTTTTCTGCTGATGTCATGCATCAGTAAGGAGATTTTTAAAAACCAAACAAACCATAAACGCAGAACATGTTAGGAGTGACAGGCACCTTTACAGCGAGTGACTAGCAGCTATAGTCATCAGTGTTGTCTTCCAGCCTTTGAAATTTGTTCTTTGTTCTTCAGAGCAGAGACAGAGAGTTCATGAAATCTTTGCCAAGCTACAAAAGCTTGCCAATTAAAGCCCACATGGAAATATTATGAAGAGAGGAACAGTTATCATAATGACAGATGGACTGTACATTACAGATAGCAATTTACTTCTTCAAGGGTAATTACAAAAGTTGTTGGAAAATCATCAGTCCCTTATTCAGCCAACTAGGAAGATAGAAGGCAGCTGTACAAATACCAATGTTCATTATGAAGTGCAGCCAAAAATGAGAGCTGAGGTTGAACTGGGCATCCTCGAAAAAGATGTGCAAGATGCATCATTGCTTCCTGATGGAACCACTTGAAGGTGGGCACAGAATTATTTGGAAAAGGGTAGTCAGAGAGTAATCACGGTGGCTGGCGCTTGATGTGGACGCATCAAGGGGTGTTACAGGGGTTTGCCCTGGGCCCAGTCAGTGTTTGCAGAGGTTTCGAGAATGATGAAAAAGAGAATATGTCTATTACATTTTTTGATGAGCTCAAGGTGGATGTAATGGCAAGCACACTTAGAGATTGGGACTGGAATTAGAAAAAACAAAGGCAATTACATGATAAGAAGTACAAGATACAGTTTGCCAGGAACAGTCAGTTTCACCCGTAAGACAGAAAGTTATGTGCCTAAGCATGGAAAAAAATTGGGGTATTAGAGTAGATTTTAAAGAGGTGAATTGTTAGTGGTCTCCTATTACAAATAAGGTGGGCATCTCCCTGGGACGTACAAATAAGAATGTTGCCTGTCAGTGTAAGGATGTATTTTCACATCACTCAAACTGAGATAGATGTTCTCAACTGGAGTTTCCGGGCAGTTTTGAGCACATTTGTTAATCAAGATGGAAAACAGCTGGGTGTAACAGCGGGCTAGGAAGTGTATCTAAATAAGTGAGGGTTGTAAAGACTGCAGAGAAGAATGCTTCCCGTTAGCACGGTAACTATTCAAATGTATAACAGCCGTTGCAAAGAGAAGCATGTCCTGCTTCTCCTGCTCCACAATGAACAGGACGAGAAAGAGTGGATTTCAACTACAGCAAGTAAGATTAATATTAGCTATTAGGCAAACAAATAATGATGGTTAAACAGTGTAATACCCTGCCAAGCAAGACTGGGGGTTGTTCATTAATGGGAGTTTTTAAGAACAGGTTCTCTCTCTAAAAAAGGTTTATGCAGAACTAATACAGAGCCTTGGGAGGTGACAGATTTTATTTTCCTTGATTTCATCCTTCTCATGTGCACACACATTTCATGCATCCTATGCATATTCATGTTTGAAAAGCAAATGAACTTGATCAAATTTGATCAAATTAATTTGATCACTTCACAATTCTCTGCTCTTTCAACTCTTCCTTTACCACTACTTGCTTTCCATACCTCTTGGAACCTGCGATATTTTTGGCTTCATCTTCTTCATTCCCCACTTCATTTTTCCTTCCTTACAAACCAGCAGTTGTCCTCTGAAAATGTCAGCTACCAGGACAATGCACAGAAATTAGAGACCAATAATTAGTGACCTGGAAGAATGAAGGGTGGGAACATAGGATGTATTTGTTCTACTTGTTCTATCCTTCGAGTCACATTTTTTAATGTTCAGTAAAGTTTTTAAAAAATCATTTCCAGCTGTGAATTCCTCTTCTTTCCTGTCCTTTACCACTCAGAACAACTTAACTTTGTGTCATTTCATGACAAGTCTGATCAGAGGCTGCTGCCCCTCTGCTCCCCCACACACATACACACCTTGCAGCTCTCCTGCCAAGCTAAACTCTTTTGGTTGCTCCACTTCTCTGCTCTAACTTTTTGATCATCTTAGGCTCCTACTACGCTCAGGAGAACATAGAGGCAATTCCAGAGGACAAGTAAGCCTGGCTGTGCTCAGATCTGCTCTCTGGAAATCCCTCTTTCTGCTGACTACAGAGCAAGCCTAGGGCTCAGACTGTGAACTTGCCTCTGGGAAGTACCATACCCTGAAGGAAAATTGAAATGTCCTCAGAAATCTCTTTTTATTTCAAGACAGAAAGTTTTCCTCTGAAGTGGGGACATCCTCATGCTGTCAGTTAGTTGGCACATGCTAGGTGCCACAAGGAGAAAGGAGGTATTTAGACTTTTAGAGAATGTCTACCCTTATGTACAGAGCTCCTGCAAATAACATATACTGAAAATATTATAGCCCCTAATGAAGACCTAATCAGAAATTTGTCCTCAAGGGTGACAAGGCCTTGATGTAGGAACTGGAGAGCTGCTGATGGATGGTGTTGCCTGGAGGACAGCAGAAAGTAAATGGGGCTACTAGCCTATGGAGATGGAGCCCTGAACAAAAAGCCCACAGCAATGCAAAATGTTAAGTACGTTC
This sequence comes from Falco peregrinus, assembly GCF_023634155.1. Taxonomy (NCBI): domain Eukaryota; kingdom Metazoa; phylum Chordata; class Aves; order Falconiformes; family Falconidae; genus Falco; species Falco peregrinus. The sequence continues at coordinate 29,523,437 of NC_073725.1, read as the reverse complement.
TCAGTAGAGAGTAAGCACTTAATGAAATGGGAACATTTGATAGCCCAATAAACAGATAAATAAAAGACAGGCAGCTATAGATTACACAGGTTTCTGTTGACATGATTAATCATGAGAGCACAGCTCATCTGGATAAGGACATTACTAGAATCTTTTTGTTTATTTCCTCGTAATTTATAGTGTCTGCATTGTAAAACAGGGTTCTCACCCACACATACTAACAGGATTTAAAAAAAAAATTTTGGGGGCAGAGCTGTATCAAGCAAAAAATTGCAACTGTCAATTATTTTTCCCTCCAAGAAGAAGATTCTTTAATCATTCCGATTCTGTCTTCTCGATAGCTGAGTTGAATAGTTTACCTTTTTGGATGAAAAGATATACACAGATTTAGAATCCCTCATTGTGATGCCGTGTTTCTGAATGACACTTTTCATACCCAAACAATAAATAATTCTTGGAGCTTTTCTTACTCTCTATTAAAAGAAGAGCTGAAAGCACATTCAGCAGGTTATTTCCATTTTTCATGAAGCAGCACACTTGTACGAAAACTTTCTGAAAATTCCCCATCTGCAGTTGTGCTACCATTTGCGGTGACTGCAAAAGTAGGCACGGCAGTGGGTCTTTCTTGATTACACCACCTCTACCACTCTTCAATAGTAACTGTGGCAATATACCACCAACAAATGACAGCAGCCAAAATTATCTGATAATCTCAAAACTGGTTACAGTGTCTACATAAACATATGAATATAAACACTAGTTAAAGTTGAGGCAGGAACTATTCAGTTTAAGAGGAGCTTTGAAGTTTTATTTTAAAAATTCTCTTTAAAATCACCTATAAAAACGAAATGTAATTTTTGAGTCATAAAATTTTCATGTCGTCAATGAAAATTAGGTTGGCACAAAAAGACTTACAAATTAAACCATCAATAATTTTGACAGCTAGAGAAATGTAACCAGATCTTTCTTCAAAAGAAATCTAAACCACCCTAATCTCCCCACATTGTTTCAACTATTGTTTCTCATCTGGTCATCAGTTTTCTTTTTAAGATGTTTGCCTCAATTTGTCATTTTTTCATGAAAAAAAACATAAATAAAGAAATCGAAGAGCCAAGCCCAGGTTACTACCTCTGGCAATGATTACATTTTATGTCCAGAAAAGAAAGCTCTCTTGACACCCAGGGTGACAGATGACAGTGTTTTAAAATATACCTGGTCTGCCAGCAGAGGAGACTCTGCCTTGCTTTCCTGCAAGGTTACATGCTTGCCAGACACAAGTGGCTCCATGAACTGACAGCCTAGCAGCAGAGTTACTTTCTTATTTTGTGTATTTTCCTGTTTATTTACAGCATCTGTGTTCCACACCTCTATATGCCCACAAAGATGGGCTTTCATCAGAACACACTGCAGCATCCCACATTTTGAAACATAGAAATTAAAAGACCAGAAGAGTCTCTCACTATACATCGCTATCCACAAAAGCTATTAAGAACCATTATATACCTCAGACTCAGATTTACAAAGTGTTAATGACTCGCTCCCCCCACACTCCTAGTTACCGCTCATCCCATCTGAGTGCGCCGCTGTACGCCCACTGGTGAGATTCTGTTGCCCCAAACCCACTGTGAGTCCTTAGAAGGTTCTTCATTGGACTACGTATCCCATGATATTTTGATGTATGTTGCTTTGGAAACTGAATCTATTGAAGAAATACTGAGTGTTTTATGCACCCAACATAAATACATTTACACATACACATGTGTACTAGAGTACTAAAACCAAAGAAAAGCAAGCTGCTGATTTCATTTGAATGGAGCTGGGTCTGTGCTATAGGAAAGCATACCTCCAGACTCAAGAACTAAAAATTCTGTGTTTACACATTGTTTTCAACACTCAGGTTCATGGGTAATTTTTTCTTAGTTTATGACTTGCATTCATTAATGCATTTTGCAGCACTTTCAATGTCAGGAATTGCCTGGATCTTGCATTTTGTAGCTGTCTTGTTCTTCCAGGGAACTGAAAAGAACATGCAAGTGATTAGAAATACTCATCTCTTACATTTTCAGCAGATCCTCTTCAGCTCTTGCATTCTCCAAATGTGCAAACACAGAATTCATGAATTGTGTATTGATATAAATTATTGAAATCACAAATGATTACAGTTCTACCTTCCTCTGATGCAATATTAATAAATGGGATTTGTGTGCTATAGCAAGTGTAATAAGAGCATGAGATTCTCTGGCAAGTTGTCTGCTACCCCTGAATTTTAGGCAAGGGCAATACACCATTCCTCCTTTTCCTACCCATGTTTTTGTTTATACTCTTTCCAAATTCTGGTTGAAGTGCATCATACCTTAGCATGACAGCTCTAAAGGAAATGCATGGTTTGAAAACATCAGCTTCAGGTCACTCCTGCTGCAGATGCTACCTAGGTTGTGTTTCATTGTCTTGTAGATACTCCTGGCGGTCACCATTCGGTGCTTGCTGTTGACATGAAGAAGCACACAAACACGCACCTCACCACACTTCTGTGAATCTCAGGAGAGGGGTGAATGCCTGCATGGAATTTGCTGACTGTTCCTCCAAAGCTGGATCTCCAGGGAACAGCAACAGTAGGTCAGCAGGAGAAAGCTGCTATTGCAATTGTGCCACAGAAAGAGTTAGCAGGCCCTTAATTACCCACACTTGAAAACCTAGCCAAGTTCTTGATGGAGTTTGTGGAGTTAGTGCCTTGATATGTTATACTGTCTGGAGCATAAGGTAATAATTGTTTCGTGCTATGAACAAAGTGACTGGGAGGTTTAAAGTGCATACGTGCCATTAGGCTATTGTGTTGTACATACAGGATGAGAGGGAATACATATGACAAACATATTACGTTTGTAATATTTGTTTCATGATTCAAACAAGCTAGGGACACTGGATGTTCTAAGAGGCAATTGTTAGCTGGCCAGTGGGTAGTGGAGTCAATGTAGCTACATTAGTTTTCCTCTGAGGTCCTACTAAGCTCTTAAGAATGTTAAAAATAACCCCAAGTAAGGAAAAAGAAATGAGAGAAAAAAACATAAAGGCAAAAGGGACAAAAATGTATGATTAAAAAAAATTATGACAAAAGTATAAAATGGATTGTCTACTACCATGTGTAGATTGCATGTTGGCATCCCTTCAAGGTAACTAATGCACGCATGAACTGGGATTTTAGTTCAGAGTTCACAAAACACTTCATCACTGAATGAAGCTTTGCAGCCCTTACCAGAAGAGGAACACTCCTCTGTTTGCTGGTGGTACGAGCTACAATACAGCAAGCTTAATCCTTTATTAAAAATAGCTGCCACCTTTCTTCCTTTTCTTATTCTGTGAAATAAATTTGAGTGACACTTACATCTTCCAGCTCTGGGTACTACTAAATGGAAATACAAACTACAGCTGAATCAGAGGAGTAACGTCTCTCCCCTATGGTGTGCTACAGCAAGCGTCCATTGCTACAGTAAGGTGGTGATGTACCAGGCTCTGCTGTTCTTAAGGGCAGGCAAAGGAGTTCACTGAATTAGGGAGGTTTGGGAGGAAAAAAAAGAAAGAAATGTTCTGAAGGAAATTAACTTTCTTCAGTTTAACAAATTTGATAAAAATAATTAAAGCAACTCTACTTAGCCTTACAAAGAGCGTACAGGAAACTTAAATGTCTGTCGCTTAAAACTTCTGCAGGTAGACCTGCATTAGCGATTTGATTTGGATCAGGAAAGCATTTCTGAGGTGCATCTCCCCATCACCACTATGTATTGGGCCACGGTGCACCTCGGGGAGTTGTCTCAGTGCACATCATGTGGATTCATTTAGGACAAAACTACATCAGAAGATACCCTGAGAGCACCAAATGCACCCAGCCACTCAAGTGGTCCAGTCCACAGGACCAGACCAACCCTCCCTGCCCCCCACAACCTCGCACTCTGAACCAAGCACAGTGGATGCAAGATGCTCAATACAAGCTCTTTCATGCCGCAGATCTACTTGCTTTGCACTGCATTACCTGTTGACGTAGACATAACTTTTGTTGAACTGCCATTTCCTTGGAAACACTCATCTGTGGCTTTGTGCTCAATGCAAGTAAGATTAGCATTTCCTTTCCAGATTGCAATTTGGATAAAAAAAACCTGTCTACAGTGTGTCATATGCTTTTCCCCACTTTCTACCCCATATAGCTACTCAAGATCGATCCTGCACTCTGGTTATAGCCCCTGTGACCATATCCTCTTCGTAGTTCATTAGCAGTTGGTTAATAGAGATTCAACTTTCAGATCTCATGTCTTTTAATTCCATTGGGTCTAAGCATCCAGACCCTTCAAGTCTGGCCTCTGAAATGCATTCCCTTGTGTGCACTTGAGTACTGACAGCCCTCGAGAAGAAGTATCACATGGTCCAGTTGCTCAGGGCCTTTAAAATCAGAAAAGAACTGCTGAGGAAGCTGGGGAAAAGAGAAGGAAGTATTCACACCATCTATCTTGAAGACCAAATTTAGATGCCCTCTATAGTCAATGGTGAGAAATAGAGATTCTTCTGAGACCAATTCTGCACAACTAAATTAGGCTCCTTTTCTGAATTTTCCTCCAGAGAAGTATTTGCTTTCCACTGACAACGGAGGGAGTCCAGGAAAAGCAGCTGGCAATGTAAAATTGCCAGTCACGTTGTGTGAATATCCCTCTGTGTCAGGGTTAGAGCCAGAACCATGCTAATGGTACACACAGCCACAGAAAAGTGACACATGCGTGGATGCCATCCTCTCCCTTTATTGCCTTGTCTCTATTATAGGATGTCTGCCTTTCCCAAAACAGCTCAAACCATCATTGCTTCCCTTATTTCATTGAAGAATCCCCTCTTCCTGCTCCCCATCCGTTGTGTGATGGCTGGGGGAGAATCCCTGAAAGTCACTGTCTGACCACTTATCTCACCCTGCTCACAATTGCTCCACATGGAAGCCTTAAGCACCGGCTTTTTTACTAAAAACTGAAGATGCAATGCAGCACAGTGCTAACACTTCCAGCTGGAAAAAAGATTTCAAGCATGGGTTTTTTTTTCTCTCTCTGAGAAATGCACACTTTGAACTGAGTCTACCAGCAAATCTGTAGTGAATTTGCTCGATTGTTTTCATTGAAAAATCAGGGAGAAAAAAGGCTTAAAGCTTTCAGCAATGATAGCACAAAAGCCTCTGCAAATTTTTCTACTAAAGTGAACCCCTGACAATTTTTTTTTTGTGTGGCTTTTTTCTCTTAGCTGGAAACCCATAAGAGTTTGGCTTCATAGCCAGCCTGAAACAGTTCCCACTGATGTGTTTTGCAGGTCTAGCAAGCCACCAGTAGAAGACATTAATCAAGGCTCCATTCAAAACTGAGGCAGACCTATAATAGTGCTTTCAAAAAAATCTGATTTGTAATACAAGCAAATATAGGCAAAATATCATAAGCACCCACCTGCATGAGTAACAATCAGAAAGAAAAAGGATTATGTCTTGATTTTATTAGCACCGCAATCTGTTAGATTGTAGTCTCAATATAAAAAGACAACTTTGCAGAGAAGTCAAAACTCTGGTTTAATACCAGTATTTCATGAAAAAATGAAACCAGGAATCATTTTGAAATTATTTCACTTGTTCTTATACTTCGCCATTAGTAGAAAAGGCTGTCAAATATTACGGCAAAGACAGAGGTGACACAAGTACTATGAATTTAAGGACAAATGATTTCAGGAGTTGAACACTACTTTGGAGTGAGGACTTTCAACCATTTTAGTAAACCGACAAGGCTGGCTGAGCTTTCTGCTTTCACCTTTAAAAATAAATAAATAGTGTGCTTAAACTGACCTATGGCAAAGTTCATGTAATTGTATATGCATCACTTCAGCACCCACAGACGAAAGGCACTGTACAATCTAAGGTACTGTTGACTCTTTCCCCCCTGCAGCCACATGGCCGTGCCTCCGCACGGCTCTGGAGGAACACACCGTATTGTGAAATCCATGAAAAGAGCCCAGCACTAAGCACAGCAGTCTTACAGAAATAAGCACCCAAGAAATGCCACTTTCCTTTTGAGTTCCTCTGAATATAGGTTATTACACAACTCATTAAAGTCTGTTTCTAATAGGAATGTATAACTGGAGATTCTGAACAGTACAGTTTAGGTAAAGCCTGCTTATTGTTCTGTTTTTCCTTGTGAAGTTTTTTTAAAGTTAGTTCAGTACCAGATCTGATAAAACTTCAGGTGATGTTCAATAAACTCCTCTAATTTTATCCTTCCCTCCACAAACTGGAATTTAGGACCAAATTCATTCCACATTTCTGCAGGGTTATAGCAGAGATAAATTTGGCCAATATGTATTCATTGCCCTGCTGAACACATTACAGTAGCTTTCTTGTGATATTGCATGGAAGAGCCAAAAATAAGTTGTTTTTCCAGTGTCCTCATCTACTTTTATAACAAATATAGTTGGTGAATGTAAATTAATGGTTATTACAGCATCTGCTCTGCATTTCACTTATTTTTATAGTGAAAGGCTGACTAGACTTTTTATTTTGATGTTGCAATAGTAACACACCTGCTGGAGCCTGCTATATTACCACTCCAGGGAAAGACAGTTAATTGCATTTTCTGCCTATTAGAAAAAGAGGGATTTAGATTTAGTATTGTCTTCCATGATGTTCTTTAAGCATCTTATCAAGGCTTCGCAAAACCATAAAAAATCCTTAGCCCTCCTTACTGCCCACCAAGAAAGGTTCTGCCAAAATTACCTTCTTCAGGCGTGAATCCAACCTCACTAATGTATTTTATATCTAGAATAACAAACATTCCAGCAACTACAGTAATAACAATAACATTAATAAAAACTTCCTTACATGTACTAAAAGGGCACTTCGGGGGAGGACTAATACAGCGTGAGCTGTAAGACTTAAATCTAGCTCACAAACCAGAATACAGCTTTACAGAGATAAAGCTTCAGGCTGTAATTGGTAGAAAATCAGAGGAAGGGTCAATTTCTCTTCATTTCAGCAAGGAAGGAGAACAAAAAAAAAGATAATTAAAGGCCAAAAAAGTTAAACATGCATTTGGTTTAGGAGCACATACCTTTTGCAGGCACTTGATAAAGAAGCAGGTATTAAGCAAGCTGTTAATTTGCTGACGGTTGTGTGGCTAATGGGTTGGCAAGGGAGGACTCCATTAGTAACAGCTGACAGGTGATCTGAAAAGGGGGACAGGAATTCTGCCCTCCTACAATGGAAGGGGCAGAAGAAAAGAAAGAAAAAAGAAAACAAGAAAAAGAGGCAAAAAGGAAGATAACAGAGCTAGAACCTTAGTCTTTTTTTGTTTGCCTTGGAAATAGGCAGTTTTGTTCTGTGGATGACATGGAAGGATCTGGTTAATGTGCTTTTAGTCACCACTTGAAAGAATAAGAAACAGGTGTTGATGACATGAAAGTCCTGGAGGGACTATGGCAAATGAGAAGCAGCAGTGAACAGGCACCCACACTAGGAACAGCTGCTTGATGAGGGCCATAAAAAAAAAGAAACAAAGCAAACCAAAAAACCCACCCCAACCCAGTGTAGGGGAAAGAATAATAAAAGGACAAGAGCAAAATAAATTCAAAATCTGGCAGTCAGGAGGCAAAGGCAAAGCCACCTTTTATTGGCCAATGTCACAACTGTCAGCAGAGCCATTAACAAAACCCGCAGTACTAACCATAAAAGCATTGCCATATTTTTCCAGGTTCCTGGGACTCCCTCATCCGGCACAGACAGCATGTACTGCGCCGGCTGCAGAAGTGGGTCTCTGTTCCAGCACGCCTCCTACCACCCAGTGTGAATTAGGAGCCTCATTTAACTTCCTCCACCTAGATGAGAGGGAGAATGTTAATGTTCTGTGTGTAGGAGACTGGTTTTGAAATCAAAACTCGATTGCATAAAATTGACTTCCATATAGTTTCAGGCAACTGTTTCCCTCTACTAAAGTAATTGTGTCGCATAATCTATCTTAGAGTAACAGACCCACCAAGCGTCTTGGGTACTTTGGGCTAAATTGAGGGGAATAAAACAAAAAACCCAAACCCAAATACCTTACAATCTTTTTCAGCATCTGAAGCATACAATTTGCATTCTAGTGTATCCTCTAATGGCCATATCCTGTAGTGTTTACCTGTATAATGTGATGTTTGCATTTATTGCTCTTATTGTTAATGCTATCATGAGACGTAATTCATTTTCTCCAAGTATATGGAATTACAAGGCTATAAAGAGAAAGTAAATAAAAGAGATGCAGGACCAAGTAGAAAGTTTGTTTTCGTAGCGAAACTAATATAAAACTAGCTTAGCTCTACTGTCTTCAATTCATATTCAGGCACAATTCCCTCTAAATAACCTCACCCCAGAAGCAAGCCTATGTCTTAAACTGGAAGTAGTTCAGGTTGGGGCTGTGATATTTGTACAGTGCCAGAATAACATAACTGCTGTTTTCACATACTACCACAGTAGGGAGGAATCCTATGAGTAAAAATAGCTAAATAGAAGAATAAACTGCATATGTATGAGAGGAAAAAAAAAGTAATGAACATAGGAGTCTGGCAACTAACGAGAAGGTAGAAGGCTCTTCAGGGATAGGAATGGTAAATGGTATCTTACTTTGTCTATAATATCCCTGAGTAATATGAAGGCCAGTACAAGATCTCTTAAGAGACCGGAGGCTGTTACAGTAATGCAAATAAGAACAGCTTCTAGTTAGAGACTCTAACCATTAATGACAGTTCTTTTTCTGGGTAAATAAGGCTCTAACAACAGTTGTGATGTTAAAATAGCTGTGCTGCAAAATTAGACAAACAAAAATAAAATAGTTCTATCAGCATAAGGAAAGGCTTTTTCAGATGCGCCTAGTGGAACTAGATTGTAAAATACAGGGTAGAGAAATACAAAAGAAAAAAAATGTAGGTTGATTTTTCTTGGAAGGCAACATGCTGCATTATAAAATATCTGAGCCATGACAAAAATAAGACACAACAAATGCCTAGCAACAAGGTACTTTGGATAATAGAACTGTTACTTGCCATCAGGAATAGTATTTTTCAAAGGCTTCCTCTTCACCGGTTCAGAGTAGACAACTCGTTTTATCAGTGTGGTGATGCTAAACAGAACATGAGTCGGGCATTCTGCTGTCCGTTGTCACCAGGGCGTTCTCGAGGTCACTGTCCGAGGGAAAGGCAGCAATTTCAGAGACACAGTCTCCAAGGCCACAGAGGTTAATCTATCATTTGCTTGTTAGGTGATGAGGATGAGTTAAAACATCCGCTCAAATGCTGTAGTTTAAAGGAAGTTGCTTTAATGAGGAATAATTGTAAAAAATGCAGTTGGAAGAGAATATACATTGTTATGAAGAGACTAAGATCCAGCAGTTAGAAATGAATCCAGTCTTCTTGCTCTCCAGGGGTTCTTCTGGCTACTGCTCTGCTTTGTTTCCATTCAGACTTCTGTTAAAGACTTCTGGGTATAATTATTCTTACATACTTCATAGCAATGCTTAGTTACTTGCTTAAAAAGTGACCACAGGTTGTAAGGTACATTGTGCTAGAGAAGCGCATCCTATAACTGAAAACTTAGTCTATGGCTCTCCTGAGTTCTGCTCTATCCAGGCCTTGCATTTCGCCTACACAAAGCTGTATCGTTATGAGCTGTACCTGGAAGATGGAAAACATAGGCGTTTCAAGAAAATGAACATTTCTGCTCTGTTAAGCTACATGGGAGTTGTAGCTCTAGTGTCCCCTTTCAGCTGCACACTAGATCTTCTACCTGGGCTGTTCCATCCATGAAGCACCACTGGTAAATCACCAAGAGGTGGCCCTTCATAGGAGGTCCAGTTTGGATGGGGATCCTTTTCAAAGAGAAGGCAGACCTTGGGAAGCATCTACTTGAATTTCTAGAGAAAACATTTGAAGGAGTGGAAGTTTGGTTTTGTTCTTTCAAGTAAAAAAGCAAAATGTCCCACCAGACCACACAGACACCATGAAACAAATGAGGTTTTGTGTGTGCATGCTACATGTTAAATTTATAGGTATAAGTGTATGTATGTATATGCATATATAAATATGTTTTGACAAAGAAAGCAGTTTGGACAGTCATTACACCAGACACAGCAATATAAATAATACGTCATACAAGGAGTAACTATGTCAGACAGCAGATTTCTGCTGCTCAACTCCCGTCTGGCAGACTTGCACCTTAGAGTGATGTCTTTGAATAAGCTACCTCTGTAAACCTCAACGGGAGCCATCCTTCTGGAGACATAATCCTTGGCTCAGGAAGTAAGAGGTCACATCAATTATGCAGAAAAAGTTTAATCAGTACAACTGGGGAGGCGGTTAAGGCCTTTTTTGTTCGCTGGTATTCCAGGAACACAATAAAAATTGAAATTGTGCTAAAGCAAAGTTCTACTTGGGGTTCCATACAGGCCAGTTTGCAGTAGCTGAGCTGTGGCAACTGCTGGTAGCACTTTCTCAGTCTACCTTGACTGAAGCAATGAAGTAGTCCGAGGGGCGTGATTTCCATAGGTGGGGTAGGCTAAATGTATGCCCACAGATTTATCTCAGCTGGGGGATGACAGCTTCCTTAGCCATTATAAATCAGTTGAGTTACCATGTCTCTAAACCCAGATTTTTACAGCAGCATAGTATGACATATGGTAAAGGCACAGGAATGGATTTGCCATGGTTTTAGCTTTATTGAGGTTCTCATTTCCCACTGCCCCAGTTGGGACATACATCTAATGAGCTTATTTTTTGCTAAAATTCCACTTGCTGATGATATCAGTGATTAAGTCTTAATCTTGATACTCCCAAAAAATGATGTGTTGTTCAGACTTCTGAAGTGCTTAGGAATCCTACTGATTTTAAACAAACTGAAGGCAAACAAAATTCAAATAGAAGTCAGTCTACTTGGTTAGTGCTTTAAATCTCTAACTGTGGACAACCATATTGGGCCATTTGGTCTAAATAGCCTAAGACTCACTAAGAAGAGCAGTTAAAACTGCAAAGGAGGGAGCTAAACTGCAGCAAGCACTAGAACAAACCAACCATATGCTCAGGGTGCTTCACTGGGGAAAGAGAGAGGCTCTGTTGCACAGGCTGGGGCTGTGATCCAACATAGCACACCTGAAGTGTTTCACTGTACCAAAGCTTAATCAAGGGATCCCAATACAGCCTGAGTCCGTTATCTCTAGACAAGCATGAAGTGTGAACCTCCTGCTGCAAAAAGAGGTGATTGCTGTTTTGAAATGCATAAACAGTAGCATGACTGAGCAAGGAATCAAGGGAGTAATAATGGCACGATTTGATATCAGCTCTGCAAGGCCAGGTTGGCAGCTGTACACACCACTCTGGTGCCGCCATTACCTTTGTTTCTGTTACACCAAGATTTATTTTGTAAGTCAAGTTGGTGCTGCTCGAAAAGCACTGGCTTTGACCCAAAATATGAAATAAATCAGACAGAATCCAATGAGGGCAATTAAAGTGATAAAAGACTGAAGAAATACATTCAGTGCAGACTGCTAGGAGAACTGAGTGTGCATTGCATAGAGACAACAAGCCAATTTGATAACATGTATGTACCTGGAAAAGGTTAACTGTGAGGCCAGATTATTCTCAGTTGTGAATGTGGACACGAGAAAAGAATGGATTAATCGATAAGCTTCTATGTGGACTCACTGTCAGTACAAAATCACACAATTATCTCATTTCTGCTCCCCAGCCTCCTCTCACCACAAAGGTTGCAGGGATTCAGTATTTTTAAGAAGGCTACCCATCCAAAAAAGTATAGCTGAAATTGGCAAATAATTTCAAAAATATTAGGAGCGAAGTGGAAGATGACAGCTGATAAAACACAAGATTAACAATAAAAGTATTTGACTAAGTATCACAAAGCTTTTTTTTCAGAAGTAAACTAGTCTTATTAACTATGTAAAATACGTCAGGACAGGAAAGGGATAATGGACTCTGGGATCTCCTTATGCCTTCCTTGTATTATTACAGGAGGATTGCTTAAGAAAAAAGGTTAAATGGTCCTGTCAACTCTGTTTACTTTGAACTCTAGATCTCTGATACTTGACAAGACAGTTTTCGAGGAGGGCAAATTTTAAGGGCCACCAGACTGAAGTTGCAAGACCTGAACTGTTCACAGCATCTAACATTGAAAGGGAAGCCCAAAAGATAAAGGCATACTGACTGAATTTTGAAAAAGACACTGGTGGCTTAAAGCACAGGGTCTTAATGTGATTATGCATCAAAAGCCACCAAGCAAGTCTTAAGAGAGTCAAAGTACATCAGGGGTTTGGTTTTTTTTTTTTTTTCTCTTTGACAAAGCAGTCTTGTGGCACCAGCACACTTCACTGAAGTATGTTGCAGGAATCCATCTGTTGTCAGTGACATTTTCCATGGGAAATAGGAATAATTGGATATGTTTCAGCTTCAGTAGGGAAAACATTTCTTTGGGTATATAAAACTAACTGAAAGATATTTAACATTATTAGATAATGTTCAGTGTAACAAGTCCAACCCTTAGACTTGGACTGTTATGGCTTATGCCATAGAAACCAAGGAGGTTGTCTGTGGCATAAGCAACCCTTGCCATGCAGTGTCTTTATAGCCAAACAGAAATGCATACCAGTTTCCATGTAGAGAAGCCGTTGCCTTCAGTAGGTTACTCCTGATATCTCTACACTTAGTTCTTGGCCTTACATGCAGTTTCTGATGGGATACAGCTGACACCAGTTTTTCAAGGTGCTATCCCTGCCTCAGTCCGCGTGAGCCAAGCTGCAGGTCAGCCCAGGGTCTTACAGTTTTCTTGCTCTTTGTGCTTTGTGTATGTTTCTTTACTGTAGAAGAATCAATGGGTTTCCACTGTGTGGCAGGCCCCAGATACAAGCAGGGAAAAAAAAATAAATCAAATCACATAAACATTAAGTAAGCAGAACGTAGTGTAAAGCACTGTGCAAATGTGTGCTTGGTTAAAACAGCTTTAAGAGAATGTTTCAGAAGCAGTGTTATTTCCCAATTACTTTTCATCCCTTGTGAGCTTATTTTGAGCTTTTCCTTTCCCTTGTAAAGAATATAAATGGAAGAAGGCACTCACCTGGAACTTCACAGGCATTTGTTCACAAGCTAGACCCCAAACAACAGCAATGTTGATGAACTCCAAGCTGGCCAACTCTTTAAATACAGACAGATGAACAGCAGGTGTTGTTATGTGCCAAATGAATGTAGAATTTGACCCACTCCATCCAATTTCTTTTGCTGGTTGCTGTTTGCCAGCAGAGCACGTGGAGATCTGAATGAGGTTTTCTGATTTTTAACAGCACATGCTCCATCAAATTAACTTGGTGGGGCTGCTTGATCCAAGCCAAGTGTTAGGGAGCTGATGGCATGTATACTGTTCACTGGCATGTAACAGCGTTGTGTTTTCTATAAATGCAGTCCTTCAAATCATCCTTTATCATATTAATTGGACTGAGTCTTTTAAATTCTGCTGCTAGTCTCCATGGTGCACAACCGATACTTCACAAACAAGATGACATATTTAAAAAGTTCGAAAGCACAGTCTGGCTCCTTTCCTACTTAGATTGCATAGGCTTGAAGGACTTGAATCTGAAGTTCTGAATACCTGTGATATATATACAGTGTGTGTGTGTGTGTATATATATATGTACAAATTTATGGAAGTATATGCATATATGATGCATATTCGTAAATAGATATGAATAATTGTGTGCATGACTGCATAATTCAGTGGTCTGAAGACACAAAGGTGAATTGTGAATAACCAAACCCTGTTTTCTCAGCCCCTAGGTGCGTTCTTCATCCTCCTTTCAAATGTGACAGTGGCTCACTCCAGTGCACAGATTGTGTTGGGATGAAGGACAGTTAATGCGCAAAGAGGATTGTGGGTGGTTGGTTTTTTTAAATAAACACATGCATAACCTGAAAGAAATTTTAGTAACTGATCACTGTTTTCAAACAGTGTGAATGTTTGCCATATCCAACATGGCATCAAAGCAGAGATGCTGTAGTTTCTCTATGGTCAAGCACAGGGATTTGCAAACCTTTGCGAGGAAGAACTATTATCCCACAACATTTCTGCTAAGAGGGAGAAATGGCTGCATAGGAGTGGGCTCCTATGCACTTTTCTGATCAAGCTTTTCATTAAAGATGCAACAAAGCCAATGCAAATGGTAGGCCACTGTTTAATAACCACTGGCTGTATTACTTGTGATAAAAGAATTTTACTTGGTTACCTTCAACTTGCATTTAGGAATAAGGAAGCATAGAAAAAGAAGCAGAGAGCTTCATAACTAACAAAAATCATCAATAACACTTTTTTTTTTAATACAAAATTTACAAAGCATGAAACACTGGATGTTAAAGAGCAATTAAGGATTGTCTGATAAACTGAGAAGAACTTTTTTAAAATTGAAAGCAACTGGAAAAGTAATTGCAAAGCCATAACAAGGTCCTAATTTAGCTAAGTATAGTTGCGGACCAATGAGCCACTTCGTAAAATTCAGAGAAAGTCTTTGGGAACTGCAGGAATATCCAAGGGAAAAACATATGGCCAAGAGATAATTAAATGAAGCCAAAAGAAGTGATGTTTTATTTTTCCAAAACAATCATAAACAATGCAGATATGGGGTCCTGTCAGCGCAACTCTATTTTTTCAAATTTTTCAGTTACTGTCTTCTTTCGACAGTAGCAGTACTGCAGGAGCTGTGATATGCTAACATATAATGAAGCCAAGGTAGGAAGGAGGAGGTTAGAGATTTGGAGAAATGAGAGGAAGACAGAGACAAACTTTCAGGCACAAATCCCCTTTCCCCAGGTCTGAAATAGAAGCAGCAAACTTCAAAGTCATATTTAAGCTAAAAACAGCTCCTCTGAGTTTCACTCAGTTATATCTTTCAGATTAGGACACTGTGCCTATGGAGCAGAGGACAGGCATAAGATTGTCTTTGTGGGACAGAAATGAAAAGGTATTTTTTTGCGGAACACAGGTGAGGCCTTAGAAGTAGGGAAAATTACAAAATGCCATAAAACCAGTATTGCTAATGAATCCATGGTTTTAATGTGTAATAGAGTCAGGACTTCTCGATTTGTGATTATCTTTAGAAGGCATTTTGCATGATGTGGTTTTGAACATTTATTGTGGTGAATGATAAAAATATGTGCAACAAAAAAGATATATTCTGAATTTGATGACAGCTCATTTCTCCAGAAAAAAAGCCCTATCTTCCCCTCTGTAATATTTTTCCCAGCTAAGCCCTTATAGAGACAAAGAAAGGACATGCTCCAGGGAGCTGGACCATTGTGTTACCAGTGAAAACATGCACATTACAGCTTGATGTCTATTACCAAATTTAAGAAGTGGCTCCAGCTCCTACTAAAGGTGTGGAAGCAGCTACTTGTCCCAAATTGCCGCTAAACAACAAGGCATCCAGAGGAGAACCTGGGAATCGGTTTCAGACCCTACATCTAAATTATTAGCCCGTGCTGCCTCATTTTGTGCCTGTAAGAGGCTAATTTGGCCCAATCAAAATGTTTTCAAGGAAGATTCTAATGGGTTTTATTATGGATAGCCCTTATAAATAGAGTTTAGGGTTTACTAACCCAGTTTTTAAAGAACTTTACAGGAAGGCATTAGGCAGATTCAGGTGATTATTTTACCCCCTCCATCCTCCTGAAATTACACCTGTCTGTGACCATAAATTAAAAAAGAATTAGTTAAATTTATTAAGGGGATAGTCTCTTTCTCAGAATGAGAAATGCAAATCATTATTTAACAGTCACCTGAGGACAATACACTTATGACAGGTGTCATCGAAGCATGCAAAAAATTTAGAATAAACTCAAAGCATTAGATTTAGTGTCTAAAGAAAGATGATTGAATACCTGCAAAGCTGACACTGAGAGCTATAGATCTATCTGAGAGATTTGGAATTTTTTGATCAAATGAAGATTCAAAGTCCCCTCAACTCTGTTGTATTTATGGAATTACTACACAAAAGGATTTATGGCTTTGGAGGCGGAGATCGATAACAGTTTGTGAAGAGCCCAAGTTAGAAACATCTTAAGCTAAGACAAGCATTCAATATAGAGTTCATCGTTATAGACTTTAAATTGCCCGGTATAAAAAGAGGGACTGACATTTGACCTTCATCAGTTCCTGTGTGAGGAGTTTAAAAAAAAAAAAAAAGAAAAGAAAAAGGTATATTTACAGCAAAAAAAGGTGAACAAAGGTCCTAGCACTGAAGTGGGAGATAAGGCACACCAGTTAAAGGCGATTGATGGGAATTTCCAGCAGGCCTTGGCAAGGCTCCTCGGTTCATGTTTGAGCACATTAGCCTTTCTCCAGACTCCATGCTCCTCTGTCAGGTAGCAAATACACGTTACATGTGTTGGGTACTAGCTGAATTACTAATCTATGTAATAGGTGTAGATTTTGCATGAAACTGCAGATTTAGGACTTCATCTGGCAAATGCAAAGGCTGCTAAGGGCTGTTGACGTTCTTACAGGATGAGAGCTCAGCTTGACTTGTCCTCCCTCATGGGAGTTTCATGCGTTCATTTCTGTGAGGCTGGGATTTTACCCACAGTCTTTGGTGAAACTTACACAAGCTTAACTGGGTTTCACCAACTGGTACCTCAGCATTGAGTTGTTTTTCATTAGTGAAGATACTCCACATCTGAAAGCAAATTAAAAACCTAAAATTAAAAGAAAATCTCTGGGATGTGACAATTCAACCACAGCTGAATCAGAATGGATGGGCCAGGAGCTTGTCATAGGAGTGAGGTTCAAGGGCAGTGATTTACACCCAGTGCCCATCCAGTGGGAAGTCATGTTCAGGGAACCTCTGGGAGCAGTTCCTCAGCCTTTTCCAAATCCTCTCTCTCCCCATGAAGGACCAGGTTCGTTTCTGAGCACAGAGCAATGTTGTGCAGTCACAGTTCACCAGCGTTTCCTCCTTCATTCTCTTTTTGTGGAAGGAAAAGAGAAACTTATAAAAACACAATATATTACTGACACAACCCCAATGAAGGCATGGGGTTCCATAAACAAATAAAAAAGGCAAAGCTCCCAGTTTTGCAGAGATTACAGTGCTTCCTAGCCTTGCTGTGGGCACTGTAATGTCACTGTGTTGGATGCTTCCTTAACGTGGAGGAGGATAAACTGACTACGGAGGAGAGGCGGACCAGCTGGTGAGCATGGCAGCAGGGACTCCGGTGACAGCAACTTGGTCTGGCATCTTTTGCCCAATTCAAGTGTGGGCATGGACAAACCCCAGAAGGGCAGGAAAAGATGGAAGTTCCCTTTTAAAGACGCGCTTAGACATGTGTGAAAGCTTCTCCTTTCATATGTCTGTGACTTTTCCCCTCCATAAAATAAAGTTCATATAAATTATTTTGCTATCTTGTCTAATTTTAAACTATTAGCTTTTAAAGGTAGGACTGTAAGCCCTAAAGAGAATAAACCAGAGGAGAGTTTTCAGAACACCTAAATGATTTAAGAATCTGAGGCTTACTAGGCTTCAATGAGATTTAAGAGATTCAAAAAAGCAATTTAGCACTTTGGGAAAATGTTGTGTACAGTGCTTGATCCACTGAATTCTCATTCTTATTAAAAAATGCAAAGTACAGTATGACAAAAAAATACTAAATCCAGAACTAGGTAATGAGTTATCTAAGGCAAAATCTGATCACATTAAAATAGCCACTTGCCTTAAAGTTGTAATTATTGTGGGTTCTCTCATTTATTAATTTTCTTCACTACAGTACAGTAACAAAACTTTAATATAGTCTAAAACTGTCCTACCATACAGAATAGGTTGTCCCAGAAAGTAAATTCTTCCTTCTTAGATATGTGTTTTAGAGCTGGTTTTGTACTCTTTTAGAGCAGTCATAAAGCAGCTATATGAATAGGAAGTTACCTTTCTCCTTTTACCTACAATAAACTTGCCTTTAAGGTCACCATTAAATCATGGGAGATGTTGGAAAACTGACACAAAATGAAAGAATATTAAAAACACAGTCATGAGAGTACTGATTTCCTTGAACAAAATCTGAGGTTTGGGTAGTTTGTTGGTGAGACCACTGTTGGTGGGATTGCCCTCCACCACTGAGAAGGCCACTGTTTTTCTCAGAAGGATGTGAGAGCCATGCTGGAGAGAAGGAGAAGGTGGGGAAAGGAGAAATCAGTGGAAGGTACAAGCAGGCACAGAAGACGAAATAAAAACAGTGCTAACACTTGACACAAAAGTGTTTTAATAACACCAGTGTATGTTATTTCCTTTCACTAACACTTTTTTTTTTTTCCTTCCTTTTCCTGAAAATAACACAGATGAGATATTTCCAAGTAGCAAAAGTGGAAAGGTTAACGAAGCATCTCATTAATCTTTCACAATTGTAGCATGCCCTTGTGACCTTTGGGTCCATACTATAGCAACAGTATTCGGGTTATAATCCAGAGGAGCTCAAAATAAAATCAAATCCCTGTCAACAAACCTCCAGCATGCCTCAGAATACTAGGTGTAGAGCACCAGGCAATTAATGGCTGGAAGCGTAGTTGGCTTTTAGGAGTGTGCTATACCAGTTGTTAGGCTGTATGGGTCAGCACTGACAAGGCAAGTGCTGTACCTCTTCCCCTTCTGTTTTATTTGACATTGTGTTTGTGATTCTGTATCAGCAGAACACTTGGTTGACAGTACCATGAAGCAGAGAGGAGGAGGACAAGGGGCAGGATAGCTGGGGTGGGCGGTCATGCCAGTTTCTGAACCAGCATCAGATTGTCTCACTGAATGTGCATCCTTCAGTATAAAATGTGAGTAAGTGAAAACATCTAAAAAGAGGGGAACAGGTGGCTTTTGGCAGGGGAAAGTGCTCGGTCAGCAAGCTGGAGGCAGAGCTCACTGAGAAGGCAGTGCAGCATGTTTTCTTCCCCTGTTAAGAAATGCCAGCCTGCAGAGGTTCCTCGAGTAGGCACCTAGCAGTGCCACTGGCTCCTGCCCCATCTTCTTACAGCTCACAGGAAGATTTACAGGCCAGCCAGGTGCTCTGGGGAAGGAGAGCTATAGCCAGTGGGGTCTGACTTATTGATGGTCACCGTTATGATGTTCAAGTGATATTCTGTCTGGTTTTCCTCCCTGGTTTTTTGCCTTTAATCTATCTTGCTTCTGGAACAAGACAATTCATCCAGACCACTTCAGATATCTAATAAGTGATACACATCCTGCTATCCTTCCTGAAAGATTAATCCAATCTACAATCTTATCATTCGACCCGCAGGCTTACCTATGTTTTCACTCTGAAGGGTGTAAAATTGGTTTGCTATCTCTGGCTGTTAGAGCAGTACAAGCAAATAATAGCAAATCACTCCTCCTGTTTATTTGTATCACACTGTTGGCTGGAGATTATGACATCCATTGTTAGGTGCCACCCAAACGTAGCATGAGAAATAGCACCTCTCCCTGTGGTTCATCAAAAAATGTGTGATGAGGGAAGGACGATTTCACAGAGAAATGCTGAAGCATGGAGAACCTCAGGGGATATTTACAAATACAGTGCAGCACTGAGGAAAGATACTCCAGCCTGCAAGAGACCCTATTTCTTAGTTCAGGGTTAAGTAACCTAAAGAGAGTTCTGTGTGAATAGTAGCCCTCTCCTTGGTGCCTAAAGTGGCTTGGGAACATTGCCACAGAATTGCAAGATCTCTGGTAGGTGTAGCTAAATCCAGTTCCAAAGGTCATGGAGGAATTTTCTATCATACCTGGGACCTGAACCTAAGTCTCAGGCCTCTCAGCTTCGCACAGATCACAGGTCGTCTTCTCTAGTTCTTCCCTCCCTCCCTCCCTTCCTCCCTAAACTCACATTTAGAAAGCAGTGAAGAGTAACAATCACATCTAGCAGATCCCAGACCCTCCCTCAGAGACACCACTGGTGTGAGACAGTTCTGGGTCCACGCCTAGATGAAGACAAAGCAGCCAAGGGTGACTAATAGAATGTAAACTACAACTCCTAATATCATGCAAGGGACTCAGACAATGTAATGTGAATATCTAAGACCTGATTCACATACAAAAAACATCAGAAAGCAAAGTCTGATCTTTGGCTAAAAATAAAACTGCATGAATTAATATTTAAAATTTATAGGACTTCAGATAATAAGGTGACAGACCTTATTAATAAATGCAGCTCCAGCTGCAGAAGAGAACAAAATAAGACCTCCTGGCTAGATATGAAATTACTTGCCTGTACTGTAAAACCTGTAATGTTTCATTTATTTTGATAGTACAGTCTTTGGTTTGGAGAATGTTGTTTTTTCCTCACAGGTGTAAATGGGGTTTGCAAGATCCTAGATCAAATTGCAGGTCAGTATACCAACATAACTCCCAACAGCAACACGCCCCTCAATCCAACAGCCAATGGCTCCACACCAAAATGAAAAGAACCCCCCAAACCTAATCTATTCTGACATTCATCAGACAACATATAAATCAGATGTCACCAGTGATCCACTTCAAAGTCCACTCTCATGAACTAGGATTCCTGGTATTAGCTTATCTGTTTCCTAGAGTAGAATAGAATAGAATACTATAGAATAAAATAGAACTCACCTGTACCACTAGGGACAATTGTTATTTCTGGGATTCAAGAAAGACAATTTCCATCTGGGATGAAGGCAAACAAGCAGTTGATTAGGGGCATGGTGGGCCTATAGAAGATAATGACAACTAGAAGAAGCAAGACAAAGGCTAAGAGAGCTGCCATCACTTTCAGGAAAAATATCAAGGATGAAGGACAAAGGAGGAAAAGAGCTACTGAAGTTCAACAAAAAAGAAGATGGTCTAGAACACAAAATCATTCAGGACTTCGTTGCAAGAAGAAGACCTCACCATAAGCAGGGTAGTAGCAAATGTCATTTGTTAGTGCCTTGGTAAGGAAAGGTGAGAAAATTCTGCAGCTCTGCATCCCTGCGAAGTTCAAGCAGAGGGAACCAAAAGCCTTTCTTTCACCTTGAGCATCCTCACAAACAAACAAATGTCTGTGGTATAAATGCCCTTATTTGCATCGTCTGAATGTGCAGAAGAATTTGGGCACCAATGTACAAAATGACAAGAGCAGTACCTGCCTTACTCTTTCAGGACTCCATATACTGAATCCTAAAGGAAAAAGACACTTTCCAGGGTTCTAGGCAAGGTCTGAACATCCACCCACAAAGTGAGGTTGGCAAATAACTCTCAGAAAGGTTCAACTCACAAACAAGCTGAGAAAGTTTTCCCCCAGGGCTGAAGCGTGTTTTGTATCCCATGTAAACACGGCCAGTGGGTGTCATTAACAGAGGAGCTGCACAGCTCGGTTTCGGTGGGAAGGGGGATGCGATGGCAGTAGCAGCAGTGGGCTGTTTTCCCAGTTTGGAAGAGTCATCCTTTGCCTGGCTGTGCTTCCAGCAGGGATCCAGGTGTTCTAGGTGTGGAAATGACCAACCTTCCCACCGCACCGCAGCCTCTGCTCACATGTTTGTCACAGCCTGTCTTATTTCCATGGCGGCCTGCTGGCACCGTCCACCCCATCCTAGGGCTCTGGTCACGCTCTGGCTTTCCTCCAGGCTGTGGCTGCTCAAATCACCCCTCTTACACCCCAGGCTTTGTGCCCAGCCAGATCAAGGCCCCGTCCTCCTGCCTGCGGGACATCATGGACGTTACCTCTGGCGCACAGAGGGGGCAGCTCCCAGGGTGGGCGCTGGGCTGCAGGGATGGTCCCTGCCACGGCCCGAGAGAGGAGGAACAGCCCGGGGTCTGTCCTCGGGAGCCCAGCGGCAGAGGAGGTGTCAGGGACGCCCAGCAGCTGTGCCCCGTGCATGGCCACCAAGGGCAGGGACAGCGCCCCGGGCCTCCCGGGCACAGGGGCTGCCTCAGGCCGGCACCCCAAAGCCCTTCCTCCCAGGGGGGCTGGGCGGGGGATGGGGTGGCACCTGGGGGTCCATGTCACCCTGTGTCACCTGTGTCACAGTGCCATCACCTGGCAACGCAGCAGTCACAGTGCCCCGGGGGAGTATAAAAGGGGCCTCGTCCTGTGTCCCCTGTCCAGAGCTGGCCTGGCACCGGCCTGAAGACACCCGAGAGGAAGGCCTGGAGGGGCCGGTGGGATTCCCCGGGGGCTGAGGGAGGAAGGCTGGAGCCTGGACGAGGCTGCTAGCAGGGCCACATTCAAAGCTCATCTGAGGTCTGGAAATCCTTCTCAGCTGGACAGCCATGGCACCACCAAGGGAATGCCTTCTTGAGGAGCACTGCAGAGCTCACCGACTTCATCCCTGTGGAGCCAGGAGCAGTGGCCGTGAGTTATGGGATGCAGAGATATTGCCAGGGGTCCCAGAGCTTTGGAGCACTCACTGGTGCCCTGCCAGGCACAGGAAGGATTCTTGTCCCCCAGGTCGATCAGGCCAGGGGTGTTTGGTCACTCTTGGAAGCCCCTGAGGTGGCTCCGGGCTGAGGGAGAAGAGGGCTGGGGCATCTCCCGGGAGGCGTGCCCGGCCCGTGGGACGAGGAGGCCGGTCCCGCTCACGTGCTCAGGGAACAGCCGATCGCCAGCGCTGCCTGGGGTCAGGAAGGAATTTTCCCCCGGGGCACATTGGCACTGGCCCCCGGGGGTTTTTTGCCTTCCTCTGCAGCACTGAGCGCGACCGCTTGTCAGGGCTCCTGCAGTCCCTTGGGCCAGGTCACCGCCTGCTGCTGGTGCCCCACGAAGGTGGCCTCTCGTGCCCCGCAGCTGGGGGGAGGAAGGCTTTTTTTCCCCCGCGGTGGGCGAGCAAGTGTCCCTGCCCGGGGTTTTTTGCCTGCCTCTGCAGCACCGCGCAGGGCCCCTGGCCAGGGCTCCTTTGGGCCATTCTGGCCAGGTGCCTGCTGCTGGTGCCCCACGAAGGTGGCCTCGTGCCCCGCATGCGGGGGGAGGAAGCTTTCGAGGCTCCCAGGGGGCCCCCAGCGTGGCCCCCGCGGGTTGCTGCTTTTCCTCGGTAGCACTGAGCACAGCCCCTGGCCAGGGCTCCTCGGGGCCCTTTCGGCCAGGTTCTTGCCCGCTGCCCTCGCACCCCCGAGGCACCCCCGTGCCCTGGCGCTCTGGCTCTCTTGCCCACCACAAGCTTTGGCGGGAGCCAGCTCTGCAAAACAGTCTTGTTGATATTCAGCCCACGGTGAACACCGGGAACAGAAGGGAACAGAACCGTCCCACTGCGATGTGCCTGGAGCTCTACGTGAGAAGCTGTGAGTGGGGTCTGAGGGTCCCTCCAGCAGAGCAGCTCTCTGCAGGGCAGGGCCCAGGCCCAGCCAGGACAGGGGCAGGCACGGGCACACCTAGAGCATGGCTCGGGCAGGGACTTACGGCCCAGGCTGAGCTGAGACACGTCGCCTGAGCCCTTGGAAGGAGATGGGGGCGCTGGGGGTCCCAGGGGAGGCCAGTCCCAGCCACCGAGGCCTATGAGCACCCCATGGACCTTGGCACAAGTAGAGCTGCACTGCTCGCTGGCTACGCTTTGGAAAGTGTGCTTGGCTGTTTTGGAGATGGAGTGTTGCACCAAATGGACCTCTGCTCTGAGGGAGTACTGCTGTTCTCATAATCTTGAGGCCAAAGAAAGAGAAAAAGAGACAGAGAGGGAGACAGAGAAGGAGAAAGAGTAGGGGAGAGTAGGGTAGAGGAGGGAGAGAGGAAGGGATGGGAAGGGAAGGGGAGGGGAGAAAGAGAAAAAAGAGAAAGAAAAAGGGAAAGAAGAGAGAGAGAGAAAGCGAAAGAGAAAGAAAAAGAGAAAAAGAAAATGAGAAAAGAAAGAATAGAACAGAACTGAGAAATAAGAAAAGAAGAGAAGAGAAAAGGGGAGAAAAAGGAAGAAAAGAGAAAGAAGAGGAGAGAGGAGGAGGGGAGGGTTCTGAAGGGAAGAAAGAAAGAAGAGAAAGTGAAATAGAAGCAAGAAAGAGAAAGAGAAAGAGAAGATAAAAAGAAGAGCAGAGAAATAAGGAGAGAAGAGAAAGAAGAGGAGAGAAGAGGGGAGGGGACAAAGAAAGAAGAGAAAGAGAAAGAGAGATAGGGAGAAAGAGATATAGAAAGAGAAAAAAAAGAGGAAGAGAGGAGAGGAGAGGGGAGAGAGGAGAGAGGAGAGAGGAGAGAGGAGAGAGGAGAGAGAGAAAAGAGAAAAGAGAAGAAGAGAAAAGAGAAGAAGAGAAGAGAAGAGAATAGAAAAGAGAAAAGAGAAGAAGAGAAGAGAAGGGGAGGAGAAGGGGAGGAGAAGGGGAAGAGAAGGGGAGGAGAAGGGGAGGGGAGGGGAGGGGGAAGAGAAGGAAGAGCAGGAGAAAGAGTAGAGAATAGAAGAGAAAGAAGAGGAGAGAGGAGGGGAGGGAGGTGAAGGGAAGAAAAAAGAAAGAGAAAGTTAAATACAAAGAGGTAGAGAAAGAGAAGGAGAAATTAAAAGAAAGAAGAAAAAAAGAGGCAAGAAGAAAAGAGAAAAAAGATAACAGGAGAGAGGAGGGAAGGGGAGAGGAAATAGAGAAAGAAGAGAAAGTGAAAGAGAAAGAGAAAGAGAAAGAGAAAGAGAAAGAGAAAAAGAAAAGCAAATTGGAAAGAGAAGGAAAAAATAAGAGTAAGAGAAAAAAAAGAAGAAAAAGAGAAAGAAGGCAAGGGAAAGAAGAGAAAATGAGAGAGGGGAGTGGAGGGAAGGGACGAAAGAAAAGAGAGAAAGAGAAAGAAAGAAAAGAAGACAGAAGAAGAGAAGAGAAAGAAGAGAGAAAAGAAAGAACAAGACGAGAGAGGAGGGGACGGGAGGGGATGGCAGGACAGGGAAGGGACGAAAGAGAAATAAGAGAAAGAGAAAGTGAAAGAGAAATAAGGAGAATTGGAAAGAAGGAGAAATTAAAGAGAAATGGAAAGAAGGAGAAATTAAGAGAGAAAGAGGAAGAGAAGAGAAAAAGGAGAAGAGCTGAGTTGAGAAGAGAAACAAGAGAAGAGACGATGAGAGAGGAGGGGAGGGGTGTGAAGGGAAGAAGAAGAAAGGAGAGAATAAGAAAGTGATATAGAAAGAGAAAAAAGAAAGAAGAGAAAAAAGAGAAAGAGGGAGAGAAAAAAGAAAGCAGAGAAATAGAAAGTGAAATAGAAAGAGAAGAAAAAGAGGTGGCGAGGGGAGGGGTGTGAAGGGAAGAAAGAGAAAGAAGAAAAAAGTGAAACAAAGAGAGAAAGAGAAAAGGAAGTGAAAAAGAAAAAGAAGATAAGAGAAAGAGAAGAGAAAGAATAGAAGAGGAGAGAGGAAGGGAAGGGAGAAAGAGGAAGAAGAGAAAGTGAAAGATAAAGAGAAAAGAAGAAGAAAGAAGAGAAAGAAGAGAAGATGAGAGAGGAAGGGTGAGGAGGGAAGGGAAGAAAAAGAAGAGAAAGAGAAAGAGAACAAAGAGAAGGCAAAATGAAAGAGTAAGGGGAAAAGAGAATGAGAAAAAGAAGAGAGAATGAGAAATTCAAGAAAGAGAAAGTGAAATAGAAAAAGAGAAAGAAAGAGAGAGCAAAAGAGAAAAAAAGATAAGAAAAAGAAAGAAAAAGAGAGACAGTGAAAGAGAGGGGAGGGGAGGGGAGGAGAGGGGAGTAGAGGAGAGGAGAGGGGAGGGGGAGGGGAGGAGAGGGGAGGGGGAGGGGAGGAAAGGGGAGTAGAGGAGAGGGGAGGAGAGGGGAGGAGAGGAGAGTGGGATTGGCGGGGAAGGGAGGGGAGAAAAATAAGGGAAAGAGAAAGTGAAATAGAGAAAGAGAAAGTGAGAAAGAAAGTGAAAGTGAAAGTGAAAGAGAAAAAGAAAAAGAAAAAGGAGAAGAGAATACAAAGGAAAGCAGAGAAGAGAAAGAATAGAAGATGAGAAAGGAGGAGAGGGAAGTGAAGGGAAGGAAGATAAAGAAGAGAAAGGGAAAGTGAAATAGAACAAGAAAGAAAAAGATTAAGAAGTGAGAGAAGGCAAGAGAAGAGAGGAGGGGCAAGGAGGGGTGCGAAAGGAAGAGAGAGAAAGAAGAGAAAGAGAAAGTTTATTTAACTTTCTAATAAACGAAAGAAAGAAGGAGAAAGTGAAAGAGGAAAAGAGAACAAGAAGAGAAAGGGAAAGAGAAGAGAAAGGAAGAGAAGAAAAAAATGAAAGAAGAGAAAATGAGAAAGACAGAGAAAGAAGAGTAGAGAGAGAATAGAACAGACGATGAGAGACAAGGGGAGGTAAGGGAAGGGAAGAAAGAGAAAGTATAGAAAGAAAGTTAAATAGAACAAGAAAGAGAAAGAGTGAGTAAGAGAGAGAGAAAGAGAAGGTGAAATTAAGAATTTTCTTAATTCAAGAGGAAATGAGAAAGAAAATAAGAGAAGACAAATAGAAATTTAGAGATGAGAATAGAAGAAGAGGGGAGAGGAGGGGGGAGGAGGGGAGAGAAGGGGACAGAAGAGGGGCGAGGAGGGGTGGGAAAGGAAGAAAGAAGATAAATAGAAATTTAAATACAAAGAGGAAGAGAGAGAAAGAGAAAGAAAGAAAGAAAGAGAAACTGAAAGAGAAAAAGAAAGAGGAGAAAAAGAGCAAGAAGATAGGAGAAGAGAATAGAGAAAGAGAAAGAAAAGAGAAAGAGAAAGAAACAGTGAAAGAAAAAGAGAAAGAAGAGAAAGGAAGAGAAGAGAGAAAGAGAAAGAAAAGAAGAAAGTGAAAGAGAAAGAGCAAAAGAGAAGAGAATGAAGAGAAGAGAAAGAACAGAAGAGACTGAGAGGAGGAGAGGGAAGTTAAGGGGAGAAAGAGAAGAGAAAGTGAAATAGAATGAGAACAAGAAAGAGAAAGAAGAGAGAAAAATTGTCTTATGGTCTATTTATGCTGTGTTTGGTCCACCCCAGGACGGGGTTTGCCCCCGTGGCTTCCAGGTCACACTGCTGACTGCCGCTGAGCCTCCTGTCAGCCATCTACCTGTTACCGTTTGTAACATTTTTGGGGGGCCACTAGGAGTCCTGAAGACTTCAGCATAACGTGTTCTTTCCATACTTCTGTATGCTCAAAGGCAGGTGAATAAATAAAAATGGTCTCTTGCACCAGAAATGAGTTGCCAAATCATTTGGGAGTTCAGAAGCCTTTCTAAAAAATCCATGTTATACACTGAAGGCACTAGTTTTAATTAATTAAACCACGTTACATGATGTCAGAGCTGCAGTAGAGCCTTCTCATTTGGTGGTAAGATCAGACACACAACACAACAGCATACGTACCCCTCAGCTGTGCCAGCCAATAACTCATTTTATCAGGAAAAGCAGAAGGTGACATCACATTCAGAAACAAAGGCCTTAATTTAGAAGTTACATAATTCTACACATTATCAAAAGAGAAAAAGCAATATATAAAGACAGCAATAAAATAAAAATTGTATCCTTCCATGAATTTAATTCATACATTTCACAGACTCATTACAAAACAGTCAAGTCATACATATCTAAGAGAGAATAGCTGCTGGATTTTTTACAAAGCTTCTACTACTCCAGGCCTGTAAGAAAATTCTTTCAATTCAATCACTTTGGGACTAATGGAGCTAATTCGACTTTATCCTAAAATATTCTGGCTGGTTTAATTCACTATATTCATCATTCTGTTACATATAAAAGACTCTGATAGTCTTTGTCAATAAATGGCTTTCATAGATGTACAGGGTAAGTATTTAGGATATAACTAAATGTTACCGAAGTTTAGCCAGTCTCCCCAAGGATACTGCTCTGTAAATATTTTAAAGCTTGCATAGGTCTAGAAGCGGTTCCAAAAGCTGGATTTGGGTTGCTTTTTACACCAACTTTGTAATTTTTTGTGTTTCAAGAAAATACACACATGTGCTATGTTTTATATGTACAACTTCACTAATACCCTAGTTCTGCAAGTCGAGCAATGCATCTGTGCTGAATAAATTATTCTGACATGAATAAAGAAACATGTCTTGTGCCCCTTTTATCAAGAAGCTTCTGAAGTAAGCTGTCACCCTACCATGTAACGAATGAACACATTCCTTGACATTTAACATCATCCTGATCACAGTATTTCTACAATGGCAGGTTAGGTGACACCATGAGGATTTATATGGCTCATCATCTTAATGGCTAGATTAGATGCATCTGAGAATAATTTACAACCCCATTCCTATTTGTCATTACAGTTTCATTTGTTATTGTATGACAACCTGTTCACAAGTACATGTCAGTGCAAGCACAGTGCCCTCATCCTCCTTTTTCTTTATGTTACATTTTACATGCTTGTTTGAGCTTTCTGCAATTTCAGCTAATTGTGAAAAAGCTTTTCCTGATCTTTTTCACATTTACGTGGGCACTGGTGATGTATGATGAGACCTCAGATGAGAATCTCAGGGTTTGTTTCCTTATTTGTAGAGCAAATGATCAGCTGCTTCCAATTTCACTTTTACAATGGCAGGGATCATATCTTAGCTCATGGCCTGACAGACAAAGTGTATCTAATATTTTCCCCAAGCAGGAATGGTGAGCAGCAGCAGAGACCTTGCAAGGGCCAGATCGGACAATGACTTGACTAGGATGTGACATGATTCCTTTTTTCTCGATAAGACAAGACCCAGGGTGAGGTAATTTCATCTATTTCAAGCAACTACTTTGAGATGCCAGATGGAAACATGGTCATGAGAGATACTGATCCTAATAATACTGTTTCAGAAATAATAAACACCATCAAGGTGACTGACACTGTTCCTTTGCACTTTATGTTAAAACACTTTTAGCTCATTCTGTCCAGCTGCAGTTTCTGCAAGCCAGAGGAGCATCACTTTATCTTAATATTGCTTTTAAAATAAGAACTGGGAACTACATGTTTCTTCCGAATGTGGAAAGTGTCAATATAAATTAATTTTATAGTTCTATCTGAGTTTCTGTGGTGAGACTCAGTGCTTGCAGCTGTAATTTTAGCCTGGGAAATAGGATGCCCATGTGGATGTGGCATTTGCCTACCTGTTTATCTTTTCTCCCTCGCTCCCCTTCAAGGGACTGTTGCTGTTGGGTGATTTCTGGCTGATCTGTCAGCAAGGCAGGTCCTCCCTTACCCCAGTACTGCATCCTCACCAGCCTGGGGAAAAATCAAAGGCTGAGTAGAGGAGAGAGCCTCTGATCAGAACACAGTTGATGGGCAGACCGCATTCATAGGCGGGATGCTACCTCTGTCAGCTGGCACACTTCGGCTATACCCCCTGCCTGGGGATACCAGTTGGAACAACCCTAACAGGCAGCAAGCTATACAAGAGCCCACATCGTGTCCTAGCAGCAAAGGTGGTCAGCAGCACCTGGGGCTCTCCCAACAGGAACTTGGCCAAGGGAAATTATTTTTCCCCTTTACTCAGAACGTGTTAGACCACAGCTAGGTACTGTGTCCAGTTGTGGACTCCCCAGTACAAGAAAGACATCAGCGTACTGCACCAAGTTCAGAGAAGAGTCCCTAGGATAGTCAGGGCTGGAGCATTTACCCTGTGAGGAGAGGGTGAGGGACCAGTGCAGGTTCAGCTCGGGGAAGAGTCAGCTTCAGGTGGCCCTGACAGCAGTCTCCCTGTGCCTGCGGGGGGGGTGGAGGATCATCAAAGAGATAGGGTCAAGCCCTTCATAGTGGTGCAGAGCAAGAGGACAAGGGCCAGCAGACGTAAGCTGAAAGAAGAGAGGTTCAGGGTGGATGTAAGGAAATTACTTTTTCATCTGGAATAGCCAGACAGTGGAGCAGGTTGCCAGGAGAGGCTCTACAGTGTCCACTCTTGCTGATTTCAAGACCCAGCAGGAAGAAGCTCTGAACAAACTGGTCTGATGGCATAGTTAATTCTTCTTTGAGCAGGAATTTGGACTACAAACCTCCTTGGCTCCCTTCCAACCTGTGCTGTCCTATGACCTAGTCAGTCAGCAATGATTGAGAACACTGATGATACCTCATACCAGCTAGCAGAGGGGACGGATCATTAAAGAAGCTTGTAATGAAAATCTAACATTATGATGATGGTGGTGCAGGTATACAAATGTACGATGCAAATCCAGAGGAGAGAAGACTTAATTAGTTTTGATGTCCTCCCAAAACTGCCTTAATCTTATATTCCCATGGTCAAAGTTGCCTTCATCTCTTTCAGAATTTTAAATACAGGGGGTGCTGACAGTAAAGCTTGTAACTTGGGAGAAAATGAGCTAACTCCCCATTTCTGCTTTTATGCAGAGTAACATAAAAACAGCAATAACCTGACATCTTATTTGATAAATTTTTTTCTTAAATATTTCAAAGAAATTTGACTTGCAATGGTACACAATCTGAAATTAGTTCTTTGACAGTCCCTCACAGTATCAGTTTCACTTGGGAAAAACTAATTAAATGTGAGTTCTCTTTGATGCAGGAAATAAGTGTGTTAGAAACACTCACCCTACAGGCAGCCCGAGTGATTAATTATACACAGCATATGCATGGCACAACCAGAAACCATTGGCTCTTCCATGGGTGAGCAGCAGCAAGCACACCTGCTGTCAGAGACCAAAGGGGAATTGGTGACCAAGAACTCTGGGGTGCATACTCCATTTTTAGTGATGTTTAGGCACTGATTATTCCCCACAATACGTAGAAGGGGCAAAGTTAGGAATATGGTCACTAGAGGCAGTTTCTGTACTCAATGTACATGGACTTTGTGGCACTTTCTCCACTGAGCAGGGTAATTAACTTGGCCAACATTGTAAATCCCTAACAGAAAACTTGAGTTGGGTTCCTTGGATGGGCTGATATGAACGTGGACCATAGCTTCCAGACAAAGTCAATAGGGCTGCTTTCCTTTATGTTTCATTTGAAACATGCCACACAGCAGACAGTATGCAATTCGATTTCTCTGCTTTAGAAGGGCAAAGGACTGAGTCAACTCCACTGGATTGCTTCCTCACTGCTCCTGCTTAGGATATCACCTGATAAGCTGATCTTTGCTTACTGTGATTCAGATTTAGACAAATCCTGAAATTGCCTCTTGTGATAAAATATATGCATCTGCCACTGAATGTAACTGATCTATGAGACCAATTTGAAAACCTTGGAGTCACTTCAGGTGCAAACATAAATAGCAAATAATGATTTTTTTTCTCATTTTTTTTCTTATTTGTAAATCCTTGATATGGGCTTTGCTAATGATGCATCTATCCTTTTTACTACCCACTTGATGTGTGAGTAAACACAGCACTGACTGGAACAATAAATTACTCCCAATCCCCTATTAAGAAACTAGCTAGGCCAATACAAAACGTGTCCAACTACTTCTTCATTCACAGCCAGTTTTTAACTCTTTTCACACTGTAACAGACAGATTTAATGTCCATTTCCAGCCAGCCTGCCAGAGCCCTTTTTAGTGGATTATACCTTTCTTCAATCCAGGAAGCTGGCACAGGTGGTTTTTTTGGCAATCTGTGACATGCATATGCCTGAATAAATTCCTTTTACAAAAAGGCAGAGACAATGACTGAAAGGTAAGCACATCAGCTCATTAACACAGATGAGGGGGAAATGCTGACGTGTTTAGATTTGAGGATTTGATTCTGTTAATAACCAGCCCAGAGTTCCTAGAGGAAACTGCTGTCTGTAGCTTTCAAATCCTGTGTCTGGTGGAGACAGTGATTAAGAAAAAGCACCCTATTCTATTAAAACAGCAGAGGGGAGAGGGACAGAAAGAGCACAACTCTTCCCCGCTCAGGAGAAAGTCAGGTGTGGGGAAGCAAGTCCAGATGTTTTGCAAGCCACAATAGATTCCAGCCAGCAAAGCACAGGCTTGTATTTTGCTCGTCATCTTCATTGTTTCACCTACCGTCTCATCACCTCTCTCCTGCCCACATAATGCCTTGCCACCAGCCTCTTTCCTCCATCTTGCTGTGCCAGTCCAGCCCACTACCCAGGACATCCCATCCCATTTGCAGCCATCTTTTTTGCTGCCACCTCATTTTCTGCCACCTCTTATCATATTTCCTGTTACAATTCTGCCTGCCCTTGCTGGGCTCACCACCACCAGCACTTTCTCTCTTCCTGTCCTCTATTCCAGTTTAGCTTTTCCTTGCTGCCACATCACCTCACTTGCTGCTTACCTTACTGCCTCACCTGTCCCTGCTTCTCCTGGTCTGGCAACTGCCTTCACCCAATTCCCTTCACTGCCTCTCCTCTCACCCTCACATCATCTCATTTTACTGCTTCATTTGCTGTCTTCCTGTCCCACTGTCACATTCCCCTATGGCCCCATAGCTTTGTCCTTCTCTTTGTCATCCACCCTCCAACACCTCTCTGCTTGCCTCTGCTTTCCCTTCTCCTAGCTGCTCTCTTTCCCACCATCTATGTTCCTGGTGACTTTCATTCACCACCCTCCATGGCCAGCCCCATTTTCTGCCTGCCTCCTCCCTTTTGTGTTTCCTTTCTACCCACAATATCTTTCTTTACTGCTCCACTTACTGCTTGCTTCTCAAATGCCCTGGACCTTTCTCAGATCTCCCTTCCATGCCACGGTCTGCCATTACTTATTGCTCCATTTGCCATCTTGCCTCCTGCTACTTCACTTGTCTCCCTCTGTCAGAAGCTGCCCTGTTTGCAGACAGCTTCTGCTTCTCCCTCTTCCCTGTCTGCTGCTCATGCTTGTTCACCCCGCTGCCTGTCACCATCCACCTTCATCACCTTACTTCTTTTCCACTTACTGCTGCCTCCTGCCACCATGTCCCCTGCTCTTCCCACCTCTCCTCACTGAGCTCATTCCCATGCTGTTACAGAAGGGTTAAGGTTTAATCTTAAGAACTTAGAAGTAGTCATGCATCCTAGGTTCAGTTAGTGTTAAGGTACCTTGTTTGTTTGAAACTGATCTTTGTATACTGGTAAGCAATAAATTCAGGTTCTAACAAAGAGGTAGCCCTGGAGGATGAAGGAAAACCGGTCCAAGGCCAGCAATTCCAGGCCAAGAAATAGTAAACCTGAGATAACCTGATTTAAGGCCATGTATGGGGACTACAAAGGAGAACTCCAGCCAACTGAATAGAGGAATGGGTGGATTTGAAGACCCCCAAGACCATGGAAGACCCCCCTCCCCACACTCTGGACAACTGGGCATGCGTGAGGGGGAGGGAAAATATTATAACTAGTTTTGGGTAATTTCATGAACATGTATGTCTTTTCAAGGACATTTGTTGAATCTGTGTACACGTACTACATAAAAAGAGCTACCTGAGAGAAGGGAGCCATGCACGTTAGGTGGAATGATCCCTCGTGCATCCAGTGCTGCAATAAAGCATGTCTGCTTCTTAACGCTGCATCGGCGTTAAGGAGTTTCATATTCCAAATTTTGGTGGCAATGCCACTAGTAGGTATTGCTGCCCATTGCCACCCTTCCTTATGCAGCACAAACCCCTTTTTTTGCTGCTTGCCTTTACCACCTTCCTTAGCTACATGCTCTCACTGTCTCTCTTGCCAGCTTGTTCTTGCCACTGCTTGCTTCCTGTGCTTGCAAACATGTCCTTCCCATGACTTCTCAAGGCTGTGTTTCTGGGTTACACTCTCAACCTTTTCTTGCTGCCCATCAACATTTTTCTACACTACTCCCTCCTGCCTTCATCACCTCATTTCAATACCCGAGTTGCTGACCGCTACTAACTTTCATGCCGGACCGTGTTTTTCATCTCTTTACCAGCATGTTTGCTGTACCGTGCTGATGCCAGCCCCCTGCCTCTACATTGTACCTCATTTGCAACCTATGCTTAGTGTGTCTGTTCAAGCCTCTGTCTGCTGCCTAACTTCACCCTCAACTTGTTGCTCCATATGCCACCTGCTTTTTCTGTGATGCCCAGGACCTGTGTTTGCTGTTCTTTTGATTTTCTTCCCCTTTCTTTCCCACTTGTTGCCCTGCTTGTCCCCCTCCTCTTGCCAGCCTGTCAGATAGCACCTCTCCTGTTGCTGCACAGCCTGCAGCTCTTGCCACATCACCAGCACTTCCTGCCTGTGATTGCTACTTCATTTGCTGGCAAGCCTCCTCATCCTCCTTACCGGCTGCTCTCAAAACTTCCCTTGCCTGTAGACTTACAGCTCTAATGCAGCTGCCTTTTTCCACTTCCCATTGCTGCCTCTCCTCAACTCCTTAGCTGCCTGCCTTGGATGCCGTTCCAGGCAGCAGTATTCAACCCCATGGCGGGTTGACCCCAGCCAGCAGCTAAACTCCCACACAGTCGCTTGCTTATTCTCCCTCCCAGTGGGACAGAGGAGAGAACATGAAAAGCAAAAGGTAGAAAACTTGAGATAAGGAGAGTTTAATGCAGTTAATAAGTGATGTTAATAAGTGAAGACAGTTTAATAAGCAAGAGGGAGAAAAAAAGCCCCAAAGAATGCAAAGGCAATCGCTCATCACCTCCCACAAGCATGGCAATACCCAGCCAATCTCTAAGCAATGGCTGCCTTGGAAGACATTCCTCCCTCCTCCAGTTCTATTGCTGAGCATGATGTGGTATGGTATGGGATATCTCTTTATCCAGTTAGAGTCAACTGTCCTGGCTGTGTCCCTCCCAGTCTTTTTCCCACCACCATTGTGTGACTGGGGGGGAGACAGGGTGGAAAACAGATAAAACCTTGAACTGTGCAAGCACTGTTCAGCAATAACCAACACACTGGCTCGTTACCAACACTGGCTTAGGCACAAATCCAGAATAGTACCATACAGCCTGCTAGGTAGAAAGTTAACTCCATTGCAGTCAGACCCAGCACAATGTCCTGCCAAAACAGCTGTCCTTTAGTGGCCCACACTTGTCCTCACTCCTGCTTTTAATTGCCATGCAATACTCTCACTCCCTTTCAGCACAGCTGTATATTTGCTTTTTTATATGCCACTTGCCCTCATACCCTCCCTATCTACATGACTCCTCATCTCCTGTCACAGCTCTGCTCTTATTGTTTTGCTGGTGTAATGCTTCTGTTACCTGATCCTGCCTCATTTTCTGCCTTATTTTCTACCCTGCAAACACAGCAGTGGGGGTGGCTGCTGCCTGCCCACTCGGGCTTGCTCACCATTAGCCCTGCCACCAGTCATTTCTGCTTCTCCCTGGCGCTGTATTTTCTGTCTCCTGCTGCCTGCTCCCAGGCCAAAAGGACTTACTGTTGCGTCTTGTGGAAACCCATCCTTTCAGCACCTGATCTCCTGCAGATCACCTGCGTGTTTGCTATCCTCCCCACCTCTCACAGCTGAGCCAGTGTTGCTGGCCCATTAGCCAGCTTTTCCTTAGGGCCCCTTTGCCACCTCTGTTGCACTTTCCTGCTCTTCTCACTTTCTCTCCTACTTCTCTAACTTGCTTCACAGCCTTGTCCTTACCAGATAGTCCTACCCTGGTCATTGCTCCAGCCTGCACTTATTGCTTCTCCCCATGGACAAGTTTGCAGCCTGCTCTGTAGTTTACTGGGTTTTATTGGTGCTTTTTTATTGTAATTTATTGTTAACTGTGCTGCTGGTCAGAGCTATTTCTCCTCGATGTTATGCCTGTTTCCACCTATTCCAGATGCCCAAATGACCATATCTCCTTCTACAGTATTGTTTTTACCCTTTTGTCCCAGTCTCTCCGTTCCCTTCTTTCACCTTAAAGCTTTGTTCCCTCTACCTCCCTTGCTGTCCCCAGTCCCTGCCTCAGCTGCAGTCTCTATTTGACTCCTCCTGACACACCATCACATATCTGATTTCCAGCCCATCTTTTAATGGCTCCACTTCCTCTGAGGGTCCACTCACTGCCCCATCACTCAAACATCACCAAGCTCTCCGTATTACTGCTTGCTGTACTGTTGTTGCTGCTCTTCCCTCCCCTCACAGACCTGTTAGCCAGCATCCCTGCAACACTGTTCTCTTTCCCATGCAGCTGCCTGCCTAGAGCTCCCCTCCATCTTACTCCTGCTCACTGACTCCTCCTCTCCAGTTTCCAGCTGTTTTTCTCTATTGCAACCTACCGCCACCCCATTTGTGACCTGTTTTTGCCATCCCCCCTTCTTCTAGTGATCTCTCTGCTGTACTTACCACTGCCCCTTAATCCTCCCACCCTGCTGACTACCTGCTGTCACCATCTCTCCTTATTGTGGCTGCATTTACTTTCTGCCCAGCACATTTCTCCTCAATAGCCCCTTGGTGTTTCTTCCTCTCAGCCACAGCTTGGCTTCCTCTTCATCTGCTGCATTGCCTCCTGCTCTGGCACTTTCCTCTGGTAGTCCAGCTTTTCATCTCTCTTCAAAAGTCTCCATCACTGCCAGCTTCATCTGCCTCTCCCAGCTCCATGGCACCCTGCCTACTCTTGCTATCTTCTGTCACAGGCTCTTTTCTTCCTTTTAGCCTTACAGCCTCACCAGCACCCCTCACAGCCCAG
Organism: Falco peregrinus; assembly: GCF_023634155.1. Taxonomy (NCBI): domain Eukaryota; kingdom Metazoa; phylum Chordata; class Aves; order Falconiformes; family Falconidae; genus Falco; species Falco peregrinus. Next base: position 29,486,992 of record NC_073725.1, on the reverse strand, counting down.
CTCACCTCCTGTCCAAAGCCCCTTGCTTGTCTATACTACCTGTGGCATGCAGGTGGTGGTGGCTCTCACAGTCCCTTATCAACACTACATCAACATCTTGTTTATATAAGCTTCCCAGACACCTAACATTCCTGCTTGCTCAGGATATCACCTGCCTTGTTTTCATCCTTCCTTGCCAAATTCACTCCTTACCTGCAGTATCTCCCCTCCCACCCCACTTCTCCTTTCACCACCTGCCTGTGATGATTGATGATTTTCTCAGCTGCTGCATGTACCGCTCTCCTACGACATCCTTCCCCTGCTTTCTTCACTGTTGCCTTTGCCACCACCGCCTCCCTTACTTGATGCCTGCCCTTTCCCACACACTTAGCTGCCTTAATCACCCACCCCTTAGCTCTAGCTGTCCATTTACTACCAGTGGTTCTCTCATCTTACCCATTTACTGCTTCTTCTCACTGGGGGAGGAAGGAATCTTTTCTGCCCATAGTAATTTCCAATCTTTGATTCTTCCCTTGTTCTTCCCTTCTTCACCACCTTGTTTCCCACCTTTTCTCACTGCTTTTCTTTCTGGCACCACGCTGTGCTTGGCCCATCACTCTCTTTGCCCCTTCCCCTCTTCCCCTTTCTATTGCTGTATTTACTATCTGGTATCACACCTGCTTGTGGCTTCATGTACCTGCTTATAACCTTGGCCTGCTGCAAGATTATTCAGCCCATTAGCCTTGCTGCCAGGGTTGCTGAAGGCTTCACTTTCTCGCCCCACTTGCTAGTCCCTCCGCGAGATGGTCACCATCTCCTGCACCTCCTTCCTCCTTCTGCTCCTCCCTCCTCACCAACAGTCTGCCCTGCTCCCTGCTGGGTGCCCCTTCACTATGCTTATTCCATACCTCCGAGGGAAAATAGCAGCCAAGCCACAATCTGTGTCACCAGCCCCTCCCTCACTGCTCAAGGTCATTGCAACCTGGTACTGCTCCCTTCCCAGCCCTCGGGCAGCGCTACTGCTGTCTGTGGCAGCACTCCTACCCTGCCATCCATTGTAGCCCTATGTGCATAAAGTACAATTTCCAAAACCACTCACATGATTTATTTTCTCAAATTCATCATTTTGGAAAGAGGATCTTTGGCTCTTAGCATCTTCAGTTTCATCACAAGTTCATGAAAAATGAACCACAAAACGCCCCACGAATGGATTTTCAAAGTTATTCAAGCATGTACAAAATGGCCTCAGGGGCCCAGCTCAGTTTTCAAACACGTGGGCCACCTAAGTTGGCTTCTTGAAATTTCTCTAGGCTGCTCTTGTGAAAGGCCTAAATACCTGCAAAAATTTGGGCACAGATTCCCTTTGAGTCTGAAGGAAGAAGGGGAGAATACTCTGGGTTTCTAAACAACTTGTATGCTTTTGAAAAATGTACCACTGGCTTCTTAACCCTCAAATAACTAATTATTGGACTAAAGAGTTGATTATAGTAGTAGAACACCTTTCAGGAGAAACATGTCTTATAAAGGCTAAGCATTATTAGTGGAGGTGTGAATTTTCTTAAAACATTCAGATCATTGCACTCTCCCACACACACTGCTGAAATGGGCTAAGCTCAAAAGCAATGTTATACAAAAGATATCCAGGGGGTAGAGTGTTACATTTAAAACCTATGGTACCTGGAAGGATCTGTTATTTTTTAATGTGTCCGGGGGGAGCGATAAATTAAAGGCCAAGCCAGACTGAATGAGAATTGTTTGAGCTACATGTCTAAAATGCAATGTTGCAAGGTATTTCCTATGCAAAAGAACAAAGTCTTTGTATTAAATATGCTTATTGTAGCATTTTACCTTCAAAAGCTTACTATCTGTTTTTCCATGTGGTGTATTCCTCCAGGGGAGAAAAAGAGGGACCAACCAAATTGTAAACATCTAGGCTTCAAGCAGTTAAATAAGCAATACCTTATTCTGGCTGTAGGCATAAATAGAGGGAGGCTGAGGACAAGCCAATGGATTATCAATTAAACATATACCATCTTTTTGGTGCCAATCTTAGGACTGGTTAAAGCTTTTCTTGAAAAGTGATTCAGGTTCACAACATGCCCTTCAGATTGAAAGGCTCAGAGAAATGCTAATGACACAAAGTCTGCAGAGCAACAAGAATTTCCTGCTGAATAGTGACAAACTCTACCTGCTTTACTAATGCCCTCTGTGGTGGGTTGACCTTGGCTGGATGCCAGGTGCCCACCAAGCCACTCCTCGGCTCAGCAGGACAGGGTGAGCAGAAAATAAGGTGGAGAAAACCCTCATGGGTCAAGGTAGTTTAATAAAGCAAAAGCAAGGGCCATGCATGGAAGCAAAAGAAAACCAAAAGATGTATTCTCTACTTCCCATCAGCAGGTGATGTCCAGCCACTTCCCAGGAAGCAGAGCTTCAGCACGCATTGCAGTTGCTCTGGACGACAAAAATAATAATGAATGCCCCCCCCCCCCCCGCCTACCCCCCTGCCCCCCCCCCCCCCCCCCCCCCCCCCCGGCCTCCCTGCCCTTTCTTGTAGCTTTTATTGCTTAGCAGATATCATATGGTATGGAACATTCATTGGGTCAGCTTTCCTGACTGTGTCTCCTCCCATGTTCTTGCCCACCCCCAGCCTACAGGTAAAAGTTGGAGAGACAGCCCTGATGCTGTGCCATAGCTGCTCAGCAGCAGCCAAACCCCTGCTGTGTTATCATCACCTTTCCAGCTACCAACACAAAGCGCAGCACAGTGAGGACTGCTACGGGGAAAGTTAACTCTTGTCTCAACCAGACCCAATACATCCTCTCAGTGGTATCACACTATAAAAGAACACAGCTGTTAAAAGCTCTAGGCTCTTCCTCAGCCATACAATGTATAACAAGAGTGAGATAATCTCACACAGGTATGAATAGACCAGACCCAGATCTCATTTGGCTGTATTTATTAAAGTCCGTCTGATAGGTTTAGCTTAGATTTCTCTACAGCAAATAGTATAATTTGAGGATGACTGGTTTGGGACTCTACTTAATAGGCAGAGCTGGACTGCCCTTTGGATGTTCTGCCACATTCTCTAAAAGGTGATCTTGTACTTCTACTTCTCACCTTTACTGGAAATATTCACATAAGGAAGACTTAATAGAAGGCAAAAGAATCTGAGAGGGCAAACTCCTACAGTAAGCAGTGATCCAAAGGCAATTGCAGCTCCTCCAGCTAGTTCTGCTTAGGGATTTCCATTTCCTCTGTCTCTCCTGGCTGCTATGCTATTTTAGAAATACAATGATCTGCAAATAAGGTGTGAAAAAGGAAGAAAAAGTGGGGGCACAAATCTGTGTTAGCAGAATCTTGCTTTGACTGTTAACACACCACTCGTAGCTATATCAAATTCCAATGCAGTGGTCTTGTCTCTTCATGGTACCTGAATTAGCTCTAGATTAATTAATTGTCTCTTTTGCACCTGGATGAGTGAAAGAATTGAGCATACTTTTTAAACAAGTCTGATTCTACTGGGTTATGCAACTTATTCTTCATCTTAGTACTGCCTTTGTCAGCAAGTCTGCATCTAGATTAAACTTCTTTTAATTAACCTAAACCAGAAAATCCTGGTGGTCTTTATATTGATTATTTCTCCAAATCTACACACTGATTGACATAAATAGAAATAATTTACCAAAACAGCTGTAAATGAGGTGTTGCTTTGCAAACTCTGTTTGTGTATAGCCTTTGTATACAGCCTAATAAGCAAGGCTCCAGAAGTGTGCACAGAACTGAAAATGGATCAGCCGTGCCATAAAAATAATAGATCATTGCCCCAGGTGGCTAGTCCTTGGAAGGATCATGATGGTGCAACAAGTAATCAGAATTACTGAGCCACTAAATTATTGTGCAGTTTCAAAAACTCAGCATACAGTAGTGTAGTTTATGTGGTGTTTTAAAGGCTTTCTATACACTTAGAGTGCACAGACATGGTCTCCTCAGCAAGGAACATGCAATTCTGAAAAACGAAATGCTTTCAGCCTGATTGAGAAGGATGAGTTTTTCTTCTGAGCTTTTCCACTCACTAGAAATTTTTTGCTGAGTTTACCTTCTATGTAATATTAACACCATCTTGACTTTTTCCATTAAATCTTTATTAGCAGACACTATTTTAAGAGATACCACACATCCTGTTTTAAAAATAAGCAAATTTCTGTTTCTCCCTTCTGCTATTAAGTTCTTATGACTTGCACTTGATATATTTTTTTACTTTATGAAATAAGAATAAAACCAACCTGACGCTTATCCAGCCATCTGGCATAAACAATAAACTGTAGTTAGAAAGGCTGTAGAGACTCTGGGGCTCGAGCATAGAACATTCAGAATATCAAATACGTAAAAAAAAAAATTAGAAGGAACTATGTAATGCAAAAGTCTTTCAAGCTGTGTACCAAAATCTAAGATTTTATCAATTACGAAAAGTATACACTAGTCCCCTACACCACCATGCTGCTGCTGGATTTAATCCGGCTATGGTAGATCAAGGGATCTTTCTTAATTAAAGTAACAGCAGAGACAGTACACAGGACAAAGACCTGAAAAAATTTCTCTTACCTCTGTAAATGTAAGGAAACTCTGTGCACATTTCACCCTCATATATGTAATAACATATAATTAATGATCATATTAATACAGCCAATAGATAACTTCAGCCATTCAGACGTTGTGTAAAATATATCAGTGTCTTCCAAAGACAGGCAGTACCCTAACTAAGCCTAATTGATACAGTTCACCAATCCTGAAACAAGCAGTTTCAGATAGTGCTGAACCAGACCTGAAACCTCACTAAATACAATCTAGTAATATTACATATTTATTTACTAGGCATAACATTTTGTGTCTAAGTACCTATGTGAAATATAATGCGAACTCTGCTTGTCTTTAGAATCATCTGCCCTCCAATGTAAGAAAGACATTTTTAGTTTTTAAAGTTCTTTAATGTCCTTTAGGAAAAGATAAATTCCCAAGGCTGCTTTCACCTCATGCCACATACTGCGAAGTAGGCACTGATTATTGATCAGGTTCAACCATATGAAAGGGATCGAAGTCCTAATCCCCATTTAATATCAGTTTTGAGGGCTCTTGTTCCCTCAAACAGGTTCACTTGTGCTGATCCCCTCCTCTGCCGACCTTGCTTTATGGGGTTAAGAAAAAGCCAAATGTCAGTTGATGGAAGTCAGTGATGCTGATGGAATTATATCTGTTTATATCAGTTGAAAAGGTGCATCTCAGGACTATGACCTTTTACAATAGAAAGTTGATCCTTAGAGTACTTCAGGTCCATACTAGAAAGATTGTTTTAAGAAGCGGTTGGGATCTTAATGGGATTTACATTTGTTATTTCAGTATTTTCTACTCTAAATATGGGTTCCTGGAAAGAGCATAGTATTTGTTAAATGAATAATTGTTCCAATAATTGGAACTACCAGTAATTCCATGCTTTCAGGAAACAGCAATGATTTGCCTCGAGCCAGTTTCCCATTTCAAGACATCTCCATCATTGCATCTCCTCTGGCTCCTGTTTTGTGAACCACAGCCTTGGCTGCAGAGAGTAGAATCTATCACACCTTGCCAAAAAATGACTCTGTTTTCTATTAACAATGTTAGATGGAAAATAATATTTATTGCTTTGCTTGACACTTTCAGGGAAAGACTTTGTTTTGAACTAGACAAGATTCTCCCTTTTTCCTCTCTTATTTTTCCCACCAGGAAAACTGGAAAGAAGTCAGAATTCACATTTTTGCCTTTTACACAAGCAACCTTTTGATGGGGTTTCCCTTTCCTTTCCCTCTAATAAAACAAAATAAATACTTTTATGCAGATGGAAAAATTCCGTGCTAGTTATGAAAATCTCCATCTTGACCAAAATTTTGAAATATTTTCAGGCAGTTTGCTCAGTTGACATCAAACTTGATGAATTCCATTGATCTGCACATGGGGACAGCCTCTGTTTGTGCCTACTGCCTCTTGCAGTTTGAAGCATAAACACATTTCTGCTTTTTCCTGTAATTCAGTTTGCTAATTTTATACTTTTGACATATGTTTTGATGTTCTCACTCTTTTCTCTGACTATCCAGCAGTAAGACAGTTTCTAAGCCAATTGTTATAGAAATTTAAGTATTTTTAATTACAAATGTTATAAGCAGAATATTTGAGAGAAGAATGTAGTAATTACTTCATCTGCCTTAGTTTTTAAATGGTAATTTTTAAAGGAGGTTATTAATATTTTATGCCTTTTTCTACTAAACTAATTTCTCAACTATTTTAAATGTTTTGAAGCTACAATTTTAAATGCAGTGACAGGAATTGCCATAGCTTTATTTTCTTTCTAAAAGAAGGTCCAAATCCTTTGGGTTTCCTAATTAAGAAATGGTTGGAATGGTAAATTTCTCATTAACAACAAATACAGTACATTAAGGCCAAGCCTTCAATATTCCACCTGTCTTAGCACAAGGAAAGTTTGATGACATGTTGTAGTTAAGTCAGCTATCCAGTAATATTGTTTAAAGCCTGGCAATCCAATTTTGCAAGGATTGGCTGGGTGTAATTAGTGACAATTTCTGAGTTTTTTTTTTAGTTAGGGCTTTAAAAACCTCAGAAAAGAATCTATTGTCTTTATCTTTTTCATCTTTCCTTTTAAAAGATTGTGAGATAGTCAAGTAAGATTGCAAGATCCAGTTCATACATGGCCAGATAGCAGACTAAAGGAGAAAGACGTCCTGCTTTTGACGTTATTTTCCCACTGTTGCAAGAGGAAGAGCAAGTTACGCTGTGCAGCAGTTTTTTCAGCACCGTTCCTTGTTACCACGACCCAAGTTACCAGCAGATGCTAGTGTGCATCAACACCTCCTGATGGATGCCCTAAGACTCACTTCGGTAGCAGAGCTTCAGGCAAAGTACATCAGCAGCAGGGCGGGACACTAACTCAGGGTGCTAAACACCTTGTGATCACTTCTGTTAAACAACCAGAACTAGCATGGACTGGATTTACAGTCCTCCCTTGTGGTGAACTTGCATCCCACTCCTTTTACACAGGCCCTGGGGACTCTCCTGCACTTCAAACGCTCAATCCCAGACTGGACATCTTTTACTACTCTCCTGACCACAGTAGCACAGAAACTTGAACAAGCAGTTCCTCCAGTGGTCACCATTTCTGTGTGGGCTTCGCTGCAGGACACTCCAACGGAGGCTGCACTGGCCGTACGTGCAAGCCCACAAAGCTACGCAGTGATGCTCCCCCATCCATTGCTGTGCCGGGCAAAGGCCTCCTTCTCCAGGGCTGCACCAGGGAGCCCTGCGCAGGACTGGCATAAGGGTTCACGTCTGTAAAAACCTGCTGTTTATATACACGTGGAAATATTTTAGTTTTGTAAAGTATGAAAAATGATATGGGGCTTTCTGCTCTGTTCTCTACAGATACAGGCTGTAGTCAGGAGAACTGGAGATAATATGCAAAGTAAGAAGAGCCATATGGAATATAATCAGATCTTTTGCTTGGTGTTTTCAGCTGAGACTGCTAACATCAACTACATTTTGAAGTGAAGGACACTGTTAGGATGATCTAGTCTGATCTTCTGTCAAGTCACAGACTCTGGCCCAGTAATTCCTATGCCAAGCCCACAACATTTCTTTGCACTAAGGTATACTTGTTTAATATTCCAAATAGTGCCTCTAGAGCTACAGAAAATGACCCAGCAAGAAGAACAGGAAGCTAAACAACATTTACTTTGCCATTTTTCTGTCTCTTATCATCATTGTATCTCACCTTTTTTGAAACTACTGATAGATTATGTTCTCAAAAATGCACTTAAAATTGAGAATTACTATTTATAAAATGGGCAATAGAGTTAGAGGGTAGATTAAGTGATTTTTCTGAAGGTCACAGTATTTATGAATAAACCACAAAATGAGCTGCTGTTTTCAGCAATCTATCTTGACACACAATGTTATTTCTTGGAAAAAATACAAGGTAGTGTTTTGTTTGTTGGTTGTTTTTTTTTTCTGTGCTTTAAGATCAAGCAGAACTCGTATCATTCAAAATAGCTCAAAACGGTAACAATAGCCACTCAACATAGTCAAAGTCCTTTTGTGAATCACGATGACAAAACAAGTACCTTTGTGAGCAGCATGGGCAGACTCCATTCATCATAGATAACAGGTTATCTGAATCTTCCACCCTTACGATACAGGCTGGCTCGTTTTTAGTAGCAGACCGCACATTAATCTTCATTCCTCCAGGCAGTGTATATTTTAATAACACTTAAAGGGAAATCTGACAATAAGAATCCCGGCTATACATATCTCTATATCCCTATACAACAATGGATTAGAAAGTAGAATCTTCATTCTGACATTTGAACAAATATTTTCAATTTTCTGTTGAGGCTTCTTGCATGATTTCTGGATGACCACCCTTTCATGAATGGCAAACTCTTGTCGTGAGATGGGTATTGTAAAAAAGTATATATATATATATATACACACAATAGCTAAAAACCATTTCATTTTAAAAGTGCTGAAAAACTGCATAACATAATTGCAGTAATAGAATAATAATGCCATAGAAATTACAACTACACAAGCAAGTAAATATGATTTAGAGTGGGGTCAGGGCTTTCAAAATTCACCCATTCCAAACATGCATTTTTCTGTCAACAAAACAGTGTGTTGCAATAGCAAACAGCACCAGGGATGTTTTTTACCTGTCTTGAAAACAAACCCACTGATCAAGCACTGTCACTTTCACAGGTTTGGCAAAGGCCTTCTTGTTTCTAAAATTTTAGCAGAATTCCTTGAAGTTTTATTAAACCTTAAGTATTTTCAGTCTCCATTTGAGACTGCCGCCTCTAAAGTAATTGCATCTTTTGATATAAATGGCAGTTTCAAATTTTAAAATATGTTTTTATTCACTCTGGATTGTGAGGTGATATGACACAATAGGTATAGAAATCCTAAAAGACAGATTTAATAGATCTAGGATCTCTTATCACATTCCTTTTCAGTTCTTATTTGACAAATGGCTTTCAGATGAGCTCTCCTGAGGAGATAAACCAGAATCTTTTTATCAGTACCATTGCCCTTTTCATAAAGGTTCTTTTAGATAATTTTCTTTACTATGTGCCTTTTTTCCCCTCAACAGTTTATTGAGTTTTTGCTTTACATTAATAAGCATTCTGTATCACTTTGGATTTCAGGTAGTCTGAAGAGCTTCTGTTTTTTTCTTTTTCTTAATTCTAAGAGTTGTCATTATTTCCAAACATTTTTTATTTATCTTACTAGGTATATCAAGCAATATTTTTCAAATTACCACATCGGCCATGTCACATAAGGCACAGTTATTGGCATCTACTACATCATATTCACTATCATCAATGTAATTTCAGTGACTATTTTCATATTTTTAATGAGGGAAATGCATCACGTGCTTTCTGACAGTTCCCAGGACATCTAAGGGAAGGCCCTGAAGTGTTACTGTTAACGTTGACTTCATGCATCTTTCAGGGATTTGTTTTTAACACAATTTCTACTTCTATGTAACACACCATTTCTCACATATCTGCTTATTACATTTGGTTTGGGAATCCTTGACAATGCTTTTTCTCCTGCTATATATGTTTATTGGGTGCAGGTACCCAGGCACTAGTGGGAAGGGGGTCTGCAAGGGTCTCTGCCCCATGCTGGACACAGCCAGCTCCAGCCAACTCCAACAGCCCTATAGCCTGGGAGAAGGGAGGGGGGAGGGAAGGTGTTGTTTTAATGCCTGTCTTTCTACTTCTCAGTACCCAAATACATTTTAAATGGCAATAAAATTAAATTTCCCCAAGTCAAATCTCTTCTGCCCATCACAGTAATTGGTACGTGGGCTCCCTGCCTTTATCTCAGCCCATGAGCCTTTTTTCTCCTCCACTCAGCTGAGGGGGTGAGCAAGTGAGGGGCTGGGTCCGCATTTGGCCCTTAGCCAAGGCTACCCACTGCAACATGTTACTGAATATTTCTCCCCCAGACTGTGACTGTCACTTTGTCAGAGGCGGCGCCAGCAGCAGACCTGGGAGACGTGGTTAAAGGTGGATGTAATGCACAACATGCATTTGGGATGTTGCTTTCCATGTGGTGCAAAGTTTATTCCCAGCAAGGAAGCTGATGGAGCCCCAAGGCCATGAGTCTGTTCTTCTGCTGTCATGAAGCCCCATGGGGTATCTGTTTTTCTGGAAAGGCCAGTTTTAAGCACCACAAAACAGCCCCTTCGCCCTCCACTTTCTCAGCCCTCCATAGGATGCAGGCTTGGAAGTGTATGCTCTATATTTAGCATCTGGCTCTAGGGAGATATCTAAGACCCCATCCACCACCACCCCCAGACGTACTTGCTACATGCAGTAAAAGATCATTAATAAAACACTGCCCATTCCCCTTTGAAGACAGCACTTTCTTACCCTGCGGATATGTGTATATCTCTGCCTTCCAAGAAAAAAAGTCTCTCTCTCTCTCTCACGCACATACACACACACACGCACTGTCATTGGTATTTAGAGAGACAGATATATAAAAAGGATGGTCATTTATATTTCTTCTTAAGAAAAGCAGCTGCCTCCAGTTTTTAGCTCAGTTTAAAAAAAAAAAAAAAAAAAAAGAAAAAGATCTGATTGTGTTCAGCAGTTGCCGTGGTTTAACCCTGGCTGGCAACTGAGCCCCATGCAGCTGCTGACTCACTCCCCTGCAGTGGGATGGAGAGAGGATCAGAAGGGTGAAAGTGAGAAGACTCGTGGGTTGAGATAAAGGCAGTTTGATGGGTAAAGCAAAAGCTGCACGCGCAAGCAAAGCCAAACCAGGCATTCATTCACCGCTTCCATGGGCAGGCAGTGGCTCCACCATCCCCAGGAACTCAGGGCTCCAGCATGTGTCACGGTTACTTGAGAAGACAAATACCATAACTCTGAATGTCCACTCCCTTCCTTCTTCTTCCCCCAGCTTATATATGCTCAGCATGCTGTCCCATGGTATGGAATAGCCTTTGGCTAGTTGGGGTCACCTGTCCTGGCTGTGTCCCCTCCCAGTTTCCTGTGCCCCTCCAGCCCTCTCACTGGCAAGGTCCAAGGAACTGAAAAGCCCTTGGCTTAGTATAAATATCACCCAGCAACAACTAAAAACATCAGTGTGCTATCAATATTGCTCTCACACCAAATCCAAAACACAGCACTGCACCAGCTACTGAGAAGTACATCAACTCTATCTGCGCTGAAACCAGGACAGTAGGAAAGTTTGGGAGCAACTTTGTAAGCTTATTAATTAAACAGAGTTGGTGTGGCTGGAGGAAGTAGGTTGGCATAGTCTGAGAAAATATGAACAACATCCTTTCAAAAGTTTACATAAATATTACAAAATCAGAAGCATCACTCTGTTTATCCCTGAAGGGAAAAAGAGAAAATTCATAGCTCCATCCATACTGAGTTCTTCGCTCTTTCTACAGAATTTTATTCCATTACTTTTGACTGTATATACAAAACACAGGAAAAAAAGACAGGAACTAATTAAAATAAATTGAACTATTTGAGCAAGAACCAAGAAACAAACACCCAAAAGTGTACCTGAACTGTCTATTAAAGAAGAACTATTCATAATATAGCATCCTCACAGGTTCTTCCATATACCATATGTCCTTTAAAAAAAACCCAAACCAAACAAAAGAGGGAAAAAAAGAATAAATTCTTACCACACATCCAAGGAATCCCCAGTTTTTTCCCCATTTCCTGGTAAATACATACATAATTACTTTTAATATTACTCTATTAAAATATGTAGCTTATATGATTTTAACTAAGATAGGCAAAATATTCCCGTTGCCCTCTTACCCCAACAAATTCCTGGCACTGCATAATTCTACATTTAAACGTATTTTTTCAGACTAACTTCCTTCATCATTCACTGTCTATCTATAATTTTAAACAAACCTGGAAAAAAACCCATAGCAACAGGCCTGAGCTTTTAAGTGTTCTTTTTCCAACTCTGGCTGCTCCTTATAAGAATGATCTGTTGAACACATATATTAATTGTTTGTCACCATTCAGATTATCCGTGCAGTCCTAAAATTACATTGCTTCACAGGAATTTTAATTTGTGGTTTCTTCTTCCCCCACCCCCACCCCACCCCCAAGTCTTACAAGACTTCAAAGAACAAAGGATATGCAGATTTCTTTCATTCTGACTTATTTGAAAGAATATGAAGCATTCTTTTCCAAGGGGCATCAGAGAACTTCAGCATGACGATTGTTGTGGTCCCAGTTAGAGAGCTCATTAAATCATGGCTTAGAGACCAAATAATGGGGGAGTTTAAACAACTGAACCTTACAGATTTAATCTGCCCTGTATGGAAATTCAGCTTCTGCACTGCTTGCAGTTTTTATCCCCAGAATAAAGTAGATTCATTATTAATCTGAAGAAACTCCTGGGGCAGCTTCTTTACCAGTTTTGGTATCTGGATGAAGAATTTAGATAAAATGTACCAAGGGACCTTGTGACCAAAACACTATTCTTAGGGCTATTTGTATCCTATCAAAGAATTGTAATTAAAAAATGTATTTCATCAAAGAAAGCTGCTCTTTTTAAGAGAGGCACTTAAGTTAGTAGGTTCCACTAAGGTTAAATTGCACTTTTTCATGAAAAAATCTGTCTTATGTCAGGCTTACAAGCAATGATCTCAACTTCAGGGCAATTATCCACATGAGCAGCCTTGCATCAGTCTGAGTAACTGGGTCAAAGTCTGGCTTCATGTTTGTGAGCCCTCCTGGATTACGAATGTTGAGTTAAAACCTTTGCACATAGCTTTAGCCTCACAAGTTAATCACGTACTTATCCAGGTATTAAATGCCCCTACCTTTTTATTAATTATGGAAAGTATTATTTCCCTCAGTAACAATGCATAGACAGGACTTATTTAGTACAAATCACTTATTTCAGAAGAGGACTGCATTCAGTAACACTACAAACATGAGATATGAAGCAAGTAAACCCTATGCCTACATTTTCGTATCAGTAGGTTACATTAATGGTAGAAGGCAATTAATACTATATGAAAAAAAGAACAATCATTGAATCTACCCATAAATATTCCTGTCAGAGTTCTCATTTACATTCATCTCCATTCCATTCCAGCAGTGAAAAGGCATCTCACAGTGAGCAGTTCCTGATCACTAGATTGCTTTGGGTCAAGTAGTTTGTAGTTTGCAAATGATCTCATAAGGCCACTCACACAATACAGTCAGCAATAAATTCTAGAAGTTAATCTGGCCCTAGGAAAGCATCTTTGCATGACAGAGGAAAACTTTACTTACAGGTCCCATCACCCACCACATCAAGAATTTCAGAGAGGTACAAAACTCAAAACTGTACTTGGATTTTAAAAATTTAAATAACCTACAAGAATGTCATGCACAAGTGAGACTCCTCTAGACAACAGAATGCAAAAGAAGGAGACAAAAGAGAAAGTCCAAGTCAGTGGGGAGAATTTTCAGAAAAGCTTGCTGGGCATGATCTCACAAACACAACAAACCCAGTCATTCTGAAAGTTTTCAGCATGCATCCAAGCAGCATTTGTAATTAGCCTACAGTCATGCCTACTCTGACATCTGGATCCATTAGGACTTCATCAGGACTTGCTTCTGGCTTAGGGCAGATTTCAGTGAAATAAAACACGTACATATGTTATCCCTGCAACGCAGAACTCGGGTGCTAGATTGTGTGTGGCATCACCTGCACAAAAATGTAGCATTTGCTAAAGAAGTTGCATGAGGAATTTTATGGGTATAAAAAAAACCCCAACAAACCCCAACACCAGACAAGCACTAATACTGCTTTCAAGACTTCCTTATTTCGGACAAAGAAATGAATGGCTGGATCTTCAAAGCAGTCCTGGATTTTTATTTAGCATCATTAAAGTGGTGTTAAGAGGGCAAAACAGACAGCTGATGTGATGGCAGGAATATGTTCAGCCTGTGCCCTGAGTGCTGTGACTTTTAGATTCTTACCTCCCAATTCATCTCCACAACAGAAAGCTCATTTATTTATTTCTAAGAAAACCCACTTTCTCAGCAAGCTGATACTTTAATAATGATATTACATGTCATGACACTCACAGTTTATGTGTAAGAGTTGGCACCTTTGCAAACTGAAGAACTGCATGGAGCTGCACTTAAGCATGTACATATTAATTGAACATTTGGGCTGGAGTTTTCTTCTCTTATTACCACAGTTTTCAAGCATCATGCTGTAGAGGAAAGGTCATAGTTCTATGCATTCACACTTCCATTAGAATTCAGATAGGCTGTAGATTGCACTTGATTTGCTTGAAATACACCAGAAATATCACATTTCTGGTCTTCTTGTCAAGAATTCTATGCTCATGTCAAAAGCAGATCTTTTTAAGGTTACCGTTTAGAAGAGTAACATCAACAGAAGTCAGAGGAATATTGAATACCCTTACCTTCTTCATTTTTTTATTTTCCTAAGGAGGAAAAATGAATTCTAACTTACTTCTCGGCACAGTAATTTTATTTCACAATAGTCTATTGTTGTCTATGTGTAAAATTATATAAGCTTATGTCAAGCAATAAAATACAGGTAAACATTTCAAGATCAAAAGGTTAAGCTGTCCCTTACTGTGGATTTATCATCACTATTTTTATGTCTCTTGTCACAGATTTCCAAACTGACAGCTGTCAAAAGTCTTTAAACTCTCCAAATTCCTCCACTGACACCACATTCCCCAAGGGAAAAGCTTATACCCAATTGTGGCACGAACTCAGAGAAGAAAAAATATTTACCATTTACACTAAATATGATTATTATGAGTCACGATGTAGAACACATTAATCCTAGTGCCTCCCAGATGGCACCACTCTCTATCCCACACAATATGGCATCTCTCATCCCAAAGATCTGACCTTTTAAAAAGCGAGTCCCTTGTCATCATTTTCTGTAGAAAAGATGGGTTTTTATAAGGCAGCTTAAGGCCTTTCTGAACCTTCACTGCCAAGTTTAACTTAAAAAAATAAATTATTTCTTACACATCTCCTCCAGGAGTTTATGCTTCTCCTGGGTTTCCGATGACTGTGTCATTAAAAATGAAAAATGAGGTGAGGCCCAGCATAGCTTTTTTTCCAAGAAAAAAAAGCAGGTTCTAGTCTTCCAGTGCTACTGTTTGCAACAAGAATGGCACAAGGATATTGAGGAGTAAATTTTTAAAGGACTAGGTCTCAAAACAAATCAGTGAGCTGGAAACTGGCTGAAGAAGTTTTGGCAGCCAGATCCTTCATCTGTTTTGTTGACCTGTAACAGTAAATGTTTTCTTCAGGGATACTCAATAGAAATCCATGAGAACCAGGAGGTAGAGAGGAGAAGGAAGAATGACGACTCCAGTGCCAGGGGATTTAAACCACTTGGACCTCTTGGTGGTGGCCAAGAAGGATGAGGAATAAACCCTGAGAAGATTAAGCCCAATTCATTCCCTTATTAGAGCTGCTGATGACATTCTGTGAGTCTGGATTTCCAGCAGGCAGGCTGCAGGGCTGCCAGGTGCTCAGAGGCTGCAGGCAAATAGTCAGTGCTGGTTGCTTTGCACATCAGCACCGAGTCTGGCACTCCTCACTGGAAAGGTTGTAGGGATGTTGGTCAGATGGACAGACCAACACGGGCATCCTCACCAAAACTGAATCACCTTAGCGAAGATATTCCCTCATACAAGGTGAACACGGTCTTGACAGAGTTTGGCAGAGCTGACAAAGAGGGTCTTAGTTGTTCATGCAGCCTCAGTTCAATCATTACAACCTCGTGCATCCACACTCACACAAAACCACATTTGAGTGCACAGGCATTCACTGTATTTACCAAGACCTCAGCTCTTGATGAGTCACAAATATATAATTAAAAAAATATACATAATTTGTTGTTTCCTAGCAGATATTTAAAACCCACTGAAGAGGAAAAGAAACCCTAAGAAACTGGAATGAGCAACTCTTGTTACAGATTTTGTGAACAAGGTTTAAGATTTAAATGAAACACATTTCATGCCCTGGGAGATCATTCTGGAGATGAAGCCCTCTGAATCTGTGTTATTGAAACAGAAGCTTGTTTTCCCTCCAGGAATTATGAATTGCTTTGTCTGTTCAAGTCTAATTGAGCCAAATGGTAGAATTATGCCCCCCCAAGTGAAATTATTCCCACTACAGAAAGTTGAAATTAGCCACAAATGTGTTCTTTTCATGATTTCCAGGCAACGACACTAGTATTTGGCAGTAGCTAGTAAAAATAAACCAAAATCCTCTAACCTCACTATTAAGATACTAACATATTTTTTTTTAAATCAAGCTATTTTAAAATTAAAACTAAACTAAAGGTTAAATTGTTTTGTTGCTGCACTCCTTTTTATAAACATATGAAATTATAGAGGATTTAAGTACATGCAACCTAGACATGTGGTACAGAATTATTTTATTAACTATAAAGACAATGCCTCAGCACTAAAGCTTACACTCAGGGTTTTTAATTTGCCTTTTTTTTTTTCCTTAAATAAAATTTGGTTGGTAGGCTTTTGGGTTTTGCTCATTGTACTAGTGCTGAAAGAAAGTAGGCAGAACATAGTGCATACTTCCATATAAAGAATAATCAAATTTAAGGGCTAGGTTGCAAATTTGAGCCCCCAAAATCAGGAAATGCAAATGTGCACATGCCTCAGAAATCCTGATGCAGGCACTGGGATCCACTAATCTTTAACTGGAAGCTTAGAGGATGCGTGCTAGAAATGATGAACAGAACAAGACTGCACTGTGAATAAGGCTGTCACCCACAGAATTCTTGGGAGCATGTTGATCTGGACAATGCATGCCTATCCTTGTTTTATTTCTCATTTTCACGGGTGCATTTCATCCACATCACAGCTGGCTGCAGCATTAAGAGGTTGCCAGACCAATAATTTTCACCTATAAGCTTCTCAAAGCCTCGGCACCATCCATTTCAATGGCCATTGAGCAACCATGCACTGAACATTTCTTCCAAAAATGGGTTCAATAACAGCTTATATTTCCATCCTTTGGCTCTAAGGGCACTGCCCTATCCCTCACACCAGTGGCCTGGCAGAGGCAGGAAGGTGTCTGCAAGGGAGGCTCAGTTTGGCTTGTCATCCCCTATCCAGGAACCTCTGTCGGCTGACCTCAATATCCTGAACTTTTGGGAAGCAAGAAGTAAGTCTGACAGCCTGTTTCCACTTGCTGGCTCTGGTGCTGTTATAATTTCAGGATTTCTCATCTAAGCTAGATGAGCTAGACACCAGATGAGAAGGTGCCACCTCAGTCCTTGAAGCCAACTCCACCCAGTTAATGTGGGGACCGTGTAATTTAGTCCCTTTCAAAATATTATCAAATCTACACTTTATAGGTGGTTAGATTTCTGTCTTATCATTCTTTGCCTCTGTTTTTTGAGAAGGAACTTAACTAGGGGAAACCTAACAGGATAAGGCAATGGCAACCTTATGTGGCTGGAGGAAGTTGGCTGACATCTGGCAGACTATATCGATAAGAAAAGCAAAAAGAGGAGGATGATAGAGCAGTCGGGTACCATCCTCCTGAACCTACTGCTGCAGAAGACCTGCACTCTTCATTGGTTTTGTTGGTTGCTCAGCATCCTAGGAACATACATTTCTAAATGAAAGCAAAACAGGTTGCCCAGAGAAGTGGTAGATGCCCCATCCCTGGAAACATTCAGGACCAGGTTGGACAGGGCTCTGAGCAACCTGATCGAGTTGAAGATGTCCCTGCTCATTGCGGGGAGGCGGGACTAGATGACTTTTAGAGATCTCTTCCAACCCAAACCATTCTATGATTCTAGGAAGAGAAGGCAATTGAGTATGTTTTTTAATTTGAAGAACATGTACATTTTTCACAAACACAGAAGAAAACAACTGATTAATATTTAGATTACATTAAGGCCAGGCAGCAACATTCACAATATTAAGGATGTTACTTTAAGTGGAAGAAAATAAAGGCTCTTCACAAAAGTGTCGTAGCATTGCTAACAATTGTATAGGCATGTTTGTGAAACAAAATCTCTAGTGACAGATCTCACAGAATTTCAGCAAAGTATATGCTAGAACTGCTTAAAGCTTTTCATGGTTCCTTTTACTAGACTGGTAAAGGCTTCCAAAGAAAAGATAATACAGTGGAGAATACCTCTCATATAAATATTAAGTATGAATCTTAAAAAAAAAAAAAAAAATCCTTCTAGTAGAATTTTCTTAAAAAATGGCTTTTCCACTTCAGCCATTTGTACACAAACACCTGTACCTAAGACTTATCTGAAGAAAAACTGCATGGGGAGGGACAAAACTGGGATATCAAATCTTTAGTTCAATATGTAAACATCAAAACAGTTTGGTTTACCATTTCCAGAACCGTTCTCCCCATTTCACCTGGAGACAAAATAGAATGCAGCCTTATTTTATAAAGCTGTAAACTTTATAGTAGTGATAATTTTTCCCAGGACAACTCCAAATAATGATCTAGATTAGCTAAGCTAAAATTTTATGATCGCCTCCTGAAATAAACGTGACTATCAAATAGCAGTAGCTTGAATTTATAAGTGCTCTTTGTTCCGTTTACTTCACAGTATCAATTGACTGAGAAGAGACCTTCCTGGATTTCTAGCCCCAGCTATTTCAGGCCACTCCACCTGTTTCACAAATATCACACAATTTTTAAAGACCCACTTGCACCTTCACTATATGAGGCTTTTAGCAAAGACTTTTCTCTAAAATCTTGTTGGCTCTTTAGGGTCACTGTGATATTGAGTGCTGTCATTAGAAATTACATGAAGTCTATTTCCTTAATAATGCATGCTTGAAAACAGGACAACACATTGCACAGAACTAGCCAAAAGAAGCAATCAGACTTGGGGAAAAAATATTTTGCATTAGCCAGTGTACTTACACTGAGGATCCTAGGTGACAAAGAAGTAGAAATAAGGTAAAACTGGTTAAAATGCTTGAGTTGAATGGAAAGGTGCATGAGCAAGCTCAGACTGCAACCAACTACAGACTCAACCACGCTGTATGGAAGAATCAAGACAGTGGGAGATTTTGCTTGGCAAAAGGCACTAGAAGAAATCACAGATAAAATTATTCTTTCCTTTGTAAAAGAGCCAAGGAACAAGCATATGCCAGGTGAAAAAGAAACCCCAGCTAAAGGAATGCTTAAAGTGACCCTAATGAGCAATTAAAGAAGTCAACAGAAGAATAATATACATAATTAAATAATGCTGACAGTCCCTAACATAGCAGGAATGCACACACAAACTTGGATTCAATAGAAAGAACAACTTCACAAAAGTCGCAGAAAGGCACAGGAAAGCTAATATTGTAGGGAAGTAGCCCGTACAGCAAGAAAAAAGGTAGAGGTCTTTTGCGTCTAATAAAAAAAATAAACGTACATCCATTTAAGTCGAGAGGAAATGGCACCTTTGGCATGAAATTAGAATTTACTTGCAGTTGATTCAATGAAAGAAATTCCTGGCTGACCCCGCATTATGAAGAAAGCTGAACTACACCCAGCATGTCAGGTCTCATGTTCAGAATACTTCCTTCCTACTTTCCCAGGTAGAGCAGTGGAGCTCCGAATATGCTCCCAATGACATAATGCTGGCTCAGCTTATCCTCCAAGGAACGGGGCTGTTAGGTGGCAAGGGAAACGTTGTGTTGCTGCAAAAAGGAAAAGAATAGACATTTCCAACAGGCCAAAACTACCTTCTATATTTATTCAGGTGGGAGATGAATAATAGGCTGCTAACACGTAAAACAAGTGTTCAGGATAATGGCCATTGAAACGTGACGGTGATGTGAGAAGTGGATAATAGAAACAAATAATTAAAATTACTCAAAAAAGTCTCAGCTTTATCTTCCTTTCCCTATGCAGTGGGCATCTAATTCATGGCATCTTGTCTTTATAACCACCCCACTCTTCTGTTTGTATCTCCAGTTCCCAGTCTCTTCATCCTAGACAGGTCTCTGCCCTGATTCCTGTATGTAGCCTTAATCACACCTGTCTCCACCACCTTCTTGTAGGCTGAACTCACGCCTCCCCTCTGCCTCAGTTGCCTCTCCTCTCCTTAGGGCTAAAGGGTGGAAAGCATGGGAGAGGTGACATCTTCGCCCACAATTCCCAAAGCTGCTTTCACTTCACTTCAGGCACAACCTTGTGAGAAAATCCGTTTCAGTCACCAGGGCTCAAAGCTGGACTATGCTTGGTCACACAAGGGTGGATAGTTCGGGGCAGTAGGATCATAAGGGCAAACACTGCCAAGTGGGCCAGGGTGTAATGGGGGAAGATCATCTCTGGAGACATCTGGTGTGCCCTGTTGAGACAGTCTGCTGATCATACTCTGAAAGCCTTTTCCAGCAGCTTTTGACAGGCTAAAAGTGGCTGGCTTTTCATGGAAACAAAGAGAACATTTGCAGGTAATGATCTATTGCCTCAAGTGCTGGCATTAAAACATGGGATGTGGTGGGATGAGAGAGGGAGAAAACACTGCTGGTGGTTCTTAAAACATGTTTTCATGTATTTCATGGTATTTCCCCCTACTCATCGTCTTAAAGCTGTGCCACGTTGGTGAGAAGCTTTCCCAAAGAATTGCTGGATACAAGCAGCCGGAGGCACATGCACAGCATGGAAAACTCTGACCTGAGGAGTTTGCAGCTGATAAAATCCTCAAACACTAGAAGCCAGGTAAAGGGAGACAAATCAGGCTGCCCTGTTAGCTAAGGCTAGGCTGTGCCACCCACATTATGCGCACCGATTATGCAGAGGACACCCATGACATGCTTGCTCTCAGAGTCTGACTGATGCTTTCCTGTTCGGTTATTCTCTGAAACAGAATTAAAATTCAGTCAGGCTGAAAGGAGCCTTTTACTGTGTGTATGAGGGGAAATAATAACAACTGTGCAATTCATAAAAACCTTCTAGCTTGTATATACACATGCATGCCTTCACTGATAAATCCAAAATGAAGGTAAACATAGAAGGTGCATGAAGTTGTCTTTTCCAGGAGGGAGAGAAATCTGCGTGACAAGTTTATTGAAGCATTTTGCAGAAATCCAGGATACTCTTCAGCGTACACAGTAAGTTCTTATTAAAGGCCACATTTCACCATAAACAGCAATTTTGGATGACAATGTTGTGCATTCGTCATCAAACATTATTGTCGTTTGCAAACACCAAGAGAGATCCATCTGTCACTATTTTTTACAATGATATAAATAAGAATATTTAAGTAGATACACATTTTGTATATAAAAACTGATCAGTTTGAAGAAGGTAAGCCAGAGAATAAAGATAAGGTGAAACAGAAATTTAAGCCAGAAAACATAACATTTGTAAGTGAAGTTTAGGGCAAACAATAAATTATTTTCTGAATAAAGTCAATTCTGATAACAAATTTAACATACTTGTCACTTACTAATAAAGTCAGGGAAAATATTCTGTGGAAATTGCTTTGAAGTAAAATATGAAAACACCTGCTTTCCGAAGGAGGCTTTGCCTAGAAGCAGAGCATCCAAACCCATAGCAGTTTGAATAAGCTGCCATTGTGCTACCGAGGAGTTTTAGTTCCACTGTTTCAGCCCCCGTTCTCTTCTGTGGAACATGTTCTCCAGCCCTGAGACCTTGGAAGAGGAGAGAGGATGATACATCATGGGAAATACCTGGGGAAGCTGGCTCCCAATGGAAGAGGACACAGGTTTCAAGGCGCAACTCCTCCAGAGCATCCTTGCAATATTTCAAGACTAGCTTTATTTTATTTTGTTGCTGAAGTTGGTGTTTTCTGTGAGAAAATCTCTGAAGAGTTTCCCACTCTTTTTGACACTTTCTTTGAGAAAAAAAAAAGCCATTTTCTGTCCTGCTCTTTAGTCTGCTCTCTAATCAGAAGGCTTGACACTAAAAGCAGCTGAGCACTTCCAAAGTCATGCAGAGATCTCTTTTGTGCAATCAGTGGAAATAAGTATTGTTCATGGATGGCTTTCTTGCAAAGATCAGTCAATATATCGTTAGCATATACATGTTGATAATAAAAGTTTGAGGTGACATGAAGAAATAAGTTCCTCTGTGTTAGTCTGCTGCTGAGGAGTACTGGGTGCTTAACATATAAGTTAAGGCTTCACAAAACAGCTACTTAACTGTTACCTGAGTGATGATTCAGCATTTTGAGCGATGCCCTGAAAGCAAGCTGGAGCTGGTAGATCCTTTCATAGCTTCTCTTTCTCAAGACAGCTACTGCACAGGTTCCTCAGCTTTACCCCATATTCTCTCCCATGAACAGAATACGGAATTATAATTAAGACAAAGCACAGTTTACTTGTACAAAACAAGTTCACCTGCTCCCAGAAGCACAACCATGCAAAGGTGAAAGTGAAAAAAAGGATATTTTCAAGGCAGTGAGGATGTACTCTGTGTTTATGTGCTTTGGGGCCTGTGTTACAGCAGCAGTTCATGCTCCAAGCATGAAAGGGGTTACAAATTTGCTTGCTAAAGCAGCATGTGTTTGCCAATTAACTTCATCTAACTGTTCCAGAAGAAATGTACTGCCAAAATATTCAAAAGATCTCTTGATTTAGCTTAAGGCCATGTTTCTTACTTTAGAGAAGACTGCAAAACCTGTAGTTTTCATTACAATTAATAACACATCAGCTTCCATATGCAAAAAAAGTAATGAAACCTGGTTGTACATATTATTCTATTGGGTTTCTAAGCCTTGTCCATTATCCAGCCTGTGTATTAGATCTTCCTCAGATGACAGTGGTATTTAGACACAAAGGCAAGTTCTTACGTTACTGGACAAGTATCCCATCGACTGTGTAAAAGAGTATATTATAGTGCAGCAGTATCTGTGAAGCCTGCCCTCTGCTACCACCTCTTTGCATTGCCAGAAATGTCAGAGTGTGGTTTCCCCCAGAGAAAGAGTTACAGCTAGAACTGAGTTTGCTATAAAGGACCCTACTATTCCCCCACTGGTAGTACAGAGCAAGAAATACTACAGAATTAAGGCCCTGAGACAAGTTGCTCCCCCAATAGCAGAAAGATTGCCGTTACCTCCAAAGTCTAAATCTGCCTCTATCTTGACATAAAATTCCATTTCTTCTACTCTATCCTCAGAAGCATCAACTGGCATATTCTACTTTTTATTTCTAATTTTAGATGAGAGCTGCAAGGAACAAGACTTAAGCAAGCCCACTTCTCTACAGTTCCTAAAAAAAATAAAGGATATTACAGATAGAGAAGACTTACTGTTAACCTAACTGCACCTTGTTCATTCCTTCGCCAAAGTAACACTGTTCTCCAAAATATATTCTGAAGTACTTGACTCAATCGGATTTTAAAATGTTTAAAGCAGTACTATGAGCTTTATCTGGGAGTTTCTCCCAAAGACACTAAGGCTTTTAACTGGAACTTTTCCTCAAGGTTTGATTTTTATACAGTCAAGAAAGGGATCTTTATTGACAGGTGAAAGATGCTGCCTTCAAGATACTGGTTTTCTTAGCACAAAACTCACAATACCCAGTTCAGGACAGTAGATTATGAGCCACAATGAACCTCCTTTTATCTAAGGGCAGGTAAGAACCTCTTCCAAAACTTAACTTTCAGTTCTAGCATGGCAACGTAGGATGTTTTTTAAAAAGTCCTTTCACCCAATTTCTAGTTGCACATGGAATAATTAGGCAGAAGTTCAGTCTTTTTTCTTTTGACAGCTCTTCAAAATTTGATATTCAATAGGTAGCACACAACACCCTTGTTATGTGAGCCAGTTTGTTTTCCTATATAGATGCACCGGTACCCCAGGAACTTCTTTCCAAGATGTCAAATATTCCCAGTTTATTTCATCCAGTCCAAAACCCTTGCCTGAAATTATAATTTGTTCTCTTTTGATCCAAAGGATGCTGCCATAGTGGCATGTGCTGTGCTGTGCTTACAAGAACAGCCACCATAGGCAGAGCCACCCATAGATCGAGTAGTGATACACAGAGGGAAGCAAAATGAAGTGCAGGCAAAGTCAAAATTGTCATTTTACTGAAAGAGGCACTTGACATATTCAGCCCTACACAATAAACATGCTTAGATCACCATATTTACAGGTAAGTGAACAGCATGAATATATAGAGATGACTCAGAGTCTGGCAGCAGGAACACAACTTTTTTTAAAGACTATCTGCAATCTTTAAGGAAACAAAAAGGTTACCCACAAACATACTAGCTCCTAGTTCTGCAAAAATGCACGATGAACAATGAAATGGAAAAATGAACCAGAAGACAGGATTTCTGTGCAAAGAAATTTCTACTAAATCATTAAGTTTTAATTCGTGTAACTTTTCTTAAGCCTGCAAGTGCCATTTATACCTGAATAAAAATGATCCATATCAGCTTTGTTTGACGTAGGAGAAAAAAAAAAAAAAAGGAGAAAATCGAACACACTCTAAAAATACCCAAGAAGCTCTTTTCCCAAAGTTAGAGCATGTGCACAGCTTCATTACCATGCAAATAATCTGCCTAAAGAGCACTGAAGTTGGCTAACTTAAGGAAAGAAAAGAAGCATCTCTTTAATCCCATGGTTTATTTGGGTTTCGTACTCTGCTATATTACCACCGTACCTCAAAACGAGCCGTTCAGGGCTTCCTTATTACTTCCCACAAAGTGTTCTTGCTGTATCCATTACCTGGATCATCCTGCATCCTAAATCAAACCACCTTTTACTTCCAAATCTGTTGTTCTCAGCAGAGATCTTTTTCTGACATGGAAACTATTGTCAATGGCACATCTCAGGGATCAGGGGAGATGAAGGCTTGCAGATTAAAGCTGTACTGCTCTTGACAACATAAATCAGCCATGTGAGACCATATATTGCACTTGCTCACTCACGTGTTAGTGTGTGATGTTTCTGGCAGTCAGTAAACACATGATGTTTTTAATGGAGTTCCCAGAATTCAGCATAAAATGTGCAAACTGGTGAAGGCCCAAATCTTTAAAATACTTTTCTATTTTCCCCCCAATAATCTCAACAGAGAAGCATTTGCAAGCCAAAAGCTGAGCCTCCAGCTCTTTCCTTCACTTCCTGAAAGCTGGAGGTTTTGGCTGCTAGCTTTGGGATTAAAGAACTGATTAGACATTTTTACCACTGAAAATATCCATGTGTCATCTCTTATCCTCTAAAATCTTCCTGCTGAGGTACTGAGTACGTTTGTCAAAATTTGTTCCTCCACTGCTTTTCGCAAGTTGCAAAGACAGTTGCAAATCAGCTTTTTTGTTTGTTTGTTTTTTTGTATAAAAAGTTGTTGTTCCAGGGCAATTCAGGCCAAAAGTGGTTTCACTCCTAAAGCACTCATCCTAGGCTCATTAACAGTGATGTCCTTCCTGGGCAAAAAAATGTTGGCAGCTTTCATTGCTGCAGCAGTTGCATCCTGTACTAGCTATGGACAGTTTGTACGTTTTACTTACAGCAACCACAGTATGATGGAAACTGCAACATAAGTGCAATCGACACGCAGCTCCTTCCCTCTTTGTCCTGTATCCCATGTCTTGATTTGTTTGACCTTTGAGCTCGTTATATGCTTGCACACTCATTCTTTACTCCTCATTGTGGTTAACTTCCAGAGGATGACATAAAGGTCCTGCAGCCCAGCCCTGCCACACAGCAAGGCCAACTGCCCAAACTACTCCAGATCCCACAGGAACACTTTGCTGCCGCCCCCTCCCAGCTTGAGGTCTGCCATGGTGAAGCCTGAACAAAACATGCTAGCTCTGTACTGAACATGCTTCAAATCGATCAAGAAGTAGTACAAAGCTGTCTGAAGGGATCTTTTCCTTTTCATTGCAAGGAGCCTAACAGTGGAAAGACAACAGGGAGTAGGAACAGGAGAATCCTAATTAAAGCAGGTGTAGAAAACTGAGCAAAAGGTAGACAGGAAAGCCTTTCAGTTGTATCTTCCGTGGGGATGGGACTGTCTTCTTTCGTAACATGTTTGTACAGCACTTGCCATGGAGGTGATCCACCTGATGATGTGCAGGTGCTATTGAGTATGCAGTATACATCCCTTACTGCCAGTTCATAGGTGATGCAGTCTTGCTTCAGTGCCCCTCCACAGCTTTGCCTCTTCAGACTGAGACAGGGTTTTTTTTCTTCAGCATTGACAGAGTTCAAACTGAAAAAGACAAGAAAAACTAGCCAGAAAGGGAAAAAGGAAAATGTACAAAGATCTTAAGTGGTGCATTTGGCACCAGCTGTGGTTTATTGTGGCCAGTTGAGTGAGGGGTGAGGAGAATGTAAGACTACTCTGTCCTTTAGGTTTTTTTAACAAGTTGCTAGTTTAGGTGTTATGGCTTTGATAAGCACAGTTACACAAGTGAAGGTACTCTTCAGATTGCAATGAGTATGCCAAGCAGTGCAATGGTAACTGAGTGAAGCTGGTCATTCCTAGTGATGTGGGCTTATCCCCAACTCATCTGAACTAGTATTAATACTAAACCATAAAAACAGCATCCCCATCAAAAAATAGGGGGGGAAGGGGCACAACACGGGATGACACACCAAAAGAAAGAGAGAAAAACATTGGCACAGCATGGTGATAGGTCTATCTTGAAAAGAAAATTACTTCTTAATTAGGTGGGCAGGTGTAGGTGAAAGGTGGTAGGACGTCACTGATTCCTGACAGAAAGGAGGGGCCAAAAAGACTTCAAAATATGGTAAGTTTATTTTCTTCTGCACACTTAATATCTGAATGATTTCTAGCTTGTGGAGACATGTCAGAGGAATCCCTTTGAACTCCAGAGAGGAACCATTTCTGACTTCTCAGTTGTGCAACCTTGCTGCCCTTATTGTAACACACTAGCTAATTTCCCTCTGTGGTACGCATTTGTTGTTCACCTAGGGGTCAAAAAGTTATTCTTCCACTTAGATTTTAGTGGGTTTATTTTCTTCAGGTGGTTTGTTCAGTCTGACCTCCGCACTGAAGGCAGGCCAAATGCTGCTGATGAAGCCACTACTGAGAGCATGCACACACTTGCTAGTTCTGCCCTCCCTCCGTTCTCTAACATCACTTGTTTCTTTTGCTGACCAGCATAAAAAGTAAAGAAAGATTTTTCCATGTTGTATTTCTTTAGCTGAAAAATGAAAATCTTAGCTGTAGCAGTGAGAAATAGTTGGTCCTTATTTAAAACGGAGACTTGTTTTTCATTATACAAGAGGAAAAATCAACCTTTAACTCCATTTTCTGCTAATATTTGTATGAAGTATGTTGTTAGAAACAGTCTAAGGGGTCTTAGACTACAAAGTACTAACTGGTACTACAAAGACCTAGGTAATAGAAGTAAAGACATTTTCATATTTTCTAGGCTATTCCTGCCCTACATAGGATTGTACCTTTCTCCTCCCACCCCATATTTCATATTTGTCTTTCACCTCTCAGAGTCTTCTGTAGATAAACCATATTTCAAATACAAGCCTGTGTTTGAAATGTTTTAATCTATGTAGTCTCATCTTCATTTTCTTACATTCTGACTAAATCATAAAGCAATGAAATATTCTTATGCACAAGTCACAGCTAAATTGCTAAATGCAAAATTAATCTGTTTTATAGACATACGTTTTAGGAGTGTCAAAGCAGAAGCCGTGGTGAAGAACAAGCTAACAGGCAAATCAAAGTTACCATAAGCGGGCTTAAAAAAGCATGGAAATAATTTTAACCATAGTCCTTGTTAATTAGTTCAACAGTACCTTTGTTAAACTCATGCATCCCAGCTAACAACTTTAAACCTTCAAAATACCAACAGACATCAACGATATCACCATTTTGCCTTTTTTTTATGCATCACCATCAGAGCTACAGGAACCAAGCAGTATCACTAAAGGAGCCTTCAATCTGAGGCATTAAAACCCAAGCCCACAAGTACAGAGTGATAAGAGTTCCTTGCAAGTCAACCTCTAAACATTCATTCCCGGCTTCCTGGGGGGTTTAGAACAGACACAGCAGCTTAGACTTTCTGAGACCTCCAGTGGGTTGCATAAATGTGGGATTTATATCCATGTCATCCATTTAAAAAACCTCTCAGGGGCATCAGGAGATGCTGTAGGATTAGGAGAGGTGTTTCAATATGGGGGTTTATATGCAAAATGTTGAGAAAGATACAGTACAATGAATATATACATAATAAAACCTACTGAAATAACAAACATGCAAACCTGAGAAAAGTACACTTCTTCACGACACAGAGAAAGTAGGAGACAAAGGGAAAAAAGTATAAGGAAGATGAATACCCTTAGACATTCAATATAGAAAAGATATTGTCCTCATATACATCCTTATTTATCTTCCCTCTCCTGCAGTCTGTGTATTACCTCCTTACATATGGCAGTTTCTTTCCGTCATGGAGGCAATTCATTCCTGTCCTGTCAGGCTCACTTTTTCTTTCCTAGTGCCTCAAGACACTAGTTGCTGTCAAAGCAGTAACAAAAATAACCCAAGAGATTTTCTTCTGACAGCTCCTGAAGTGTAGAATCGTCACATCAGATATATATTGGGGGTCAGAAAGCCCAGCTTCTGTTATACGACCTCATACAGCCAGAGCTTTCTCTAAACCCTTGTCAAAAACATGTTTATGATCCCCAGACAGCCAGAAGAAACACCATTTGTTCTCTCAAGACGAGCTAACTTGCTTTCGATTATCTCCTTATTAAAGAAAAAGATTGTGTTTCATAAAGCAGTCCTAGATGTTGCAGAATTACTGCTTGAAACACAGCAATGGGAACAACACATTTTTATTTCAGTATTGGTACCCTATGCCTTATGAGTCATTGTAATGATTCCCTGTTGCTTTCTGTATCGGCCTTAAATAGGTTAGACATTTTCAGAGCTCTTAACTAAATTCACGCTGGAATTAAAAACACTTCTGCAGAAAAGCACACAATATAGCTAAGGAAGACCCTTAGCTGGCCTATTCTAATCCCTCTTATACCACATTTTATCCTCCCACCCTGTCCTGTAAACACCCTTCCCAAAACAAGTTGCTTCCATTACTTCAGGAATTTTGCTTCTAAGAAAAAGGGGAGGAAATTACCTCCAGAGCAACAAACAGCTCTGCAACCATCGAGGGCTGTAGCAGCATTTCTGACCCAAGAGTCTTGCATTGTTAAATTAGTCCCCTTGCCTCTCTCCTTATTTTAAAATATATTTGTACCTTTGCTATTAAGACATACCAAGTTCCACTTGAACATTTCCATTGACCAGTGGACACAGAAGACCATGAATTCCAAGATCTGTGGGAAGGAGGTACCCCCACAACAAAACAAACAAAAAACCCCAAATGACCACACTTGTCTCTGTTTTCATTCACCATGTCTCAGCTCTGTGGGTTTTTATCCCAAGTGCTTTTTCCTTGCGCAGACACTGACTACATCTTTGCAGAAGGTAGCATTGGATGCAACAAGTATTTTTTTCCCCCTCAAACACAAGAGAATTTAAACTTAGAGAGTTCAAGCTATGTTAGATGGGGGTTTGTTGTTTAAAAAAACCCAAACACCCACAAATTAAGCCAAAAAAAGGTAAAGTCCACACATTACTCTGATGTGTAGATATTCATAAATGAACATCTGCAGTGAATCTGCTTTTGGAAACAGAACACCAGGGACCAACTCAAACCAACATAATTGGAACCAGACTGATTTCTGGCTACCTGTTACCCAAACTACATGCATGCACTTTGCAGTTTGTAAATAAAATTCACTGCAGTTGTAAAATAAATCAATCTGAAAATACATGCATACATACACAATACTGGTTTAATATTACCAGTGAGAAATCTAGATGTCTCAAAATACCTTAAAACTCTGAGCCAAGACTAATTCCAGCAGTTTCAATATTTGAAACTTACTCACATTCATTCAACAACTTCTCTCTAATAGCATTTGCCACTGTGTGCCTCTGTATCGCTCGCATGCATGCATAGGTACAGAAAAAATATATAGAAACATTTTTGGATATTTAACTTGTAAGACAAGCATGATTTGCATAAGATAGCAACACAGAATAAAAAAAAATACTTCACAGGTGATTGATTACCTCGCTAAAACTAGTTAACAACATTTTGAGGTATAAATGGACATATGCTTATTTATTCGATATATACTGCTTGGAACAGCAGCAAACGTGTGCCTTTTTATGGGAGCTCAGGCCTGCATGTGGTCTGAAAAGCTGGCATCTGTTTTTTTCCAGTTGGCATTTTTCAGGCCATACTGTCTGGCACATCCCTCATTGCAAGTTGCCAAGAGAATGGTGGAAGGATGAATGAGATGCCCTAGCACCATATATTTTCTAAAGCAATACAGAAGAATGGCCTTAGGGATTTACAAGTTGTTATTCCATCACACAGTGGGTTCTTGCCACATTTTACGTGTTAACCAGCTTACCTCCTCCAAATCTGCTTTGTTAGGTTCTACTCACAGTGTTGAAAATGGAACAATAAATAGACTGTACATTGTGCCAGTATTTATTAATGGATGTTTTTACAATTTATGTCAGAAAGTAAAAACGTTGTCCAGCAAGCTGCTTATGTACAGAGAGAAAGAACACTGCACATTGAAAAGAGGACTGCATTAAGGAATAGAGGGCTTATGTGAGAATTCCTCTATTCCAGATATGTGCCAAATCTGCAGGGAAGGCAATAATTGCAGACATTGTTTTTTGGCACTGTGTGCCAGCTGTACGGGGTGAACCATGCGCTGCCAGGCACATTTGCGTGCTGCAGCAGTTCAGCTGTCCCTGACAGAGCTGCTTACCGGGGAGAGGCCAAAGCACTCCCTGCAAACACAAAGCATCACAAAAGGGTGAAGAAGGGCACAAAACTTTCCGGGTTTGTTTAACACAGAGCTAAGCCTTGAGCCGCCTCTGCCTTTCACATCACCCCTCCTTGCAAACTTTCTGTGCCGTGTGTGTATCTGCTTCTGAGAAAGGCAACGCAAGGATTCAGGTTGAGTTTCTTCACAAACCACATCTACTGACTGCAGTACCTATCGGAGTTTCCTCTTGTCTTTTCAATTTTTTAACTTCACTAAAACCTCGACTGCAGCATGAGATAGAGAGCAGTGCTGCTGGGATTACAAACTGTATTCCAGATGTTGCACTCCTTCCTTTCCCAAGGACATTCACTTGCTGTCCATCAGATTCTCTACTCAGTAAATAATTTAGGTGAAATTATCAAGTGACTTTTCAAAACACTGTTCTAAGTATCAGATGATGATATAACCCACCCAAAATCTTATAGAAGCAAAACATTTCCATTGTGAAGATTAGCTTTGATTTGGAAAGCCCCACTTTTTGTTGTTGTTGTTTGGGGTTTTTTGTTGTTTTTTTGTTTTTGTTTTTGTTTTACATTACAGTTTATTTGACCAAGGATTTCAGAACTGAGCTGCTTTCTCAGAAGTCACATTGATGTCAAGTCTTACATTGACCTGAATCTGAGGCCAGTTCTAGGGAAATGAATTAAAAGGAAAATTTATTCCAATACAAATGCAGCTTATGGTTTTACATCACCACAACCTACAAACTCATCTTCTTCTGTCAATGCTTAAGATTTCATATTAGTCCTCTAGTCTTTAGTTACTAAAATGGCCTTGAGTATTTTAAGAAAGACTAAATGATTGAATAAATTTCTATGAGAGAAGTACAAATAGATTAGAAAGGCATTTTACATACAACAATTTTTTGCTGATGATGTCTCATCCATTATCTCATAAAGATGGGTAAGGTGTTAATAAATAGCCTTCTCCACAATATATTCCTGACATCTTTAATCTTTTGTATTGGATTGGATTTGCCTGGCAAGTTTTTGGTAGTGAGGGAGCTACAAGGGTGGCTTCTGTGAGAAGTTGCCCTCATGCCCCATGGAGCCCGTGCCCGCCGGCTCCCAGATAAACCTGCCGCTGGCCAAGGCCGAGCCAATCATCAACTGTGGTAGCACCTCAGGGATAACATATTTAAGAAGAAGGAATAAAACTGCAGAACAGCAGCTGGAAGAGAGGAGTGACAAAACGTGAGAGCAACAGCTCTGCAGACACCAAGGTCAGTGAAGAAGGAAAACGTGCTCCAGGCACCAGAGCACAGATGCCCCTATAGCCTGTGGTGAAGACCATGGTGAGGCAGGCTGTCCCTTGCAGCCCATGGAGATCTGTGGTGGTGCAGATGTCCCCTGCAGCCTGTGGGCGACCACACAATAGAGCATGGGATGTCCCAAGGGGGCTGTGACCTGTGGACAGCCTGTGCTGGGGCAGTTGCTGGCAGGACTGGGGGCCCTGCGGGGAAAGGGGCCTGGGCAGGGCTGGGGACCCCGGCTGTGCCCCGGGGGGCTGTGCCCAAGGGGGCCCCACGCTGGGGCAGCTCACGGGGAGCTGTGTCCCCTGGGAGGGACCCCAGGCTGGGGCTGGGGCAGAGCAGGGTGTGAGGAGGGAGCGGCAGGGAGAAGGTGTGATGGACTGGCCATAACCCCCATTCCCTGTCCCCTGCCCACTCAGGGGGAGGAGGGAGAGAAACTGGGGGTGAAGTTGAGCCTGGGGAGAAGGGAAGGGCAAGGGGAATGTGTTTCAAGGTTTGCTTTTATTTTGTCATTACCCTGTTCTGATTTTTTGATTGGTAATAAATCAATTTCCCCAAGACAAGTGTGTTTTGCTCATAGCAGTAATTGGTGAGCTATCTCCGTGCCTTTATCTTGACCCACAAGTCTTTCATTATATTTTCTCTCCCTTGTACACCTGAGAAGGAGGAGTGATAGAGCAGTTTCGTGGGCACCTGGCACCCAGCCAAGGTCAAACCCACCACATTTACTTTTTAAAAAGATCCTCTTACCTCCAGTCTATTTGCCAAAATGGAGGTTTATTCAGTGATGAGGCTTCCTACACTGACATCAACATTAGCTGTTCCTCCAAAGGGATTTGACTGCAGTGACTGTTCTGGACTCTTGGATTCACTCAGCCCAGAAGCCACAATAACTGCTCACGAGCTGGGAAAATTGAGCAGTCCCACAAGAACAAAGCAATATAAAATAAAATGGACTTTCTCTTTCCTGCTATTCACAACATCCAAAACTCTCTGCATTTCCTTGTCTTAGTCTTCCTGCACATGAGAGGAAAAATTAGAATAATCAGAAAGAAAACTGTGATGGGTCCAAAACTTTGAATTTAGACATGCTGATTCATGTCTTGAAGGTCTGCCAACAGCTACCTAAATTAAAGATCTTGAGTAATCAAGCAGAAGTGCTTCAACTATTTTCACTCGTTTCACTGAAGAGACAACTTTACCTTTTGTTACTTCATCTTATGAGTCAATATATTTTTGTGCATGTCTGTTGAAGTCTTACTTCCACAAAGTCTCTTTCACTGAAGAACGATTGAGTTTGAACCCTGATTTACTGTAAAATTCAACCTTCAGCTGAGGTTAGAGCTTTGGGAAAGCTCTTTCATTACCATGACACAAACAGGCATTTTGCCTGTATAAAGTAGCTTCCCTCAGCAAAGAATTAAAACGCAATACAGTGGTGATCAAGTGAAAGACAACAGACGACAATTTGATCACCAAATGTTCCATCTTTATCCACCTTAATAACAGCGTAATAGATTAACTCAGTAACACTATGCTCAACCTTCCTTACTAAAAAAAAAATAAAAATCTATAGATATACAAGAAATCAGTTTACTCTGCCAAATCGTAACACTGGTCATGAACTCTGAAAGTGTACACAACATCAGATGAGAGTTGTGCAAGCTACTTGGCTCTGCTTCCAAAAGAATATCCAGGTCCTCACACTGGGGAATTTCTTTATAAGATTTAGGGGAAGACTGGACACATTTCCCTCTGGTACTTATTAGTGTCAATCGCCAACGTTTTCTCTTCATCCCTCAAGAAACAGAGCTCAGGAGCATGATACTTTTAGGCAGGGAGAAAAAGACAGAGCTCTGACCCGAAAGCCAGACATCCTCAACTTGCCAGTAGGGTGTTGTGGCCTCAGTTAAGAGATTAAAAAGAAAAATAGCACTGGATGTAAACCCCCAAGCCCTTTCTCCATTGTAATGCAACACATTTTGCAGGTGTATGTAAGTGGTTTAGTAGCAGCAAGTTTCAAGTAAGTCTGTTGGAGTTTAGGATCTGCAATGCTTTGGGCTTGCTGGTCATCTGTTTGTGAGCGGTGCAGCCTGTGCCTTGCACCGCACAGCTCTATGTGTACAGCAGCTCCTGTCAGCAAGCAGATAAAGGACAGGCATCCTAGGGGATATAGCTTCCATGCATTGCTTTGCTTCAAGAAAATAGGTGGCCAAGCGGCAGGATTGCTGTTGGTGCCACACGGTTTATGACCCCGATGTAAATTCAAGTATGTGGACAGGCACAGCAGGTTGAAACCAGTATATAACTAAGGCTGAGACTCATTTATAAACGTGTTATTCACAGGGCAGCCGGGTATTATATTCAGTTTGAAACAGCTTGTTCTAGATAACAGTCAAGTCTACTTACAGAATAAAATTGGATATACACAACGAAATAGCAGTATCAATACGAAACTTTGGAAGACCTTTATCCCACTGGGTTGTTTTCTTACATAAAGGTTTTCCAGTTACCACACTCTGTATTTTATGAGATTATTTCCAGGAAAGCAATATGTTTTTCTTTATTGTCAATAGGCAAAGCAGTTTGGGCTGAGCATCAAAACTTTTTGCTGTTGATTTTATATTTCTAATCTAGGATTTTTAGAAAAGATGTTATAGATATTAAATGTCAGTGTAATTCCCTAATAGCCAGGCTGTGTGAATAGGAATAATGGAGCTATTAACGTTTTACAAAATGGCCACCCAGGTCTATTTTGATGGACCAGGGACTATGTATGACTTCTGGGTGAGCATGTCAGCTCTATTTCTTACTGTAAATGCAATAAAATGTCACTAATGTCATACCTCATGAACAAAAAATGTCCAGTTAACTGCAGAAGCATGGAAGAGAACAGGGAGGGAAAATGGATTTTCTGACCAGACACGAAAATAAAAAGGATGGTAAAGAAAGAGAGAAGTAAGCAAATAAAGGCCATCTAAAAAGGCTTCATACGGTCTTCATAAAAAAAAAAAAAAAGAGGAACACTGTAACTGGCTGCATCTTAAATCTGTATTATAGAACAGTTTTTTTCTTGTACAACCAAAAATGGTGTAGTGTATTTTTCAGTATGCTTTGCATACTTATTGTTACTAAATTACATGTGTGCTTTTCTGCATATTTCTGTATCTACTTTGAGTTGGAAAGAGCTGGATCATAACAATCCAGCTTGTATAGTGTTTCCTTTACCCATCCCACCCTCCCTCACTGCATTAGCAGTGCTGATACTAGCTCAATTTTAGTAGTAGTGTCACCTATTGCTTTATGCTTACCCACTGGGTTAAGAAAGAAGTTTTTACGCATAGCAAGGTGACAGCGGCTATGCTCACCTACGGGAAATGAGCTAGGTGTCTCCAGACCAGAAAATAATCATAAGAACTTCACCTGAGCAGTCTACATCAGAAGTTAGCTAGGCAAACAAGCATTAAAGGAACTTCAGATGAAGCAAGCCAACATGAAGAAAATAGTATGAAGCACCCATGTGTCTACCCAAGAAGAAAGTAATTTGCACACTGATAACAGTTTTGGCTACAAAAACAATAGTTCCTCTCTAAATCCATAAACATAATTTCATAAAGGTCAGTCTCTTTTTCTGAAAGTCACAGTTCTCCATGAAGTCACCCTTTATCCAAACCTCTTTGTTAACTTGTCTCACAAATATTTAATTTGTTTCCTCAGTTGTGCTGCTGGTAACATGAAACAGTGGAGTCCAACTTGAGATTAAAAAGAATTCCAAACTAACTATGTATTTTCAAAAATCTCATTGTTCTTGTTCTAAACATTACCCCTACAATACTTATAAAATATCTCAATCACCTGAAGCTGTTCTCGGATAGCACTGATGAAACACACAGCTACCTTCACCATTAGAGTAAGACTGGCCAAACCCAACCCTTCTTACTTCTGTTCAGACTTCGATAACAGCATGAAAAGGATTTTTCTGTTCTTGAAGAAAAAAAAGACATAGAAAGTTGGCATATGCTTAGCAGGCACCAAGGCGCTGAGGGGGAAGAAGTCAACAATTTGTATAAACAAAAGCCACATCATGCTGAAATACTGTAAAATAACATCAGGCTCGAGTAAAACATTCATATGGCTAGAGCTAATTTCTTTCTTTCAACATTACCTTTATAATCCTTCACTGAGAAGAATTTTTTTACGCATGACAAATATGCATTCTAATCACTTGAGTTAGATTAGTTTTTCTTTTTCTAAAGTTAGATTTTTCTCTCCCTGAACCTTCAACTGTGACTGCAATGAGTTTCTTCAGAGAAAGAGAGATTACAAGAGAAAGAGAGAGATTACAAAAGAGCGCTTGCCATCTTCCATTATTAAGTCATACAATGAAAGAAAAATACTCTTTCAAAAAATAAGCAAAATAAGAATCCTGGGAGAAAGCCATCCCCTGAGCTGATGGAAGAAGTGACAAGGCTTGTAAGACCTGATATATACTTAACAGATAATGCCATGCACTGAGGGGGACAAGGAACAATTTGGGTGAAAAGGAATCATTTTGAATAGTCGCAAGGGGATTCAGACAAGACAGGCTACTAACAATCAGGCTTAAAACCCCCACAGATGAATTTAAGGGTCAAAAACAACAATATGTACAAAGAATCCTGCGGGGAAGGATCTTGAAAAGACAGCTCACTAGGACAAATGACCTCAAGTGAACTGGCAGGTCTTTTAGGACAACCGCTTCCCAGCATAAGAGAAGTCCCTCTGACTTTAGAAAAAGTAGCAAACATAGGAGGAGATTGGCTTTATCAAATAGGGACTGAGCTCCAGCACAAACTGACTACATACAGTAGTCGGAACCAAGGGCAGGAAGCAAAGAAATGTAGAGATATCTCCTGGCCCTGCTGGGATGGTATTAGAAAACTCAAAGCTCAGCATGAATTGAAACCAATGAGCAACAGGGGCAACAAGAAGCATTTATAAATCTGTATTAATAGCAGAATAAATAAGGAAGACATTGCCCTATTGCTCAGTGGGGCAGGTGATTGCATGGCAGCAGCCCTTCTCTTTGTATCTGCTTTCAACAATATCTCCCAGGACTTCATGCCTAGAGACAGAGCTGAAGAAAGAGAGCTACTAGCAGTAGAAACTAATCAAGTTTGAAATCTTTTTTAGAAATTCTTGACCAATACGTGCTCCCCAGTACCAGAAAGACATTGATAAACTGGGGAGAGTGCTGGTGCTGACTGCAAAGGCAGTCCAAAGGCTGAATCATTTGCCCTGTGAGAAGCAGCTGAGGAAGTGGGACTTTTCTGGGGAGACCTGATCGCAGCCCCACCTTGCCTGTGGGGAGATTAAGATGGCAGATCCAACATCTTTACAGAGGTACTCTGTGGGACACGAGGAGACTGATCCTGAATTGAAATGGGGGAGGTTTCAATGAGATAAAAGGGAAAAAAACCCCAAAACTGAAAGCTGAACATTGGAGCAGGTGGCACGGAGAGGTTGTAGAGTCTTCCTTGGAATTTTTCCAAGACCCAACTGCACAAAGTCCTGAAAAGCCAGTCTGAAATGAGCACTGATCCTGCTTTGAGTGGGAAGTTGTGTGGGATGACCTCTAAGGGCCCCTGCCAACCTAAATTTTGCTATTTTTAAGACTTGGTCCCAGACATAGGTGAAGTATGAGGAAAGATACACCCTACCACTGAACTTACCATGTGTGTATACTGACAGCTAAGTCTTCTAAACTGTAAGGTAAGTTGTAGTTAACTGACTTTATATAGATATTTAGGCCCACAAAGACATTGTTTGATGTTCAGCAGTAAGTTGCTTTTGAAGTTCCAGATGTTGCCTAATGTACCTAATGTAAATAACCAGAATTATGCAATTTACAGTCGGTGCATTATATTTATATAATATTTTATTATAGTTATATGGATTAATTTATACATCTTCCTATAAGTACATAAAAATACTGTGAAGTAGGTAACCAATGCTCCTAATAGTGGTGTAAAATTGGTAGAGTAAAACACCAAATAACTAGATCGTATTTTTACCTTCCCTTTTAAGATTTCATTAAGCATACTGGCACTTGAATTTCTCAAGATGACCAAGGCTTTAAGAACTCAGAGTCTTATTTTAAACCCTTGGGTTTGAAGAGATTGATCCAAACTTATTGACATACCCAGGCAGATCACAGCATCTCTTTTCCAAACACATAATGAAAATATATGAATAAACTTTTTAAAAGTGCTATCCTGGAGATTCAGGCCCAGGAGGCTGCATCCTTGTGGAAAAATGACCAACCTGCCTCCAAGGTATGATCACCCTTCACTGAGCATGTACCTTATATTTTTCTCAACTATACCTTTAAAGGTAAAGCAAGAGAATTTTGTGCCAATCAGTAACAAAAGTACGACTAGAGTCACTCAAGCTCCACCTAGAAGTAAAGAAATAACATAAAATTAAGTTAGGAAGGGGAAAGTTAGGGAAGACTCCATCAAAACTGTTGGGACTGGCCAATGGGCCAGACCTGTCTTCTCCTCCATAGGGATGCCTATTGGGCAAGAACTATACTATATTCTGTGTGTGCTCAATGATTAACTCTAGCTGGCTTCCTTTTGTGATTAGATTTTGTGTGTGTACTATTTCACATTTGTTCTTGCAGTCAGGGTACTATCAAGGACAATCTCAAACCTTAATCTGTCATGAATTTGTACAATACAAAATTCTCAGCTGAGATGTGGTTTGTGTGAGTTTTCAGAAACTTGAATAATTGATTTAATTAGTGAATCTGTCACCGTGAGTCCCTGCATAGGATGGGCGAGTCCCCCTTCGATGTGGTGGGCTGTCCATAGAGTCTCTGTAGTGAGCTCTGACGGGCTGGACCTTCCCTGGGATGTTGATGACTAATTGAACGTAACGGGTTGGGGGAAACCCCCCCTTAATGTGACAATTCTCATTCTTAAGAAATAAAATGGAACTGATACAAAACCAAGCATCTTTAGACACAAATTGGAAGAAAACAAATATCAACACTGATGTTGTTTATTGGGATTTAGGCTACTTAAAGCCTCACTGAAATTGTAATTTGTTAACTATGACTAAACCATGTTATAAATCCAGGAGGAAAACATGTTTGCCAAGCACAGCACACACTGTCAAAAAAAACCTTCATAGAAGTAAACAAATGGAGCAACAGAGCATAAATCTAAACCAATTAGAATACCTGCAATTATTAATAATGTAAAGGTAGTGATGGACCAGGGACTGCATACTTTGTCACGATCTGTAACTAACTGCTGCAAAGAAGATCAAGGAGCATCTCAGGCAGGGATGTACATTTAGATGGTAGGAGCAGCCTGTAAGGGGACCAAAGCGGCTGGCAGGGAAGAAGGACCAGTTGAAGGTAAGGGTAAGCATTGTGTCTAGGTCCTATTGCCATTTTTGCTGAAGCCCTTTGCAAGAGATAAAGTGATATCTAATAACTTTATATCCTGCAGAACTGAAGGTCTAAGACAGATCACTGGTCTCAATTTAAGACATTGACCTTAACTTTGAAGTTCAAAGGCTAGTTTAAGCTTTGGGATTCAGTTTGCTACAGAGGTTCTGTCCCAAGGGCAGATGTGGAGGAAGGCTGTTTCATGAAAACTCCCTTAACTAGGATTTCTATAGTAAGCACAGTACATTACATTGCATTAAATTCTCCAGGGCTATGCAGAAAGGTTTTTCCAAAAGGAAAAATGAAACGCATGGTATTCAACACAGCTATTCTCACATAGCAATCTAAAAACGTGTGTGCATAACACAACTGGCATATGCAGTTTATATAGCCACCCTCACTATAAACCAAGCTGTACATGTCTGAGTCCCATTGCTTACTGCAATTTTATTATTTTTTTTTAGGAGCAATTGGTCTCCTTGTAGGTTTAAGCATCTTCTAGCCCCCTCATCACATCTTCTCAGTTAATCCAAGAATACTAGCATTTGCTCAGAATTACAAGTAATTTTCTGAAATGATGGAAATATTCAACATGTGTATTTTGCATTATCTTTAAGACAACCAAGAATTTTCATAAGTAATTTCTTTGAAAATATATCTAGTTCAGAAATGTTGATTTCACAGAACTTTAAGCAATTTGAATATTCCAAAACTAAAAAGGTGTTTTACTACATATGGAGTTTTAAACCTGCAAGGCTATGAACCAGAAAGCGCTATGTGTAACATTTTGAAAACTACATGGATGTTTAGGAGCCTAAGGCTTGTTTTCTGTGCTTTAAATTTATTGTATATTAGGACATGAACTCAAAGTGCCAGCTTCCCGCATAGCCAGACATAGCAGACTAAGAACGCTAATTTGCAAGTTAGTCAGTTCCCATTTTTATGACTATTTTGCTTGAATAAAAGCCTTCTGTGTCGGAATACTTTGGCACACACATGGAGGGGAAGAAACAGAGATGGACCATGATGGGAAGAGAACAGATTGTGGAGGACAACACTGGAATTCAGGAAAAAGGATTAAGAAGGAAAAGGTGGGAGAGAAACAGGGCAAATGAGGCTCAGCACAAGCAGCAGAAAGATGTGTACAGAGAAATAAAAAAGACAGATACCATTAATACGTACAGGGAAGAATAAGTGCAACGGGAACACCAAAATGCTGTGCTAAAGAGTCTAATAGAAAATTCAGATAAAGCGTGTCTGCAAATTCTGAAACACAAGCCAGTAAATCCAGCAAGCCCAGCTATAAAGCTATGTATTTTTAAGGCGTGGAGGCAGCCCTCTACATTTCATTAAGATAAGCTGATTGAGCATGTATTTTGATGGAGCCCAATACAGACCCAGGAGCCCAGACTGCATTTCCTCTGATGCACTGAGGTCCTTTCTCACGGGGGATTCAGCCATGAAGGCCCTGCTGGGAGCTTCAGTGCATCAGGCAGGGCAGGGAGCATATCCCAGCTGCACTTCAAACAGACTGCAGCAATGCAGCGCACCTGCCATGGATGGAGTGACACCCTTCAGTCACAAGAGAGGAGCAGCAATACGTTTATTGGGATAAAACAACTATTTAACAAAGTTTGACAGTAAATGCGACACTGGTTTAACAAGACTTGATGGCAAAGCACGCTTGCTTGTTTACTGCACAGAGGACAGGGTCAGACAAAGCCATCAGGGAGACCCCCCCACTGAGCCCTGAGGTTCAGAAAGGACCCCCTTGCATTCTAACCCCTTCTCAGAAGGCAGTTCAGGTGTGGCTCCATCCACACTTGTCTCAGACTCGGTCAACGGTTGATATCTAACGGTTTATGTGTGCACAGTCAGTCCTTTATACCGCTTGGCTAAGATTTCAAAGTTCAGTGTGCTGTTAATCACTTACTGAGAATCTGTTGCCGCAAGGATCTCTCAGCCCTGAGCAGTGACCTTGGAGACACCCTTCCCTGCTCATGGGGAGATCCTGACGTGCAGCCCACTGCCGTGCAGGGGAGCCCAGCAGGGCTGTCCCCTACTTATGGGGTGAGATAACTGACTTACAGGCATATTTGCATGTCAACTACGGAACTTAGCGTCTTTCAAACTTGGCTTAAGTTGGACCTTGACCACCACTGCTCGGTGGGTGCATTGTTCAAATTATCCCTTGGCTATCATGGTATCATCCATATCC
The DNA here is from genome assembly GCF_023634155.1 of Falco peregrinus. Taxonomy (NCBI): domain Eukaryota; kingdom Metazoa; phylum Chordata; class Aves; order Falconiformes; family Falconidae; genus Falco; species Falco peregrinus. The sequence goes on along the minus strand of NC_073725.1, from coordinate 29,445,151 downwards.
CCCAAATCCACCTTGAGTCAGACAGAGCCATCATGACTATACACATCCATTACGTCACTTGAGCATTGCCATGGAAACAAAGGTCAGGATGGGGGGTGGTACACTGCCACAGAACTACTTACTAATAACACCACCACACACGTTATTATCAGACTGCCCTTAATGCAAATATCTTGCTTCAGCCTGCTACACTGGCATTTTCAAAACAAAGCTTCTCATGACGTTGAAAAGTTACGTTACCTTGAATTACCATCCCAGCATGGGAAGAACAACAAATATCTCAAACTCCTCTGGTACAGACACCGAGATCTCATCAGCAACTAGGGGACTGCACCGTTACCCAGCCTGACTGCATACGTGCTCTGCCAGCAGTTTACTCCCCAATTCCAGTAACAGTTGCTTTCTTTTCACCTCCCTAGATTTTTTGTTTGTTTGTTTCCCAAGTCTGCCACACACCTTGTTGTCTCTTATATTCCCCACCTTGTTTTATTTAATCCTCCTCTTTTCACCTCCTTGATGTTCTTCCCTGTCCTCTTGATACTCTGTGCCTCTTGGGGCTGCATTACCCAGCTCATGGCTGGCAGTGAGTCCCAGGTGGGCAGCCCCTTCCAGGCACAGGAGCCCACACTTATCTCACTTGTGGGCTGCTGCAAGCCTGGGCAGGAAGAGCTGATTTGGGAAAATACACATTTGCAACTCCTGAACAGGATTTATTGCAACATGCAAAGAATAAGCTTGCCAAGTATTTTGTCAGAGGTTACTGCCTCTAAGCTTTTGTAAAGGTCTTAGGGTTTATTGTGCTTTTAAAAAGTTCACTTCTCCCCCTGTCCAAGCAGTACCTTATCTTAATCAAGCTAATAGAAGCATTTTCAAGATTGTCGGTACTTGAACATATGTACATATATACAACTCCCTAAAAATCTAGAAGTACAGTTATAAAAGGGAGGGAGTTATATATTTAGAAAGCTTTATTGATCACATCTGCTGGGTGAACACACCACACATGCCAATAATGAACTCCTAAAATCTTGTCCCAACATAAAACTTCGAGGGTAGGCTCATTGTCATTATTTTTAACAGGACATCTTTTTTAGATTCCTCAGTGGGTTTCAATTGCTTTTCCACCTGCAGCTGAGAGAGAATGAATCTGTGCCATGAGAGGAATAAACGGATGCAAGATCTCAGTTACTGGGGAATTCTGCCCAGGTTTTTCCTTTGCTAAGTGAGCTTCTGGACCAAAAAGCTGCTGTTGGACTTCTGCACAGGCTACATAGTGCTGCTAGCTCTGCAAGTTGAAAATTCAGTGAAGGTGATCTGAATTTAAACAAATTGAAGAATGCAATCTATAACAAAATATATGTACTCTTGATAATGACAGAAAACTCAAAAAAATGGTCTGGGACTAGAAATGCAGCATTGTGTTTCTTTGCTAACTTTTTTGTACCATGTAAATCTGCACCAAAACACAAGTTCTGATATCCTGGAAGGGAACAGGCTCCAGCTGCCTAATGGTCTAGTATGAAATTTGACCAGGTGGTTTTATACCAGTAAGTATAAACGTATCCCAGGTGGCGGTGGCCTGTGTTAATTATGTCTAAGGAGAAAGCAGGGCATATACCTCATCAGCATCTTCAACTGCAAGCAAGCAGCAGGCCAAGTCTTCCTGTGAAGCTGCCCAGATCAGTAGATGCCCAGGCTGGATGTGGCCTATTTAAGAGTTGAGCTAGAAGGTCTACGTGATTCACCACAGTCCAGGTTCTTCCAGACAAAGCACCCTGCTCTTCTGGAGGGCCAAGACACGTGGCATAGGGCTTTTTCATCAGCAAGTTAATCAGGACAGCGTTGCAGGCAGAAGCAGCATCTCTGGGACAAAACTTTAGTCTCCTTGATGCCAATCCTTCCATCTCAGGTAGCTGTGCCCTTGTTTTCCCATCTTCATTCAATCTTGAGACCTACTTCAGCCAGGGTATGTGGTTTAATCATAGGGTGAGAATAAACCACTGCCAGACAGCTGTGGAAGAGGCAGACATGCCAGAGGCAGCTCTTAGCACTGTGAAAAGGCAATAGGAAGACATTATGGGATATATGGTTCTGGTCAGCTGCATCCACATTTGAGTTAGTGTTTGAGAGAGAGCAAAACCATCCACCAGGGATACAGATATTCTATTTTATACAAGAGAAGTATTTAAGTCAGAGATACTTGAAACTGAAGACTGGTACTGGCAAAAGAACAAATTATTACAGTCTAGCTTTGTTTGTGAATTAAGTTTTAACAGTGAGAGCAGTGAAGCTCTTGTACAAGCTCCTAACTAGTATAGTATGTATAGACAATATGAGCAATGGGAGAATGGAGGTTCACGTAGTTAGGAAAAGAATTTATGTACTGCCATTCACTGGCCCGACAGCTCCAGTGTAGCTGATTTTATGTGTTTTCCAAGTTCATCTGTTGGTCACTGCTGCCAAACTGTGTCATTGACCACCTCCTTCCACCACCACCCAGCCAGCTCACCTCTATCCACCCCCATCAATCTGACCCTGCCAACTTCAGCTCCACTGCGTTGATGAGGTGGCATCTGCTTTCAGTGCTCTTCCTCTTGTGAAGAGAGCTGTTCAATCTCCCCAAGGTTCGGTGTTTACTGATGGCAAGAGTAGTACCAGTTAATTTTTTTGACAACACCCTCTGTTGTGAAATCATCTTTCTCTATTCATAGCATACTGCAGCGTTTGAGGAAATCCCAGAAACAGGCTGCCTTACTCCATTATAAAAAACATCTTTTTAGAAAACATCTGCAATTTGCTCAACTTAACTGAATCCTAGATGCTGAATCCTTTTTGTACTTCTGGTTTATTTTTCTGTTCGTGTACCTCCCTACACAGAAAACTGACAAAATTGTCTTTACTTTCTTTTACCTCCCTTTCCCATTTCTCTCCTATAACACTTTCCCCCAAACCAAATATTTCTCATCTGCTCTCTTTCCTATTTTTTCCAGTTTTTAAAATGCCTTTTATCTGTTTTCTTCTCTTTCTTTCTCCGTTCAATCTTTCATTCTCTTCTGGTTTAATGCCACCCCACCATCAAACAGTAACTTAACAACTCATTTCTAGTTCCTCTCTACCATCTCTCCTGTGTCTCTGCCCATCTCTCACAAATAGTGTTGTATCAACTCATTCATTTTAATGAAATATACACTTTATTATCCCTCCCCTGATTCCAGGTTAGGCTCTCTGAAGCCTGCCTTCTATCTCTTGCCCGCCACTGAAACAGTCTGTGGCAAAGACTTCCATCAAACCTCAAGCTGCAAGAGGTATAATCTTTCTTATTCCACCGTTTATCAGCACTCTCAACACCACCTGTACTTCTTTTAAGTTGTGGGAAGTTTTTTGATTATTTTTTTTTAAACATTGGCTTCCACATCAGTAAGATTAATAAATAACAGCTAATAGAACATTTTCCTGGTAAAATGATTTAAAATTCATTTGGATTTTCTTAACTAGCTATCAGGGGTTATTTCTCCTTTCCCAGTTACACAACTAAATGCATTGTACTCGGGTGCGATCCTCTGAAGTGCACCTCCATCCCAGCCGCAGACAGAATATTGGTCTAAAAGAAGAAAAAAAAAAGTAGGGCTGATCTTTGCTTATATTCTTATCTCTGAGAGCCAAGGGATTAATTCATAATACTTTTACCTATTTATGAATTCTCCAAGCAGTATGAAGAATCCTCTTATCTATACTTCATTAAAAGTATTCTCAAATTGCTTCAGTAAATAATTTTGGGCTTGTACATACTTCCAGCCTTCTCTATTAAGATGAAGTACATATGCTGCAATATAATCTGTAACCTTCTAAATAAACTGGTAGAACTAGCACAACTTTTAAAGCACACTGGTCACCAATACGCACTATCAGTGATGTAAGTTCCATTAAGCATTCAAACAGGATCCAACAGTAATACCTTTTAAATTATATGACTGACCAAATGCAAGCCATTAAATAGAGATTCTTAATTTAAATGTGCAGTTATTAATTTTTCTATAACTACATGAGGACTTAAAATAAATGCTAGGATTTTCACGAGCATGCGCACAGGTAAGATTAGGTCTGGTTTTGAATAAGCTATAGAACAATACTCCTTGTCTGTTTAAACCCACGGCTCAGGCCCAGCACAATCTTTCTCCTTTTTTCTTTCTATTGTAAAACTCCAGATGTCAAGTGATTTAGAAAAATTTCACTGTCTGCAATAGAAGAAAAAACAATACAGTGTGCTGGCAAAGCAACCCCACTGTGCAAAGTGCTTTCTCGTGTGATCTGTGAGCACAGCCCTAGGAAACATTATTAACAAACCGGAGTTCAACTGCAGAAGACGTGTTGGTGTTTTTGGTTTAGCATGCCAGGGAGTGAAATGGGAGGAAGACCCTCATTTATCACTGGTGTACGACCATGCCCGATTTGCTTGAACTAAAAGAGAGGTAGAAGTATCATATTTAAACTCATTTATGTTTGTGACAATTTTAAAATTTAATCAGGAGCAACCTCACTATGATTTGGATGGGAACAGTTTTGAAACTGTTTTCTTCACTCATAGAATTATGACCATCCCATCCCATTCTGGAAGAACATAAAAAAGGATCCCTATTACCATCGTGCTGAGCAAGACTTCTGTCAAACTATCACATTTTTTCACAGGATAGCTTAGATCAGAAAGGACTTCTAACGGTGATCTAATCCTACTCTCTGCCCAAAAGCTGACTTCACAGCTGTGTGAGGCTACTCAGGGCCCTGTCCAGCCAAGCTCTGAAGGGCTCTAAAGCTTCTCAAGATTTCTTGTTCCTCTGTTTGACCACTGTCATTGTGACATTTTTTTCCTTCAGAACCCACAACTTTCCTTGCAGCAATTTGCAACACTATTGTCAGTTCACTGTGTACCTCAGAAAAGCCTGTCTTCCATCTTCCCTAACAAGACTCCTACAGGTAGCTGAAGATCCCCTCAAACACCTTCCCTTCTCCAGGCTAAACCACCCCAACGGCCTTCATATCTCTAGGCATGCCATGTCCTCCAGCCAGTTCACCACCTTGGCAGCCCTCCACTGGTCTGCTCCAGTCTGTTAGTCCCTTAGTCCCTTGTACTGTGGAGGGGGCAAAAGCAGGCATGGTACCTTCCACACCCAAGTGCTGGAGAGAAGGTAACAGTCCCTTCCCCTCAGCCCCATGGCTACATCTTGGCTAATGCAGTCCCCTGCGCATTTAACACTGAATGAAGCGAGAGCATGCAGCAACTTCTCCTCCTCCAGATACATGCACGCAGACACCTGTGCTGTTGTACATATGGAATTATTCCCTCCCAGGCAGGTGCAGGACTTCCCACTTGCTTTTGCTGGGATTTCTGCCCCTCGCTCCCCCCCCCCCCCCCCCCCCGCCCCCCAGTCCTGTTGAGGTCCCTGTGGGTGGCAGCCCTCTGCAGGTCCCATAAGGATGCATTTTTCCCTGCTATTCATTAATCACTTGGGACATTTTTGCATTTAGCACGATTATACTGCATTATAACTTTGTACAGAAGTCAGAACAAAACAATTTTTCCATACCTAAAAAAGTTCTTGTTATTAATCATCTTGACAAAGCTATTAAGAATGTTTTTAATATTACTGGAAATCAGCATTCTCTGACAAAATCATTGTGACAGAAAAACATCAGCTCTTCTTTGGACTGAGTTAACACTATGTGCATAAGGAGGTATGCCCTGGTCTGGTCAAGCAGTAGTCCAAGTCCTTGGCAGGATTTGGAATAGAGACAAGCACCTGTCAGGGAACGGGTACATATTAGAAGGGCAACTGTGAAGCCTGGAGAAGTTTCCGAAGTAGCTCTGCTGGAGGATCTAGTGCTTACTTCTCCCTGTATTAACTGCAGATTCCTCTTGCCCACTCCTTTACCAGCAGGACTAGAGAAGGTGTTACAGCTCCCCTAGAACTGCTGAAATAGGACAGAGTAAGACAAGCCTAAAGAGGACAAGCCTTCTCTACTAAGTGCCCAATGATACTTTCCATGTATCTTGAAAGCGAGCTTCTTTCACATTTGTTGGTACACTAGAATAAAGTTATCAAAGATAAGCCTAATTTTTACAAGCTTTTTCAGTTTAAGCGAACATCTTCCATTTTATCTGGAAACTGCAAATGAGAGATCTTCGATTTTGTTTTGAAAGCAGTCAATTATACAGGTATGACCTAGGTGAAATAAGCTTTCCTTCAAGGTAAGTTCAGTGGGATTTAACCTGTGCTGATCTCATAAATACCATTACCTTCCCATAAACGAGCTGCAGCTACACATTTGCCAAAGTAGATAAGATTGGGTCTATACTGCCTCTCACAGAATGGAGGGAACTGCTTTTTTAGATGTAAAATAATTTTCCTATTTAGTTTGATAGGTACAGACAATAACTGGTATTCTCCAGTTTTTTTTCAAGCTTCCATACTCTCCGAGTAAGGTGCTACCTGCTCCACACCCACAGCTTTCTAAAGCCCTGCATACGTTACACAGCAGCAGAGATGGGGCCCCTGGAGAACATTTGCTTTTATCAAAATGCTCTGTTCTCTGCAAGGCTGATGAGGAGGGTGGGATCTGCATCAGCACTCTGCTATAGCAAGGATCTGTCACAAGCTTCAGATGTGGATCCAAATATCCCAAAACACAGAAGCACATTGTCCTCCTTTTGAGGCATTGGGGCTGCACTCCAACGATAAGGAGCTGTCATTCAAGCAGCGATCAATAAAATGCCTGATGTGTTTAATAGTTACTAACTTTTCTACCAGGCTAAACTACCAGCAGCACATTTCTTGCCAGTTAGAGGTCTAAAATAAGAAAACAAAACATCCAAATTGCCAGGCAACTTTCAACTAAAATAAAGGACTTCTCACATATATTCTCACTTGACAGACCATAAAAGAGAAAATAGGCCCACTAAAAAGTGATCGTAGGGAATTGGCGGCAAGGGTAAAGATGGCAGATTTGTTATTTTGCTCCAAACTTTCCAGAGGACAAAGAAGATGGAGCTTTGTTTTCTAGTCACAGAACATACTCCAGAGGACTGGAAGACAGGAAACCTGCAACTGCTATTGAATGAAAAAAGCTACAAAACTTATTGTGGCAAACAAATTATAGCCTGGTTAGTGTAGTTAAGGGAGGAGGGGGATAGGTGAAAAAAGGTTTTGAAGGACATCTTATGAAAACCTTCATGTGAATAATTTGATTCTAAATACCCAATATGGACCTGCAAGAGTCCTGCTTAAACTAACTGGCTTTCATTCTTCAGAGATAATACTACTGCAGCAGGAGCAGGGGAACTGCAGAGTTTCATACACTTACATTTTCAAAGAGTAATAAGGTTCCACACTGAAGATAATTGAATAAGGCAGAGAGTTATGGTACATAGGTTAAAATAATAGCTTTTGGATAGAAGATTATCTCAAAAATAGGAAACAGTGAAGAGGTAATAAGAGTTGTCGAAGAAAAGAGTTTACTAGTGAGGTACCTCAGAGGTCAGGTAGCTTTTAACTAATGCATGCAAACAATTTAGATAAGAGGAAATTTCACCTCTTCTGTGCCTGCCACAGTTGTTTTATCCACAGGGACTGAACAAGCACAGAATATACAATGGAGACCTGGGACATACAGAGAAGAGGTGAAGGCTGGTCTTAGTCTATTGACTAAAAATAGTAAATACCACACAACCTTGATTATACAAAGGTATACAAGGATGCCATGTGGTTCCAGACAACTGGGAGCACAGATAACCAGAGAGCTGAGCAGTCTGTGCTTGCGAGCCTTCAGTAAGCAGCTGGATGCTGGATTCCTTCCCTCTACTTTAACTTGCTAATTTAAAGCAGAAGCCTGAGGATTTCTTTAGGCAAGGCACAGAAAAATCTGAACTACACTTAAGCTCTTTTGCAGAGTTTTAAAAACGGGGAGCAAGTAATTCAGTGTCTCAGCAATGCAGATTTGACACTTGGACAAGGACAAGGATTCTGACCTGCATCCGAGAAGTGGAAGCAAGAGGAAAGGCTTCAGCACGTACATAAAGCTGACCGAGCTGTGTAAGCAGGTATTTTACAGCTGAAATTTGTACCAGGTAGTTACAGAAGAGAGACTACATACAATGATTTATTAGAGAAGCATTCATGCCTTCAGTTTCCTCCCTCACCAATCAAGGGATTGATTGAACCTGTCCACTCTGCCTACTAGCTCAGAGCTGGAGCATCTTCACACTCAGAATACCCCAGCCTGTGTATTAAAGTCCTTATTCAACAGACACCTGCTGGCTTCCATGGAAAGCTGGTCTAGGCAAGAACAACAATTTTCACAGAATATGGTCCTTCATATGAAGTACTTTAAGATTTTATTCAGTGTCAGACTTCAGTAGATTAATGTAATTGGCTTTTCTATAAAAAGAAAATAACAAACAAGTTCTATTTCCAAGTGTGACAGGTAAGATTATCATCTTTTATTTAGCTGTGGAAGGCCACATAGTACTTTTTTTTGAGAAGAACCATAAAAATACAGCCCTCTTGCTTAGTCTGTTCTTCAAGAAGTCAAGCAGTGACCTACCTCCTACACTTCAATAATTTCCTCATTTAGTGCCAATGAGGTTTTTGATGACTTTGATGAAAGGTTCCTTGGTTTAACAGGAAGTGGCACTTACTCTTTTCAAGCATTATGGATTCAAACTAATGTTCAAACTAATTAAAAACATTGTTTTATCCTCAGAATCTGTTCTAATAAATTGTCAGAAGAGGAGTTAGAAATAATTACTATGCTTAGGCAAAATTTGAAAGGCGTTATAAGTCAAAGTGACAGAAAGAGCAGCAGTTTCATAGCACTATGGGATTAAGGAAGATAAATAAAAATATCTTAACATAACTAAATCTACCATAGCTTCTTATGCTAGAAATAGCATAGTGGAGAGAAAATGTCTTCTCCAAATTGGAGAGTAATTGCAGGTATGAATTAGAATACTTTTCCATCAAGTCATGTTTAATTGATTTCCTCTAACAGAAACAAGGATATTTGAATATTTTTTCGAGTTTTTGTGAACTCTTCCAAACAAGAAAGAGTGTCAGTAAATCATTGGCAAGATCCTTAATAGAAGGACCATTCTCTAACAACTGCTGCCTCCTTAGAATGGGAATGCTTGGTTCAAAAAAATTAGGTTTATATCAATCAAGAACCACAGCAATGAGATGAAACCAGACAGCTGGCATCCCTTGTCCTCTCTAACACAAGGTATCTTGGCTACAGCATTCACAACGTGCATTTTGGCGATTTTGTATGTCATATATAGCAGTGTGACTCAACAAAAATCTATGAGAAAATGAGTGGGTAGAAGCAGTTTACTCATGGATTTTGTAAGCCAATATTACAATTTGCCTCAGAGGCAGTTCTGAAGGAACTTCTTCACTGAACACAGTTACAGCTGGAACAGGCTTCCCAGAGGTATGGAGTCTTCCTCACTGAAGATATTTAGAACACAGCTTGATGGGGCTCTGGATGAAATTATCTAAGACCCTGGATTTAAGAGAGGGTTGAACTGCACAGTCTCTATAGATGGCCTCCAACCTAGACTTTATGATTCTTATTTCATATGAACTCATTTTGAATCTTGTTACACAAGTTTCAAAATGTGTTCAGATTGTTTTAGCCAAATGCCACGCACCTCATATCGGATAAAATGCCTGAAATTAGTTAGAAGAATGAAATACAGGTTCATTTTGGGATGGGAGTTTTTATGAAGTATTGGATCCTGTTGAAGAACATGGGTTTGTTCTGAAGAATGCATAGGTTTATTGGAATAGCAAGGAAAACTGTTAGTTTAAGTCTGAGTCAGATTCAGGAGTATACTCTGATTCCACCTCACAGATTTAGTGTAAGCAGTGGCCTCACAGATCTGGCCACACGGAAAACCCTCACAGGCCCTGCATCTTCACTAGAAGACTCCTGTGTACTTCAGTATATCTTATCCGATGCCTTTTCTGAGCACAGAAAGATGAAAAGCAAAACAGACAAAAGATAACTGACAGCAAAACATTCATGCAAGGGTGATCATGTTGTCAGTGGTGTCACAGGAGAAGTTAAAGACTCTGCACGGCTAGAGCTCCTCTTTGCACTGATTACAAGCAGCCAGAGAAAGAAGTACAATCATCAATGTAAAACCATGATGATTCAGATAAAGAAAAACACATTCTCTGGGCTCACTCTTATTCTCAGAAACAAACTTGTTTCTATTTATTTTCCCTTCCCCATCCTTTCCTATTAATGTCTAAAAATAAGTATTTTTAAAATGCAACCAAATGAAGGACTCCTAGGGATAAGAAGTCTAGCTACAAACCCTGCAAATGCCAATTTTCCACATGAATCATATTTAAAAATTACTTCAGAAAAGATTGCACACTTCTCAAAAGGAATAACTATCACCCCATGCTATGTTCTGTAAACAGCACAAATGACATTATACATAATTATGCCTGTCAGGAAATTCTATGCAAGCCCACTCCACCAGAGCTTTTCAGACAGAAGGTGCAGTAGCCTCACTGTGATGTGCCAGAGCTCCTGAAGATATGGCTTCTAATTGCACAAGAGCGACACAGGCACAATTCTCATTTACCCTGGTGCAATCCAGCAAGGGGGCTAGGAGAACTAGGGCTACCACGTATGAAAAGTTTAACGGCTATGACACGTCCATCACCTCCCGAGTAAGCTGCCACAAAACCGTGATGGGCGAGTCCCCATAACACAAAGGCTGTTTGTACCAAGAAGCCAGCAAAAACCAGCCCTAGAGCCAGCAGTGCTGATCCACGATCAAGTTGAATAAATTTGTAGAAAACATCATCACATGGAGGGTATGTTAAGTTCCCTCTGTGAAGGTCCCTCTGTTCTGCAGCCAACATAGGTTATGAGGTGGCCTCTCATACAACCTGTAGGTCCTGAATCTCAATCAGGGGCTCTTTGGGCATAGCAACAGCCAGTGATATATTGGGCATCATACATGGTACAGATAGTAGCAGGTGCCTGATGACTTCCATGCACACACATAGGTCATGCCGCCATCATGGGTACCAAAACCAGGCAAGACAGTTGTACTACTCACACGAAGGTTGCTGTTTGCATCTGCTTCCAGGATTAGCCTGGCCACAAAGGCCGGCATTTTTGCCTCCTGCTCCTTTGAGCATTAAAGACTAGTTTGCACAGGAACATAAAAAGAGGCATGAACATGTTCAGATGAAATGTGTTCAAAGCTTTGAATAAATCTGTCAACAGCACAGTGCTGCATTCTGTAGAGACACCTGCACTAACTCTGAAGGAACGTCATGTTATTGTAGCCCTACTCTTACAGAAAAATACTTCCAACTTGCAATGCTGTCCAAGACATAACTAGAAAGCACTTTCAAACTGTCCCAGGATTGTCTTCAATCATCCTTAGTTCACTCTTGTAGTGTGGAAGGCTAATCTTGTTACTCTGTAGAATCTGGGCCTTAAAATAAGATGCCACAACGAAATAAAAAATCGAAAGAGGTCAAAACTGCAATATCTCAACATGACTAAAGCATATTGCAAACACTTCAAAGGAAAAATAAAGCAAACCTCATCATCTGTAACAGATCAGAAGAGTATTGGGCTCTGCCCCTTTCTTTTCAGCCCTTATACAGAATTAATCTATTTTACACATACAAAAACATACTTTCTAAAACACCAGAATTAACTTTCTACGTTTCATAGAGGAGCCTGTCATTTAAACTTGCCTGTACTTCTTCGTGTGCTATAAGAATCCCCTTGAACATAGAATAATTAGGTGCAATCCTTTCTGCTAATCTTGCACACCATTCAAAAACAAATTTGTGTGAGGGACATACATATGCACATAGGAACAAAGCCAGTTTCAGTTACAGCTTGCTGTATAAATCCTGTCTATCAGATATTTTCCCCGCCCCCCCCCATCAGAAGTAGCACCAGCAAAGTTTTCAGCGCTCAAGACAAAGGATTAAGGCAGACATTCTAGAACTGGGGATCTGCCATGGCATCTTTATATCTAATTGTTTCTCCAATAACTGTTCTTACATACAAATTGCCAATCTCCAGCTATTTTATTTGGCTAGTGTCATCACACAGCAGTATAATGGCTGACCTCCTCTATTTCCATAACAAGTTTGTAACTACAACACATAAATAAAAATAAAGAGGACCAAACCCCCTTCCTTTAACTGTTTAACAAGAGTCTGGGCTTAAATCTAGATATTTAACTATCGAAGTTACTCAGGTAGTCTTCAGGTACCTACAAACATTCCTACATACAGTCTTTGAACATACAAGATGTACTACGTTTTATTAGTGGTAAGCTCCACCAGTTGTCTTTTCACTGTTTCTGCATGGGACAGCACAAAATATCTGATCAAGGTCATGGCTGTTGTGTTTCTTTATTGTTTATTTGCAGTGGCATCACTTGGATTTGGCTAGAAAAATGTTACTGCATAGCAGCTCAGACCAGTGCCTTCAAATACTTCAGAAGATTGCAGTGAAATTTCTGAAAAGATGATCCAGTTTTATGTTCATTTAAATCAAGTTGCTCCAGTCTGTGGGTACCAGTAGCCCAGAAACTGAAGCAGTGACTGGGACGTAGCTGTTTGGATCAACAGAAAGGTGAGGAAAGGACTGATGAGAACAGGGTCTCCAATTGGATCTGCCATGCCTTGAACCTGTGCTAGAGCCTCATACCAGGCTTCAGAATGCCAGCAGACACCAGAAGTTCCACAGGATTTTGAACAGAGGCCAACACTTCGCACACTCCCGGGGATTCTGTGAGCTCTGCATGGCTTCACGCCCAACAGATGAGCTTTGCATAGGCTCCTGCTGTTACTGCACTCGAGCCACACTGCGTTTCTCACTCTTACAGGGATCACAGGAGATTTGTGGCCCTAATGTTGATACTGAGAGCACTGAACCACTCATAAATCCTACTCAGAGTAAAGGTGAGGTTATGCGGAGGTTTATAACATACTGTTGTTTTATAGGGAGGCAAAGTATATTCCTTTCAAAATCTGCTGTCCGTTAAGGTATTACAGAAACTAGAGGCTACTTTGTGCTAACTGCACCAGGTTAGGAAAACCCAGGGGCTTTTCCCAGAGGCGGGGGGTGGGGATGCAGAGTGAGAAGCAGAGGAGACCTCAATGCTGGGCAAACACTTTCCAGCAATACGTGGGACAGTGTTAGCAGCACTGTTTTGCTCACAAATCTGAAATTACTATTTCAAATTCAAGCCCCCAAACCTTTCTTTATGTAGCTGAGAACTTGTTTGTCATATAGTCAAACACAAGTCTGAGGTCTTGAGCCAGGTGCCCATTCTGCCACCTCACACTGCAGCCACAGGAGAGAATAGCAGCTGGAAAAAGCTATATTTTACCATCCTGCCTGTTATTTCTGCTTCACCTTGCTCCCCACCAGAAAGTGGCAGGATGCAGCACTTGTTGGTTTGTTTTTCCCACCTTTCTACCCTCATTTTAAGAGCTGAAAACTCTTCATGCAAAGTGCATTCATCAGTGGAAAAAGCACTGTGCAAGCCTCAGCAAGAAGCTCACCATACCCTGAAACTTCCACTTCACATAAAGTTATTTTGTACGAGTATCGAGAAGATCAATGCAGGAAAATGCAAGAACATCACCAGATCTTGCATCCAGCCCTGATGGCAACCAGCCATGGGATGATAACAGGTTTGGGGATCACTGACTCCTAATCATCTCTTTAAAGTGGGCTGCGCTATGGCCCACAGGTACAGACTTGTGGTGCTGCGCAGTCTGATGCTCAGGTAAGAATGAATTAAGTTTTGCAAGTATGATGCTTTATAGGCTGCAAATTTATCATCATCTTGTAGTTATTTCCTTTACCTTTAAGAAAAATTATTCTCAGTGATTTAATGGATATTAAAGCCAATTCTCTCCTTCCCCAAGTACCCATGTAATACCTGATATCTTTCACCTGACACACACCTGCAGCTGGTATTGCCCACACTCTAAGGTCTCCAACCTGACAGCCAGTATTTCCTTTCTGTCTGAATGGCCCCAGACTTGGCCTATCCTTAGGGAATAGTCTCACTTTGGACTAGCATTCAGCATTGCCTTTCAAACAGATAGCACCTGAGACCAGACACCTGTGTCTTGTACCAGCAGAGAAGAGGAATGCCACTGCAGGAAAGACCAGGTCAGTCTGAAGGCCAGAAGATCAGGACAGTACAGAGTATCTGTAGTTCTAAAAAAGATTTTAACTTATTTTCATAGTCAAAGTAACAGTTGTCTCAACTGATTCTAATCTTCCCCCTTGCTTTAAAGCCTGGTTTTTGTCAGTCATCCACGCATCAGTGACAGAAATACACCAATTCACTTGGCAATAGGGAACTGATGATTGATTGCTGTACAAACTGTGCTGATTTACATGATTTTACCATTGAGACTAAAGGTAATTTATTTTAGGTGGCTGGGAGGACGTGAGGTCCTTGTATCACACACTGAAGTTTGCTTTACCTGTCCTAAAAAGAGATTGAAATTATTCCATTTACATCGTTACTTTAAAATTGGGCCTCAGTTAGTTAAACCTTTCATTCTGACAAATTACTAAGCGATTTCTGAAAACTGGTCATTTTGATGACATACTATTCTTTCAGTCCACCCTGTACAGTGGCTTTTTCTGAACTAGAGATTTATATTTTCTACTTTAAGATAGGAAATACAAAAAAGGTAATTAAAATTAATTTCTTCAAGAAACATCTTTAAAAGTGTATGGAATCTACTTTACTGTCTTCAGTTTCCAGTTAAAACTGACTAGATTCTACAAAGGCTATGTTTACAAATGTGACAGATTTGAGTGAGAAGGGCAGGTTGCACACAAGTGAGATTAACCAAAACTCATAATAATACAGACTGAATGCTGCCTTGCTTAATATTTTCCTGCTGTGTTCTTTATGAACTTTCCATTCTGTTTGAAAGGATTCTTTTGGGATATAGGATTAGACGATTACAGGCATTCTTACAGAGGTTACCTAAACGTTACAGATAGACCCAAGACATAAGAGTAACCTCTGAGAGCCCATCAGGTTATGCCACGTTTTAGGGTACTGTCACCTGGACCTTGTTTTCCAGTTCATTCCTAAAGTGTTCAGACCTAGAAACCAGGAAGAACTCCCAAATGCAGCAAAATAACATCATATGGACACGTGCTACGCAAGTCATTTTTGCTGTGAAGCACACTACACCCAAAAGACAGCCTAGTCTTGTCAGAGTTGGAGAGATTAAAGGGCAGAGAACTGGGTACAGGACAGGTGTTATCAATGGGAGCAGGACAGCAGGTCTCTGCAGCTCATAGTCTGCCTGTCCCAGGCAGACAACTCCAAAGAAGAGAGAGCACCTGTGCCCAGCAAGATCCTGCTTCCAGACATTCCGAGCTAGCTGTCTGTTGTTTTACCAAGTCCAGAGCCAGGAAAAATGGGTCCCCTGGACCAGCAGCAAGGACAGACGAACATCAAAACCAGCAGAATTGCAGCAGCCTGCCTCACCTCAGGAACAGGGAACTAAGTGACACAGAATTACCAAAACCTCAAGAAGAAAAAGAGGAAAGGGAATATGGAATGCACTGAGCATAAACTGCAGTGAAAGGTGCTGCTATTTGAGTGAGTTTGTAAGCACAACACTACCCTTCAACTTTACATGCCTGCTGCTGTTCTCTGGAGTCAATTAGTCCTGACCCAGTGGCACAACATGACAAGGCATCTCACACGTATTTAAGTTTAAGAACAGAAATGGTTGTGACAATGAAGCTGCATTCTGTCTGGACAAATTGCCACAGTCATCATTCCACACTCGTCACTGTCTAATGTTTAATTACAACAGAGATCCTGCACATTTAATAGAAGTTCATAAAATCTTTTACATTTGGAATATTTTTCCCCTCAGTGATGTGGGCAAAGTCAGGGAAGAGACCTTGAGTGGCTTTTAGCAGCAGTCACACAGCAGCGCTGCATTCCCTGGCCGCTCAGTTAAGCACAGGCTACTGGGGCTGCCCAGGCGATGCAGCCAGCGTGGGTACCCCAGCGTGGGCAAGAGGGCAAAAGGGGCAAGTGCAGAGTTAATAGCAGGAGGGGAGCAGGCTGGGGGACCAAACACCAGCAGCTGGAGGTGCAGCTGCAGCTCTCACCTCCCAGAATAGGAACACTTCCAGGAAACCTTCCCACCCCCTGCTTTCACTCATGCAAAGGGAAACCCAGGGCAGCGACACAGCATCACAGGCTGTTCAGCCAGACACACTGGCAAGGGCAGGTGTGACAAGCTAACTGGCAAACACGCCTGCAGAAAGCCACACACTGCTCCAGGCTTTACACAGTTCCAGCTCTGAATAAGCTGGAGTCATACTCCCAAGGAGTGCAAACCTTCTCAAGTACAGTCCCACTGCTCACACTCACCTCCCACCTTCCCAGAGTTAGAGCAGCTGGAGGGGTGGCAGCTTTTAAACCTCACTGAGCTGGCTTTGACTGTCAGCATTTTCACATTTTCTGAAAGACTAACTCTGCTATTGCATTCCTGTTTATTGAAATTATATAGTGCTATTTAATTTTAAGACCAACTGCAAGCCTCTTGTCTTCGCTCAGTGCTCTCAGACTTCAAGCTTAGATATGAAACTTAGGGTGAAAGCATTTTGTTTTTAAAAGAACCAGGCTTTCTACCATGCAGTCACCAAGACTAATACAAAAGCAACCTCTCCTACCCTTGTGTGCACTTACCATGGGTGGCATGCCTAGCTCCCCAAAGCTCTGCAGGCTGCTCTCCTGCAACATGTTCTAGAAAGCCAGCTCGGTATCAAAGTGCAAAGCTGTCATTTTTATCCTTGGAGGCCCAGCACAGCTCTGTGGGTCCGTCTTGTACCTTCCACCTCTGGACTAGCACAGCTTCCTCCGCCTCCCTGTGAAGGGGCACGTCCATGGTACACAGGAACCACCAATAACTACTAGTGGCATGCCAATCATGCCAGCAAAACCAGCCACCACGGGCGGGGTCAGACCTCAATACAAACATAGGACCACTGCTAGCTACAACATAAGTCTAGAGTACCGCCAGAAAAGCCAGGCAGTAAGCCAGGACAGCAGAGAAGAGACCCAGCCATAAGTAAATTTATAGCACAGCTCAGAAAAAGGCTGAGCTCCCAGGTCTGACTGGGGGCCACAGGGCCCATGGGCAGGTGTGGGTGGTGGTTCCATGTGAAGCCTGGTGGGGCAATTAAGGCTTATTAGTACCCTCAGAGTTCTGTCAGCAGATTTGCTGATGTTTGTTCCTTCTGAAGAGCTCCACAATAAACACCAAAGAGAGTTTAACCACAGGAAAGCCTGCCTTGAGAAAGCTAGTGCTGGCAGTGCTGCTGGGGGCTGGCTCCCCTACATGCCTGTAAGCAGGTCCTTTCTGCAGGACTCATTTCAGTCCACTCAGTAGTTTCTGGAGTTGCTGCAAACCTTGCATAACCCCCCCTTGGGCCAAAGCTACTCTGAAATGAGCCTGTTTACTCCCTGCTTTCCACCCAGCAATCCTGTGCTCTTCCCACAAGCACTTTGCTGCTTGTCCTGCTGCACCCTGTTGACCCTTCAGCTTCAAGGGATAATTCTTTTTTTTTTTATTATTTGCTCCCCAGTTAAACAGATTTGCACCTTTCCCTTTTTCTGTGAGCCTCTGAGAAGCTTTACCTAAGCACTTTCTGCCTGCATTTCTGCAAAGATCCTCCCGGCTCCCTGTGTTGGGCTTTTTTGCCTTTTTTGGGTTTTTTTTTTGTTTGTTTGTTTGTTTTGTTTTGTTTTGTTTGCTTCCTGCAGGGATTCTGTTCTTTGGACTCCACAAAAATCTTGAATCATCTTTTCTGTCTTTTTTTCTCTGTGTCATTTTGGGAAAGTCGGCTCACATGTCATCTCTGCTAGTTCTGTCCTGGCTGTTTCCATCTGGATCAAGACTCCCCAGCCTTTGGCTAAATGCCATGCTTGCGGAAAGAGAAACGTTCGCGTGCCTTGTTTCCCTCTGGGGAGCGGCACAGCCCATACTCCATCACCCACTTGGCTGCCTCAGGCACAGTGACAGGGTGGCTGCCCCCTACTTACAGTTTTACTGTTTACAGTTTTACTGCCAAAGGTTAATGAACACATTGTTGTTCCAGGTCTAGAAAATACATGACTCCTGCAGTTTCAGCCCTTTCTCCCTTAAACAATTTCCCCAGGAATTCCAAAACCAGTAGCTGCTTGACAGGTGCTATCCTCTTTCATTTTTGTTTGCCTGTATCTTGGGCTACGATACTCCAGCATTATTTCAGCTTGTACAGCAAGGCTTTCTTTGCTACACTATAAACATCAAAGTTCTGTAAAATGTGTTGTAACCAACTTGTAGAGACTTTCTCTGCGGTAGATGGTGGGTACTTAGCCTTTTCCTACTCCTCAGCTCCATGCGTCAGCCAAAACTTTTTGCTAGCATTAAAAAAAGGTATTGCTACATGGTTTTCCTTAATACTTTGGAATACAGATTGCAGCATCCACCCTGGTGTTCAGGACCCTTGCATGAATGCTTGTTGCACCTCGAGGCCAGCAAACTGACCCTGAGGGCAGGCTGCTGCTCACAACCCTGGTGAGGCTCACTGTGAGTGCTGGCAGCAGGGTCACAGCACTGCCATAAAGCTGGCATACATTAGTAATGGTATATGCTGCAGGAGGGGGCAAGGCACAGAGGCTTTCAGGAGGCTGTGGAATGCTGTGTACTTTCTGCTGAAGAAGGCGGCTGGCCATTGGTGCACTCTGTAAGATAGACCTGACCAAGAGTTATCCTGTGTAGTCAACTATTGCTACTAAAAACAGTGTGGATCTAGCCATGGAAAAGCAGCACTGGGAGAACAACAGCCTTTTACTACTAGGAATGACTAAGCCTGAACTACTATTGGTATCCAAACATGCCCGATGACTGGGCTCTGCCCTAACAACAAACTTCCCTTTCTTTACTGGGAGATGTTCTTGTATGAACAGGTAACACAGAGAGTAGGAACAAGATCTTCCTCCTCTCAAATATGAGAACTACAGTTCCAGTTTTATGTTGAAACCTACTGCTGTTAAGCTTGGCCTTTCTTCAACCCCAACAGCATTTTGGTGATCTTCACGCTGTCCTGGATAGGATGTCAAATTTAATATGATTCCAGTCAGTATTTTAGGGACGTACACACAAGTCATACATAAGAAGACGCCAAGCTGCTGAGCTCAGCTTAGTCCAGCCAAAAGCCTGCTGTATCTGGACATATATAGAAGAGAGTATTAGGAACCTAAGTAACTGCTGCTAAAAATAGGTGACTGCTTGTGGTGATGTTAGATCAATATCGGAGATTAGTGCCACCTTCAGCTGGAAATGATTGTCTCTTCAACAGAAAGCAGCTGATGGTTGACATGGTCTTCACCTCTGTGGACTAATGAAGTTCACCTGAAAACTTTTCCGGGTTTATTTTACATTGTAATAGAAAAGGGGCTGTTGTTATGTCTCAGCTGGGAGCAGGTGCCTTCCATTAAGTGTGTAACAAGTTGTATATGTGCTCTTGTCTAAGAGGTCAGGAAAATGGTCAGACATTTGATGACTTAAAAGTGGTGTGGATTGTTTGCTTTTGGACTGAGAAATGTAAATTCCACTTCTCTTGAGAGTTAGGCACCAAAGTATGGGCTTTTTTTTTTATTTTTTTTTTAGTCTGGTCCTTGTTCCATAGCCCAGATATCAGAATCCCGCTGGGGAAAGGAGGCAGGTTTGAAAGACACAAGACTCCAATGTCCTTTCATTGCATTTCTTTGCAGGAGGTATTAATCAGACTTACATACTGCCAAAGTTGCTATTCAGCCTGAACTGAAAAGGACACTACATATGCTTTATTTATCCTGTTTCCCAGGGAGTAGTTTTATTCATAAACTTATATTATTTGTATATATATAATGTGCATAAGGTATTTGATTTCATGAGTTATATTCACTTTCATCCCTCCTAATAACTTCTGATTAAGAGACACTTTTGAAGCCAAAGAACTGAGCTGACTTTTTAAAAAAATATTCTCTCTCTAAAGACTAGGTGCTGCATGAACTTGGAGGCATATCTAATGATCACATGCAAGCAGGTGCAAGTAAGCTCACCCATGTTTTTAAACAAGTAGGAGTGAGGCAATAGGCAATCTTGTCAGACAGCAGTGAGTGGGAGGTAATATGTTGCAAGCTGGTTTGCTTGGTCTCAGCACTACACTGCCCATAACCATACTACTCCCAACTGGAAGCTCTGAGCACAATCTGAGCTTATGGCCATATAGAAAATATTGAAACAGCATGTAAAAAAGTCTCCCAAAGTGACTGTACAATAGAAATGTCGGAACTGGTTCCAGACAGGAGGATAATATGAAAGTTTCAATTTATTGCAGTAGACACAATTGATAAAGGCAGATCAACATTTATTACATCAAAGAAATGGGATGCAGTGAAAGCCATCTGTAAAAGGGAAGGGGGCCAGCTAAGACTATCCATTCCAGAAGACTAGCCCAGAGTCACAGCTAGTACTTCTAAACTGACAGGAGTGCCCAAAAGTGTATTCCACAGTCACATCCACATAAAAGAGCTCTCCAGGTTCTTCTGTAGTGACCCTGACATATCTCCCATGATATGGTATTGGGATTTCCAGATTATCGCATGCTCCTTTGCATTTGTGACTGTGCCATATTTAAGCAGCAAGTGTTGCCTTGAACTCATCTGCTTGAGACACAGCCCAGTATGATCCAAATGATGGACATCACCTCCTACAGACCTCCAGTCTCCTCTCTGGACTTGCTGCATTGTTGTGTTGCTGTTCACTGTTTCCACCAGTGAGCTACATAAAGTCCACAGCATGAAATCCGTGAGCAATGCACATGCTCTGAGGGATGTCCTATCCAAACCAGGAGGTGGTGAAAAGAGTACTCTGTGACCTCCACACAGGAAGGAGTAAGGCAAAGGAGGGTGGTGACTATCCTAGGGTGGAGACTGCTTCCTTCCCAGTTGGTTCCTCCTCTATCACAAGCCATCCTTGCCTTTGCAATCAATGTCTGAGCTAATCACAGGCCAGGGAGGAGGTAAGCAGTCAATTTCTGGAGTCATGTGCACTGGGAAACCTCTAGTGCCCCTAAAGACAAAGCTTTTCTTTCCTAAAGACATTCCCAGGTGAATAGTCAGCATCCTGTGTGCAGGTCTCTGCACCTGCTACTCAGATATACCTCTGATCCTGTGTTGTCTCTGTGATGGCGATTCATTTGCTCTTTTCCCTTTGCACAGCTATGGGCCAGCAGCAGAACTGAAGTATCACAAAGCCAGTGCTGTTCATTGACCTGCTATCAGTTGCACCTCACCTGCAGAGGCAAGGGCACTGTCTCAGCCAGAACTGTCTCACTGCATTGCCCACGGAAGCAAAGGCATAGACCATACTTGACAGGATGTATGGGCATGCCACACACGGGAACAAAACAGCACACATACAAAGTGAGGAGACGTGTAGGTTAAGCAACACAAAGAATAGAACCCAAACATAATTAAAACTATATTTGGAGGCCACACTGTTCCCTCCCTGAACGCTTCCATGAACATCATTCCTGGTCATCCGTTCTGCTGCATCTTTTCCCCTCCTCTTGGCAGCAAAATGCTGCCAGCTGCAGCATCAAAGCTGGCAACCTTAAGTGATGGTTTCCAAAAGAGGTCCACCTTTTTCCAGGAAGGGTTGATGTGTCTTTCTTTGCTTTTCCGGGGAACCATCAAAGTCGGCAGGAATGCTGTGCCTGTGTGGCTATAGCACTAGTGTCACCCCTTTGTCAAAGGAGTTCCCATTCCTGGAGCCTTTGGTTGTGGAAAGTGACTTGAAGTCTAGAGCCTGCAACAGAGTCTACCAGCACCTCCAAGGGGCAAGGGCTATAGGGGATCAGGGACTGTGGAAAGGAATCACTTTTTCAGCTCTCTGGCTTTTCACCAGTGGGACAGCAAATGTCCTTCAGTGAGCAGTGTGAGAGTTGTTTGGCTCAATCACAAAGTTTGCTACAGCTGCAGACAGCCTGCTTCTCACAGCTGTTGCTCACACGAATCTTGTCTTGGAATCCTGCTCTCAAACTTAACTGTTCAGTGGCTAGTATATCTGCAGATGGCTGCGTCATGCAGGTCTATGTATTGCTTCTCTGGTGCCCTTTACATTGTTGATAATTAGGTTCATTTAACAAGTGCAAAATTCATGAAACACCCAGAAAGAACTATTTGTGTGGTGAGGAAAGATAAAAAGGGACCTTCATTTCACATAAATATTGTTAAATCCTGCTTATATGTCCATGAACATCTTTCTCTTCATATTTAAACTTTATAGTGGAGTACAAGGTACAGGGTTTCTTTTCATATTCAAAGTTTACAGCAGAGCTTCAAATACATATTAATGTAGAAACTGTAATGTATTCTGAGTTAAGCTGTCATAAAATCTAGGGCTTTTCACATCATCACTTTTGAAGGTCGGTGCCACAGAGAAAAAGAAGCATCTGTATTGGATCACCATGAAGGTTTGTAATACATTGCAATAAATACTGCAATGTATTTCATTTTTATACGTTTTTGATGAAGAGGCAAAAGTGCATCTTCAACAGTTGCTTTTCAAAAATTGCTCATCTGTTTGGAACGGCTGTAAAAGAGATTGAAGCTAAATATTATTCATGGATACATTACGGCTCCTCACTGAGACCACAGCTGAAATGAGAAGAGGTTTCCAATGATATTTCATTTGGAGTATTGATTTTTCTGAGCTCGTCCCACAAAGCTATTGCATGCATGTTCCAGGCAAGTATGAGAAGATGTAGATTATCCTAGCCAGCTTTCTTTCCTGAGTTTGTTTTTCTTCCCCAGCTTGGTTATAAGCATTTTGCTAATGTTGTGCTTTGATTCTCCTAGAACCCCCAACAAGGGTGAAGACTGCTCCTTTGCAGACTGTTGAAAACAAAACTAACACTTGTTGTTCAGAGAGTGCCTACATCAATTCTGTGGTGGCGTGGCATACTTTTGCCCCTCACTGCACAACAACGAAATGTAGCGGTTATTTAACTGTGAAACAACACTTTGTCAACAACTGAGATTGCTGGGTGCAGAAACCTGGAAGAGTCCAATCCAAAGCATGAGCGGAAGAAATGGCTGCAGTTCCCTGCCTCTACCTGCAGCCTCATACAGGCTGAACAGTCACTGAAGAATCGTAGAATTATAGAGTCATTTAGGTTGCCTTTACATTAGATTTATTTGGGCACCTTGGAGCCTACTTAGTATTGAGTGATGCTTGAAGTCAATGCCCTGGGGCGTGTGCTGGCACAAAGCACAGACTACCATGGGCAACATCCTTGAAGGACTGAAGAGCAGGGAAGAGGTTGTAGACATGGTAGTAGAGTACTCCATCTGGGCAAATTTGGTCTGTCAAGAAGTCTGGCCCTGATTTTTTATTTGCAACAGATTCTTCAGGAGTTAAGCTACTGAAACTACTTTAGAGTTACCTGAGGACTGGACTGTGTCCGAAACTCCCCTATCATCTCCTCAAATGATCTCATCATGTCACCACAAGGCACAGCTACAAAGGAGCAAGGGCTTGTATTGCAGTTACTGCTCATGAGGAACCGAAGCCAGTCTGACTCCTGGCAGTGTAGTCAGCTCCTGGGGTGATGGAAATTCCTGTTTATTCTGCATTCCCATGTGCCCAGTGGCTGCTGGTAAGAAGATAACTGCAGTTTTTCAGTAGTTTCTAAAATGAAAAAGCCCGGGAAAGGAAGAAGAAGAAGTGGCAGTGGCTTCAAGTTACTCCTGTCTGCTGGGCACCAGGGTACTTGGAGGCCAGTGTGGGCACTGGCGTGTTGGTGGGCATCTTCCATGGGCTGTTACCCATCTGGGTGCAGCTCAGTATATACTGCCAATGAGGACCAAGGGATTCCCCGCGGACTTGTGCCACCCCACTCTGTCTTGCCTTACGAGGGTTTGCACAGAACTGTCGATGGCCTACAGGCTGCATTCATGATGCAGGACACCAGCACGTGAAGCCTCAATCAGAAAGCGAATGGTCTTTATGGGGAAATTCTCTTTCACTGCTGCAAACCTGACACAAGAAACAGCATGCAACAGTCCTTTTCCTTTTTGGATAAGCAGACCAGAATCAGTTGAGCTTTCCCCTATCAGAAATACTGTTTTTTCCATTCCATGATGACTTATTTATGCCACTGTACGTTGAATCCTGCTGGAATGGCCTATTAACTACAGAATATCAATACATTGCACATATTCCAGAAGAAACTGCATTAACAATAACATAAAGTAGTTAGGAGTTTATGAGCTCATGGATCTGTATGATCCTTTATTAAAATGTTGCAGGTGAACATGAAGGATGTTATATTTGGATCTACCTTAGCTGAATGAAGTGAAAACAGCAAAAAGGCAGGGTTGGTATAGTTCGGTGAAGTACTGGGGTGGTTTCTTAAAGATTTCACATTATGATGTGAAAAACACACGAACACCCACCCCCCCAAATACTAATTAAACTTTGCATTTCTACGTTTGTTTTGATCCACACTTCAGGATTTTCCAAAAAAAGTCTCATATTGTGAATGCATAGATAGTGACCAAGCTCTGCAAGTATCTCAAATTTTGTGTGCTTGTATCACTATTAAAACAGTTGGATATGATTTTTTTTTTTCTTTTCAAATCCAACAGAAAAAAGGTTTTGTGAAGAAATTCTTTGTGGAAACAGGGGAGTTTTAGTTAACTTCTCTGGCCCAAACTGACCACTTGCATGATGCCCTTGCTTGCCAAAATGGAGTGGACAAGAGTGCCAAAACAGCTCACTGAACCAAAATTTATTATTTGGAAATAGCATATTATTTGTGATGAGTAAGACCAAGGTTTGAGCCTTGATGATTTCATATCTGAGCTTACTACATTTAAGGTATGTCAGCCACCAAATTAATATCTTGCCTTCTGTGGCTTTCCACAAAACCTTTGAAAGACATAGGCTTGATCCCATGTAAAAAGTAAAAAACCTTTTTAAATCCAACCAACAAAATGTCAGAAACCAGATGGTTTTTTTCACTCCATATCTACTTCATTCAAATTTTAGGGGGGTGGGGGCGTGGGGGGTGTAAAAGGGGCACTTCCAGCCAAAAAAAAGAAAAGAAAAGAAATGAAGGAAAAAAAACCAAAACACTCTTTGTTAGCTACCCTAACAGAAGGAGCTCCTAAATCGTCATTCAGTTATAAAGGATAACTAAGAGCAATTTTTCTGTTTTGTTTTCAGTAAAGTTTTGTTTAAAATTGTATAGAAAGCAGAGGCAGAAGCTGAGACAATCAGCAGGTAAATATTGAGCAAATTTATCTGAAAGTCTGTATCTTCTCCCATTGATAGCAGCCATAAAGCTTTCAGTAGTGTAAAAGTCTAGAAAAACATTCCCTGAAACTATGGCCAAATGGATCTATTTTTCAGTCAAACTGTATACCATATGGGGGCCATAAACTGCCACAGGGTCACATTTAACAGGGGAACCAAGCTAAATAAAATAAGAACCAAGCATGTAACTTTGTCTCCAACTTTTCCCACCCTAATATGAATCTTAGTGATTTGAAAACTGAGTTGCTTTTGCTTTATATATAAATAAATCACTGGCTTTGACACTCAGTGATTTTAGCTGGAGGCAAAATGAAATCTTTTGAATACTGTTTGTTGTTGCACTCTTTCTGACAGAAGCCCAAAGTTCAGCAATGATGGAGTTTAAGAGAGACGCTTTCTTCAGAGATCTATAACGAACAAACAGGTAGAACATATTTTGAGTTCAAAGAAAACGTTCAAACCCATACAGACAGGGTAGGTGTTAGGTGGGAGCTTTTAATCTGTTAATGTCCGTTGGCACATTCCCATTGCGGTGACACAGCTTCTGGGTGGGCTTGCCACTTGTGTCGCTAAGATAGGTGTTGTTTTTTCCATGTGGTGATCACAGATGACTAATGACTTTTTATATTAGATTCATTAATATTTTGCACTTTCTTATGTTACTGTGTTTGGACAGAAGAAACAGAGTACCCTCAGGTTTTGTGTTTGTTTTTTCCTTTCAGCTTGACAGCCTTACTATTGAAAAATAATAATAGTTTTCTTCAAGACCAAGAAAAAGGCTTCTGTGGTGCCTTAAATTAAATTCAAGGCATCATTTATCTAGTTTTACTGAGCACATCTTTCTAAGGCTTATGGTGCACATTTGGTGCAACAATTTAATGCAAGTTTTAGGAAAAAATGAAACTCTGGACTCACAGTTTTTTACATGCCCACACATCTGTGAGGTCTGTAATTATTGGCTGACCTGCTTCAAAGTGGCAAATTCTAGTGGTGGGTGTTTCATTCTGAAAAGTCTTTGACTGGCAAATCCTTCAGTTCTCTTACTGCTTTGTCAACCCTCCCAGCTGCTCAAAATCATGATCTGAAGTGATCACAAATAATCAAACCCTTGTTCTCTCTTAAGAAACTAGAACGATCCTGTCCCTTCACATTGCTTGAAAAAATAAGCCAAAAATCTTGTGAAACATAGAAGACTCACCAAACTTCATTGCCCAGTAAATGGTGATGGTTATTGTAGCATCTTGTGTTCCTCATCTAAATAGGTTTATCGTAATTGTTGCACAGTACTAGCATCAGTACCAACACAGTCTGAATACCGATGTTTCTGCAGAGGCTGTTAGTCAAAAAGACATTAAAATTTACTAGGAGCAGTGCAACCATTTCTTTCTCTTTCTTATGAAATATTTCAAATCCATTTTCACATCATCCTGAAGATTTTTCTTAGATGAAACTCCCAGTAAAAGCTGTAATTTCCTTTCAGGAGAATTCAAGAACCACAGACAGGCCCAGAACAATAATCATTGCTGCAATGTGGATGGAGAGCAGAAAAAAAGGCAGCTCATGCCAGGTATAGATGATACTTTTCTTTGAGAAGGCTTTCTGTGGAAAAGGGAAGTATACTAGATCCAATTTGCCCGGATTACAGTAAAGTGTTTGGGGGAATTGCTGGAGTAGAGGAGTTGGGTATAACGGGAGATGACTGGCACTGTGGTAAATAAGGAACCTTCAAACCAAAGGGAAGCTGTTAGGACAACATCTCAGGTCTTAGGATGTGCTGTGTTCAGCTTTTCTTTAATGACCTTTACACAAAGAAAAGACTTTTAACTCTACTAATAAAACGTGCAGATGTTGCAGCCCTGGAAGACGCTACCAAGTAGAGAGAACCAAATGACCATTGGGAGCATAGTGAGAAATGAGACAACACAGCAGTACCCGCAGCTGTAACACTGTACAATGCTATCAAAGAAAATCCTCTTATGTGCTGGAAGTTAATCAGCTGGAATTAATATAGAAAGAGGAAAATCTCCTTGCAGATAGCCAGCTTGGAAAAAAAAGAGACACCAATCCAATGTGGTCATTAAAGAAACAACTAATATTTATCAGGCAAAGATAGAGGGCATTAGTGCTTCCCTATAAAACCCTGTTAAGAGTTTATCTAGAATTCAAAACAACTCTAATCACAAAGGCTCAGGAGAGATGAATTCAGAAGGAAGATCTACACAGTGGCTACTAGGAGGGCAAGGGGAGTGAAGTACCTGTCCAGCAGAGTGAGAACAGAGGTTTCTGCCTTGCCAATGGAACATAAATCTGCATTGAAAAGGAATAGTTTGGGTACCCAAGTTTTGAAAGCTTGGGCTACTCAGCCTTTCTGTTTCAGATGGATGTACATTGCCTTTTTTTCCTCCAGGGTGGTCCTATATTACTCTCTGAAAAAAAATCTTTAAAAAAAAAAATCAAACCAAAACCTAATCAACTCCTCCTTATGATTTTGTGAAGCGCAAGCAAGAACATCATCCTGTGTGGTTAGTACTTCAGTGAGCATTTCAGTCAGGCTGAGCTGTAAAGCCCATTTTACAGAGTGCATATGTGTTCACAGTGCAGCACCTCATGGTACAGACTTGCTACAAGCAGAATGCATTAGAAAAATACTCATAAATATTTCATATGTTCCTTAATCAATGTTTTTCCTACCTTTTCAAATTCAAGGAAATGTCACTTCTTTGCAGCTTGTTGTCCAACACTGTTGTGACACAAGTTCTCATTAACTGATTCCTTTTTACAGTAGGAATACCTTGAAGTCTTCGTCCATTTAGTTCCTAAACTTGGAAAAAGCAAGTTTTCTTCTTAATGAGCACAAAAGCTTTCCAATTCCTTAATTACTGAGTTATGTCTAAGGAAAATGTCTTTTTTCTACCACTAGAATCCAACCACTCTGACAGCATAACTCTGACAGCATATATCCAATAACATTTTTAACTTCATTTGCTGCAAAATTGACCTGATAATATATCAGAAAACCAAAACAGTTTTCATCCCTCGCTTCAGAAAAAGTTGTACGTTTAAAGATGTACATGTTCAAATACAACAGTATAGAAGAGGATGGTGAAAGTATTTCTTAAAAAAAAATAACTCCTGTCCCTGTTTCTCTCTTCCACGGCATATATGCACATTTTCCTACACCTCATTTCTTACCTTTAATCTGCAGGGTTGTAGATACTTTGCATAAAAAGAACCAAGAATGGTCTTCCTGATCTTAATTTCTTGTACCCACTGTATCTTGAAAAAAATTTCCTTCCTTTGTGTCTGCAAAGACAAGCTTCCAAAGCAGCCTCACAGAGTACCAAACGACAATGATGCGTGGCAAACATTCCCCAAGATTAATTATAGACTGATGGAAATGAAGGGAGAAAAGTAGAAGCCATTAAATCAATAGAATGCCTTTGAAAGAATCAATGGAATGAATACACCTGCTTGCGAGACAGCTCAATGCATCATCTTGCCTTCTGATAATATGCAAGACCATTTTCATCCCCCAGTCTTGAATTTTCTTAATGAGTTAACAAGGAGCTCTGTTAAATTAGATCCTATTATACAAGATAAAGACCTTAACAAGATTTGGTTTTAAATGATTCACTATCCATCATCTTACTAGTCAAAATTCAGCCTCAGAAAACATCATAGGTAACATCCCTCAAAAAGGAAAACTCGCAGTGCCTGCCTTGCTTTTCCCATCACCCTTCTAACATGGCTTGCAGTCCGTTGACCAAGCGCAATGCATTCAGACACAATGGTGATGACTAACTGAATGCTGAATTATCCATTCCTTTTGCTTGGTCTAGTCCCACACCATGTTTATTCCTAAAACACGGAGGAAGATCAAATGGCCTCTGGCAGGCTTAGTTCTAGGTCCTCTGGACCTACAGACAATAGCAGCTCATTTTAACTGGCTGCAGGTTTATATCTAACACCGTATCAAACTCTAGTAAATAAAGGAGATTTGTCCTCATGTGGGAAAGACACACATCGTAATTAAGACCTTAGAAAATGCATCTTAATTTCTTACATCGTAGAGTCATGCAGCACTCTTAAAGAAATAAATGATGCTATAATGGAAGGTACTGAATTAGTCCTTACGTGACCTCATGTTATTATAAGCTTTTGTATGACCCCAACAAATGGTTTACCTCTCTGTGCCTGTTTTGTAAAACAGGAATAAAAATGCTTCCCCCTACTCACCTTTTGTCTGTCTTCCCTGGAGTGTGAGTTAGTAGGGTATGAATTTTCTCCTTTGAGTATATACAGGGCCTGGCACAGCAGGACCCTTCTGCACTGTGCTATCTGAATAAAATGCTTGATAACATTTCATGAACACTAACGTTTTCAGGATATCCTTGATACTTTGAAAAGGCTCCTGCTACATTCTCATTCCTAAGCAATAACATGAGCCCAGTCATTCTAACGCTTAAAACTACTCCTGGAGAGGATGTGCAAAATTAAAGCTTATGAAAAAATACCTCCAGACTCACATACACTTATGTATGCCTTACATATGTAACATGTCACTCTTGTGTATCTCCCTTAGTTACTGGTTAGTACAGTAGCCCTGGGAACCCACCAAGAGGGCAAACTTTACTGGGACCCTGGCATTATAGGGTGCCATAATTAGAAAAATCCACTTAGGAGAAACCTTTCCTCTCAAAAAAATATTCCAAGACCTGAGAGGTCCTAAGTTAGAGCTACATCCATTAGTTGCAGGATGGGGTACCAGGTATTTCTGAACTTGTGGCCCAAAAAGCTGTGCATGTTTGCATCAAAATTAAGTCTCTAAAGGCATGGGTAGGAGGATTAGTTCTTTCCCTGACTGATAAAGGTGTCATCAGCCTCAGATCTGGCATGGCCACAGAGCTGTTGGTGTTTTGTTCTCCTCCTGTGGCAAATGAAGCAGCTGATATAATGTAAGGTTTTGGGATAGGCAGTTTTGTTTTGTTCTATAGTCTTGCAGAGCCCAACCTGAGTCATTCCAAGTAAATGGAGGGACTCCCAGTGGCATCCTGCTGGCTCTGTCTTCTGCCCATGCTGCCTTGAGAGGCACTGGAAGGAGTGGTTGAGCTTGATTTTGCTCTCAGCCTAGATGGGTGTTCCATCGGCAAGGTCCAGGGATCTGCTTCCTCCTCCTTACTGCAAGGATTAAATCACAGCTTGGGTTTTCCAACCCACAGTGCATTTCACCAAAAAGCTCAGTCTTTGTTAGTCCTGCAGGAAAGCTCCCCAAGGCTGAAGTGGGCTGCTGGGAGCACGTGGGACCCCGCATATTAGAGTGCATCTGATAGACCCATACTCTGCATGTTCCCCTCAAGGCTCCTATCTGGAAATGAGGCAACAGCACACAGATGAATTCTTAGCTTTGCAAAATCTCTGTGGGAGCAGGAACAGATGCAAAGTAAGACTCTAATGCATCCAAGTTCATGAACATGCACTTACCACTACCAACCATTACTTTTGGGGAAGCGCTGAGTAATGTGTTCTGTTGTCTGTGTGATCTTGAGGGAGCTTCAACGTAATGCTAAAATCTGACGTATGATTTACTAAATGGGAACTTAGGAAATTAGATAGGGAGGAGAGAGAGGAAAAAGAATGAGCTGTGTTTCTGTATCTGCGTTTTTCTATCTGTTGATCTTTCATTTCAGTGGAGAACTTAGAAACTCATTTCCCAGGAAATATTCTGACTCTCATTTTCATTTCACATTTCATTTTTGCACTGGCCATCCCACTAGGTTCTCCATCCCAAATGTACTTGCAGACTCTTGCTACTGCAAGGGGAGCTACCACCTCCCCTGTACTACAGGGAGCTTTTACACCAGGCCGTCGGCCAGAGCAGGGCTGCTATGCCTAACTCATTCCTGACAGGCATTTGTGTAACCTCTCCTTAAGCTTGTCTAGCCATGGAGGCTCCCAGCACCCTTTAACAATTATTCCATTGTTTCATTTGCTGTTGGCTCAGCCATGAAAGCCACTGATAACCTGACACTTGTCTGTGTGGTTGCAGCTTGCCCCAAATATCACTGTTCCTTTCTTCTTGAGGGATACGCTCAAAGCTATGTACATGTTCTGTACTATCTGTCCCTTCTTGCTGCCTATATTGTAGGGAACCTTCAGCAACTGTCTGTTGCAAAAAGTCCTTTTGTATCCTTCCTCTGGTCTCCTGAAGGAACCTCTGCAATTCTTCCCTTCTTCAGCTCTTCAACTACTACAATAGTGGGACTTCTTTTACCAACCTCTCTGCACCTGCTTCTGTTTCTACACTTAAATTTTCAGAATTCACCCCTTACTCCTTCAGTTTCTTTCTGAAGAGGAGTAGTTATCTCCATTTTCTCCTGTATATTCAATAACAATCTCTTTGGAACAACTTCACTAAAGATTAATGTCTTGTTTTCTCATGTTTGTCCATCATGTATATTGTCTTGCAGATGTATAGGCTGTATGATAGTTTCCACTCCCCAAGTAGACTTTCTGTTTATTTTTTTCTTTTTCTAACTTACCTTAACTCTAAGTTAAAAGAAGAGCTTATACAATCAAGTGATGTGGCTCTAAGCTGTCTGTCAAACCATTTTTCAGCTGATGACAAACCAAACTTAGAAGACTCTGCCCTGAAATTCAGGAATGTCAGACAAGAATGTGATTTTTCAGCTTTTTTAAGCATTCTTGTGCCACTTTAGACAGCCCTTTCCATAACACCATTGAGCTTGGACATCCTGGACCTGAAGTAGCATACTTATGTTCATAATCCTCTGAAAACCATTTAAACTTGTAACAATTGAATTGTGGTCTTTTACCCATCATAACAACTTTTAATGTGTCCCATTTAGTAAACACAGACATTAGCACTGAGATTTCATCTCCAAAAGCCATAGTTTTCTACTGATGCTGCTTCTAGATAGCAAAAAAATTGTTTAAAAACCTATCAATCTTGTTTCATCAAACAAACTTTTGATACAGGTTGGGGTTTTTTTTAAACCTTGCTTCATACATATTTCTACCAGGAATTACTCTCTTGCTCTCTTCTTCAAACATTCCTTCTTTTACCACAATTAGATTTTCTCCAAAGCCTTTGTTGCTGCTTGCTAGCATACAAGTTGCACACCAGGGTTCACTTTATAAATTATAAAGATTTCACCAGTTTTTAAGCTGATGTTCCAGTTCTCACATGTAAGTCTTTGGATCAATGTCACAAAAAGCCCTCCTGTTCCTTGTTGTCCAAGACTGCATCATTAATTTAGTTTTAGATGCATTCAGTCTTTCTCTACTGTCTTTTCTAGAAGATGGGCTGGCTTCTTCCAAATATCTGTCTAAACACCGGACATTGTTTAAAACTGATTTTTTTCCTTATCCTGCACAATTTTTCTTCCTGCTTCTTCTAAGGAAACTCCAATTCATTATTTAGACTTTCCTTTGAGTGTGTGGTCTTGTTCCATTTCTGTATGCTCACAGGAGTTTTACTGCTGGCTTATCCAACACATTAACATTTCTTCTTCCCTCCCCTCAAAACATATGGACTGTTTTGGTTGGCTTCCTTAGTCTGCCACATCTGCATTTGTTTTTTATGTACAAAAAAAGTCTTTCTGAGAATCCTTTTCTCAGGCTGGGACCCTGATTTCTTTATCATTTGATCTGATATTAGAAACTGCACAAGATGTCTGGTCTTGCATGTTTGACATCCTTTTCCAATGTGTTAGGATGCATAATAAGTTTTCCCTCTTTTTCTGGTTTCCTCTGTCAAATAGGTATCATTCAGAATTTTTCAATCACAATTTCAGATAAATTTTCATTCTTTCCTAGGACTGTATATGCTTTACCTCCCCTTAGCACACTGCAGTAATTACTCTGCTCCTGACATCCTACTCAAGTTACCCACTGCTGTCACTGCTCCGGACTGCCTGACTCATTTCCACTTTACTGATTTCTTCTTACTTTTTGGTTTAAATAGCACAATTTAGCACTTTGTAATCAAAGACAACGCTAAGTCCAGAAGTCTATAAATATGAGGCATCCCTAAATAAATAACATATAAACCAACTTATCAATGAAACAATCCATTGCAAGGAAGGGACAGTGTGTGCCACCATCAGTTGTATTAAGCCACTATTAGCAGCAATTCTCCTATTAGAGGAGGTCTATTAGAGGGCCAGGATAAAAAATGAAAGCAACAATAGGGACCATACACACAGTGTTAAATTTCTTTCAGTGTTAATAACCTGCGCTGTCATAAAATTTTAAACTGGATTTTAAAGGGTATAGTTCATTCTGTAAACTAGACTGCCCTTCTAGCATTTTACCTTTAAACCACCAAACTAAAATACTCCTAGAAAAGACAGTTCTTTGAAGAAAGAACTATTATTCATTGTAATGCATAATCAAGGTTATTTTCTCTAAAAATTAAGTACTGGTCACCAAATTTTAAATACTTTAAATGGAGACCTGTAAAGAGCTCATATATTTAAACATCTGTGTTTTCACGGGTCCATTAAATACTAGTTAAACTGAAATAAAAGCATTTAGCTTCCACTTATGAGCAGGGTTAGAAACAGCAATTAAAAGAAGAAAATCTCGGGAGGTGGGGGGGTAAGAAAAAGAAAAAGAAGTTGCATTGATAGCTCTGACACAAACAACACCAAAACCAAGCATGTATTTTCTGAAAGACTATTTCTGGAAGGTTTCTCCCATGTTTTCCAAGTGTTTCTAGTTTTAAACTTTTCCTTCAGCCAGGCTGCAGCCAGAATTTGGATAGCTAGAAAATAACATAGGTTAGATTGTCAGCCGTGTATTTCATTCATGTAAAATTTGGAGTGCATACCAAGCTGCTGTACACAGCAGGAGTCTCTGCTTGCACGGAGTAAATGGACAGTCTTTCTAAAGGAGTTTAGCAGGAAAATAAAATGTCGCAGTCTTCACATTATTTTCCTTCCATTCTTGAGACCTGTGCCTTCATTGCACCTTCTATTCTTTTAAATTTCTGTGTCGAATAGAATCTGGATCACAGCCTGTGAATTGTGTTGGGTCTTTTGTCTTTCCATTCAAGGTGAATCAAGCTCCATCCAGATTGGTCATGGAAACAATCTAGGCCTGTCTATTAATCTGCTTCAAATACGTGGCCTGGAAATAGTGCTGGGGAAAGTGATCTATTAATTGTATTGATCCTCTTTTGGCCCAGATGGGTACTGTTTGCTCTACAGGTTTTGTTAGCACAAAGTCCTACATGCCAGCATTAGACTTTAGGATGGAGGTTCCACAGCATTCACATTTTGTGCTTCACATCCATCCCTTGTTCAGGCAGAAATTGTGTTTGGCTTTCCCCAAAAGCAGTTGCAGTTCAAAATCTCTCATGCTTATTCATAAAGTCCAAACCTAAAGACAGTGTATGTGCCATGGCTTTATGCCTAGTAGCTATCAACATTTCAATACCACTCTCAGCTGTGCCTTGCATTTCCCACACAGATGCTTCTCCTCGGTGACTTCTAGCAAAACTTAATTGTCTTTCTTGACAAGAGTTTAACTGTGATGTTCCCTAGCTGGGTAACCCCCCCGGGAGAACGCAGGCATACACAGTCACCTGCTTTATCCTAGATGTTTATCATTCACCCCATGTATGTGGTCTGAAGTCCCAGGTACAACGGTATGGAAATGCTGTGGACTCTTCACAGGTAGGAAAGCAGCCATTCCCCAGAGGGTTCAGGATCTTACCGCTCAGCTGGGCTGCAACACATCCAAAAGTCTGTCAACTGATTAAATATCATTTTTCTGGACATATGAAGAGGACGCAGGTGGGAAAAATTAGATAGCCCTAGAGTTCCCCCCTTCCTCTCCTCAGATGGTGATGACTTTCACTAAAATACTCTTTTATACATATATGCACTTCAAAGAGAAAATAAAAGAATGGATTCTTCCTTGCACCCTCCACAAGCAAACTGGAAAAGAGAACCTAAGCAAGTTTTGTGTCTAAAAGCAGCTAAGTCATCGCATAGAAACACCCGTCCAGGCAGCCTGGGAGCATCCCCAAGAGACCAGTTTTCAAGGCATCTCCTTTTAAATGCAGAAGGGAAAGGAAAGGAGAAATAATGAAAAGGAAGAGGTAAACACAACATGCACTTGAAAGTCATTGTACAAAGTGCTAAGAAAGGAAGTCAATGAAGGTGCCTTGATGAGCAACAAGGACAAGAGTGAAGGGCAAGTATCGAGATTCCGAGGCCTCATGTGACCCAAAGGCTGTAGGTGCCTTATTAGCCCCAGAGGGGCAGTAACTCCTCTTCTGGGGCATCAGAGACACTTTCCAACAACACAAGTCTCTGCTCTGAGGTTCCGTTGTGTTAGGGCAGAGTAAGCTTTTGCAGTGTTAAAATCTATTGGTTTTCATATCACTAACATCATAGATTATGAAAAACTGGGCTAGGAACAACCTACAGAAGATTTGCCTATCTCCCAGTATACAGTTACACTACATAGCACATAAATTATTCTCTGATTCATCACAACTTTGGAAAATATAAGCTGCTTATCTGTGCAATAAGCTTGATTCCGGCCATTTTAATCATATAATTGCTTTTCTCCTTCACCAAGGAAAGCATGGTTCTGAAATATATCACAGTTTGTTGTATTTTATATTAATCCCACTAGGATAATTTGCAGTTCACAGAGAGCAAATACACATACCTGCACTGTGTCATACACAGCTTGATTCTGTCCCTTAAGCACACTGGCTTCACCGACTTCAGTGGAGAGAACAGAATCAAGCTCAATTTATACATATATAAATAAGCATATGTAAACACACACTATATATATATAATTTATTTTAACTGCAAAACTACTTGTTGTTGTTGGTGGTGGTGGTCTTTTTTTAACTATAAAGTAGAGAGAAATCTGCATCACCTACATTTTGTATCACAGTGAAAATGTTTTCTGAGTATAGAAGTGTGTAGTAAGGGACATTAAAACATAATAACACAGTAGGCCAACTTACACCAATTGCTTCACAGCTGGACTATTGTCATTCAAGTACAAGTACTAAGTTAAAGGGCAATAAATAGTATATTAGGTCTATTACTGCAGGCACTTTAGTTACAGTAATATCTACTGGGATTACTTGCATTGTTATTAAAACAGACGACAGTAACAGTGTGCAAAGCAGGAACATGAACAGTTTACTTCTGAATGAAGCATTTTTCCACATCTTTTACTCACTAGGATTTCAGATGAGTGCGCAAATAAGAAGGCAGAGAAAACGTTGAAGAACCAGAGATGAGAGGTCACAGAGGCTCCACAATGATTATCACAAAATGCAACCCCAGGACACAGCAGCTGCTGCTGGAGGGCAGGTAGGAAAGAGACAGGGGGGATAAACACTTAGAGACAGAGGTGGAAAGATGAAAGAACACTAACACCTTTTGCAAAAGAATTTTGCAATCAAATTGTGAATTTTCAGATGTGATGAAGGTCCTTCAGAGTATCCCCTAGGAAACGCCAACCTTGATAATGGCACGGTAGCCATTGGTGGTTTTGATAAGTGTATCAAAGATGATATTTAATTTTTATTTGATTTTGAAACATATGAGAGGGGACATACAGGAAGAGAGGGTCAAGCCTGCCTGCAGCTTCTGAAGAAGGGGACTCCTCACAGAGCATGGAGCTGGTTAAATCCAGTGCTGTCATTTCTGTACAAGTCTCTTGCTGTTTTTTAACAGTACTTGTGACCACAATGGCATACAGATATTCTTTAGCAGTCTCTTTTCAAAAGCAGTAAGAGAAACAAACCCAAAGGCTAGATCTTAGCTTTTGGGCTTGCCAGCATCACAGCTACAACAGACAGAAAGCTTCTGTAAGTGAGGGAGGCCCGAAGTTTCAGTTAGCTGAACTTTATTTGTTGCTAGTAACCTGTGGCTATAATATTATGCATGGATTACAACTTAAATTTTCATTTGTCTATCTGCAAAAGATTGATGAAAGTTGTCATCGATAAAGAAGAAAAATTGTTCTCATTCCAGATAAGTGTACAGCAAATCTTGAGATTTCCTGAGAAATGTTATCATTTTATCACCATTTAAGATTATATATGTATATAAACTGAAGAAATAGGCTATGGAATATGGTAGAATCTCAAGCTGAAGCACAAGGAAAATAATTGGAATTTGCTCGATGACCCAGAACAACTGGTCAAATAGCATTGAAAATCACATATTTGAGTTTTATCTTTTTTTAAAAAAGATGGCAATACACAATAGCCAAGAAGGATTTAAAGAAATACTGACCTACCTTGTGCTTAGAAAAGCAAATTTTAGACCAAGTCCAAACTACAGCTAACATAAATTTTGTAACAAAATAAAAGCACAGCTACCATATCTGTGCAGAAGCCACAAAATTTACTGTCTCTCCTCACCCAGACATTTGTCACCAGAGACATCCCTCACTCCACATTGTTATCATCCCCAGGGAACCTATGCGCTGAGAAAGCAAGGATCTGTGGTGTCTCTTCCTTGCAGCGGGGCACGTGTTGTCACCAGCATCTGACAAGCCTGCAGATGATTACCAGGAATGAGAAGGTACATCTGGAGAATAAAATCCCCAGCAGACAAGAGACCGTCACCCTAAGCCGCAGGGCGAGCAGCGCTCAGCACAGCTCTGTGAGGATGGAGGGGCTGCTTCAGCCACGCTGCCGAGAGTGGCAGCCGGTGCTACTGAACAGCACATGGAGCGGGCTGGTGCTTATGGTCCGCAATAGGTTGTGGGCATTTCAAGACTGCCTTTCATCCATCCTCAGCATAAACGCTTACCTCTGAAGTCGCAGTCAAGTAGAAATTCTGGAGGGAGTAAACAATAGAAAACAACAGGAAGCACTTCCAGCAGTAAAACAACTTCATTGAAGTGTTTTATATTTGTGAGTGCAGACTGGGTTTTAGAGGTCTTTACAACTCATCCTATGATATAAAAAGCAAAAGGAGCATCCCGTCCTCCTTGACTTGAACAATATTTCGGTTCTGTTTTATTCTCTCAGTAAACAGCTGCTTAATCCAATCAGCCCTGGCTGATTAAATCCACTTCTATAGGGCAAAAATTTTCACAAATCTAAAAATAACCTTCACCTGACACTTACAGGCTCAGTAGTGTGTCTTAGGATATTCTGTTTTCAAGGAAGGTATTCGGCATTAGATTAATCCGTTATTAACCCATAACTGTCTGCTGTGTAGAAACATACATGCTTTAACCAGCAATGTCTGTAATACAGCTATAGGGAAAATTCCACATGTGCGAAATTCAATTTGTAACCCTTAACAGTAGGCTAAAATCAAAATGACTTGACTTTTTTTTTTTCCCAAGCTAAAATATATCAGCTGGCCGCATGAGAAAGTGATTGAAAAGATGAGGGAAATACTGAAAAATAAAGCAGTAAGAATAAAGTTCCCAGTATCTGAAGATAGTTGGTCTTTATATATGATGTCATGGATGAGGCATCTGTTTTCTTTTAAGCATTGGGAAACTGTTTATCAGCCACTTGCAGGGATTCCTTGCTGTTATGAAATGGCTTTTGTAAGTCCAAATATTAGAAACAGTAACCAACAGGGCTATGGCAGTCTGCAATCTTGCTTTATATGCTGCCTTCAAGCTGGGATCCTAAGAAGCCACTGACCTTCGCAGGCCACAGGCAGAAAGCTCAGATGTTCAGCTCACACGCTACAAAGCAAGCAGCACAGGGAAACAAGCTCTCAGAGTTTCCTACAAAACAAAGAACACACTTCAAGGGTGGATTTTTAGTGCTCTGAGGTCAGCTCACCGGAGGTTTCGTGATGAGAGCATAAGATAGAACCATAGAAAGGTTTGGGTTAGAAGGGACCTTAAAGATCAGCTAGTTCCAACCCCCCTGCCACGGGCAGGGACACCTCCCACCAGCCCAGGCTGCTCCCAGCCCCGTCCAGCCTGGCCTTGGGCACTGCTGGGGACGGGGCATCCACCCTCCCTGGACAACTTATTCAAGTGCCTCACCACCCTCACAGGAGAGAATTTCTTCCTTGTATCTACTCTAAAACTCCCCTCTTTCAGTTTAAAGCCATCCCCCCTGTCCTATCACTACAGGTGCTTGTAAAAAGCCCCTCTCCAGGTTTCTTGTCGGCCCCTTTAGGTACTGGCAGGCTGCTGTAAGGTCTCCCCGGAGCCTTCTCTTCCCCAGGCTGAACAGCCCCAACCCTCTCAGCCTGTCCCCACAGCAGAGGGGCTCCAGCCCTCTGAGCATCTGTGTGCCCCTCCTCCGGGCTCGCTCAAACAGGCCCGTGTCCTTCTTATGCTGGGGGCCACAGAGCTGGACACAGCACCACAGGGGGGTCTCACGAGAGCAGAGGGGAAGAATCGCCTCCCTCAACCTGCTGGTCGTGCTGCTTTTGTTGCGGCCCAGGATAAGGTTGGGCTTTCTGGGCTACAAGGGCACTTTGCCAGGTCATGTTTAGCTTCTTGTCCACCAACACCCCCAAAGTCTTCCTTCTCAGGACTGCTCTCAATCCATCCTCCACCCAGCCTGTACTTGTGCTTGGGACTGCCCTGACCATGTGCAGGACCTTGCACTTGGCCTCGTTGAACTTCATGAGATTCACATGTGCCCACCTCAATCCTGAGAAGGTCAACAAAAGGTATATCAAACCAACAAAAGGTAGCTGATGAAATACTGTGACTTTCTTTCAACAGTGGCTTTTCAAATTAGGTTTCTAATGAGATGTGTAGATGGCAATGCATTCATCTCTTGTCAGAATGAGGCAACTTCTTCAGTTGCTGCTAATTGCTTCCAGCAGTAATG
The DNA here is from genome assembly GCF_023634155.1 of Falco peregrinus. NCBI lineage: Eukaryota > Metazoa > Chordata > Aves > Falconiformes > Falconidae > Falco > Falco peregrinus. The sequence goes on along the minus strand of NC_073725.1, from coordinate 29,404,855 downwards.
TCTAGCACAGTATTGCAAAAGCACAGAAAATCTGGGATTTTCAAGAAAAGGAACTATTTCCCTGCTTAAAATGAAAGGAGGTGTTAGTTTATATATAACCTTTTTGCATTAAAAAAAATAAAATCCAACAAATAATAGTCAGCAGGGGAAAAGATTATCTACTTACCTTGAGACTGTTATTACTGCTTACAACAAAAGACCAAGTCCCGAAACGTTTGTTCACTCTTTTTTTTCATCCTCGCTCAGACAAAGCTGCTTTTTAACACTAATGATCTGAAAGATCCTGTTACCTTTGCAGTGAATATTTCCCTTTCATAGCTCCTCATTTGCCCCTGTAATAGATCACGGAGTTAGCATCTTTGCCTATCTGCATGCATGGCTATGGATATGAAAAACCAGTGAGAGTGGAGACAGACAACTCACTTGTGTAGAGCAATGACAAGAACCACCATTTGCTGCTAATGGCAATGGGTAAATAATTACTTGACATAATCAGCAATTATTCACAATTCAAAGGGACCAGACTGAAATCAAGTGGAAGGGAGAGGTCTTTATAGAAGTGTCCGCAGCTAAATGGTTTGTTTATAGGAGACTTTAAATTGTTGGTGTCACAACATATTTGTTTTTTAAATGGAAAATACAGATGCTTGGAGATCATTATCACCGTATGAGAATGCATTGGTTTGTAATGAAATTATGTTTTATAAAAATGACATTTTGATTGAGTTGAGCCATTAGGCCTCAGATATCTGACTGTTCAAAATACCTTTTAAAAAGTATAACATTTAATAAGAGAACAATACTATTTTGATTAATTGAAATTCAACACTTCAATTTAAAAAGGCACTTTGTATCATTTTTTTTTTGTTCAAAATGTCTGAACTTCTGAACCAATATTCCCATTTTCTGCCAGTATTCCTTGTGAGAGAACAGCAACCACACGCATCACCTACCTGACTGATGTCAACAGAAGAAGACATTAGCACCTTCTAAAGTCAGGTGGGTCACTGATTCAGACTCCACTACGCTTATGGCTTAAGGACAAGCTTGAGTAATTTTATTCCTGCAAGTACACAAATGTGATTTTGCTTGACAATATGCAAGTCAGCTTGCTGCAATACTAATGAGTTTACATGTAACTATTTTCCTTGTAAAATTCTTCATGATGATGTATTAATTTGTTAAACATGTGAAGGGTACAAGACAAATGTGACAGTACTTTAGGCAACTTAAACCACGTTAGTTCAAAGCCCTGTGAATAATATTTTCATATGCTAGTTTAAAATTTGCCCTTTTTTATTATACATGGACAGCATTCTTCTTCCTATTTACAATTTCTTTGGCATAGGAAGCTAGATCGCAAGAGGGACACTAGAAAACTTTTTATTTGTTTGTGTTTTCTTTTTTTTAAAAAAAAAGCTAACTGGAGACAGGTTAGTTTTTACAGCCATATGAATGTAGAGCACTGATTTACAGGCGTCATCTACTGTACTCTATCTTTCAAATCAACTTTGTCACTTCCTTTAAATTTACACTTCAATTCATACTATTACCCACTTTGCTGAAGCCAATACGGCCTTGCAAAGTTGTTCCTGTTAAGATGAAAAATAGATTATAGAAGTCAGGTATATCATTTTGTGTAATTTTGTTTATTTACAGAAAATAAGCACAAAGTGCAGGTTCCTCAAGCAGAGTTGGAAAAACAAACAGCAGGCAGTTCAGCAGCTCAGATAAACCTACACCTGCCTCTCCAGCAAGCTCCATGGCTTGAGAAGACTCTTTCTCTGTTTCCCCTCAGGATTATTCCCTTGTTTCCTTCCTTGGTGGCCCCTGCCATGAGCACTGCTAGCATTCAAAGTGTCCTAGGTCTGCAAAGCCCTTGGTTTGCTGCAGTTTAGCTTTGTGAGAGGCAGCTGCTGCTCAGAATTCCTCAATTTATTATTCACTCATTTATTTTTCAGAAATTTTCAAAATCAAGAACGCGCTTGTCCTCCTTTTTGCTGGCTTGTAGGGCAAGGGGGATGGCATTTAAAACCTCTGTCGCTATTGATGTAGTGGTGTTTCTACTGTGGTGGGACCTGGTTCTGCTCTGCAGTTCCCTCCACAGCCTTTTCTGTCTTTTTTTGTAGTTCCTAGTTTGAAAATTGAAATTAAGGACTGTGACAGACATCTGCTCTATGTGGTCTTTATTCTAACCGATTAGCATTACTTCACAGGAAGTATTAACTACAGCAGCCTACCTCTAGAAAAATATTTCCACACAGCAGAAAACAAAACTTGAAAGGCTGGTAAAAACACCACCACCACCACAACCAAATGACCCAAACCACACCAAACCAAAACCAGACCCCAGCAACCTAACCCGAACCCAACCCCCTACACAACTTCTATTAATTCAAAGTGTTTATTTGATGCACCACAGGCAGAAAAAATGGCTAAAAGAAACTCAGAGACAAAGGTTCAGTAAAAGACAGATAAAGTGGGAGACAAGATGAAGTAGGCAGACAGGAGATGTGGAATTTAACCAAATAAGAGCTGCAGAAAACAGAGCTTTAGTGCAAAGATGTGCAGAAAGCCAGAGTACATGGACAAAGATCTGGAACTAGTAGTAAGAGAATTAAAAAAAAAGTCCAGCGATGAAGAGAGGAAAGAAGAAAGAGGATAGCAGCAGAAGTGTGATAAGGGAATGAAAACTTCTGAAAGCAATGGAAGAGATGCGCATGAACTGAAAGACTAAATAAGAATTGAACTTGTAAGAGAGGCAAAGGAATAAAAAACTCCAGGTAGCAAAAGCACAAAGCTTGCTGAAGTGGGAGAGGCGAGTACTTGACTATTGATGTGAGCTTATGAAACCAGGTAAGGAGAAAACATTGAAAGGTAGGTGAGAAAGCAAAAGCAACATAAACAAGGGTAAACAAAATGATAGAAGAAATGAATAGATTTGATGTTTTCTGGAATATGAGACATCCCTCAGCTTATCTCTAGACTGAAAGGCAATACACTTGTTTACTGTGAGTCACAAGGGCACTGCACAGATCCTACTGTGGGCAAAAAAAAGAAAAAAAGAGAAACCCTGCATGACTTTCTGTAAATGGTACTTGCATGCCTGATATCTGCAGCAGTTCCTCTGAGACTTATAGTATATACATAAGAAGTTATCAAAAAGAAGGAAAATTGAAATGATCCATACTGTTTAGAATAACTTTCCTTTCTAGACTAGAGAGATTGTCTCAGCCTTCCTTGTTATTTTATTATTTTACATAGTCTACTGCAGCGTTATTGCTGCTTTCCATGATCAAGAAAAAGAGAAAAACATGAAGGTGTAACTCACAGAAGCATTTACACAACTGAAACCTCCTGCAAGCTGTTCACAGAGTCAGTTTAGATATCATTTTGAATAAGTGAACACAATTTGCACAGGAAACATACCCCTTATAGACACGGGGGCTCTCGCACAACAGCCTGTCTGGAAAATCTGGGACTTCAGTTTGGTTTTATAGGAATATATTTTGCATCTCAAAGAGAAATAAACATTCCTGTAGTAAGGATTAAACGATTGTTCCTTTTTTAAAATGTTATTTGTATAAAAGACACTATTGTCTTTTACTACAAGAGATGATGATGCCCAGCCACCGGACACATTATGCCCTCTTTTACCCATAGCCTGCTCACAAGCCTGACAGAAGCAAAATGGAACAAAAATAAACCAAAAAAGAAACTCTGTCCTTACCAGAACCAACTCCAGTTGCTGAATGACTAAACATGAGGAGCAGTCTCAGCTGGAGAGAGCAAGTTAAATTAAGGAAAGCAAGCACAGGTGCTTTTCAGTAGGTGAGGAAAATTCTTCAGGTATGTAGCCCAAAGATGGTGTTAAATTTTGTTTCCAAAAAAAGAATGTTCCCAGACTGTGAATGGCTCTTAGGTGTAGCGAGATGCCTGGAGGAAATAAAAATGTTTTGCTTTAAAGTCCTTTCCTGAAGAGAAGCGTTTACCCTTAGCAATTAAGAATCAGCAGCAGACAACTATTCCTGTAATGTCTTTGGGTGGTTTTATAACACACCCTGGAGAAAGGCCTGGATATATTAAAATATAGAGATATGCAGTAATAGCAGTATGGCATCACTATTATTGCAGCCATAGAATAAAAACAATGAGAGTGATTCTCTTTCAATTTTTAGTTCCCATAGCTAGATCTATTGTTTTGCATTTATCCATGCTGGCAAACTGTTGGGAAGGTTCCTTCCTCAGGAAGCTGTGGGGCAAAGTGGGCTGAGCTTCGGGTGGGAATGGATGAGACCTCACCTGAAACCTGAGCCGGAGGAGCATGGACCAGGCTCTGCAGGATTCTGTTGTTAAAACAGTCTCCCAAAGAAGTAAAATGGGCATAACGTAATCTAAGAGCAGTAAATATGTTCTTACATGGCTCGACCCCAACAGCACGCAAGGGAGAAGAAAGCAGGTGAATGACACGGGTGAGATGCGCTGCATGCTTCTGTCCTGGTTTGCCTGCTTTGTACCAGCAAATGCAAAAAGTGACAGCACTCTGCTGGAAACCAGCACCAGCATTGCTGTGATTAGATTTTAATGGACTTTGATCTTAATTTCCGTAGAAAAACTATGCTGGTTTATTTAAACTAAAAAAAGAGAACAGCTACTGACTCTGAACTTGCCCTCGCTGAGCCAGCGCCCAGTGCAGTGTAAGAAGTTACGTTGCCCTGCTGCGAGGATCTGCAGTGCGGGTCCACAAGCAGAGCGCGTGCCCACCTCGTTGCTCGCAGTGCATTTTCCTGCGAAATGACACAAATTGGCAGTTTAAGCTGCACTGTGATTTGCAGAGGCCCAATCACAAGCACATGTTCCCTCCTGCTGGCTCTACTGTTGAGACAGGCATGGTTGGAATAGAGAAAGACAGGCACTGGGGATGGGGAAAGATCCTCATCCTCAGCAAGATAAGTAATTGATGGAAAGTCAGATCCCAGCAAACTCTGGGGCTTTCTTCCACAAAACCTGGGGGGAAAAAAAAACCAAACCAAACCGTACCAACAATCCTATGCTTACTTGGTTATGGATAGCTTCAGTTCTAGTTTCTTAGATGAGAAAACATCAGAGGCTTTCCTCTGCTTGCAAAAAGCTATTAGCCTTTTCCTGGCAGCTGCCGCCTCCAAGGTGGAGGAAAGCTCATGCTTTTTTATACATTGCAGGCTCCAGGTCCATAGTCTTTAAAGATTTCAAAGTCCCTGAAACTGAAGTGCAACAGTGCTATGACACAAGTAGCAGAAAAATGAGGTGGCAAAGTTTTAGATCTAACTTCTTTGTATTTGCAATGCGAGAAAACAAAAAAAAACCCTTCAGAAACCTAAAACCTGTTCTTCAGCAAAAATGATGCATTTGCTGTTCTCATACAGCAGGCAAAATGTTATCTGAAGTGCATGAAAGAGATCTGTTCCAAAGCACTCCAACCTCCTAGTAAAAAAACCCTGACTTTACACAGTGTCACTTCTTTCTTGTTTTGTTCTTTGCACAACTCTCAGAAAACATTTGATCTTTCGGATAAGCTGGATGTCCTGGTTCTCTATGAATGCTGGAAAGTGTGTTTATACCCAAATTTCTTATGTTCCTCAGCATGTTTTCCTGTGCCATGTGTTTTATGCTGACTTGTCTCCAAGTCTTTCTTCATTATTTGCATTCAGAGTGGTTACTTTGAGTCAAAGCTTAGCAGGGTAGTTTTGCATGGTTTATATTTCTCCATCACCCAAGCCTGTGTATAACACTTTTATTTGAAAAAAGCAAGGCAATAATTATTTAGCAAATTAGTCTGTGCAGCCCTGGCATCAGCAATTATGGCGAAACTGCCAGACACTAACAAAATAGTAAAAGAAGACATTTTCCTTCTAAAATTCCAAACCAAATTATAGTGTGCAGCAAGTAATCAAACCCCAGTTTATTTTATTAAAAAGCTTACTGTGACTTGGAAGTAAAATTAAATTATCATGTGCCTTTCTGGCAAGAAATAACGGTCTTTGAACTATCTGACTACAGATTATTTTCTGCAGCCTTTACGTTCCCTTTCTTCTTCTCTTTCCCCCTGAATGAAATCAAGTGATGTCTTACAGCAGTGGCAACGGCAGCTTTGGCTGTTTCTAAATTTGCAAGTTTCTAAATTTAACAATGTGTTCTGGATGGGATGGGCTATTACACTTCTGCATGTCTTACTAATAAAGATGAGTATTTTCTGAGCAATCTGTCTCTGTCTGTAAAGGATAAAGCTAAGCTTTCTCTTACTTGTTCTCCATGGACAACCAAGAATGAACAGACTGATGTTTAGGGAAGGTTGTTCTCAAGAAGCGAAAGCCCTCTGTTTCTCCCCAATTTATGTGGGTCCCCTGCTGACCTCTCTATTTTGCTGGCGCCACTGCATGAACCTGCCCTGTTCATTTACCTGCCGTGGGTGAGAAAGTTTTCCCTGAAATATTGCATGGTGGGATTGGTAGCTTCATCCTTTGTGTGAACAAGCAACACACTTTTGGCCTGAAAAGCTGCGGGTCAGTTGACCTGCTACACTCCCCAAGCTGTTCAGCCACACCTGCAGCAAATGCCTTCTGTCAGATGGTGTCAAACATGTCTCCTCCACCTGCCTTAGTTTTCTTACCCAAAAAAATGGTCAAATAAGACTACCAATCTTTGGAGACATGGAAAACAAAGGGAATTTTCTGGCCAGCTGGATTTTCTCCACACTGGCCTGGCTGTCTGGAACTGGGGTGGCCGAGAAGGATGTCTGTGCTGTGCCACTGTGGGAATGCTCTGACCGCCTTCCCAGAAATGGCTTCAAGCCCATACTTCTGGGCAAGGTTTAAGAGTTAGAAAACACTCTGGATTTCTGGTTTGAGTCTAGATGGATTATTGGTGAAAACACATGGTTGTTCAGGGATGGGGTGAAAGAATCGGAAAATCAGTTTATATTTGGCAGCTGGAGTTGCATCTGCCAGGGCTAAGGCACAGCCTCAGGCTGGCAGGTACTGAACTCCCAGCTCTGGAGCACATTTCTGAGTTCCATCTTTCTCAATTTAGATTTAACAAATTACTCGATACTTTGGCTACTGTGCAGCAGGAAGGGAGCTTAGATAAAGGATCTGAGAAAGTAGTTTTCTTCAGATTTTCAGATCAGCTTTCCAGGGTTCTCCCAACCACTGCCGTGTTGTCTGCAGTTTCTGCATGTTTCTTCTCAGAAATGCCCCCAGGAAAAGTACCAAATAAATGCACATAGCTTTTATATTGATTTATTGTGATTTTTTTAAAATTTATTTTTGTTCCCCAAAGAAATAACACTTCGCTGCCTGACATTCAGTCCTGTGCTTCTGAACATCAGAAGTTGTGCTTCAGCCTCCCAGCTTCAGCAGCTGAAAATAAAAACGGATGGGAAGGTGACTGCAGGTGCAGTAACAAAAATGTAGCTCCACTTTCTCCTCTGGCGATGTCTTATTTCTCTATCATTCTTTGTATTCCTTCTAATTCCTTTTTGCATTATTCTTTGCACATCTGAAAAAATAGGGGGAGAATTGTGATTGCTTAATGTCATCCCCAGGTTCTTAGCAGTAACTGCGAAATGCGGAACCCAGCAGCACCAGTTCTGGTGGTGCGTGAGCAGACCCCTCCTTGCTAAACCCACCTGTTTCAAGCAGCTTTCCCCCTCATCAGTTTTCTTGTTGCTTCTGGCCTAGATCCAGCGAGAGGCACACATGGAGCCAGACTAGTCATTCTGTCTTTTTCCAGGTGTGATGCTGAAAGGTCTCCTCAGTAAGAAACAGTCAGATTGTTGCTACTTAATTTGGAATAGCAGGGAAAAAGGGAAAAAAAGAAAAGAAAAAAAAAATGCTGAGGCGGGTACTTGTAGTGTAAAGCAACCCTGACCCCCAAAGACTTTCTACAAAAGCTGCTGCTGTGAAGTTTGCCTGACATGATTGTGGAGAAGACTGCAAATTTCCCTCTTTGAGAAACTTCCACATCATCCAAGAAACAGAACAGGTGAAAAACAAGCCATCCTCTTCCCTTCGGGCTACCAGTTGTCAGTCTTGAAGCTGTGACATAGCACTGAATAGATATTTTTTAGAAAGTTCTCAGTGCTCCTGAAAGTACTGTAGGATTTCTGCCACAGGGTACTTCTGTGTTTAGCTCACTGTCAGAAATTCCTGGTCACCAGCCCTCTGAAAACTGCAGCTTCCGGATGAACCTGTCAGGCAAAGGAAGGCTGATGGCTACCAGCGGGCATAGCTGCTGAAAGGCAAAGGAAGACCTTGAATATCTGAGAGGTTAATGGGTGTGCTAACCATCATAAAAAGCATTTTAACCTCGCACAGAGTAGGATAGGTGAAACAGCAGGAACATTATCCAGAGCTTTAGAGCAGGTTGAACAGAAGCTGAGCCACAGGATCCGTGGGTTTCTGGGGCTGGGGCTGCAATGCGGAAGCTTTGCTTTTGAGTTTTGTCTGTCGGGAGGAAACAAACAAGTGACACACCACTAGCAGGAAAAGCCAGGGAAACAAGGAGGAAATCTGAGATGCACTGGTACGATGGTGCTGAGAGGGAGCCAGAAAACTGAGCCAGCTTGAGTGCTGGAAAAAGAATTCTCCTCTTAATTATTTTTATCATGTTCAGGGAAACAAAAATTTGTCTATCTTCCCTAAAAAGAAGGATTGCATGTGAGCAGCACTTGACTACATCATGAGTTTCTCTTGCTAACAGAAACAGGTCAGCAAGACCCTGAATATTGGCTAATCATTCACCCTAAAGTGCAGGTTGTATTAATGAGGAAGGTGCTCTGTGAAATCTCATTGTGTTATGTTGTGTTACATTGTGTTTTCTATCCTAAAAGTTCCCAGGGAACACATTGACCCTATTATAATGAATTAATACACCCAATAATATGTCTGCTTTGCTTAGTGTTTGCAGACCCTTAGAGCCATCCATAGACTTTCTAAACATCTGTGATTGGGAGATAAAAGTAAAGAAGGTATGCTTGTGACCAGCAGCTAGCAAATATATTTCCAGGTGTATTTCAATAATACTTCCCAAAAACTTCTTAACTCACAAGCAGAGTGGCAGAGGTAGCTTTACCAGATATTTCAGGTTTTTGATATGTATGTTTGTGGTTTAGCACAGCACTTCCTTTTTATGCCATTACAGAAGCTTCTCAGGCAAGTCTTGCCCTACACTTTGGACACAAAGCATCAGAACACGTGTGAAGATGACTTCACATGGCTCAGAGAAGTTGACATCACCGCGTCCTTCCAAAAGCAAAGGCAACAAAAGTTAATGATATTTATCTCCTGCTTTCACACAGAAATATCCCAGCAGACTGCAGAGATTACATATAGAGGGACTATTTCACCCATCACTGAAATTCATTCACCTCTGTATCATCTCTGAGCTTTGCAATGCTCCCATTATGTGCATTAATGGACCAATAAAACATTCCTTGGTATGCTTTAACACTATGGAATATTTCTTCCTATGGTAGGTCTCAACTGAGTGAAATGATTCATCTTGCTATTTCTTTTGGATGTTTCAAGATGTTTATTTTTATTTTTGACACATTTCAGGGTAAGCTGCTCAGGCAGATATCTCGGCTTGTGAGCATCCTGAAGATAACAGCTTGGTTCTTTTATTCCATGAAATAGTCAGGTCACTAACAGCTGTGCATCCCAATGATCACAAAGAAAATGCTTTCTTACAAAGTATCTCTCAGAATATTTTAAAAATAACACTGAGATTACTCCACAATCCAGATATATTTGAACTTGGTTTGTTATACCATCTTTTTAGTCATCCCCTTGACAGAGGACTTAAACATTTAGTTGTATCAGTGGTCTCTGCAGAAAAGTAGGAAATCATATTGAGCTGATCCAGTTCCTGTAATGTACATGTTTTTAAGTTCAAGCAGATGAACAATTCTGCTTAAGTCAAAGAACCCACTCATGCTTAATTTTCAGCATGTGTTTTAGAAGCTTTGAGCGGGACTATAATCTTCAGACACTTTTTTTCACTGTCAGCTTTTCCCCTCTGGTGTTGAGTTATAAAGCAGCTAGGGGTTAGCTCTTTGTACCGAGGTTGGCTTCTGCTGCCCTTACAGACTCTGAGCAACACTTTGTCTGCTGAGGAATTCATAGAAATTGGTGAAGGCAAGGGACAGTCTACCTTGAAACTCTTCAATTATCAGTTTCAAAGCTTTCCAGGCTTGTAAACAGGCTGCTGAGAAAACACTAACCCTTGCGTGCAAGAATAAATTTTCTTTAGACAGAATTTTTGTATGGCATGGGCTGGGAATATGAACATAACCGCCTTCATAATTTTTAATGTCTCTTAAACCTACGTATTGAAAATACTGAGAGAATCTAGGAGGAATCCCTTCATTTTCAGTATCTGTCTTCTTGATACTTAATATAGCAAGTAGTGAGCTATAATGAAAGACAACTGCAAGTACTCAGTAACCTGAAGGTTTCAGGGCACTTGACAGGACCCAGCTGGTGTTAGGCTATGGATTAAGGCACATGTTGGCAGCTGTTACTTGCTTCTCTGTCCTTTGCTTGCGGTGCTGCCTGTGAGGTACACAGTGGATCACAGTGGATCTTCCTTTGCTTTCTCAGCGTTGTATCTACTTTGCATTCCTGAAACATTACAGCTCCTCTGTCCCTTTAAAGGCCCATTACTGAATCGCAGATTTCCATGTTCCTTTTGCTTTGGTTTCCTCTCTGACACATCTTGGATCTCCTTTACTTGCCCCAGTGATTTTAATTTACTCTTTTAATTAGTGTATTTGCTCTGCCATCCCTTACTTCTCTGTACAGAACATCAGCTAATCTAAATCAGCGTAGCTGTCCTGATCCCAAAATGCTTTTTCTGGAATATTGATGCCTGATAGGTGGCTGTGGACCATATACAGTGGTTCACATTGCTCTGGGAAAAGAGTGCAGCATCCAGTTTGTTCATGGAAGCTCGGCTTCCAGAAGCTGCTGTGACCAGTGTGACCAGAAACAGGCAGGACATAGCAGCCCTGAGGCTTTCTTTCAACCCCTCTCAGCCTTCCCCCGCCTTCTCTCAGTATTCTAACCTTCGTCTTTGTTGTCGTTTCTCGGTTTTGAGCACAGAATCGTAGGGCATGGGGCTGTTCAGGTCTGAAGGGGTCCCCTGCCCAAAGCAGGGACAGCTTCAGGCCAGATCAGGTCTCCCAGGGCTCTTTCCACTTTAGTCTTAAAAACCACCAAGGATGGAGCCCATGCAATACCTCTTGGCATCACCTTCCGCTGCTTAACTGACTTAATAACATCTTTCTAGATCATTTTTCTGGTGTGTTGTCAGGACGTTGGTGTGCTTTACTACCATTTTATTCCCTTGCTTGGTATTTACACGCCAACCTTTGTGTATCAGCTGAGGGATATATTCCAAGCAGTACTTGACTTCTGCTGGAATTGAAATCAAAGGAAAAATCAAAGGGGTTGAGGCTGCATCCATTGTAAAGAAAGGAAACACAGCCTGGACCTGAATCAGCTTCTGCTATTACCTAGATAGGTACCCAAAATATGTCTCAATTTGCTCTGCATAATTTGTTAGCCTGTTGGAATTGCTGGTGTTCCCTTTTCATTTAAAAACAATAAAACCCACAATTTGCAAACTGCACAGATTCAGTTTTAAGAAGACATTAATAAATATTTTTCTACATCTAGTGATGAATAAAAATATTCCTAAGCTTGGACCAGCATTTATTTAATTAAATATTTATTACCTTGTACTATTTCTAGTCTAGAGCAGAGAAGTGGAAAAAAGGGAGAGCATTTTATAGTCATGAGACTTGTCAACATTTCTTAAGGAACATTCTGATAAAAACTGAAACAAAAAGGAAACATCATATCAATAATGGCACGGATGACCTTAACTTTTTGGATGTTGAGGCTGCCTTCCATGAGGTAATATTTTTTCAGTGATCATCTGAATTTGCAAAGAGAAATAAAACAGTAAGGCTATGCAAGTTGGATAGAGGACAGATTTTTTTTGAAAGAGATCATGTTTTAACACTTTCAGCTGTGTACAACAGCTGACTGCCTCTGGAGTTATCTCACTGGATCTTAACGAGTAGTGGTGTAATGTACTATTGTATCAAAGTGATGAAGAAGCGTATCAGTCTCTCACTGGAAGTGTGTAACTTCACAGTACTCAAATTTATTTCAGTCTGACTGTAGGAAAACAAATGCTTCAGAATGTGGCTTCAGAAGGATTTTCTGAAATACAGTGAGACAGATTTTGCCACTTCTACTTACTTTAAGCAGTACCATGAATGAAGGTGGCAGGAAATACCCATGTAGTACAGCTGTATTAAGTAATTGTTTATCTGATTTCTGGCATTATTCTTCACATTCTCCTCTCCTCTCTCAGGCTTTTATAGTAAATGATTTTAAGTGATTTGCAAACATCCAACCTCATCTTCATGACTTTCAGAGTTGCTATCTCTTTGCTGTAGCTGTGGTAATTAATTGAACCTCTGAATTACAAGGCTGGATAGCAGTATTTCAGATCTCCTTTTAATTACCAATAGTCTGGCTGCTTCTGAAGGCATTTTATTGACAAAAAGTGGCATTCTAGCAGCTGATCATCTTATTGCCCCATTCCCCTCTTTTTGCCTACAGAGCTAAATGGAGTCCCTTTTGGATTCTAGGAGTCTAGTGAATTTTTAGATAAATAAATAAATAAATAAGTAAGTAAGTAAATAAATAAATAAATAAATAGCCCAGATTATTCCAGAGAAGTGCTGGTATTTTCATCCTGATAAAAAATCCTATTGAAATTTATTAGAACAAAGCTCTGTCTCTTATCCTGCAGCACATCTCTCTAATCTGACATGGTTTCTCATTCTGTGAGGTTGCAGGTACTCTTAAAATACCCTTGAGTTTTGTGCAAGCTGATTGTTTTATCAGTACTTGAGATAGTAGCCTTTTCTGTTTTCCTTCAGTGGGCTTTGCCTCAAGCCCTGGAACAAAGACCAATATTACCTCTATGCATTGCAAACACAGTGTCAGTTTACAAGGCCAAACACATTATTTGTAGTAAGTGTACAGGACAGCTAATTATTGGATCAGAAAAAAAATCCCCCCTTAAAAAGAAAATGCTTTGGAAAAAGATGGACATAGGCTGTGCACATGACTGTGGCAGGATTCCACGTGCCCCTTGTCAAGTCCTCGAGCTGTTCCAGCACAGGACCCCACATCCCACCTCCCCTTGCCACTGCTGAGGATCAGCAGCAGGGAGGGCAGCGAGTCCCTGTGACACCCATGGTACATGGACGCAAAATCAGGCCCTGGGGAGCGCAGCTTGCCTGTGCACATGCCTCATGGAAGGATCAGCTATGCCTGTGTCATTCCCAGCATGTCCTTCTAGCCTCTTCCTGAAGACCTCCAGGAGCAGCGACTCCAACATTTCTCCGCCAAATCTAATCCATTAGAAACTTCCTTTCTGATATCTAATGTAAATCTTCCTTGCAGCAGTGTAGGCATTACTATTTTGTCCCATTCATAAAGGGAGGTGAAGTCTACCTCCAAAGCTCAGTCCACAGAGGAAGATGAGATAATCTAAGGACAGCTCCCCTAAAGGGGTATCTAAGTGACTACAAATACACCATAACCTGTGTCCATCAGCTGCCCAGAGAAAGTTTCTGCTCCTTTGCACTCAGTCTCTTCCTGTTTAGTAGAGGTGAATGAGCTTCATTTACTTTTTCAAGGCTTCACAAGCCTTGGGTAAGCAAGTCTGAAATGTTAAAACTATATTCAGGAGGTAAACTCTCAGAAATATCAGATAGCACGTGGGATGAATAGTTCCTATATAGTTCTAAAGAATACAAAGGGACTGTCAGTGTACTAAGCTTTTAAAATAAATAATTACAAAAAATTAGGTCCAAATAAAAAGATATGTATGTGTGTGTGTGTGTATATATATATATATGCAATTTTTGATCTTGCAGTTGGAGGCAGCCATGTTTTACATAGCCCAGAAAGCTGCTGTCTGTGTCTTCTTGTGAGACTACGTATTAGTGATTTCCAAACTTGAAGCTGCATTCCTGTGAATGTACATAAATGCAGTTGCATGTAAGAAAGCTTGGAAAACCACTGTCACAAGAAAAAAGTCTGCATTAAAAGTATTCAAAAAGTGAATCTGACAAAGGCAGTATGTAAAACTAGGAACCCTTTTACTTACAACCTGTTTCATCCTTAAAGAATGAAGCATCACAGTAGAGAAGCTTTATGGGAAGCAGTTTTAAGTTGGCATTCATGTTTTACTATCTGGAAATCAATTTCAACCTTAGACAATGGAGCTTCCAGTTTTAGTGTCTGCTTCTGAGAGAGATATGGGATCCTGACACACGAGTTGGGCCTGCAGGGACTCATGCACCTGGTTAACTTCATGTTTTGCCATGATGCCCAACAGCATCAGTGAGATGGTACTTCGTGTACAAGTTCTAGAAAGGTTGGCACCATGCTGAACATCTCTTGTGAGGAGCTAAGCCTCTTCCAGCCCAAAATGAAGGGCGACCGGTTCACTGATCTCATTTTTTATATACATACATAGCTAAAGAACAAGTCTTGAGGCTTGCTGAGAAAGCATGGAGTTGGACAAGTTTATTGCTGTGGATTCATAGGCACAAGCTGAGTAGTTGAAATTTCCAGATTTGCTCAACAGTTCTGCTAAAACTACTTTATTCCCTAAAGCATGCAGCTTTTAGTCTGTTTTTTCAGCAAAGCACAACTATTGATTATGAGATAGCACATACACAAAAATACTACGAAAAAAACCACAACAAACCTGCAATAAAAAAAAAAAAAAAAAAAAAAGTCTGTCAGTTTAAGTTTACCAGAGGAATTCTGAAGCCCTCATTAGCTGAGCTCCACACACAGAGGTTAATTCAACTTGACCCATTGACTGACAGAGTGATAAATGGATTTAAGATTCAGTTCCGTTATGTGCTTTCTTCTGTGGTGAATCCGGCATAGGAAGCCTCTGCGCTCCCACCTTTGTCTCCTGTGGAAGTGACTTCTCCCTGTTTTTGGACTGCACGTCTCTGTCCCTTCAGCTGAATGACACCTGCCAGAGGGACCGCTAGATCACCGGGTTAGGAGTAACCCTGCAAATCATAGCTTTTACTCCACTTGCATCGTTGCACTGATGCCTCGGTGTGGAGCCTAGGTCTCCAGGCACCACAAAAGCCCATCTTCAGGGAGGGTGCAAAACAGCTCTGGAACCTTCAGACCTTCTTATGGCAGCTTCATGGGGGGAAATTGG
The DNA here is from genome assembly GCF_023634155.1 of Falco peregrinus. Classification (NCBI taxonomy): domain Eukaryota; kingdom Metazoa; phylum Chordata; class Aves; order Falconiformes; family Falconidae; genus Falco; species Falco peregrinus. The sequence continues at coordinate 29,389,537 of NC_073725.1, read as the reverse complement.
AAGCATCCCCCTCTGCCACCCCCCCAGAGTGCCGTCAGACTGGACAGTTGATCCCATCCTGAAGTTTGACCCTTTGCAATAGTATAGTCCTGCTCCCCCCTCCTCCTATCCACCAGGATAGGTTCTTGCCTTCCCTACCCTGTCCTCCATCCCCAGATCCCACCGGCTGGATCCCAGCACCTTTGCTCTGACCATTTTCTCCCTGCCCAGCAGATCCATGCAGCCAACCAGCCTGGCAGGCTCATCCTCTGCTGGGCTGGATCTCGGCCACAGTGGGGATGGTGCCCTGAGGCTGTGCTTCCATGGACATTTGCCAGGGAAACACCCCTGGCTTCTGCATTTCTTTTGATAAGAGCAGGTTCCCTTCTCCTGTGTCTTGCATGATGTGCTGGGCCCTGCTGTGCGCTGGGCATCACAAGGAACATAACAACAAACAATCTAGAGAGAGAAACCCCCTCCATTTTCTTTACAGTTATTTTAGCCAGAGCACTTCACTGCTATTGCTCCTCTCACCATCCTGCAAACAGCTGAGCCATGGGACAGAAAATACCAAAGCCACCTAACAGCTGCTAAAGAGAAATGTCACAGGAGCCACAGCCTCAGACTGATGCTGAACAGTAGGTTGTGGTACGTTTTTTCTTAATTTTTTTTTTCTTTGTGTTATGACATCTCATTTTGGAAAACTTTTCTTTACTTAGAACTATCAAGGATTAGTCATCAATCTAATTGGGAAGAGCTGGGCGGTACCTTTTGATAAAGCTGTGACAATAAGACGACAATTGTGCCCTTGAGTTTTCTGTTAGTACCTATGCTGTGTTGGTTAATGAACTGTTTAAATCAGCCAGTGACTCTTATTCTTGCTCATTAGATGCCTTATGGGTTTATCAGCCTAACAGCTTTTTTTCTTCTCCCTTCAGGTTTTGAGAGTTCAGTCCTGACCTTTGACTAGATGACTGCTACAGGACGTATCCTACAGTCCTACCTTTTGTCATATTAACTGACAATTCAGCAGATAGCCCCATGCTATCATGAGTACAAATGATTTGGATGTGAGGTTCACAGAAAGGGAGCGAGGATGTGGGATTTAGGAGGAGACCTAACGTGCTGCCTCTTCTCTCACTAGCAAGCATCTTTCCCTGAACATAGTGCAAACAACATTGGCAGGATGGGGAAGACTATGTCTCTAACAATATTAATCATGACGTAGTATACTGTCCATCTTAAATTGTCATCATGGAATTGCAGCCAGATAATATGCAATTAGTCATTAGTGCTACAGAATACATTATCAGGGCTTCTCCATGCCTGCAAGTTAGGAAAATAACTGGCTGACCCTCAGAGAACGAGCAAACATTTCCCTGACACCTTTTTCTTCATTCCACATCTCCCCTCCCACTCGCTCTCATTTCTTCCCTCTGATTGCTCTGATGTCCTTTCTGGTGGGGTACCAGTAACAGCAAGGGTGCTAACCTACTTTCCTTCCAAATGTTAGTCACCGAGCATCGCCACGGTGCCAGGAGTTAAAGCAGAACGAGAGGGAGCACCTCGCAGATCCTCTGTGGTTTTGCTTTGCTCTTTTCATTTGTGCTCAGAGACAAGCGAAAACTAAGAGTAGGAAGGGGATGGAGGAGAAGAGATTATTCAGAGAAAACAGAAAAGAGCAACCAGCTGAAAATGTTGGCACAAACTGTTCAAACCTGGCACTGCTTTGTGTGTTGTGTGGATTACTCAGGGTGTTCCTGAGCACCTCTGAGGTGGACAGGATGCAGTGACAGCAAAGAGACTGGGGCCCAAACCCCAGCCCCAGTGAATGGATGAAAAATGGACTCTACAGCTACAAGCTCACATGACTGACACCTGACAGAGGGAATTATTCTTTTATAGCTATAGCTGTTGTTTTCTTCATTTAAGAATGTCCTTTAGGAAGCATAAAGCAGTAGAGATTGCAAGCTGCAAATAACCATGTCTTTATGTTAATGTCTAGCATTCCTTCTCATTTCTTTAAAAAGCAGAGAATACCTGTAGTCTATTTAGTGAAATTTGCTCGTTTAAAATGGAAAAATCAAAGGCTGTCTCTCTTTTGCATATTGTCACAAGGCAGCTATGTTTAGGAATATAAACCAAAAAAGTTTAAAAGAGGTCATTCGACAGAAATCAAACACTTCATATTGCTTTTAAATATGGGGGCTACACCAGCCAAGCTTTGGAATGAAATGTCCTTGTGACACAGGTCAGAGCTATCGGTCACTAAAACATTACCCTCCATCTGCATTTTTTTGACAATGTAAGGTACTATTTTAGATCTGATGTACCCAGTCCTCTTTTGCACTTGCACACGTGCAGAAGCTATTTTCTAGATAATTCTTACATTCCAGTTATCCTGTACTGAAAAGACGTCTGAAAAAATGACAAGTTGGCAGGTCTGTTTTGTGAGAATATGTGTTTCCTTCCTGTGGAGGTATGAATGGCCTACATCTAAAATAGCCAATATGGGAAGGAAAAAAAATATCCTTTCTCTTAACTTTAAGGTTTAGAAGAAATACTTATTCCTCTCCCTAAATTCAAAGAAAGGAATAGCTCCAGCCTTGCACTTTGGGCAGTCAGAGCATCCGCTTACCTTACTTTTTATTTTGTATATAGCAGAAAGGCCTGATCTGTTATTAAACCCAGCTGAATGCACGAGCTTTACTTCACATAATCCTTCACTGTCTTTCCTCTGTTGCGATTGCTGTGAGATAGGTTCTACAGCACTAGCCAAAAGGAGTGTTTTCTTAAGAAAAAGGCCGAGAACCACCTAATCTCTCTGAAAATTGTTCTGAGAACTCATTTATTTAGCTCAGGAATCTTCTGTCAGATGCCAATAACAGCCACAAAGACTTGAATCACATTATGTGAAAGGACTTTCTCTCAATAAAATTAAGGTTTGAGGCCCTCTCTGGTACGTTGTTCCTGCCTGCAGCTCTTTGAATTTTAAATACACTTTTGCTGGTTGCTTTTGGAGATGTCGTTTCCCTGGCACAGATCACAGAAGTCCTTGAGAATATGGGCTCACTACTATCTTTCTATTTAGGAAAACAGGAAGGGCACATTAAAAAAGAGACACGGAAACCAGGTGTATCTATTTATGCACAAGATTATTAAGAACACAGGATGGGCCCCTGGAGTTTACCCACTGCACAGCCACGGCTAAGCACCATCCACTTTACACAGGAGCAGGTTTCTAGTGCCTCAGTACAGCAGAAAACGGCATGGTGCAGAGCTGCTAACACTGACTTGTTCACGTTACCTATGATGGCACCATGCAGAGAAAATTGTTTGGTCCTTAGCACCTCTCAGAAGGGCTTGATAACTCTAGCAGCTTAAGAGCATCTGTTTCCACAGGCAATACGGACTTTGGTATCCAGGCTTCTCTGCGCTGAGAGGGACAGACCATGTGTTTAGCCTCTCTGCAAAGGCTGCCCCTCCTTCCCTATTTGATTAGCTCATTTGTGAAGAAGAACTGGTTTGTCAGGCCCTATATTGATGTTGAGCTAGTTGGTTTTGTACTGGGACATCAGCTCTGCTTCTGCTTTCTTAGAGGAGCCAGAGTCACCATCTGTCACATCTCTGCACAGTGAATTCTCCACTGCTAACAGCCTGGTTAATGCTGACTGTAAAGCTCACATCATTGATGTTTCGATAGACAACCCTCATCTTGGACCCCTGCCTGAGCAGGTGTAACCTGAATACTTCTTAGGACAGTATTTGTGCTCCAAAGAGCCAATCCACAGCTCCTGCTGATGTTGGAGCTTGACACCAAGCCTGAACCTGCCACTCATAACCTTCAAGTCACTTGCTCCATGGCATACTCTGCACACCTCCTCAGAGCCCCTTTTGAGTTCAGTATCAATGGTACTCTACCACCTTTACAACCTTTACACCTCCAAAACAAGTTTCACCTCCAGTGATGAAACCTAGCTGGTAGACTTATGATAGAAACAATATTGTCATCTGGATAAATGAAGCTGACCAGAGATGCTAATTTTCCATCTTCAGAGGGGATGGTGGCAGAAAATTCTCTCTCTTGGACTCTCTGATCTTGGGTTTCTATCACGACCTTCAAGCCAATCTCAGGATTTTTCAGTACCTCTGCTGGCTGCCCACACAGAGGAAACCCATCCTGTTCAGAAAGGAAGGCTCTATTAGGCTGCACGATGCAAGCAAAGGCCCAACAAGAACAGGAGCCATTGGATGGACTCATGTCCTTTTTCTAAAGAAAACATTTGTGTTGGCTGCTGTCCTAAGAACTGTCACAGTGATTGCTGCAGGAGCACACCATATGGGTTTATGGTCTACTTCTCTTCAAGTGGAAATACTGTGTGCACTCCTTTGAAAAGGTTTGGGAGTTGGTGTTTTGACAGAACACCTCGGAAAAACACTATGTCATGAAACATAGTGCAAAATAAAAACAATATACTAGTTAATGGTTCTTTTATTTTACATTTTCTTTCCTTCTTGAGAAGCAATGTAGTTTCAAAGTAACTTATGTATAAATCTCTTTAAAAAATCCCTGTTTGATAACACTCCATTTCCTCTCCTTTGCCTTTCTCTTGTTGCTTCCTGCACTCCTTTATGGGGTTTAGTGAGTGAGATGTGAGTTACATTGACAGAACAAACATGATAAATTCCTGCTACCCTATGAAATTTGTTCAGTAGAGCTCCTCTGCTGCTGCGAATCTTAATGCTGTTCTCAGGCAGCATTTTCAATCCATCAGATGCTGTACAGCTGCATATGTGCACCACAGCGGGAAGATTTATGCGTTCCTATTTTTAGGATTTCATGTTTTGGCACCTCCATGCTGTTCACTTGCCCAAAATGTATTCTGCTAATTAAACCTTAAGACCTAAATTATAATGTACTTAGGGATGTTCAGCCAATGAAGCAATGAGACTGTCTGAACATTTCTTGATTGCATGAATTTATATATGAAATAGCTTTCTTGTGAAGTAAAGATACTATAATGCCATATTTGTAATTTTGAAAGGAAAACATATATTGCTTTTTACCAATCTTTCAATACAGAGTTATGGTATGTTTTGTTATTTCAGTATTTTTAAAATACGTACACACTTGACTACAATGATAAAATAGTTTTTATCTTGAAAACACTCTGGATGAGGACTTTTGGAACAGTCACACCATCTTGGGGAACCTTCTTTGTAGAAGTTAAACAACAGCTGAAAATATGAATGTTAAAGGAAAGCAGCAGGTTTTACACCGAAATGGTATTGGCAACCACTGGCAACTGTTATGTCTGTAAGCAGAGCTCCAGCTTGCTTATGTTCAAATTCATCTCGCATTTTGGCACATTGGATATTTTGTAATTAGCCTTATTTAGCAGTCTGTCTTAGCACACGCAACCTTTAACTCTTTCGCCATCCCTAGCAAAGAGTGCTATCTACCTTAACATTGTACAAGAAAATCACTTAATAATCATCTCAGGCAGTCTCATTTCACATAGAAGCTGAGCTCTCTATTATTTAGTACACATTGATTAATAATATAACACAACATTGATTTTCATCCACAGTTGGCCACCAATTTTCTTGACTGAAAGTGTTAAGTCAACTGTTAAGTGAAAATGAAATTGTTTGAAAATGTTTAAAACTTTTACATTAAGGTGGTGCTATTACAAAGCTTGGGGGTTGTTTTTTTTGGTTTTTTGGGTTTTTTTTACTGGAGAATATCTTTAGGGCTCATGAAAAATTAAAATGAGAAATAGAGGAGAAATCCTTGATGAAGATGGAAAAAAACAGTGTTAGAAACTTCAGTAAAGCAGTGAGAAATGAAGCCAACCAAACTCATGACATCTGTGATGCCCAAGTTCAGGACTAATGAAGGACTTAGTTAAATTTCTCATCTTTTTAGGATTATGTAAAATGAATGAAGAAATAGAATGTAACAGAAAATCCTTTTCAGAAGCAAGTCTTACCAACAGCCTGGAATTTCCAGGCATTGAAGTGAGATGAGGGTATCAGAAAAGTTAAGATGGAGAAGGCTAAAAAGACCCATTTGTGGCATGTTAATACAGAAAGCAATGCAGCCCAAATCCGACCTCTCCAGTGAAAACACTGGGAAACCTGGCCACCAGTCTTTGTCCTTCTCCATTTAATGGGAAAACAGCCAGTTCTGTAGTCCCATCTCCTTTGCCTATGGGACAATATAGAAGGTGCTTGTTAAATCTTCACTTTGAGAGAAAAGTAGACATCAGAGACTAGAAAAACTCAGTGGTGTGAGAAGGGAAATAGTTGTAAAGAATCATGAAAACACTACCTTGGCTAAGTGAACCAGAATTATCACCAAAACTGCTGTCTTTATTTCTGTTTTACTGCCAAGCCCTGAAACTAGATCTCTTACCATTCTCCCTTCTGGCCTCCAGCACAAAAAAGATTTAAAGAAAATTCATTGAGGAAGATGTGCTCTTCCCTTCGGTCCTGAGAAGTTTAAGTAAAAATTATACACTGCATTTTTGAGCTTTACTGCCTTTTCTAGAAATCCCAGGGCTGCCACAGCCCAAGGGTAGTGACAGCAGTGTGAATTCATAGAGATGTTTAACTAATAAGGTAAAAGTGTCATGAAAGCCTTCCCTAAATTCCAGTTACTCTTCCTGGTTTTGGAATAGGCCTTTCTGAACAGAAAGAAGGATGTGTAGCCCTCAGCAAGGGCATCCTCATGAAGACACTCACTCTTGTCCTCCCTCTGACTCCCCACTCTGGTTTCCAAGGTACTGCCATTAGGATCACCGCATCACGCATTTCTTATTGTAAGGTACTGCCTGGTTGATTTCTACTTTTAGAAGCAGGGACAATGAGACCATTTTTAAGCAACCTATTTTTCTAATTTACTTGGTAGGAAGTGGGGTGTTTTCCCTTCTGGAAGTACATTTCCATGCACTGGGACCTTAGGAGCTGGAAGGGGCTCTAAGGCTAGGTTATGCAATGGTACTATGCTCTGCTTAAAGATGACCCACTTGCTTCAGTTTGGGAACAACAGTGGAAAAATGGGTTAAAAAGTCTGTACTGTTCTTCAGCACTGGATCTTAAAGAAACACATGATGCAGCAGTTGTGTCAGATGCTCATATATTTACATCATTGTCTTCCAAAGAGATGGAACATCCATCTATTTGACTGCAATGAGATTTAGTAGACTGGGCATTACAATGAATATGGCAACTAGCTATTGGTTAATTCTGGTTAGGTAGGATAAATCCTACCCATGTCTCTATTCCCCTTCAGCAAAATAAGATTATCTCTATATGTCACGGAGCTGATGTTGTGTTACTTGATGTCAGAGAGAGAAAATGCTAGATGCATGGTGAATACTTCTAGTATTATCAGTCGATTTTTATGTGTGCTACATAGTGAAAGTTTTTTTAACACAGAATTTCAGATTAGATTATATCTTAATGTTCCTTTCTGTCCTTAAAAATGTGTAAATCCATTTGACTAAAGTGACACTTTTCAGGAAAAAGGGCACCTGAGAACTGTGTTCCACAGTCCTGTCTACCAATAGACTGTTCCTTCCTAAATTCAAAAGTTCAGGGTATCACTGCAACAGCTAATGTCCACACAGGAGCTCTACTATAAAAGCTAGAAGATTATTACTGCACATTAACATGGATATTTTACCAAAACAATGTATTTATGGGTAAGAATATTTATGGCAAGGTAAGCTATGGACAACAAATCTGTAGACCTGTCGCTGAAACCTTGAGGACCACTAATCAAAGTCGGCAGAGAGGACCAGGGTATAAAGAATATACTTTCTGAGAGTCCCCCAGCTAGAAAGTAGACAGGGTTTTTTGTGCTCTAACCTTCAGCTTGTCTAGAGGTGACAGGAGGACAGTTGTTATTAGCTATAGAAGACTCTCTGCGAATTGGTTTGTTGGTGCTTTCTCTTTTCTGGCTTTACATCAATGACACATAATATCTCCAGTGGCCCAGGCAAATCCTTTGATCATTATTGCATTCCAGAATATATGCACCACGTGCATAAATTGTCAACAATTATTTAAGCACAATATCCTGCACTGTACAATGAAAACACTGACTACATGCAGAAGATGGCAAATCATCACAGTCTCTTTGAAATATTGTATTAAATAACCCTATGATGCCTTATTTCTATTCAAAGTCAGACTGGTTGCTTCAGGGCATAATTGGGTGGTTCATTCTTCAGTGCTGGCAGTTATTTTACAGATTCATAAAACTGACTTTATCTCTGTAGTCTCTGTAATGCATAGGTACTGGTGGGATTATGTTTTGTGAGAATTCTCATATTAATGACATAGACACTGAAATTTTTACTAAATCAGAGCATGTCTTGTTTGTTTGGTGGAGATCAGAGTTTGAAGAAAGTTTGTACTGTGACAGTTTTCAAATCTGTTTGAAAACTGAGGAAAATTTGTGTGAATTCATTACAAACATTAAATTCTTTGATAACTGTATCCGACTACTTTCATTTGAAGTGGAGTAATTTTATACATTATTGCTATTAACTACATATGGCTGGCTGGCACCAACAACTGAACAGAGAAAGGAAATAAAACCATGAAGTTCAAGCTAATGTAATTTAGTTCTAAAAAGATAAAAAATATGTATTTGGGTTATTTGCATACACTTATGTATAAAATGTAATGCAATTACCATGGACAACATGCCCTATGACAGTCTGCTACTAAAAGCCATATTTTTTAGACTGCTCCATGATACATGCACACCTGCTTTAATTCTTTCAGAATTATCAAATAATTTTCAAGTTATAAATGCATTTTACAAATATAAATATACATCTGTATTAAAGATAGAGAAATTTCATGTGACATAGTAAAAAAAGAATACCAAGTTTTAAATCAATTTTAAACCTGGCAAAAAAAGTCAGCTATATTATTTTTAAAGTTACTCACTGCTTTGAGCAAACACGAGCATGGGACTTTGCTCTTTCTAATATATTTCTCCAACAGCCTTCAAAGCATGGCAAGAATTGCTTTTAAACAAAGGATCCCTGTAGTGTGAACAGCAGTTATCTCCATGTAATTAGAAATACATGCCTTTATAGTTCACTAAAACAATTAAAGCATGGTAAACATTGGGGACAAATGTACATTAATATACATTCCTATTAAAAAGAAAAATTAATGTTGACTGCATTGCTGCTTTCATGCTTCTTGCATAGCTATATCTCGAGATTTAAAATCCTTTATGTTACAGATAGTTGCAACAGCTGATACTTTCATCTCACAAGACCTACTTGACTTCTCATTTCAATCATCTCAGATCATTGCAACTTATGAAGACAAATTCATGTTTGGGCTTTCTGTTGGTTAAAATGCTTCATTAATTATGTCTATATAATATATAATAACAAAGCAGAGGTTTGATGGAGCAGCTCTAAAATGCAGTTTAGGAGCCTTGCAAGGAATGTAAATGCAATCAGAGCTCTCATGGACTTTGGGAGCGGGGCAGAGGAACTTTGGGAATAAGATGTGATTTCACCATTACAATGTGACACAAGCACACATACTTGGTGGCTGGTGCTAATGGCAGTGACAGAAGATACAGCTTTCTCAGTCTCTCTTGGTACCTCTCTACTGAGATTTGATAGTAGGTGACACCAGAAGACCCCCCCCAGAGATTCCTAATGGTTTCTATTGGTTCTTTTGCTATTTGAACTTTGGTGATGCTGGAGCAGGAATGCAAAAAAGTCTCTCCATTTTAGAAGAATAGATGATTTTCTGAAAAAAAATGTCCTCAGCTTGACTGTGAACAAAAACCTGAAATCTTGAACTGGTCACAAGCTGATAATCAGAAAATGTGTGTGAATTTAATAATCACACATATTCAGTTTGTGAAACTGACTGCTCAGAAGCCAAAATGGGACTCTGCTTTTATATTTCTGAGTCAGAGGTTTGTCAGAACTACATTTTCCTCACAAACAGATCTACTTGTCACATCAGCGTTTTCCAAAAATTCCAAATTTCCTGCATTCTAACTAATTTTTGTTGTGGCAGGAGAGACCTCAAAGCCGAGGGCCTTCAACATAAAATGCTATAGATTAGTCTAAGCCACATGAACCAGGTTCACTTTCATGGGTTTTGCTAAAGCTGCTTCCCCAACCCCATTTCTTTGACCTAATATTCCTTTAATATCCCTTTCCAGCTTTCCCTTTCCTACCACAGGCGGTTGTATCCACAGTGAAGATTTTTCCACATACTGCATCAGAGTCCTTCCTGCGTGAAGAGGTTAGCCCACGCTGTTCATCAGCATTTATCTACCACTTCTGACCTTTTCCAATAGGTGGTGAAAGAGGAATACACCAGGTGTTGGCAGCAAAGGCAGGCTGCACCTCGTTAGGTTTATTGGATGGTTCCCGCAGAAATAATTTAGCAAAGTAAAAGTTTGTGGTACCTGAGTGATGCAAAGTCAACATAACTGCAAGAGAACTGACATTACTGTAGCAAATGCACCTTGATGAATATCTAAAATTGTGGATTTGAAGTGTGCTGTATACCGTGATAATACAGGAATGGGAATAAGATTGTTTTGTGACCTCCCTGAATAGTCATTGTCTTCAGGCACCATGGGTGGTTATTCTTTTTTAATCCGATATATACCAATGAATATATTTCAGGTTAATTTTTCTGGTGCCACCCAATTTGTCCCACAAAATCCAAAACACACTCTCAGATGGACTAGCTGTGCTTTGTGAATCAAATTCTCACCGGTGGGTTTTGACTGAGGAGATTACAGCATCACAGCCATTCGCTTGGCTGTTAACAACTCTTAATCAACCCCTTAATACCACTTGATGACATTAACTTTGATTCCAGGCAAAGCAAGTTAATCTCTCTGTAAGAGAGAACCTCTCACTCAGCTAGCTGAAAATATATCTATAAGCCATGAAAATAGTGTGTCAAGATTCCAATATCATGGGAAAGCATTATGGATGAGGAAATAACCCTTACCAGACATGTCAGGAAGTGATTTGCTCTCAGTAATGCAGAGGGATTGCAGTGTAGAAAGAAATAAGGTGCTTAGAAACTTCAGTAGGAAAGACTTTTTTTTCTTTTTTATCAAGAGAAAGGTGTGCATACCCTTGTGAGTTGAATTCATTTTGGCACAGGGTGGAGAAGGTGGGAGGGAAATTCAGTGCATGCCATGCAGAGCTGCAGACTGTTGTTGTTCCATAAAGGGGTTGTACATAGTGCAATGAAGAATTTCAGAGGGTGTTTGACTGGACTAGGGGTGACAGGGGAGTAGAAGAGGATTACAATTTATATCTGCTGAACCCCCTTCTAGTTAGGCTGGGTGTATGGAATGTAGCTGTGTTAGCTGCTGTGCCTGAGAGTAAAGAGGCCATCAGCATCCCTGAGACAAATACCACAAATGTCCCCATAGGAAACCCAGTCCTTGTCCACCTGTCTGTCCAGCCAAGGGCTGAATGGTGTGTGCTCATGATGGGGTCTTCATGTGGCTTGGAAGCTGCTGCTGGTATACATGTTTAAGCCCACTACTGCTGAGATGTAATACCAGGCTTTCAAAGATTTACAGTGTGCTGTGTGAAAGTTGGTCTGAGAACTTCATTTGGAAAGGGATGTTTTTGGAATCTCTTGCAGTATTTCAGATCAGTTGTCAAATATTACTACTAGATCTCCATGAATTTTCATGGTGCCTCCATTTCTCGGGGAAAGGTAAGAAAACCCTAAGCCTTAAATCTTCTTGCAGCTTTCTCTGTATCAAAATATCAACATGACACAGAGCTCTTGCAGGTATCTATGAAGATGCGCCGTCATTAATGAATTTGAACCATTGTGAAGCAGGTTAGCCTTCTACAGCATTGAGTGCAGTTTCTTTGGGCACCATAAGAATAGAATGCCTTTGCTAAATCTCACCTGCAGATAAGGTGATTTTTATTGGAAGGTCATCACTGCCATATTTTAAGTATAAGAGTTAAAAGTTTAAAGGAGAAACAATAACCAGCAGAGTCTGGAAGAAGTCCAGATAGGAGATTGCACCTGATGTAGCCCTAAAATATTTCAGTCAGGAGTAGATAATGGTGGATGATATACTATAGCTAAACACCTTTGTTTTCCTGCCATAGGAAGAAGATGTAGCTTTAACGACCCATTTGGCAAACTTGATTTCTTTTCTCAAATTCTTCTTCTGAAACTTCCTTGAACATTCCTACCAACCTTCTACAAGTAGTTCCTTGTTTTTAAACAAGATGCATAAACTTGGGAATGCAAAAGGATGTTTCTTTCTGAACTGAACTGGTTAAAATGTTTCATGCAGACTGAAATTATTTATTTTTATTTTCAGACAAACTCAAAAAGACTGCAAAAAATCAAACCTGTTAATGAATGAAAATAAACTCCATGAACGTTTCAGTTATTCACCTGCCAGAGTGGTAGAAAGTTTCTCTTGTAGTGATGAGGTTGGGATAGTGTCTAGAAGAGAAAACAGGAAGGGAAATAGAGAGCAGATCAAATAAGTACGATACTGAAAGAAAAATCAAGAAAATACTTCTGCTTCTAACAGAAGGCTGCAGGAACTGGGTTGGCTCTAGAAAGGATGAGATGATAAAAGTGGGAGACTTACAAGGTTTTAAACTGTCAAGGTCTGTTGTATGGTTAATTAGATCAGCCTCAAAATGCAACTGGAAAGACTCCTTGTAATCCCCTCTTTCAGCAGCAAACAAAAAACCAAGCCAGACTTTAAAAAAATGTACAGATCCCACTTTGACGTATATGTGTATATATCTTGAGGTTTTTCTCTGATAATTAGTTATTGCTGGAACCTGGATTTTAAAAGACCTTTATATTTTGATATTTTATTGAGATTCCAGAATTCTTAAAACCAGGCCCATAATCTCCCCTGTTAGTCAAACAGGGTACACAAATACTTTCAACATTATGTACGTTTCTGTTTGCTAACAGGCAGGTCCTAGACTGCTAAAATAGGAGCATTTTAAATTTTTAAGTTAAACACTGATAACCGTGTATTCCTGATGAGCCATTCATAAGAGTTCAGCGTTACAGTTAATCAAAATCTATGGAAAAGCATAATTCACAGAATGTAAACAGCCTTTTAAACAAGGTCAAATCTTAAGTTTCTGAAAAAGCTTTTGGTTTTGTCTTTAAATTGAAAAAAAAGTACAGACAAAACCCTCTTGGGTGAAGTTTAATTAGAGGTGATGTGAAGCCAAGTGCAAATATACCTTCTGAGATTAAAATTTCTGCATCTCTGCACAGGACGGGTACCCAGTGCCATGTTTAAAATGCAGATTAGCAAATCTTCCATTAGGCATTCAATCTGGCATTCAATTTGAAGTAGTGCAACTTCTGCAATTAACTGTAATGAAACAGGTTTGGACTTTCGTTTTGTTGGTATAAGCAAAATCAAATCTGAATCCTACCCTTTATCCATGTTAAACATTCTCCTTGGATGGGGCTGCAGCTGGAAGTGCAATTGGCTGGGAATTCCCTAATATTCAGTTTAACACCTGGGCTGTCTAAGTGTCTTGTTATTGTGATTGGCTTTTGAAGAGGGATAGTATCTTCTGAATTCTGCCTCTGCAGTTTTGTCAGAGGACAATATTATAATGGCTGATGGGGAAAATGAGTGAAGAGGAACAAAAACTACTTTCCCAGCATCTGACTGTAATCTGGGCAGTTTTTAACACTTTAAGCACGGGATTACTTAGAGTGGTGCAGGACTCAGAGTGACGCGCCCCTGGGAGCCCTGCAAGCAGGCCGGGCACAGGCCAGCCTTGGTGCCGGAGCCCGCAGCTGGGTCAGCATGGTGCCCCGACTGAGGCACGGGTCCTGGGGAGCCACCAGTGTGTCCCCAGGAGCCAGCTGGCCAGGGTGCAGGCATGCTGTGGCGCACACCCGCTCCGGCCCTGCTGCTGGGGAAAGCTGGCGCCTGTGGAGCTGCCTGGAGAACCAGCTCTGGCTGAGCTGCTGCTTATAGATCCTCCAGCAACATCCCAGCCATCTGAACTGTTTGACGCCGTCAGACCCCGATGCTTAAGAAACAGGGGCAAGTCACAACATCTTCCAGTGCACTGCCCCCCAGTCTTTGAATAGTTTTCGCTGGATCCTGCTGCAAATAAAGCAACTTCAGCTGGGCTTATCTTCACACAGATGCCTCAAAGGTGGAATGCAGTGTGGTTGGATCAAGCCACTAACACATCTCAGTCTGGGTGGGGTATGGGCTGGGAGCAAAACCAATGTGACCACTAAAGGAGGTTAAAATGGTCCCTTGGTAATGCAGGATCATTTTTGAAGGAATTAAGCACACGAGGAGGGGCAGCAACGTGCAAAGATGACCTCCAGCAAACTGTTTCCAAATTAAGACAGTAGTTAACAGAATTAGCAATATAAATAAAAAAGATTTTATTCCTCTCAAACTCTCATGCTGATTACTCTTTTATAGTGTTTTAATGCTTAGGACTGAAATAAAAAGGAAGACGATTCGTTTATAAAAGTGTTAGGATCAGCAGTGACATTACGACCAGTCATCACAAACTGCCATCGCTTGTTGGTTGTCCTGACATTGCCAGTTGTGTTTAAACAGATAAGAATTAGCAATCCTGCACTAAACAGAACAGTAAATAGCAGGACTGTCTTCAGAGATTTAGCACCAAGCCACAGACTGTTAATGGGAGAATGGAAGCTGTGAGAGGGAGTGAGTCCTGTTCCAACTGCTAATTAATCCAACATATAAATCCTCAAAGAGAGATCTCGTGCCCAACAAAACAAGGCTCTTGTTTTCATGGAAGGTGCTTCTCTAATAGCAAAAGAGAAAATAATAATAATTAGCCAGTTGACTTGGAAAGCTAATTGTGGAAAGTACAGAGTGTTATGTGTAAATACATTGCCAAATGGAGAGCCTGCTTTATTTATTGGAGTGCTCAAAGCAACAAACTAGAGACTTTGCATATTAGATTGCAATTTGCATATTTACTAAAATGCATTGCCTTTTTTCTACTGCCTACCCTCCCTTCCCTCAGAAGCAAACCTGTGGCAGAGCAGCCACATTTCTCTGAGCCAGTTTCATCTGCTGACATCAATGAATTTACACCACAGATGAATGTGGCTGTTTGTGCCTCATCCTGGTAATGATGGCAGCTGTTAGGTTTGACCGTGAACTCAAGAATCTCATCATCTGTCAAGGTCTTTCTGTTCCCAACAGGGTTTTTGTCAAAAGGATTATGCTGGGAGAAGAGTGCTGTGGTGTGCACAACAGGTCTCAACCTCCTGCTCCAATCCAGCCAGCACATGGGCAAAGCTTTCCCTTGCGTTTTCTTGCTGGGCGTCCTACGATCCCAGGCAGAAAGGGAAGAAGCTGGATGGAAAAAACACCCTCACCAGAAAGAAGGCAGCTTCAAAAAAAAGTTTTAGATTTGTTTGAGGGAGGAAACCTGATGACTTCAGGTTAACAACAAAAGAAGACCCTAGGCAGGGCACAGGGTGAATTTAATAACAGTGTGCGTGTGCATCTTTCTGGGTCCGTACATGTCTACACACATCCATGACTAACATTGCTTCTGGTGTTTGGATTATTTTTCTTTGTGATGTCCATTCAATTTTCCCCCAATTCCTTTCCTAAGAATTTGTTCTGATCTGCCTTGCCTAGGACTGTCAATTAAGAGGAGATGCCAAGGCATAGCATGTTAAGTGTGCTAATGCCCTGCAAACACATGGGATGAAGCAGAGAAAGAGAGATGCACTAAAGCATTATCTCTTCCCTAGAGTCACAGAGTAATCTTGTTGCCAATCCTATGTGCTGTATCAGGGTTTTAAAGACATGCAATGCATCGCTAAGGATGGCACACAACTTTTTTTCAATAGGAACAAACACCTTATTTTTAGGTGATCGTGTTCTTTTTTCTCTGACTGTTCTGATGCAACTCAACTGGAAATAAAAAAGGGAGATATTTTAACCTAATTGCTAGGAAAATTTGGCAGTGCAGTATGGACAAGGAGAATTTGCTTGATCAGCAGAACATAATTTGGAGACTTAAATGCATTCACTCAGTTGAAACACTGAATGTGCAAGTGAAATGTTTCACGTGCTGCTGTTTTCTTACCCTGCCAGTAGCCTGCTGCTTCTTCTTGAGTGTTTACCTGGGGCTGATCAACCAGTTTTGTTTCTGAATGCTAACTCTTTCAGCATGATCTTTTACCTTAGCTTTTAAGAGCTACTACCAACTGGGTAAAAAATACATATTTGCCAAAATACACCTGTACTAACTGCAGTTACTGAAGAAGTAACTGCCAAAATCTTGCCTCTTTTGTAGTCTTACTAGGAGCTTTAAGATGTCTAGATGACATGACAAACTTCCTCAGTTCTATGGAAAATGGTTAAATTCTTGCCTTATGAAAATGGGACACTGTAAACCTACCCAAGGCAACACAGCAACATGAGTAAGTGCAGGCAGGCACGAGGCACTGCCAGAGAACTGTGCACACGTGTAGCTGCGCTGCCGTTAAGTTTGACCACACAAACTCATGCCTCAAAGAACTCACCATCAAAATGAGAGAACAAGTTATAAACAAACAGGATTTGGATCTTACAGTGAGCTTTAGGAGTGAATAACATAACTTTCTTTAAGAATTTCTCCCATTTTGCCTTCTTTGTAGTCTGTTCAGAACCGGTGGTGTCTCACAGGCACAAAACCAGGACAGCACAGCTCCTTCTGCATATCAAATTTATACTACCACATTCCAGACAAGATAATCTTCTGTCATGGAGCAGTTTTTATGTTGTGCTGATTCATGAACAGAGTTAAAGAAAGGGCTGTGTCAGCGGGCACGCCTGGATTTGCAACACACATTTTACCTCCTTGTGGTTTATAACACTGTCACACATAATTGAGACCTTTATAAATTCTTCTACAAACAGGCTTCCTGGGCTACAAGAAAAGAAGATGTTGCAAGGTAGCCAGAAATGTGTATGATAAAAGCCTGGGATCTATCTCCTAGCACAGCACAGTCCATCTCACTGTCTGAACACATTTTAAACATACTTGGACCTAGCACTGAAAACTCAATCTGCCTAAAGACCTTCAGCAGCTGTCACTGCCTTGCACTTCACAGGGCGCCACGTCCACCCACAGAGATGTCAAACACTATAAAAACTTACAAAGAGCAACAAAGCTCTAAAAAAAATTATCAAAATAGACCTTTATTTCTTTAAAAAAAAAAAAAAAAAAAAAAGGGAAGGTATTGTCATTGATTTTGTTTGTTCAAACAATGTCCAAATCAGGGAATGTGCATTCGGCATGTTAGGTTAGATGCTATTCTCTTTGCTCAGTTCAGCATGCAGAATTTCAGGGTTTGAGAGAGAGCAGGTGGGATAAGATCAGCCAGTATCATAGCAGCCATTCCTAGAATGTTTCCTGGAGCTTCTCATGTGAATGTAGTGCATTGCAGTTTAAAAATGTGGCTAAAAAAAATATTCATAAATGGCAGGCTTGAGCAGTAGCTTATCTGTTTGCACTCTGTAATAATGATGTTTATGCACAGGGCTAAGAACAGGGAATGCTGCTGCAGTTTCCTCTTTTCCCCATCAGTTACTGTTTCCCTCCAGCACTCCAACGTGTTTGTGATGAAGCCCACCCGCAAACTGGTCGGGCTATCTCCCCGTTCAGGGTATCCCGGTGCCTAGGCAGCTAGGAGGACAGAAGTCTAGCATCTCTGTATCAGGCTCTGTGGCACTGATTTCTTTGATTCTGCCACTTCCAGAAACACTCTCCACTGGATCTGAAAGGAAAACCTCCAGCTCTTCTAGTCCTCCATGTCCTGGCCCAGAAATTTGAATAAGGGATTTACAGTGAACTCTTCCCAATCCCTTGGTGTTTCCTGCCTCACTTTTCTTAAAAATGTTTTCTGTCAGACACATAAATCTTCTCCCAGCTTATTCGGGCAGCTCCTTGGGGGCTTACTGCAGAAAGAAACAACTCAGTCACTCCTTCAGGTCTTTGAACTTCCCTCTTGTGTGACCTGCCATCTCCCAGTTTATCCAAGGGCTGCAAGGCAAGCGTTCAGCTGCAGCTCGCAAAGGGTGTTATTTCCCTGTTAAACTTATAGAAGCTGGACAGCATTGGATCTGTGTTCTCCTAATCATTAACCTGGAATACATGGCAGATACGATGAACTGAAATGGCTTTTAAAGCAGAACTGTGCTTTTGCACCCTAATTTTTTTTTTTTTTTTTTTTTTTTTTTTTAAGAAAATAACAAAGGAAATGAAATTCTTTTGGTCAGCTGAAAAAGGATTTCTTGGAATTTTATTTTTTTTTCATGACTGTTATTATATTATGTTATTATAGTTTTTTTCATGAAACATGGCCAAAAGCTGGGAAAAAACTACTTGTGCAACATATAAATTAATTTCCTCATTTCCTTCTGGCCCTTCTACTGCTTTCTGTTTCTATCGCTACCTACATATTTCAACTCATATGAGCTAACTTTGAAGGAATGATACGATGTGAGCCAGGAATGTGCTCTTGCAGCAAAGGCGGCTGGTGCCATTCTGGGTTGCATTAGGCAAAGCATTACCAGCAGGTCAAGGGAGGGGATCCGTCCCCTATGCTCAACACTGGTGAGGCCACATCGGGAGTGCTGCGTCCAGATATAGGCTCCCCAGTACAAGAGAGACATGGATCTACTGGAAAGAGTCCAGTGAACAGCCATGAAGACGATGAAGGGACCAGAGCATCTTTCATTATGAACAATGACTGAGAGAGCTGGGATTGTTCAGCCTGGAGAAGACAATGCTCAGGAGGGATCTTAGTAATGTATACAAATACCTGAAGTAAGGCTGCAAAGAAGATGGAGCCAGTGGCAGGACCAGAGGCAATGGGCACAAACTGAAACACAAGCTCTCTGAATGTCGGGAAACTGTTTTACTGTGAGGGTGACCAAGCACGGCATAGGTTGCCCAGGGATGTTGTGGAGTCTCCATCCTTGGAGATATTAAAAAGCTGTCTGGACATGGTCCTGGGAAAAAGCTGTAGGTGACTGTCATGATTTAACCCTGGCTGGCAACTAAGAACCACATGGCTGCTCGCTCACACCCTCACAGTGGGATGGAGAGAGGATTGCAAGGGTAAAAGTGAGAAGACTCGTGGGTTGAAACAGAGACAGTTTAATGGGTTAAGAAAAAGACACGCACACAAGCAAAGCCAAACCAGGCATTCATTCACTGCTTCCCATGGGCAGGCAGGGGCTCCACCATCCCTAGGAGTGCAGGGCTCCAGCACCTGTCACGGTTACTTGGGAAGACAAAATGCCTTAACTCTGAACATCCACCCCCTTCCTTCTTCCTCCAGCTTTATATGCTGATTATGACATCATATGGTATGGAATATCCCTTGGGTCATCTGGGGTCAGCTGTCCTGGCTGTGTTCCCTCCCAACTTCTTGTGTGCACCCCCCAGCTGCTCCCTTGTGATCTGGGTGAGAGGCAGAAAAGGCTCTGGGTAAGCACTGCTCAACGGTAACAAAAACATCCCTGAATTAACACCACTGTTTCCAGCACAAATCCAAGCATAGCCCCAAACTAGCTACTATGAAGAAAAATAACTCTATCCCAAACAAAACCAGCACAGTGACCCTATCTGAGCAGTGGAGTTAGACTAGATGACCTTCAGTGGTCTCTTCCAACCTGAAACCTCCTGTGACTCTGCAACACAGGTGGTTGCAAGAGTTAGATGTTGGATGCAATGAACACAGATACCTGCCAGCTCCACGATCCTATTCTGAGACAGGCAATTCAATTTTAGCACCCTTTTTACCAGTCTAAGTGGACCTACAGAACCTTTCTGCAGTGGTGAAAAAAACCAGTTTCTTCAATGAACATCCACATTCTTAGACACAGCTTAGTGCTGATGGCATGGTTTGATGAGCTCATGTTACAGGCAGACCTGAGGAAATACAGATTTTGCAAACATCTGTGTGGGTGGTACTCAGAAGAGTACCCCTACAAGAAGGAGGCTTTGACACTTCTTTTTCATTTTGTCTTATACGAGGAGAAGCAATAGCATGACATAGTATGGCGGCAGTGAAATGCTCGAGGCAGCAGGCTGCAAGGCAGGAAAGGATGAAATCTTAACTTTTCCTCTCTGTGTGTCAGTATAGGTGGGCTAGGAAAAGTATTCTCCAGAGAGGCATATCTGAGATGTCACTGCACCTAACCTACGTTCACACAGGTTGATGCCAAAAGGCACAGTCCTCTTGCTCTTTTCTTTCCTAGGCATATACTACTGCCTCCTCCCTTGAGTCAGATCTGCAGATGGTGTGGTTGGAGGGTAAACTCAAAAGATCATTGATCTCATGAGTAAATGACTGATTTTTTTTTTTCTTTTTGGCAAGCTCATTCTCTGCTTGATTAATTACCTGACCTCATTTAGCCAATGGCAGTGTGATTACTGGAGCCAATGAATAAAGAAGCAATAGGGAGTAGAGTGGGACCACACCTTCTGTGAGCTATAATTAGACCAGACTATAAATAGATTCATTAGATGTAGGGTGAAATCTCAGAAGAAAGGGAACTGCAGGGGAGGACTCGTGATTTACAGACTACCTGCCCAGGGCTTTGGTTGGGCTGGTGCAGCTGTGAGCTGGTTCTCACATGGGGTGACCTGCATTACCTTGGCAGCTGAGGCTGCAGGTGAAGGCAGAGGGACATCAGGAGTGAGAGGCACATGCTGAGGGAGAAAAGGGAGGTGGAAATGCAAAGGACAGACAGATAGGTCTGAACCATGTCTATTTTATGTCTGGTTTGCTACATTTGGGAAGCATTTATAGTAATACCATACATTGGAAAAAAGTTTCTGTTTTCTAATGTGATACAGATATCTGAACCAAATAACTATGCTCATTGGTGTTGAGGTGAATGCTCACGCTAAAGTAAGGCAACAAACTGTGTATGTGCAGCTATAGGGAAAAAATAAGTAGGACAAAAGACTTTGGTTTTGCTTGAAAAGCAGTGATGCTTTTACATGCTTCATGCACGTCAGAGAACTGTATTAGCTGCAGTATCATGGACCATAACTACAATAGCTGGTGAACTGGGGGTGGCTGGAAGGAGGTTAGGGCAACAAAACCAGCTGGGAGCACAAAATCTGAGGAAGCTTGTACCGAGTCCTGTCAGCCTGGGAGGTCTGGCAGTCACAAAGCGTGAATTGCAGCAGGCTAGGCAATGGCCTTACTAAAGGAAAGGTCTGTGAAATAATGTTAGTCATAATTTAAGATAGTGTGTATTGTTCCATTTACCTGCCTTTTATCTGCTTTTCCTCTTTTAACAAAACGTTGCTTAAGTGAAGTCATTTATGCTTGCGAGGGGGGGCGGAAATCATTCCATGGAGCATTGGGAGGTTTAGCCTAATTTCCCAGCTTTATGGCCAGACAAAGACCAGTGCTTTAGCAGCATTGCCTCACTTGGTCCTCTTGCTACCAGTGAAGTCCCAACAAAAACAGGTTACACAACCCAACCTGAACTGATACAGTCTACTGTCATGTTTCAAAACAATTTAACTACTGGTGCTTAAATTAGCAGATAAAGTAAAAAGCACCTTGTGACTCTGTTAAGTGTAACAGGGTCCTGCCTATCTCATAGCACAGGCTTCTGAACACCTCTAATCAGAGAGTAACTTAATGCAACAGTGGTATGCTTTGGATCAATGCAGCCTGTTGAGTTTTCAAGAAGTTTAATAGTTTAGTAGAAATATGAGTTTAATAGAAATGTTTCTATTAAAAGAAAAGGAGAGCAAGAAAAATCAGAGACTTCATTCCAGTGCTATATGTGCCTGCCAGCTTGTTCTATTGAATTTTATGTGCTTTATAATCATATTTTATACAGTGGTAATTGAGAAGAAAAAAATGTAATATTTTTCTTTGACATCTTGTAGACATTTTGTTTTACTAAATTAACTCCTTACCACAGTGTGGAGAGACTAACTAGACAGTTGTTCAAATATTGCTCTCTTTTTCAAAATAATAAGCCAGCCTTAGCTTCTGCTTTGGACTAAAAAGGGAGCTATCAGGAAAGAAACCAAACTATAATCATAAAGGCTTCAGCTACATCTGTCTTCCCCACCCTGCATTAGACTGGCATCCCTCCCTCTGGCACAGCCCTAGAAACGCTGGTGGAAGTGCATGCCTGTTGCCTACAACTGGTTTTACTATGTCATTGTCTCAGGGCTGTCAGAGCGGAGTTAAAAAGCGGTCCGAACACTGTGTTTCCACTAGTGCTCGTATTGATGGAGTCACAGTAGACTTGCATTGGTAGGGTACTTTTAAGGAGAAATAAAGGGCAGTTTAGACAAGCCCTAAGGGTCACATTATGCAAATTATATGTGCTCATTAACCTTTCACATAGCTGAAAACATTTGTTACCTGGTTACCTATTACCCTTTCTCCTTCCTCCCTGTCCCAAAACTTGCAACCCACCCTGACACTTCTCATCAAAGATTTAATTTCAGGGAACTACTGCCACTGGCCCTCTGATCATTAAGATTTTATTACTCTCAGAACATATAGCGTGATACATTTCCTGGTAGACTGCTAAGTAATGCTTTCCATAATTAAAAATCCATAAATAATTAAAACCGTCATTATATTTGTCAACATAAATGAACAAACTATGTCCTGTGAACAGCATTCTGAATAGATACAAGCTTAAAACACAGTGATGTGTTCAATAGCTGCATTTAGGAATAAATCTTCCTCTCCTCTCTTAAAACAGATTTATATTAATTTATCCAAATAATGGGGAACATGGTGATTCTCAGCAGATATCATTGTCATCAATAAAAATTAATTTTTATTTGTATTAAAGCTGGAAGGAAAAAACCCAGTACGAGACTGGGGACCCATAGGGATTAGCATTCTATGAACAAAACATGAGAGGATGGACAACTAGTCCCGAAGAGTTTGCATACAGGATAAATAATAACCACAAAGTCTTGGAGAAGATGCAAATGTGAAGGGCAATGAGCAATTTACAACCTTTCAAAATAAAGTCACGTTAAATTCATGGTTTGGGAATACGTGTAATAAAAAGGGTAGATGTTATCAGTCAAGAGCTGAGAGGGCCTTTCAGAAGTTACATAAAATGAAGGGACTAAAAACACCATTTTAAAAAATAGGAGGATCAAAAAAGAACATTTTTGGGGTAATATTTGAAAACCATGCCAATTTTTTTCACCTAGAACTGATAAAATCATATGGATAATCCTGTATATGGAAGAATAAAACAATATGGGAGAAACCTTGAACAGAATTTAGAGGATTTGTGATGAGCTCCACTTAACTTTGAGCATCCACATCAAAGATGTTTGGAAAACATATCTAATTTTCAGGGTTTACCTGCAAAGTACTGAATCAAGTTATGAAGCAGATCAGAAGCAGTTGATCTGAAGTTTATTCAGCCCTTTCTGAGATGTTTTCCTGGCCTTTTCTTTTACTGTTTTATTATTTTTTAGTACACAATCAAAATATTCCTATCACCATTGGCTTTTTCTTCAATTTATTATATGCTACTCCACCTGGTCTTCAACATCATCCTAAAGAAAATAAAACACTTAATCTCTCTAAACTTTCTGAAAATCTTACACATCTTCAATTTTAACTTACTTCCCACTTTTCCTTCAGAGGAAAAAATCACCTCTTTCTCCGATTTTCCACCTTCTTTCTTCTGTGAGAGGCTTTTCATCCTATATTCCTCCTTTCAGCAAAACCCAGAACTATCCAGCAACTTTCTGGTTTTTGTACTTGTATGAATCACCCACGGCATTTCATGAGCAGACAGAGCACTGCTCAGGTCTGCTTGACCCACAAGCGGTACAGAACACTCTGGAAGCCACTGAGCACTGGTAGGAAGCGTTTCCAAGGCTTGTCTAGACCTGATGAAGTGCTGCTGCTGTGAGAGAAGAGCTCAAGCAGGAATGTTTAAAGCACTCTTTTACAAAAGAGTTTTCCTTAAATTAAACAAAATGAAAGTAACTGATTTTGTGTTCCACATGCTTACAGCTCTTAAACCCTCTTTCCTCTGACTTGTTAACTTCAGACCTTTGCTTTCTTACTTTTGGTGGAGAGTTAGAAGGCCTTTACATAAAAGGAAATGGAATCAATGTTTGAAATATGAAACAAGGAAAAAATTCTGGAAGTCATAAAGCAAAATGTAAAATTTAGCAATAACAAAAATATCAAACATTTTACTGGGGAATGTAGATACACAGAGAAACTTTAACCAAAACTCCCTTTCCTTTTGTACAGATGCCTTCAGAGGTCTATGTTGTCTTCACAGCAAGACATCAATATCCATGAAGAACAAGTGAACCATCTCAGAACTTTTGGTTGCCCACAACAGTCACCTTTACTAAATCTTGTAAGAACCATTTAGTGGGATGAAAGGGAAAAGTGAGGCTTAAGAGCCAGAAAGACAGAGAAAAAAACTCAGCAGGAATGTCAGTCCTGCCTGACTTCTGCAATGTCATGGGGTAGTATAGTATCAGCTGGTATAGGCTGATACTGCTCCTCTGTCAGTTTTGTTGAATCAATACATTGATTTAAATTGACTGAGAGCATGGTTCAAGCATATTTGATTCTTCTCTTGTTTTAGTGTTGAAACAACTGAAAACCACTCTGTATTTTCATTTTATGAACAAAAGCCATTATCAGGAAAATCTCTTCTTCTATTGAGAGTTAAAATATCATTTGTGTATGATTTATTTCAGTTATATATGCAACAATAGGACACTTATGGAACAGGAATTTGCACACAGTGAATTATTTTCCCACAAGGACAGCTGTTTAATTTGGGGGGGAAATATAATGGCAGGGAGGTGCTGAATGAAAGAATCTATTAATTTTAAAGTGACAGCTGTTGTATAATTGTAATTTTTGTGGGGTTTTGGTTATTGAGAAGCTGGAACAGTTCAAGATAAAGTTATATTTTTGACATCGCTTCCTGTGTAGATCTGCCCACTAAGATTAAATAAGATCTGATGAAAATAAAATTAAATTATAACAATAACATCTGGATAGAATTAAGATATTTCTCTTTAAGATACTTTTTTTCTTCTCAGTCTTCATTTTATGTGCATTTTGACTTTAAGGTTTTATTTCCTATGAGAGGCAAAGTGATCTGGGGATTGGTCAGTAAAAGATTATTTAATATGTCTCTGCTCTGAAATTCTACATTCTCTTTCACATCTTTACTGCCTTTCACTTACCCTGTATTAGAAATGCAGTCTTTTTTTCTTCCACTGGATTCAGGAAAGGCTTAACAAAAGACTAAAATCTTGCTGTTGGAAAAGTTTTGTTGATTGATTTGCATATCAAAATACAGCCTTCATACTACATGTAACTTTCAGGTCTTCTCACCTAGCCATTGAGGTTATCAAAATAGCTTTATTTATATATTGGAGGGAAAAACACATAAATTTAGAAGGGCACAATCAGCTGATTACAATATTAGATTTCAATAAACATTGATTTCCTACAAGGACCTGGGGAACACAGCCATGCAGAGACATTTGAAACTAGCACCAACCCAAAACAGTACATAAGAATAAAGCAAACAGCAGCTTAGATATATTTTGCACAGATGCAAAACCAGACTATCGGAACCTAAACTCTCACATCCACCCTCTCAGATTTAACTCCAGGCAGATCTGACCGTGCTGGGACGTGCCCCTATGTTGAGCATTCACTGGGTGGCATGGGTTTTCCCAGTAGCTGTGTGGATACACCTTTCAGCCATAGCTGACCTGGTTGCCTGGCTTCTGTTCGGATGCGTTCCCTTAAAGAGATGTGCTTGGATAACCATGTCCTCTGCCTGTGCCCATGAGACCCTGGTCTTGCCTGGGTGCTGAGGCACACCAACAATTTTGCCTGGGTGGAGCTGCTTTATTTCAGGAGGGAGCAGCAGGAAATGCTATCCAGACTTAAACCATTTTAATTTTGTCTTTACCTAGCCAAGACAGAGAATGCTTCTGAACTTGAGTAGAAAGTTTTCTGGACAGGCACTGGAAGGCTTCAGCTAAAGCCTGAGTTCATTGCAAAAGTTGGGCATCCTTGGAAGGATGATATACCGTGTTAGCCATCACCAGCCACCTACTGGGGTACTAGGAACTTTCTGATTCCACATACATAATGCCCTGAAGGCTTTACTTCAATTATCTCCACTTCATGTTTGGGAATACCAAAGCATAAGGATTTAAGCGAGTCGTCTGATGCCACACACAATTCAGCAGTTAGGAGAGGTCGTAACATAGGAATTTCTGATTTCTGCACTTTTCAGCATGAGATAATGTTACTTTGCAACTGAATGCCATGTATCAGTCCTCTATAGGAAAGAATGAACATAAACCAATCCCCCAACATTTACTTTTTCTGGTGGCAACAAAGAAGTCAGTTACATTTTGGAAATGCAAGGCTTTTCTTTATCGTCAGCCCTCAGTCAGAGCTTCAATTATGTTCATTTGTCACTAACAAAACTCTACTTGAATGAATAATTCACAATAGATAATGCATTTATTGAACTTCGTCTGTTTCCCTACTTCTAGGCTTTTTAAAACAGTTGTAAAAAAGTTTCAAGAGAAGTTTCTGGACCTAAAAACACTTAACTTGAAATACATGAGTAATCTCATTGACTTCAATAGGATTACTCAGGTGTTTATAATGAAACACATATATAAGCATTACCAGCTTACTGGAGCCTTCTTTTGAACTTTGTAATATGAAATTAAAAAAAATAATTTTTCACCAACATTTGAGTTTAAGATTAACTTTTAAAGAATATTGCATCTAGCAAAGGTTTAATGCACAAGTAATCACAGATAATGAATATGAACAGTCTTGTGCATGCTGTTTTTTCAGAATTGAGGTTCAAATGTGAATAAATGAATATTTATTGACATATTGTTTCTTCTGTCCAGATTTCTAATACACATCTCCCCAGAACTATCACTGCAGAATTGGCAGGAAAGATCATTTGTAGTTACAGATGGTCAAATCCTTTTCTTTAATATCTAGCACAGAAAGAAAAGGCCACTTTTTAAGAGCCATGTTGTCTTCTGGTTGGTACCTCATTTGGGTTGATTTTCCTCAAGTTCATACACCGTAGTCTGTAAGAACCTTATGGAAATACATAAACAGTGAAGAATAATGCAGTAACCCAGAGAAACAAGGAAAAGGATCCATTGTTTCCATTGTGATTATGAAATAAAGTTTTTTACCTCTCCTTACAGTGTTACAGCAAATTACCTGCAGGATTTTTACTTTTTAATATTTTGCCCAGTATCATATTCTTACCACTCCAGTAAATTAAGACAGGTTGCAGTTTTGCCCACAATATGTCTTACTGTATATTCAGTCAAAAATAGACTGTTGCAGATGAAGTAGAAATACACTACATGTCACATTCCTGCCAGCTTTGTGCAAGAGGAGCAGAAATCAGACAAAACATCAGTGGTTCCACAAATTCAGTTTAAATGACATATTGTGTTTCTGTGTCTTTAGGGAAAGAAGAAACTTGGTTTCACTTTTTTTAAAGCACACCTAGTGGAAAACTCTTTACGTTTTTGTAAAGCTATAGGAAGACTAGATCTAATCATGTTTTGCTTTACCTGCCTTTTTTTTTTTTTTTTTTTTTTTTTATGAGGAGTTGAAGTCATTCCTCAATCTTTAAGGAAGTTTCCCTAAGGATGTCAGGTTTTGAAATGTGTTGATATGGCTTATGCTCCATTAAAGCATCACATTTTGAGGGAAGGGAGAAAAAAAAATTACACATGTATTTGAACAACATGCATCAGCCCACACTGTGATGAGAAGCCATAAATATATTCCAGTTGAGTTAGATCCTTGATATTCCTTGCATAAGGAAAAAAGGAGGACATTTTCTAGCAGATGTTTGACTGCAATAGCAACGAATACCTCTGTAGTACAGGGATGCTGAATGACACACACCTGTGGTCTGACATCTCTACCAGCACTCCTGAGACTTTTTCAAGTCTGTCATACCACAAAGCATTAAAGTTGTGAAGTTGTTCTTACACTATATGCTTTGCGCTCTACAGTTTACAGCCTGGACTTCATCAGTCGGATAAAATGACTGAAATGACAGCAGTCCAAGCTGAGCAGAAATACTCATTCAAGAAGAGTTTTGCCTCCTTCTGTTTCATCTTATTATAAAGTGGTTTCAACAGCTGGGGCTACACACAAGGTACATTGGCAGCCTGGAAGCCATTAGGCCAGACCCTCTGGAATATTTATTTCGAACATCTGGAAACTAAACTGATTCTGCTGTAGGCAGCTAAGTTTCCTTTGCTATTAACCCATGAAGCAGTCCTTGAGCCTGCTGGGCAGCTTGACTGCTAGAAGCAATCAGGAATCCAAGACAGGGCTCTCCTGTGCTGTTTCAGAAGCGAACATGACCCTTGAACGGCCACTGTTAATCTGACAGACAATCCAAGTAGAAAGTCAACCTTTTAAAATGTAACTGTCCCTAAATACTTGGGAAAAATGTATTTAAAGCCTGTTCTCTGTAATGACAGTTTTAGTTGTTTAACACTATCTTTTATAGTAACATAATACACCCACCTTTGCCTTCCCTCTTCCTCACTCCTTGTTACTGGGTTCCAGATACTTCACTTTTCATATGTAGATCTTTGAATGGAAACTTTTTGGCAAAATTGTAGGTGAATTAGAGAAACTTTTCTTGAGTTGCAGATCTTAAAAATAGGTTTCGAAAAGCACTGGTGCTTTTGTGTCACTTCTGTGAAATAGCATGCCTTAAAAGTTTGCTCCTTTCAGGAGAGGAACTCTGAAAAGCCATGATTTTTAGGAAAAATCGCAGTGACAGGCTTTCAGCTCTAGCAATTCAAGGCTCTTTTCCCTATGAAAAATGACAATGAATGCCTTTAAAAGATTTAAATTGAAAAAGAGATTAACCTTGATGCTGGATGCACCGAAAGCATCAAGAGAACCTTAATCATGGACTTTCTGGACACAAAAAGGAAACTTGGGGGTGGGGGGGGGTGGGGGGGTGTTATATGTTCTCTGAAATATACATTTTGCAGATTACCATCGCTTAGACATACCAGTTTTCCTCATGTTTCAGAGTGTAACAAGAAAAGCTTGAGTTTGTTTATATAAAAAAACCAAACCTGATTATTTAATGAGGCTCTCAAGTCTATTTTGCATTATACAGAATTTTATACCGGGGTTCTTTGCTAAACTGGCTGCAGATATTGATAGATTTGCATCATTTTTTTTACATCTGAGGACTAAGCTTTTGCAGCCAGTCACTAGACACTTTGGGGTAGAGTCACTGCAAGCCCCAAAGAAAAGGCAAAAGCCAGACTATTCCTTCCACTCCTGTCCATCACCAAGAGGAGGACTGTATTAGCCCTGAAGCTCCTAAATTTGAAATTACATTGAAAGCTGGCATAGCAGTAGAACTTCAAATAGCTATTGACATTTTGCCTTTATTTATGATGGTAGTAGCTTCAAGTTTTGAGGCAAGCTGCCATGTAAGCAATAATTCAGACCTATTCCCCTCGAGGAGCTCTGGGTGTGATTTAACTGGATTGCAGATTTAACTGGATTATTTTCTTTTATTATTATTATTTCTAAACAATAACTGAAGTAGCCAAACAAGAAAAGACTTGTGAAATAATTCATTGTAAAATGTCAGACCTATTCCTTCCCTTAGCTTTCATACCTTTTTGAGAGCAAATCTTTGTTGAAAGATTTTTACATGATATGTGAATGGATTATGCAAGAGAGACAGTATACATTCTCAGTTCTGCATCAAAATGGGACTTGAATCTCATTTCCCAGTTTCAATACTTGCATTTGAATGAGGGTCTGACAGTAGTGGAAAACCCTGTTTTGTTAAATTTCAGAGGAAACAATGTAAAACCACCTTTCATGAAAAGTTGCTGTCGAAAATACATTTAATGATATCAGAAAGGCTAAATAACAGGTATAGCACTAGATGTCAGATTTCAGTGAATCTGTAACGTAATTTTTGTAGCAGTCGCTCTGATTTAGAATATCTGAGCATCTGCCCCATGGTTTCGTTGTATTGTAATAATAAATATTTGTCATTTTCTCACAAGAGACTCCTTCCTTTGAGATTGTCTGCCACCTTACAGGCATATTAGCTTGCTAGCATTAAGGCCATCATTTTACATAACAAAAACCTGGGGACTTTACTAATGCCAGGTCTTTTTTTCTTTGCCAGACAAGATAATTTTGAACTATACCCTAGGGCTGATTCTGATCTCATCTTTCCCAGTGGAGTTACCTGGTAGTTTCTGGTATCAACAGCATTATAGTAGAACAGACCTTCCTTAGCTTTCAAAGCCCTCTAGAGTCCAGCTAGCATGGAAACCCCATCCTAAATTCCTGCAAAAATATCAAGTGAAAGGTTTATCTGTGCTATGGCTCATTTATATTTTTAGATTTAAAATGCCACTATCTTTTCACAGGATGACACTGAGAGGGTTCTTCAGTGGAGCCTGAAGAAAACTTCTAGGTTTTGTGATTTCAGCGTAAATCATGACAAAAATATGTCTACACGTTCTTTGTGGTAGATAGGTCAGGCAAACTAGATGAATTTGAAGTAAACATACAGGAAGCATCAGACCAAGCAGAGAAGCTGTGTTCATAAGTCACCCAGACTCGATGGCATTCACCTGGGAGCTCAGAGGTCACTCAGATGTGAAATTGCAGAACTGCTGACCAAAATACTCAAACTACCACTTCAAACACCCTCCATGACAGAGGCCAGGCTGACTGCCAGCACAGCTCTCATACACCACCACTGTGTTTCTAGAAGGTACCCAGGAAACCGCAGGCTGGCCAGTCCTGGGCAGGTGGTAGAGCCTGTAATGAGAAGTGAATTCCTCGATCCCATAAATGAACAAGGTCTTTTGGGAAAGAGACAACAGGGCTTCTGGGGAGTCTGGGGTCACTGATTTTTGTGGAGGTCTCAACAGTATGTGGGTAAAATTGCTTTGCTGGGTCGTATCTTGGGCTTTTCAAAAAGCCTGTGGCAAGTTTCTATGCTAAAGGCTACTGAAGAGGCAAGGTTGCAGTGGAATTGAAGGAAGGGTTCCTTTATGAACTGAAAGCAGATTAAATGGTTAGAAGCAAGAAGTCAGGCTTACTGGTCACTTTCCAGGACGGATGGAAATCAGGAGTAGGGTTCCAGAAGAACTGTTGCTGGGACCAAAATTCTGCTGCATCTCTATCATTGTGCATCGATGACCTGGTGAAGGGAGTACACAGTGACATCTCTGTGTTTGTGAATGGTGCTAACTTCCTTTGGTTAGCTGAATAGAGTGTCAATGGCATAGATCTGGGTGAAAGGACAAAAATTTGAGCTTCAATGTAGCTACATGTAAAGTTGTACCTACCAGGAACAATAATTAAACCATGCCTACATGAAGCTGAACTTGGAAATGGCAATCGCCACTTAGGAAATAGATTTTGGATTCATCATTTTCTGCCTTCTGAAACTATTACTTCAATGTGCAGTGGCAGACAAAAAAAAAAGCCAAATGAATTATTTGCCATTGTCTGTAAAAGTAACCACCCAGACCCTGAGTACTACTATGTAGTGCTCTTGTATGTGCTTGTAAGATGTAACAGAGTTAGACAATGTACAGAGACAGGCGACTAAAGTGAGTAACGGAGTGGGGTAGCCAGCTTACATGAACAAACTAAAAAGGCTGGGTCTTTCGACTCTAGACAGCAGAAGTCTGAGGGGGTATATGTTAGAGGTGTACCACATCATGAAGGTGGTAGAGAAGGTTAAAGCAGAACTGTTATTCACAGAATCCCACAACACTGCATGCAGGGGCCCAGCTTTTAATAGGTAAAAGGAAGAACATTTTTCCATGTCAGTTAGTGGAACATGCTGCCAGACGAGGCAGTGGAAGGAGGCAGCATCAGGAGACACAAATGAGGATAAGATGGACTCACACACAGCTGATTCATCCATGAGCAGACCCCAAAGGGACCAGCTGAAGCTGTAACTAACAACAACCCCTCTGCAACATCCTGGATATTTGGGGTAGGTGGAGGACATGGACTACAAGAAGTGACCAAGTCTGTGTAGTTTTCTTTTAAGCACCACCCCTTATTAACCACTTTTTGCTGAATTCTCTGCCCCTTAAAACACTTTGCAGTCCTCCCTGGGACTTCAGGGAGAGATAGAAATAAAGTGGTTAGATGCTGCAATAGATGGAATAAAGGGAAGAGGTGAGAATCAAGGAGTAAAAAGTAATAAAATAATCCAGGAAGCTAGAGAGCACACCACCAAGCAGGTACCCTGAGAGCATCTACTTTTCTTTGAAGACACTGAGGGAACAAGTAGGTGCTGACTAGTGGTGCCTTCTTCCCCAGGACGTGAGAGGGACTTGGAACAGAAACCAGTCCAACAGTCCCCAGCATCCTGCTGACAAGTTCAGAAGGAGGTTGATGAGAGCTTGCAGTTTGGTGGATGAGGATGGATGAAGACAGTGTAAAGAAAAAAGTGAGGGGAGAAGTGCAGCCAAGAGTTCCATATGAGGCTCTGGAGGAGCTGTGAGAGGGATTTTGATACGAAACACTAGACATACATGTGTACATGCAGAAGCTGCACAAGTCAAGGGACTCTGCAAACGTGCATGGTGTAATATATATACTATACTTCATATAGTATTTTCCAGCTTATGTCCCCATAACCAAGAAATTAGCCTTGATATTCCATCCCTCATTAATCAGACTGCCTAAAAAACCCCTGCTAGAGTTAAGCTGGATGTGTTCTGAACAACATGACAGGGTCCTAAGTGCATCACCCATCTCTCATGTGCCCCTATCAGCCTCTGACCAACTTTCTCCATAATGCTCCTCTGCAACCTCTTCCTCTGCCAAGCATGACACAGCTCTATGACCTTGGACCAGACTGCTGTGACAAGAGCTAAGGGGTAAAAAAGAGCTGTCAGAAGCCCTCGTCTGGAGCATCCACTTATGCATCATCTGTGCTGTGGTTTGGAAATGTCATTTAAGCTGACTCTTGCTCAAGCTATAGTGTAGATATGCTATGCCTGGCTTTGCACCTCACTAATCCCAGCCTTGCCTTACTGCCCTCACTTCTGGCTTGTTCGGAGACTTCCCCCATCACTCAGACTTGCCTGGCAATCACTGGTCTGCTGGCTGCATGTGCTCATCACATCTGCTCTGCTCTTCTTGCTCGAGTACTGCAAGCCGGTGCCCATTGCTACTGAGGACACTGCATCTGCTTGCCTTGTTATGACCCTTGGCTACCTTACTGGCCTTGCAGAGCCAGCTGCTCTTGCTGCTCCCTGGCAAGCCACACTTGCTTGCAGTGGTCACTGCATTTACCTTCTTTTAATTGCAGAGTGCAGAGTGGAAATTTGTGACCGACGTCAATAGGAACATCATTCTTTTGTTCTTGTAGGTCCTTACAGAACCACATTTTTAACTCGGCACACCATTAACTTTGTTCTTCCCATATTTCAGTTACCCAGGTTAAAAGCAACACAGTTAAAAGGCTGTATGAATTACTTCAGAATAAGACAGACTGAAATGCTGCAGCTAAAGACTCAAGCTTTGTCTATGCTTCAAAGTGGAGGAAGCATCCAGACGGGACTATGTGTAGCTGTGCATCCTTAGGGCTTTTTTTTCTTCCATTGATGTTCATCTGAACAGCCACTAGCTACACCTCTCCAGTTCCCATTCTCAGTTAGCTATTCCTGGGATCCTGAAACTTTGATACGTGGAGAGCTTGTTTCAGAATCTTTATATCGATAACAGTAAGAAAATAAGGGTTCTCTCTGAAGTTTATCAATGCAACAGACTGACCCAAAGTAAGGAACTGTAATTGGCTTTGTGTGATGTTGAAAAGAAAAAGGAATAAACAGTATTTTTTTGATCAGTGGATTATGTCTGGCACTTTTTGGCAGACCACCTGGAGGGAATATTATAAAATGGCATTGTCCTGGAAAGTGCAAGAGACATAGTGACCTTGGGTCCCTTTCTGTCAAGCCTGAAAAATACTCTTCATTGTTGCCAGTGAATGCTGAGAACAATATGAACAGAGAGAATATCACTTGCAAGATGGTGTCAAACTGCATCAAGCAAAATAACCTGAAGAAATACCTTTATGTTACATTATCACATCTTTCAGCTTGCATTGCCTTTTGTATTTAGAAACAGAGGGTTTATTTTTCTTCTCAGAGTGAGTAAAATAAAAACCCCACCACTGACAGCCCTTTGTGCTGAAGGTTACATTATTAACGAGTATTGGGAAAGGGAGGAACTTTATACATATACACTATCATTGCAGTTAAAAGAAAGTACGCAACATAGTGTTTGAAGATAGACAAAGTGGGATAATTGATTTCTTTAGGATCTTTAAAAATACATGTATATGCACGGAACCAGATCCAACCTGAATTACTGGTAGTGTTAATTTAGAAGAATTCCGTAGAAATCCTGTGAAGTTATGGTAGCTCCACAACATTTATACCTCAGATCACAGTATGAATGAGTGTAAGTACGAACATGAGTAGGAAACTAGTGAAAAAACACTACTCCTTATTTTGAATCTGTAAAGACCTTGTAAGAACGTAGCAGCTACAAAACTATAAAGGAGGGAAACCTTTTTCAGAAGTTACAGATTTAAATTCAGGGTGAGTCATAGAGCCCCAGCCTTTCACTTGTGGTCTGTGCAGCAACAGCCTTCCCTCAAAGGTACCTGTGCTCATACAGAAATGGAGGTTCATCAGTAGTTTCTGGGTGCAGAGGGGAATGCAGTCACACCCTTTACATGCTGCCCTGCATTCAGGCAGCCAAGGCAGAAGGTTGGTTTGGGAACCCATATTAGGGTATTCACCACTCGTGGCATGACGCTGTCCAAATATTTTTTGATACAGCTCACAGGCACAGTTCCTTGTACATATTCTTTACATGAGATATACCCGACTTGCTCTTAGTTGCATGCTAGCTATAATACCCACTTCCAGTGGCGGGTGCATATCTAAAAATATTTCAATGTGGGAAGTAGACACAGGAATTTTTTTAAGAACTCATAGTACAAAAAAAATTGCCAACTTGAAAACTAGTTAATTACATTGTCACCATGGTGGCACTACCTACTCCTTCCTCCCTTCTACACCCAACCATTTGTGAAACCTACTCATTGGGTTATCTGTTACATTTAGAATATTAGAGATCCAGGATAAAGCAATCTTTTATCATATCTCTTGACAGCACTTAGCTCAATGGGATCTAACGTGGAATAGAACTGCAAGACGCTGCTGTACCACAAACTATAAATAATTAATCATAAAGCTAAAAGAGAACCATTAACATTTTCTTCTCCAACCTCAGCTGTGTTAAAAAAAAAAAGTGGGGGACAGATTCCATCACACCATAGAGAGAAGGGAAGGCTGGGAAGGTTGTTATGAACTTCAGATTTTTTGAAATAATCCTTTTGGGCATCAGAGCTCATAAATTGGGGACATGCAGCCTAATCTCTCTACCTACTAATATTCTCTAAAGAACATTTTGATTTGCTTTTACCTTTAAAAATGGTTATTCAGGCCATTCCTTGGTGATCTCTTCTAAGTCTCACTAGTAAGAAGACTCTCCTGATGTTCGGCCCAAATTTTGCCCTTCTTTAATTTAATTTCTTCTATTTCTAAACCCTTGAGTCCCTCCATATAATTCTTCTCAATAGCTGTCATTCCTTTCCAGGTGAATTATTAGGTGGCATTGTTTGAACCTCTCTCATGATTTTTTTATCCTTATACCTTTCTTTCCCCACTTCTCTGCAATCATCTGTATTGCTACCCCTTCTAAATGAGCACTGACCGAAAAAACCACGTTGTTTGCCCTGTGAAGGACACTGCAAAGGCATGCAATATTTTATGAATATTGTAAATTCTCTCTTTTTTCTGACTGGTACAATAGGAGTCCCTGGGTGAGAATGACAGGCTTTCTGGGAGGAACTGACCTAAATGCAGGCGACTGTAACAAACACCTGCCATTTTCAGCAGTATTTAAATGGCAGCGCTAGTAGGAAAGAAGTGTCTCAGACATCCATTTTAGATGGGGTTAAACAAAAGAATACCCCACAACCCAACACTCAAGCTGACTAGAGCGTTATCAAACAAAGTCAATCCTGAACACTGAAACCCTCCTTCTTAGCAAACGTCATTAGTAAGTCTCAAGTGCCTTACACCAGTCCCATACTATAGGCACTTATCTCTTATTTCATCTCCATCTTTAGTCTGCAGTACTGCACTTCATTTTAAGACTTAATTGTGAATGTAACATTTCTCGTAGAGTTATTATACACAGAAAAAGTCCTGCATTGCATCTGTCATAGTCTACTCATTTGGTAATTCTGTCAAGAAGTAACAGTAAGAATTTCTTTGTGTAAGCTGTGCTTACTCCTAATGCCTCTGCTATCTTCCAAATGGTTAGAAACTGTTATTCATTTCAGTATTTTAAAAGGGATTGAAGATAGACTTTCCTGACAGTAATTACCATGATCTTTCTCTTTTTGAAGGCTGACACCACATTTCTTTTCTGTTATCTACCAGTACTTTCAGCCCGGTTTCATTTACAAGAGCACCGTAGCAAAAGAATTACAAAGAGTGAGATTTAAGTGACGAATTCCTGGTGCAGGAGGAGCTGCTGGAGCTGTGCTGGGGCGGGAAGGTAAGTTCATCTGCCACACCATGAAAGAATCTCTCTCATGTATGCAAAAGTAGAAACTGATGTAAAAGGATGTGCATGCACACAGAGCCTTTTCATCTGACTCTTAATGACCAGTTACCGTAAGCTGCCTTGTCAGCTTATTTATAGAGCCCAGTTATGGTTTCTCAGAGATGAAAAATTTAAGTTGCATGGTGCAGAGGAAGTGCTGAAAGTCATTCAAAGCGCTATCCAGTTATCCCAGGATGCATGATAATCACAGGATTTCACCTCTTGCTCCTTTTCAGTTTCTGGTCCATAGATGATAACATGCCTTTTCTGTGGAGCAATTCTGGTGGCAGGTCTGGTTCTAACCTGCAGTTTTGTTGAACTCACTCACTGCTTTCTCCCTTTGCTGTCACACGTTTTTTTTTCCACCCTCTCTTCCAGCAGAACAGAATGCTGTTGTCCCATCATTAGACACCTGTCCCTACAACCGCATGCTCTGACAGATCAGTCAGTGATCTACACTTCGGGCTTTCTGGGTCAGCACAATTCTGTCTTGAATTGCCCATAAGCCAACCTCTCTCCTTCTGTATCTTGTCTTTAATTCACTCGATTCACCCTTGCCTCCAGGTCTAGCCCTAAAACTTCATTTCTGACTATTTTGCTATATGATGCTTCGCAAAAGAGTAGCTTCTACCACATGATCACTGAAGGACAACACCTACTTTGGGATGTCTGTATCCAGTTACAGTATCTTTACTGTCTATTCTTTTGGTCACCACAACCACTGTTTCAATAATCTTTTTTTATTATTATTTTTCACTTTTAAAGAAAATGGAGAAATCCTCCCTTATCCTCAGCTCTTCTTCTTTGGTCATTGGTTGGTTGGCTTTTGAGTTTTTGCCTTGCGTAGACTTATTCCCCTGATTAGCCCCACCACTGAAAATTGTGATCAGAGGTCTTCCTCAAATATTCAGCTGGCAGACCTCTGCACAACTTACCATGCACTATACCTGACTGACCAGCAAGCTACCAACTGCAGCGAAGTCACCAGCACAGAGAGAGAGAAAAAAAAATTCCCAACCACAGAAAAAGGAGATTTATTTTTTTTAATAAAAGATAAGCAAATTCAAACTACGCTTTTTCTATTGTGTTTGCTAACCCTTCTATACATCAACTGTCTGGCCATTGGTTTCTCTGCGTTGCAGTTACCTGAATTGTCCTTACAAATAATCACAAGTCACTTCTGCCTAATGCTGACTTTTTTTCTGCTTCCTTTGTGCAGCAGAAATCATGTCACTCTGCTTCCATGGATACTGATACTCAACCTATTTCTGGATTTATGGAACACTACCCTGTGAATCCAAACAATGGCAAGAGCAGTCTGTTTCGGTTCCCACTGAAATAAATGAGATTATTTCTTTGGCATTCAATGGGCATTAGATTAGACCTTTACTGAATGGTAGAACATTCTTATAATTCAGAACAACTCAATGAGAGATACTGTTTTTCAAGTGTAAACTCTCAACAGTTTTCCCTGAAGGAAAATCTAGGACATGTAAGGACATTTGTTGGTTGGTTTTGGTGTTTTTTTCCCCTAGTCAATGCTGATAAATTCATAAAGAACTTCAGACTCCTTCAGGGAGAAAAGATTCAAATTAAAAATGAAAAGTTACATGGAGTTGTGTGCATTCAAAGCTTGTATTAATTTTAAATAGGTAATAAGTACTTATAAAATTCAAAATACCTGGGAAAAAAAGGACAAGTAAGTATTTGAGAGCAATTGATTAAAACTAGTTGCAATTACAGGGACCCATCCACCCATGTAAAGGATGGAGGATACGAAAGAAGCAGCCTTATATCATTGTCATTCTATCAACTACTTACAGCTTAATAGTATGGAAAAAATAAATGAAGAGAAAGTGGAGATGAGAAGAGCAGAAGTGTGGGAGGAAAATGAAGGCAAACAGAGCACGGTTTCTACCTGCTCTGAGTGCCAGATGGGTCATTTATGGCTTTAAAGTTCAGGTTCAAAACATCTAGGGACAAATTCATTTCTATTCTCAGCTCTCCAGAGAGAAATGGAGTTGAAGCAGGGATACAATTGTCCTCCAGACCCCTGGGAATTAAAATCCGGATCCCAGCAGGAATGGGTAAGGCTTCCATAATTTTGGAGGGGATAAACAGACTTCTGAGCAGTTTGCTGCTCTTGGGCCTTCCAGTTCCTGGCCTGAACTCCCTGCTGGGCACTGTCAGCACACAGACCCCTGCAGAGGGACCATCTACCAAGGATGACAACCAGCCAAGGTAAGAGCAGCAATGCCCTGGTTCCCAGGTGAGGCCAAGCAGCACCACCAAGAGACAAGGGCTTGGCTGGGGCAGCTGGTCGGCAGGACCTCACTGGTGTGGTGCGCTTCCTCGCCTAGGACCCTTGCCAAAGCCTAATGCCCAGCCTCAATCACATATTGAAGAAAAACGGCCTGTCGTCCACTGCGGATGAATATCCTGGCTGTTCTTGTGGGCACATTACCCCTAGCCCCAATAAGGAACAAACAGTTTTAAAAGCTTAGTCCTGCAAGCTCCAACCAAGTAGTAGCATTCTTCTGCTGTCTTTGGTAGAAATTAGTGAGTGTGCACTGCTATCAGTCCCTCTTTCCTCATTGCTAGTACAGCATGGTATGCATGTCTTGTGGTTATTCTCCTTTGTTTTAGTCTGGATGTTGCATCAACCAGATGAATTCACTCTAATGACATATAATATATAATCAGCTCTAAATTTGGACCCAGATTACTGAGGTTGAGGCATATCAGAATTCAGAAGGATATTTAGTATAAAATGATCTAGAAACTGAAGATGTTGAATGTAAAAGTTAAGCTCTGTCTATTGTCCCAACAAAGATTTGGTCCTAAGATAGCTGGAAGTTCTATAGGGAGGAATAGAAAGCTTCAGTTGACAGTAGCAAATTTACCATTGCTGCCAATACTGAAATACAGATCATTCTGAATTAAGCTAGCAGTGATATATGGCACAGTAAATTTGCTTGTTATGACTCTAGGACTAAGATAGTGTGATTTCTCTTTAGGCAATTTTCCCAAAACTTTGTAATTCAAAAACTTGGGGGTTTTGGTTTTTTTTTTTTTGTTTTTTTTGTTTGTTTGTTGTTTTTTTTTTAAGATTTAGGTTTGCTTGACGTAGGACTTTGCATACAGGATCACAAAGACGGGTGACCAGAAAAAAGGCAGACTGGTCCCAAGTTCAGTAATACACACCACTGTGCAAGAGCAGAGTAGTGAAGGAACCAAATATATATGTTCAAACATAATTTGGGCTTGTGCTAAACACAAATAAGGACACCGCAAATAGTCTCTGGAGTGTGAGAATCAGTAACGTGTCCCAGTGTGAAAGTCAGCTATGCCATACCCTCGTGTGCTGCTGGCTAGGAAACCCTTGTACCTCTAGCTGTAAACTGGTACAACAGGTCAGAATCAGGCAGACAGATTTAACACTTGAGCGTTTGGACTAACATCATGGCAGCAATAACATGCATTCCAGCTGCAACTGCGAGGTCCTAACACAAGAAGAAAGTGAGTAAATCAGCTTAATTTTCAGGACTGCCAGCTCCTGACTTATATGGATGCTGGAGAGGAACATGTAACTTAGGTTGGGTATTAACAGATTGGGTTTGGGTAGAGCTCTAATAACTTTAATTAGGTATGTGTTTGAGAGCAAATAGTTAAGTGCATTGATTAATGTTTCCCTTCTCTCAATGTCAGACCAGCATGGTCTGTTCCTGAGTAAACCTGAACATTTCAAAACAAAAGCAGGAATGATTCTATGATATTGCCCCTTCTGTTCACTCCCTCAGTCTAGCCTACGTTAAAAGCCAGTCCCTAGGAAACTGGAAGACTCCCAAACCCCCACCAGAAGGTAATTTAAATGTGGGGTTCTAGATTATGTGTAAAATCAATTTTTCCCCTTGAGAAATATCAGACTGAATGCAAGACTGAGATGAAGCACCTTAAATATACTCTCTTGTACTCAAGACTTTACTTTCAGCTTATACTTAAACACTGGGAATGAT
Organism: Falco peregrinus; assembly: GCF_023634155.1. Taxonomy (NCBI): domain Eukaryota; kingdom Metazoa; phylum Chordata; class Aves; order Falconiformes; family Falconidae; genus Falco; species Falco peregrinus. The sequence continues at coordinate 29,348,678 of NC_073725.1, read as the reverse complement.
AGAGGTCAATATCAGATTTCTGCAGGTCTTTCAGTCAAGAAATGCTTGACTGTTCTTTGAGATGGGCAGCAATAAGGGATTTCAATGTTCAGTGGAATTATTCAGGGCACACAGGAAACACCTCAGGGCCATAAGGGGTCAGAATCCCCCCACTATGCACAGAGTGTGTTTGTTCCAGCAGGTCCTTCCCTTTGATCTTGTTCTCCTGTGCTTGAACAAGCAAGGTAGAACTGGTTTAGAAACTGCTTAAGGATAAAAAAAACATTGAGAAAACCTTGTCTAAACTTGAAACTTTTCATTTTACAATCTCATTGGATGCTGGTAACTGTGGGAGTTCAGGGAGTCACCTACAAAGCTGCGGGCCGTGGAAATTCCCTAGACTTGCTTAGTGAAGGCCATGTTCTTCTCACACAGTAACAAACGATAACGTCATTGAACAACCAGAGTCTAGAAAGCTTCTGATACAAACCAAAGTTAAAACATACTTGGTTTCCATTCAGAGTGGATTAAAATAAAAATAAGCACTGACATTTTCCACATCCCAGAAATCCTACTTCTTAGCCAGCTGTAACCTCAAGGTAAAAGGTTATGATCCCAGGTGTAAAGAATATGACCAGAGACAGAAACATTTTATTTTCAGATTTCTCAAAGGCTCAAGAATATATTGTGGTGCTTGAAGTCATACACTAATGCCTCTCCCCCGCCTGCTCCTTCCTGAGGGAATACCAGCTCACAGCTACCTAGGAAGGCTCCTTACTGTGACCAAGCACCTTCCAGTGCCACATCTTCTTGGTGAACAAAGCACACTGCATCTGTTAAGACCCCCTAGGTTTATATTGGGTAGCAAACATTTACAGAGTATACATAGATCAGTTACTCTCACAAACATGAATTATAAGCAAAGCTGGATTTTAGCTCTTACAGTCTTTTAGAGCAATCTAGATTTTGTCCCTCCAGGTGAGATTAGCAAAGAGTATTGGCTCAAATTGCTATTTTTTTTTTTATAATTGAAATACCTTTCTTTGAGTTTCTTCAGGATAATCACACCAAACTCCTTCTTCATCCTCTGCTGCAATACAGACTACCCCTAATCTCCCCCAGCTGCCTTTTATTGAGCTACACCTCCCGTTTCCTTCCCCGCCTCCCCTTGCAGAACAAATCTCAAGGGTTTATACTAAATCTGCCAGTGAAATCTCATGATTTCTCCCTGCTTTTGGTGGTGTTTTTTTCAGGACTCGACTGCAAGAAATGAAGATAAATTCTCCTCCCTTGCTTTCTAGGATTAGATTTCCCTGTACTTGTGAGCTTCCCTAAGTGAACTTTTGCATTGGCTTTCTTGATTAACACATTCTTGCTTAACCTCTAGCTTTCTGACAAGTTATAACATTTCCAAGAGTTTTAGCAAAATCTTTATAAGCTTGATCAGAATTAAAAGAAAAAAGAAATTAAACCCCTGCTTTTTTATCCTACACTTTTTTTCTTGATAATCTGGTTGCAGCTGCACTGTACAGACAAGTGGACCGGCAGCAGTGAAATGCACAGTATATTATGCCAGGCAATGTCATGGGAATGAGTGCTGGAGACAGGAGAAGGCAGGATTGATTTTGCTACCAGGGAAACTGTGGCATGGAAGAGGATCTCAGTAACCCAGAAGGGTTCTCTAGTAATTTGCAAACCTTTAAAGTGATACTAGGATTTCCTGACTGTCTTCTGGGGTATTGTGTCTTGAAAGATGGTGAGAATTAACAGCTAATCACTGCCAAAAAAGGATGTCCTTTACCCTATTCCCACTCCCACTTCTCCACACTCCTAGCTTTGCCAGTGCTCATTTTATTCTCTTTGACAGCCTCTTTAATTCACTAACTCCAAGGGGGGAGAAAAAACACTGAATATTTTCTCTTACAACAGTGAGTCAAAGTGGCTCGCAGAAGATCTGATGAGCCCTAGAGATGGAAAGGGGAGGGGACAGTGTAGGGAAGGACAAAGGTAGGAGCACTGGGAAGGGAAGGAAAGGGTGAGGACAGAAAAAAACATCATTTGGTGTCGGCAAATTTAAGATTGGTGCAGCTGTCTGTGGAAGCAGAATTGTCTTATGGGGTGGCTAAATAAATGCTGTCTATTTTTCTCTGTGAAGATTAGAGCTATATACTATGATACATGATGGCAGAAGCACAGAGATGGGAAAGTGCTATAACTCTATCAAACACCTAGTGAAAAAATTTCCCTTAATAAGCTTCACTGGAAAGGCAGAGAGCAGAACTCGTCAGCAAAATCCAAAGAGAAGCGCTGTCACACAGATCTTGGGTAGACCTGTGTTTACACAGAGAACACACCTGAATCCTCTGGGGGTAGTGCAATTCAAATATTAAAGAAAATTATCAGAAGACCTCAGAATGAGGCATAAATCAGGTGGCTGGACCTCCTCCCAGGCCCAGGGAGTGTGACGCCCTGTTAGGAAGCTGGTTGCTGTCCCTTTCCTCCCATTTCTCAGGCTTTTCTCCTGATGATATTTCAGGACCGTTCTTTTCAGTGCAGGAATGAGTAAGTACACCAGAGCAGCAACCAGTTCAGCTCAACCCTCAGTCTCTGAGTGCCTCATCCCCTTGTGTCCGTGCTCCCGGGGAGTGGCAGCAGGCATGGGAGGGCACTGTCCTTGCAGTGGGACTTGCTTCATGATGGGCTTCACATCTGTGTTGTTTACAAAAAGACTTGTAGATGGAAGAAGCAGTTGTTTAACCACCTTACTAGGTAGACAATATGATCACAAATTGCACTTTTTCACCTATATGTTATGTAAGCATAACTCCAGCCCAGAAAAATCAAGGAAGCCCAAATAAAAGTGTAAAAAAATTGTTGGGCAAGTTTTGATGTAATTTTTATTTTTATTTTTTTGCCATGGGAAATACAAATACAGTCAGACAATCTCTGTTTTTTAATTAAAAAAGATTGATCAAAATTTTCTATTAGATACAAAAGGAAATTAAAGTATGCGTTAGACTTTTGGATTAAACGGTAAGTCCCATTTTACATACTTGCAAAGGAAAAACACAGAAATTCCAAATGCTATTGCTTGGTGTATTAGTTTCTTGATTATTTCAGAAAAAATTGCTACACCTCCCAAAAGCTATTATTTAATACATGGGAAACACTGCTTCTCACTGGAGATTACATTCTAGAAACCATTAAAATTATAAAAAACAATTAATATTTTAAAAAATATTTCATTTAGCCAAGGTCCCCAGTTCGAAACCGCAAGATCAGAAGGTCAGATTACTTAATAGCTGACCAAGCTTTTGCAGTTCTGAGGAGTTACATTAACTTTAGGGTAAGCAATTATTCCTTCAAAAAATGAATCCCTGAGATGTTGATTATCTTCTATTTGTATATGTCGTAATATAAAAGGATCACAATCATTCTGTCAAAGCTATGGTTACATGATAACCATATAATATGAATATTGACGATAATGGGAATGATTGAGCTGGTAACTCATGGGACGTTATGACACCTCCTCTCCCTGAACTGCTTCTAATATGCCAGTCATCTTTTTTGGGGAGAGAGAAGTCAAATTGCTCTCCTGCGAGTAAATCTGCAGCAGCCAGGTGGAGGTGTAGAAAGTGAATTCTTAGGTATAGTGGGCACCCCTTCTACAGGGAAGCCTCTTTGGTATCTATAGCAGCTTGGCTCAAGTTATATTTTGGTACCTGCAAATGTCAAGCCAACCTGAGGTGCTGATGTGTCCTCCAGAGCTGTTCTTTCTCTGGACTGAAGGACAGATTCCTAGATTCCTGGGTTTGGTTATTTAGTGAGGTAACAGGAAAGGGAAGTCAGACAAGACTTTGTCATAAATGTTATGCAGCCTTTGAATGCAGTTTTAAAATTATTGCCTGTGGATGCTGTTGCAGAGAGCTTGACTGCAATCTTACACCAGCACAAATAATTCATTAGAAATCCACACTGTACTGGTGCAAAGAAAAGACTTTAGTCCAATATGAGTGGTGCTCATCTTCTGTAGCTGCCTTTTCCACCTAGCCCTATGAAAACCTAACATGGAAGAAAGATACAGATGTAACCCATGTTCACCCTTCGACCCAAATGCAATTTCTTCGCAAGGCTGCACTGTGCATTGCCATCACTACCTAGCCTAGATCCGAGCCAAAGAAGTTTTTCCTCTCCTCAACTTCTGAACAAAACCAGACCTCAACTACAAATAAGTTGGCCTTTGTGTTACTATTGTGCTGAAATATGGGTAGCTATATTTGCATATCAGAAGCTTTTCTGAGTGGAATGACCTTGTAAAAACCTCAGAAGAGGCAGAGTGATGAAGATCTGGGAGATTTCTACAAGAAACATTTTGCTTCAACATAAAATATGAATCAAGCTCCAACTTAGATATCAGCTTGCAGAGCTGTTCAGCCTCACTTGATGTTTAACATCTAGATTTAATGAATGTCTCTGGCAATGTGGGCTACAAGTCAGGAAATTTATAACCATTTTGGAAGCAAGAGACTGGAGGTTATTATATTTCTAAGATGAGAAGGAAAAGATCATAATAAAACATTAAGCTTTTCGTTGTGAGACAAGGGAGCAGGTGTAACTAGGAACAGACAAATCTTTAGTTCATAAGCATTAACTCCCATATCGGAACAAGATTTAGAAGTCTAATTGTGGGACAGAGAAACAGTACAACCTCACATGCTAGTTACTCTACTCCATTAAAAGTAAGTTAGATGTTGCTATTTTCAGAGCCCAACACAGTGAGATGCTGAAAATTGTGGTTAGACTAAAATGTTTAGAGTAACTGCTGGAGCCAGGGATCTGATGAAGGATGAAACTTCAGTCTAAACCCACATGTGTTATGAGGTTCTACAGATCAAGTCTAAGCCAAATATGATATTTTAGCGATATATTTGGGGGTGACAAGTTCTTCTGGAAGAACCTGTTGACAGTTCAGGTCACTCACAAAGATATTTGCTAAACTCCAAATCGGAAAGCCAAAACCTGTATGCAATTTCAAGTAAGAAAACCACTTCTTTACTATACTTCCTGCAGGGAAGCCAGACACTCTTTCAAGGTCTGGTTACTAAGGATTAAGTTGCATGGTTATATCTAAGTAATTTCACTTTTACTATAGTGAGGTGTCATACTGTGCCTATAGAGCACCCTCAAGCCCATGAAAGACTGGAAGGGGATAGAGCTTTATCTTATGTTTATTAGGCTGTGCGGTAGGATGACAATCAGAAAACGGTATGGATTTATGGGAAAATATATCACCATTTTCTGTGTTGCAGAGGAAAATCTCACCTTTTCATTCTAGCTGCTCCTCTAAGTTGTATTCTTCTAGAACTTTCCATGTTCATTTTGGCTAGCTTGCCTTGGGATTCCTGACTGCACTTTAAATGTTGCAGGCATCATTACATTTGCCCTTCTTTAAGACTGCAAACTTTGCCTCTCTGAAGTGTAATAACAGTTAAAGAGATGGTGTTCAATGTGTCCTTATGCAGATACCAGAGCAAGAGTTTGCTTTTCAGGAACATCAGCAGTCCAATCAAATCAGAATCCTTCAAACTAGGTTTAATAAAAAGACAAGCATACCACCATTTACATATAAATGAACTTTATATGAAGAGTTTAAGATTTTCAGGGAGCCTTAATACAACTGATTTAGAGTTTTGCTTAACCCTAAAAAGGGTGACACTGACCCCAAAAAATCATCAGACCATATAAAGTATTTGTCTAGTTGAACTGTCCTGAAAAACGTCTGTCACAGGATTTGAAAAACAGCATTTAAACTAATATTAAAAAAGAGCTTATCACATAGAAAAACTTCTTGAAAAGTGAAGTTATGGGGCTTTAATTATCATACTGAAACAACTGAAGAAGCATCATTTGCTTGTGCAACATTCATTATTGTGATGCAGGTAAACCAAAATGCATTAAGAATGGGGTGCTTAAATCTTGCTTCCTTACATTTCCAAGTACTATTAAATCAGGAAGGGATTTCTTGCTTCCATTTTGGCAGTTTATATAGGCTGACACATCACATCCATTATTTTAACACAGTTTTTGTGTGTGTGAATTATAACTACTCTGACTGACTGGCTGCTCTGTAGTAATGGATGTAGACAAAGGCTGCCTAAGGTAGAGTACTTTATTAGGTCACTTAATACACCAGCAGCACCTTGTTCCTGGGCTAATCATTGGACTGAACCTTTACTTTGCATTTAAATGTGGGCATGGACAGAAAAATGACTCAGGAAAATGACATTTCAGTCACCTACTTTTATTTTCTTCCCATGACTTACACATTGCATTTACTCAGTTTGTAAGTCATAACTTGATTTCCCAGCTGTCAAAACACCATGCTCAACCTGACATCAAAAAACAATCCAGCTGTGGTCTCTCTCCATCTGCACATCACTAACACCAGCCATAATTCTGAAGCTGCAATTAAGCTGGTGATGTGGCTTTAGGGGTTTTTTGTTTGGTTTGGTTTATTTTGGGTGATGCACAAAGCAGAAGAACATCTATCTTGCTCTCCCCCAGGACCTACTAGTTGTATTAGTTTGAATGTCTGTAGCTGTCCCATAATTCATATGATAAAGGGTTCTTTCTGGTTTTTGGAACAATCATTTCATGGCTTTCCTTTCTGAAAGGGTTTAGAAGAAAAGTCAGACAGACCTTTCTGTCTGAAGGGAAGGGAAAAAAGTTATTTAAGCTAAATGATAATGTTTGTGAAAAAGCAAATGTTGACAAACTGGACATGGATAAATTTAGACAAGGAATTTCCCCACAGGATTACCTGGCACCAGGAGATGAAGCAGGAGGGAAAGCCTTTCAAAAGGTTCTCTGCGCAGTTATCCAAGTAATTTTGTGATGGGGTGCCTCTGATATTGGGTTGAACTTAACCCAGAAGGGTTAAATTCTGAAAAATGTGCCCTAAGAAGTGGGTTGATACAGGCAAGTTCTCAGCAAAACTCTGACCTTTCTTTGGTATAATCCTGCTGAAGCAGTGCATGCCGTCAGACTGCATATAGTCCCAAACAGTGGAGTATGCCTCAGTAAACATCGAATAGAAATTAATCACCTTAGAAATTTTGCTGGTGGTTTGGGGTTTTTTTGTTAGTTGTGTTCTGGTTTGGTGTGTTGTTGGTTTTTTTTCTTTTTCTTTCAATGAACTTGTAGAAGGCACAGAGGACATTCTAAACTTGCAGCAACTCCCATTTAAAAAAGTAAAAATTCACCAGTAGTTGCCGTCTCCCAACATCTGAACTACCGCAGTTACTTTGTATTCTCAAAGTGTTAAGGAAAGCACTGTAGATACCTCTGCATTTCATATGTATTGGTAAATTATGACCTTTTAATGGCAATCACTTATACCAAAACTACACATATTGGCCCAGAGGGCTGCTTACTTGAAAGAAATGAGCGGATTTTGACTTAATGCCTCAGACCAATAAATTAATTTTCACAATTTTATTCCAGAGAGGAAAATGAACCACAATATATTTAAGTTTAAATGAAATGTTTTGGAACTATGTTCTTAAATGTGTAAAGCTTACCCTACCACAGCAGCATTTCCTACAGAAAGGCAAGTGTTGTTATCTGGAAGCTTCAATGTTTATCTCTCTGTTCAAATATTACACAAGATTTATAGTCCCTGTGTTTTATATCAGGCTGCTAATCAGAAAGCTGAAATCAATATTTCAGATTGTTAAGTACCTTTAGAGAACAGCTTTACAGCGATAAAGGTAGCACAGCAGAACGGCCTGATCCTGCAGTTTCACCTGAACACCACACAGAAGTTGGAAACTGTGATGCGAGAACTGCAAACTAAGTGTTGGAGCCTTCAAGAACGGCTTCAGTACAGAGCTTTTTAGGGTGGAATGATGAAATGACACCTTGTGGGCTGTGAATAGAGGCAATGTCACCTCATATAAAATGTAAATTTGTCATTTCCCCTCTCTGTGTTACTATTAGGGCATGCATAGATATGCATTAATGCAAGACCCACCAGAGAGGTTTGGAAGTCCATTTCTAGGACAAGAAAAAGGTCCCAGGTCTGCATTACAGGGTGATGGGAGAAATGTTAACATCATTCAAAATATTGGACAAGGCATTTGCTGGCCTCCACAGAAAAGGACATGCAAAAGGAATTATATATATAAACTATATCTTTTATAATTTTATTACATTCCCCAGCAAATAGTCACACCAATTTTGAGATTTTTCCATGTCATTTCCAGGGGAGTTACCCATTTTTAATCATTTTATCTTGTCTAAAACCCCATCTTGGAGAATGATTTGCTTTAGGGGGGGAAAGACCCCATCAGGTACTTGCCAGTTATGAAATTTCACCTGCAGAAGGAGAATCCTTTTTTTGACCCACTCTATCAAGGAGTTTACTCTCCTTTCCTACTCACACTGAAGTAAAGTGCCTTGCTGTTTGTTTCACCACGACCAAAACTGGGTAACCACAAGATGAGGAGTCTAAAGCAATTCTCCTTTCAAATTCACGCATCCCAGTAATTATCAGTTTTTCCTTTGAACAAAATGTGCAGTCAGGAAAGAGTTATACCTGTAGCCTAGTCACAACTCCTAGCACCCTCTCCTTGAAATAGTTACAGGAGTTATTTGCTTAATTCAGACCTGCTCCAAAGAGAACAGAAAGATTCAAAAAAACGGCTCAGACCAGCACGGACTTTCTGCATGAAGGAGAATTCATTCCTGGATGAGGAAAGGAGAGTTTGCTCCTTTTTTGTTAGTTCATTCTGTCTTTTCCAGAAGGAAGGGCGGAGCCGGGGGAAAGGCATGTTAAAATTACAATCTCCAGAGAAGACTGCAGTATCCCTTTGGCAGTTTGTCTAAAGGGCTCAGCCTTTCACTTTTGTTGCTGGGAGGACTCCAGGCCAGACGCTGAAGCTGGGAGTGAAGTCAGCTCCACCAGCTAGAACATAAACACAGATTTTCCAGAGGGGAATGCAACAAGGTCCTCAGTTTTATTTACAGGCAAAGATATTGTGGAAGAACTAACAGGGGGATTAATGCAAAAAGCTCAAGGAAATTGCTTAAAATTAAACATGACTTTTAATTTACCACAAAATCATTTCCTTCTAAGACATTCTTAATTTTTGTCAATAGGTACTTCAGTAGCACCCAGAGACTACCTGCAAGATTAGTCCTGTGGCTGTAGGTACAACACACATACATAGTTAAAATAATTCCTGTCTCAAATAACTAAACAGAAAACAGTGAAAGGAGATACTACCCCCATTAGACAGCTGCGAGCTGAGGCACACAGAAATTCAAGACTAGCTTCATCCCTACGACCTTAGGCTCCAGGTTTAGTGAGGACAGAATGGCAACCACCACACCTCCAACTCAACTACGTCCTGGTGGAACCTTTCTCCCATTGCTGCAGACGTAGCCTAGCACACATGGTGTGTCAAACCCCACCAAATTTAGTCTGCAGGACAGCCTAGGGATCAGCTCAGCATTGCAACTGTGAGGCAAGCACAATATCTTTGGATGCTTCTTCTCTTATGGAGAAGTTTCCAGCCTGGTGTGATGTGGCTATTTATTTCTTTAAGCATAATTTAATGTATCAAATTTGAACTCATTAAAACATTTTAAGCTTCTTAAAACAAGCCACTTAGAGATGACAATTGTTTTTTAACATTAATAGTTATAATGCTATGAAAAATACAATAACCCAGAAATCCTAGATAAAACTGGCAACTTAATCTCATAAAAATTAGTCTAATAACTGTTTTTTTTCAAACCAGAATTTTCTGAAGAATTGACGTTAATTATACTACCAAACAAAACCACTGTGTAATTAGTAACTAAAAGCTTTCAGAATTGACATCTACCTCCAAGTAAAACATTTTTCACCTGTCTTATTATGTGTGGGAGAATGTAAGATGGATGAAAAAGCCGCTTTTCACTTTTTTCTTATTTCTCAAACGTAATTGTTGTCATGTGTTAAGAAGACAGTTATTGGAGGGTGATCCTCAACTGCTCTTTTAAGCAGGGCTATTAAGAGAGAATATTGCTGTGCTGACACAGCAAGTTTTTTATTTTTTCCACAGGATGATTATTACTGGTAATACTAGAGTACCTATTCAAGGATCTTATTGTCCTACGGATTAAATGGCATCAGAGCAAAAATTTCTGCTCCCAGTGGGCTTAGAGTTTAAGGAGAAGACAAGACACAATGGAGAGATCTGAATGACCCACTTTTTGGGTCTTAACAAAGTCCTACTTTACTTCCAAAAGCAGAAAATCCTCTGTCTTAACCGTGGCTATGGCTCAGCTGACTGAGCCAATACTGGGAGCTTTATCTCAATACGAAAGGATGTTTGAAAGACAGAGAGAAGGGAACCAGCCCGAGTACTCTTTACAAATGAGATGTAGTGAATGCTTTTTACAATAGACAAGTGGGAGCCAAGTGTCTGTCACAGCACTGAAGACAGTGTCACAGCGTAAGGAAACACTGTCTGCAGCTGCATTCTGCATGCCATGTCCGCAGGGCAAATACACATTTGTCAGAGTTTAGAGAAAAGTAACCTACAGTAGCTGAGGCCTGAAACTAAGGGTGCTGGGATGAGAAATTTGAGTTGCTTACATGAATAGGAAAGGCAGCATTTGAACAAGGAGAATTTGTGAGATGTTGTTCCCTAAAAGTGCCACTCCAAGGAGTGATCTGTGCTGAAGACGATGTCTAACACCAGGCTGAACAGTGGGCACTACAATGGTGGTGGTGTTAGCAAAAAAATAGAAATTTTCTTTTTACTGTTGAGATTGCTTGCAAACAGCTACAGAGGCAAACTGAGATTTTGCCCTGGATGAAAGCCTGGTCTGGGGAAGGCAAGGTGCAGAAGCCACCAGTGCTGAGGCAACAGGTGAAATTTTACTTGTGGCGCAGAACATGCAAGGAAATGGGGCAGAAGGAGAGAAGGGGGACAAGGACAAGGAAGCTCAGGATCCCCCAGAATTCTGCAGGGGGAGAGGAAGATGCTCAAAATAACTCCACCAGAGTGCACAATAAGAATGAGTGACCTGCCACCAGAAAAATGATGAGTGTGAGGCTGAAGGTGGTTCTGACATGTCCTGGGCTGGCAGTGATCTAATCGCTGGAGCATCCTTTCACCCACGCAGGCTAGGATGTCATCTCAGGATGGATGAACTATTGGTGTCTGTGAAGGAGAGGTGTGAAAAATGATGCTCGGTTGCTGTCATTCATCCAGTGTCTTGGTGGTTCCTGAAATCAAGACAAGTGCAGTAGGGACCTTCTATTACATTTGTAACAGGTGATATGCCTAATAAGCATAGCTAAAGTACTTTATTGGAATTTTGTTCCCACGAGGGTAACTATCAGAGTGCTGTCTTTCATACTATACTTACCACCCATGATAATTTGCTTGGGCTTTTAATCAAGAATACTTCCTTGAACTCACTGCAGCCATGCCAGTATACATAAAGCTCTTAGAAATAAAGTCAAAATTTTAATGGTTTTGTATGACTTGTTAACTTAGGATTTTTTTTTTTTATTTAAGCCACTAGTAACACTTTAATCAGCATCCACGAGAAGATAATCAGACTCCTTTCAATAAAACATGTGCTTCAGAGTATTGAGTGCCATCACACACCGATATTACAGGGCCTGAAGAAATCATTGCAGAGAACGCATTAAGCTATGTGTGCATGAAGTGACTGCCACAGACATTGCCCTGTAGTATCAGGCCGTGTGGTGTCTATCAATCTACATCCCAAAGACAATCTTTTCTGTGCCTCCCACAGTCTGCCTCATATCAATTTTGTGGGAGTGTGATATCAATGAGGCATTGTCATTCCACTGTTTTCTAAATTCGCTTTGTGACTGCCCCCATGAACAAGCAGCAAGTTCAAAATAACAGTAACTGGGGCAGAAATTCAGTTCTTAAAAAAGGCAGAAATAAGGTAAAATCAATTAGCCTGTACAGGTGGCTGAAACAGAAAAATGAGGCTTCATGACACATTTTAAACTAATGTAATTTACATTTGCAGCTACTTGAAAGAGATCCATTTGGGGGCTTTGGCAGATTTGTGTACAAAACACAGGCATCTGCATTTTTTTTCTTCCAAAATGCTGTATTGGTAATATCCCTGTGGATATCCAGATGTTTCTGTTTCCTAAAATCAGGTCAGTAAAGAAAAAAAATCCATAATATTTTCAATAAATATTAGAAAAACCCTGAACACAAACATTAAAAACAAACAAACTACAAGAATAACAGTATTTTTTTCTAATTACACACTCCCACCACCCTCCAACCCCCCCCACCCCCCACCCCTGTAAAGGATCATTTTGGAGCAAGAATCATTACTGAAAATTTTCAAGTAGATCTAATGCTCTAGATTTATTTTCAGATATAACATTAATCTTTTGAGAAATCGAAGATAGAGGTTTGGGTCTAGTTTGCAAGTGTTATTAATCAAGAATAGTTCCACTGAACTGAATAGGAAAAGCTACTATGAAAAAACTTTGAATAAAATCAGAATTTTAATTCCCTTTATTTGATTCGTTAACTAAGGTTCAATCATTTTTAGACTGAAGCCACTAGTGAAATTTTTATCAGCACCCAGGGGAAATAGTCAAACTCTTTTCCATAAAGAAGGTCTTTCAGGGTATAGAGTATCTTTATGAACTTCCCGTCTTGGCTTGCTCACAATCTGCCTACAGTATATTGCCTGGAGAGTTTAAATCTGATTGTATTATTCTTTATGGAATTATATGTCTCCAGCTGGAATCTACAGAGACAGGGGGAGGGAGAAGAAGCTTTTGCGTGCATGCACAAGTGTGGCTGAGTATCCTTCTCACCACCGGACTGCACAAAGGGAGCAGGATGAGCAGCTCGGTGATCGTACAATGTGACAATTGTTACACACTCAACAGTGTTCTTGCACAGGACTGAGGTCTGGAAATCTTCTTTTCCCTCTTTGAATGAAAGAATATTACCAGGACATGAGCCCTAGTCCCTGATTCCTGCTAAGCACCATCATTAGATCCTGAAGTTTTGCTTTAGACAGGGATGGGAAGAGGGAAGCTGGCAAGCAAGCCTCACCGGGGCACTTGCCCAGGGCACTGGCAGCTAGCTGGGTGCTGACCTCCTGGCAGCATGTGGACTGGCCCAGGACAACATTCCATGGACCTTGCCCCACTTCCCAGCACCATCAAGCAATTTTTAGACTTTCAGTTACACAACTTCTACACGGAAAAGAGGTGTAAGTCACCGCATCAATCCCATTGCTGAAGCAAGACTTTTTTGTGTGGTTTGCTCCCAAGTTTTCCTCTGGTCTGGCTTTAAATGAGTCAAAACAGAAGCACGTGTTTCCCCAGGAAACAATTCTGCAGTGTGAATGACCATCAATATTAGGGAAGTTTTCCTCATATTTTCCTCTGTTCTTAGAATTATTATTCCCGTGTTTGTTCACCTTGCTCACCCCTTCCCATGTAAACGGTCTGCTTGTTATTTTAATGTTACAAATAGCACAAAGTAAGTGAAGATCTTAAATTATGGGAAAACCATTTGGATTATCCATTTGTTCCCTAAACTGCCCAAAGGATTTCTATTTTGTCCCTGCAGCCCCTTGATCTTAATGTTTCCTTCACTTTAACATCCGGATATTATATATATTTTTCATCCGCTTCAGAATTAGACAGACCAGAAGTGATACCTTTGCCAATTCATCTTCACTTACACTTTCCTCATTCAGCCTGTCAGACACTACTGCAAAGGGAGACAAAGCTGGAACATGACAAATAGGCACTGTGATTGTTTTCAACATGCCACAGAAAACTAGGACAAAATATCTTAATGTTTTCCTCTTTTCCCTCATCCTTCTTTCAGTGGAGATTTGCTGTCATTTATAAAGGTCACTGGCCTATGAAGCATCTGAGAAGGCAAAAACTTTTCCTTCCCCTTGAAGTACACATTCAAGCAGCAGCAGCAGTAACATAAACCTGTATTGTAGGAGGGGTGGCTGCAGCCACAGCTGGTCACGATCAGTTAAATACAGATCTTGAAGCTGATGATGGCTTTGACCACTTTTGCTGCAATGATCCCAGAATATTTTTAAATGAGGTCATTTAACCCTGTGCAAAAGGGCAAGATAAAAATCAATAGATTACTATGTCTCATGCTGTACATGTCTTGTATATGTGTTTTGCAAGTATGGCCTATCACCACACTCTTCCTCTCCACTAAACAAACCTCAGTCCTCACAAAGCTATTGGAAGTTTTATGACTCTATGTTCCAGAGGTAAAATATTTTCATCTGGAAAGGCTGTGATAGTTGCTTATAAATAGGTACTATTCACGTCACTTACATCTCCATCGCAGCACACAGGCCAAATATCTTAAGGAGAACTATCTCTTCACATGCATTGCTTTTCCTCTCCATCAAAATTCCTGATGGAGAAATAATCAAAGCAGTATAAAAGACAGAATCATGAAGCAACCAAAGTATGGTTACCATGAAGTATTATAAAAGCTTTTTCCCATAAAAAATATTTCAACTTCTAATCAAAATAATTTAGCTTTAAAATTTCTGCACTTTTCCTTCCTTATGAAAAATGGCCAAGGAAAAAAAAAAAAAAGATAAAGTGTTTTGACCTGTTGTATTTGCAAGTGGCTGAGAATGCTGTCACTGTACTAGCACTATACCAGGAAAGCACTTCCTCAAATTTAAGTGCTTATCTTTAAGCAGCTGAGTAACCCCATTTAACTCAGGGAGACGTACAAGTGCTCAAAGCTAAACATCCATTTACAGAGAACAGAATATTCAGTATCCTGTGCCCACTTGAGAGAATGAACAGAAAGAGTATTCAAACACTTTTTTCAAAATGTGTTTTTCTCTTCATTATACTTCCTAGTCTTTAAGTTGGTTAAACAATATGGTAGGACTTGAATTGACTTTGTTGATTTACTCTTGGTGGAAAAAAGGGTATTTTCAAATTATGAGGCAATGAAGCATTTCACAAACTTGCGAGGCAGCACTTTAGAGGAACTGATCTGCAGGAAGGTAGGATCCAGGGAGAAAGGCAAGTAAACTCCCTGAAAGTGAGAGGCACCACATATGATGTTCATCAGGAATGAGCAATGTGAAACAGGAGGTGTGCAGCAGAACGAGTGCTTCTCCTGGATCAGCATGCATGGAACGCAAGAGCCGTACCTACCTTATAGTGCCTTAGGGAACTATAGAGAGACCAGGCTGTTTAAGCCTGTACTCCCAAAAATAGGAGTGCAAGGTTCTCGTCTTAGCAGTTGCTCATGAAAAGTTGCTCCTATAAAGTCTCCACCAGATTTAGGGTGCTGTGAAAAATTTGAGTCCTCCTGCCCCTTGCTTTAAGGAGAGGCTACCAGCCTGGAGCTCAGGCTCTGGCTCACCGACAATAGGGCAGGACTTGTTAAAACACAACAGCAGCTCCTTCTCACCTCACCTCACCTCCTCCTGAAAAAAACAGAACCCTTACACACTGCTCCAGACGTTCTCACTGAAACCTTTCTATGGTTTTCTCTTCAGAAACTCTGCTGCCTTCCTTCCCTTTGTGCCACAGAGGCATCCAGCTGTGCTGTTCCCTTTGGGAACAGGCCCGACCCACAGGAAGACGTAGCAGTAACCAGTCACCCTGGAGATCAACACAAGGGTTTGGTGACTCTAGTGTGTATCAACAGGAAAACCCTGCAGACGGAAAAGGGAGGCATGGGGTGCCCCATGTTACAGGCACTTGCGCACATGACCTCACTGGCAGGGAAAGAAGTTGATCCCGAGTTCTTCTCAAAGTCCGTCTGCATCATCCCACAGCCAAATATGCAAAGAAAGAGAACTGTTCTCAACCCCATGAGCATGATACATGTGCTTAACTAGAGGTTTAGTTTAAATTCTGCTCAGGTACACAACTCTTTGCAGGAATGGGGACTTTATGAGAGATTTTTTATAACCCTCATAAGGAGTAGGGGTAGCATTCGTTACTGAAACAGATTCCCCCCACCTCATTTTTATTGTGGATTCTAACTGTTCTCGAAACAGCAAGGTCAGGTCTACCTCAACCTCTCTTTGACGATCCCAGAATTTCTAATGTTTTAGAATTTGGCATTACAAAGATAAACTGACATCATTTCAACAAAGACATTATGGTTTCAAATTTTAACAAGTGGTAATTTTCTGAACAATAAAATAGCTTGGTGAGGTTTAAAACACCACCACCACAGGCAAAGCACACTATTCTAGCTGCATTTGATACCTTCACACCTTGCCTGAATTTATCTAGAGGAGACTGGCAAAAAACTATGGGTCTGAATGTACTTGACACACATCATCATTCACAGTATTGTAGGAAAAGATAATTTAAGGCAATTTAAACCTGCAACACTCGAGTTTATCTGAGGATCTTCTTAACCTACCCAGCAGCTCTTTGGATGACGTACAGCAAGTGGGATATAAAATTGTGACTTTAATTGGAAGGGCTTTTTTTTTTTTGAGGGGGTGTGTATAAGTGAATGGAAGATTCACTATCTGTGATAGCAATAGGTTTAAAGCCAGTATAGGGTGGTTGCTGGAATTTTCACTGTTGAATGGACATTGTTGTGACCGGCATTAAAACAACATCCCCAAAATCAATTTATTTTAGTGTTCTCTTAGTCATTAACACCACTTGTAATCTAGCAGGCAATGACAAGAAAAAACACTGGTCCTTGGCTTACGCAGTTCAGTTCTGAAAAGCAGTGAGTCAGCGCTACTAGAAAAATATTGTTGAAAATACATTGGTGAAAAATTCAGACCAACCGTGGTATTTTAGGAAAAAAACAGTATTTGTTTTTTTTTGTTTTCAGCATGCTCTCCCCCTGCAGCTGACATCAGGATGCAAACCCGCGCTGGGGTCTTCACAGCAGTGTTAGTGCTTTTTCACAGAGCCCCACCAGCATCGTTGAGGTCACATATCCACTGCAAGCTGTAGTGTGGCACCTGAAAGTGCTACATATGTCTTGAACGTACAGACCAACTAAAACCACATGGGGACCACTGAGGTCTCACTAATGAATTTTTTTCTCCATTTGTCCTTGTAATAGCTTGAAGAAAAGACGTGAGTTAATTGGATGGCTCACATTGCAGAGATTTCACACAAGTACTATGTTTCTATTTTGCAGACAAAAACTTAAGTTCTTGTCCCATGTAGGTGCGGATTAGTGATATGTAGGTGCTAAAACTCCTTTGCAAATCTCACTCAGAGTGGTTCCGGCCCAGATCTTCAAAGGAGTGTAATGGCAGAGAGAGATGTCTTTGTAGCCATAAATTCAAGCTTACGCCAAGCTCAAATCCGTGGATCTAACTGCACTGTCAGCTGGAGCTGCGTTACTTTGGGTGCTGCATGACTAGGTTCATATCTTACAAGAATTAGTAACAAAAGAAGGAAATTCAACTGTTTTTTCTCCTAGAACATTTCTGAACACTGTACAGGACTACCTTCCTCTCACACAGCTTCCTTTCCTGCTGCTGCCATCTTTGGGAACACGGATAACAGGAAGGGAGAAGGAATGAGACTAGCCCTCCATAAATTTAGTGTTTCTTCATGCTGTTTTGTTTTCGGTTTTCTATAGAGTGCAATTTTTTGTAAATTTTTTGTCAAGCTTTTTCCAGTGAAATAGATAACACAACTTAACTTGCTGCAGCAACTCTAGTTTTCTTGAAATATCATAATTTCTGTTATAAATATGCTTCCTTATGAGAGGAAAATGTAATTCTTTTGCTAATATGCATGAAAAGAACATTTGAGAAATGGAAACAATATGGTACTGTTTGACTTGGAATTTTACTCCCCAGCTGTTAATAACCTGCCTATGTCTGTGGTGGAATTCTGAGTTTGCTGTTCCTGTGCTTACAACAAATAGCAACAGTTTCTGAAACTAGGAATTGGACCAAAGAAAAAAAAAGAAGACCAAAACACATAAACTAAACCCTTAAAGTCCATATTCTGTATTTAAATTTGTTCCCTAGAGCAGCCAGAAGTAAAAAAAATCACATGTGCATCTTATTGCATTTTTTCAAGTATTATTTTTTTGAGGAAGCAAATGTTTATGATAGCCTTTTTGAAATTACATATGAAATAACATATACATATGTTAAATAAACAATATCCATGTTTAGTAATTTTATATTACCATCAGGTTTTCCCAAAGTCATACGTATGTGATGGACCAAAAGACTGTCTTACTTTGAAAGACAGTTACAATGCGACATTGTCCCAGATTTTCAGTTTGTCATAATTTGTAAAATATACAGCAACTGAATACTATATGAATTATATCTAATGCCTGGGCATTCTTGATGGTCATTTTGATATACACATTTTGGGTACAATTTTCTAAAGTGTTTAAGTGACTGAAAAATGAAGGTTTAATTTTAAAAAAAAGTACATACCAGTTGGAATCTGATTAGACCTACTAATGTCTACTTTTCTAAATTCCCATGCCAAATAGAAATTAAGGTTCTTGAATATTTTTTTTTCTGATTAGATTTTCCTTCAGGCAAGTAAAAATAAATTGCCTCCTGACAAGATTATGTAATTGAATTCACCACACAGCCTCTCTCCAAGCACCGCTACATGGTTGTTTCATCACAAGAAAATTGGCTTTGCTGAACATCCTGAATATTGGTGAACTTAAAAGCCTCAATGAAACGCATAAGACAAAGAATCAGGACACCATCAGTACCTACTCACCTTATATTCTTTTCTTCTCTCACTATCAACAGAGGCATTTCGCGGGGGTGACCAGCAGCGCACACACTTGTGGAGAAAGGTAGGTATATGAACGTCTTTAATAGAACTTGAACTTTTGCTCCAAACTTACATCAAATTCATGTGTATTGATTTTATGGTATAAGCTGTCTCCCTAGCACAGGGAAGTCCCATAACCTGTCTGAAAAAGCTAGATTTATCACTACAAATAATTAGTTTAGCTTCTCCCTTAATTACTTTTATTTTTCCTCTACTTTGCTAAAATGACATGTCCCCAACACTAATGAATCACATACATACATTATGTTAGAGGTTTGGTTTTTAGTTGTTGTTGCAAGCACGTGACAGTGCTTTCAGTCCCCTGGAAATTGGTATATTGGTCATATAAATCTTCCAGCTAGGTAATAATGCAGTGCACTCCATAATGTTCCTTTACATGCCATGTTGCTTACCTGCACTGCTTATCAGCAGTGGCATGTTTCCTGGAAAAAAAAGTGCTGTTGTATAGGCAGTTCTTCCTTAGCATGATTCCTAACTGGGAGACAGTAAAGCTCTTGTTTGGCTGTGCTAAGAGGAGGGAAGAGGCAAGCTCTTTGAAGTACTCCAGATCTCTGAATGAGTTAAATCCTGTGCAGAGATTCAGAACATAGATGATGCATGAACCATGTCCTGTCAAAACATTATTTTGATAATTGAAGTAGATCTTAAGTGATGCATACCTCAGCGTTGACTATTTATACAGCAGAAGATGCGCTATTTACCCATGGGCCAGTCCAAGCACGGGGCTGTGCATCCATAGGTGAAGCTGTGCAAAGACAGTAGGTCTGATCCTATTGTACAGGAAACTTAAATACTACCCCTGTGCTTTAGATTTGGAGACAGAAAGGAAGTAAAAGAGGAGTTGGTTTCATGCCACAGAGAAAAAAAACAAAACCAAAACCAACAGAAAAAGAGCACTTCCCCATCTCCTTGGGAAGTGGTCCCCTGTTCCTGAGTGTGGACTGGAGGTTGTGTGGGCACTATGCTTGTGGTTAGCCCTTCCAAAAGGGAAACAGGGTATGACATATCTGCCCTTCCTGGGACAAGTATAAGAAGTGTAGGAAAGCAATGGAAACTGACTGCATTTTGCAAAAGCACGTACTTTTTGTGGTGCATTGGTGCAGGAGAATTTAAGAGCTAATGAGCAGAATTGTTACAATTGTAAGACACAGCTGAAGAGATGACAAGGAGCATGAATAAATTTTCTCCCTAACAGATACAGAAGAAATCAGTAGACTCACAATTTAATGTTTATAAAAAGGATGTATTCAACTTTCCAAGTATACATTTTCCACACTATAAATTTTTTTTGTGATTCAGATTTTTAAATTTTCAAAGAGTTGCAGTTGAAAGTGATCTCTGCAGGTTATCTAGTCCAATTCTCCCCTTGCTCAAAGCAGGGCCAACTAGAGCAGCCTGCTCAGGACTTTGTCCAGTTGGGGTTTGAGTATCTCCAAGGATGGAGAGGATGCCACGACCTCTCTGGCAAACCTGTGCCAGCATGTGAATTATGTTTGTGAATCTTAGCCTGAACAGGAAATGGAATGGAAATAGAAGCAGAATTTCTTCCATTTTCCATGTCTCATCTGAGCAAAATAAGATACAAATAATTATATTTTAATTTATATAATATAAAATATATATATTATATATAATATCAATATATTTTAATTCTATTTTAACAGCTCTTTTCCAGTTTTAAAGTGATTCCAGTTTTAAAGTAATTTCAAACAAATCTCCTATTTGTAACAGGAAAAAACAAACAACATTTTGTCAGCTTCTTTTAGGTATGTAGTGAAAGCCTGGTCTTAAATAGCATAAATTTGGTGCCAGTCCTTCCTCAGAACGCCCCTGCAGATGCTGACCTCGCTAGCAGAAGCATATGATAGAAGCACCAGCATCTTCCCACTGATTTCAGTGGGCTTTAGTGCTAAAACAGATCTCTGATCTTTTAAGCAGGCATGAATTTGTCTTGCTTATATTTGACTGAGATTAAGCAATTATGAGGAAACATTTTTAATATTAAATTAGTTAAATGCTTAATTATGGAACTGCTGAAAGAAGAATGCTCAGCTTCATTGCACTTCAATGGCTTGTAAATTGGCAAGTAGCTGTAAATTAAGTCCTGGATTTCTTTAGGTTAATCAAATCAGATTTAATGATGTCTTTGAATTCCACAGATTAAAGGTATGAAAGTGTGCATCATAGCATGGGGGAGAACCATAGTCATAGTTGTTAATTTCTATTTTATTCTCTTTTGTTCTCCATTCTTTTCCCATAGACCTGCAAAAAAGGATAGAAGGGCAGTATTTCTGGGAAGTGTGTGTTCTAGTGATGCTAAAGCCCTGATCTTCACAAAAGAATCCCTGATAAGGTCATCACTACTTCTCTCTGAGCATTCATTGCAAAGGCCTTCCATTTTGCTTTTCTCTTCACCTTCCTTTTTGTAGACTTCCCATCCCTGATGCCATTGTATTGCCTAGCATGCCAAGCATGGAAGCTGATATTTTGGTTCATTTACTTGCCAAATTTTCCATATAGGGGACAATATAATAAATCAGTAAACATATTTGTTAAACATCAGTATTTCATCTGGAAAAAAGGGGGAATTAAAAAAAATAATCATTTCTAAAGATCTGTTCAAAAGACAACAACAGGGAGACAGATGACATGATTCAAGTATAAAAGGATTAGTAAATATCTGATCTATAGTCGGAAAGCAACAGCATTTTAGGAATGAAAGAGTGAAACCACGTGTCTAACAACAGTGTGTTTTCTATTGTTTATCAACGTGAATGTGAAAGAGCAAAAGGGAATAGGAAAACCTCAGCGCAGATTTAAGTCATGAATTCAAACCTTGCTCTGAAGGTCAAATGCAGCTGACTCAGCCTCCAGCAGCTGGTAAGAAAGGCTGTGGAGCTAATGTCAGGTGGATGCAATGCCAGCCACTTGCTCCCTCCCCATCCTCCCTTCTAGACACATCACTTTGGTTTTAATATGTTAACCAAGAGGGACACCTACCTCAAGAAAAGTTGATTCACCTTTTTTGTTTGTGAACATAACTGTTGTTGCTAATCTAGTTATCAACTGATATTTCCTTCTGTTAGGGTACTCCCTAATAATTAAAGTCCAGTACAAGTTTTCCACTCAAATTTGGTTATACTTAAGCATCTTTATTATCCACCAAAACAAACGTGTATGTTTTGACTCAAGCCTAGATCTTCATGAAAACATATCAGTGTCAAGAAAGTGTTTTCTTTCCACCTTCAAAATTCATATATGTTTGCTCTGATTCTGTGAAAAGCAAGATATTTCATAATCTTTCCTCTAAACTTCTGCAGTGTTTCATTCATGTGAAAGCTAGTTTTACTGTGAGCAGGAAACAATCATTTTTCCATGGGAGGAAGGAAAGGACTTTGTGGTAAAATAAATAAATAAAAATGGCTCTAACTCTCTGCAGATAATAGCAGCTTTTCACTTGGGAAAAAATTTACAAAAACAATGCATTAGGATGATTTGTGACTGCTTCCCCCTCAAAAGGCTGGGTTAACATCTGCCAGCTTGCTTTGGTATGTCAAAAGACCCTGGAAAGCCAGCTGAAGCTCTGAAGAGTCCAAGCAGGCAGAATACTTACAGCACTCCAGATAGTGGAAATTTAGTGTTCTGGCATTCCAAATTTAGAGCAGTTCTTTGTTGTTGGACAGCACATTCCTTCTAGCATATGTTTCCTGGCCTGAATATTCCACAGAGAAATGGCTGACAGTACAGTCATCCATGAAGAGTAAAAACTGAAATTAAGCCCACCTCTTTTATAAATGGTGAATAGGCTTCCTGGTCCTCTCTTGTTTGTATAGAATGTAGACAAATTTGGCCCTTAACGCGCTCCAGAGAAAACCCATCAGAGTTGTTAAAAAATAATGAGTTGTTCTGCTGTGTACAAATGTTACTGGGCGATATGGTCCCAGCCTTGGACAGGCTGGTTAAACAGTCACATTCCAGGTCTCAATATTTAATACCTGACATTATGTATAACCACCTGTACCTGAAGGTTACCAGGCCATTAAGGTCCTAATTCCCACCCTTTTTGCAATAGTGACAAAGCAATAGAGATCTAGTCTCACTGCCCTGGTGGTCCTGAGTGTTCTCAGAAAAAAAAGCAGGAGACTTAAAGCTTACATTAATTATCCTCAGCTGGGATTTAGCCATATGCACAAAATAAATAAATAAAATGGTTTGGTTTAAGTGTAAAAAAATGCACAAAATTAAAAACAAACAAACAAACAAACAACAACCCTACCCTTCAACCAGCTCTCATCATTATTCATAGCCATAAGCAAGAGTTCGTTAGGTGCTCCCTAGGTAGCCTTTCATCTGCTTTGTAGCTGTATGTCCTAGCCCAGAAGCATGAGTACTCACTGTTGGGTAGCCCTTCATGCGTTGCAGTCCTGCGATTGCTCAGACGAGGCACACCTCTAATCAAAACTGGGCTGCACAGGTGGTTTCTCTGCAGTAGTGTGAGATAAATTTATCACCGACTAAAAGAACATTTTTGGTGAGCTGCAATCACACCGAAGGAATCACCTCCTGCCTGACATTTGGCCAGCAAACTTTGGTAGTGGGGTTTTTGTTTGGTGTTAAAGGCAAGGCATTTATCCCAGTGTGACAAAGATTTCCCTCTCTCTTTTTTGCTTTATTATGTTTAAAAAGAGATGAATTGGGAAAACATTTGTCTTGTGTAGACTGTGCAGGAATATTAAGTAGCCTGTGCCTGTCAGCAGCTTTCTTAACCATGCTTGGTTTACTGTCACACACCATTCTGGTGGAGACCATTTCACAGCACTGTAACATGGCATCTGTATTTTTCATTATCAGCAAGAGGGTCTAAGCTGTTTTCCTTTACCTCCCTTTCTCCCTTCAGTTTTTACAGTTGTGGTTACAACAGAATAAGCAAAATGTAAATTACCAGTTAAAAGCCCAGCCAGAAGAGAAGGAAAGCTGTGGGAGGTACGGAATACTGCTTGGGTTGTGCCCAAACAGTACATTACTATGGGCTGTTTGCCATCTTTCAGCCACCTAGGTGTTGTCATGGCTTCTTAGAAATATAGAATAATTCAGGTTGAAAGGGACCTTCGGAGCTGATCTAGTTAGACCTCCTGCTCAAAGACAGGCTACACTTAAATAATCCCAGACTGCTAAGAGCTTTATCCATTAGGATCTCGAAAGCCAATGCTGACACCACTCATTTTCCTAATGCAAATCCCTGCCTAAAATGTGACCCAGATTCCTTTTGCACCTCAGCTACTGAACTGGAACCAGCCAGTCTATTATATATAAACTATATATAATCTATTATATATAAGTCTATTTTGTTCTCTATTTCTCTGCTAAAAAGCAGGCCCCTTTCTGGAGACAGCCACTGTGGGAAGACAGGATGGTTTTATGGCAAAGCGAATGAGCTATGAGAAAGTCTTCCAAGATCTGCTGCAGTAATTTTCAAAGTAAGCCCCTTCCCCTCTTTACACAACATTCCTCTGGTTCAGCAGCATGGATGTTACACGCTCTGGGTCCTTCTCAAACAGTGTGAGGTGAAGCAGTCATAGGAGACAATATGAAGGAGACAATATCTGCTTTTTATCTTTGCTTGGAATGGCTGATCAAGTCTCCAGCTCTAGTAATGAAACAAGTATTGCCACTCCCTTTCCTGAGCTTCTGTGGTGCTGATTAGTGATCTGAGACAAGCGTCTCACAGAGAAAGCAGAAGCTGCCAATGCGGTTCTTCCAAAGGTGTCAACCAGGCTTAGGCTGAAATTTCTTTTCAGGAACAAATGATAACTGCCTAGGTGCTTGCATAGGATCAAACACTGGCATCTGAGATGAGGTGCTGTGTCCTACTGAAACGCTAACAGCAAACAAATAAAAAGGTTAAACTTGTTACTGCACAAAGACTGTTGCCATTAAACATACAACTCGTCGGCTGGACTCTGTGTAACCCACGGCTGTGCACTGTCCGGGAAGTGTAGGCTTTTCTGTCCCCAAGGTTTACAACAGCAGCCTTTGAGATGCCAACCAGCTTCTGGGCTGAACAACCTTCCCACGACCGCCAGCCAGCCTTGCCCTTGCCCCGCTGCGTAAGAAGGTTAGTGTGTCACTAAAGGCACTGCTGATACCAACAACTGTTGTTTCTCATAAATAGCATAAGCCAGATGTGAACTGTTAGACGGCATTTGAGATTCAGGTTCAAAAAGCTTTTGAGCTTCTTTTCATGCTGAAGGCAGAAATTGAAGATATTAATTGCACTGCTTATAGCTTCAGCCTCTTCATCTGAATGAGATGCTTTGTGATTTCCATAAACCCCAGGAGTATGACGCTTGAAGCTGAAATATATTTCCTGACAGATTAACAAATAGGGCAGACTTTTTTCTTATTATAGCTATTGGAATTGGAAACACTATCACATAGAGGTGCCAAAAAAGACTCTTTTTACACATAATGGTATTGTTTCCAGAAATGCTTTGAAAGATTTCCTCCTTTAATATTCCTCCTTTTTGTCCCACACAGGGAAGTTAGTTACTTTTTTTAACTGATTATATGTTGCATAAAACTCAGTGTAAGTCTTGAAACCACTGAGGATAGTTTGTATAATGAAAAAGGCTTCATTCTACCATTGTTCAATACTGAGATAAATCAGAAGTAATTTTACTACAGTCCTGGTGTCTGATAGGCGCAAGAAAGATCAGAATTGCGGCCAGGTGTTTTTTCAAGAAAAGTATTCTGGGAGATACTGACATTACTGTATTTTGGTTGTACACTAATGATTAATGGTAGAATCATATGCCATCTGTTCATGCTAATTATATGAAGTGTTCGTAATAAAACCTAAAACTCGGCGTGTTTGTTAAACTCCTGAAATTCAGACCATTACTGTGGAAGATTTATTAAGCCCTATGAATTCTATACTGGAAATTGGGATCCTGCCATGAAAGAATCTGAAACAAGATGACACATTGTTCGTTGAGTCAAAGGAGTTTTAACGTGAGCAGTATTCTTGGGTTTGTGAGTTGATTTTGTTTTGGGTTTCTGAGTATGAGTAAAACTCAACGCAAAACTCAGAGGAGAGGAAGCAAGGGTGAACTTTTGCAGAAGAGAAACAAAAAGAGCATCCTGGTAAGTCTCTTGATGACTTACTGTCAATTATCAGTGGCTTTACTCAAAGCAGGGTATGAATGGGTATGCCAGTGCACGGGTATGTGACAGGGTGTGTCAGAACAAAAGATGAAAGCTGTCAACTGTCCTTTACCCTTTTCCTGCAACAGCATCTGACCGTGAATCTCTCTTCCCAGAGGTGCAGCCCTTTCCTCCTGTTATGGCAACGCAGAGAGCCTGTCAGTGCCTGTCAGCCAGAGGGAGAAGAGGCTCCCAGCACAGTCACTGTATCGGGCAAGACAAGGGTCCCCTAAATATAAGAGTGCAAATTTGTCAGGAAGAGGAGGACTGGGTTAAGTGACATAACACTTGAATTATGAACAGCACCCTGTCACATTTAAATTAGATTGGTGTCCCTTTCTGAGCAATTTCAAGGATACATAGGTGCCTAAGGACACCCTTTGTGATGTTAGCCTCTTCCTAAGGGGGTGAGCAGAAGACCCTGCACACGGTGTAATCTCATCTCAGAGTCTTGCTGCTGCGCCTTTTTGCTGCAAAGGGTTGGGTTAAATCCCAGCAACAAAAAAAGGAATAGATGAAAACACAAAATGCATGGCTTATATTCTGCTTGGCTGCATGGGGGAGTAAGGGAAAGCAAGTATTACTGCCATTTCTGAGATGTAACAGACATAATCAAGTGTTTTGCTTTTACACATGTCATTCTTTTATCAGAAAGCTGATCCAAACCCTATCACTTTTGTCAGCTAATGAAGAAATGTACTTGGGAGCAGCACTAATCCAGTGAGTAGGAAGGGCCATACACGAAGGATCAGAAGACCAGATTCTATTCACAGCTCTGTGTTATCTGCCTTTTAGTCTTTTCCATCTTCACAGTAGATATGATAATGTTTAATCGCCAACAGAAAATATTTTGTGATCTCTAGCTGAAAAGCACTATGCAAGTCTAAATATTATTTCAGTATCTTCTTCCCACCCACTCAGCAAGTAAAATATGTGAGAGTTATGGAAAGTGATGTGATAATTATTATACAGAGGCTGAGCTTTGAAGTCAAAAGCATGTTATAGCTCATTATATATAATACCTCTCACACACTATGCCAATGGGCTTGGTATAAAAACTCAATAGAACAGATACTTAGCAGGCTAAAATGGCCCACAGATAGTGCATCACAGTTGCAGTTTCTCTGAGCAAGCAACAGGCATAAATGTCGCAAGCTACTTCGGGTGCAAAGCTTCACAGCATCCTTCAAGCTCCGATTACAGCATAATAAAGGATGCTTTGCTCTGCAGGGCTCTGGGCGACGGAATGCATTACACATCTGGGGAAGTTACAGACAAAATGTGGTGCATAAGGATGCTGGGTCCTCTTACTGCTGTGTTACCAGGAGGGCAAACAGTTAAACAACACTTTTTTTTTTTTTTTTTTTTTTTTTTTTCCCCAGGCTTTAGAACTGCTTCTAATTTTCTGGGGTTTTTTTTAAGATGCTTTATAATGCAATTAGAGAGCTCCTGGAGGCACTAATTGGATCATAAAGTGCCTTCTTCATGTTCCAGCCGAGGAGAGAGGAAAAAAGGATCACTTCACGTCCTTTTTTGCACCTGCTAAGATGTTTGTGAGACACCTTACAATTAAATTATAAGCACCTAGAGAAGACTTTAAATTACATACTATAGAGCTAGAACCTTGGGTCAGACAGCATAATCCACAAACTCAGAGCTTACAAAACCCTCATATCCACCTTCTGGCACTTTTCTACCTCCTGGGGTGGAAAAAGTCCTTTGTTTTTCCACTGCCCTGAGTTCTTAATATTCTTTCTCAAAACGATGGTCTAACTATATCCTAGGCTAACTGCAATTTCTTGCTGAGCGTACAATATGTCTTTTCAATACTCTGGCCCAGGAGGGAACCTGACAACAGGCATAACATGGATGGTTCTTATAATCACTAACAGCTCCTGGGTAGTCATCTCTGAAATAGAACTGCCCAGCGGATGTGAGGAGGTGGAGACTAGAGCTTTTATCCTCCATACAGGCTGGTATGTGGAAATGAGACAATTATGGTGCTAAATCTGGGATTTGTATGAGAACAGTGCAGGACGCAGCAACCCCTAAGCACGGTGAGGGAGAGGAGAGCCAGGGGCACAGGCAAGCGGAGTTTCATGGGACTGCTATGCCGCACTCCCACGTACTCTGCCTGCCACGGGCAGATGTCACTCCTCTTCCCACGCTTCACGGCTGCATACAGATTTGGTGCCAATGGAAGCATAAGAAGCAACGGACAAGTCTGGCAAAGAGGCTTTTGGCTACTCATGTTTCTGACTGCTGGATTAACTGGTATCTGGATTTGTATTTTATAGTCCTTTTTGGAAAAGGGTATCCAGAGACCTCTGAAATCAGTGTACTTTTTTTTTTTTTTCAGGAGTGGGGTTGTAAATCAGAAAGGGTGGAAAAAAACTGGCTGCTGGGTTTCATATCTCAGTATACAAATACATATATAAACTCTGGCTAATCAAGCAACATACTATACTTAACAGCCCAACAGAATGGAGAACAAGGTATCACCTTCCATCAAGTCAGTCTGGTGGAAGTACAGTAACTGTCCAACCTTAAATTAATACCTATTCCTACATATAGAACTGAGCTGGAACTTTTTGATGTCTTGGACTATTTGGATATTTCTCCATACACAGGATTCCTGACTAGAATGTAGCTTTGACTTCATAGAAACATTTAGGATACAGATACCTAAATACATTTGTGAATTAGAGCCCTATTGAAATCAACCCTTTAGGCTCCTAAATGTGTATGTGAACGCAGATCCTAGCCACCCTCTTTCTCTTCGGGTCACTCCTGGACTTTTCCATGAAGACCATCAACAGATTTTTGTTTCTCATGTGGTACTTTGCCATGACATTCTGTCATTCTGCATGGAATGGCAGTGTAGAGCCCTCAATATTAAGATGCAAGAATGATGCTTCTGTGAGCTGCCTGTCTGGTCTGGGGTTTGAACATGTTAAAGTGGGTGAAACCCTCTGTGCTCCTTTTAGCACTGCTCAATAACATACTTTGACATTTTGTTGGTTTGGTGGCTTTTTGTGGCTTCTATTCAAACTCCTAAGACATCACAGTTGGTTTTATTCTTTCAGTTTTCAACACACATTTCCCTCTCTTCTTATTAAGTAATATAAATATACTTTGCATAGTTTGATTTTGCATATATAACATTCTGTGAAATTATGTTCACATACTGTTTAACCTGGATCATCCTATTTCCCACATCCTGTGTATTTTTTAAAGATGGTTATTTAATTATGGTTTCTTCATGTTGACTATTCTGCTAGGTATATATTCTCTTTTTCTATAGAGTGTTTTAATAAGAGACTGTGTGCCTTAATGACAACATACAGTATCACTTATTCTATTAAAAGTGGACTACATGCTCTACTCTACTTATTCTCATATGAGAATCAGTTGCTGTCTGATAATTCATTTTGGTACCTCCAGGAATTCACTTAAATCAACAGACTAACAGTTAAATCAAGGGACTAACAGTGGTGTAAACTCTGAATCACTTATCCAGTTTTATCAGGAAAAAAGCCACACCGCAAATCCTGGTAAACCAGCTACTGTTTTCAGGCTGACTACACAGACAGACACAAAAATACAAGGATGGTGGCCACTTCAAAATACAGCTACCTCAGAAAAACAGGTACCAAATTATTCCTTTCCTGAAGCAATAGATGAAGGAACAGCTGAAGACCACAAGCCAGTCTGTTCCAGTCTCCATTACACATAAACCTTTGGCTCCACCCTAAACCTGTAAAATAGTATTAAGACTGTTACTGGTTTTTTTCCTATTCCTTCCTAGCTGTGTTTCCTACTAAAAGACCCCAAACAATGGGAAGCACATAGGTTGATAGCATTCGGATACCACTGTTTATCACAATTTAAATCAGTGTAAGCTTTCTGGGGCAGAAAGCATTTTATGGTGCTCTGCTGGCAGTATATTGTATGCAGTGGGAATTGAAAGATGACTATGCTAAGAGTGACTACCAAAAATTGTCATCGTAAGCATTTCAGCATTACTTAGGAAGAACCCTAAGTACCAGTTTCCAAAGCAATCAGAAGGAAAAAGTGTCGCCTTTCAAAATCCTGATCCATTTTCATACCTTATTTCTATGCTACTGCTTACACAATAAAGATTTTTAGCTTCCACATTCAAGAGATTGCAAATGACCTGTGAAATAAAATGAAGGGAATAATAGAATGAGATACATGACAATATCTATTTAATTTCTCTAGGATGCTGTAATGATGAAAACAATAGGTATTGGGGAATTATAATCATTGGGGTATTCAAATAACCCTGGAGTGCTGTTGGGAGTAATTTTTGTTTAATGCTGTTTTAAAAGTTTTAGTAAAGCACTTATGGGAGAAATATTTTAGTGAAATTTTCCTTTTCCCACCCACAATTTTCAGCTTGTCAGTCAAAACATGTAAAAGCTGAGAAGTTAAGGAAGAAAATGCAGGCTATGTTTTCACTTCATTTTTGCATCAGCTTTAGAGAAAAAAAAAAAAAAAAAAAACAACCAAAAAAAACAAACCAAAAACAACCACACAAAACAAACCAACAAACCAAGAAATGAGTATTAAGAGTCAAGCATGGAATGGCTGATATTTTATACAACTAACATTTGCTTGTAGGAAGAGAAGAGGAAGAAGGGGAAACATGAGCATGCTAGTGCTTCCAATTCTCTAAAATGTTATGCATTGTGACGGGGTAGGAGGAAGAAATGCACCAGCAGAAGGGACTGCTTGAGACTGCTATAACCTTTGACGCTGAGTCAGACATGAAGACACACGTTTCAGTCCTGACGTTCAGTACTAATGATCATACTTACACAGTCATCAACATTTCTCACTGGAAATCAGCAACCACCTCACCTATTGTTAACCAGGTCTGTCTGAATCAGAAAATTGTATGCATAGGCTGCTTTGCTACATAATCAAACGAAGGTAGAGAAGGCTGCGGCATAGCTAGGGGAGGTCAGGAGAACGCGCCTACTATCAGCCACTACACCATCATAACATTTTGGCTTACATCCCACCCACTCTGCCCTGCCTTTAATTACATTAGCAAAACCAATCAAAATTGACACAGAACAATCACTGCTTTACCCTCTGGCTGTTCCAGTAACTGTTTGTAAGGAGATGTTTTCTCTCCGCTTTGCAACTTTTTCCATAAAGACTGAAAAACATCTGAACAGTTTGTCCTTTCCTGGAGGTGAAAGGAGTCTCTTTGGTGGATAAAGGTATCCCTTGTCACTCTATAAATCGCAGGTATTGTTTAGCTGAAGTCTATTTGATTTTGGATCATAGAGGGCAGGAAAGAGACTGATGATTGAAGGAGCTAGACATGATTAGAGAAAAAAATCAATAAATGTATAAACAAAAAGAGGTTTTCGGGCTTCAATCAGGTGATTTATTGCACATTTTATGCCTCCTTTTGCATTAAAGTTGTTAAGATCATTCTATACAACTGACTTGACTACCCTTTGTGTTGATTTCTGGAGTGCTTTGTACAAAAGCAGAAGAATAAATATCTTGTGTAACATATGGATTGAAATAGCATTGCTGGAAAAGGAAGGAAGAATAGAACTTGGCCACAGAAGATGAACACAGCATCACAAAACTGAATGCATGTCCACAGAATGATTTCTTGCCTGTTGACTGGGGAGAGGTTTGAAAGCTACATGCTATACTCCCTTGCAAAAAACGACTGCTTATACAAAAAGGCAGCAGAGAATGATTGCAAGTTTAAACAGGACCTGTGGGCTGCAGCAGAATTTGATTGTATAAAGCTGAAGGGAAAGTCTAATCTGCATTTTAATGGCAGGAAAGCAGATACAAGAACTAACAACTGATGTCTTTAGACACTGGTGATCCATTTACTATATGTGTCTGTTAAGCTTTGTTCCATAATATGATCATAAAGTAACTTTCTGGGTAACTTTGGTCCATACTCTGGTTGAGCATGAAAACACAGACCAATCCCAAGGTGCATGCCAGACCACATCTCCTGTTTTCTCACATGAATTCTGATCCAAACTCACTTGAAATTCACAGGTGTTCTTCCAGTGGTTTCAATGGACTTTAGATATGTTTTGGAGGAAAAAAAAAAAACCCAAACAAAAAAAACCAAACCAAAGCAAAACCAAAACCACTCAGCACTTTGCAACTTAAAATCTGCTACCATCTATTTGTGGAATCGTATGAATTAAGAGCATCAGAACAGGCTGCTTTCAGATTTGTTGATTTCTATTCAGCTGGGCATGCATGGGGTTGTAAGTGGTCCTGTGCTGCTGCTGCGTCTTGGCATGAGAAAATCCTCAAGCAGCAGAATGGATGCTGGGAATGCAAGGCAGCACAGCAATCCTGTCCTGACCTGCAGCATCTTTGAACCCTATTGGATTCCTCAGACGCATTGCCTACAGCCATGTCTTAATGGGATAGAAAACACAGCAGTACACTACTAGATGTTATTATGCTTAGAATGAGGCAGTTCTAAAGAATAGGTTGGGCCAGACGGGCAACTTCCACCATCCTGAAGAATAAACCACAGCTTGTTATCACTACACATGTTCTCCCACCTGAGAGAGTAGCAGCAATGGATACTTTTCTGGATCATGCAGTCCTTTCAGAAATGTGTCTATCTTCAGTCCAAAAATCACTGCTTTGATAAACACATTCTTGATAGATCCCGGGTCTTTGTACCATTTGTTTTGACACCCGGTTAAAGACTAAATGCAGCCTGTATAATTTCACTAACATGTAGACTTGTATCATCATATTAGTAGCCTTCTGACCATTTTATGTAATACACTGTGGAGTAAAGCCAGTTCCTAGGGGATGAGGAAATGCTCGGTCAAGTTCACAGCAGATGGGGCTTCTTCCTACATTTCTTACTCAACATTCGCAAGTCATGATGGTTGTGAAGGTCCTTAGGACCTTCCATTTTCAGAGTGCAATGTTCTTTCTGTCTCAGGCTTGCTGCGAAGTTCACAGCTCAGGCTACATCCTTGCGCTGTGACTGCATGCTGTTTCTCATAGAGCTTTCTGCATGTGACATTGTGGATGGGAATGGTTTGTTACGTTGCCTGGAAAATTCGTAATTAGACATATATGTTTTTGCAGCTAAGATAAGCCGTGTTGCTTCTTATCCTGCATGCATTGCTTTTTGACAGGATTTCTCTTACAACTAACTGGATCCAAAACGTTTTGAATAATGGGAGAGATCTTCCTCATACATCTGATCCATATTGTTGCCTCTGGCTTTTTGTCTATTTGGCAGGCCTGGGTGAGTTCCTTCTGTCATCCCTCATACAATATTCTTATTGATACACCTTGTCTTCTTTCCCTGTGTTTGGGGCCCAGAGCAGGGGTTACTTGAGCATTCAGCAGTATTACATCAGGGTACTAGTTAGATATGACTGGTAACAGCTGTCTTTTGAACATCCCAGAGGCTGAGTACACAGCTGGACATGGCAATGAAGTAAGCAGTCCAGTTCTCTGGGATCTTCATATCCCTTTTATTCCCCACCATCTGCTGTGAAATTTTTCAGGGCACCAAAAAAAGCAAGTATTAACCTTTCTTGCTGCAAGTTAAAAAAAAAAAAAAAGCCTACAAATCTTTTACACAAAAGGGTAAAATAAACTCCTTTAGTCATATCATACAGATAATGATTTTGTACTCCAATAAAAAAAATAAATAAATTTTGTGTAAATTGTACATAAATAAATATGGTTCAGCATAGCTGCAATGGAGAATGGATCTGTTCAGCCGCTCAAGCATTCAGCATGTAAAATGGATTTCTGAACATACCACGCTGGGACACGCGTGCCCCATCAGTAATATCATGCAAAGAATGAAGAAGACCTCTGTTCAGCCATTGCTCATTTGCATCTTCCCCCATCTTAGTGATTCAGGGGTTCAAAAGAGCTGCACTGCCAAATCACTGAAAATCTCTGTCACTTTAATGGTCTTTCCCAGACTTGCTACAATTTTATGCTGCTACTAGGGACACCTAAAAAGAGCAGAAGAAAAAAGGTTGACTTCCTGCAGGCTGACTTCACGGGTTACCTTTCACTCAAGTCTGAATAAGGATGGTGCTCCAGGAAAAACACGTGGCAGCTATGAAAAAAGTATAGGCTTACATCGACTTTTGTTTGAAAGAAAACTTACGCTAATGAGGTTTTTGTTTTATGCAATAAACAAACTTTGCCAATTAAAAATTAATTAATGATTTAATAGGTTATATGAAACTTCCAGAAGCCCAAACAAAATAATGGCCTTTAAGTTCAGTTTAATTCATTCCATTATCTGTTTCAATTAGAATCCATTAGGAAAGTAATTGTCGGTATTCATTGGCAGAAGTTCTGTAAAGGCTCCGGGATTGCTTGGCTAACACCAGCACTCTGCTGACCACAGCAGGGCTTCGCCAGCATCAGACCTGCACAACTGTGTGTGCAGTCAGACATGAGGCTTACAACGCTCTTGGACAGTATAGGAAACTAACAAACTCTACCCTGATTTAGACAAACTTCACAGAAAAGGATCAACCCAGGGTAGGATTATCTCCAAGTGGCATAAAGCTATTACAGGGTAGAGGGGTCTTCTGTATCTAAGGTATGAGTAGATAAATTTCACACACACGTTATGTGCCCTAGTGACTTCTGTTCATTGCAATGGCCTGTTGGGGCTAGCTTTGCTGTGGAGAAAGGCATGGTATGGTGTGGCGCTAGCCAGCAGAAAGGTGGTTTAGGGCTCTCTGGATCAGTTTGCCCCAGTGCAGTTTACCAAGAGGGACAAACACAGCAGACAGCTGTGCCACAGATGAAGTCTTCCTCGAACGATACAGAATGACAGGTCTAACCCAGTGCCCCATACCCAGTGTGGTTATCGGGACACATACAGCCTCCTTTCTCTTCTCAACTTTGGCAGGTTTGTGCCTTGCCCAGAATCAGAATAAACCGAAATACTGTGAACTGTGAGTTGTGGTAGTTCTGCCTGGTCAACATCAAACATTTATAAGAAAATAGCTATACTGAGTTTGGTTCCCAAAACTGGTAAGAGAAGCAAATACAGGTGTAACTTAAGATCCTACATTATGCTCCCATTTCAAGAATGTGCCATTTTCTTTTTTCACTTAAAATGTAGAGACATAATTGGTAATGGCATGAATCTGATCCTAACTGAGCGCTGAGTGCTTCAGCCTGAACCCAGGTAAGCCCGCAACTCACTGGCAACAGTAAATCTTCAGCTGGAATAGCTTGCCTGGCTATGCAAATTGTTTATGCAGGACAACTGCATAAACTGTTCCTGACTTCAAGTTAAATTGTGAAAAATCAAGCTGACCTCCTTTCTTCAACTGAACTGCAGTTGGATGAGAGGAAATTAATTTTGGCTTATCTAAAACTGGACAAAGATGCAGATTTCAGCATTCATTTGAGATTTACTTCCTTTTTTGCTAGTGAAGTCCAAAGGAGAAGAACAAGGCTTGATTTTTTTGTGCCTGACTAGATTCTTCAGAAATGACACAAAATTATGCAACTGCACCACCAAAAAGAAGTAAACCTGTAATGAGATAGTGGTAAGAGAGGATACGTAATGTCTGTGTTCATTCTTAAAACAGTTGAAACTTAGACTACATAGTGTCATAATACCTGCCAAGATACAAGAGAAATACATGATTACTGACATGATTGACACAGAGAACTAGATTCTTTTAATCTAAGACAAGAAAGGATTTTAGCTTCTCAGTATTTCAGGAAACAATTCATTTCATTATTGAATAAAGTGGCAGTTTTAATTGAGTGAAAACAAACTAGGAAAAACTACTGCCTCTATCAATGAATTTTTTAATTCATTCAATTTGCCTGGGAATGACAACACTTCTGGTTTTGCGACGGTGTTCCTGATTATCAATCATAACATAACTCTTAGAACATACATTCCTTCATGCCTTGAGTGGACAGTATCCTTCAACATGCAAACTAAAGTATCCATTACTTTAGAGGCCATGTATTATATACATTAAAAAAAAAAAAAAAAAAAAAAAAAAGAAACCATAACCATTATTATGTTTACTCAGGAACGCTTGGGGCATCAGATTAAATTCTCCTTTCTGAATACAAAACTTCACTTAGAGTCCTGCAGTTAACATGTGCAAATTTGGTAGAAAAGCATGTGGACAACTGCATAAACTAACATAGGGATGGATAGGTGATTTGCTGTTATAACTGAATACTAACACATATGTAGATGGCACGCATAGCTGCATCTATGTTGCTTGAAACTTCTGACCCGCTACAGTCTCTGAATGAGTGAAAACACCGTGGGACATTGGCAAAGTGTAACGGTAACAGGCGTCTTTTGATAACCTCACAGTGCTAATGAAAATTCCATTTTATGCTGGAATCTCCCCTTAAGATTTGTGGCCAAATGTGATCAACACTATAAAACATACCAACAGACAGTTCATGCTTGATATGATAACATAAGTAAACACGATAAATAGGAGAAAGGCAGCACTTATATTCAACTGTTAAATGAAGAAATGTAGGCACTAGAAGATTAGATGATTTGCTGTAGTGGGTTTGCCTGGCAAGTTTTTAGTAGTGAGGGGGCTACAAGGGTGGCTTCTGTGAGAAGCTGCTAGAAGCTGCCCTCATGCCCCATGGAGCCCCTGCCTGCTGGCTCCCAGATGAACCCTCTGCTGGCCAAGGCCAAGCTAATCATCGACTGTGGTAGCACCTCAGGGATAACATATTTAAGAAGGAGGAATAAAACTGCGAAACAGCAGCTGGAAGAGAGGAGTGACAAACGTAAGAGCAACAGCTCTGCAGACACCGAAGTCAGTGAAGAAGAAGGATGTGCTCCAGCCTTGGGTGGGCACCTGGTGTCCAGCCAGGGTCAAGCCACCACCTCTGCTCATGATCTGTTGCAAGGCCATGCAACTGGACCTAGACTGCTTGAGCTGTCTTGTGTCTATTGCCTTAAATACAGGCATGACTCTTTATGTAAAATATATAGCGATATACTTCAATTAAGTCTGCTTCCAGACCTTAGCTATCTCATACTGAAGAGCTAGGTATTTTGATTATTCAAATAATTTAAAGGTCAAGACAAGATTTCAAGGTTCTTCTTCAGCGGTATTATGCCTTTCAGAATTAAATATTTGCAAGAAAATAAAACCAAAGGAAAACTACTATCATTTACATAAGAAGCACCTGTCTAGATGTAATACACATAGTACATTTGACATCGTATTAAAAACCTGCACAACACAACATTGCTCTCTGAATGAACCAGTAATTGAACTCAAGGTCATGTATGAATAACACATGAATTTTTCCATTTACTTATGATAAATCCCTGCTCATTAGAATATTGGATAATTATAAAATAGTTTAAACTACCTGCACCCTGAAAAATGCTTATGATGTAGATGTATTCCATGAGAAGAAACAAACACAGAGGTGCTTACTATTGCTCATAATGCTATGGAGCAACATTTTTGGACAAGATGTTCTGGGGACGAGCTGAATCAGTCAGTGGAGAATTGTTACATGTGGAGAGTCTCTAATAATTTCTAGTTTCTTGTGGGTTGAAATATTAACAAAAAAGTAAAAACCTGGGACATCCAATACAGCACTAATCCAGACCTTGACAGCCAAACCAACATATTGTATACTGACAGGCTAAGGCACTGTCTTGAAGGATTTCTATTCTGAAGGCTCACAGAGCATAATAATGTGAAGATGTGGAAGAGGTAAGAGGTTTATTCTGAAATTTTTGGTGCATATGCTGATGCCTTACTCTCTGCTCTTACCCACCAGTAAAATTCAGTATTACAGCCCCCAGGTCCAGGACCGGAATATAAAAAGACCCTTCTTAATGAAATAGAGAGTATTGACTGGCTTCTACCCCAACCCGAGGCACACCAACACTCAGCCTCCATGCAAAGATACAGGCTGTCCCCAAAACATACAGGCACATCTGACCTTTATTTTTGATTCCTTTCAGAAAAAAAATTATATACCTGAACAAAACACAGCCTCCATGTGACCTACTGATCACTGCAGTGATCTGCTGCAGTCTGAGAGGAGTTCTAGAGGAAATCTAAGAAAGTTTGATTAATAGCATGCTGAAATTTTTGTGTGTGAATGCTTCTGTTCTTTATGATTGCAGCTAATATGAAAATGCCATGTGACAGAAAAAAGCTCAGGACCCTAAAGTTTTAGGCCAAGTAGTATTTCAATGGGATACTTGTCCCATTGGATTGGATTTTTATTCTAAGATTTCCCATCCAGTTTTTCAGAGACAAGAGTTAAGTTTTCTTAACCAGCAACTGGCAGAACTGGTTCCCAGCCTCCCAGAGTTTTTGGGGTCTATCACAAACGTAAGCCATCTGTAATCCTAACATCTGAAGGTCAGACCTGGGAAGCCTGCTGACAACAGCTAAGATTATTTTATTGATCATTGCCAAATGCAAGCTGCAATAGATCACCTTTCTCACAAGTCTTTTCCATTCGCTCATACACATTCCTGCATAAGATTTGTATTAAATACTATCTCAAGATGATCTCTTTCTTGACTGCGATTTCCTTTTTCAAGGTCTTCTATGTCTGAATACATATTGACTCCTCACTTTATTTTCAAGCTTGACATCAGATGTTTGAAACACGTCCACCTCTTTGACTGGATGCATGGAGTTTTAATAGATAATAAAGTGAAGAATAGGCAATGAGTGAGATGAAAAAGGAGAAAGGGTTTTGGAAAGTATTTTTACCTCAAGTAAGACAAGGATGTAAAAGGTATAGCTATAATGCAGACTCTTCCTAATATTTTTTTTTAAGAAAGCGTGATGAATAAAATAAATCTTATAAGCACAGGGAAGAAACAAATATTGAGTCTGAGAATAACTGAGGTAATTTCTAGAGCTACATGCTGACAGATTATAGCTAATATTAATAGTTAGCAAGCTATTCATTCTTGTAGTCCTCTCCCTTCAGAGAAAAAAATATTTTTTTACAGGACTGGACAAAAAATACATAATACATCATTTTGCAGGCTTAGGTGACTGATCTTCCACTTCTGATTGTCCTAGGTTGTTGTCACAGAGTCATCAGTGAGCAGTTACAAAAAAAAAAAAAAAAAAAAAGCCTTTTCTGTAAAGCACCTTAACAATCTAAGATAGCTGCCAGTGATAAAGAGACAGAGAATCTGTTAAACCAGATCAGACTTTCTGTTCTGTTACTAGTTGAAGCTTTGCCTTTACATTTCCTATATCTATTCATGGAGCTAAGAGTGCAATAAAGATATTAAATCCATCAGGGATAAAGAAAGATTGAAAGAGAGAAAGGAGAAAAAAAAAACCCCAAACCACCACCAAAAACCCCATCTGCAAAAAGATGGGTAGCCAGCAGAGATCTATGAATAATTTAAAAGGCACTTGTCTCCCCTCATATTGGCAACTTTGAACTGCTTTTGCCTTGCAGATATATTTCATTTGCCTGAGCAAAAAAAAGTGTCTCAAAATTCTCAGAAAACTTAAAAGTTCTTGACATTCCTTCAGAATGCACCAAGGAAAACTTTACAGTTATACAAAACCAATTCAACTTACACTGTGCATATATTTACTGATGGAAGGAGCACATCACTGGGGGAAGCAGAACCTTCAATTAGGTATAGAATCTTTAACACCAAATTACAAATTCAGTTAAAGGTGAAGTCCTAGCTCAGCCACAGGTGGCTGGAATTCGGGCAGAAATGCTGGCATGAAATCTATGGCTTTATGCAGAAGGTTGAGTGAGATGATTATCATGATCTCTATTGGCTTAAAAATAAAAATAATTTCAGAATCTACCAAGAGGACCTATCTTTGTATCAAAAGTAAACACTGTAATCTGAGTCTAAAGCATTTGTTAGGTACTGGGGATTACACCTGTTCAGTTGGACTGAAAAAATATCCTAAACCCAAATCTTTAAAATAACTCTGTTGTGCATAGATATTAATGAAACAGTTGTGATAAAGTACTGATAAATAGCATTCAGTGTGAAAGTCTGCCTTTCCACAGAATCATTCATTGTAAAGTGTTGATCCTCACCTGTATGTCTGTTAAAGGAAATTATTTGGGCTTAGAAACCATCATCTATCCAGATGAACCCTAACAAAGGTTCTTCTTTGTGAATAGTTGGGCCACAGGAATTTTTCAGAATGATGTTATAAAAGGATGGGCTAAAAACCTGTTCCTATGTGACGTAGTCTCTTAAATACTGATAATAATTAACAGGTATGGGCAAAAACATTTCAAAAAAGGATATATATATATAAAACTATAAACACGTGAGTATTGTCAAAACTGAAACATTTTGTGACACAGAAGGAGTTTCAGCAGAATTACAAGTTCTCATTGTGCCACTGTGAAATTATTTTGGCTTTTCAGTTTGCAATTAAAATCTCAAATTTTCTAAAAATACTTCATTCTGAGAACGACAATAAATTTACAACTGTGGAAATTAGTGATGACCAATGACCTCCATCTGAGATGTTTGTGCATCTTAGAAGTATGTGGTAAAAAAAAAAAGAAATGGGACTAAGAGTTAAGAAAGGCAATCCGTCAGGTAGAAAACCCAAAGCACTAGTAGCACTCACTAGTAGCAAGCACGTCAGGTGAGGTTTTCTGGAACGACTTTAGTATTGCCTTGGCCCGCTATGTTCAAAATAGAGCTGTCAACACTTTGTAAATAAAAGACATTACAAAAGACAGCTAAAATCTGTGTCACTGACCTCTTTCAGAAAAGAAAGTTGGCTTAAATTATGAGAGCCTCAAACCTGTACTTGCTCAATGAAGTGTTTTGCAAGGCTGAAAGAATGATCATTATCAGCTTTTGCAGGCAGAGGATAAGACTGTTATTTGAGCAAGCTGATCCCGAGATACAGTTCTTACCTTGAACTCCCATTCAGCTTTTCCCAGTTTCACTCTTTCATCCTAAATTTCAATAATAAGTAAATCTAAAATATGAATGACTGAAGTGACATTTTCTTACGGCATCAAAATGCTAGTTCAGCCCCCCCTCAGTGAAATGAGGTAAGCTGCTTGTTCGGAAGGTGAGCCCCCGGGGCGCTGGCAGTGGCGCTGGCTGAAGCCTGGGGAGCCATGGCAAGGCTGAGGTCAAAGCTGAGGATGAGCGCTGGCGGGCCAAGGTCATCCCCACAGAATGGCCACCTGCCAGCCAGCTAGTCACCGACAGCAGGGGGGCTGGCACACAGCCAGCTAGAAATTTCATAGAAATTAATGTTTCCTACAGAATGCATTAATGCTGCTGAAACAGGGAGTCCTGGGAATAATGGGGGGGGTGGTGGGTCGGGGTATGTGTGGGGGGTGTGAGGAATATTCTCCTTTACGCTCGCTGGCTCTTTTACCTGGTAGTCAGTTTGCCTGTGGTGACATAGAGTGATACCATGCATCCTGCTCCAGCCCCATACCTGAACTAACAATCTCCTTCCCAGGCCTCCCTTTTTGAGATGCAATGCAACCGAGCGAACACAAAAAATGTAAATTAAAACTAGAGCAGCTATTCTTCAGAGCTGCTCTCCATGGCATCTTACAATATTCTTCGGGGAGTACCAGCAGCTGATCTCAGCAATAAGGACACCGAAGGTACTGAAGAGAAACACAGCAGCCACACAGCACTTAAAGGACTCATGCTGCAAAAAGGAAAAGGGGGGCTGGGGGGTTGTGTGGAGGAATAGGCTACAAGAAAAAAAATCATTCAGAAATTTTATTAGACAAAATTTGCTCATCACAGAAAGTCCATGGCTCGCCTCGGTGTCTCTGTTTGTTAAAGGATGCTCAGGAAGAAACCCATTATATTGGCCATTTTATAATTCACCTATGCATTTCACCCTCTTTTTTTTTTATTGTGTGTGTGTATGAGAAGCAAATGGGGCCACAAAGTTTTGTTCTGACCTGAACAGAAAAACTTCCATGATTAGATACAGCGTAATTCAGAACACAAACTATATTTCTGTGAACAGATTAAATCATTCATACAGAAAACAAAATTACAATCTGTTTTAAAAAACCAAACATCAGAATTGAACTTCCTTTTCCTTACACAGAAAAATGAGAAAAAAAAAATAAATCAATTATGCTTCAGAAAGGTGATATTTTATGCTCATAAACTCAGAATTAGAGAAATAAAAAGAAAACCATAATCAGAAAATTATTAAATAACATTCACAGAGGATTAAACCCTGCTAGCCTGTGCATACCACTTAAATTATTTAGCATTCTACAATCTTCCTTTCCTATATCATGTTGGGAATTGAGAACTGTTAGTATTGCATCTTTAGAAAGATAATTTTCCTTACATTTTCTGAGAAGTCCCAAGCTTAATCAATAAACTCAGTTGCATGTGCTATTAATTATTTTTAAAAGGTTGACATTATAAGCAAACTAACAGGGTATTTAGTAGACTCACTGTAAATATTTCATTTTAGGAGATGAAGCTCATTTTATATATTAATCAAAATGTAATTTTCCTTAGTAATACACAAATGTAATGGGTTTCACCTGTGTGCCTTTTATGTCAGCAGGTACACAATTTATGAACTTCATAGAGGCAACAGGGAGACAAAATCCATTTTTAAAATATCTGGCTAGTATTTTACTAGATTACAAAATAAATGCAATTAGTAAAATTTTCTTTTTCCTAAAATTTAAATAATTTATGCTGAATATATCTGTTTCCTGGATGACTAGGTTCAGTGGTCATATAATGAAAGATATGTTATTGAAAAGAGGTATTACTCTTTTGAAGAACAGCAAATCTCTTGTAAAAAAAAAAAAAAACAAACTCAAAATGAAAACACATTGAGAGAATTCATTTTTCTCCAGAAAACAATTATTCCAGAAATAGTTTGATATCATCTTTGAATTAAACACGTATTACTGCTGAAAATAACCACATAAAACTGAAAGGGTTTTTGCTGATTGTATGTGTGTTTTCTAGAACAAGAAACCTCAGGCATGAGGCACCTTTTTTGCAAACCAGACGCTCCATACTGAGACTCGTACAACAGAGTAATAGAACAGAACAGTTAAATTTTCCTCGTCTTTCTAGATCAGTTTTCAATTTCTCTGAAGCCCCCTGATGTGGACATTCACACCAGTGGGACTTCTTTCCAATTTCCTCCTGATCACAAGAGAAAAACCTCAGGAAAACTGAATGGGCTTTGCCTTCCAGTTCCATGTTCTTGCCCTTGAATCACAGTTACAAGTGTGTGTCTAGGGCAACCAAAGCTTTTCATTTCTATCTGCAAAGAAGAGGTAGATAAATGGTTTCTGTTGTTTTTAAGAAAGCCTTCAGTTTCCTGAGGCAAAACGAATTATATGCTGTACAAATATATGATTTAAATATATTAAATTTAGTAATTATGGTAATGCTAACATTATAAATATTGCCAGAAAATCTTAATAATCTTTTATAAGACTGTGGCAATACTCCAGATCTATATAGAAAACCAGAACTGCTTTTAGCTTTGGTACCAAGCTGCAAGCCAATGGGTCATGCCAGTGCAGACCTGATCACCAGAGACCTGGGAACATGTGAAAGGGGACTTTCACCTTGAATAAACCCACCTCCCATATTTGCAATACTTTTGCTTTTTCAGTTGCCAGAAAGGTCTTTTTGCCACCTTCTCCCTAAGTCTATGTAATTTCACTGGCAAAGCTACCTCCAACATATTTCTCT
Organism: Falco peregrinus; assembly: GCF_023634155.1. NCBI lineage: Eukaryota > Metazoa > Chordata > Aves > Falconiformes > Falconidae > Falco > Falco peregrinus. Next base: position 29,304,873 of record NC_073725.1, on the reverse strand, counting down.
GACGCACACAGGCAGAATCATTTCCCAGCATCAGAGTGTTACCATATAGATGGCAATCTACTCCTTTGTTGTTCGAATGCTCTGTGCAAATACAGTGCACAGCTGAAGTGTGTCACAGTAAGATAATTAGGTATAACCACTTGGTGTCCTCACTCCTCTTGCCTTGTAATGGCTTTTGGAAATGATACCTGATAGCCAACTGCGACTTGGCAGCACCCATTAGTTTTCTGCTTTTATTGGAAAGCTCACAGAGAAATGTGTAACGGTGTTGACTCAGTTGTATGTATTTGTTTAATATAAATCAAATAACAACATTAAATGCCACTGCACCTAAAGGTGACTTACAGAGACTTGTAGCATCATGGCAAGTGCAACTAGGAAAGTATTTCATGCAAACTGGGAGACAAACAGAGCACAAATGTCACCTGGCTATGGGTAGTTTTTCAAATACCTGAATTTTAATTTCAGTAGATTCTACAGATTTTTAAGCACATGCTTAGCCCTAAGCCTTTGGACTGTCTCACTAAATAATGGGTTTACAGTTAATGATGTGCATGTCTGCATGCCTGGAAAAGGTACCATGGCTTTCAATCCTTTCCAAATAGTCTAAAATATTTTCCTTTCTACTCCATTTATTAATTGGCTGGTCATACTTCCCTTCGGAATAACTGTTTGTCATATTACGGCTTCAGATGAAACCAAATACTTGCTCCACTTCATGAAAGAGCAGCTGAAATTAAATACTCCAACATTTTGTTTCTCTAGCAATTCATAGTACAGTTCAGGAAGCATCTGTCCTTGCTAAGATTTAAAAGAAATGGTTGCCAACAATCCCAGAAAGATTGAAATATCAGCCAAGAACAGAAAGAGAGGTAAAATAATCCTGGGTCTTCTTATCATCTCTCTATTTGAGCCAGATTAAATAGACATGTAAGTGAGGAGTTTATTATTCCAGCTCCAGATGATTGAATGATCCAAACAGCAATGGCATTGCTTGTGAGGACAGGGATGGAATACGAAAAAGGAAACCCTTAAGTAATATTTTTTTCAAATGCAAAACCTGGGTCTGAATACTATTTTAACCCTTGCTGCAAACTTTTCTATGCCTCCTGAAGGCTTGATCCTGGAAGGTGCTGAGAACCATTTTTGGGACAGTCTGTTATGTATTTAAATGTTTCTAGATTGGGTTAGATTGCTCACATTTTGCAGAACCAACTGCGTGTTGGGTCTGTCTGTTTTGAAAGTCTAAGCCTGATCAGAGATGCATTTAAGGCACGGAGCTCCAATTGATTTTGACAGTTGTTACATATATGGAATGCAACACTCAAGATCATGCCTTCAGTCTTGCTCCTTGAAGCACAGCAGAGATTTATACATTGAAAAGTCTTCTACTGAACATAGTTGTGTAAACATGGCATTCCCTACAGCATGTTGAAATTAATCTTTCTGGGGAACCAATCTGTGTTTAAACCGTGGACACTTTGCATAACAAAAACCCGCACCATACAACACTAGACTATTTCAGGACTTGAAAGGCTGGTGCTTAACATTTGAGACTCAGAGCCTTGGTAGTGTTACTATTTTTCTCTGCAAGAATAGATTCTTGAGCTTGCATCCCACTTTCATGATTTGGTCTTGTCATTCAAGTTATGAAAGAGCATGGTGTGGTATGTCTCCATGGAAGAAAAGAGCACAAAGAGGGAACAGCCCACAAAAACCAATGCAAAGGTACAGAAGTTAACAAAATATGCCATTTCGTGCCATGTTTTTTAGCTCTTTTAAGGCACTGCTGAACAAAGAAATTATAGCGAGAGAGACAAAGAGCAAAAACCATGCTCTAAACATGTTTAAAGCCACAGGAATTGCACACAGCCTAATCCCATGTACTTTTCAGAAGTCCTTCTTTACTTTGTATCTTTAAATACAAAGTTCTATCCCTCGTTGGCTGACTGAGAGTGTGTGCCAATGGTTAATATGAAGAACAGCAACAAAAAATCCCTCTGTTTTTCCAGAGCTCAAGGTGTTCTTACTGAAACAGAAGAGTATATTTGTTTTTTAGGAAATCTGACAATTGATATAAGAAGAATCTGAAATGCCTCACAGAATGCTAGTAAAGCACAACATAAGTTAATGAATGTTGATAGAAGTGGACAGCTCTATTTAATTAAAGTACAGGGGATTTATGGTTCTTATTCATTTGTAGAGGGAAGGAATTTTCAATTTTTCTTCATAAAATTTATATCAATATAATTCAGCAATCTGCTCATTTCTAACTGCTAATAGTCTTTCTCTAATCATGCAGCCCTCTTGCAGTCTTTGGATACTTAGGAGTATGGGGGGGAAGTATTCAGCATGCTTAACATCTTAAACAGGAGGAGGAGAACTGCAATCTGTTATATCCAAGCAGTTTTGCAAAGAGTTTCCTGGTGAAAGGGCCACCACTATTATTTTTAAGTTTCTTTGCCTGTGACAACATTTGGCTTCTGCATAAGCAAGCAGAGACCTCAAGCCATCTGTCATCACCCAGAAAAATACCAGGAAACGCACGATGCTGTGAGGAGAAGGATCAGAGTCTGCACATTCCAGTTCCTTGTAACAGCAGCAGCCTTTCCAAGGACATAATCCAAAGTTAGCACATTTTTGAGAACTGAGACTGAGCAGAGAGGCTAAGGGACAAGGGAGCAGCTGCTTGCTTTGGACTGTTCTACTGGCAGTATTGCTGGATTTTGCTGTAAGTGGTAATGGCTTCTATTCAGCAGCTTACAGTCCTCCTCTCTCACTCATCCTCAACCGGAGTATAATGCAGCCACAGCTGAGACACTGCTATTGATGAGTAAGCTAACCTGCCAAGATGGAGAAGGAGGAAAGAAAAGCCATGTAGTAGTATGGCACAGTAAACAGCCAAAATTAAAAAAAAAAAACCAAACCAACACAACTGTGCTTAATTTCTCATAGATCTTTTCTCTATTACAGGTTCATGGTCTAAGTTTCTTGCCCTCTAGATGTAGCACAGGATCCTCTTAAGAGGAGGTCCATTCTTGTGTTCCTTTATGGGGGCAGTGCAGGGGGTTAATGTCATGTATACTGTGTTTGTTTTCTTACAGCATTACGCACATAATCCAAACACCCAAAAGTTCTCTCACACATGTACTTTGCTAAAGCAAACAAGTTTATGGATGAGATGCTTCCCTGAAATTACTCCAATAGCATGTTGTAAATTAATAGAGGAGAGGATGGGTGCTTCTGGGTGAAATAGTTCCCAGTCTCAATTTGGGTTCTATAAAAGTAGGAAATTATTGGCCCAGGGCATCCTGTGAGAGTGCAAAATAGTCTTCCAAGGAAAACGGTACCTCCTAGAGTCCTGGAGACAGACAATTATGAATGACTTGATGAAAAGTTGTAATGGAATTTAGAACCATGTGATTTTTCTTACAGTCTTCACTGCAAACTACATAATGCCGTACACGGAAAAATTTAGAAGACTATAAATCATGCAGGACTTTAAGGAATTCTTTCTGTTTCTGATCTCTTTCTAAGCATTTCAGCAAAGTTACCTTAACTCTTCTGATAGGTGTGACAAATTTCTGTAGTTGATGCTGTGCGTTTCCAGATGAGACCATCGACCATGAGGTGCAGAACGGTGTCTCAAAGTTATTATTAATTTATTTCCTATTTCCTGTTAATTTCTAAAGTATTTTGGAGGCTGATTTTTTCCACACAGGCTCTTTTCAAAAATATAGCAATAAATGCACTGATTTTGCAGCTCTATCCTTGAAACAGCTATTCTCTGTCTACTGACAGATCCATCCATGAAACAGCCCTAATAATGTCATTTAAAACATGGAGAGTGTTGTGCTTGTTTTGCTTCTGTATTTTGGAACCTATTGCTATTCAATTTAGCACTCTAAATGAACTCATATCATATCCCATTATTGAGGAAAATGACCACCTGCCTCCCCCATATGTTGATTTCAGTTTTTAATACTGCCATTTGAAAGTCTTGAAACTCATTAAAGTGACAAGGTTTTCAGCACAGACTCTAGCGCTCAGAACAAAAGATATGGGAAAACAATCTGAATTTTAAAAATTGTTTCAAAACAAGTTCTGTTTCATTTTCCACTCTTTCAACTCTCTTGTAGCTTTCCAGATTTAAAAAAAAAAATAAAAAAATTGCTAATTATTTTTACAGGATTTGTCATTTTGCCCAGTAGTTTAGACAGGTAGGGGTCTAGTCTGACGGCTGGATCAAGATACATTCTCAAAATCCTTGTTTATGATGATGATGATGATGATGATGTAGGATTTTGCAAAATAAGACAATTCCAATTTTGATGATGCTGCAAACACTATGGGTTTTGCAAATGTCCCAGAGGTCTTTATTACCTCTACCTACTATTCTGTAATGCTTGATTGTGGGGTAGGTAAGCTCATGGCCCTTAGGTGGATAGCTGAAATGGCTTAGAAGTTAGATTATATCATTTAAATCTGAGTCCTATCTTGGGGAACTGCCAGAGGCATCTTGCTGCAGACCTAAAAAATGTTCAGGACTCAAAATACGATATGTACTATCACAGCCAATACCACATGGGCAAATGAGCTCAAGAGTTACATTGCTGTCTTCCATGTAACAATGTAAAAGCCATTAATTTATCCTATAGTATAAGATCTTGTCTGACTTCTTCATTTTTATGAAGGAATGGTGATTCACCAGCTATACTCACTGAAACAAATATTAAAAAGCTCCTACTGCTAAAGGAGGCACAGCTGGGTTTCCTGTGCTGTAGGAGATGAGATGTGGACCTCTGCCTCTAACATGATGAATCCCCTCACTTTGGGTATAACTTGCAGACTTTTCATGAGTCTCTGGCTGCCAAGACCTTTAGGCTTTTTGGAAAATACTATTCTTTCTGTCTCTTGCATCCCTCTCTAGCAGATAATGTTTTCACTTTTCAGAAACATTCCAAGGATAAGGATGTTTTCAGTTACGAAGATAGAAATACAGATTTCCAACCACGTAGAAGGAAGGGATTTTTCAGTTACGACTGCCACCAAATCCATTTCTCTAGAATCAAGATTTCAAATTCCTACCAACTCCACAGGTCCCAAAATAAATGTTTGCTTGCTTATTATGGCACAACACGGGCTGCTGCTGCTCACTGTACAAGTGGACAGCCCAAACCATGTAAATCTTTCCCTTGGGGTGCCGTGTCCTTTAAGGACAGCCAGAACCTCTGCTTTAAGTTTCATACGTAGCTTCGAAATACTATAAAACCTTAGAAAAATACAGCCAGAAGCAGATTCCTGCTTCACAAGAAGTTTGATAGCAGGAGCACCCTCACATAGAGATTCAAGTCTGTTCCTTTCTGTGGCGGGTTTATTCCTGTAAGCAAGCAACAGCAGTGATGAATCACTGAGAAAAACTCGGAACAAAGGCCATGAGGAGGCCATTTCCCTACCTACAGGGAGCAGGCCACCCCTAGCAGGCTTACTGTGCCTGTTTCGTATTCAGGCTGCTGAAGGTCTGAAGAAACAGGTTTCTTGGCTGCTGAAGGTCTGGAGGGGACTTAAGCAGACAGCGGTCCTCCCAGCAAAACCAGCAGCATTCAGAGCAGTTCCTTCCCTCCCACTGGTAGGAACAAGAGACAAAAGCCTGGCTCTGCAGGGCTTTCCCCACAGCTCTCCAGCCCAGCTCTGCCCTTTCTCCTTCACTCAGCCTGACTCTTGCCTGCACTGCAGAAAAGCCTTGAAGTAACTTTGCTAAAGATCATGGCAACTTCCCAGCTTTCAATCCCTGGAGACATGCACATGACAAGATGTATTTAACAACTAGGGGGCCTATAGGTGACAACAGGGAAACTACAAAATTGCAAGGATGCTGTCCAAAAAGGAAAGCAAAGCAGCTGACGCAGGCACACTCAAATAGCATCTGAATATATGTGCAGTATACCAAGTGTCCTCTGCCAAATCTCCTGCACAATCCAAGAGCGTTTTGAACTCACAGGCAGTGCCATGTAAGAATGGTGTCTTCTCACAGGAATAACTGAGGATTTGAAGAAACAATAGGACAGTGGATTGCTAAACTCAGAAAGCTGTCCAATTCCTGGAATTACCAAACCTGAACAAGATTAAATGATTTCTAACAAAGCCTTTTTATGAATTAGAGGGAAGGAAGGAAGATCAAAGGAGGATACTTACAGAATCCACAGAGGTTCTTTGAGCAAACTTGCTGACTAAGCTCACCTCCAGTGCAAGAGCAGAATTTAGGTAATCTGCTAATGCAAATGTGAAAAATAAAGGAAAACTCCACCAAAATGCACACAAAATTATATGCAAAAATACTAAGAAGAGTCATGGCTGAAGTGACACAGAGGATCTGCATGGGAAAACCCACGGTGTTCATCTTCTGTGAATTCATGTCTAATAGAAACAAACATGTACCCTATTAAAAGAATACCATACACATGAGATTTTACACATACATAACTAGAGGGGAATTTGAGAGGGGAATTACACAATCATTTTTGGTCAAAAATGTCTTTTTAAAGAGAGGTATCAGTTCTTCTTTCACACTTGCAAAAAGTAAATAAACGATCAAAATGTATTTCTATGATACTCTTAACGATAATGTTTCATTATTGAAAGTATTTTTCTAAGGATTTATAGTGGTTTGAAGCTACATATGAAACTGAAAACTAGGTATTTCAGAACTACCAAAATCTTCCATCTGTATCTTAGAAAATATGTTTGTGAAAATTGGAGATTACAGCTATCATCCTTACTCTGTTCAAAAAGATTTCTCAGCATTTTGAAAATTTTTGAAGGTAAGAAAGCAGTAAATTGCTGATTCTATGTATGACAGTGACTCAGTGCAAAACAGGCAACTAATACTCAATCTGTCACCAGAGGCAAACACAAAAAAAAGCAAAACAGAGACAGCTGGACAACAATAAAGGCCACGTCAACAGTATAGAATCAGGCCTGTCCATGTTGGCCCAGGGTGTGAAAAAAATCATCCCCCTCAGGTGATTTTATTGTGCCAGCAAAACCTTGGTGTGGATGCAGTAATGTTAATAGAAGATGTTTTTTGCTGTTATTCAGGGACCTGGTGTTATCAAGCAAGCCAAAGAGCTTGTGTCAGCATGCTCTGTGTCTACACTGAGGGGGTTTGCTGACGGCTCTGCAGAACCTCTCTAGCATAGACAAGGTTACAGATTTCTTCAGAATGTGCAAAAGAAAGAAATGGGATTTTAACCTCACAAAGCCAAATTGCCATTTTATAATGGTATAATCATAGTACGAAGAGGATCCAAATAAATAGCAGTTAGAATAGCAAAGATCCAAAGACAGCTATAAAGTCAGATTTCAGTTCATACAGGTTATGCCTGCAGTAGGAAGAGATGCTTGTGGGATCCTAGTGACACCCAACCTGAATAAATGACATCTATAACAAAACCACAATCAAAAGTAAGCAAACTTGTTCAGAGTAAGCATTTCATGGTAGTCTTTACAAAGCAATGCTAGTAAAAGTCTACAAAAATGTTTTAAGACCATGATGAATTTCGAAGTATCACACTTGGAAATGTACAAAATAATCACTAAACAACCACTAAAAAAGGGGGAAAAATGAGAGCAATAACATACACTGGAGAGAAAAAAAGACAAACTGCACACCATTGCAAAAGCTACAGAGGCCATGAGTTGGAAAAACTATACAGTGGTCCTTGAAGCAGCTTATTTGCATAAACACAAACAGTTTAAATAATGCTCACTGCCAAATTTCTGCAATGGAAAAAGTATTTTCTGACTTGACTAAAGCAGAAACAGTGCAGTTGGAATGCCAAAGGCAGACACCAATGATTTCTACAGCAGGCAGCTACTGCACTCATTTTGTATACCAATGGGTAGATTCAGTGGCCCAAAAGGACTTGTCACCCATGATAACTTCCACTGTATAATCCTTGACATGGGATACTAGAAGCTCTGGTATAATTTTTCTGTAAGCAACAGACAAATGTGTAAAATTAATTATAAGCCTAGACAAAACTGCAGTAAAAGTCACATACTTGACATATTCACTCAGTGATTAATTGCTTCACCTGACACCCAGGCAACAAACTCTTGCATCAAAGACATTCTGGGCAATGAATGAAGCGCACAAACATTGCAAGAGCAACTTATCACAGTTGTTCCATGTAGAAAATACAAAGAACATGTTCACAGACAGGAAACTGAGCAAAAAGTGCTCCATATAAAAAGGATTAGCATGCACGTACTGGCTTCTTCTCCAAAGTCACTCTACAGTATGAAAATATAGCAACTGAACAAGTATACAAAAAATTACATTTGACTGAAATACAAAGAAAGCTTAAACTAAGCCCATTATCTGCTGGTTTCTAGAGAGTGATAGAAAGACTCCAGGAGAGAAACAGAAAGGGCAAAAAACAGTGAGGGTTGCTCCTGGCCTTTATATTCTTGGGATGGCCAGAAAGACCCTTTCAGAATTAAAGGCACTCAGCTGTTTCCCAGCAAGCTAGAAAGAGGTAAGCATCCAACAGGCTTAATACATAGGAGTGGTCAACCAGAATAAAGCCTTGTAGGAAAACATGCAGTTCTGCCAAGACTATATTGAGCTATTTTTGGACTGAAGTCTCTGGAAACTTCTAGATAGTACACACACCTTTTATTAAGCATTGTCGTTAAGGCTGATTGCAAGCTAGTAAATAGTTATGATACAAGTGGACAAATGCAGGCCAAACAAAAAAAGGAGAGAATTAAAATCTAGAGCTTTCTCCAGAGGTCTGGGGACAAATGGACCATTTTGCTATGAGCTACAGAACCAGTCTCATATTCCTTAGGCTTTTAGAAAGGAAACAAACTATGAGACAATACTATAAAGACTATCATATATTAAGCATTTCATCAGACATACTATTCCAACAGTGGTTTCAAGCAGGGTCTTCTCTTTCTCCGTCTCTTACATACTTCACAGGACACTAGGAAATCAGTTTGAATACTGCACTGTTATTATATACAGGTTGGATAAAAAAGTTCAGATGGCAGTTAAAATACTAGAAGTCTTTATTAAATCCTTCAAAAGGAAGATACATGGCAAACGCTCCTGAATGAAGCAACTCTTCATAAGGAACAATATTATTTTTTTCCAACTTGAAACTCAAGACTCAAACACACCTTTTTGTGAATTACTACTGTTGGCATGGGTAGAAAGACTAACAGACAAAAAGCAGGACAGACATCTAAAGACCAAAACCTTCATTAAGCGACAATCTAGAGAGCTTTCAAAATGACCTCAGGAAACATTTTTCAAGAACAAAACATTTCTCAGGCTAAACTGTGCACTTCAAAAGATGGCAAATGTGCTGAACAACTAAATCCTTGTTTATACAAGAGTAACTGACAAACATTTATTTCAAACAATATAAAGAGGATATGGAGAACAAAAAAATATGCTCTCTTCTGACACCTGAATAACAAGATATGGGAAAAAACCCCACAGCATGGTGCATGACTAATAGCTATCAAGACAGACTCAAAACATTGTACCATTTCAAGAACGAAATGTCAGCCAGTCTCCAGTTGTGGAGAGCTATATGCAAGCCTTTATACCGAAGGGGAAGAAGCATGAACGAACAGCACAGGCTAAGGTCCCTTTGTCACTGTATGTATTGGTGGACTATAAACCCAGTGTCATATCAGTTCTATAGTTCATTACTATCTTCATTATTTCAAATGTGAAAGAGAGAACATGATGCCTTACTCCACTCTCATGAGATCACACCCAGTACTGCAACCAGTTCTGGGGTTCCCAGCACAAGACAGACAGGGACCTGTTAGAACAGGTACAGAGGAGGGACATGGAAATGGGCAGAGGGCTGGAGCACCTCTCCTGTGAAGAAAGGTTGAGAGTTGGATTGTTCAGCCTGGAGATGAAAAGGCTCCAGGGAGACCTTGTTGTGGCCTTTCAGTACTTAAAGGGGCTTTGAAGAAAGATGGAGAAAGGCTTTTTACCAAGGCCTGTAATGACAGGACAAGGGGGAACGGTTTAAACTGAATGAGTGTAGATTTAGATTGGACGTAAGAAAGAAATTTTTATGACGAGGTGATGGAGAAACACTGGAACAGATTGCCCAGACAAGTTGTAGATGCCCTATTCCTGGAAGTGTTCAAGGCCAGGTTGGTTGGTGCTTTGAGCAACCTAGTCTAGTGAAAAATGTCCCACAGCAGGGGAGTTGGGACTAGCTGATCTTTGAAGGTGCCTTCCAACCCAAACCATTCTGCGATTCTATGATAGAAGACAGTCTCAAGGACATCTGTGCTTTGAACATGCAGAAAGAAACAACTTTTTTTCAGGAAGAGTCTCACAAAAGAAAAAATAATACAAGGGAAAGAATAAAGTTTAAATCATGCCCTGACTTGACTTCTCTCTTTTTATATTTTTCCACCATGCACATCCTTTTCAGGCTAATTATCCAGTTTCTTAGATAAACTTACTGACTGCTAATTTACCATGTACATTTTGAGGATTGATTATGCAAGTTGCAAGACAGAGCTCCTAGAAAATAGTATATATGTCTATGTTTACTTCCAGAGCTATCTATACGGCTATATATATTATAGAGTTCATTTTCAAAATCAGAGGCTTCTGAACTGAATTTTGGTCCTATCTTGCAAATACCACAAAATTGATGCCCTGCAGGGACGTTCAGGACATAGTACCCACATAATCCGTCACTCCCTACAGAAGCTCATATCCCAGTGCAACATTATAATGAGGCTTTTGGTCCTCATTAGAAAAAAAAAGTAGATAGCTTATTTTTTTACTGTAAAATCCAGCCCAGTGTTAACCAGTCAAATTAGAGAAAGAAATATTAATAATAGTGGCATACTCTCTTCTGTGCATTGTTGTTCCATCCCAAATGTTCTTTTGTGACCAGAGCCACAGATAAAACAAAGGAGGGTTCAGAAGGGCAAGACAGCCCTTTCTCAGTCACTTCCTTGCTCAGGACTCCTAAAATGCAAATCATGCAGGACTCTTATTTTCATAAGCTGAGAACTGGAAGCACTAAACCACCCTAGGGACACTAAACACAGTTTTGCATCTTTCATCATTTTGAACTTGCCTAGTACATAACTTCTGAAGGAATGAATGAAAACACCTTGATTAGCTCAGATGGAAAGCAGGGGCTCCTTATAGCTTGCTGCTTATAAACAGAAACACAAGTTGTAGCCAATTTCTTGGCAAAAAAGAAATCAGGGTCAAAAGAACAAGTACAGGTAATTTGTTTGATGCAACAGAGTTTGTTTTATGATAAATTCATGCTGCTTTGAGAACAAAGGCTGCACAGTGAGCACAGGCTCACTTCCTTCAGGAGTATCAGCGTGGAGCTGTTCCCTAGCTCCCAGCAGACAACTCTGAATGAATCCAAATACTGGGTTAAGCTAGAGAAAATCAAGCAAAAAGCAGACTTTCCGGTGACATGCAGTGATTTCCCAAAAAACAGATGTCTCAAAATTAACAGTTAGCTAGTACTCCCCCACACTGAAAGAAGTGGTCAGATTAATGAAATTTTTTCCACTCTAAGAGTGGTGAAATACAGAGGCAGTTTGCCCAGAGAGGCTGTAGAACCTCCATCCTCAAAAACTCAAACAGACATAGCCCTGAGCTACCTCACCTAAGCTGGACTCGCTTGGATTAAGGGTTTCCAACTTCCAGAGGCTGATGTGAACCTATTGTTACTCCATGGCAATGTGACTATCTCTGATGCCTCCTCGCAGGGTTACTGTGATAACAGTACTGAAAACATTCATCTTAGGATATGCAGCGTTCAAAAGACAGTAAGTGATGTAACTGTGCTATATTTCTGTAAGGAATATGTTGTTTGTCTCTGATTCTCTTTCTCACAAATAACAAAACTGAGATACGCAGAAGTGCAGTGAAGTAGAGTTTTGACAAATTTCAGGTGGGAAGTTTAGTATTTTTACTAGTACCGTTGTGCCTAGTTACTTTATGCAACTTAATAAGCAGTAAAAAATATATAATTCGAGATTTGAACATCACAGACAGACATAACTCATGCAGCTGATAACACAATCATTATTGCATATAGAGATGCAGAATGAATACAGAGGCACTGTAGTATAGAACTGAGGTGGGAAATCCATTTCAACTGTTTAGTGTTCATTACTAAGCACCAATCCAGCATAACTGTCTTGGTCAGGCTCTTTTGTGTTGGCTGACCAACATCACTAATATATCAATGAACACTTTAGATACAGCAACTAGTAATCAATCAGAATGTAAGATTTTAAACAGGAAAAATATCCTTATACTCAGTAAAATTCCCTTTATCGTTCTTCTCCAGGCCTTCTGTGTGTTTTCTTCAAGTCTCTCCCTACCTTTCTTATCTTCTTTCCCCTCCTTCTCAGCCAGGCTTAGCCTTACCTCTCCTAGGCTCAGCAATAAGAGGATTTTCTTCTTCGTTCATTTAGTTTTAGATAAATGTTGAATTGGGAGTTGTACATTACCCCTGATTCAGCTGTCTTGCTGGAAAGTCAGTGGGAGACTTAGTCTGAGTTGCATGTGAACGGACTTCAGGGATACTTGCTATATAACTAAAAGCTCGGGGGAGAAAAAGGCAGTTAAGGAAAAAAAATTAGACTTACCATCAAGAGGCAGCTTAAAGCAGCACCTGAGACACATTTTGGCAAAAATACTTTTCTGACTTTCTAACAAGACTGCTTGAAGCAAGATACGGTTAAATCTAGCTTTTCTGAAAATCTCAAGACAGAAAATACACAGAAGTTGAAAGCTTCAGAATGAGGCAGGTCCTTACCAGACAATCTGAAGTTAAAAACTAGGTCCAAATCCAAACACTGCAAAAAGACCAAGGGATCACAAATACTATCTTGGGTTCTCACCACCTACCATTTAGATAGCTGAGCTCAGACTTTCTGCTTCCTTCTCACGTCCTGTATAATTGCAGATATTCATGTGTGTCTTCATTCCTAATAAATTACTTCCAGATGTACATTAATATACATCCTTTTGAGTGGCTGCAAAGGACCTGTCTCTTGATCCTATATCCAACAATAAACTGACTTGTAGAAGCATCCAAAGATACTGCCTATCACAACATACTGATTGAATTTAGAACTTGTAGGGAAGAATTCTTTTCCCTTAAAAAAAAATCCCATGTTCTTTCCATTGACATCAATAGTAAGTTTTCTACTGGCAGCATGAGGGGCAACTTAAAATAAGACCAATGCCTTTTTAAAATCAAAGTTTATAGGCTTTTTCTCCAGCTGTCTAATGTGATTCTATCTGCAAGGTGGAATTTTGCAGCCACAGTGTGATTGCATGTGGCTCCTACTTTCAGCAGAGTCTGGCAAATCCAAGAATGAAAAAACCCCACAATCAGATAGGGATTTCAAAGCTGCTATTAAAATTGACATGAAGATTGCTATTGCTGCAATTCAAAGATATTTACATACCTTTTCATTCTTTAAAAGGCAGTATTACTCTTAAGAAATTTATCAAGCATACTTTTAGGAAACCGAGCAAAGTCTGATACCTATTTTCTTTCAAAGTGTCTGGAAATTATTTGAAAGTTAAGCATAAGTGACTTTCAAAGAGTATTAAAAGTAAACATTTCTTATCATACAATTCATAGTTCTTTTTCCTTAAAATGAATATAATCATAAACAGGGTTTCCTTTACTTATTAATAAAAAAGTCTGTTGGTTTTTATGTTAAAATTATTTCTAGAGCAAAATTCATGCAATAGCCTTTTTTTTTTTTATTTTTTTGACTTTTACCTTGTGGACCTCAAAGCACTTTAAGAAATGTAATCTGAATTTTTATTCTTGCTGTAGTTACGAAATGAACAGAGGAGTGCCAGAATTTTAGTTTACATAGAAACAGTGGCAGAAAGATGGTTTTTTTTGATTCCTACCTGTAAACCTGATCCTCTGAAGTTTAAGTGCCCACATCTGCTTGCACATACAACTCTGGTACCATTCACAACAGGGACTATAGAGGGAAAGAACCTCATCTGCTCACTCTTTCATTTAAAAGGTCCAAACTAACTACTGGCAATGCTGAAAGCTGGTCAAGTATGAAGTTTCTTAGAATTAAAATCCAAGTGAAAAATCCTGAATTTGACTTCTACATGTCTGAAAGTCTGTTACATGTCTGAATGTCTATTAAGATTCCAACTTTTTAAAAGTACCATGTACCCACTTTCTCTGTTTCTGTAGACTTAACAATGGCTAGTGTTGTGAATGTAGTGAAAAATTGGTCTTCTCCTTACTTGACAATGCTATAAAATTATGTCTGTAAATAAAACAGGAATTTTAATCTGATTAAATCTGACCTATTGACATGAATCTTCTTCTTCATATTTAGAAATTGAGATACTAAAGGGTTCATATCTTTAGGAAATGTTGCCTATTCTTTTTCCTGAAGAACATGACACTTGACCGTGGGATTTTTTTTCTGGCTGCTTGTTTCAGCCACCATGTGTAAGTCAGTCAAAACACATCCGCTGTATTGTTTTATCCTCCACTACACTGGAAGGTATTCGGTAAGTTTCCTTTTTGTATGCAATGGCCAGCACTTGAGTGACACATCTGTTACCTTGCTGCCAGCGAGTGTTGCTAACCCAGCTGACCTGGTTCTGCTTCCCTGTGGGTGGATGCTCCAAAGAAAAAGGCAAAGCCTCTGAGAAGTGCCACAGGCAGGCACACACTTAGGTCTGAAACTGCTGTCAACTAACCAAGGCTTTGAGCTGCACCAGTTTGTACAAACTGGCAGTCTGGCAACTTCTCTACTAGATGTGATGTAAATAGGAGTGCGATGGAGTACTAATTCAGTGACAGTAACCATCTAATAAAAATGCAAGAGGAAAGTTGGTATATACTGCTATAGACACACAGCTACACACAAAAAATTGTGTAGAAAAAATAAAATCAGCAAGAAATGTTTGCTCATCAGGAACACAAAGCCATTTTGCAGCCTGACATAGGGACCTGTGTCTGAGTATTCTATCGCAGGGGGTTCAGACAGCTAACAAACTACCACATACTGCAACGAGGCCCAAAGAAACAGATTGTCAAAGCAGAAGAGGAATCAAAATAAGAGAGCAAATCAGCTTAGGAAAAAGTCATACATACACAGAGTGTGTTGCAAGTGTCATATAAATACCTCAATGGCAGAGAGTAAAACAAATTTTGTAGGCATTACATACAAGTGTAAGGCAGAGGGTCCAAAGTCCTCCTCCTCTTTTGAATCCAGTCATGCAGTAAGATCACATAGTCTAATCCTTTGGTACTTCATCCTGAATAAGTGGACTGCAACATTTAGCTATTTTGGCAAATTGAGATTACTGGGTGAAAAAAAACAAGGAATGAGATACTAGTTAATTATTCTTCTAGCACTAGCTATCAGCTCTCATGCAGAGAAGTCAGCCTGCCAATAATAAAGCTTCAGAAAGCATCCCAAGAATATGGTGTGCTATATAAAAGCAATGAAAAAGAAATATATAGTGAAATTAATGGGTGGGCAACAGTGAATGCTGTTTTGAAGTCTAAAGCAAATAAGAAAGACTAAAGCCTGATTTTGATTTTAGTGTCCTGCAGAAAGGCAGACAATGATAACTGTAATAAACACACTTGAAAATAGCTTCTGCTAAGCACAGAATTCAGAATCAATATCATAGCATTAATGCACATGCATTCATCAAGACTAGCACAAATATGTACTGAAAGTAACACTATTGCCTTGAGGACAATAAGGCAAAGATTTTTTATTTATTTTTACATAGACAGGGCTAAACAACAACAACAACAACAAAAAAAAAAAAAAACCCAAACCACCAACAACCCCCAATTTAACTTACACAGAATTTCTCATCATTTTCAGCAAACTAAAAAAAAAAAAGTATCAGATGTTTCACAGTGTGTTTTCTGTTTATTTTCCCTAGCCTTTTTGTTTAGATCCTTTAATTCTTTATTTTTCCTTGATACACACAATGCTGCTGAGAAACAAATACTAGGATTTTCATTTTGAAAATTTCAAAGTAGTGAAGTAGATGTATCTGCTTCACTTTTTTGCCAGTTGGAATGGAAATAGAGGAACTAAACCAGCAATTGCCAATAAATGTCTTAAAAATTAGAATGATAGCTATAATGATGCTTGCTTATTTATTCAGAGCATTTTATATTTTAACTAGCCAAGAGCTAGATTGTTTCCACATAACTTACCACATCCTTCAAGTAACTTGCCAGATCGGGTCACAACCTCCACAACCACTAAATCCCATACTTATTTATTAGCAAACAAGGGAAAGGTCTCAGAGCAGCTGCAGATGAGTATTGACCTTTGCCCGAGTCACTGGCTTTCCAGCAACTGTTGCTTACTTTGGATTGGGAAATGAAAAAGGGAATAGCCATGATCCACAGTAGAAAGTGTAGTGCTGTTGTACTCCTGTGGTTAACATAACAAAATACTACACTAATTAGGAATGCAAACATCCTGTTAATAACCCAGATACTTAAAGACATTCAAACCAGAAACTGTTTTGCTATTAGGCAGTTTGAAATCTGAGTGCCCATGCATTCATGAGAAACTTTCTAGAGTCTCCTGAGATCTCTGCATGCAACGTGCTTTCTCTCTATTTATGCTCAGACGAGTTTGACTTTTAGTTATATTAACAGTGAAAGTCTTCACTTTTCCTAGTCACCGCTTACTTTTTTTTATACTGTTGAAGCAATTCCCTTTAGTCCTGAAATACCATGTTAAAAAAAAAAAAAAACAAACAAAAAACCAACTGTTTCTGTTATACCTCAGTTTCCCTGTCTTCTCTTATACCGGATTAATTCCCACTGTTCTTTCTATTTGCTTCTTTTGGTATGTTCTGAATTCCTTTTTCTAACAAGTCTCAACCTCACTATCATTTGCTCCTTCTAATGAGTCTTTTCTGCCCTGGACCACCCATCTCCCATGTAGAGTCATAAGAAAATTAGGAATTAGTTTCCTGAGAGTGGAAAAAAATTAATGCATTTGTATATCTTGATTTAAAGACTTTTTAGTCAAATTATCCACAAAAAGCCTCAAATATAGACACTAAAAAAGAGGGAGTCTTCATCCAACAAGCGGACTTCCACGTGTCTAACCAGAGGTGAGTGTAAACCACTCTTTCAGTAGAATCTTTAACAGATTTTTCTCCTTTATTTAAAGGCACGTTTTCACAAGACTGATAGAAAATATACTAAGAGATAAATATTTTAAACTGTTAAAACATGCAAATACAATCATATATTTGCATAAATTTAATTTCCTTAGGAAATCAAGGTAAATCTAACACTAAAGACTTAAAACTTTTCAAACACCTTAGAAGTAATTTAAGTTCCAGGTTCTTTATCTCCACCATTCATATTGAAGATTTGTTATTTTCACTAACAAGAAGCCTTCAAATAGCATTCAAGTCACATGAAGTCCTACTGCATGTCCATTAACACACCTATGTAGATATCGGCATATTCATTCCAATGCATAGAGTGTACTTCAATTCAGCTGTCAACCACTTTCTTGACCACAACTGATATTCCAGTAACAGAAAAGGAAGAAAGAAACAACTAGAGTGAAATTCTGTGACACTGAATGCACACCTGCCCAATAAAAACAGAATCTACATCCTTTACACTTTCTAAAGACCACTATGGCATAATGATCTCCTGAGAAGTTTTAAGTTATTCAAAAATATCTCAAATATTTAAGGATGTTACAAAACAGAAGAGGCTATACACCTGAGCCCAGCAGAATGACAAAATCTTTATTATCATGCCAAAAATGCCACTGGGGAAAGACAACTTGTTTGAAATTGAATTATATGGAGCCAGATGACAAGCTAATTCCAAGGAGGTGCCCACCTAGAAGGCACTCCAATCATTTCCTATTTACTTAAAATTAAAGACCTGTTCCCATGATATATTCTATTAATGTTTGGAGCACTGTAGCATCCTCAAAGTAAACCTCACCAAATTACAGAAATACACTGTTGCACTACAGTAAGCATGTTTTGTCAACCCAGAGTTCAAATAGCATATTGGTGATGAACATTTGTTTACCAGTGACACTTATCAAGTGAAATAGAGAGCCATTACTATATTAAAGGTACCTCTTGCTCTATGCTGATAGGGTTGTCCTATCTTAGCACACAGTCAAATAAATCCATCTTGTAATGCAACACAGCTTTGTTTATCTAGGAATTAGAACTACCATATGCAAGCAATGAGCTTGAGTAACAAACTATTACTGTTTTAGAATGATGTTAAAAATTATTACATTGAGATTAACTTTAAAATATACAACTCCACAATTTTCATAAATTGGGGTGGTCTTAGGGCTCTGGACAGTTCCAAACACTTCATTTTCTCTCCATCTTCAGAAAAACTAAAGAATTCAAATTGTTCACTATCTAGAGTACTATCAGACACACAGCCATGCATCCCACCCAACCAGGCTAATTTTAAACAGAAAGCATCTTCTCCTTTCCAGCTTCTGCATACAACTGCAAGGTCTGTAGAAGTTCTGTTGGCTATCAAATTGGGGGAAATTCCCAAAGTCTGGCATGTGAAGCCCTTGTAAAGACCTTTTCCTTGGGAGCTGCTTTCCCAGCAGTTCCTTTGTATTCATTGAGGTGATAGTGATGAAGAAACAATTCAGGCAGGGAAATGGTGGGTACCTTTAACTCTGCCCCTACTGATGTACCTGACAGTCTGTTGGACTATAGGAGAGACAGTGGGAATGCTCTAGGAAACTAAAGAAGTGAAGAAGCAGAAAGAAATGCAGAATATTAAGCACATTTTCATAGCTATTTTTGAGCTTGCTAAGTTTTGCATTAGGATTAAAATAGTAACAAAATTGCTTACCGGTAGGATTGACTGATCCCTCATTAACCTTAGATAAATTAAGTATTCCAACATAAAAGCATGCATACACACTAATCAGTGATGATGGAAATAAATCAGAGAAAAAGCAATATTGTTATCTTGTCTATGAACTGCTAGTGTTAGTTCTTCATGAATCAACTGTTTTGCCTTATGAAACTTTTCCTAAGACTGGCATGCAGTTAAGTGATAAGTAATGTTAAATTTTACCTGCTACTTCATTGTATATTTCCCTTGGCAGAACTGGGTATAATCAAACAACTTCTAGATTGTAAATTCTTGTACAAAACCCACATTTTCTCATTGGATATTATTTTTTGTATTCATATTACTCAGATAAATAATAACCAAGCTCTTTTAAAAAGCTAAAAAAAACTTTTTCAAGGTTTTTTCATAAATCTGTTAGCATAGACTTTCATTCATTGTCTTTCCCTTCTGAGTTCCAAGCAACAATCAATCACACTGCAGAAGTGTTTTAGTCAGCTGTGCTCTAAGGATCATATTTAAAGAGAGAACACCCTCATCACTTAACAGGAATTTCCAAATTTTTGTTTCGAATTTCCTTCACTAGCTTTAGCATATAACACATTTCAAGCTCTTCAACCACAACACGTTCTTTTCTATTATGACCATTGCTTTCATATGGATTTTATACTTTACAAGTTTTTCCATAAAAAAAAATAAAATAATCTGTATTTCTTCCTTTCCATTATTCTGTCCTTTTAGGTGTTTGAAGAACAGTTGTAACAACTCCCATGACTGTTTTTAAGTCCATGTTTTAATGAAAGAGTATTGCTTTGAGTATACAGAATTCCCAAAAATTCTCATGTCAGATATTTTTTCTTCTCAGATAAAAGGTGTAATATCTTGAAAGAAGTTATAAAGGCTTCAGTAAGCAATTCATAGAAGACATTGTCATTACACAAAAGTAAATGCTGTAAATTTTTTATCACTTAGCAGTACTGTATGTACCTTTTTACTGAATATTTTTCATGTTTAACGAAGTAAGTAAACAAACCTGATATTAATGGAGCTGCAGATCAAGTGCTAAAAGGTATTTCTTACTTGTTGACATATCTCTAAAAATGGGCTAGTGAAATTAAAATGTGGAAAGCAGAAAGCATCAATATAGTTGACTTATAAATAAAAAGGAGGTGCTTACATCAATATATGACAGATATTTACCATTATAATGACAAATACAGATGAACTGTATGCTATAGAGACACATGAAAAATGAACATGACCTCGAAATCTTTGCTTCACAGAATCTGAGGTTGGAAGGGACCTCTGGAGATTGTGTAGTCCAACCCCTTGCTCAGAACGGCAAGCTACAGCACATTGCCCAAGATCACTTTTAATGAAGTTCTGACTGCCACCAAGGATTGAGGCTCTACCACCTCCAGGCAACCTGTTCCAGTGCTCAACCACCCTCAAACTAAAATTCTCCTTAGGTTTAAATGGAAATTCCTATATTTCATCATGCCCATTGCCTCTGGTCCTGTGACTGGGCAAAATTGAGAAGATATTGGTCCCCTCTTTGCTCCCTCTCACAGGGTATTCACACACACTGACAGGACCTTCGAGGCTAAACAGCCCCAGCTGTCTCAGGCTCTCCTTGTAGGACAGGTGCCCCAAGCCTTTAATCATCTTTGTGGCCCTTCACTAGGCTCACTCCAGTATGCCCTTATCTTTCTTACACTGGGGAGTTGTTTTGTACCAGTAGGCTCTGGTCCCTTATGAACCCAATAAGGAAGACATGGACACTCTTTAAGACATATTTTAAAATGCTATTGTATAGGGCTAACACTATAAGGACAGAATAATACAGATAAACCAGCGTCTCTTCAGATCTGGAACCACAAGTGTTGTAGCATCAAATGGACCTCTGATCCACACGCAACACACCATGCAGACCCCTGTCCATAGAAAACGTTCTCCTCTCTTGGTCATTCAAGCTATTTTTCTTACAAGAAAACACCTCTATTCATCATTTCCAATGTCAAACAGAAAGGATGTTCACATGACAACTTGCTGCTCTTCTAGATAAAGGCAAGCCCACACAGGTGGCATAATTGCTGGTACCAGGACAGGAACTGCCTGAAATGTTACAATGAGCTGGCTGAGCGTGTCCTGCAGCCATCAGTTTTGTGCAGCACAACACAAGTCTGAAGGCCACACTGGACATGCAGCCCAATGCAGCACAGCACAGGCCAGGGCATACTTCGGTTTACTGTTACATGGTTCACCAGATCCTCAGTATACGATGGTCATCCAGTCAAGTTCGTTACAGATATCCAGAACTGGACCCAGCACTCCAGATGTGGCCTCTCCAGTACTGAGTAAACAAAGGGATCATCTCCCTCCACCTGCTGCCGTTTGTCCTCCTGATACATCTCAGGTTGCTGTTGGTCTTCTTGGTCACAAGGATGCCTTGCTGGCTCACGTTCGATTTATTGCACATCAGAACCTGCAGGTCCTTCTCTGCCAAGCTGCTTCCCAGACAGTTAGACCCCAGTTTGTACTGCTGCATTAGGTTATTCCTCCTCCTCAGATGCAGGATTCTGCATTTCTCTGTTAAGGAAATTCCTGTAAACCAAATTTTCCAGTCTGTAGAGGTCTTTCTCATTGCCTTTCACATTCCTGTCCAGACAGACTCTCACCTTACTAACTCCACCCCTGCATGCTCATACAGTGTTTCTATAGCTTTCCTGGGTTACTTGTCCTAGCTTCCACCTCTTGCACACTTTCTATTTATGCTTGAATTTAGCTAAGTGTTTCTTGATCATGTCTCCTGTTGCCATTGCAGGGTTTTCTCCATTTGGGGATGGACCATTCTTAAGCTTGGATGTTGGGATCCCTCAAAACTATAAGTCTGTCTTCAGTTTTTCTCTCTCTTTAAAAATTGAAATATAACTTTCAATTAGCTCTAGGAAATTTATTTGCTAGCAAATTTATTTGTATAAGTGTTCTGAACACTTTAGAATAAAAAAACAGTCTACAAAACCACATACAGTTCATTTTAATAGCCTTGATCAGTCACCCTCTTATGGACTTTGGCAAAGAGGTCAATATGTTGCAAAAATATTAGTGCTTCTGAAAACAAGCTTTGGGACATGGATTAATGGAAGTATTGGTTAGAGTTATAAGAAGAAACATGTTGAACGGTTTGCCACTGACATTAATCTGAACTGAATACAGTATTCTTTCAAACATCAAGATAGCTCATGATTATGATGTTATAAACAGGATTTATCAGGGTTGTTTGACATGATACAATCATGGCAAAAATTATATTAAGAAAAAGGTGTCTAAATTGAGGATACAAAAAGGTGGTGTCAGTTTCTCTCACACATGGTCTAGGACATTACGAATCTTGCTTGACACTTTCTTCTGAGTTTTCTCAAACTTCAGATGACTACGGAGGTGCTACAAGACCCTCAATATGTACAAAATCAAGCTTTGACTCTGCTAAGTAAAGCACGTGAAGCCATCATGGGCTATTCTACTATTTAAAATTCAAATTCCACTTTGTTCTTTAGCTTTCGCTGTGTCTGTGCTCACCAACAGAAACAAATATGTGCAGTGACTACTGTTAACCCAATTTTTAACTGAAACCATGTAGTCTACATCATCCATTCTCACAGCAGCTTTAGAGGTGGAGCTCAGCAAACAGCTTGAACAGCATGAGGCCCAAATGAATAAGCTCTGCAGGTCTGCTAAAATTCAGTGTTTTACATGGCTTCAGAATGAAAACTTGTTATCCCAGGGTCTGATAACAATTCTAAGTTAGATTTTGAATTATAATAAACCTTGATGTCAGCTTAGTTGAGTCAAAGTATAGATTTTATAATGAAATGTCACAAAATTCTGCAACTGAGGAGTCATCTTCTAATTTATTCTCTGTTGCTTTTTGCAAAAGTTAAGTTTTTTCTGATTAAATGCACTGTGTGAACTGAAATGGCTAATATGACATTTCAAAAGTTCGTAATCAATATTACAATCATTAAATTAATTGGAGTTTTAAATAAAAATGACAGAGAGGGGACATGTGAGCAGAGTTATCACCTTCATTGATTTTTTTATTTCCTGTCACTTTAATAAAATACTGGTGTTGACTAGATTTATCAGAATTGCCTTCTGAGCAAAATCAAACAAAAAATTATTATAGTGATTGGTTTCTAGGAATATAGGGTGAAACCTTTGTTGGTTCTAGTAGGACAAACATCAGAGTGAAGCTTCTTGTTAGGTTTAAAAGTAAAGTTAAAAACTATAGAATTCACTAGGTGCTTTATGATTTCCATTTTATACTTGCAAATATCCTATATAATCACACTTCTAATTTCATTTGAAATAGTCACATTAGAGTCTTTTGCATGGTGAAACTAAAAAACTTAATCTCTATGTTTTATTAGAAGTTTCATAGTTAGATTCAGCAAAGTTAATCTGTGGTGAAACTCAAAGCATCTTGTCCCTTATTTTCAAATACAGTGAGGACATCCTATGGTTTGGGTTTAGAGAAATGTACAGGATACTTCTGAAAAAAAAGCTGAAAAGGATTTCCGCCTCCTATGGACATGTTAAGGTGACAGGTTTTCAGCAACATGGTATTTCCATAAATAATCCAGCAGGTTTTGGTGCCTTGGAGGTACTGAATGGAATACCAGTATCAGATACCGGTTAAAAAGGTGTGATGAAGATGTAGTTCCAGTTTGTTTTTGCCTTCATCCTGCACTAACTGTAGGTTTTTACAAAGGTATGGAGTGAAGAGGCATGCAAGGAACTTCTTTTCACAACTGGAGTCTCAGTATGTGGATCCCTCCCTTATCATGAATTGTCAGAGACATTTCTCCCTTCCTTCAGAGCAATAAGACAGTGGCACCAATATTCCAAGCTCTTTTACTGAGGCTTTGACGTAGTACAGCACATTGAGGGGATGGAGATGCACTCGTCCAACCAATGCCACAGACTGGGCAGTTCTGCTGAACCAAAAAGCCCAGCGACACGTTATTTGTGAGGTGACTGGCTGCCTAAGAAGGACAACAGGGAAGTACTTACAAATTGTGATGTAGCCTTGAATAAGCTGCTTCTTGTTTAAAGTGTTTGGTTAGAAACATATTTTCCAGCCAAAGAGCTATGTGAGTGTTTTACTTTGCAATATTCTGGTTCCCTTGTTGGGATAAACTACTCAGCTGAACCAGCTTATTGCCTCATAAAACAGAGCAGCAATACTATTATCGCTTAACTGCACCTGAATTCAGGCAGAAGTACTTTGTTCAAAGAGCAGTAAACACCTGGAGTAAGTTGTCAAGTAAGGTCATTGAAGCAAATAACATAAATGAGTGCTAGAGACATTGGACACTTTCATGAAGGAGATTGAAGGGTACAGTGACAAGGAGGATGCAGGCAGGATGAACTGAGCTCAGGAAGGTCATATTTCAATGTTATTATTAAAAATTATCCTTTCGCAGAAAGCCAGGACAAGACTTCTATGGCACTTATTCCTTACATGCCCCTATGAACCTTAAGTAGGATGTAACTGATACAGAACAGCAATTTTTAGCCTGAATAAAGAGGAGTTTGATCAATCCAATAACCATCAGCAGCAATGTATTAATCTCTGCATACCTTTAGAAGGAGTAGCCCTTAGAAATACTTTCTTAACATGGTCTGGTTTTGTGCTGTTTCTTTCACTGGTTCCCAGCTGAAGTTAGAAAGTCACACAGTGGTTTCCCCACAGCCACAGTTAACATACAGAGTTATTTTTGTTGCACAGTGACTACATGTATTTTTCAGACTTTTATCGTATACAAGACTCTCAGAAAGTAAGCTCACAGCTAGCTGGGCACTACTCACTTAGCCAGTGTCAATTGCTGAACAAGGAATTATCCGCTCGGGCAAAGTCAAGCCCTGAGAAATCCTGAGCCCTACACTGTCAGTCAACAGAAACCCCATAGCCTTTGAGTAGTAATGGCAAAAATCGTATTTACTAGGCTGCAAATAACATAACTCCATAGAGAAAGCATTACTTTTAATGCTCAGTGCATGCCAAATCTTAGAACTTGTTCTCACCTGAGCAGCCCCCTTACTGTCCCTTCCCTACCCTCAGCACCAGCTTCCCCACCATGTACCAGTTCCTTTCTACCATCCTTTCCACCCTCAAGAAACTCTGCTGATCCTATCTGCTACCATCGTTGCCCAAATACAACATCTACGGCCTCTGCAATCTCTGACACCTTTCTTACCTCACCTGGTTAATTCTGGAATGTCTCTAAATACAAGTATTTTACAGTTTCCCATGTCTTTGTAAACCTCTGTCCCATCACAGTTTAAAAAAAAAACCCACAAGTATGGTGTCATTCCCTTCACCTGGGCTGGCTCAGGATCTCTTACCAGTTCTTTCTCACTGATCAGTTAGCCCCTGACAAACCCCTTCAGCATCTTTAAAGGGTGCAGGATCCCATCAGCATTTGTTCTGTGCTGGGAGGGCAGAGACGACGGGGGGAGAAAGAGAGAGGTGCAGCATTCGTTCTGGATCTCAGTAAGGCCCCAAAACAAATGGTGTAATAAAGTACCTGGTTTAGTAAGATGGAATAAAAAGACAAATATAGATAGCAAGTAAATCTTATATCACTTCAGATGCTGGGAACCTGCTTTTTCACGTAGCATCAGACTGATCACAGATGGATTTTTCCCACTGTGTGCTGCACAGATCCCGTTCATGCAGAGTTTCCTCTGTCCCATGCCATCATGCCTTTTCATTTTCTGTAAAAAACATAACTACATATGTAGCATATGAAGGTACAGACCCCAATGAGATTCCCCTATTGCATATATAAGTGCCAGTTATATACAATCACTTATCCACCCAAGTCCTGCCCTGAAACGTGCCCACATGCAACAAAGCACTTTTGCAGCCAGTTCACACTCCACCAAGCTCTTACTCCCTCCATGCTCACCTGAGGAGCTCTCTTCTTCCCCCATACTTAAGCAGTAGGGGGGCTTTGGGCAGCCCCTCATTGCAGCCAGGTGTGCACAGAACTGATCTGCAGGTGAGCTCAGAGCCAGATTTAGTGTTAGCCACCTCCTCACCACATTCCAAGGCATAGCCACCCTGCAGCCTGGCACCCAGACAGCGAACACAGCCTTTTCTCGGAAAGGGCCCTTGCACACATGCGTTTCCTGACAGGCTGGAGTGCCATGTCTGTTGTAACACCTGCTAGCACACAGCACAGGCCCGCACGGGATGCTCCGGCAGCTACTCTGCTAACGTATGGGCCGCTCAGACCTGGGGTATGAAGCCCAGCAGAGCAGACGTAGCTGGCTCAAGACAACCAACTCCTTGAACACAGTCTGCTGGAAAGTACCCAATACAATCACAACTTGGGTAGATGGGTGTAAATTATTGTGATTGCAATTTAACTAATGTTTACTACCCCAAATGACCCTTTAAAGCAGAGACTTATCATTTCCTTCCTGAAAACACCTCTGTTTGTCTAGTTTTCCAATCAGTTTACTGCTCTCCCTTGGGACAGAGGCTTACCATTGCACAGGTAGCTCTAGAGTCTTATCATGAATATGATAGAAATATCCACAGTTTCAGTCCCAGAAGCAAATGAAGACACAGTTCAGCTTCACATTGAGAGAGTGACATACAATGCACATACTCCTCTAGAAAAAGAGAATAGTAACATGAACTGTGCTTAAAAGTGCTTTCACAGATTTCTTTAGCTAATAGTGAGGGAGACAAAAACATTTTGGTGCCAAGTAATAGCTTCTTTCCTTTTGAAAACCTGTAGAGCAGTTTTATTAAATTTGCCTCTGAAAAAAAACAGGTGCATCTACTATTGAACAGCAGCTACTTCTACAGGTAAAAAAGCAAAGTTTGTTTCTACCAACAGAATTAAGGTTAGAAGGAAATTAATGAGTATAAGATTTAAGTCACATGGTTTACTGTTCTGTTCTCACTTTTTGAGTTTGAAATTACATTACCCAAACAATACTGATCAACAAATGTTTTCATCTAAGCTTCCATAAGAGTAAGGCTTACCCTGTACTTAAGGATTTAGGCTGAGAAGTGATGAATTCCAAATGTTTGCATGATGTCACTTAAGCTCAAATTTGGAAATCCCAAATTTAATCTGATTTTAGGCAAGGGAAAAGCTGTGCATCTCCAAAGAGCCAGCAAAAGGAATAAAATAAAACACCAGTCAAAGAAAAATTACTTAGCTAATAAGAAACTAGACTCAGGGAGTTGTCTAGAATGTGGGCTTCTTGCAGATGACTTCAACTCTCTTTGCTGTCATATTGTCCTAACAGTCTATAAAAACAGGTCTAATATCAGTTCTCCCTGGAGATTCTTAAGTGTTCAAGTAGTAGTGTAGTATAAGTATTTTCCAAAGATGTTTTTTATTTCAGTACCATAAATTTATTTGCCAGAAGTATAGACATGTTTTCTTAAATTGTAGAAGTGTCTCAGGTAAGTGTGTAAAAAGAGAAGGGTCCATGTATACCTCAAACTACTCAATATTTTTTTAGCCAAAAAAGGACACACCTAGGCCGCTGCTTTTCAACAACATCAGTAAGGTATTCTTCTTGTTTGCCAATATTTTGATGCCTCCAAAAATTCAGTTACATCACCTTTTGTGTGGGTTGTCTCACACATATCTAACAAATTCCAAAAGCATTTTAAGAAATCAGTTAAGAACAAGCCAAACACTAACCTGAACTGAAATGAAGTTATTTCTTGCTATAATAAAAAAAACTGCAGTCAATTTAAGTAGGCAAAAATGTAAGAGGACATATTAAGTGCCTTCGTCCTGCTGAAGGATACAGCTAGTAAATTAAGGTACTTAATCAGACTTCTAGTGTTTGTATTTCTGAGCTGATTTTCCTGCAAAAACTCATTTTTGCAGGAATCACAATTTAAAACAATAATCTATCATTATATCTTGTCCTGAAAACTGCCTTGGTGACAAATAAGTGAAGTCATTCACAGTATCCTTTATTTAATTGCAATTAATGGCTGGCTGTGATTTTAGAAGGCCAACTCTACTAAATGTCATTTTATAAATGTGTTTTAAGAAGCATGAGGAGCATGGATACCTAAGAAGCATGTCCACATTTGAGATATTCAGATAATTACAGGTACAAAGTACAGGTCAAGTAGTTCAGGACTGATTAGTTATTTTGGATGTTTTATATTTGCTGCTCCAAGTAGGGCCAGTTTTCAGTAACTGTCCTGTAACACGTTCCTTTCAAGATGCCTCAAATTCCCTATTCAAAATTCAGCTCTTCTTGAGAAGCACTTACAAGCCTTGATTTCACATACAGCTGTATCTCTTCCCCTGAGGCTGTTTTGTGCCACAGTCACCACTCCAGCTGGGGCTTTTTTGTGCTTTCTTTTAAAATATTTAGAACTGGTCACTGCTCATGGGTGCTTTCTGGCAGTAGGTGTATTAGATATTCTAATATGGTCTGGAAAAACTTGTGTTATTCCTATAGAAAATGGTATCAGCAATATACACAATCTCAGGAATGGTTGTGAAAGTTATAAAAGGTATGTGAAGAAAAAGAAATGGACATCCTTCAAATCCTTCCACTGAGTTCACTTCATTATCCTTTTTATATGCCACTGTTTCTTCCTTTGCCCAAACTTGATTAATACTGAAATAAAACAAGACACAGAACTTTATCACAACATGAAAATACCCTTAGAAAATTGTGAAACCAAATCAAAATCTCAGGACTAAGTTGTTTTAAAATAATGCTCTAACTATGCACTTTTTTTTTCTGCCAGTAGCTTTCCATCCCTTTCCTCTGACCTTCTTACCAGTTGTAACTGGTATTATATTATATATAATTGTATTATGATTATCATCCACTTAATTTATATTATAAATTCCTCAAAGCAAGAAAGTTAAATCTCCACAATCCACTGCAGCATTGTTTGTTTTATACTGAGACACTAAAGAAGCTTGATCTGTTTATTCTACCAAAAAAATTAAAAGGTGACATGACCACCACCTACAGGTGCTCACAGAAGGAAAAAAATAAGGATTTATAGTCATTGTTCCTTTACTGTGACAAAATAAAGGTCATAATAAAATCCAGTGGTTGGAAGTTCACACCAGCTACATTCAGACTAGGGGAACACATACATACCTAATAAAACTGTAAAAATAAGTAGTAAACCACATTTACTAGGTAAACATTTAACTAGGAAAGTGGAGGATTCTCTTGAAGGTTTTAAATCACAACTAGTCACCTGCATACATTAAAAATGCCTGCCGTAACTCAGATGGAAGTGATGGTCTTGATGCAGAAAGTATTTGATAGGTTTTTTTAGTTCCTATTGTATAGATGATCATATTGAAATTAACCAATCTTTAAAAATAGTCACAGTTTTTTTGTAATTACATATAATCACACACACACACACAAATAATTTGCCCAGTGTTATTGCTGGTAAAGGCCTTCTAAAAGAAAGACATTTTATTGAAAATGGATTTTTTCCTTACAATAGAAATGTTTTTCAGATAGATCCCACAATTATGAAGTTTTCTTGTGAGTCATTTTGACATCCAGTATTTCAGAGCACCCGAGAAGAGAGATGAGAAAATGTATGGAGACACTTCTGTGTTATTTTTAAAGTGTTGTTTTGAAACACTCGCTTTGTTTGGGTTTTTTATTCCAATGATGAACAAAATCAAAATTTGAGACTTCAAAAACTGCCACAAACAGAAACCCTGCTTTTCATAAGTTTTCCTCATTTAAAATAGTTAAGTACTCCCAGAAGATGTCATGTTGCAGATCTAGATAGTATAAACGTCCAGTGTAGGTTATTATTTGCTCTTCTTGTAAATCATTCATGCTTTATTTTATCCCTTTGTCTTTTCTTCCAGATCTTGTTGGTCATTACTGTTCTTCTGCTGACACCAGAATTATAACAACCTTCTGCTGGTTGCTTCGGTTGTGTGGATTGTTGTCAGGGCTTGAGTGCACCTACTGCCTCTCCAGCCTCCTATGGGGTTCCGCTCTTTGTGCCCCAGAACAGCTCTGTGCCACCCTGTCAGCTTGGATCAGGTTCGTGTGAAAGGAGATGTGTAAGGAAGAGAGGTGAAAAGCCTCAAACGGAGCCTCCATCCTTCATTTGGAAGCTGCATTTGGGCTCAGGTCCTTTCCCCTGGTCACTGTCACACCATGGAAGGTAAGCCTGAACCTGGCCAGGTACCTTGCTGGACCAGACCCTGTCCTGCCACCTTGATTTCCTGGCTTGACCTAGGGACTGCCTGTTACTGCAGTATTGTCTGGCCATCACTGGACTTTTGGCTAATCCTTGTTACTGTTGGCCAGCTCAGGTTGCTTTCTCCGGACCTGCTCTGCTTTTGAGCTCTGATACCATGGGACTGTGACCCTTGTTAGTGAAGATACTCTCCTGCCATGCTCCTTGTCAGACTTACCTCCTGGCTCACCTTCCTTTGTGAAGCAGCCTGCTTTTGCTGTGTCAGGGAACAGCAAGGGCAGGGTTGCTCCATAACAGACAGCAAGCTGGGAGTTCAGGGTGGCCACAATGCAGGCGGGGGGAAATGACCTTGCTGACAGTGAGCAGTACAGTGGCAGTAGAGGCAGTCCCAGTCAAAAGTCCTGTTCATCAGGCAAGTTTGTGGTGATGAGGCAGGTCCGAGGTCAAGCCAAGAAGTCAATCAAGGGTCAGGATCAGGTCCAGCAATCATAACCTGGGTCAGACACAGTCTGATCAACAGGCCAGTCCATAGTGATGAGGCAGGTCCAAAGTCAAGTCAGGAAGCCAGGTGGCAGATCAGGGTCCAGATCAGCATGATCTGTGTCCAGGCACAAACATGACTGTGGTTAAGCTGTGACACAGCTTCAACTGGGACTGAAGGCCCAGTGCTAAGCTGAAATGGGGCTCCTGGACCCATGGGTGGCAGGTGGGGCCTAAGCCCCACATGAAGCTGTTCAGGGCCATCAAAGCCTATTAGTGCACTCAAGACCCCAGCAATGGTGCTTCATAAATATGCGTTCAGATTTCTGGTGACAAGGTTTACATGCTGCTGCTGACAAGCAGCAGTAAACTTGTGGAGCCATTCCTAGGAGCGGCAGAAAATGATCCTGAGTGTGACTTAGTCTACTTGAGATAAAAAAAATTCCACTGCAGTATCTAAATTAATGTGCCTGCCTGCTTGCTAAGATGGCAGTCCTGGGATGGCCTGATGTTAGTCAGCCTGCATTAGAAATTTTTATTCAGAAAGACTATCATGTTATCTTAAGGCAAACAAGAGAAAAACTCCCAAACAGGCTGTTCTCTGCTTACTCTGTGAGCAAGATAATTGCTAATATGATAGGCAAATCAGGTACTATAAGTAAAAGCCATATGATGAAGTCATAGCCTTGCCAAAGATGCATTTCATGTCTGCCCTATCCATCACTGTCTAGAGATTTCAATTTCACAGGTGAAACTTACAATCTGATAAGGACATCGCTGCTTATATTGCTCAGTTGCTCTGCATCATTGAACATTGTAGCTGGTGATTTTCTCAATGACAAGTTACATAATTGTCTTGTCTTTGGAGTTCAGCACCATCTTTTTATTCAGCAAAATTTATCATTTGTAATTGTTTAGGGAAAGGCCTTAGCCACTGAATCAGAATCGCTATACAGTAAGTCTCGTTACAGCAATTAATCTAAATGCTGTTTTTCATGATTAGAAAGATAATTGTTGTCAATACAATCATGAGCTCAACCACAACAACATTTACAAACAGAATCAGTTGCCCAAATTTCTAGTCAGGCCATACAGTGGTCCTTATAGAGATTCAGAGATGATAAATGTTATTTCTGCAAGAAGAAAACCTGCAATGCTTCAGTTTGGTCATAAAGGCTGACAGTATGAAGCATATTATGTCAAAGATTCTCATTTGTGGTCATCAGTGCTTCCTTTGACATGAGTAAAGACGTTTTATCACATCAAAGGAGCCTTGAGGATCTCTGAAATGCTCATTACAATAATAATGAGCGTGCATGAGAAAGAAATGGAAGTTAACTGAGATCACCTCTGAAGAGACATGTCCCATTGTCTCATTTTCATAAGTTGTCAAGTCTGTTCTGATGACAGCCACGTGGATGTGAACACTGGCATAAATGTGAGGTGAACATTTTCTGTGGATTGTCCTCAGAAAGACTGATTCTTATTGGTATATCAGCCATCAGAAAGAGATATTAAAATAAGCTAATGAAGTATCAGTCTCCATTTCTGATGATAATCAAACTTGGATTGGACAAGATCCTGGGGAGTACGGTGTAAACCTTGGAGATCACTCTGCTTTGAGTGGGGGCTGGACTAGATGACCTGTAGCTATCCTTCTCAGTCTAAATTATCCTATTAACTCATTTATGCTGCTGGGAAACAATTTCCTTGGCATCCATCATCAAGGAAGAGTAAATAAGAAACATTGTCAGTGAGTTTTTTCAAGTGTTTCCTGAAGAACTGGAAGCTTAGAAAAAATGATCAGTGTTATTATGCCTGAATCCAACAGCTGAACCAATTATCATGAAAGATAGAACTTTGCCTTCAGTTTACCATAATAATATATATATATATATATATATATATATATATGAGAACTATACTGAGCTTGTGCATAGAATAATGACTTCTTGAATTGGTCTCTTTTACAGGATTATCAGTTATGGTTGTACCAACACAGAAGCCAAAAGGAGTCATGAAAATCTGTCAAGATCATGGCATGATAATACAGCGTGCTGGTGGCACACATCTCATGATTGTTTTTAAGCAATTGTTTCCTGCTTTTGCAGGAAGTATTCTTGAAATATGTTCTCTCAAAGTATCAGCAAATACTGTGCACATGAGAGTCACACATAGGGAAAAAATCCAGGTCAAGGTATCCTCATCTGTTCAAGTTATAGCTGTGGTACCAATGTTTCTTAAGGGCCTGATTTTGATTATATTGGAGGATGAGCTGAAAAAATTTGAACTCATCTGAGGAAGGAATATGAATTCTGAAGAAATATACACACACTAGGATTACCACTGTGTTGTGTAGTATCCACCCAAGATGCTGTTGCTGTTACGTGCAAGATATTGCAGAAAGAACATATGTCATATTTATGTTCTGTCTCTCTCTTTTTCTATCTCTATCTACGACTCACTTGTGTGTCAGTATTGTTGCTGTTAGTTTCTGGGAAAAAGTTATATTCACTAGACACTTGCCACAAGCTACTTCAGTTGCATATATTCAGCTCCACAAACAGCAATCAATATGTCTAATATTGTTCAGCATAGTGTGGATGTTCTTGGATCATTGTGAGTAGAGGGCTCCGCAAACCTGGTGCTTCTGAAACAAATTTATTTTGCAACAATTCACCCTGTCTCAGCCAACATGCTTTCTTTCTTTCTGAGACCACCTTTTATGGTTCAAGGAATCACAGAGCAAATGAATTGTTCTGGGACACAAGCTACTTTTTTTCTCAAAGGTTCTACAGCCCTTTTGCAGTTGCTTCTTTGGGAATGACACATTCATAATGAGAGCAAAATGCATGTTTCTATCACCAGGTAGCAGGTGCATTTCTGGTCATGTTATAGAAATGCATACCAGCATTCCATGACAGCGTTACTTGCACATCCTGGCATGTAACATCGACACCTAATAGGGAATACCTACACATTTTAGCATGTGACTGATTGGCTGTACCCTTTCTTTCTGGAATTTTGTTGTTCAGCACATGATAAAAATGCGTTTAACTGCAGTTAGACATTTTCATGGCTGAGTGTTTAAATACTGGGCAAGTGTTCATATTGTAATAAAAGGAGGGGCTTCATGCATTCTTTTTGCAGAATCTACAGATACAGAATAATTTATTTGCAAAATGTTTATTTTTTTTCATCGACAAAACATTTCTAACAATGCTCTTTCTCAGATAAATTCTGTGGATTTAGACATTCCTGTGCTCAAGAAACATTTAGAATACTTTCAAGGAATACAACACAGTATGGCTCGTGGTATGGACAAATGCGAAATGACATCTCTGAGAGGTCCACCTCAGCCTGATCCAACATTAATCAGTGAAAAATCTCTAGCAGATTCAAATGGGTTTCTTATCAAGACCATAATGAATTGCTAATGTAGTGAAAATCTCTATGAGACCTGACTGTAAACTTGAAGATAATAAGAAGGAAGAAGAGGACAAGTTACTGATCTTCCTCTGATCTGGTAAATTAATAAATCAGTGTCAATTTTAGTTAAGCAGCTAGTTATAGTTACAACAGCAAAGAATGTACCTATGAGCCAGAGCCATCAATGCTATTTTTAAACAGTGATTTTTATAACCCTGATAAAGAGGAAAGGGGGAAAAAAAAAAAAAAAAAGGCATCTTCAGGCATTTAGGAGTTCATTTACTGTATTGATATAATTTTTTAATAGGCAATTAGAACCCTACTGATTTCAATCATTGGCAGTTTTCAGATTCTATAAAAAAGCTATCTTAAGCCAATTATCAGACATCTCTGCAATTGTTCCTTATGTCATAGCAACTTTAAGGACTTCTGCCATCTTTTATTAGAGTCTTTTTTTCTCCCACACTCTCTTTGGAGTCCTTGCCTAAACCTGGAGGTCTCACCCCTATTTTTCCTTCTTAGTATTATCTTTCCCATATTTTCTTTCTTCCTCATTTGCACACCAGTGAGTCCTTGTGGTTCTATTTGAAGTGTATAAGAGGAACTTTTTTAACAGAAGAAATTGTCATTCTCATGACAATTAAAATAAAATTAAAAAAGGAAAGAGTTTCGCCCCAGGATAGGAGGAAAAACAGCAACTACTGTTAACACACCCTTCTAGGAAAAAATGGACAGTATTACTACTCTACAGCCCTGCTCTTCCTTTGTGAAAGATCCCAGAAAGTAGCATTGCAAAATGGCTCATCTTCCCTGAGGTGTCCATAGGGTTCTGTCGTGCCTGCTGTCTTTGGCCCACACATACAGAATCACAGACATGAAGGGCTCCTGCAGTAATTTAATACAGCTTTCCGCATCACAATGGCCACAGAGGTTCTGGCTTCAAGCCCCCAGATTTCTGGTTGTGGTACAGTATATCCATTAGAGTTATTCAATAACAATTCAGTGTTCCTTATATCTTGAGTTAAGATTTCTGATGGATAGTTACCCTAATTATGAAAAAATAAACCCAGAATTGTTCTACATTTCTAATACGTGTAAGTTGAATTTCCAGTTTGAGTTACTGTATATGATTTCATGTTTTTCTACTATAGGGAGAAAAAAAATTGGCTCACATAATATCTGGTTTGCAGTGGCTATATAATGTCCTGAGTAAGTGAAGATCAAACTCAGCCTGCTACATGAAATAATTTAAAAAATCATTAAAAGATAAAACCAGAAAGGTGAAATTGGCAGACATATTCTGTGTGTTTTGATCACGCACAGAAGCATATGTGTAGACTAAAATGTTATGTCTTAATAGGTTGTTTACTAAGGAAAACAGCCTTTAGGCTTTCCTTATAAACTGCTTCTCCAGACTATAAGGCATTCATTCTTTTGTCTGTTTGCTCTCTTCACTTCACCCACGTCTTCTGAGAACGGGTATTAGAATTTGTTGCAGAGCTTTGGTGCTAGTCTTGCTAATGGAGGAAAAGCTGAAGCCATACTGCTAAAAGTTTCATCATTTCATTCCACTTGTCTAACTCTGAACACTTCATCCTCTTACTAAATCCAAAAGCCTCCATCATTTTTACAGGGCGTGAACATTTTCATGTGTAATGTTTAACATATTCTGAAGATGTACAATGGGAAACTCAATGTTTCTTAA
The DNA here is from genome assembly GCF_023634155.1 of Falco peregrinus. Classification (NCBI taxonomy): domain Eukaryota; kingdom Metazoa; phylum Chordata; class Aves; order Falconiformes; family Falconidae; genus Falco; species Falco peregrinus. Next base: position 29,269,049 of record NC_073725.1, on the reverse strand, counting down.
GTTACAAAGATCTCTGTTTTATTCAAAGCATGATGTTCTAGTTCTCACAGTTATATTATTTTGTCAGTTTCTTCTGATCCTATATGAAGAATCATAGCATCACATCTATCATCCAGAAAGGGAAAATAAGGTGCAACAAAGGGATAAATTATGCCAAAAGCCGGAGAATAGGTCCATAGCAATATAAAAAACAGACATTAGATGTTCTGATGCTATAATGCTTGCTCACAATGCTGTATAGCAATAATTTCTGTGAATTATTACCCAGTAAAATTATATTTTACTGTAAAATTATATTGTATTGACTCTGAATTTTTCTTATATTTTTTCCTGACTGTCTATTTTTATGACTTGTCTATGCCAGCATTTAAATTTATTAATAGCTAGTCACCCAAATGGATGCTAAACTTCTAAACTGCTGAAAAACACGATGACCTCCGCTAGCCACAGGGTTTGAACTTATAACAAGGTTGTTAGCATTAGATTATTACCACTGAGGCTTCTGTAACTGTGTAGCATTTGGTATTTACATGAGCTTTCAAGTACCTCGAGCAATGACACCAGGTAATCCCACTTTGAGAAGGACTTTTGTTCGAGTTCAGCTTGTAGCTCAGGCATTTATGTGAAACAGGGCTAATATGTTTTGTCCAGTCTTGGCTAGCTGCTAATTTTAGGTTTTAAGGTCATTCATATGCCTAGTCTAGAGCTCTTTCAGACTAGTCACAAACAGTTTACTGAATTTTTTAGCATTTATGGTATAAAGAAATTTAAACATTTCCGTATCCAGCTCCCCAACACAGCTGACTTTATTAGCTCTTTCCTTAAGTATTTCTGAGTTAGCTCTTTTGAAAAATGGAACTTTATTCAGGGATTTATTCAAATTTGTCCTTACCTTTAGTTCAATCTGACTCACATTAAATTAACTTCATTTTAAACTGAATTAAGCCATAACTACTTTCTGTGACCAAGTCTTCTCCTACCTCCTTGTCTCTTATACCAGCCTGTCTGAAATAACATTGTAATTTTTCAGGTCAGGCACTATTTGATAAAAGAAAAGAAAAAACCCTAAAATCCTCTCACTCGTAACACTGATGAGTACCTAGGCTCTACCATTGTCAGCAGAAATTATTCTCCAGTCTGCTTCTCAGAAATTAGAAATCAACTCTTGTTAGTATTTATTCCTCTACAGCTTTAGAGAAATCTCTATTGTTTTCCAAATTTGACACAGGAATTTGTACCAGACCTCCAGTATTATTCTAGTAGAATTATGAGGCCTCCCCAAAAAAATAATTGGATGCTTTTTTTTTTTTTTTAGCTGGCTCAGTTTTATTGTGCTTTCCTTCCTATCTCTTAATAGCACATCTATAAATGTGTTAACCTACTGCTTTAACTTCCGTTTTCTGTTTCCAAAGCAGCACGTCCTCTTCAATGTATGTTTTATCACTACAATTGCTCTTCTGTCATGTTCCAATAATCGTTATAATGCCCTAGATCATATTCTGCTCTGGTAGTTCATGCCTTCCACCTTGTTGCTCAGTTTTTATCCAGAAAATCTAGCCACTGTGTAGCCCTGTAACTTTTAAACTTGTATCCTCTTAATCAGCAATCATCAAAACGAAAAAAACAAGCCACTCATCATAGAAGTAATCTGCTCCATGATCTTCTAACACTGAGAAGTCTATGGACACTAGCATCTCCAAAGCATAGGGAAGATATTTTGTGCTCAATATCATAGGCAGTAAGAAAAAAATCTTTTCTGTTATCTCATGGAATTTGAACCAAGCATAGCCTGTGACAAGAAGGTGTTTACCAACCTCTTAGAGGTGTCAGACAAGAAAGGAGGGCTTATTTGGAGAACTCCTTCCAGACTAAGAAGGCCAGGATTATAAAGCACCTCTCTGAACTAAGCAGCAGAGTACGCAGGGCCTCATCCTGACAAAGGATCTGATGAGGCAGAGTCTGGTCACAATCTGGAGGTTACTTCCTGCACTAAAATCTCAACACTCTGCCTACTGCTCAAGGTGGTTCACAGTTCCATTTGTCCACAGCCCACAATGCAAAGTAAGAACAGCAGTTCTGACTGCACAGACCAAAGGGGGGTGCCACCCAGAAGTTCCAAGAAAGCAGGTAGGCCGTAAGGGCACAGTTGTATATGACTTTGCACTACAAGGGCAAGGGTGTGAACACTTATGCTTCTAGGTAATAAATTTATTTTTAATATCTTGGCTAGTGTGCTCTTCTCATCTTGTTTCACCTGCCTGCACATCTGCAAACTATCTACAGTAATGAGATCTTATTTGCACTTTTATATAAAGTACTGGTTTTGTTGAAATGTGATCTGTATGTTTTTAGCAATATTTTATAATAGACTTCCAGAGGAACACACATCCCACAATATGAAACATACTCCCCTTGCATAAATAAGCTTCAAGTTTTATTAAAAATCATAATACTCCATAATATATCATGCAATATTAATTTTATATTCATAACCATAGTCACAAGATATTTCCTGGAACACAATGCAAAACACAAAGAAAATATCACAACCAAGTTTTAATAAGGTAGAGGCTTTAGATAATAAAATCAGTCCTTCTTTTACAAAAAATAGCTTAAGGTAGCTTTGATCACGTGTTGCTTATGACTCTTCTTTCGAAAGTGTGTGTACTGCTGGTGACCCCTTGGTGAGATTCTCTCCCTTTTTCTCCTGGATAAAACTGTTCACTGCTCAAAGGATTCTTCAACAATCTGGAGTCTTGTCCTAGAACTATAACACTTCTCAGTCTTTCAATTGCACCTTTCTTTAGCATTTTGTTTCAGTTTGAAAATTCTCAAAATTAAATTAAATTAAGTTCCAGGATCCAAAACAAGGTCTAAGAGACTTTCTTCAGACTAGGCGTCTATAAACAAACTCTTAGAAAACTGAGCAAGACAACCACTTTCTTTCAATTCAACCAGTGGAGACAGAGTGATAATGAGGAGGGAGAAGGTAGCTCACAGTTTTACAAGGTTATGTGACACCTTCAGCCTGTAACTCTCCCTACCAACTAAACTCAGAAAAAGTACTGCACCAAGGAAGACAAGTCAATAGTAAACGGCTATTCAGCATCCTCCTCCTTTCACTGCTGCAGCTGCCCATGGGACAGATGCAGGTGATCATAGCACTAGGAATATCCTTACCTGTGCAGTGGTTCATATGCAAAGCTAGTGTCCTTTCCCTTGTGAAGATGTTAACTACCACTTCACAATCTCTGCCTTTTTGCAGTCACTGGCAAAGCAGAGCAAGGTATCTGGGAAACAACAATAGCCAGGCAAGAAATGACTGATTGTATGATAAATTGAAAGGAATCACTGCATCTGAGATCTTAATTGTCTCCTTGTCCCCGCTAAACCCTTAAGTCCGAATGCTTTTGATTATCTCCTATTGCACTTCCCTTAGCACTCCAATGGAAATATCCTGTTACACACAGGGATCATCAGTCACACCATTCCATGATGCAGATTTTATTGCAGAACAGGTTGTCATCAAGGTGGAGAAAACCTGGTGGAGAATACTCTTTGGGCTGCAATAGGCATGAGTTAGCTGTGTGAATGCTACTGTTGACCATCTAATCGGCAAAAGACTAGTGCAAATACGCTGTCCATGTACAAATGTCTAATCCACGCGTAATGTTGAAGCTGAAAATAGTCAGACCACTTAACATTTCTTAGTTTGTTCATTTCCCTCCTCCCCCAAAAAAACCAAAACCAAAGCACAAAATGCTTGGTGGGATCCAAATACCTGTTGAGACTGCTAGAATTTGTTAGGAATCACTTCTTTGTTTTGTTTTGTTTTGTTTTGTTTTGTTTTGTTTTGTTTTGTTTTCTTTTGTTTTTAAATACAGTAGCAATGTATCTCTAATTACTTGCTATTTTTATTTAGAAGAAAATGGACACATACATATTCACCATTCATTTGTTTACTCTCTTCCTTCACATATGTTTTTTGTTTCCACCTATTTCAAAGGAAGGGAAAAAACTCTTTCCCTGTTTTATTCCCCAGATATCCCTATTTATAGCTTCCTAACACCAATAGATGCTAGAAGTGTGTCTGTGTGACAGTTGAGAAATGAGGGAAGTGGATGAGTTTATTTTTAGAAAAACCCCACCCTACATTAAAAAATAAAGGTGGTGGGTCTGCTTCATGTATTGTGTTTCACAGCCCTGTCTTCCTAATGAAGAGCCAAGGAGAGTCAGCACTGGTGAGGAAATGGGGCACCAGCCCAGAAGGGCATGAAAAACCCAACACAGTCTCAGTAACATAATTAAAAATGACTGTGGTGTGGCTGAACCAGGGATCTTCTTCAAATTAAAAATGAATTTACTGGAGGGATGATTTTCTTAAGCAGATGGGACGAGTGAGCTATTAGCATGGGCCCTAAACATCATTCGTGTTGACAATTTTTTTTCTAATTACTCCCCCTGCAGATTTTCAGCAATGAGAAATAGCCAAAAGAAAAGCATTTGACTAGTTGCACACCACCACTGCTGGCAGAAATGTGTGACACTTTAAGCAGATCATGTCTTTATTTTAAAGTCAAGAGACAGGAGTTTGTACCACAGCATGAAGCAAGGAGCTGTCAAGGGCTCTGTTATGGCTTTCTGCCTTCTGAGACCAGTTCCACTTGTGCCCCAAGCCCAAAGCAGATTAGAGCTGTTCGGGACTGGGACAGGCCTTGACTAGCAACATTCCTAAGACACCATTTTGCTGTCTGAGGGCAGGCACAGCAGCGTACCCACACCTCAGAGACTCCTATGCAGGATGCTCCAGTGACAGCGGTGCCAGAGCCTCTCTCGCTGGCTTCCTTGCAGCTAAGGGCTTCGCTGCTCCACTGCTCACTACCTTCATGCTGGTGCAAGGATTCAGGTCAGAGTTTAGATCAAACTCGTTGTGTTGTTACTTAAGACCCAACAGCTGTTCAAAGTTAGATGTCTCCTGCTACTATATGCACCATGAAGTATAACTCTGGATCATTAAATAGACAAAGAAAAGCAAGATCTTCCAGCAATCTGTACTTCATTTCTGCCCCAGACAAAGACTTATATAGATCAGAAATGCTGTGTTTGAAGTTTCACCTCTGGTTCATTTCAGAGATAACAACGACATGCAATGACTGTGTCTGGATCTGTGTGACCTCTGTGTTTCAGGGTGCTTGTATCTCCCTTGTAGGTACCCTTAATAAATGACAAACCATCTTTGCACTGATGGAGTTAGAAGCTCTCCTTTCATAAGCACCATAAGGCTAGAATAGCTGGGTGGGATGTAAATGATCCCATTTCCATTGTATGTGTATCCAGAAAAGCCAGTAAAGATCATGAACATGATTTGACAAATCGCTGTGGATAAGTGTAGTATGACCAATGCAGAGCACGTAGCCACAGAAGTCAAGCAATGCTCTACCAAAAGAACTGCAATAATAAGCAGCCTGTAATTACTATGTTCTACCTTACAGTCCTATGTTCTTATATTCTATGCTCCTGTTCCACTTGCAATGACCAAAGCTAACACTTCCCTTAGCACTCTTAAAAGACTACCTTCACTTATGTATGGGCCATTAACTAGAACTCAGAAAAGCAAAAGGATTTAGGGTGGGAAAGATACTGCTACCTAAAGAGAGAGAGAACGTGAGAGGATAAGCTACTGTACTTCATATGAAAACTCCAGTAGGAATGGGGTGAGAACAAGAGGTGCTGGTTACAAGGGTAAAGATTACTCAGGCATTTAATGTAGATGTGATAAACCCCTACAAAGTCCATGCTGCATACAACAAAAGTCTAAGAAATGGGTCACAAACCCATGACTGAAAGTGCTGATATGTGTAGGAAAGTACTTCTTCGTGACATACCTGCCTTTAAGAGCACTCCACCAGTGCTAATCAGCTGTTTTGAACAAAAATAATTCAAACCTTAGTATTCTTATCTTAGCTAAGTGAGAATGCTCAGCTTCTACAGAATGTTAACTAGTGACTGCCAGCTTTTTCACATGCACGTAGAGCTGGCTGCATGAGCAAACTCTGTCCTGCCATTTTCCAGCTTCTGACTCTTTTACTTCACAGTTTGAATGACAAAGGTCCCTTTCAACCCAAACCATTCCATGATTCCATAATTCTATACTATTTATTTTTATTTTGTACGTGTATAAAACATCTGTATGGTATACCTGAAGATGAATTATGGACTTCAATATTGGTATTACTGTTTCTTTAATTTGTGAATACCATGATCGCTTTTTTAGAACTGTGAGGTTTAGTTTGTTGTTTGCTTTTTTTTGGTTTTGTTTTGTTTTGTTTTGTTTTTTCCCTAAATCTGGTGCTGTATTTAAAAAGCTATACACTTCAAAAAGCTTTGTTGACACCAAAGCCTGGTTTACTATCCCCAAAACTCTGTTAAAAGTGGTATAACTCACTAATCACATAAATTATACTGACAAATGCTATCACCAGATTACCGTGACTTCTGGTACCGTACAACAGGAAGGACAACAATTGAGCTATTTGGAAGCATTTTCTTTCTCAAATTGAGGAGCCTGTATGTGTTGTAATAAATAATACAAATGCAGGCATATGAGAGGTTAGTAGAAAAAATTCTCTATTTCTAGCCTCATACTTGATTGTGAAAAGAAGGTACCTTGGCACGCTGGTAATCACCCTATTATTGATAGCTTAACCAGCATCCATTTAGACTCCTTGGATTTTCACCTACCTTCTCTATTTGACTTCACTGAAAAACAGATGGACCGGGAGTGAAAAAACACTTTTGTATCACCCTGAGACTGGGTGCTGTCCTTATGTGACCCATTTTTGTTTTTCTCCAGATGTAAACAAAATCAGAGTCTGAGATGTAAATAAAATCAGAGTCTGCAGTGAATCACAGTGTCCCTTGGAAAACCATTGGGTCCCTCTATAATTTGGTGCTTGAAAAGCTACTTATCTTTTTTTGTTGCACTTCAAGTCCTAAAGTTCATAACCACTGTTTCCTTTCCGATCTTTCAAATGATGCATTTAACTGAAGTGCAAATGCATTAACTTGCTGTATATCCATGCAGTGGTGAATCTGTAGGTACTTTAAACAGACCTGGATGAGCTGTGCAGTATGTGCTGGGTAAAATCAAGTAGAGATTTAATATCTGTGACCTGAACTGACAGCAAAGTCACATCAACAACCCTGAGGGGATCACAAAAATTGCCATGGAAATATGTAACAAACCCAGTATTTGTGAACAAGGGTGGGTCAATATACATACTACAGGAATATCCGGAAACATGAACAATTCATCATAAAAATAATAATAATAAAAATATGTTATGAGAAATGCATTAAATCAAAAGCAGCCACCATACAGTGCAGAGGGTGTTTCCATGGAAGCAATCTCCCACGTGACAGTAAGATCAGCAACAGGTGTTAGAGAAACAGGGAGAAGAAATGTCGCCAGGTTAAGCCCAAATGTGACACTGGTTCATGAAACGATGGATATAAGAATTTAAACTGACCACAGATGTTTTCCTTGGAATAAGAAGTTAATTATTTCCTATGCAGACTATATCTGTATATATACAGTGGGAATGCAAAAACTTCAGTGTTGGATAAATGTGAACAGAAAAGTACGAGTGCTTTGTCTTAGTCTTGTATAGTAACTAGCTTGCAAAGTAATTTGTAATCATCCTTGTTCTAGTTTCTGCTGAATCTTCTAAGATATACAATCTAATAAATTGAATAAAAAGCAATATTTTATGTACAGAGGCAGCTTCCTAAGAGATACAAGATTAAAGAGGGTTCTACTATCAATCTTGAAACACATGGTCCATGAAATATCCCAACTACTCAGATTTAGGACTAATTCAGGAAGAAAAAGAAAAGAGGAAGAAAAGTATTAAACCCGTAAAACAGGAAATTATTCGGATAGTATACATGCTAAGTGAAAGCAAAAAAACCATGATTAATGTGACTGACAACAACTAGACCTATGAGGCATAAAAATAATGCAAGAGCATTATTAATAGCTTTTGATGAACCACCTGATGAGCTACCAATTCAATTATCTAATGCTTACCTTTTCAACAGTCTGGACCCCAAAATAGGTCATTAGCTGGAACAGTTACATGGGGAAGGTACTCTGCTATGCAGATTATGAGAAGATACTCAGCCAAAGTGTTTCAAAAGTTGTGGACTGCACCTATTCCAGGTTAATACAGCCTTTGTAGGTATTGTCCTGAGGTCAAATGGAAGGCACATCTGAATGCCAAATTCCTGTTTTCTGGGGAAAGGGAATCATATCTCAAATGAAAAGGAAGTATTTTGTTCATATCCTCTCATATCCAACTATATAGTATTGTCAGCAACCAGCAGAATATTGTGCTGAGCTAGAAAAAAAGTGTAAGGATCAATGATTTACATTGTCATCAGTTTATTCTACACCTTGCAAAAAATTTGTCACAGTTAAGAAGTCTCTAAAGACACCATTCCAAGCTTTCATGAGATGATGAACATTATCCTTCCTTCAACAAAATTAAACAATTCATCACAGTAGGAAGGAACATTAGCACAAGGGGTAACAGTTCAGAAGATTGCATCCAGGAAAGGGTTATGATAAGAAACACTCATAGTTTATTAATATCAGTCTCTCACATCCACAAAAGTAATTGTATGATGTGCACACCTGTTTAGATGAGAATGCCATACATGCAGATGACATTTTCTGTCTATTGTGACAAGCCATCATTCCCACAGCTAACAGTGGTACCAGTGTTTCTATAATGGGTGTTGCATGATTGTTTCCCACTTTACTTTTACTTATTTAATTATTAATGCTGAAGTACAGAAGACAAGATGATTACTTGGCATAAATGATGTTGGCAGGGATGCAGCCAGGGATTGGGACAAGAAACTGACACTGTGCATAGGTACAGATCACAGCCTTGTGTACAAACAAAACCATTATGCTCTGCTATATCACTGATGCTACCCACCCTACCACAGTACCACAGAATCACAGCATCACAGAATGGTTTGGGTTGGAAGGGACCTTAATGATTAGCTAGTTCCAATCCTCTACCATGGGCAGGGACACCTTCCACTAGACCAGGCTGCTCCAAGCCCCATCCAGCCTGGCCTTGGGCACTGCTGGGGATGGGGTATCCACCCTCCCTGGACAACCTATTCAAGTGCCTCACCACCCTCACAGGAGAGAATTTCTTCCTTGTATCTACTCTAAATCTACCTTCTTTCAGTTTAAAGCCATGCCCCCTTGTTCTATCATTACAGACCCTTGTAAAAAGTCCCTCTCCAGCTTTCTTGAATTCCCCTTTAGGTACTGGCAGGCTGCTGTAAGGTCTCCTCGGAGCCTTCTCTTCCCCAGGCTGAACAGCCCCAACCCTCTCAGCCTGTCCCCACAGCAGAGGGGCTCCAGCCCTCTGAGCATCTGTGTGCCCCTCCTCCAGGCTCGCTCCAACAGGTCCATGTCTGGGGCCCCCAGAGCTGGATGCAGCACTCCAGGTGGGGGGGGGCTCATGAGAGCAAAGCAGAGGGGGAAAATCACTTCCCTCAACGTGCTGGTTACTTTTCTTTTTGATGTGGCCCAGGATACAGTTGGGATTTCTGGGCTGCAAGGACACATTGCCAAGCCATGTTGAACTTGTCCACCAACACCCCCAAAGTCTTCCTTCTCAGGACTGCTCTCAATCCATCCTCCACCCAGCCTGTACTTGTGCTTGGGACTGCCCCAACACATGTGCAGGACCTTGCACTTGGCCTCGTTGAACTTCATGAGGTTCGCACGTGCCCACCTCTCAATCCTGTCAAGGTCCATCTGGATGTCATCCCTTCCCTCCAGTGTGCTGACTGCCCACACAGCCTGGTGTTGTCAGCACACTTGCTCACGGTGCACTCAATCCCACTGTCCATGTTACTGACAAAGATATTGTCCAGCGTTGGTCCTCCTGAGGAACACCACTCATCACTGGTCTCCACTTGAACATCGAGCTGTTAACTGTAACTCTTTGAGTGCAACCATCCAGCCAATTCCTTATCCATCAAGTGGTCCATTTGTCAAATCCATGTCTCTCCAGTTTAGATACCAGGCTCGATACAATCCAGACAAACAGTTTTGCATTAAAAAATTACTCCTTTCTTCCCATCAGTTTGTTTATGGGAAGAATACGACAAGTCACTGTAGTTAAAACCGACAGCATTGGTCTTGCTCAGTCTATATGAAGACACTTGACAGATTATTAACAGAGTCTTCAATGTGATTTTTTTCCCATTTCTGTATAGAACATGTTGCTTTTTTTACTGAATGCAAAGATGAGACTTTCATAGTTTAAGGTGATCAGACAGAAGTGTGATACTTACCACTTTTTTGTTTTGCTTGAGGAATGCTAAAGGATTAGTTTAGTATCTGTATTTTATACAGAATTCATAAAGTCTTCTCTCTGTTACATAAATTCACCTAGAAAATTAAGCAACTTTGACATGATCTAATGGAAGCCTTCAAGATTTGTAGCAGAACAGAAAGATGATCAAAAGACATTTCTCCTGTGGTGGAGGCTTCAAAAATGAAAGGAATAATTTACAGTTAACACATGACAGGTGATGGAAATAAGAAATGACAATTCAATTCACGGTACCTCTAGATTTTTTTAGAATGATAGACCAAAAAAGTGACAAAGTTTGTTTATTTTGATATATAAGCTATGAAAAAGCTCAGAGATCTACAGATCTTTGCATAACTGTTCATTTTCCATAATTTCTGTTTAAGTAATATTATTTACCAACCTCAGTTTCTGTTCATAGTGTGATCAGCACATTGCTTTGGATTTATAATCTATCCTTTAATTTGGAAGGTGGGTTCTTAAGGTTCCTTTTCCTTTCTAAGCAGCCATTATAACATCTGTGATTAAATACAGGACTTTAAAGTACAGTTCCTAAATTTGTATGTCTTAAAATATTGTTGATAGGAAGCACAGTACAATATAATTCACTTCTCTCTTTGGACTTACAGAACCCGTGACTGTCAGCTGTTGAGAAGTAATGTGAAGCCCATCTATTTTCTTAAGCTATTTCCCGAGTGAGGTAACTAAAAGGCTAGGTCAGATGAACTTTCCTGGGAGGCACTGAACGATTTTTTCGCTAACATTTGTTGTATGCAGTGTTTCATATTGTGGTTTTCATATGTTATGTGTAAGTCCTTGACAGGTACATGTTAAATTGCAAGCTTAGTAAATAGTACATAAAATTTCTGAGAAAAGAGCAAACTGTTCCGATCAAAGCATACAGACAACATTTTCCATTTTCATATGCTGCTGTTGCAATTTTGTAATTCTGTTGCTTGCTAGCTAATGGCTTTGTTTAAATAAGAACTATAACAAACTGTATGTGATAATAATTATCATCCAACACCACCAGAAAGGTCATGGGACTTAATTCTACCATTTCTTCTAATTTTATAACATCAACATTGTAAGATTTCAGTTTGTTTTCCTCCTCATTTCATTTTAAGGAGCCACCTGGGATATATTAATGGAGCATACATTTGCAAAGCAGCATGAGATAAAGGTGCTCTCTGAGCCAGATCACCCACTGAATGAGAGTCCTTCATTTATATTAAATACCCAATTATTATCCTACTGGTGAATGTTTGGTCACATCAATAGCCATGATAATAGTGATACAACCTCAACAGCTCAGTTATTTTCTGAAAGTACAAGGTAAAAACAGATCAGAATTTAGCATTCAAGACTAAAACTAGCTCAAATTCTTCCAATATTAATTTGATATTATCCACTGTTTATGTTTTTACTGTGTCCAGAGGTATGTGGTGGTCTTTCTAGTGAAGGACATTGTACTTTTCCTGAATGGTTAACCACTAAAATTCCTGATCCTGAAAAGATTTGTGAACCAAAATGACCTTGTACAAAGTTGACAATGTTTGCATGGTCAGAGCCGACAGTTTTGCAGAAAGCCATGTGTATAGTCTGCATGAATACAGCTATCAGTCTATATGGACTAGAATCATGAATGGCTATTTTGTGATGCTGGATTAAATTTTTTATGGACCTTTACTATGTGTTATAATCAGAAGCACTTAACCCAAACTTTGGAGGATAATTCATATAGTTGTTTGGCAAAAAGTTCATGTTAGAAGCCTATACTTATTTGTCTACTGCCAACAGGAAGACATGACATTTCTGTATCTTGTCAGAAATTTATTCCTCTGGACATGATGAAAGACCTACATAATGATTAAACAAGCCCAGAGTCTGCAACAATAATAAAATAAGTTTGTTTAAGGGGAAATGGGACAAACTGAAGAGAGACACTAAAGCATTCTGCTACTTTCTTGCTCAGTGACATTTCACCTTTACAACAAAAAGTAAATGTGTTCTTAATCTCCAGTGACAAAGAAGATGACTCAAAATCACAAATTATTGGTCCTTCTCTTTTTCTGGTGCCTGATTCATGATTGGTGCCTTCCCACCACGCTTGGTCCCACTGCTCCTAGAACACTGGTTACTACTCCTCTGGTTCTGTTTGATCTTATAACTGCAGGCTTTGGGAGATGCAATTTATAACCTCATAGTTGCAGATGTTTTAGTCATTCAACTTTGACACCCTCACCAGCTTGATCCAGTACTTTGATTTAAAAAAAGGCCAAATAGCATTCATAGCCTAAAGATACACAGAGGTTCAGGGGTTAAACGTCAAACTACCCAGTCTTTGGCTGTCAACGTTTTTGAGAAAAAATTACTAGTATTTTAATCTATATTGTATTAGAGTGATAGAGAATAACTGAAATCTTAGCACAGACTAAACCTGTGAACATATCCTTTATATTAAAGTTTTTCAAGCAAAATGTCTTCCATTCTGATTGAGTTAATGAATCATTAATTCCCAAGATGACTGATTTTTTCAGTGCTATTCCTTGTCGATCAGGTGCCAGAACTTTTCAAATATATTATTATTGCAGTAAATTATTTGGTACGATTCATTAATTATCATTTAACTACATTTAGATACTCATTTGGCAGTATTAACATTTTTCAAATGACCCATGTCTTCTATTTTTTGGCATTTTGCTGTCCCTTGCTGCCTGCTGTCTTTCTCCAAATTTCAGTTTTATTGAGCTAGAGGTTTTCAAACATATAAATTTTAAGGTCATGTAACCAAACATGTTAATGTAAATTGGGTACTTTAGATATGCAAACTACAAAGAAAAAGACTTGATCTTAGATGATCAAATTTCCTAATAAATTATAAAAATAACAGATTGTAGCATGTCTCTAACTACTGGCCAAATGGAATAAAAACCTTATATTCACTAGAACACAACATCTAATAAATTATATCTAATAAACCATGAAAAAACTACACACACACCCCCTTCCTGGCCCCACAAAGTACTAAAAAAGACAGGAGGAATTCTTTTGCAAAGGGAGAAATGGTATGCTGAGAAGACTTTGCCCTGTACCCCCAATGTGATGCCAAACTCTTTACTCTGCCCTTTGGTAAAATTGTTTATCTCCTTTCTGAGCAGATCCTTCTTCACAAGAGATTCTGTTTTTTGTCTCAGTGATTAGGAATGTCTCTGTAACATTTACTCGACTATAATATTTTTTGAATTAAAATTTCAAATTATGAAGATTAAATAAGGAAGGACACTGTTTCAAAATTCAATTATTTTTGGTTTTCTACTTTCAGTCAGTGCCACAGTATTTGTGAAGAAAAACTCCTCATGGCAGGAGAAAGAATGCAACACATAACCTTAATTTATAATCCCATGTATTCTGGGACTCCAGTCAAAGTCTTATCCAGTTAAAAATGAAGACACTGGGAGTTTTGCCACTGACTTGAACAGAAAGAGGACTACGCTCTCTGGTTTTAATTTCAATACAGAAACTGTATTTATAGTTCATTGTCCCTTGACATCTGTTTGTAGCAGTTCTGCCCTTGGGAGGAGCAATTCACCAGTGTGAAGTAGATGAGGGGCAACCACAGACGAGTACCAGTGGCCAGAAAGCTTGAAAACAGCATTATATTAAGAGAAAGGAAAATTGGCTGTGATGAAAAAATAAAATAAAATGCACAAAGGAAAGGAAATCTGTAGAAGTACAGATACACCTCTGCAAGTACAACTGGAAGGCAGCATGCTGTAAATAATTATGAGTCAGATCACGTTCGTTTTCTGAAAATCTAAGAGAAGGTTGAATGAAGCTCTTCCATTTGCTCAGTTCTAACAAAAAGTAACTGAGCAAGTCATGCTGAAGAGCTTTGAAAATAAAGTGGGAGTGCGGCCTGTTTCCTACCTCAGAGTCCATTCCCATGCGCTGGAGAGGGTGTCTACACCATTCCAGTATTTGTAAAATAAAGAAATACCTCTTTCTACAGAGCATATCAACCTATGCATAAATGATTCTGTGACCTGAGTCACATCTTTTAATCTAGTGCTCCCCCATGGCTAGTACCCGTGTGTGCTGCTTTTTACGCAGGGCTGAATTTGTCTGCTAATCACATATTGCAGCCCTTGAAGTTGCAGCTCCATTTTTCTTGCTTACTTTTTGTAGATTGCAATTGCTGATCTGTAAGAATTACTCCCATATTGAAATTAAATCACTGGAACTGATCTCTTACTTTTGAAACAGAAAAGCGAAATGCTAAGAACCATATACCTGAGGCAAAAGTATTTCACTGGAATACTTCTACTCTTGGATTTCAAGCACTATAGATCAAATTTATGCCTTGCATAAGTCAATTCTGAGAGGGAAATAGTAATGGCAGGATAAATTCCACAGTGACCCCCTGTTGGCATTTCCAGCTCTGAGGATGAGACTTTCCCACATTTTCCTCTGTTCTTCCATAAAATGAATACCAGTGGTATTACATGGTTTGGCCAAGGAGCTTGTGAAGATATTGAAAATTCTGAAGTGACTTAGGAGACTATATTTCATTTTCAAAAGTGACTTTAACTCCTGTCTTCCTATATTTACTAGTTTCCCAGAGTCTGTGGGTATGTTTGAGTTTTGCCAGTGCAAGATTTAAGTCCAGAAATCACTAAGTGCAGAGGTATTTTGTTAGTAAAACTTTACTTTTAATTTCCACCTGTGCATCATTTTACATTTGTCATCACTCCACTGGCATTTTGTTGACAATATATGTATATGTATATGAATATACATAGTTTTCTGATACTTGAATTGCCATACTTCTTAACATGTACAGTTGTGCATTACTACTGGTTGCTGATGATAAATATACTCTGTATACTAATTATATATCAAAACTCTCACATGAAAATAATAGTATGAAATTCCAGAGCCAAGCACTGAAATGTTCACAAATGCCAGATTTAATGTTGCCAGTGAAATGTATTTCATGTGCTAGTGAGGATCCATTATGGTCCATAATTTAATTATATGATCCCATTCTATTTTTCCACTGGACGTCTTCTTCATTTTAGGGACAGAAAGTAAGTTACTTAGTCAGCAGCTATTCAATATTTTGCTTTATTCCATTTGTTCTACGCATGGTCCTGTATATTATTTACTGCATACTATTCAAACTGTGCTTGGAAGACAGAATACTTAATTTATTCCTAGACTTTTCCATAGTACTCATCGCTATAATATGTGAACGCTTCACTAACTCTCATAAATGTATTTGTACAACACCTCTTTTAAGATAAAGTGAGAAATGAAGGCATGTAGAAACAGAGGTTAAAAAGGCTTAAAAAAATCTATTTATGTATTATCTCTATTATGTATTAGTAATCTCTATTATCTATTATAATTGCAAAGCAATTTAAAACAACTAAGTCTCTTCTTTTTTTCTAATTGCCTAGCATTACATTGTATTTTGCATGTTGAAAATATAATTGCATTTGTTGCTGTGTGTGCTCAGTCTTTCTGCAAATCAGGTGCAGGAATTTCAAGCCAAATTCCTAGAAAACAATGTATACTTAGTGAGTATCTGAGAAAAGTTGCTAGCTACTAGCTGCTAATCACATTTAATTTCTCTGCTAGAGGCAGGGACAGGATACTGTTTTTTAAGGAAGGTACTGATTCAAGTATCTTCCATTCTCCTATTTGTGCTCCTTTTACTCTGTACTTTCTCAGTTCTACAACAAAGAAGCATAAGACTTACAAAGAACTTGGTTTTTTACCCAGCTCTGATCAGTTATGTTGAACAATATAGCCAGTGTTCTGTGGTACAAATACCACCTAATGGCATCCTTGTAGAATGTATCATAACATGCACGGGGTAGGGCATTAAGACTGCAGGTGACAGGCTGCCTCAAGGGGGGCAGTGAAGGGGGAGGTACTGATCTCCTCTCTCTGATGACCAGCAGTAGGACATGAGGAAGTGGAAAGAAGCTTGCATTAGGGGAAGTTCATACATGTTTGGAAAAGGCTCTTCACTGAGAGTTGCTGCTTACTGGAACAGGCTCCCCAGGGAAGTGGTCATGGCACCAAGCCTCTCAAGAGTACAGGGAGCATCTGGATGATGCTCTCAGTTATATGGCTTAGTTTTAGGTAGTCTGGTGAGGAGTGAGGATTTGGACTAAATGACCTTTATGGGTCCCTTCCAACTTGACATGTCTTCTACCTGACATCCCAGGACTCACCTTCTGCTCAGGTGTGTCTGTACATCCGAACAATCCAAGTGTAAAGCAAGTCTGAGTTTCGGAACTTTTTACAACAGAATTTGAAAGACCATTAAGCTATAGGAACCTTGGGGCTTCAGGTTAGGTCCTCTGTGACCTAAACCATGATTCATAGCCTTGCCTTAAGGTAAAATCAGATCGGTGCCATGTCATTTCCAATTCGCCAGTGTTAAACAAACTGTCCTACTCTGTTTGCTCAACAGCTCTCACTTTTTCCATGATCCCATCTTGCTCCTGTCCCTCCATCAGCTCTGAGTCTCATTCTTCTTTTTCATCCTTTCCTTCAGCTTCTTCTTTGGTCACAAACTCCTCTGAGGCAGACATTTCCTGCTTTCCATCGTTTTCCCAGTCCAGGTAGCTGTGTTCTGGTTTGCAGTATCTGGCCTCTTCTCAATTACTTGTTTCAATCCATTCTTCTTACTCCCATCACCTGCATTCAGTCTAGATGGTTCCTTTTTTAAATTGTTAAGGTGTCTGCAACAGTGGCAGTGAGAGCTAGAAAAAAAGAATTTGCTACTGTCAGCTGTGTTGCCTACATGAAGACCCTAACCAGGTCACAGCCAACAATTCTTAAAGCTGCAGAGAGAATTCTTGCTGTTCCAGCTTAGGGAGTGTCCAATATTGGCAGAATCTTGAAGAATATAGCTACAGACGCCCAGCTGGTTTCTACACAGCAAGTGCAAACTATTTTTTTGAAAGCTTACAGCTTGAATCAGTACTGACCTATCAGCTTTCATTTCCCTTCTGTAAGACATGGAGAAACTAGAACTTAACAAAGGAAAGATCATCAGAATTTTGTCACACAGGTAAAGGAGGTTGTGTTTCAAAAGATTTATATAGAAAATAGTATGCAAAGAGAAGATATCATTGTTCTTCAGTGATACTCTAACCAACCTGTGTCTATATAGCATCGATCCTTCCATAGCCTCGCTAAGAAATTTGCAGCTCCAAGTAGTGTTTGGAAAAATGTAAGACTGCAAAGGCTTGAATATAATTTTAAAACATCTGCAGCAGTTCTTGTAGTAAAGCAGAAAATAGTAACTCTGGAAGACTGTCTTACCATTAATATAAAGTACAGGTTATAGAATGTGGTTTATTTCAGTCCTGTTTAGAGATAATTCCATCAACAGTGATTTGCTGTAACTCCTCACTTAATTAACAACAATAAACAACCTTGCTCTTAATGTTTCTGTGACACTTAAACACCCAGCCCAGAGCATCAGTCTCCTGGAGTTAATGAGGCTCATTTGCATTCCTTCCAAGGATCATCTGCTAACACATGTAAACTAGCTAGCAGATTCAAATGTTAGTGAGAAGTGTCCAAGGGGAGGACATGTGTTAATTCCATCTTTGAAAAGTCTGGACTAAATCACTGTATCACTTTATCGTTATACTGTGCATTGCTGCTGAAAAATTATGATCTTTAATTATTAAGAAAGCCAGCAATATATTCCCATACTTAAAATTCGAAATGAAATTTCACCCACAACTACTAAAGAACTGGGGTTTGTAATTCCGTGGTTCATCAAATTAGCATCTTTGGGAGAGATTTTGGTTTTGCTACACTGCATGGAAGAGGAAAACAGTCCTTCCATACTAAATTTTATTTTTTTTATTTAAATGGATTTAAATGCATTATGAATGCATTGCTTTTATGCCAGTAGACTCTCATAAAGTTATGTAGAGCAATCTATAATACACTTTATTTTAATGAAATAAAGATACAGATCTAGACTGGCCTGTGTAAGTGACAATATCTGAAACCAGGAACATGAACTGCTTCTTTTTAAATACTGAGCCTAAACATCAATTTCTAACTGGTGAACTGCATAGCCAGTGCTATTTCACAAACAGGTGACACTAAATGCCTTGACCATGTACAAATGAAAGAGTCAGGGAAGACTAATTCTCTATGGATATTCAAAGCTTAACTAAGATACTGGGTACAGATATAATGGAAAGAGAGAGCAAAAGAAAGAATTTCTGCTCTGTGCTGTTATGTCACCCTGCTGGGGAAAAATTCATCCCTGCAAAATCAGAATAAGACCTAATGAAGGAACTGAAACGTGAAGAGATGAATAGTTGTCTGAGAATTTAGGGAAAAGTAAGTTACTAAGAATGAGAGAGTTAAGCCTGAGCTAGTGAAAAAGGAAAGACAGCTGAGAGGGTAGACGAGCTCTGTACCATGACATCAACTTGTTAGCACAAAGATCAGTACTATGAAGCCAGCACCGAGCTCAGAACAACATTGGGGAAGTAGTGAAATTAGGTCTCATTTCCCAGATGGACTCAGGAGTGAGCAGAGAAGATCTGAGCACTGTTTCATATCTATAGAGAGATGTGTTGGCAAAAAAGAGAGAGAGAAAGAAAAAAAAAAGTAGAAAGTAAAAAAAGTAAACGTTAGATCTCCAAAGAAGTGATGGGGAAATGGGCAATATTCTTTATATAGAGTGAGCAGATGTTTATGTTTGTGTTATTTGTATTCAAGTGCAAGTGATATGACTAGCAAAAAGACTAAGTTCAGGAAAGCTCCACAGAGTTCTGAAAACATTTGTTTTTTTGCCAAGGATTGTCTGGATGGTGTCATGATCTCCAAGGTCTTCTTAACTTCACTGGCATCTGGACTGACAGGCTTCAAAATAATTTTCTAAGTGGGATGTGAGGCCAGAATATTAGTGTTAAAAGGCAATACAGAATTGGTAGTTGTTCATGTTACTCAGTTTTAGAAGGAGGTTTGAGTACTCCAAGTATTTCCATCAGAGCTTTGAGTATGTCTAGGAATATGACACAGAGAGAGCAATAACAAGAGAGAACATTGGCAGGTCCCATGGAGAAACAGACTGAGAAATTGCTGTAGCACACTGATGAATCAGTGGATTATGGTATTTGTACTGCTGAGCTTTGAAGACTCTTCCTCCTTGGCTGAGTATCAGAAGCCAGCTGCAGGCTCAGAGAGCTCTCAAGTGAAACCTGCACAGACAGCAAGGTACAATCCCTTGTGAAGTCCAAGTCTGTAGGTGGTGGACAGACAGAAATCACACTGAAATTTCAATTAGAAAATAGTGACTATTAAAAAACATTGCTTATTGTTCAGCTACCTTTACGTAATTCCTCTTTCTTTTCCTATTATATCCCCCAGCTTTTAGAGTATCCAGGTTTCTGTAGGCCTGGGAAACATGTCATGTTGAGCTAAGATTTCTACCATGTGAGGTGTTTTCTTCTACATATCTTTTATTCTCAAAGCCACTTACAATTTTTCCTGTCTTAAATAAGACTTTCCCAGTTTATTCTGAAAAAAGTTCAGAGCTTTTGGGACCAAAGTCACTGCTGAATACAGAATAAATAAAGGATGACAACAGAGTAAGAATGGGAATAGCAAAGTTTAAGGATGAAAAAACAGGCTGAGAAGGTTTGCATGATCTTTTTGGTGGTGATTTAATCATCCTGAGAATTTGAATTGGAGGTCTGGCTAAGCAGTGGAAAATAAAATTGGGGGATTGCTCTGAACTTCAGTGTGAAGTGAACTCCATCAAGTCTCATGAAAGCTTCAAGTCTTCCTTGATGTCCATAGAACTGTATAAGTAAATAGCCTGTGGTGGTACTGTTATCTCTGATAAACATCACTCTCTTCTTGAGGGAATTACTGACTTTCTAAGGTGTAATATGGAAGAAAGTTTTGAATTACTATCTGCTCCTTCTGTGCCCGAAAAATGTCACCTGAACATCTGCCCTCAGGGATATTCTTGCTAGATTTTATTATATTTCTATTATCTTATTCCTCCCAGGACTCACTCTCATATCTCTGTCATTTTCCCACTTTTCCAGAAGTTACCTAACCCTCCTGACTTTCTTTCTGTCCAACTATTCCTGAGTTTGCCTTCATGCTTTGCATTTTTTTTCCATGGAATGAGTCTTTGTTATCTTTGTGGTAGTGCAGAATGAGAAGGGGGAGTCTTGCAAGACAAACAGAGGAACTACACTTGTATTTTTATAGCTTGATCTTCATCTTCACATCTATAGTACCCATTTTGGAACTGGCCAACTCAGAAGTTTGGTTGGAAGGGGAACAGAGGACAGAATCAGGAGAACAGACTGTTTTAGATTTTCAGCTCTGGGCATGAAGACTTTGAAAGAAACTTTATGAAGTGAGAAGAAAACTGTCAGAAAATCATCACCCTTAAAAGTCTGTGGACATGAAGAAACCAGAACCTGTTTGTTAAGTTTACTATGGAAAGAGAAGCAATATACACTGACTATTAACTCCTGCTAACTATCTGTCTAATAATATTTCTCTGGCTTATGGCCTATGTTTGCACAGAAAGTGCCTTTTTTGTGCAAGTAACTGGATTACAAAGTATGGAGGATGTAGAGGGATCGGCTGATTTTAGACAAACTATTTTCAAACTGTAGTTTACGCTGTCTTGCAAACTGTTCTCTTGAACTTATACAGAATAGCTTGCAGATGAAGGTCTTTATATGTAAGTACAGGAGAAAACAGAAAAAAGAAAGCAAAAAACCCTAAACCAACAACTTCATTGTAACAGTAATAGAGTCCTGGTAGAAAAACATAGGATTTAATGGTTTGTTTTCTCTGGAATAGGAAACTCTTCAGAAGGGACAGGCAAGGAAGGAGAAGCAGTGTGGAAGTCCTGTGTGTTAGGGAGTGTTTTGACTGTCTAGACCTGAATGATCGCGACAACAGGGTTTAGTATTTATGAGTAAGAATCAGGGGGAAGGCCAACAAGGCAGATATCATGGTGGGAGTCTGCTATAGAGCACCCATCCAGGATGAAGAAGAGGATGAAATAGTCTATAAGTAGCTGGGAGAAGGCTCACAGTCGCTAGCCTTTCTTCTTGTGGGGGACTTCAACTTACCAGCTGTCTGCTGGAAATACAATACAGCAGAGAGTAAACTGTCTAGGAGGTTCCTGGAGCATGTGGACAATAGCTTCCTGAAACAGCTGGTGAGTGAGCCAGCTAGTGAGGGTGCCCTGCTGGATTTGTTGTATGTGAAAACAGGGAAGGACTTGTGGGTTATGTGATGTGATGGTTGGAGGCCATCCTGGGCATGGCAATCATGGAATGATAGTTTTGATTCTCAGAGAAGTAGGGAGGGGTGTCAGCAGAACTGCTACCTCGGACTTCTAGGGGGCAGACTTTAGCCCGTTTAGGACACTGGCTGACAGAGTCCCTTGGGAGGCAGCCCTGAAGGGCAAAGGATTCCAGGAAGGCTGGACATTCTTCAAGAAGGAAATCTTAAAGACGCAGGAGCAGGCTGTCCCCCTGTGCTGAAATACAAGCAGGCAGGGAAGAAGACTGGCCTGGCTGAACAGAGAGCTTTGGCTCGAAATCAGGGGGGAAAGGAGAGATTATGACCTTTGGAAGAAGGGACAGGCAACTCAGGAGGAGAACAAGGTTGTTGTGAAGTTATGCAGGGAGAAAATTAGAAGGGCCAAAAGCCAACTAGAATTTACCATGGCTACTGTCATAAAAGGCAATAAAAGATGTGTCTATAAATACCTTAGCAACAAAAGGATGGCTAAGGAGAAGCTCCATCCTTTATTGGATACGGGGGAAATGTAGTGACAAAGGATGAGGAAAAAGCTGAGATACTTAATGCCTCCTTTGCCTTGGTCTTTAATAGTCAGACCAGCTTCTTCAGGTACCCAGCTCCCTGCTCTGGAAGACAGGGATGGGGGGCAGAATGAAGCCCCCATAATCGAAGGGGAAATGCTCAGTGACCTGCTACACCACTTAGACACACACACGTCTATGGAGTTGGATGGGATCCACCTGAGGGTACTGGGGGAGCTGGTGGAGGTGCTCACTGAGCCACTTTCCATCCCTCACCAGCAGTCCTGGCTAACCATGAAGGCCCCAGTTGCCTGGGAGTTGGCCAGTGTGACACCCGTATACAAGAAGGGCTGGGAGGAGGATTCAGAGAACTCCAGGCTGCCAGCCTGACCTTGGTGCTGGGAGAGGTTATGGAGCAGATCACCCTGAGTGCCATCATGTGGCACCTTCAGGACAACTAGGGGATCAGGCCCAGCCAGCACAGGTTGATGAAAGGCAGGTCCTCCTTGACTAACCTGATCTCCTTAGTGGGTAAGGGAAAGGCTGTGAATGTTGTCTACTCAGAATTTAATAAAGCTTTTGACACCGTTTCCCACAGCACTGTTCTGGAGAAATTCATGGCTTGGATGGGTGATACCGTTTCCTGGGTAAAAAACTGGTTCAGTATCGGGCCAGTTCTGTTTAATATCTTTATCAATTATCTGGACAAGGGGATTAAGTGCACCCTCAGTACATTTTTACACTTTGGGGAGTTGGCGGGGGGTGGGGGGTGGGGCGGTGCTGACTGCTGGAGGGTAGGAAGGCTCTGCAGAGGGGATGGACAGGCTGGATTGATGGGCTGAGGTCATTGTATGAGGTTCAGCAAGGCTCACTGCCAGGTCCTGCACTTAGGTCACAACAACACCAGGCAATTCTATAGGCTTGGGGAAAAGTGGCTGGAAAGTTGCCTGACAGAAAAGGGCCTGGGGGTATTGGTAGACAGCTGGCTGAACATGAGCCAGCAGTGTGCCCAGGTGGCCAAGAAGGCCAACAGCATCCTGGCCTGTGTCAGAAACAGCATGGCCAGCAGGACCAGGGCGGTGACCATCCCCCTGCACTGGGCACTGGAGGGGCTGCACCGTGAATCCTGTGTTCAGTGCTGGGCCCCTCACTGCAAGAAAGACCTTGAGGTGCTGGAATATGTCCAGAGAAGGGCAGTGAAGCTGGTGAAGGGTCTAGAGAGGAAGTCTTACAAGGGATGGCTGAGGAGAAAAGGAGGCTAAGGGGAGACCTCATCATTCTCTACAACTATGTGAAAGGAAGTTTGCAGCAAGGTATGTGTCATTCTCTTCTCCCAAGTAACAAGGGACAGGACAAGAGGAAATGGCTCAAGTTACACCAGGGGATGTTTAGACTGGATATTGGGAAATGTTTCTTCACTGAAAGGGTTGTCAAGCATTGGAACAGGCTGCACAGGGAAGTGATTGAGTCACCATCCCTGGAGGTATTTAAAAGACATGTAGACATGACACTTGGGGACAGTGGTGGACTTGGAGTGCTAGATTAACAGTTGGAGTTGACGATCTTAAAGGTCTTTTCCAACCTAAACAATTCTATGATGGCTTCTCCTTAAAATGCTTGTCATGCCGACTGTAGTGACTTATTGAGGGTTTGCTTAAAAAAATACAGACACTATCTGGAAACAACATTGTGTTATCAAGAACTTTAAAAAAATAAACTGGGGGAACAGTGTGCACTCCAGAAGGCCAGCTGAGTGTATTACAGCACGCATCTTGAGCTGCATCTTGAATAAGGACAATTATCCCTAGGAAGCATAAGGGCACACAGCAGGAGGTATGGAGACAATGTTGTTATAAATATGTATTATTCATCATTTTTTTTGTCTACCAAATTCATTCCTTTTGACACATATGCAGCTAGTTTGTCATTTGATATGTTAAATTATCAAATGATTGATTAATGGGATTATGGGAAAATCGTCTCCTTTTCTTTCCCTTTTTTGCTGTTCCTTATGTTTCATGCAACCAAGAACTGTGGTAATTCTGTAATTCTTGTGACTTCTACTTTGGATATTACACAAGGATCAAATTTATTAAAAGGACCTAAAAGGCTCTAAGAAAGTTTACTACATAGAGATGCTTTGTCTTTCACAAATAAGAAGCAATAACCTTCAAATGACAGGATGTGTAAAGGTAGGCATCTATTCATCGACGGGCAAAAGTATCAAGCACTAACTTTATGTAGCTAACTGGTTCCAGACCTCACAACTTCTCACTCAGTGCATGAAGAATCATCTCTGCTCACAGGAGAGGGAGGTATTTTCCTTTGTGACAGGACCATTAGTTAGCCCATCCGGTGTGCTTTTTAATGTCTGCCACTTAATCAAAGGTGTTGTCTGGGCTAAAATTTGCAGCTGATTCAGATTTCTGAATGTCAATCCACTTTTTTATAGAGAGATAGCTACAGATTTAAGTATCTAAGATAACACTTTCCTTTGTTTTTTCCCAGTAAAAGTTAAAGATACTTTTATTTTTTTAAGTAAATAGGGTCATTAGCATACTATGGAATAAAAAGATGCATTGATTGAAAGAAAAAAGTCACACATCAGACTGAATGATAAATAAAAGAATAGCTGATGAATTAAGAACTGTGAAATCTGTCATGGTCCATTGTTTGCATGCAACTTATCTCTGTTTTTCGAACTTTGCTGTTTGCCTAAAGTATCCTAAAGAGAGGTTACTGCGCTTGCAGGAGAGGAGGAATAAAGGAAAAAAGACATTTTCACTAGTCTGCTACTTTGGCAGGATGTTTCATATGGAAGCCTTTTTGAACTGTCATTTTGTTCATAGAGCAGTAAATGCACCTAAAATTGATCCCACAGTACTTGAAAAACTTGGTATGTTATTTTACACTGTTCAGTTGAGTCAGAGGTACATAAAAAATGAATAATTTTCTCTCTGTTGCAAACAATAAGTAAATAAAAAATTATTACCCAGGTGAGGGAAATTATGTTTTATAACTTCTTTCTACAATTATCATATATAGCAGAAATGCTGGCAAAGTCAAATGGTTCCTTCAATGTCTAATTCTTATCGGTTTTGAGTATCTTTTGTTCTGGCCTTCTGCTTTGCAGACACATCCAGCTGTAGTCACCCTGTCTGAGGGCATGGTTTTAGACTTCCCTTGTAGACACTGAAAGCTATACTTGCAGATATCTTCAGTGTCATGTTTTTGCCACACAGTCCTCAGTCTGCCTTTCTGCATTCTTTCTCTCCTCTAATGACCTTGTGAAACTGCAGCTGGAACCTTGAGAGCCATTTTAAGAGCTATTGCTGAAATGTTGGTGGTTTACTTTATGACAGTTGCCCTTTATGCTACTAAATTTAGAGTCCTTGCTTTTTTGCCTATAAACTGACTGATACCTGTAACATCATAGCCACCCACAGTTATACTCTTTTTACTTCGTACTAAAAATGAAAAATATTTATAGATGCAGGTCTCTTCTGGTTTTTTACTGGTGCAAGCTCTATTATATTGAAAATTGTCTCCTGACTCCAGGTCCCAGAGCAATTGCATAAAATTGAAAAGTGTGGATCCTGCTTAAAGACTAAAGATTCTAACAATAAATAGAGCAGATGCACAGTTACAGGGTTCTGGTTAGTCCCTTCTTTTCCCTTCAGGGATGCATGCATATAGAAACATCATATGACTTTTACGACTTAAGACTATAAGACAATAAATAAAAAAATACAGTACTGACTCATAGTGAAGCGACAGTTTTTTCCCCTGGAAGCTAAGAACTGAAAAATCCAGCCTGGTTTGTTTTCATGGATAACATTCCAGTTGGAAGCATGCCACATCAAAGTAATTTCAACACTGATGACCTGAGCTAGATATTACTACTTCACAGGTCTCAACTAAGCAGCAAGTGCTTACAAGAGGGAGCATGTATAAAGGGAGGGGTTTAAGAATTTGCTGCTGGAGAAGCTGAAGAAATTTATGGCTGAGAATCAAGGACATGAGAACTACTTAAGTCCATCAGCTTCAGGTAGGTGTGTCTACCTCCTGAGTCAGAAACACCTTATGCCTATTAGTTCTAGAAACAGAATAAGGACTTTCATGCAGTGGTTAATTCAGCTTTTTAAGCTAAAGGGTTTTTTCTGTCTGAAACAGTTCTGTCTGAACAGTTTTGGTCATCTGAAGTTTGAACATCATTATCTTTGAAAATACCGTACCCCCAACCTTCAGTTTGGTTGGTAATTTGAAGCAAACAAAATTCTCCAGGACAGCAAGAGCCCATGAACATAAAAGGAAGGTAGAGGAGGTAGCTGAGCCTTTTTCCATCTCTGTGTAAGAAATGCCACTAGGATTTTACTTCACGTTAAAGGCAGAGGCATTCTGAACTCAGTGCATGAATATAAACACAAAAGAAACCAAACAAATAATTGCCAGTGCTCTAAGCAAATTCACAGTAAGACACAGCCTGATTATCAGTGTCAGTGATAGAATTTCCTGTGCCTTTAATCATACAGTCCCTTGCAAAGTAAACTCAAGCACATGACAGTTGAGTCACTGGTTTTCTAAATTTGTTGGAGATTTAATAATTATCCACTTTCACTGACTTACTTAAAAGCAAAAGTACTAGGATAGTAGATCTATTTTCACAGTATGGTGTGTAGTTTTGATATTGAAAAATGAATTCTAATGGGAATATTGAAAATTATTATGGGGATTAAGATAAACTTTTCAAATATATGAAACATTCCATATGCTTATGTTTTCCACATTCTGCTCTTAATAAACTCCTTAATATATTAAGTGTTATAATATCTGTCTAATGAAATAGGGCTGAATTCTGATTTCAAGCTGGGTTTATGGTAGTGTAATTCAATTGACTCGAGTTAGTTCTGAGTTGCACTGATGTCAAGATAGGAGATAAGACCACCATATGTAATGATATTACAATTTAAAGAAGTGAAAAATCAGATCTGAAAATTGTTATATAAAGTGCAAAGTGATAAAGTTTTCCTTCAGATTAAAAAGCACTGGAAGGAGGAAACAGTCCTGTATCTGTGTGGCAGTATCTTTTTCTTCCTGCTGTTACAACATCATTATCATTAAGAGTTTTAGTCCAGTTCTGGAACCTGTCACTATTTCACTGTAATGTTTTATAGTTTATCACAAATACGCATAGCTTCGAAGGTTTTGTGGTTTTTTTGGGTTTTTTTTTGCTTGTGTGAATGAGATTTCATTGTTTTTCTCAGTTATACACTTTTTTTTTTCTTTGTGAAATTGTCCCCTTTATCTTTTTCTTTTCCTAGCATAGTTCTCATCCCAAAAAATATATGATTTTTTTTTTTTTTTGATAGTGAACTCTCAATTGGGCAGAGAACAGAAAAAACACTTTGGTATTTCCTTTAGGAAAAGATTTCCTTATCTCCATCTGTTCTCTTCTGCCTGTTCTGAGTCACTGAACTCAAGAAATGAAAAGATCTTATTTTTCTCGCATGTTTTCTCAGACTCACAAGTTAGAGTCTTTCTTTGTTACTACCAGCTTCTATGTAGTAAAGGAAGCACTTCCAGATTTCTCTCAGTTCCTTCACTCTTTCCTAGACATAGAATAGAATAGAACAGAACAGAACAGAATATTTCAGTTTGAATGGTCCTCCATAAATCATCTAGTCCCACTGCCTGACCACATCAGGGCTGACCAAGTTAAAGCATGTTATTAAGGATATTGTCCAAATGTCTCTTAAAGACTGACAGGTTTGGGGCATTGTCCACTCCTCCAGGAAGCCTGTTCCAGGGTGTGATGACCCTCTTGGTACAGAAATGTATCCTCATGTCAAGTACAAACCTCCCCTGATGGATGCATCTTTGAGCCATTCTCCCTCATCCTGGCACTGGGTACCAGGGGGAAGAGAACAACATCTCACCCCCCACTTTTCCCCCCTTGAGGAAGCTGCAGAGAGCAGTGAGGTCACTCCTCAGCTGTCTTCTCTCCAAATTAGACAAATGCAGAGTCCTCAGCTGCTCCACAGAGGC
Source organism: Falco peregrinus (assembly GCF_023634155.1). Taxonomy (NCBI): domain Eukaryota; kingdom Metazoa; phylum Chordata; class Aves; order Falconiformes; family Falconidae; genus Falco; species Falco peregrinus. Next base: position 29,240,740 of record NC_073725.1, on the reverse strand, counting down.
CATGCCTGCCAGTCCCTTCCCAGTTTTGTTGCCCTTTTTTGGATGTATTCACATGCCTTAACAACCTTGTTGGGGTTAAATTGTGGGGCCCAGAACTACACCCAGTGTTCAAGGTGAGGCCGCCCCAGCACTAAATGCAGCAGGATGATCACCCATTTGGACGGGCCGGTGATGCTGTGCTTGGTGCACCCCCAGGTGGGGTTTGCCCCCATGGCTGCCAGGGCACACTGCTGACTGCTGCTGAGCCTCCTGTCAGCCAGCACCCCCAGAGCCCTTCCTGCAGGGCTGCTCTCCCGCCACTCCTCTCCCAACCTGTACTTGTGGCCGGCTTTACTCCCTCCCAGGTGCAGGATCTGGTATTTGGACTCATTAAACATCATCCCATTAACTATAGCCCTGTGCTGCAATCTGTCCATATCCCTCTGTAAGACCTCCTGTCCCTTAAAAGAGTCAACAGCACCTCCCAGTTCAGTGTCACCAGCAAACTTGCTAAATGTGCATTCAACTCCTCCATCCAGATCATTGATAAATACATTGAACAGAACTGGCCCTAGAGTTGAGCCTTGAGGAACAGTGCTTGTGACTGATCAGTGGCTGGATGTAGCCTCATTCACTGCAGCACTTTGAGCTCTGCCCTTCAACCCGTTCTTCGCCCAGCGCACTGTGAACCCACTCATCCCACAGTTGCACAGCTTGTTCAGAAGGATGCTATGAGGCACAGTATTAAAAGCCTTGCTAAAATCCAGAAAAACTACATCCCCCCTTCTTCCCTTCATCCACTAGGCAGCTGACCTTATTATAGAAGGATATAAAAGTAGTTAAACAGGCCTTTCCCTTTGTGAACTCGTGTTGACTGTATTTGATTATTGCATTGTCCTTTAAATGCATTTCAGTGGTATTCAGCATAATCTCCATAATTTTTCCAGAATGAGGTTAGACTAAAAGGTCTGAAGTTTCCTGTATCTTCCCTCAAACACTTCTTGTAAACTGGAATAATATTGGCTAGCTTCCCTTCAGTGAGGACCTCACCAGGCTCCCAAGACCTCTGGTAGATGATTAAGAGGAGTACTTCTGAAACATCCACCAGCTCTTCCAGCACACTGGGATGATTCCCACCAGGCCTCATGCACATAGGAACATTAAACTGATATAACTGGTGCACTGCAGTTGCAGCATCCACAAAGGGAAAGTCACTGTTCCCATACACATGATCCTCCAACCCAGAGGACCAGGCATCCCAAAGTCTATCAGTATTATTAAAGACTGAGAAAAAAAAAACCAACCAAAACAAAACCACTGAATGCCTCCACTTTTTCTTCATCCCTATTAGTCAGATGACCAGTAAGTATCAGTCCAATGCTTTCTTTAGACCCTCTCTTGCTATTAATGTACGTTAAAAAGCCCTTCTTGTTACCTGAAATAACACTGGCCAGTTTCAACTTTAATTGACCTTTGGCCCTTTGTGTCTTCTCCCTGCATAAACAAAGCACAGCTCTGTACTCTTCCTGTGAAGCCTGACCTCGTTTCTAGAAATCCTAGAGTTTATTTTTCCTCCTGACTTCCAAGTGAGCTTCCCTGTTCAGGCAAGCCGCTATTCTGCCCCACTTATTTGACTTAGGACACAAGGGGATTGCCTGCCTCTGTGCTTTTAAAATATGGTTCTTAAAGACTGACCAGCACTTGTGGACTCCTAAGCCCTCAAAAGCAGATTCCCAGGGTAGACTGCTAAACAGCTCCCTGAATAGCTTCAAGTTTGCTCTCCTGAAGTCCAGGGCAGCAACTCTGCTGTCCTTTTTTCTCATTACACTGAAAATGTTAAACTCAATCATTTTATGATCACTGTGGCCAAGACAGCCATCTACCACCACACCCCCCCCGATCTTGCAGGAATAGCTGTTATCATCCTGAAAGATGTCTTGTCCAAGTTGATCTTTGGCAAACTGTGCCACTATCATGAATGCAAATCAGAATGAGCTTCACAGCTCTGCTCTAGCTGTGAGTTCAGTCAGATTCCTTAAAATAGCCCTTAACTGGCATAATAGTTTAACATCTAATTATTCCGTTTGAGAAAAGCTAAAAAGCCTTGACTTTGGTAAAGTGCGGTGTGTTTTGTGACTTAGATCATGAATCATTTCAGGATATGATGAGGAAGGAAATATTACAAAGGCCAAAACTGTATGTTTATGTGTCAGGCAGAAAGATACGGCATTGCCAACAAAACCTAAACACATGGACTCCGTGACCCTGGGAGCCTTTTTTGGGCAAGCCAGCTGCAGTCTGCAGCATGAGTATGTGGCAGTCTCCTGACCCATCTCACTGGTACTCCAGTTTTTTTCCAAAGAAGATGTATCTGGCTAGACAAGGCTAATGGATGTGATTTCATCTTACAAGACAGCTTAATGAGGAAAATCATCAGCCTTTAAAAGAACAACTTCTTGCTATGCACATTGACCCTCTAGTAGATGCAAAGAGCTCCCAGCAGGCAAGCAAATACTACTCTTTTTAGTGTGACTGCAGAGAAGAGACTTTGTTCAAAAGTGTCTTGGTTTACAACTCTTCTCAAGCTAGAAAAAGCCCATCTGTCTTCAAGTTAGGAAAGTATGATATTTTAGACTACAAGTAATTTGTAGCATGAGCTTTTAGGACACAGGTTCTCCCAGGAAAAAAATGGAAGGCAGATAGTTTTCTGTCATAGACTTGTCCAAATAAATTATCTGTTTACTGAAAGGCAGGAATCCTCTACGAAACTCTTCCACTCCACTAGGAGTAGGAATATGCCAAAGAAAATTGTCAGACAGTGAAGTCAATGGAATAGATACTTACTGTTAAAAGTTAGGGATAACATCTTTTACTAATACTTTTCCATGCAAATTTAAGACTAGAACCCTGATCTTAAGTTTTGCTAGGTACAATTGTCAGTTTAATCTGGGTGAAACTAGCAATCTGAGAGTGACTGTCTGTACAGAAGCAACATCTGGAATAAAATACCCTGTGAAAGCAGTCTTCAGGGATTTGCACCTGAAGACCTGAGGGGCTAGATGTGAATTTTGCTAATCTTTAAACTTTTGCGTGAAAGTAAATCCATACTGGTTTTTTGGGAAAGTATTTCCTCATGCAAGCAGAGATGATTGCATTTCTTACCAGATACAGAAGGCAGAAAGTAGCCCGTAGGTGTGGGTGTATCTTAAAGACTCACAGCTGCCCCTCCCTAAGTAAAATGGGACTATGTCAATAAGGTCTTTCTGTGTGAGTGGTATCTGAACGCTATCTAAAGGTTTGGATGGAGAAACAGTTGCCAGAAAACAGTGGGCTGAACAGAGGGAAAAGATCTAGTGAGAAAGCAGTATGCTAAAGTTACCAAAAGTGAGAAACTCTGGAGACCTGAAGTCCTGTTCAATCTGCAAGAACTAATGCAGAACATAAAGAGTTTGCTGGGGCTGTAGAAGGCCATTAGTTCTCACTATCACCAACAATGGTTCATAAGTCTTGGATCACATCTAAGAGCATAGTATCTGCTGTAAGCAAAATCTATAAAGGATCCTCTCAGGGACTTTCCAAACTGTTGCCTAGAAACTATTGGTGCTCCAGCACAACCATGCAATTCAGAGTATAAAATTTTAGTAGGGCCTGTAGCGATAGGACAAGGGGTAATGGTTTTAAACTAAAAGAGGGTAGATTCAGACTAGATATGAGGAAATTTCTTTTATCATAAGGGTGGTAAAAGGCTGTCACAGGTTGCCCAGAGAGGTGGTAGATGTCCCATCCTTGGAAACATTCAATACCAGGTTGGACAGAGCTCTGAGCAACCTGACCTAGTTGAAGATGTCCCTGCTTATTGCAGGACTGTTGGACAAGACGACCTTTAGTGTCTCCCAGACCAAACTATTCTATGATTCTATAATTGATGATGTCATCCCAACTTGTGCTCCAACCAGGTACTTAGAAGTGAATGTATGAGTAACTAAGTAGTTAGTTCAAAACCATCCTTGTTCCATTTAAAGTAACAGCTTAACAAACAAAAGTGTTCAGGGAAATACTGCATATGTGTCTTTCCCCCTATCAAGGGGGGAAATCCTGCTATCAAGGAAAGGGAAATTTGCAACACTTGGATGTATGCTGTGGGTTTTTAGCACTATCATAATATAAAAAATGTGTAATAATTTTAATAATTAGAAATAGCAGTACTGGACCTGTCAAACTAACTGAGAGCAATACAGAATGTATAAAGTGTTAACAACATCTCTTGTTTAATATCTAGATTCCACTATTTGTCCTTATTTTTACTGTCTACAAAACAGTCTACTGATGACTTTTTTGTTCCTCTCTTTCTTTTTAGCAGTTATGACAAATATAATCAACACTTCTAGTTTCTTTTCCTCCAGGTAGCTCTGCTGTTTGAATCATCATTGGAAATAATTACAGTATCAACTTTAAGATTCAACAGGAGAAGGGAGAGAGACCTTTGCCTCTGTATTCTTCAGTTGGAGCCAACACATCAAGCCAAATTACCTTCTCATTTACACATGGGCAATTCCTCTGAAAACAATTTGGTGTTATGGGTGTAGCTGTGAGGGAATTTGGCACAATAGTTTGTGACAGTGATATTGCAAAAGGCTCTGAAATACTTTGGAGCCATGTAGCAGTGTCATAATTTTTGCAGAGAAATTGAATTAATTCACTCATACTGCAGACTCTGCTGTAGGCTTTAGTTGGTACTTTAAATTCAGGACCAATTTTGTATGGTCTATATAGTTCTGTACCGTATGATAGCAGGGAAAAAAATTTGCCATCAGGACTTGAGGTTTTACAATACTTTTTTTTACAAAATATTAGCCATCTGTAGTGTGCTGTAGGGTTTCACGTGATTAACAGATATGCGTGGCTACTAAGTCATCACTTATTTCAGCGTTCAACTAAACCAAAGTACAACAGATTTTAGAATGCCTTTTGCCTGTGTTTGTAACAGTCCATACTGACAGGAATTCACAGGACCTCCTTGAACAGGGATGCACTGTAAACCTTAGATTGCAGTCTCTCGAAATAAATTGCAATGTTAAAAGGCTGCAGTACTTCACAAAATATAGATGAAATCAGATCAGAACAAATTAAGCATTGACATGAATTATTTAGTTTTCAAAGTTTTTGTGGCACAAATATGCTATGTGACCATGTGCCATGCAATAACAGATTTACTGGTGCTTCCTAGCTCAAGAAATGTGTAGCAAATGAGGGGGAAAGGAAGATTTCTCTAAAATGTACTAACTGGAGCTGTTCAAATATTTGAAAAGCCATCACAATTATATATTCTTCTAAGATATGGAGAGAAAAACACTTACTGCATTTGTGATGTTTCCTTTTCCTGGAAGTGACTCATGTTTCTATCCTGTAAGATCTGTTATTGCAACATGCCCAACGAACACAGGCCAAAACCACAGACACTTTAAGGGCTTGCTTTTAAATACATGTAGTCTTTCATCAAAGGAGATATTTCAGAAAGATTTCACGTCTGAAGCCCCTGGACTGGGTGCAGGTCTCCAGATGTGGGCACTGGGGAGCTGCAGGGGTGGCTTATGAGGATAGACTGAGGCTACCCCATGACCAACACTGTTGGTTGCAACAGTTCCACCACAGGACACAGCTGAGTACATCAGCCACCATCAGGTGTGGGAAACCATATTTAAGAAAGGTCGGAAAATGCCCCAAGGAAAAGAGAACTGAGAGAGGAGGAGGGAATCAAGCAGAAATAACAGCAGGAACACCAAGGTGAGAGGAGGAGGTGCTCCGGAGTGGAGCAGATATTCCCAAAGGGACTGCAGCCTGTGGAGAGTGAGAAGGAAGGAGCAACAGAGAGAAACTGTGTCCTGACTGCAGCCTCCCACTGAACTGCCCGTAGCCTCACTGGAAGGACTGAATGTAACCTGTGCTGACAACAAGGTGGGAAGAGAGGCATCTGGAACGGAGTCAAGTGTGGGGAGGGAGAAGGGCTATATTCTCCCTAAGTGTTTGCAACGTGTGCTTCCATTTTGCTTCCCAATACTTGAATCAGTAATTGAATACTTACATTAATTGGCAATAAATTTAAGTTAAATTCTGCAAGTTGAGTCTGTTTTACTCATGACAGTAACTGGTAAGTGAGCTCACTGTTTTTATTCCAGCCCACACTTCTTGCTGTCTTGTTTTTCCCTCCTGTGGGGACAAGAGAGTAAGCAGTTGTATGGGTGCTTTGCTGTCAGCCATCTTTTTATGCTTCGGAGTGCCTCCCTCATTTTATAATTCTTCATCATTGTGATTACAGTAGTTTTTCTCCCTTTAGAGGTTCCTTTCCTCTAAACAAGTTCATCCAGAACCTAAAAGCGGGGAAAAAATTTTGCTTATTGATGGAGACTAGTTTTCTAAAGGAGGTCCAAGGTGATGCTCGTCATCTCTGAAGGGCTGAACAGCAATATACAGGATCTAACTTACCTTTCAGTTGCACCTCAATTTATTTCATATATCAATTTCATATATATATCAATCGATTTATATCATGACACCCAAAACCAAGATCAAAGTGGTACTAATGTCCAGCTGTGGACAATTATGATTTTCAAAGCTTCTTGCCATACCATAACCCATTCACAAAAAAACCTACAAAGTATATAATAACTACCAACTTCACCTTGTGCTTAATTGTTATATTGCTAATTCTTTCCAGATTATTTTTTTTCATTTTATTATTTTTTCCTTTTAATGATACCTTCCAGGTAAATGAATCTGTGGTTGTTATAATCCCAGAGAACGGTAGAAGGCAGATATGCGGAAGGTTATTCTTTGGGAATCAATGGCTAGTTATTTTTTGCAGTTTGTAGAACAGACAGTCACAAGCCCTGACTTTCTCAGATATTCATAGCTGGACAGAGGTAGTCTTTAAGGGCATCAAATAGACTTAGAAACACAAGTTCCATGAATTTCCACAGAGTTTTAGGCAGCAAAGAAAGTACAACATATATTATTTAATGGTCTGAGGGGTAGAGACTGCTGCTGGCTATATCACTGATGTACCTATGTGGTAATAACAACATCCTGCAAGTCAGGATACATTAGCTTAGGTGTGGCTGGTTGTAGTGGAATGAAGCTGGGTTAATTAGCATTGATAATATACAACTGTGGGCTGGCTTCAGGGGCGGTGGGTTGGCTGAAGTAGATGAGGTGCAGCTGTGGTTGGTTAAGTGATTGAGTGACAATGAAGAGAGAGCAGCTGAGAAAGAAGCAAGAGGAGAGAGAGAACACTTGCCCTGGATGAGGTGAGGAGAAGGCAGCAGAGGGACACTATATGAAGAGTGTGCTGGTATGAGATGGTAAAAGACTTTGTTGCAGCTTGATAGTTTGGAGAGTGCTGCGATAGGTGGTCACTAATTGCTGTATTGCTTTCATACCTTTTCTGGTTACTCTGCAAAGCACACTACTACATGGACATAACTGGGTTAGCTTTCTGTGTCAAGCTGAATTATATAGAGTGTAGCCTTCTGAAAAGGGGATTTAAGGAATTGTGAGAATGTTACATTATTTTATTCATGCTTTTTACAAGACAAAATTTTGCCTTAAGTGACCATGACAAGTGCCTTTGAACTTGAGTTCTTTGGTAGGCAGCTATTTCCAAGATGGTTAGAGATTGGAAGTCTAGCGCTTGTTTGGTTTTGGTTGTTTTTTTTTGTTGTTTGTTTTTACAGCTTGAAAATAGTATTTAGACCTGAAGATTTGCTTTCTCTCTCCCCCATTCTCCACTTTCTGTCTCTACTCAATTTTACATAATTCTAATAACTGAAGAAGTAATCCCCAAGAGAAGATAGTTAGTTTCCCTTTTACTTTTCTCACTTCCTTACTCTTTTTTTTTTTTTTTTTTTTTTTTTCTTCCAGCTTTTAGCTAGACACTGCTACCCAGCCACGAGACTAAAGAATGACCAATACAGTCCTTTGACCACAGTGGTAGGTGCAGTTTCCTTGCCAGATTATTAGCCTACAAGTAACTCCCTATTATCCCTTACTTCTTCTGTGCTCCACTAAACTTTAATCTGTGTTGTCCTAAATTGTCACATTAACACTTTTTTGAAAATGAATTTGTTGATGAAGAGCCAACTGTGCATTCAGACAAAACAACATGCACTTTTTTCATATTTTTTCTTCTTTTACATGAAAAATTTCTTTCTATCTTCTGACCACATCTGAAAGCCTTTTCCAAAATTGGCCATTCCACTGGAGAAAACTGAAAATTCTTTTAGAATAGCCAGTCACCCATTTCTCATTTTCATTGTGTTTATTTCCCCTTTTCACTTATTAGTCAGACAATAACAGTTCCACAGTTGGTCTACACAGTACTACTCTAATTTCAAGTTTTCACTTTTCTTGAATTTATTTTGCCATTTGAATTCAAATTTTGCAGGGGTTTTTTTTGTGTTGTTAGACTCTTATCTAACACATCTAATAAGTACATACAGTGCTGGTTCTAGTATAATGAAAAGAAAAACTGTTTGGCTAGAAATATCACTGTATGTTGCTTCTAAGATGATGAATTCTGAAGAATTACATCGAGAACGGGAAGGCAATCGGGTTTGTTCTAAGTGAGTAATACAAGATCACAGTGGCTTCAGACAAGGCACCCAACTTATGAGAGAGGTTAATTAAACCCACATACGTGCAGTAAAGTGCTGGTAACAAAAATAAATTAATTCACTGAAGATAACCACAATAGGACAGCTAGTTTTGTGACACAGATTCTTTAAATTCTTTTGGGTCCTCCATATCTCCCATTCAGAAGTCTTTCCTTGCTCTACTGGTATCTCCCTTTTAAATTTAGTTTGGACTAAATATGTTCTTTAAATATGTTCTGGAAGGTGATTGATGTTGCTGCTTAATAGGTTACAACCTTGCCTGGAACTCTTGGGCTCTGAACACAGCCATGTAAATCCCACCCAATAAATTTGCTTACACTGATAAGTAGATGTGTTGTCTAATATTACACAAGAAGACTTCTTGTGGTGGGACAGCTTTGCAAACAGCCAAATGCCCACTCTGCTACTCACTCAGCCTCCCTCCTCAGCAGGACAGGGGAAGAAAATAGGATGAAAAACCTCATGGGTTGATATAAAGGCAAGGATGTTGCTTTCCACTTTGCTATTGCTGACAAAACAGACTTAACTTGGGGAAAATTAATTTAATTTACTAACAAATAAAATAGATTTGGCTGTGTCCTGCAGTGGGTCCACTGGAAGCGTCTGGACCTGGCTGTGTCTGGCAGTCCCAGCCTCTCCTCACACAGACCCCTGCAGCCCACTGTCAGCAGCTGGTTACCACCACCAAACACACTTCTGTAGTCTGAAATAGGGTAATGCTGTTACAGTGCCTCCGTCCATCCTTTGATGCCAAATATCCTGACCAGCCTCACTACTTTCAGCATGAATGCCCTCAGGAGTGCACTGAGAACAAAGCCCTGTGGAAAAGACAGGGGGAAACTTTGCTGATCCACACAGCATGAGCTGACACTTCTACAGCATTTTGTGTGGCCTTGACAACGTGCCCAGTCTTCTTATTTACTTAATTTACTGGTCTGACTACCTTAGTACTTCAGCAGCAAGATATATGTCTAAAGAGCCTCCTGGTACCCAACACACATCCTATGCCAAATTTGCACTATGAAAGGATAATGTAAAAAGCTGTAACAAAAACATGTTGCCACTTCGTTCCCTTAATGACTAGCATTGGGTGGACTAGAACAGCTGCAGCATTTAGAAGGCCCTCCCTGTCCCCAGTTTCTTCACTTTCACAGAAAACACCTTCCTTTGGATCCTGCCATCAGCTCTAGCCAACCACAAGAAAGACTGGGATGATAGGGCATGTCTTGCTGCCCTTTATTCTTTACTTATAAGTACACAGACTTGTTTAGTTGTTTGCCATGTGATGCAATGGGTGGCCACTCCGAGTAATGCAAGAGAACCCTTCCTGTCATCACATTCTCATGACAGCAACTATTGAAAAATGATTACAGGAGTGCACGCTTCATTCCTGCAGACTTGCATGCAGACTCCTGAAACATGAATGAGATAAATAATCCTTCCAGACAAGAAGCTGAGAAAGAATAAACATGCAGTCTTAATTATGTTGTTTGGACAAGGCACAAGGATGCTTTGCTTATTGATTATGCTTCTGTACTGATTTCCCACATGAGCTGTGACAGTTCAGTTTACAAAAAAAGGTTTTATATTTTTTCTTTATGATGAAGTATTATGTATTCAATGTACAAAGTATGTCTTTAAGAGAAAAACTGGTATAACTTAGTATTCACTTCCTCTGTAAAAAGTCAGCTAGATATCTAAGACACCGCAGTTTGATCAGTACAAAGGAACTGAATACCTCAAGTGTAACTGTAGGCATGGACACTTTAGTTACTTTCATTGAAATTATGTGAAATACTTATAAATAAATAGAACCTACAGCTCGGCATATGCACTCTTTCATTATAGTCTGTGTGTCCTGTCATCAAATTAAAGCCCTACAGTTTAAATGTTAATGTTTTGTCCCCTGCTGGAGTTCACAATGTAACTGCATACTAACAAAACTTACATATTAAGCTCATATTAAATGCATTCTTGACTGGCTGGTCTTTCCACCCTTTCTGCCTTTCCTGCCAAAGTAAGTGTGATATTAACATCTCCTAATTTTTTTTAAAAAATTGATGGGGTTGTTCCATTCTCTGATTCCAAAAAACCACAGAAGAGTGTGATTTCATTTCCACTATGTTTTGGTAAAGGCTGGTATCTGTGTTGATTCTTTTTGTTACAGGATCTGTTCACATAAATCTAAAGAGGGACATGAATCTTTTATTTCATAGATTCTTTTCCTCCCCAGAAGTCTCATTTTGGATTTTACAATTCTAGATGTGCTTCAATTATTCTGTTCCCCTTATCCTATATGCAGGAGATGGTTATGGATGCTGTGGCTAATTAACAATCTAAGTGCACAAATGTCTCCTTGAAAACAAGGTCTGGCACTAGACTAAATGAACATTCTGATTGCTCATTAAATGCAGTAGTTTCTCTGCAAGTCGGGTAATACTAACAAGGCACTCTTTTTATACATCCTGTTTCCTCCCCCCTCACCATTTTTGTGAACAATTTTTCCCCTTTTCCTCAAGAAGTGCATGAAGGTAGCTCTATTTTTCTCTCTGTTTTTCTGATGCACCCTCTTTCCTTCTCTGCCTTCACTGCACTGCAATGCTCACCTAGAGCCAAGGGCTGTGTAAGCGCACACTTTCCAAGGCTGCCTTAGTGGCAATGTCCTGGCTCACAGGTGGAGCACGTTCATTTAGCATTTCAGGTGGCAGGCTGTGCCAGGACAAACAGGTAACAATTAGTCTTACAGTGTCTTATAGGGTAGCTATAAGTTTTCCTACTGTTAATTTGCTACTCTTTACAAATCTAATGAAGCCTTGCCTCAGGGGTCCACCTTTAAGATGGAGCCTACTGTTTTTGCTTTAGGTAAAGTTACTTTAAAAGATTTCTTTAGATTGTATACACCAAAATAGCATTGTCTGAGGTGTTGAGCGCTTGATGGAAATCATCACACTTCCATGAGGGGCAATTTCCTTATCCCTATATAAAGCTTTGTTAGTATTTCTTGTAAGAGTTGCTTGCCTGGCAACCACTGAAAAGTCTGGAGAAGTAAGATAAATTTCTTAGCTCAATTATATCTCAGCCTGTTTCTAGCTTAGGGAATATGTCATACCTTTGAGTGCTGGTGTTCCTCACTGAAAGTCTGATTTTAACTTTGCACCCATAGGCGCTTCAAAAACTTGTAGCCCTATCTAACTTGTATGTTTGATTGTAGCTACATAAAACAGGTCTGTAACATAAAAGTGATCTTAGATGAACTCATGATGTGTAAGTATGAAAATTTTGAAAATAAAAATATTGTATGTTAGTTCTATGTTATGCTCACAACACAAGGAAATCTGCTCCTTCTAAGTTTGTTTGTTTTGGCCTTCATGCAACAAAGCACTTAAGTCAAGGCTTAACTGCCTTTGAAAGATGATTTACAATGTTAAGTGAAAAATGAACTTTAGAAACCCTGGATCAAAATTTATTTTTGTATAACCCAATTGCCAGCAAAGGTTATCTGAAATTAATGTAGCATATTATTTTTTGACATAATGAAAATTTTAGTAGAAATATTTGAAATTAGCACCATTATAATTTATAATTGAATATTTTTGCAGGAAATTCATATGCCAACGGTAGTATTGAGAAGACAGTAATTTAATAAGTATTTCTTAAAAACCACAAATTATATTATCACAAAATAAAATTATATGTATATATGATTATTAACTAGTAATAATTTACCCATAATGCTGATGTTGGTATTTAAAAACATGCTCCAACTTGTCCACTGTGATTAAATGCCAGTGTTTTCTCTGAACTATACTGCCTGTCACATATTTCATGAAGACAAAATCCAATCAAGTATTGATGAACTTAGAAAATTCTGTCTGTTCAACTTCTTTGAATTAATTGTAAAAAAATGGCTTAATATCAAACTTTAAATAATTAAAACCTAGTCAGTAGATTAAGTTGCTTTTGTGCTTCCCATGTTTACACTTGTTGTGGTTTAACCCAGCTGGTAACTAACCACCACAGAGCCGCTCAGTCACACCCCCCACAGCGGTATAGGGGAAGAGAATTGGAAGAGTAAAAGTGCAAAAAATCATGGGTTGAGATAAAGACAGTTTAATGGGTAAAGCAAAAGCCGTGTGTGTAAGCAAAACAAACCAAGGCATTCATTCACCGCTTCCATGGGCTGGCAGGGGCTCAGTCACCCCCGGGAAAGCAGGGCTGCAGCACAGGTCAGGGTTACTTGGGAAGACAAACACTGTTACCCTGAATGTCCCCTGCTTTCTTCTTCCTCCAGCTTTATATGCTGAGCACGATGTCCTATGGTATAGAATATCTCTTTGATGAGTTGGACTCAGTTGTCCCAGCTGTGTCCAGTCTCAACTTCTTGTACACCCCTGAGTCTACTCACTGGTGAGTTGGGGCGAGAGGCAGAAAACACAGTGACACTGTGTAAGCACTGCTCAGCAATAACCCGAGTATATCTGTATTATCAACATTGTTTTCAGCACAAATCCAAAACATAGCCCCATAGTAGTTACTATGAAGAAAATTAACTCTATCCTAGCCAAAACTAGCACACCACCACAATTCTGATTTTCCAGTCACTGGGGTATGGGCTGAGGTAAATGCCCACACCAGTCCCTTTTCAGAATATGACCGAGTAAGCATGGGAAATCTCTCAAGAGCAGTGAAGTCATTAAAATACACCAACATTAATATAATATGAAAAAGTAGAAGATTTCCAGTCATTATACTTTTCCTTTTTCACTTAGAAGAAGGTAATTAAAAGCATGAGCAGAAGTGGAAAGGTCTCTGTCATGTATGTGTATCACCTGTTTAATGGCAGGATCTGATCAAAATATGGTTTGAGTCTGATCAAAACATGGCTAAACTTATTTTCAGTCTCTTTTGCAAGAATTTTTGCCCATTAGGAGGGACGTATGCTACAGAAATATTTGTCAAGCCATCCAACCTTCACTTTGACCAGTGTTTAAAATAAACTTGCTAACAAGTATTTAAATTCTTAAAGCACAGAAGCCAGCAGCTTAGTTGTCAGAAAAATAATTTGCTAGTCATTACTTATAAATATCTCTCATTCACTTACTTTTTATTGTCTGCACTGCCTCCATTGGAAGTCAGCTTATTTGGTGGATATTTAATACTTTTTGCAGGGAAAAAGAGAATAACTGATTATGCTTGTAATAGACCACAGAAGAAAAGGTTATATGGGGCAGCCACCACCCAACATGTTTTCCCTTGAACAACACAGAGTGGATACCATCCGCTGATCTCCCATCACTTCTAATTAAAACTAATACCACGCTGGAAGCAAATACATACTTGCATCTATGCATACAGTAGTGTGTGTGTATATATATATATATGCAGAGATATATGTTTATATCTTCTGTAAGACAAAAGTTTTGAATAAGAATAATAGAGTATTTTCTATATGACTGAAATTCCATTTAAAGTGATGATATTTCTAAGTAAAAGACTGCACACTATTTGTAGCCTAATTAGACAACAGACTAATGGCTTCTCTTCATATGAACTATAGAGGAGGTAATAACGTATATTGCTATAAATCTTTTTTATTTACATTGAAGTATATATGTAGACAGAAAATCTGGCAGAGTGCTTCCTTAAGAGCAGTGTATTTGCCCACAGACTGACTAGTTCTATCTAGAGAAGTGCAAACGTAGTATTTGAGGCCAAATTCTCTTCAGGCATAATACAGTGGTATCATGACAGTTACTTTGTTCTAGAAGACAGGTCTATCTAATATTACTTACTCTTTTCCAGGTATTAGACTTTTTTTTCTATTCAAGAATAAATATGAATTATTATTGGTTGTGACAAAACAGCCATAGCATAAATTTATCTGGCTCTACATGGAAAACTAACCATCATTTAAAAATTAATTTCACAGAATTATGTAAAAGTAATTTGATTTTGTTACAAGTATGCTTTAAAGTGAAGATCTATACTACATCATTTCAATACAGAACCTGAGACCTGATACTCACAGTAAAACTGTAATGACTAAATTTTTTGAACCTGTTAGGTCTCTAAAGTCTAACAGGCAATATTACATCATTCTTTAATATATTATGATTCTGTGAATAACATTGTTTTCTTTTTAGGCATTTCCTTTAAAATCAAGAGTTTTTTCCTTCGTAAATTTTCATCGAGGCACAGTACAAATGTTCTTTTTCTTCTTAGTTCTGATTATAAAAAGGACTGTCAACAGACTTGCTCAATAGATAGTCATTTCATAGTCGGGAAATATTTTAGCTGTCCACTTTCCCTGTTTCAGATGTGCTTTCCTATCTGTATCCATTAGATGACTGATCCTGATTTCTTCTGACGTATAAACTTGAGTTTTACCTACCTCTTACCCATAAACTAGCAGCACTGTAAATAGTTTGATTTCTTTTTTCAAGTGTTATCAGTGTAATACATATCTTCTGCTCTATGCAGGACTACAGACAATGTAACAGCAGTTCTGCAAATACAAATTGTGTATCATTTTAGACAAGACAGCCAGTAAGACAAGCTTTTTCTCATTGAAAAAAATTTTCCTGACAATTCTTGTGGTAATAGCCACAGTTGTTATGGAATATTTATTACTTAGTTGCTAGGTGGTTTGAGACAGTTAAACATGAGTAGTGCTACAACTTGGAACAAGGGTTTTCATTCTTAAGAATAAAACTGATGTCCATTAGATTCAGCAGGTCAATTCACAACAAGCAACCAAAATGAAGCATAATATGAAAATTCACAGCAGCTGTATATGTAAACCTCAGTAAATTTTATTCATTTTCTCACCGTAAGAAGCAACTATGAAACTGAATTAGTAATTGCAGAGGTTGTAGAGTTAATGACTACATGAGTAGATTTGTAGGTAGGAAACAATCCTTAATTTTTTTAACTTGGAAGAAGTTAAAATTAATCTTAGTCTTATGTGCTACTTTTCTGAAAACCAAGTTCAAGTTCTAAAACAAGTTTTCAGATAAGCAAATAATAAACATTTTGCAATTCCAGATTGTGGAATTATTCCTTACAAATTGGGCACATGGTTAAGTTATAGATGCCTGGATCCTACTGAATCCTCTTTTCTGAAAACATGTTTCATTCCTAATAATCACTTTTCACTTAGGCAGTTACCTCAGAAATTTTGTGCTATTTTAGCTCCTTGACTAGAGGAAATACACTTCTAAGAATTGTGATAGTGACTATAAAATGACAAATGGTAAAAGATAAATGATAAAATCTCTTGTTGGCACACAGAGGTCATAATTTACACATGACTTATTATTTGTATATGGAACAAACATTTCACAGACACGTAGGCATATAAAAGACTCACAGATTTTAAATCTGAAAAGGACTTATATTCAGATAGGCTGACTTTGTACAGTATAGGCCAGTATCCCTGCACTGATATTTATATTCAACTAGTATACATCTTAAAGGGAAAACTCTGGTTTGTCTAGTAATGGACATATTTAGTCCACAGATGCTCATGATAAATCATGGGTTTAGACCTCTCATTGTCTGTATCAAATATATGAATAATATAAATTTGTAAATCCTATGTGAATTGGACATATAAAACAAAGAAGCATCTTCCATAACACTATTATGCTAAGGGGTGTTGGTGTGTGTGGGTGTGGATGTGTGGGTGTGTGCGTGTTACATCTTGAATAATAAACATTGATTCCCAAAAGGTAAGTCCATCACTCTGATTGTTCATTTCTATAGTCACCAGGTAAAACTTAAATTTCATTCCTCTCCTAGAATACATTTAAGAGAGATTTGATTAATTATTAATAAAACCTATTGTCCATAGAGGAATTGTGACATCCCTGCACTTCCAAATAGCAGGCACAACCTGAAACTGATGGCTAAATATGAGTGAGGAGGAAATATATACCACATGGTTTTACACCAGTGACTGACTGAAGATCTCAAGTTAGGAATAGTTTTCTTATTTAGTCAGCTGGGAGAAATAGCTTTCATCAAAGACTGATTTAGCTTATTTAAGATATGAATTGCATCATGGAGTTTCTTATTTCCCTGTATTCCCCAAATTCCACTTCAAAATTATTCTTAGCTGATGTTAACAAGTATAGCTGTACAGACAATGTAATGCTTCTCAGTTATTCAGTATAAGTAATAAATTCTTTTGTTTCAAGGAATATTTGGAAGCACTGATTTTTTTACGTAGTATTTAGGAATAAGTTGCCACTTTCACATCTGAAATAAAAGAGAATGGTTTCCATATCCAGCAATAATTACTGAGGGCTTTAATTATAAGCATTTGAACACAATTTTATGCAGAAACAGACAGACTTCACTTTTTTTTTTTAATCTCGATGATTTTATTATAAAAGATTTTATCAATAGGAGTATAAACTTTAAAATTATCTGAAAATGAAAATTGGGACCCTTTCCCCTCAAAAAAATATCAGAGAAAAATATTCATATTTAATTTTTGGAATGAAACACCCAATGTGTTAAAAATTATAGTCTTTTTTTCAGAAACTGAGGTTTTTCATTAATCGGTATTTCCTTATGAAAAAGTAATAAGAAATTAATTACAGTTATAATCTGAATTTTTCTCACATTAGTAAGAAAGATTCCCAGATCATGGTGTTCAATGGAATATTTTCAGATTATGACTGAACTGAAAACACTATTTTATTAAAAATTCCATTTCATTCTTAAAATTATATCCTATACTGTTTTCAGAAGGCCAGATTTCCAAGGAAAAGGGGTAGGTAGCGTTATTGATATGCATTGACATATTTGAATGAAACATAAAAGATTCTGAGTTTGCAAGCTCTTCTTCAGCCCTGATACAAAAATAGAAAAGCTCTTTTTTTTTTCACAAGCTGGGAACATTCATGCTACAAAAAATCTACACCTTTCAGGTTCATGAGCTTTAGTTTCCAGATCAGCTAAACATTTTAAATTTTTGGCTTGTTTTGCAAGGGTTTTTTGTAAGTCTCTTTTAAGACTCTGAAGTAACGGGTCAAAGAAGGATTGCTTTGAAAAATCTCATGTCTCCTAGTGGCTAGTCCTATCACAGTTCCTTGAATGAGTATGCTCTGGTTGACAGACATTGTTCTGGTTTTATCCACCCAAGCTGCAAATGCCTGTGGATCATGGGATAAAACGTACCACACTGTGGAGTGTGCATGTGGAGAAACTATGATTAAGATAGTTTTGTGAGCAGGGTTTACTGATGGTAGCAATAGGTTTGAATTTGCAGGTTGCTTTTTTTACACTGGCATGATAAACTGGTGTTTGTAGGTTGGCTTAAATTTGAAAGCAAGACGTTGGGTTTTCAGTTTGGGTTTTTCTGGGGTTTTTTTGGTTTGGTTTTTTTTTTTTTTTTACAATATGCTTATCTTCTGGCATACTTTGTGATTTTGTGTGGAAGATTCTACTCCTGTTCTGAAATACTCATCACTATATTACTATTACTAATATAATTACTGCAATCTTTTTAATAGAAGGATTCTAGTGACATTTTTCACTTTCATCAACACCTATTATGGAACAGAATCCTGCTAAATATAAGATCCTTTGTTTCATAACAAATTGTGATTATAATTTTTTTAATTAAGGTGGATGCTAGCAGTCCTGAATAAGAATGTAAAGCTGAAATCTCTTAGAGGAAAGACATTTCTAGCAGAAAAAAACCCTACAGACCTTATCAAAATTCTGCACTTCCAATAAAAAATTTGTTTAGAATTTATTTCCTAAATTAAGTGCTTTCAAAACTTTTAATTCTGTTTTTGGCAGAACTCATATATTTTCAAGAAAAATTTTAATCATGGTGATCTAGCATTGTGGATTGAAAATTCTTGCCTCCAATAACAGTCATTCTGATCTACATATGAATATGTCATCGTACTGGTAGTCAGTACTATGACTGGTAGTCAGTACTAGAATTCAAACTACTAGTGGCTGCATGAGAACTAGTATAAAATCTTCAACATTCAGTATTCTCTGATAGCAATACAGATCCAAATGAATGTTTATTGCAGTGGTGTAAACTCTAGATTTTCCATATATTGCTACTCATCAGGCCCATTCAAAGGCTCTGATCCTCATTTAATGCACCAATCCCTTGACATCTGTGATTTTTTAAAAATATTCCATTCTATTTTTTATTTCATTCCACATAACCCATAAACACACATCAGCAACAGAACTCTATTTACCACAGTGAAAACATCTCCATAAATAGCAGTGGTATCTGTGCAACTGTGAGAACAAGGTGAGCAGATTTCAACTCTGAACATTAATATCCCATTTTGCCTGATTCCTTGTGCTGCCATCCATTCCCTACTGCACTACTAATGGTAATGGTAATGACAATAAGGACTTACTGTCAGCCATTTTTATGGTCTTCATCTGTAACACAATTCATTTTAAAAATTACTTTAGAACATTTGGGAACACTAGCTTTTATATTCTGATCTTGAAAATAGTTTTGTTCGTGCTTGGCTTGATTCACTTGTAATCCTACTGCACTCACTGACACTAGTCATGTGAATACAGATACCTGAGTGCTGCACTGCCTCCAGGAAAAGTATAGGTCTCCAGAAAGTGTCTCTGCACCAGTTTTCTGCCTTTGTGAAAGCATTTTTCTCAACAGTTTTTCATCATTTGTAACAGGGTAAAATGAGAAGATTCTAACTCCTTGGTCAGATCTTCAGAGACATAGCTCCGTTTACTTCAAAACCAATTTACTGTACCTGAGGATACAGTTCTGTATATTTTTTCTAAGTCTAAGAGTTATTCACATTTTCACCTGTTACTTGTGAACATTAAATGTTTCATATTGCTTGTCTTAGATGACCAGGACAACCTTTTTTTTGGTCCAATTTATTCTATAGCAACATGAAATACATACATCAGTTTCACCTTGTTAAAAGTATTGAGAACTTTCTCAAATTTTGCGTGCTGAGCAGAAGCACTCTGTATTTTTATGATATCTAAATAGTCTGGGATCCTAAAGTGTTATCTGCAATTATTCCTACTTCTAGTTCCAACTAAGTTGCAACTCTTCCATCTTTTTTCTACCTTCACAAAACATTTTCCTTTGCCAAAGTAAGATTTATGATATTGCTCTGTTTTTCCACTCTTACTAATTGGTTAACACCACACTTTATAGTTCTAATAAAAAAACAGCTGCTCCCATTTTACATGTTTGGACACTTTTTATAGGGGGAAGAAACTTAAATAAAGATGAATTGAAAGAAAGTGGAAATTAAGTTTAATTACCACCACCAGAACAAACCACTTAAAGAATTACAGCACTTCAGTATAGATTTTGTGACCACTGCAGACAATAGAAAATTTTCCAATGACTTTAACAGCATTTGGATTTGGTCCCTGAAACTCAATTACTTGCATTGCAGAAGGAGAACTAAGTCCAGGGCAAGCTCACTCCCCTGATCAATGGTGCCTGTGGGCATTAAAATGCATATTAGAATATTTTTATGATATGTATGTGCTTACAGTTAAGGACACACATAACCTTACTTCCCTTATTTGGGGACCATAAGTACCTTTAGTCAATGTTCAGAGGCAGGTGAAGCCGTAATAAAAATACCTGGAAAAACATGCCTCCAGGAGCATTTCCAGCAGAGCCCATCCAAACACCACCCTGAGGGATGTAAAGGAGTAACAAAAGCATACTTTAAATAAATAGTCTTTGAACCAGCTAGCTTGGCAACTGCATATGATACAATTTTGGCAAACTGACAACTAGTGGAAACTACAAAACATGCTGAGAAAACTGGCTGAATACCTGGGTGGCTCTTCTACCCTGTGTTTTGTGTTCTGTTAGTGCCTGTCTAAAGTGAATATACTTGCTGTTTTGCTGGACTGGGGGATGGGTCCCACAGAGCGCATAGGAACTGAAAAGCCCATCAAATGGCTTAGATTTTGGAGTTGTTTTGTCCCATTCACACCCTTTCCCCTCCAAAACATCCCTACGATAAATTAATATTGGTGAAAAGTGTGTATTTGTACTCAGGTTTTAAAATTCAGGGGAAGTTGCTACAAGCAGATGGCAAGCAGCTTCTACTGCTTTTTTTTCACTTTATCCGTAGGGCAGAGGGAGCATTGTTGAAGTACA
Organism: Falco peregrinus; assembly: GCF_023634155.1. Taxonomy (NCBI): domain Eukaryota; kingdom Metazoa; phylum Chordata; class Aves; order Falconiformes; family Falconidae; genus Falco; species Falco peregrinus. Next base: position 29,219,932 of record NC_073725.1, on the reverse strand, counting down.
TTTGAACATTGCTACTTGAAATCATGTAGGAAAAACATTCTTTTTTTTTGGGAAGAGATATTTGCTTATAGTACAGATTATAAAAGCAGCTTCAGGAAGGGATGATGGAGAGAGGAAACACCTCTCAGTTGTTGAAATGTTGCCAATACCATTCCTTCTAAATCTGTAACTTTGTCTCTGCGAGATGTCAGTCATGATGTTCTATGAAAGAACATTAAAATACACTTCTCGATTAATTGGTGCACAAATTATTTCTCATTTGATCTGTAAGCATTAAATTTAATTCTAATGCACTTCTAGTGACTCTGGATCTGTTATATGAATTTGGAATGAATTTAGCCTTTATGTTTTAATTTGCTCAGCCACCTTATCTAAATAGAATATTCTAAGGTTTGGAACAGCTGAAATACTGCTAGTAATTCTTAACTCCAATTTAAATACTTCTGAAATCAATTTACAGACCAAGTAAGCTTCCTCTTTGATTGAACAAATATGTTTTCCTGCTTCTGATCTCTGGACAGTAAGTTAATGTTGTTGCCTCATCAATTTTTCGTAACATACAGTATGTTGTTCAGTAATATGCCCCTGAGAATGCAGCTGGAATGTAATTGATATTCTTTTCTTCATTTTGAAAACAGTTTCCCAAGAACATTTTGATTTAAAAATAAATGGACGTTTGCAGAGCAAGGTAAAGATGATTTACATACTACTTTCTGCTGTAAATAGCTCATTTGGAAGTATACAAAATGGCTTGTTTTAGAAGCAGAATGTTCTTGTCTTGCAATATTGCACCTACATTCAGGACAGGGAAAACCTGTCTAGATATTCATATCACTTTCAGCACCGTAAGAGCTGAACACTTTATTTTTTGTCAACATGCCAAATCCTGATATCTTGATCAGATTTTACTCACTTTGTAGTGGGCCACTCCATTACCACGTGAGGAATTAGAATGTTGGATAAAATGAAGTCGCTATATGTATTTTTGTGGTTAATGATAATAAGAATTTGAATTTTGAAACCCTGATTATTTTTTATACACTTGCTGTTTAAGCAAAACCTCTGCTGAAAATGAAGATTTGCTTCACTAAGGCTTTCCAAATATTTCCATTTCAAACACCATATCCTGTATTTTTTCTTACCAAATTTTATATATTTTCTGACTTCATAACCTTCTTTTATAAGGACAAGCTAAACATGTCTTTTTTCTAACTCTTAGTTTGCTTAGTTTATAGTAAGGGGAAATTCTCACTGAACATTGTAGAAAACATGCTTATTCATAATAATCACAGTTTGCGACAATTGTTAGAACCAGCATCTTATGCAATGGGTTAGTTTTATTCATCCTGGTAATTTGCAAAAAAAAAGAGTTGTTTTTTTATGACATTATACAAAAATACATTCCCATGACATCTGGGCTTACTGTTGTCTTAGTGGGTACATTTTTCATGTACTCTATTATCTCAATTGCCCAAGATCTGGCAGCATTTGCATCTTAGAAGCCTTGCACAAAACTATAGTTACCATTCATATTATCAGGACCTATTTTTTCTAGACACTGATTGTTCCAAAATATATAGCTTATGTATTTGATTATGCTTGACGATGCCAATACATTACCTCTAGGAATTCCCATGCATTGCCATAACTTCCAGAAATAATATCTGTAATATTTGCTCTTGTTAACTATAGCAATTTAGCATTCTCATTACATATGCAAAGTATACACTGTTATGAAAATTCATCAAAAACATCACCTGTGTTTTGCTATGCTTATGCTTGTTAGCAAGAGCCAGACTAAATGTTTATCATGATCCTTATGTGCTTAATTAATGTCCTTGTATGCAAAGTACATGCATAGTGTCAACGGATACCTGTAAAAGCTATTGTCAATAATCATAAGCACTTCAGAGCAACAAAACCTCTGCCAGGTTTTTAGCCTACTTGACACAATTCCATCTAAAAAAAATAATTAATACAGAAAAATGTTTAGATATAGGTAAAACAGAAGTAAATGCTTGTGGAGATTTTAAGTAGTAGCAAAATACAAATAATATCAAGTAGAAAACACATGATTACTTATGAAACAATTCCACATAATCCTGAAATCCCTCAGAGTCTTTCACTCTACTTCTTTCAAGTCTGTATGGGGCAAATAGCACCTTTTAAAAGTCAAATTAACTTATTTGGTTTGATATTATGCAAACCATATATCATACATTTGAAGTATTACAGATTGCATTTTAACTTAAAACAACAAAAACCCACTTTTTGCCATATATACAGGACCTTACTTTTCAGCCAAATTGTTTCTCTACCATCAGAATTCAGGTAATGACACGTAACTGTAGATCACGGAGTTATTTCCACGGTCAGCACTACATACGTACTACATAGGCTATCTCTATATCTCTGCTGCAAAGATTTGGGGTCAGCCCCATGTTTTCATAAATGTTTTCTACTTCTGTCATTCAAATACTGAGTAAAACAAGACTTAACTTCTTCTTTTGGCCCCTACCTTCTGAGGCAAATAATTTATCTTGCTTTTAGTTATATTATGCACCATGACAACGAGCACAATATTGTTATTCTTTTATCAATTCACACATACACACAGAAATAGTTTATAGCACATCTTATTAATAGTGACAGGATAGTACCAGCAAGGACTGAACTTGTGACATCTCGCAAAATCATCCACTTATGTTATAAATAGTTTTTTTACCCAAAGCTTGATTATACAATACCATACAAACGATATGGTTACCGTTAGTGCTGGAGAAATACCACACTAGGAATGGTCTTTGTGTAGATATATTTTTGTAGAAGTTTGGTGTACAAGCTAACATGAAAAACACAAAGACCCTATCCTACCGTCACAGAAAACAGATTTACTATTTGCGAAGAGCTATAGCTAACCGAGGACTGCTAAAGCCATCTTTAAATCAACAGCTTTAGAGAAGTGTAAATTAAATTTTTGGTGTAAAAATTATTCCAATTAATCACCATGTAATAAATAAGCTATGAATTCCAAATAGTGTGTTCTAGCTTTTCTCTAATGAACCACCTCTCATTGCTTACACATAGTGTTTGACTAGGAATAAAACACTACACTTTAAATAAAAAACAACCATCTTTCTGGTAATGACTTGGCTGCTCAGGGAAAGAAAAAGATCCATATGTATTGGAACATAAATACAGACTTCTTTCATCAAAGAAGTACAGAGTTCTCACCTTATACAAACTCCAGCTTTTCTCTGTTTGGGCCCTCTTTCATGCACTGTTTGTTCACAAGGCTTTGCAAGTTCATAAACTCCAAGCTCAGAGAATTTCAGCCATTTTGGACTTGAGAAGTCTTGGGGAAGGAAGATTTGCTTATGCCTGCATCAGTTATCTTAGCAAAAAGGCTAACAGCCTCCTGGAAGTGTAATATACTGCGCTATAATAGCCTCCTATTCTCTGATTTGTATACCTATTTGGGAAGGTGGTAAAGAGAAAGAACAGGAAAATCCTAGGAAGGGAAGGACTGACTGTTACAATTCCAAATCTAAGGCTCATGTCCTAATGCACATAGTGCAGCACAGTGGGGAGCAAATCATTGGGAGATCCTTTCCTTAATCAGAATCATGGAGGAGCAGCTAAAAACTCTCAGGGACTGTATGTTGTGTGTTTGGCACCGCAACTATAAATTGCTACTATTTGGTGGATGTAACACTTCACTGATGAAAAAGTAAGAAAACGGAGTTTTCCTGCTGCACTAAGATCCCTTTTAATATTAGGCTGCTTTCAAGAATAAGCAGAAAAGAAAGCTAATCTAGAATACATAGATGACAGCCTTAAGAAATTAGTTCCTATGTTTGGAGAGATATTTCGCAAAACAAAAAACAGAGTATACTTTGTAGTTACTTTTTGGGGTGATAGAACAGGATAATCCTTTTGGTAGTACCCTCTCTGCTCATTCTTACTCTTGCTTCATTTGCTTAGCATTGTCTATACATTTGTATTTAAGCTGAAAGTTGGGTAGTTAGATGATACATGTAAAAGTAACTTTTTTTTTTGCATGTGTTTTTTTCTCTTAATCATAACCATTTTCCTGATCTGGTTTACAAAGGAGTCCCACAGACACTGCACTGGCCCAGTGAGGTACCATGAACACTTGTGGGAGTGTGAGAATGAGCAGCTGGCACACAGAGGGCCAGAACTTCTGGAACTGGCTTTGTCACCTCAAAGAAAATTTCTGAAACTGCAGGCTTCACTCTGATTCTGCTTTAGGGTGTTTTCTGTGTTTGTTCACCAGACAGATTCTGAGGCCAAATTAACTCAGTATAGTTTATATAGTTTTGGAGCAGAGGTCCAACTTCTGGACAAGTATCATTTTTAATCACTGCTTCCTTTGAAGTAGAAATCTGAGTTGGAGTCAAGATTTCCTTTATAGGCTCTTTTGTTACTGAACTTGCTACTGATGTTAAAGAAGTTTTAAAGATTTTCTGAAACTACAACTCTGCTAATTGATGTAACCAGGTAACGGGTCTCCCTTGCTGATGGACACTTGTCTGTCAAAGTTTCCACCACTGTTACTTAAGGATGCCTTTATGATACATCTTACTGTGTGGACCTAGGAAGATCCATCACCCAGTCTGGTTGTGAACAAACGTGTTCATCTGCCTTTTCCTGCCAGATCAGTAATTGAAAGACAGCTTCATCACTTTTGAGTTTCCATTAGCTTTAAATACCTAAAATTTCCATGGCACGTAATTCTAGATGTGTTCATTGCACAAACTCATTAGCAAAGATAGAGAATGCAGCTCGTTACTAGGTCTTGACAGAGACAGTGCTTTACAGCACTAAATAAATGACATGACACTTAAACACAGCTGTCTGGAATTTGAGGACACTTGGATACTGCTAAACTATATCCCGTGTGCTTTTGGAATTGTTTTCAGACATGCTGTTTTGGAAGACTGGTCCTCAGGTTTTCAGCTGTCACACTGGTAGTTGTAAGATGCAGTCAAGGTTGTGTTTTTACAAATTTTAACATGACAGCTAAAAGTACATAGTCTCCCACTCTATAACTAATATACATTTAAGTTCTTGTATGTATGTTAATGTCTTTCAATGACAGTAATGACACTGAGGACCAGAGATAAGGACAGAATGAAAGATGCAACAAATGTGTGAGTATATTTACCTGCTGCCAAGTGCTGGGACACTGCAATAAACATCAGCCTTTGCACAAGTACCAATCTAATCTTTTTTGTCAATTACATGTAAGTTTATGTATCAGATTTGTGCTTCAGTTTTTGCGCATATCTCTATCTGCACAAATAATTGTTTCGACTTCATGCAAATTGCACATCGCATGGTCAAATGACTTTGGCAGAATGTAAATGGCCTCATATCCTCTGAATAAATTTATGGAAGTAGACATTTAAAACAATTAATTGAGAGATACGAACCCATTTTTGATATCCAGTAATAGAATATTATGACCATAATTTTCTTGAATTTGCATGGTCTAAAATCTACCACAAAGAAGAGATGGTTAATCTTTAGCCAGGTTTGGGGAAATTTAATACCATAGCTAAATGTCTTATGAAGTGTTAAAACTGGGTTGGCACTTCCGTTCATTTTCTACAGAACATGAGGCCAAGTAATTTTTATATTCTTCACAGAAACATTAAAAATTATTAATGAGTGCTAGTAAATGTGAAAATGAAGAAATGACTATCAGGAATGAAAACAAGTGTCTCTTTTTATCTTATCACAGCTAGATAATTCTGTTAGCTTCCTCACAACTAGCCCCCAGTTCTTTTAAGATGGCTAAAAACCATCTAAAACACTGAAATCAAAAAAGATTTCGTTCATGTAGAGAGTTACATAACAACTATAGTAACTTATACTGAGCAACAAATATATAAAAGCAGACTCCTCATATTTTAACATATGGAATAATTCTGTGATGCAGAGACCCAATTCAGCCCATTCATTAAGTATATAGAATGAAGACCAAATTTCTCAGCAAAAATTCAGTACAAGAACATTTACATATATATTTACCATTCCCTTACGTGGACAAAATTAACTTTCAGTTCAAACTCAGTTTCATGTTAAACAATGAAAAGTCTTGGAATATATATACAGAATATAAACCTAAGTACTACTGTATAAAATTAAATTGTAAGTTTGATGTAGTAATAAAAAACAAGAGTTCGAAGATTGGGTTTTTTTGAAAACAAAATCAAAGAACATCAGAAATATGGATGTTTGGATTTGTGTTGATGATTTTTTATTTTATTATTATATATATCAGCATCAATAAATAAGCAAGTATGAAAAAGTCTTTTATAAAATTTTGGATATGACAAGTTACGAAAACCACAGAAAAATGGGAAAAAATTCTAGTCCAGGCCCACATTATTCCACAATATAACGTTGTGTTTATTAAAAAATATATTTTGAAATAAACTTTGTCCCCAGTTATATAGATCATAGATCTGTAGCAAATTATTATTCACAGTTCCTGACATGTTTTTTTCCAAAGTTAAATCACATCTAGAATGTAAAAGACACTAGCTTTTCTGTATAAAGTTGCTAAAAAATGTCATCATAAAAAGACACTAGTTTTCTCCTAGTTTTCTTTTTCTTTTCTTTTTTTTAATATCTTCACTGTTATTAGTATTTTAACTGTAGACTGTTTTAACTTTCTGTGAAAAACCCAATAACAATTAACAGGCAGCTGAAGCATACTCATGGACCTAAAAGGAATACAGGTTTGAGTGATAAGCTTCAGTATTAGTTTATTAACCATTAAATATGAGTATTTAAATGTATAGATAAAAAATAAGTATATTATGTTCCTTCAAATTAACTGCCTTATATCTTTAAACCACCAACTACCATTTTCCCTGGCCTGCTAAATCAATGGGGAGGAGTAAAAAAATGGTGGATATGCCCAATGATACATTTTGGAACTGGAATTACTATTTTTAGCTACCTTTCATACTTTTTTTTTTCTTTTTAATAATAAAGTAGGTGCTACCAGAATGGCTTGGTCAGACCTGCATTGTGAAATACATTCAGAAAGCAATCACTGATAATCCTAAAGACCAAGTTACTGCTCAGTTGCTTAACAGGAACCAGCCTTTTGTTCAGCACTTTCGTTTGCAAAACAGTCTTTGCTCTTGAAAATACATGCATGTTGCCTGACAGAGATAGAATAATGTAAACATACAATGGCACAGGTTGCTTGTGTGGTATATAAAGCAGAATCCACAACAAAGGACATATATATGAATAGTTGCAGTCCTGGATGTTATATTGGAGCCATGGCAGAAGGAACAGAAGTATTCCAAAGGAGGATTCTGAGCATACCTGAATAAGACTTTTACTTCCCCTTCCTCTATTCCTATCAGTGTGATGGACCAATTTCTGAGCTACACAACTGACTTTCATAAGGATCAGTCATGACTTCCAGATGTGATCTTGCCTTTCTTTGCTTTGTAATGTCAGTTCATGTCAGCCACCTGTTGAACTGGCCTAAGAGCAATTTGAAAATTAATCCATGTGCTTTTGGGGCAGAAAGATACCAGGCTCATCCCAGAGATAAATGACAGTTATATTTGCCAAAATACTAAATTGCTCTCAACTTCCAAGACTTCCCTCAGAATGATATTATCATATGTAACTGGAATTAATTTCAAAGGAGAAATAACCATCACTGGTTATGAAGGGAAAGACATTTCCTCACCTTTAAGAATGCACATATTTTCAGTGAGAGGAAGGAAGAACAAATGAAGAAATAAAAGTGATCACAAGCAAAACAAATACAGTGTGAGTCTATAGCCAAATCTTGGAATAAAGCAGAATATAGAGGGCATATTAAGGCTACTACCTTTTGCCACAGAACATGAACATCAGGAAAATTGTTTGTAAACCACAAAGTAAGGTGCTTCAGATAACTAATAAAATGAAAAACGTGAGAACTGGCTGAGATAAATGTAAATGTTCAGAACCCTCCCTCAATTTCATATTTGATCTTAAGAAAAATATAACTGTCTTTCCTTCTTTTTATCTTTACTTCACTACTATATATATCTGTATTTTTTAATTTGATAATATCTTTACCAAAAGAAAGCAGCACAACACAGAAAAGGTTGCCCTTACTATACACAGGGTCTGGATGCAATCTGGAGACACTGGAAATCTCACTTGAATCTTGTCTTCACAAGATTTTCAGAGTTATCTCTAGAACAAAGAGAACAACATAAACTCAGCTGAAAAATTCAGAAGGAATCTCTGATGCTATTGGGATGAATAGCAAAAATCCCACAAGACAGTCAGGATTTCATCACTATTTAAAATGAATATTCAAAAAGAACTTCCAACTCACAAAAGATGTGATCATTATTTCTTGAAAGCTGATGAGTTTTTAAAATGCTTTATGAAGCTTTTTTTTTCCTTTAATTTTTTTTACTTATAATAATATGTGTATTACCTCTTCAATTTTTCAGATCTATATGGATACTGTATGTATCATTCCACTCTAAAAGAGGAGATTGCCAGTAGTATAAACATATCATTATGCAAAGTAATTAGATGCAGAAAAATAAATAGAATCAATGCTGAGAGCTTATAGAAGTGCAGATAAACAAGTACTCATAATGTATTTTAATAGATGTTTAGAAAAATCAGCCATATCCTTCAGATTAATGACTTAGTTCCATCTAGATTTGCTCTTCTGAATTCAGAATATACAATTACAATGTTATAATTCAAGCTAAGAAAACCTTGATGACTAAGTTTGTAGAACCAGCAGGCTTCAGCAGATCAGCAATCATCCTTTAAAATCATCTTTATAAATATATAAAGGTATTTTATTTAAACTCATAGGCAGTTCTAAAAATCCTTTTTCCCCTGTAATTGTAAACTCTGCTAAAAATCTAACAAGTAGTGGAAATTATTTTTTCTTTTGTGAGTAAGATACTATTGTTTCTGCTTTGTCTTTGATCTGTCATTCAGAACTACAATTGGTGTCAATCACCCCTCCACTACAACTGGGCATTCCTTATTCTCTGGTCTATTACTAGTGTAGTTTGGAAAGAACTCCCCTGTCTTTTTGTGAGTAGTTTAAAGAAACCAGGGTAGTAGCAGCCAGTACTCCAATTGTTGGTTTGATTGAATCTCACCTTGGCTAAAGGTCTAAAGATCCAATCATAGCCATATTAATATTTTTTCAGGTGTATTTTATTCCTATAAATCCTCTGACTAGTCTTTTTTTTCTTTTTAGAAATGCATTTGGAGGTTTTGATGAGCTGTAAAAACTTAAGTCAGCAAAGTCACCTTTGTTTTTGATGGAAGTAGCCACGGGTCATAGGGTGAAACCTACCCAAAAGGTACCATTCAGTTAAGCAAGACCTTCACATCTGCCCAGCTCTAACTCACTGGATGATTAGTATGCACTGGTAAGAAAAGGTTAAAAAAAATTGTCACACCTTTATTTGTGTGCCTAAAAGCCCTGAACTACATCTGCCCTGTTCTGATGGTTCAGGTAAGCGCTGTAAAGGCATGAACATGTATAATGGAATTGTTTCTAGCTTTTCATTTCTGTAATGCTTTTGGGATGAGAAATCAGAAGGTGATAGTGACTCAAGTAGCAATGACTAACTGCCAAGGTGATTGGCATGGGGTGGCACAACCAGCAAGGTGGCTCCCGCTGACCACCTAAGAAAGCAATAAGTAATGAAAAAAACAGTCCCTTGGCAGGGAGTGGAGTAGTAAGGAGAGGAGTGATATAACTGTGGTTATTCTAGATAGAGCAGAAACCTAGTCCTGAGGATGATCTACTATGTAAAAGTGAGGCTGAAAAAACACTTCAGCCAGCTCCTGTGTCTTGTTCCCCTGTGCTGTTTACAAGTACCCTAGAGGCTCTCCTGCCTGTGAATGTGTTCTGTACAGAAAAGCATGTATCTGTAAGTTTCAAAATAATTATTAAATTAAACATGCAACAGAAAGATATGTTTGAATGGTTATACCTGTACAACCTATTTCACATGCAAAAGTATTAAACGTTTTAATTAAAAACATTGTTTATTTTCCAAAGCAAAGTTTAGTGTATGTATGCTGATTGTACAGTGGTGTTCCTACTAGTGATTCATTATCAGGAAGCATGTCTTAATTGCCAGAGTCCTTGGCAGTATGTTTAGATCTTATTTTGTCCATGAGACTTCAGCTTCATTCAGTGGACAGAATGGATATGCGGGGTAGCAGAATTAAGGTTCCACAGGGAACAATAAATCTTGTCTGTCCTATTTTGCAAGTGCATCTTGAATTATCTTCTATTAACAGAGAGTACGGGGAGGAGAGACTATTAGTTAATTCATTCTTATGTCATTAAATCTGTTGTGCTGAAAAATAACTGAAAATAGTGTGTAAGCAGCCTTACCCTCCTTATGTCTTTCGACTACACAGACCAGATTCAAATGTTAAGACAACATTTCTATGACTTTTAGTGCCTCTGCTTAGGCCACTGCAGGATAGAGCTGTGCAGACAGGTTGTGTTCTTCCACCTGCAATGTAGAGCCAAGTTTATGCTGTTATATATGCTCTCTTGAGATAAAGCATATGAGCTATTTTAGCATGCTTCATATGTCTTCACCTGCCTCATAAATGTTTTAGTGTTTCTGTAAAATAATTGTGCCACGATTTCAGAGGTACGCTGGATAAGATTTGCTAATGTTGTCATGAAATGCACTGCTTTCATACAGCGTCTTTCAGCGTCATACAGCATGAGTACATGCTGGTATCGAGCATTGCTGAGTAACAAGCTGTTCTTGTAGGTAACTGCTTTTATTATAGGTTAAGCAACAATCAGATGAAAAGGTATGAGAAGTTCCAACTGCTGTGAAACTTTTCCAGTATTCCAGATTTAAAATAATATAACTTTCACAAGGAAACACAAATTTGTATGTGGTGGTCAAGCAAGTGTAAAGAAACGTGAGGCTGTGTCACCCCTAAACAGGCACAGAAAATGGCTACCTGTCCCCTCCATGCCACTGCCTGGTACAGAAGATATCCTCTGAACTAATTTCCTTAAAAATGTCTTGAATTTTTGCTAAGGTAAGCCACTTTGGAGAGAAAGCTCGGGTGCTTACCCGCTAGTATCCAAAAGTCTTCTCAAATAAAGCCTGTGTAAAACCAGATGCATGTTTTGATCATTTAGGATGTTGAAACCCACTCTCATTTCCCAACAATCAGTAATTATGCAGTCTATATTTCCTGAAAATAGGAATCAATAACGTATTTTCAAGCAATATATATGTTTATGTGTCTGTGTATAAACTCACAACCCAACTTTCTGAAACAATTCCTACCTAAATAACACAGCGCAGTGCGCGGGTGCTGGCGAAGGGCTGCAGGACCCCTGTGAGAGAGGACGCGGGGGCTGCCGCGGCTCCGGCGGGCGCAGCGCGGGAACAGAGAGGGAGCGGCGCGGGAGCGGCGAGGGAGCAGCGCGGGAACGGCGAGGGAGCGGCGCGGGAGCGGCGAGGGAGCGGCGCGGGAGCGGCGAGGGAGCGGCGCGGGAGCGGCGAGGGAGCGGCGCGGGAACGGCGAGGGAGCGGCGCGGGAGCGGCGCGGGAACGGCGAGGGAGCGGCGAGGGAGCGGCGCGGGAACGGCGCGGGAACGGCGCGGGAGCGGCGAGGGAGCGGCGAGGGAGCGGCGCGGGAACGGCGAGGGAGCGGCGCGGGAGCGGCGCGGGAGCGGCGAGGGAGCGGCGCGGGAGCGGCGAGGGAGCGGCGCGGGAGCGGCGCGGGAACGGCGCGGGAGCGGCGCGGGAGCAGCGAGGGAGCGGCGCGGGAACAGCGAGGGAGCGGCGCGGGAACAGCGAGGGAGCGGCGCGGGAGCAGCGAGGGAGCGGCGAGGGAGCAGCGCGGCTGAGGCGGGGCCGGCGCTGAGGGGAGCGCGTGAGGGGCCCCGGGGGGGAGCGGGACGGGGGCTCCGCCGTCCCCGCCGCAGGGGTTCCCCCGCAGAACCGCCGGCGGGGCAGGGGGCAGCGTGAGAGGGCAGGAGCGGCAGAGAGGCCGGTACGGACTGACCGGACTGACCGCAGCCCCCAATTCCATCCCCCAGCGCCCCCCGGTCGAGGAGTCGTGAATGAAGGAGTGAAGGTGAGCCTGGGAGCAAGGGAGGAAGCTGTCGTTTTAATTTTGTCTTTGTTTCTCACTATCTAAATCTATTTTAATTGGCAATAAATTAATTTTCCTGAAGACGAGCCAGTTTTTCCCCAGAGATAATTGGTAAGTGAGCTCCTTGTCTTGATCTCGACTTGTTCTGTCCTGTCCCGCTGAGGAGGGGGGCAGTGAGGGACTGACCGGGTGGGGGTGGCCAAGGTCAGCCCGCCACATGCCCTCGAAAGAAATATGAAATCAATATACTCATTTCAAATTGCATTAAGTTGAAAAAGTACATTTTCAGGACCTTAGCTTTTGGAAGGCAGGCAGATCTTGATGCATTTGCACAATAGAGTTTTTACAGGTGGCTTAGAAGTATACATCTAATCAAATTATTTTATTAAAGAAGAAAACTACATATGGTTTGTCCAACCTTTTATTTTCTTTGGTGTCTGTTTCATAAGTGATGGTCACTGCTTTCCTCTTGCCCCTCCAGAAAGTTTTCCCCGCTTTTCAGTCTTACCAGACAGCACCAGCTCCAGCATTTGTCCTGTGGTATGATCGATCCCTCACCTTCCCTTAAAGGATTCAGTTTGGAAATGCTCCATGAGATTAAATGGTATACTAGAGCACCACCCCCAAATTAAACGAGAGTTTCAGATCATGGCTGAAACATAAGGTATTCATCCCACAGTAGCCATTCAAATGTGTCATTCACCATGCATAATAAAATTTTATAGGACAGCAAGAGACACAGTATTCTGAGCACCAGTGCGTACACCGTTATTCGCAAGTAACCTCTTTCACTCTTGTTCTAGGTCAAAATTAATGTGCTGCTCTGGGACTTCTGGAAAAAAGGGGGAAAAAAAGAAGTCAGATCTTCAGGTTCATTTGGAATCAGGTATTTGTTCTGAAAAACAACAACAAAAAATTGGAAAATTCAGATGGGGGAGGGGAAAGGTCATGTAATAAGGTCAAACTATACTAGGCAGTTTGGGTCAAATATTTTTTAATTGGTGCTTAGTGTTCCCTACTGTCAGGCTTTCTGTTGGACAACAGTGACCTACTAAAACTAGGACCTTCACATACTGCAAAAAAGTAAAAGAAAGTGAGACAATAATAGCCACTCTGCAAAGCTATTGCTTTATCTTCTTTCTCCTATAAAATTTAGGAAAAGTCTGACTCTTCCAATCATTATTGTTGTATACTTTGTAATTCTATAGGTATTATTTTACTTTGGACTCATGACAAATGATGGTATGCATACAGTGATAGCATGTGGCTGTTTTCTTGCATTCTACTTTATGTCCATCAGTGGAACAGAAAAAAATATTCTAAGAGATAAGAAAAACATGTATTAGAGCTGTTCTTTGAAAAATAAGGCAACAGGTTGCTGTTGGTGAAAATTTGGGAAAAATTAATTATTATGTATGTATCTTTAATGAGTGAGGAGGTGGCCTCCCCAGCTACCTCTTCTTTTCTGAAGATGTTCTATGCAAAATTTGAGTACTTCTAGTCCAGTTCATTTGAAAGTGAGATGTGTTATGTTACTTCCGTGGCTCAGCTGAGGGACAGTAATAGCTTAAACCACTGCTCCTCTGCCGAAAGAAATTGTTTGTTAAACTGCTCATTTGAAAACACTATGAAAAAAACCATGCAATTGACATATAACAAACTGCAGTATAAAATTTATTTTACCCTTAATGTTTTCGCTTAAGGGAAAATGATGGCAAGGAAGTAATCTTAAGATATTTAACTCTATGAAAGTGGAGATTTTTTGAAGATTGGAAGCTCTTTTCCTTTGCAAAAATTTAAGAAATCTGTCCCAGAAACAATTTTGACATAATGATTTTTGTGAAAAACTCTCCTCCTATGATAACTTTACTAAATATATTGTAAAAATTAACCAAATAATATTAAAATTATAATGGGGAACTTTATGCTTTCTTTTTCAATAATCACTGATTTTATAAGTGAAACTGTAACAATTGTAATACTTTCACAAAAATTCCAAACTACCTGTCCTTAAAATATAAAATTTACAATATTAGCTTGTGGGTTTTTGAGTTTACAGCCCTTATTCTGTAATTCAAAACTGAGCAGAATCCAGGTGGATTGTTTAACTTTGATATAAGTTAGCAATTCAGAAAGATGTTGGAATGTTGCACCTTGAAGTGAGGATTTCCATTATTCATATTCCTCCTTCTATATAGTTTTCTTGTTTGAAGACTAATAATTATGATTTAAAGAAGGAAATTTTATCTAGAAAGCTAAATAGTTCATCAGTGGTTGTTAAATAACAGAAGAAGAGTACTTTTTTCCTAAGTTGAGCCTATTCCTGGAAAGAGACTAATAAATGCTGTTTGTCTGAGGAGTTTTTTCAAGGTGTGAGGGAAAATGCAGAGGCTTCAGCTTCAAGGAGATTTTAAGAGGTTGTTCAGCCTCAAATTATTGCTCATGTTGCGGTATGTGTGGCAGGGATCAGACTAAATAATCATAATAAACTGGCCCAACTTTGTAATATTAACCTGGGAATTACAGCACTTTGTTCCTTCCTATGTCCATTCTATAGATGGAGTAATTTAGTTCAACTTCCAACCCTAAGAATACAGGACAATATTGGAGTATTCAGCTGTTCTGAATACCTTACTCAGGTCCATAAACTTTCAGATTTCATTTCAAGCATTAGTTTTTAGGTCTTAATTGTAGGTTCAGTTAATTTTAATTATTATATAATTACCATTATATTTGAAAATGTTGTGGGTTTTCAAATTAGGACTTGAAATTCAGCCTTTGAAATCATAGTTCCAGATAATAATTGGTGAAAATAATATATAGTTGGAGTCCTTTTGTCCTTCTGTGTTCAGGATCACACTTTTATAGAGGTAGGAGATTCATTACTCTTAGTCCTGTTCGCTGTGCTCCTTGAATAATATGCTGAATGTTACAGCTGGAATCTAATAAAGCAGACAAAACATCAGTGCAAGATTAACCATGTTTCAATTGCAGGCCTCAAATGTGCATGTTTATGCAATATTTTAGTCTAGAATGACATTTTCTTAGGAACTAATGGAAGAGCCAGAAGTAGAACATCCAGATTCCTATCAGCCAAAGATGTAGAGAAAAGCTGCTAGAAAAAAACACAAGGGCACTTGTTAAAAAAAAATAATCTTGCTCACGAGCCTACATGCGATTTCAGCAAAGGTACATTATTTTCTGGACATTTTAACTTTCGATGTTAATTTTGGAACTCAGTGAGGACCACTTAGGACTTTCACAGTGTCATTTCTATAATAAATAAGAATCTGAAAGTGATTGCTAAGCCACAAATGGCTATTAAAAGGACATTGATGATTATGGAAAGTAAGAAGTGAATTCTGAAAGGAATTCTAAATACCTTTCAAAGTAGATTATTTAAATTCAGCTGTTCCCCTAAGCAGACTATTTATTCAAGGTAGCCTTAATTTGATTTAGTTTATTTTAATTTCCAAAAAGAAAATTGATGAATATGCTTTTAATCCAAATCTCCGTATTTTTTTCTAACCTTCCTTTGTTTAAAATAATGTTCAGCATGCTAATTAGTTAAATACTGTGTTCCCATGCTTTGATGCTCTAAACCATGAAATAATGCTATTATTTTTTTTTTTTTTAATAAAACATCACTTCATTGTCTGGTTTGCATTTGAAAGTAGCAAATGACAAAGAAAATCTTGTTTATTTGCAAGTAACTACATGTACTTTATGCTGAGAGTGTTGCTCCTTAGCACAGTATAAACAAAACATGAAATATTTCTGCAATGGAGTTGCTGAAGCCTGGTGTTTCAGGTTTGTACTTGTCCTATGCCTTCTTCCCTCTGAAGGAAAGTTATGTCTTACACTAGAAATGGTAGTGCTGCATACTGAGGGGGTTGAGCATCCCTTCAATGTCATGAATGGTGAAACCATAAAATGGGTGATAGAGCTGAAAGAGCAGTATCAAAGACAGCTCTGTGTTTCTGAAAAACTGCTGGCAAGAGATTATGACCTGAGCTGCAAAGAAGGGCTTTAGATATAATTTTGTCCATTGTTGTACAAATCCAGATGATGCTGATCTAAGCAGCAGTGTTAGAAAAGGGCTATTGGCTAAAATCAACACAAGAACCCCCTTTCAGAGGTCAATTTTTAAACTGTTAGTGATGCAAGTTATCTATTATTAATATGAAAGATAAGGAATTCCAAAGATATTATTACTGCTTTGAGAGTAATGAAACAATATCAGGTGTTAAGATGTCAGACACTGTACACTAGGTAATGCAAAAAAGGAAATGCTGATCCTTGGAAGTATGTGAGATTTTCTTAAGACTTCAAGATGTGTTAATATCTCTATGTAAGTAATGAGTAAAATGTAATTTGGGTACATACTGTATATAATTCTGGCCAACTTTGCAGTGCTTACTAGCCATGGGTCATTTTGATTTGTGAGTTCATTATCCATGAAGTTAAACCTCCTATTTTTGATGTACGTCATTCATATGACACTAGTACACTGAACTGCATGAAATTAGATTGCATCACAGTTTATATTAATACTTGTATATAACAAATACCCCTTACTGTAAAGTACCAGCAGGTACCTTAATAAAGTAATTAACAAAATTTACAATGAACGCAATTCCAAGAGGACTTTACTAAGATGTCTTAGTTCTGGAATAGAGAAATAGCCTCAACATGAGCAATGTGATTTGATCTTGTAGCTAACGCCATCTATGCCAGTTGCTGCAGACAGCAATAGTGGCTTACTCTACATTGTAGTGCAGCGATATGCAAGTAATACTTTGTAACCATACAAAGTACTCTGTAACCATAGCCTGAATTAAATGAGTTGGGTTTTTTTCCCTCACCAATCAATCAAACAGTACCATAGCAAAGACTGAGTTCAGTACTGAGATGATCTGGATAAGAGACTTTGTCCTTTATACATAAGGTATACATAAGGTATACCAAAAAGTATATCTTCATAAAATAAAACAAAATATTCTTATTGAGAGAATGTCATTACAGCACATCATGTTGATAAGATTCAATGTTGTGAGAGATCTTTTGTAGATAGCATGAGTAAAATGTGTGAAGTGCTCATCTGGTGATAAGTGTCTTGGAAGAAATTGTATTTGTGGAGAAAGATTTATTAAGGAAGATAGTTACATAAATGTGCACATTTGTAATCACTATAATTTCTTTTTCTCCCATTTTATTTACTCTTTTAGCTGTAAATAGGTGAAAGGTGTAATATCCTTACTCTCACAAATATGATGTAGCTCTTGTAGATGTACACATATGTCTATATGTATACTAATGTTGGCTTAAGAAAACAAGAATGAATAGGGTGAAAAAGCAGATTAAATTTCCCAGGGGAGAGTAGATGAAATTTACCAGTGTACCAATATCCATAGGATGAAAAAAAAAATAAATGCAAAGGTCTGTAGGATGTATCCTAAATCACAGTAAGTACAAACTGCAACATTACACCACCATTACAGTGTTGCTGTTGTGGTATGATGCCACTTTTAAGTAATTTTATCCTTTGATTTCTATGGTTTTAAAAAAAGAGGTAATGGGATGGAGAATCAGGTGCAGTATCTCTTACTATTCCTTTTATGGGTTTTGTACCAACAAACAGAATTCCACAACAGAGATGAAAGTATTATTCCCTACTAAGCTTGGTGGATAACTTTGACATTTTATAGAAAAGATGAATTCTTCTGAGCAACTTTTCTAAAAAATTCAGTAGGTATATTCCATAATGGTAACAATGGACAAATAGTTGTCAGTATTTATTTACATGCTAACTGATTCTACTGCTTCTCTTAGATATGACTGTTGCCAGAACATAGGAACACAGGAAGCACTTCATAGGAAATCCACATCATCAAGTAAAATATTCAACTTATTGAAGCCAGTGGCAAAGCTCCCCCGAGCAGTGGGGCAGACTGTGGGGTCAGGCAAACTCTCCTCAGGCCTGAGGGGTGGAGTGTGGTTACCTTTAAACAGAAGGATGGCCTGTCTGAGGTTGGAAGGGAGGGCATTTTGCACCTCATTGAGCCACAGCCAAGTTTAGCCAGTAGTGTACCCTTAGGGCAGTGGTCTGCGTGGTGCTTATCCAGGGTTGCCAAAGGGTTTCATGATGTGTGTTCTCCCTTGCCCTCTCTGCCTACAGCCCCGTCTGAGTTTTAAATAATGGACAAGGGAAGTACTGCTTATTTTTCAACCTCCAGAAAACCAAAATTTAATTTCTTTAACAATAAATCTGTCATAAAAGGTTATGAAGAGAGAGGTGAATGTGGAAGGAGCATCTAAAGCAGGGAGCCATAGCAACCGAACCTAAACCTGATCTAGATCTGAACACAGATCACTGTAAATCAGTGCCTGGCAAACAGGGTACACAGTAAAAAGAGATCATGTTGATTTTTTAAAAAAAGTGTATTAATTTGCTTGATGCTTGGAGGCCAGGCTATTATCTTTTAACTTCAAGTTAACAGTATTGCATACCCCTCTAATTTGTAGTTAACATACCCACCATAATTTTCAGACAGACTCAAGGAGCAATTGGCATTTTATTTTTTAAACATTTACAGTAATAGTAGTAGTAGTAGTAAAGGTAATAATGATAGTAATAATAACGACAACAACAATAATAATAATAATTTTTAAAAGCCCAACCGCAAACATTTTCATCAAGCCTTTTGTCTGATATATCACAGACACAGAGCCAGAACTGATGTATTATAAACACAGAGGAACTGTTAAACTTAAGAGTTCTAGCAGCAGTTTCAACTGAATTACATTTACATTATTTTTTATTCAGTTGCTACCTTTCTGACCCTTGTAGCTACCAGACTTCTGAAGTGTTGTACTCCCAGACAGGTGAGAATCCACATCAGGACATGTGATGGCAGTACGTGTCTGACACATCAGAAGATGGGATAAAGAAGGACTGCATAATGCTACCCTGATGTGCTGGATATGTGCTGCAGGCAGGAATCTGTGAACTTTTAAGTCCTCCACGGCAGCCCAGCTGCAGCACTGTGACCCTACACTCACGCCATGGCCATGGTGGGAGCTGGTGTCAGATAACCATGAGTTTATCCGTAACAGAAGGGAACCAGTAGTGACTAGCTTGAAGATACACAGAGGAGGCTGTCACAACATGCCACACTTGTACAAAGTATCTTTATCTGTAAGGTGGTAGCGATACGAGTCTAGTGCAGAATGCAGTATACTTGACAGGTTTGTGTTAAGTGATCTTTGCAGCCTTGTCAGAGTGGATCTTGCTAGGTATATTGTAGGGGTTTTTTGTGCAGTTCTGTCTGATGGTTTCTGTAAACACAGGACAGAGAAAATGTAGGAGACTGGCTTCCACGCCTGCCTCTCCTGGTTATTACATCTCTCGCTTCCTGTTGACTTTCCAACTCTCATTCTCAATGTATGTGCACTTGCTCACACACATGCAAATGGACATGCACACAACTGCTATCACTCATTGTTTCAGTCCATTGCCTTGGAAATCCATTTCTGAGAAGCCCCTCAAACCATTGCATGGCTTAACTTGGTAGCTTCTTTTGTTACCAGTTACTTGTTTTCATCTGGAAACACATTCATCACCCCTAAGCAGGTTTGTGATAGCTATGGAAATTAGTACTCTGCAAAAGATCACACATGTGATATGTATCATATAATATTTTTTTGCATTAGAAGTCTATTACTGAAGGTAAAATAACAAATTTGAAAAGATATAATGAAATAAAACTATGGAATGCAGCAGCAGTTTAGAATGAGTTCTCACCCCTCTTGCATAAATCATGGGCTAAACTAAGGATAATCACTTCAGCAAAACAGAAATTTTAGTCTGTGCCACTGGACCACTCTTCATTAACATCTGTGGAAAGCTTGTATTTACTTGGTATGCAAAGCCTGTGCAAAATTGTATGATGAGATTAGTTACATCAATAGTGCAGGTGTTTGAATATATGTAGGAGCACTCCCTAAACCAAAACCCCACTCCCAAGGTCATAGTTGCATCAAGGACTTAGTTTAAAGAAGTAATTACATAGGATTAAGAAAAAATAATCCCCAAAACAAACCCCTTTGATCAAGCAATCTCTTGAAATTCTTGGGAAGGAGTGCACAAATTCTAATTGTTATTGCTGTAGTCTAAGGCATAATTGAGTTTGTAGCGACTGTAAAGTTTCTTGCTGCTGTTGAAATAGGTGCCAGTCTCCTACTTTACATTTAGTAAGGGCAAGGCATACTATGCAGTGGAAGAAAATCTTGCCAAAATACTTGAACTTTACAAAATACCGGAGGTGCATGTGGTACTTTATAATAAATATGAACTTATACCTGAGACACTAATTAAGAGGGTTTTAAGTGGTTTTTCCATTGTTTTATTTCCATTCATTCCTGTTTCATACTTTTTTCCATTCCTTCATACTGTTATTAAAATTAGCAGCATTTTTTTTTTATTCCAGCAGCAACTCCTATCTGAAGGTCTCTAAAAATCTTTAAGGGAAAATGAAAATGTATAACTTGAACAGGGGAGTTTCAAATATTCAGAAAACAAACAACAGGAAAGATAAAATATGCCTTTTTCTTGCCTTTTTTTTTTCTTTCTTTTCTTTGTGGGACACTTGAGTAACTAGGTAAAATAATAACTAGGAAAACAGTGACTAGGAAAAAATAGAGACTCATTAAACCCAATTCTATTCTGTGAAGGTACCAGTAATGTCAAAACTAAGCAACTCCCCTGCCCCTGATCATTTCAGAAGTCATCATTCAGCAAATGCCCTTATCATGGTCAAGGTAAATGTAATTGAGCAGTCTCACATACAGTTAACTGTATAGTTAGAGAGAATTCTTTTTTGTAACAGTCATATTATCTCCCCAAAACAGTGGTAATTATTGTTTCCTTCCTCTTCCCTTTCTTTCCTTTTACTTTCTTCTTTTTCTTTTTTTACCTTTTTTCTCCTTTTTACTTCTTTTTTCTTTTTTTTTTTTTAATTCACAGTGCATATTGTGTAGTAAGTTAAAAAATGAGGGAAGTTTTAAACAGAAGATCAAAGACCATGAATAAAGATGAAGAACCAAGTTCTGAGTTAATTGTTAAAATGAGTGCAGAGATTGGACTATGAGATGGATGTATTCATCACGGTACAATGAGAAAAACCTGGAGTAATTGCTATAGAAATCCTACTCAAAATCCAAATTAATTAGGTAAATTTCCATTTGCTGAGCCAGAGCCAGGAGTATAGCAATTATGTTTTGATTGTGTAGATTGATTAGGACGATCACCCAAATATGAAAATTAAGGAAATTTTGATTAGCACAAGAGCTTAATTTTTCTAACTGTTGCATATCAAAGTGCTCATAAGAGATGTTATCTGGGTAGTTTAAGAAATTGATGAGCTTTGCTTCTGTAGTAAATGTTTTTAGAGTTTAATGTAGGTGGTAACTGTTTTATGTATGCTTGTTGCAAGCATGAACACTACAAATTAGAAGCTTTGGCAGAGCTGTTTGCATCCTTAGCTTGGAAAAGGACAGCAGACTAACTGCAAAAACCTATGCTATACCAGTGTTTCTTGCTAGATGCCCTAGCAGGTGGAAAGATTGATGACTTACTGTTTAACACTGTGTTAAGCACTTTGGCAATTTAGCTGTTTTTACTTATTGACCATATTTTCAAATCAGCCTGTATACTCACCTGTTCCACAGACCTGCTTGAGTTTCCACACACATACCTTAGACTGTAAGAGTAAGCAGATGGGCAGTCTTGTCTTTGTGCTAGTCTGAACAAAGGCTGTGTGCCTAATTCATTTTTCATGAACTTTCTTTTTGTCCAGTTCTATTCAGGGCATCAGCATTTGATTGTTGCAGTTGACATCCAGAGGTACAGACGACAATTGTAAAAAGTGTAATAGCACTTTGGGAGCCAGCGCCTGTCAGGTTAGATGACTGTATTACCACTGTTCACATAAGGAAGTGCTATTTACCTCTGCTGGTATTTGGGTATCTACAACCTGTGCACAAGCTTAGAAACAGAAGAACAAGTA
The DNA here is from genome assembly GCF_023634155.1 of Falco peregrinus. Lineage (NCBI taxonomy): Eukaryota > Metazoa > Chordata > Aves > Falconiformes > Falconidae > Falco > Falco peregrinus. The sequence continues at coordinate 29,197,682 of NC_073725.1, read as the reverse complement.
GTGGGATTCAGGATTGTTGCCTATTTTCACTATGGACTTTGGTCAATCTCGTCTTACTGCTAGAGGTGGCTATTTGAGGAATCAGTGAGGTGGGATTTTTGGTTTGGGTTTTGGTTTGGTTTTTTGTTTAGGTAGGTTTTTTGGGTTTTTTAATAGTGAAGATGGTGACCTTTTTTTACAACTGTTAGGAGGCAAAGGTATTTGTGAGCATTTCCAGTCTGTTGCAAGCTGGTAGTAGAGTACCCCATGAGCTATTTAAGAAAATGTTCAAAGGACAGTATTACAGTACCACAGTGCTGTGCCAAAGTTTGTGCAGCTCTAAAGCAGGGCCAGTCTGCTTCTGCATCCAAATTGAACCACAAAGAAAAAGGATTACAGGTTTTCCAAAACTGAGTTTTTTCTCTCAGTGTCTGTTCCCTTCCATTGTCACTCATGTTAAATGCACAGCAATAGATTTCTGCTCTTGATCTAAGTAGGTACTATATATGTGATATATATGTGATATATGTTTATTTAATGTGTCATCTTTCTTGGCTTTTTCAGTACAGGCCTATCACCTGGGTTGAGGAGAGGGGGAAACCCAAAATGATTGTTTGATGCCTGCCTAAGAGGATGCCTCTGTGGTTCACAGTATGATACAGCCTTTTCCTGTGAGCAGAGTTATACAGTGGAGAGTGTGGCCACAGCTTACAGCAGGATGTATTACAAATCAGATACGACTTCTCCTTGAAACAGTTAATGCATCCACTCTTAGCAGTTCAATACAATTCTTTCCTCTGCACCTGCTTGTAGCTCATGGCATTCTTTGGCCACAGAGTGTTAATAAGGTTTTTCATCTTTGTGTGGTGTTGAAGTCCCTCCAGAATGGTTGGAAACCGAAGGCACTCAGCAACAGTTCAGTAGCTTAATGGACAGACCCTTTTTTTATTAGTGGAAGCTGAATTTGCTCTACAACTGGACAACAGCTATTTAATTAGGACTTCTCTCTTTCACCTTTCATTATTTATTAAACAATCTGTCCCTGAGCTGTGAGTGTCTATCTAAAAACTAATGTAGTGGTATACACATTTGAGTTATGAGCTACATAGTCTCTTAAGCACCCTAGTGCCTCCTTCTCTTCATGTAAGCAGCAGAGCACACATGTGACAAAAGTTTAAGCTCTAACCTCCTTTCCACCCATCTAGGGCACGCATAAAGCTGTCAAATGACTGAGTTGTAAAAGTTTTACAGGCGGGTATGCTGACATGTTCTCCTCTCCTGGCTGGAGGTCCTAACCCTCATTTTGGTCATGTGATTCATGAGATATGATGGACATTAAATAAAAAATAAAAAAAAGGACACAGGGGATCCTCATGAGAGAGTATGGCAGATGGTATTTGCCAGAAGAGTTCATATTTGAAGGGTCTTAAAGCATCTCTGAAAAAGAGGGTGGCAAGTTTGTGGTATATATCAGATGAATGAATTTTCTGGTAGGCTAGCCACAATCTGTATCTTGGAAATGCCTGAATTAATTCAGTCTCCATTTATGGCAAATGTTTGTTGCCCTTCAGAGCAATTTATAATTGCCACAGCTAGTTCATGCAGTTGACAAGTGGGTGTACGTACCTTGCATTTCAAACATAATAACAGTCTTTCAGGAGAACTATTTTGGGAGCAGGTGAATTTGCATACCAATAACAAGAAAGGAAATTGCATGCACTATTGAGACACAGGAAAGTAGAAAGAAACAAAATTGATAAAGGGAGCAGAACAATCTTGCTGTGTGGTTCGTTTCTGGCTGTAACGATAGAGAAGGTTTGATAATGAGGCCTACACCCATGTCAGACAGACAGTGTTCTCTCAGTACCTTCATTCTCTCAGTACTCATGATGACTTGAAATGGACTTTTGTGTGCTTTTGAAAGGGACTGTTTGCTGTGCGCCAGTGCAAGTTACAAAAGAAAGGTTATATCCCAAGTGTCAATTATTTTCTCTGCTATTATATTCATTATTATATTCTTCTATGTACACTTTAGGCAAGGTGATAGTTCCTACAATCCTAAGAAGTAGCAAGGACTCAAGCACTATAGCTTTGTAAAATCTAAAGGAAAAGTTTTTGTGTTAAGCTTTACGGCACAGTTTTAGTGCATGTTGAAATGGGTATCTTTACTTCCTTGTTCTTATCCCTCTGTGTAATGTTGGGTTTGAAATATGCTGTAGAGAATTCCAACTTCTTGGAAGAAAATAAGTTATATTTGTTAGAGGTGACCAGGTAGTTCACAGCATAATTAACTACAGCAGCAGTCTTCTTGGCTTCTCCTTGTATCACACTCTTCTGACATTTGACTCTTTTACCATGCCCTTTCAGCATTTGGGACATACTTATTTTGAGTATGCACTCAATGCCACATTCTCTAAAACGTACTTCACCAATTACATTCACTCTTGTTTTTGATTTGCTCTCATAGCTTCTAACTGTGTTCACAGTCATCCCTCTTTCCAAACAGTTACTTCATATGCAAGCCCTTGTAGTCTTTGTTAGGGGGAGGAGTTGGTAAATCAGATACAAAGTTTTGTGCAGTCCTGATTATTGGTCAAGCACATGCACAAGATCTTGTATATACGGCATTCAGAGGAACAAGCAGGTGATAATATTTATCCTCAGAAATACCCAGCTGGACTCTTTACACCCAAAAAAAGCTGTGCTTATACCTCTGGTAAAGAACCTAGTTCCCCAGGGAGGTTTTATGACTCTGACTCAGGTCTGGGGGTACCCACAGTGGCCAGCAGTTTTTACTGTGCACAGTTATTCCTCTGAATAAAGGGGCTTTTAAGTAGGAATATTAGCTTGAAAAAGTTGTGTTCAACTGCCTTACCCATTTTGACACTGGTGATCATCAGTGAGAGACCTCCTTCACATGAGCCATTAATGCTTTTCCAGGATACTACCCCCACAGTCAACAAGTCTCTTGCTAGACAGCTGTTAACGAACGATGACTTCAGTGGTAGGTATGGTCAGGTGATGAAAGTTTCGGATTGCCTTATTCTTCTGTTAAGTGGGATATACTTACAATAGTTTCTTTGGGGATCCAGTGTAGTATATTTTCTGGAAAGTGTGCTGTTTATACTTCAGGGGTAGTTAAAAGCTGGTAAGCAGAATTCACCTGGATCAATTTCAAGAAAGAATACCTTTTGTCTGTAGCCCAGCAAGTAAAGTTTTAATACACAATTGAAGATGTTCTAGAACTTCCTATAAATGATACACTATTAAATGTAGGTAGATTAGGGAACAAAGATGATTACTTGGTAAGCTTCTGTTTGAGGAATTTGAGGTAAAAGAAAAAAATCCCTTTCTCTAAAAACGTAACAGAAAAAAAACGCAGACATGTAAATACAGTGTGTGTATGTATGTGTATGTATTACAGTGCTTTTCCATTTGACAGAATGAAAATAAATATTGTGGTATCTTTCATGTGTAATCAGACAATCTGATAAGAATAGCATAATCAAAAGGTGGTAAAGGTCTATCAACACATAGACCACTTTGTCAGGGAGTTTCCTCTTTGGTATACACACCCATCTCTTGTTTAATTTTTGATGTCAGGACAGTGGGCCAAGTAATTTCTTCAGGTTTCAGTGGCTATAATCCCACTGCACACCCAACACAGCCTAAATTTTCTGTTTCTATTTTTTCTGTTGCTACCACTGTGGGGTTTGTCCCCTTTTCTGTTAATCATTGGCTGATGTCATGAGATCAGAACCTCTGTGATTCTTTGAGAGTGAAAAGTTAATCAGTCTTACAGTTGCAGAGAAAAGCTTGTCATTGTGATCAGCATGTAATTATTGTTAGCCTGACAGTGTCTAAGTAGATGCAGACTGCCCCCTTCATCTAAGCTCTGCTGATTCCTGATCACACCCCTGCTGTTTTGTTATGGGCTGATCTATGGTGCTGTGGGCAGACATGTTAATAAAGTCAAGACTGGTATCAGTGGGAATCCACTGTACAAAGTACTCCACCATTTTATAAAAAGCAGAATATTTCCTGGATATAGTAGAATGACAGCAAGTTCGTGCCTTTTGGAAGCCCAGGCCATTACATAAGTGATGAGCTGCTGTGCAACATCTGTGTAATTCAAGAGCCTGCAAGATGACTGAGACCAAATGTCCCTTTAGCATAGGATCCTTCCCTTGACAGTGGCCAAAAAAGAAGTGTGTGAAAAAAGTGTGAGGACAGGGCTATTGAAACTGATACTTTGGGAAGACTTACCCATCAACAAGCAGGGGCAGCTCAGGGGTTCCTGTGCTGGGGTAATTTAGTAACTTTTGGTCTTCTGGGAATATTGGCTGCCATAAGAACTTGGGACTGTTCAAGCATCCCGATTTCAGCATCTCAGTGAAAATACCAATTGATATTTATAATTATAGACAATGACAGAAACCAGGAAAATATTAATGATTTCTCCCTGATGTGCCGTGGTAGCATCCAAGGCTTCAGCATTTTGGGGCTAGATAAAAGTCATTCTGACAAGGGAATATATGAAGATTTAACATAAAAGTAAAAGGGAATAAAGTAGCAACTGACTGTTTTGTTGATTGTATCTTTGCTTTTCTTTTATATTTTTACGAGGAAACCAGGACTAAGGCCTTGAAAACTAATTAGGAGGAAAAAAAATCATAGAGAAAGAGATACAGACAAAAAGGGTTAAGTCATATCTGATTACTTTCTTGGAGGTGGTTATGTTGGGGGAGTATATTTCACATTACAGAAAATTGAGTCATAGATCCAATCTAGTGCAGGATTAGTTTTAACAAAGCCTGTTATCTTTAATGAGACTGTTTATGCCTACAGAACTGAGTTTACAAAAAATGTTTGCTGATTTGAGTGCTTTCGATAGCCATTTGAAGACACAAAAGATGCAAATTCTGCAGATTTATTAAAAAAAAAGTTTACTGATGTTACCATGGATAGATATGAATTAGTGAGGCAATCGTAAAGATTGAAGGAAAATATTCTTAGGGTAGATAAAGTATAATAGATGCCAGTTCTCTAGGAGAACTTAATGGAATTTGTTATGAGGATCCATTGTTAAAATTAATGTCTTATGTTCCTTACAGTGATATCTTATCTTGCAGTCAAATTTGGTTTTGAATCAGAACAGATTCCAGCTAATTCAAACGTAATTTCCTAAATTATATTTTCATGAAGCATACCATAGCTTCAAGATTAAAACTTTTTTTTTTCCTAAATTGTAGTGAATTTTTTATTAAGTTGCTACCTTATACTTGTCCTTCTCTCAAAATAAAGAAAAAAAGAAAATGGAATTATTTTCATCCTTTTGAATTGTGGCTCCTAAAGGATCTTAAAAATAATTATTTTTTTAAAAAGAAAATCTGATTCACTCGTAAGTTGCGATACTTTTCTCCTTTGAAATAATTGTGCAAAAAGGAAGCACAATTTGTCCTGATAGTTATTTCTGTAATATTACTAATTTTTCTTAATGTTTCTGTCAAAGTTTGGGGACTTTTTTTTTGTGTGTTGCCCCCCTCCCCCTATTCCCCCAGTATAAGTTGAAACCAAAAAATCTGTTTGCCAGTTGCAACATCCTTCCAATACATGTAAGGAAAACCCTGATTAGGGAAGTTAAGGACAAATTAATGAGTTGTTTAAAGGAAGGATTTGTTTGGCACAAAACCATCCTCCCACATCAGTTACATATTTGCAAATGGAGCTGGATGCTCGGCTACTAGCTCTGTGTTTGGATGCAGCATAGTTTCTAAGGTTGTAGTTTTACTCTTATGAGCTGCTTTTTCAAAAGTTCCAGAACAATACTGACAAACTGCGCAGAGCCACCGGTGATTGAGAAATCCTCTGTCACATTTCCTCTTTTCTATAGCTAATATTAATTTTAGTTGAAATATTAATTGAAATGTCTGTTCCTGAGAAAAACAGCAACTTGTTTTTCTAATCTCCCTTTCCATTTATAAGATCTGCAGAGTAATTTTTATTACATCAACCCTTAAATCACATCTTTACTTGCATTGAATCTTCTCTTTTAAAAACGCATTTATTTATGAAGATGTTACTGTATCTGGTGTGAAAACAAATTCAATTTTACACTACTTTAATTTTCAGCCAAAAATTCATAGGGATTGCCATTTGTGATATCATAGGAAACTGTAGAATTCTGCCTTGATACCAGTGTTCTACAAATGACTTCTCCCCTTGCAAAACTGTATAGTGCAACAATTCAAAACAAGGAGAAAAAAGCTGTGATTCCTTCTTTCCTAGAGGCTTTCCATCATTTACATTCACCAGTGAAAGGTTGGCATGTACCTCAAGGACTAATGATAATGAAAAATGTTGTATTAAAGAAGAGAAATCTTTCATAACTTGCATACTAACACATTGAACTCATTACAGCTTGTCTTACTACAGCATACTCTTTTATGCCTGCTGTAATGTACTTCATTTTCAAGAGACTATGACGTGCACTGGTTCTGTAAGCGTTTTTTTTCCTTCCTTATTTTCAAAAGCTGCCTTTGGTTGTCATAAACTACTCGCTTATGGGATACAAATTAGGCACTAGGGTTTTCTGCAGTTTCTGACTAACATCAAGATCTGAAAAATTATATTTAAAATGTATCTGGGGCAAGTAATTGTTTTCCATTTTCCTAGAGCAGAGTACTTGTGACGTTGTAGCTCAGGAGCTGCCAGCAACCTCAGCATTTTTGTTAAAATAGTGAGCTATTTGTGGCAGAGGCTGTGTCTTTTGCTGTGATTGAATTTTTTTGTAAAATGTGCAGGGAAACTGTGTTCATTGTTTGGCATTTTAGGCATTATTATGAGTAGTCAATAATAAACATACATTTTTGAAGGATTTGTAGATAATTCATTATAATTCACTCCAGCTGAAATTTAAAATTTCTTGGAAGTGAAACATTGCTTTGTTTTTGCTACATACTGTTTATATAGGTGTAACAACAGCTCTGGGGTACACCTCCAACATTTGCTGTGACACCTTAATTTACCATTGTGAGCTGTTCAATCCTTCTGGAGTTCTCTCCTGAAAAGAAACCCATTATTAATATTCCTACCTGCATTTGCTGGAAGTAGCACAATGGATAACTCTTTGCTCTCAATCTGCCTTTTACTTCACAAGCAACTCCCACTGAACTCCTGACTCAATAAAATACATAACTGTATTTGACTTTAAACCAATCTAAAAGAGGAGAATAATGGAAAAGTTGGAAATGAGTGTACAAAAGTCTGCAACTTATCTCTAAAAAACTATTTCTGCAATTGATTTTAAGTGACCTCTGTCAAAATCTTGATGAAAATGGAAAAATGTCATGCAGTCAGACAAAAAATAATTGAATAGTAGCTGTAGTTTTCCAAAGAGTTCTGCTCTAGTAACTACGAAAGCAAATTGCTCTGATTAAGTCATAATAAAAGTATGTTTAAGATATAAAAGTATCACAACTTGGTTGTCCTCATGATTTGTCTGTTAGACATCCACTTTGTATTTTAAGATGTGTTTTTACATTTTGCATTGAGTATGTCCAATGATTCTTTATATTTCTATAAACTCTGTGTTCTGTGCCTCTTTCAAAGACAACAAAGCCTTTGCAAAAGGAACTCAGCTACTTGACATTATGCTTTAATGCAATATTATGAGATTGACCTAGACTGCTGTTCTCAACAGAAAAGTGACTATAAAAATGATATGATGAGTTTTCTCAAAGGCAAAAATAAAACTCAGATTCAAGTTAAAGAAAGGCTTAAACTATTTAGAACAGTGGAAACTGAATTTCCTGTAGTGGCATCTCAAACTGTGTAAGGTAAACAGGACTTTTATTTTATTTCTATAATTGAACCCGAAAAATCTCTTAACATAAATTAACAGTATATTTCAATCCACTGCATCAAAATATACTCATCATCTGCCCCTCTTTCAAATGGCATATCCCTAAGCAATAAGACAAATTTTGAAAAACAATTGAACAAGTCAACATAAGCAGGAATGAATAGTGCCATAGCAATAAGCATCATGTTACTTCAGTTCACCATTAAAAAGAAAAGAAGAAAATCTTGTACAACTCAGTAACATTAGTAGGAACCTGCTTGCCTTTAAGCTAGCCTGGAAGAGAAAAGATATAAATGCTGAGAAACTATTAATTCACAGTATCATAAAATCATAGAATGGTTTGAGTTGGAAGTGAATGTAAAGATCAGCCAGTTCCAACCCCCTGCTGCCATGGGCAGGGACACCTTCCACTAGACCAGGTGGCTCAAAGCCTGTCCAACCTGGCCTTGAACACTTCCAGGGATGGGGCATCCACAGCTGCTCTGTGCCTCAACACCCTCACAGGAATTTCTTCCTTGTATCTTAGGTGGGGATTACCGGGTCTAGTATGGTTTCCTTCTCCAATCTGGCTAGGCTGCACATGGCTGGAACTGGCTTGCAAAAAAATTGTCCTTTGCATGCCTGCATTTAAGGTAAACTAAAACTTATGTTTCTCTGCCATAAAATGCTGTGATGCATACTCTGGCAGTTCAGAATCTGAAAAAATTAGCAAGATATCTTTGTAGCTTTCCTGGGAGGGAAAACTGCAAGTGGTAAATTGGTCAGCCACCCCAAGCCTTACCTTGCCTTGCAAAGGTAACCCAAAGCTGCAGTGACTTGGTCAGCATATGTAACCTGAACTCTCATTTAAAAAATGACAAATCAAGCCAGTGACAGAATTTTGGATCCTGCCATTCCCAAATATCTTACTCTTAATTATATACCTTATATGCCTCAGTGAGTATGAATACACTGAGCACATATTTAAATTCTGGAAGTTTCCATTAAAATTTGAGCTCAAACAGCCCACCAAGATAAGGATTTAATCCTTCAAACTCTGATGATATTTGGAGGTCTAGGTCCTTGACTGACTTTTACTTCATGGAAATTTAATGCAAAGCTTGTTTTAATTCAAGTGCTACATGCCAGTGACACATCAGAAATAGTTATGATTTTTCTTTTCATTAAGAAGTAGAGAAGTTGAAATCTGAATTTAAATGAAAATGTTAAATAAACATACTGGACCAATTCTAAGTATTTCTTAATGAGAAATTAGAGAATTAATTATATCTTCATATAAATGTAAATTTCAGCTTTAAGTGAATAAAAAATAATGTTTTAATTGTGTAAAAGCTTGTCTGAGCTTAGTATGACTCCAGTAAGGCTATTTTAAACAAATATGAAAGCTCTAGTGAAATAGGTTTTCACTCTAAAGAGTCATGATAGAAGAACCACTCTGAAATGTAATGGACTGTTTTACTGTTTCCTCCACTCTTTATTATAAACAAATGTTTACATCCAAGCCAACATAGGTACATGAAAAGTATCATTGTTAAAAAGAAAAAGGAACAGTCAGGATCAATCCCTTGAAAAAAAAGTAATAACCACAGAAATTTCTTAACTTTGCAGTTACTAATGTATGAGCTGACTGAATCATGCTAAGATACAAAAATGTTCCATCATTTTATGTCGTGTAACGGCAAATGAAGACATTTCCTCAAAACAATTTTGCTGATTGGAAGAACACTCAACAAAATAGTAGCAGTGTGAAAGACTGAAAGTAGTTTGAATTTGGTAGGATAAAGCTGAATCATTTGAGATTTCAGAAACAACAGCAGGAGGACTGAAAAAAAAAACAACCTGGGAGAAAGGGTCTAAAGTACATGCTGCAGTAAGACAGAAGTTGTGTCTTCAAAGTAGTCGTAATTTCTTAACTGGAAATTTGAGTCACTCAGAAGCTCAAAGAAAAAAAAAAACAAGCAGAGAAAACAGTAATCTAAAAATACTAGTGTCAAACAGTAATTTTGTTACCTTTTTTCTGTTCTGGGTTATAGAATAACTGTAGAATGATACTTTTTTTTTTTTTTTTTTTTTTTTTCCCTATCCCTGAACTTAAGGGTTAGAAACTTGGTTTTATTTCTTAATGAAAGTTGCATTTTCATGTAATACCAGGACTGGTATGTAAGAAAAAAAAGCATGCAGGCAGAGATAGAGACCAGGGAAAAAGACAGCAAATTGCATCAATTAACGTCGCAAACTTGCAACAGAACAGACATAACTGTGGTCCCACTGGCCTTGTTCCAGTTATTCCCTCATTTTGAATTAATTTTCAAGCATTTAGAGACACTTTAAAATTGCAAGCTCAGTAGAGCATAATAGGCACGTAATCTGAAACAAAAAAAAAGAAAAATCTAAGTTATGTGTTGGCAACACAGCATAAAGTGGTTATATTGCCAGAAAATATGAAATACCCTATGGTTAATTTACACAAAATCTGCCATAAAAGCATTTAATCAGCAAATAGTGATTCACAGATTTGCACAGTTCATAGAATCACAGAATATCTCAAGTTGGAAGGGACCCATAAGGATCATCAAGTCCAACTCCCTTTTTTTTACAAGATTATCTAAATCTGACTTAAGAACATTGTCCAAATGCTCCTTGAACTTTGACAGGCTTGGTGCCAGGACCACTTCCACGGGGAGCTTGTTCCAGTGACTGACCACCCTCTCAGTGAAGATGAGTGTATGTCCAGTATGAACTTCCCCTGATGCAGCTTCATTCCATTTCATGGTGTCCTGTTGCTGGTCACCAGAGAGAGATCAGCGCCTCCCCCTCTGCTGCCTCCCTTGAGGAAGTTGCACTGTGATGAAGCCACCCCTCAGCCTTCTCTTCTCTCAGCTGAACACAGTGACCTCAGCTTCTTCTCCTAAGTCTTGCTCTTCAGAGCTCTCACCATCTTGGTCACTGGACACACTCTAATGGTTTGATGTCCTTATACCGAGGTGCCCAAAACTGCACACAATACTCAACGTGGGGTCGCACCAGTGTGGTGTAGAGTGGGACAGTCACCTCCTTTGGCTAGCTGTGCTGTGCTTGATGCAGCCTAGGACACAGTCGGCCCTTTTGGCTGCCAGGGCACACTGTTGACTCATACTCAACTTGGCATCAACCCAAGCCCTCAGTTCTCTTTCTGTGGGGCTGCTCTCCAGCCTCTTGTCCCCAGTTTGTATGTATACCCAGGATTACCCCATCCCAGGTGGAGAATTCAGCACTCGCTCTTAATTTCATACAGCTGGTGATTGCCCTGCTCTCTAGTCTATCCAGATCTCTCTGTAAGACCTCTCTACTCTCAAGGGAATCTACAACCCTTCCTAATTTTTATCATTGGTAAACTTACTTAATGTACGTATTTGACTCCTGCATCCCGTTAATTTATAAAAACATTAAAGAGCACTGGCAGTAAAATTGAACCCTGGGGAACCCCACTGGTGGTTGGCTGCCAGCCTGATGTAACACTGTTTACTGTAACTCTGAGCCTGACTTGTCAGCCAGTTGTTCACCCATTGTGTTACGGACTTCTCTAGCAGTGTGCTGGACATTTTGCCTGGAAGGATACTGTGAGAGGCAGTATCAAAAACTTTGCTAAAATCCAATTCCACCACATCTGTTGGCTTCCTTTGGTCAACTAGGTGGATAACCTTGTCATAAAAGGAAAGTAAACTGTTTAAGCAGGACTTAGCCTTTGTGAACCCATCCTGGCTATGGCTAATGACCGTGCTGTCTCTCAAGTGTTTTTCAATAACTCCCAAAATAACCCTCTCCATAATGTTACCAGGCACTGGAAGTGAGATTGACAGGCCTGTAATTACCAGGGTCTTCCTTCTTACCCTTCATGAAAGCTGGGACAAGCTTTGGCAGCTTCCAGTTGACTGGGATCTCTCCAGAGTCCCAAGGCTGCTGGAAAATAATGGAGGGAGGTGCCACAACAACATCAGCCAGCTCTTTCAGTACTCTGGGATGACAAGATGAGAATAAGTGCACAGGATCAATTTCCAAGAAGGTAGTATCTGTCTAAATCTTACAGCATTCCTCCAAGTAAATGATCTGAAGTACCTTTGCCATGATAAAACAATCTTGTAGTTGGCCTCATGTAATAAATAAATAAATAAATAAATAAATAAAAATTATCTGTTAAACAGTAAAAAAGATTTAGAGATTACCAGTGATCTATCACCCTGAAAGGCAGCAGCAATTAGCTGGCTTAATGACAAGGGGATGTGTCGGATGTATAGAGAAAGAGAAAAATAAGCTGCATTGTTAATCTCACAACCCCTCTATGAATAGACAAATGGCTTCTCTTTGGTAGGAATACTACAAAGAACTCAGTGTTATGGATACCAAACCATACTGTAAGTTTTAACAGATACTGCATTTGTGGCTATATGGTTGTATTTTGTCTATGAATCAGACAATTTGTTTTGTTGCTGTACAAATATCAGGAAAAAGTATTTGTTAAGATGACATCAGTGCTGGCACATAGTACTAACGAAGTTACAGTGACCAACAGTGAAATAAACCATGCTTGTTTAAGACAGTTGAAAATACTTTAATCAAATTGTGGAAAGCAATTAGTAGTTGAATTACTTCAACTCTGTACAATAAACTTTGCAGTGTTTTGTATATTGTTAAGGATTCAATACCCATTTGAGGTGGGGACATGTGTTTTGAAGTTGTTGAATCACTTTGGGGGGTGCTTTTCTTTCTTCTTAAATCAATACATGGTTATTTTCTTTTAAGCCAATATAAGCCCTAAAACCCTAATAAGGACATGATTTTATTCACTTAAAAAAAGAAAAGAAGCATTTTAGTGCCATTGTTGAGACATAATTTAGTGAAGGAGATTCTCAGGATTTCAGTCTTCTGTTAGTGTCACCTGGTGTGGTACACATGTTCTTCTGATCCATCAGTTGTTAACAAAATGCATGATCATTTCATATTCATAGTGGGACAGTGTCCTTCCCTGTGTGTTCTTCTCTTTCCCATTGGAAAATAGCTGCGGTAATATATGTGTCTATCAGTGTAATTATCCCTAATCTAAAGAGTCATATCACTTGAATTATTTAAACAAGTCTTTAGGGGATGCACTGAAAGAAAGACCATGATAAATTTGAGGGCAGTTTTGTTTCTCTGGCCATTTCCTGTCTCAGAAGTGCTGATTCAGATCAGTGGAAATAGTGTATAAAACAAAGCATGCATGTAAGAGTGTGGTCAGAAGTTAATTCCAGCAGCAGATAAAACAAATACATTTGACTTTGTACTGAAGGCGACCAGAAGCACCTACACTGACATTTACAATTTATCAGGGGCATAGTAACGATCAGCTAAGATAAAACTGCTTCCGCTGACTGTGCCTAAGGTTCAGATACAGAAAGATTAGTTCTTATTTGGCTCCTAACTTGTCATTTCATTGGGATGGGAAGTAGGAAGTTAAATAACTTCAGTCTGCTGTTAGAAATACAGATGACTGAAAGAGCATATTCTACCGATTACTGTCTTTCACACACACGCACTTTTAAATTATCAGTAACTATTCCTGTTGTGCTCTGGATAGAGCATAGTTTCAGACTTTGTAGAACAGCCACTGCCTCATTGAAGCTAGATATCGCTAGTCGGCTCATGTGTAGTACTCTGCTTCTGGGAAATGTAGTAGATCCAGAGCCAGTCCCTTTGGAGACCTCAGTAGGTACCTTAAGTACCCTGAAATGGTCATAGTCTTGGAATTTGGAAACCAAGAATTTTTTAGGGCAAGTTCTATCACCAAAGGATCTGAGTTTCTTTAAAGGTCCATTAGCAATGCGATCTGTGGTTGCCATATGTGTTGCATTGTTTTTCTATCTTACTCTTATTCCTTGTGAAGTGTGAGTTTAGTATTTTGAAAGATAATTTGATTAGGCCTCCCCCCCACCCCCCCACCCCCCCCCACCAACCCACCCCACCCCACCCCCACCCCCCGCAATGGAAACACTGTTAAAGTGTGTTTGAGGTTAATGAAAAAGGTTCCTTAACAGTTAGGGAAGACAGTGGTGTTTATGATGGCCCTTATTTCTTAAGAGAAACTGTTTCATGGTCTTGAACTATCTCCCCAGTAAATGTCTTGTCTTATACAAGTAACCTTTATCTTTATGGTGGAAGATGCTGCTGCAGTGGAGGAGAAAGTTTATGACTGCAATCTTTATCTTGGAACTTCAGGTCATCTATTAGCTATGCTGGGCTTATGCTATGGAGCACTTTAAGCATGAAGAATGCAGTGTGAGACCAGGACACTTAGTCTATTCAGTCACATTTTTCCTGTGTAGAAAATGAGGAACAATTTTTCCCAGACTTTTGAGTTTGATTTGACATCCTCAGAGAGAAATCAGTATATAAATGCAGATGCAGCAGTATTGTATGTTAACTTATATTTGGCAGGGATTAAAAGCAGCAGCTTGCACAGTATGAAATCTTTAATGTTTGTAATCTACTTGAGACCTATGTATGGTCAAGGATATGTGTGCAAATGGAGTGCATCATATATCTTTTGTAACACATACAGACATAGAAAGATATTACTATACAAAGCATATTAAAATTACTTCCTTTTCTAACAAACACCAGTTTCTGTTACACTTTTCCAAAACTGCAGATGAGAGAAGTTTTTTACAGGTTTTTCATGCCTGGATTGATTGTTGAAGAAGTATATAGGGGACTTTTGTTCCAGAAGAAGTACTCAGGATGAATCAATAAATCCTAATGTCATCTATGCTGCCTTCTGCAGTTTCCATTACCTTCTCAGGCTCTCATTGCAAGGTTGCTAGACTTCTACGTTCCAGCCAACTAAATTAGCATGAGCAGATTTTATTTTTTTTTGTCTACAGAAAGCTGGGAGTTAAGTTTGATAACTGTAAGAAGATGGCATCCTCATACTGATGCTGTGATTTTTATTGGCATTTAATATACTCATTTCCTTTACAATATTAATTATTGCTTATTAGATAAAGAATAAAAATTGCATTCCAGTGGAGTTACTGCAAAGCTGCTCTGATAAACAATTTAAAGAAATATACGTTACCATCCTGCAGAGGAGAGGAGGAAACAGTCCCTCCTTTTCTTACTGCATTTGAGACTGAGGTTGTGATTCCATGATGAAGTCAATCCAGTTTTAGACACCTGCTCCAGATCATATAGCTGAAGTCATGGGATTCTAAAGGTCAATCCAGTATAAACTAACTATTGTTTATACAATCCAGTATAAACTAACAACAGTGCAAAAAACCCCAAACAAACCAACCCAGTGATGATGGATTTACTTCAACTTACATACTTTATGCAGAATCAGGGATTGTACAGAAGCTTTGTCCAGCAGCTTCATTCTAACTCGATGCTGGTAAAGATGTTACCTGTTCTCTCACAGCCGGCATGAAGCCAGCATAAAACATAGTGCCAGGATGTGTTCTCTTATCATGTACAGTGGTTAATGTGACAGAAATGCAATTGCATCCACATGTCTGAACTAGACTGAATGTGCACTTTTAAGTTATCAATGGTGCATAGATCAGCTATTAGTGAGCGTGGGTCCATAGCCTGGAAGAAACTGTCCTTTGGCAAGAATAAAAATACGGCCTAGCTGCAGGTAAAACTTCCATGATCTCAGTAGAATTATATGACTGTTTTTCAAAGCCACTCTCAAAGAGTGCTGTAAAAATGTAGTGCTGTTTTTTAACCACTCTATCCATACTCCAGCCTAACATTTATTTGAGAATGCTAACCTTGAAGTTTAAAGAAGGGAAAAAAAGCACCATGTTTACAGCCATTTCCTTACCAACCTCTAAGAAAAGTAAGCTTACTGTGAAAGAAAGCAGAGGGCAAGGTCTGCAATATTACCTGTGCACACACCTATCAGTTTCAGAATTTGAATTGCCATTCTCTTGCAAAGGCAATAAACACGGTAATATGTCTTGGATGAAAAGCAAGAAATATAATAGGTTTGCGAGGTAGCAGACAAAAAATCTCCCTAGAAAACAAGCAAAAGGGTAATCTCATTACAAGAGAACATTCAGGAAATTAAAACTAAAAATGTGAATACATTTAAGCTAAAAACTCGTAAACCCCCAAACATATTTGTATCAAGAGTAAAATGACAAATTACTGTTATAGCATAATCCTCCTCTTTCAAAGAAGTGATAGTTTCTGGTGTTCTGTTGATTCATTTTCAGTTTCTTGATTAGATAAATCTGCTTATATGTCACACATTCTGTAGTAATGGCAAATATATTCTGGCGGTGAAAATGTAGGGAGGAAGAAAAAAGAATGAATAAAAGAATGCATCTTCTAACATAGCTCAACTGCCACACTATAAGGGCTTATATAGAAGGTTTTGTGTTTTGTAAAGCATATTGTATTTGTTCTGTATTGAACCCTAGAAACACTGAAATAAATACGTTTCTGACAAGAATACCAACCACACAATATTTGTGGTGTAAAGAAATGTTAAAAATTACTGTCTGTAAAGATTTTTTCGTTTTTCTTTTTTGTATTCCTGTAGTGTACATGGAGATTTATAGTTTAACTAGCAAATCTCTCTCTTCTTAAGCTCATGTTAGTTGTACTCAAATAAACTAAGAAATATTAAAGGATTTAGAAGTAATTGCTTCTAATTTGCTTGGGTTTTCCTCTCTCAATTCTTCTGTCTTGAAGAATTGAATGGTGTGGAAATGATTGGCAGTTTAATGAAACTTAAATGGACCTGTTGTTTTATGTTTATTATGGATTAAAAATATTTCCACCATGAGTGGTATCATTGTGCTAGATTTCATCAGTGAGAATGTTTGCCTGCTTGGACTGATCACCACATGTGTCTGGCTGTATTAGTGATGACTGGATGTCACCCCTTGGTTAAATGCTATCATGCAGCCAGGTTTTGTTTGTTTTCACTGTTCCATGAGTCAATTCATCTCTCAGCCACGCTGACCATTTCTCACTGTGCTTCCACCTGGAACTGCAGCATTCTTGAAGCGATAGTTTGTCAGTAGTACCTTATGTCTCAGCTCCTTTCAGCTGTGCAGCAAAGTCCTCAGTAGATGGAAATTAGGCTCCTTTGACCCCATCCTGTCCAAATGCAGCGTTGGTGCTGCACCTCTCCAGTCCTTAAAGTTCCCACTCAGTTTCTAAGGTTGGGAGAAAAAAAAATATGCATCTATCTATCTATCTATCTATCTATCTATCTATCTATCTATCTATCTATCTATCTATCTATCTCTGACCATATCAACTATAAGACATTTTACTGCAAACTTTGAAAAGAGACATTTTTTTCACCTCACTGGAAAGAGTCCTACTCTTATCTCCAGGAAACGCCTTTTCTCACTTGTTATACTGCAGTCACCATGGACGGTTCTAGGAGGACAGTGCATTCCTTTCCAGCTAGCTATAGTTTGTTTCTTGAGCTCAGGAGTAGTGCTGCATAGCGTGAAACTTTTCCAAGAGAAGGATTCTTCTTTTCAGTCCTAGGCAGTACCTACTGCTCTTCTGTCTTTCTAATGTCATTTAGAGTTAGTTGCTGCAATTAAAGGCTACTGTTGGCTGAAACTATTACTTAAAAAACTTCTGTCAAAACTGCAAAATCTGCCTGGCAGAAATATGTCAGATATGGTTGAGGGACCGCGCACAATTTACAGCAGTGGAATATGGGGCACAGCAATGGCTGGCTAGCCTCTGCCTGATACCTCACTAAACACCATGACAACAGAGCTTATTTATAACGTCCAGAAGGAACATACTTATTGGGCAAATACCTGCTGTCCGTGCTGTGAGCAGTGAGTGACTCATGAACTCAGAACTGGCTGCATGAATAAAGCTTCAACATGCCGATTGATTTAGAGTAACTATACTAACAAATATCACTTCAAAATTAATCTTGTTTGCATGTCGCTTAATTGGGTAACAGGAAAGCAGACCATCACTCAAGCTAGCCCATGCAAGTTGTTAAAGACTCTTCAGGCAGCCTGGGAAACAGATATCGGGAGATTATCGCTTCAAGCACCAATGATTAGCAGTTCTAAAGAATATATGACCTTAGGATTCAGCCACTTATCCCAAGTATTTCTTAAAGCAAACTGAATTAAGCTGAAAGCAGATAGAAGTACATAGTTAGAAAATCCGGGAGAGTCAGTAAGAATGCAAGGTGAGGGATGGAGGAAAATCCCCAGATCCCTGCTTATATCTGTCTAGCACACAGTTTATCTCTAATTTTTTCTGTTCTTATGAATCTGCTAACAAGCTTCTGTATGGGTAGACCAACAAGCTGGCAAGTCCTTCATAGTAGTTCTAGCTGAAGATCATGGCTCTCATCTAACCCTTAACTTTTCAGACTGTATTGACACAGTGAAAAACCTAAAACTTTGCTGCAGACAGAAGCTGTATAGGTAACAGAAACATTAACACCCGGGAAAGAGCGAAGGGCGGGAGCTTAGCACTTAGCACTTCGAGAAGGGACAGTTAGTACCGATGTAGATGAGCTCAACAGGAATGTAAATAAGGAGCCTTCTGACGAGGACGTGCTAACTGCTAAAAGAAAATAACCCAAGGTAAAATAATTGTGGTAGTAGGAGATCAGTGACCTCCTAGTCAAATGGCCCCCACCCCAAAGAAGGTGGATCCCCCCCCCCCCGCCCGGGGATCATGCTGATATAAATTAAAACCAGCCCAGTGGGCTCGACGTTTAGAGTGGACAATAAGGAAGGGCTCATCGTTAGCTAGCAGATGTTTTAAGATAACAGAAACTAAATAACAAAGACTGCTAATGTATGCAAAGATAAACCATAACTTCAGGTAACTGCCCAAGGAGATGAAAAGTACATCTTGAAGAGGCGCCAGAGGGAGGAGATCTGAATGTTCGGAAACCTTATGCATGTGCATGACTTTGTATAATAAATATCGGACTTTTTGCTGAAACGGTGCGCAAGTTAGGAGGAGCGATCCCCCTTGCACCCGGCGCCGCAATAAACATACCTGCTTTGCAACTCTCCTCGAGTTGTAGAGTTCGATTCCGCACGTCAGTATCATGGGAAGAGATCCTAAACCCAGCATATCCTACACTGTCTTTTCAGTACAAATAAGTTTTTGGAGCACAGTATCATCTAAACTCAACCCTTTCCTCCTTATATAGAACTTTGCATTAACCTAGTCATTGTTTATTCCTTCTTTGTAGGTGCTAATACCTAAGTCATGACCCCAAAGGACATTTTTTACCTTGTCAGGCAGACAAGGTGGAGATTAATCTCACCTGGTTTAGAAATTTAAAATAGTAGAAACAGGCAGAGACCTGTCTTATAGATATCTTGGGGTCGCTTTGTGATCAAGGATTAAAATATGCATTTTTAGGGAATGATTCATCTGCTTTATTTTAGACATCTACATTCAGATGAATCACTCTGTAGGAGTACTTCCTTTAAAGTTTTCTAAACCAGTTTAATGGGACTGAGAAAAATGTAAAGACAGTTCAGAAAAGAAAACAGAAATAATTCTAGATATTTTTTAAAAAGTCTTTGCAGACACATTAAAATTAGAGCTGAAGTATCAACTTTTATTAAGCTGGATATCTGGTTGTAGGAACTGGCTTCCAAATACAGACTTACAAACATTCTAATCTCTGAAACCTGTAATTCAAGACCAAATTCTCATCTAGAAGATATATGGTTGTCAGATATGGGCTCTTAGTCTTAAATTAATAGGTAACTGAATTACATTCTATGGCTTTTGTTATATGACAGATCATGAATAGGTGGTCACAAGCCCTTATAACTTGAAAATCGTTGGAATCTGTAACTCTTACACACCTGGCAAAGTATAATGCCCATCCTAACCATATCATCACTTCAGCATCATGACTGTGAAACTCGCAGTCTGTGGGAGGACCAATAAAAAGCTTGCTGCTACTTTTTCTCACTTATCTCCATTCTTCAAGTGGAGGAACATACAGCGTTCTGTATCTCTGCCACACAAGTTCTATTGCTCGCACGGAACAGTGGTGTTGCCTTCAGAGTGCTGTCAGCAAGTACTTGTGGGAATGAGGAGCCACAGTTTCTAGCAACAGCATCTAGCAAGATGCTGCTGAACAGCTAGTTGTCTGTATCTTTTGTCTTCATATCACAGCTCATAGCTGAAAGCTCTGAGTTCTCAGCTCATCAGAAAATGGAAGACACTGCGAGAGGAAGGCAAGATTCTGCTTCCTGGGCTTTAGTCTGCTCCGAGCCATGCTGCAGCCCCTACTGAGGTCCAGGCTCAACACTGGTTGCCCAAGTCCAGTTTCCACCCTGCTTGCAAAAGACTAGGTTTAGGGTTTTCTCTATCACATTTTCCTTTCTCAGTGCCAGCAACACATGCATAGAAATAGCCCCAGCTGAACTCAGACTTCATTAGTGGCTGTTGCAGTCCAGCAGCTGCTGCCTTCTACAGCTATTGGAGATGTTCTTTCCTCTACCACAGGTGAGGAAGTTTTGCTGCCTTCTGGGCTTTTCTCAGGAAGTGTTGTGTGCCATGGGAAATGTCTCCTTCTGGCTTGCAGGGTTCCTACTTTACTGGGAGTATAGGAGTATAAAGGCATTTTGGACCTCTGCTTTTGGCTTCTGTCTCCTGCTGATTTCAGAGTGAAGCAAGTTTCAAGTCATCTAGAACTCTTCTTTTTCCTAAAATCAACTAATCCCTACTCTTCAACACAAACACATGGGGAATTATAGGAACTTGAAGAAAAAACTTATGGGGAAAAAAATGGGAGGAGAAGCTGTAGGCTCAAATGGTGATGTACAGTTCCTTTAAAACAGAATATTTTACATGGGCAGGAGGCAGTAGCTTTTCATAATTAATTGGTAGCATGTTTAACACAGAGAGAAATTGTTTAGTGTGTTTCTGCAGAGAAGACTTGTTCAAAAGGGAAACCTGAATGGGCATAAGAATTCATGGCCCCTGAAGATCAATTCAAACTTCTTTTTAGTTCAGGAAACTTGTAGGGTTTGAGTGTATCTTCTGGGCACAAACATTTGGGTTGTTTCTACAACATTGTCAATATACTGCAAATTTGAAAGCAAAACCAGTTATTAAGAACAGTAGAATATTGTGACAGAAATTGTCTGTTGAAATGTCAAGCAATGTTTATCCCCATGTAATTCAACACAATTCCTATATATTCGCATATGATTCACCAGCCATATTTATCTATTGTACTGTGGGCCTGACCAATAGGGTTACTAAATGTAAGAAAGCTCCTAGTCATACTATTTCAGGTTTATAACTATAAGCTAGTTTTTCGTACCAATCAAAACATGTAATTACATGTAAGATAATATGCCCTTAACTAAGTGTTTTCATTAATACAGCCAATGCATCCTTACATTATATTTTTTGCTGGAAGTGCTGAGGTCTTGAAAAATGAATACGTAGGTTAGTTTTCATAAAAATATTTTATATATTAAGTTTTACTGAAGTCATACAATGGGACCTGGTCTAGTGGAAGGTGTCTCTGCCCATGGCAGGGGAGTTGGAACTACCTGACCTTTAAGGTCCCTTCTAACAAACCATTCTATGATTCTGTGAAAGAAGCCTGAAGACTTCAGTAACATGGCTTGTAAAACAATAAATTATTTTAAATTCTGAAAATACACTTAATTATTGCAATGAAGAATTATAGTTTTATAAATATTTTACTGTAACGCATTCAAATAGTCATTTAAAGGTTAATTGGACAGATACCTGTGGTTAATCTTTGTTGATTAGGAAAATTACAACAAATAATTTACAGCTATTTTAAGTCTAACACTTTAATACATCAGAAATTTTTTTATGAGATTGACCATTACTTATATTATCTGAAAAAATTAATTTTAGATAAAACTAGTGTTTAAATGATGAAAGGAATTATATTTGTTAGCATTTGAATTAACTTTGATTCTGCTGTTTTACTGAAGGTCGTAGAGTTTAATTGACATCGATGAAGTCTTATATTCAGGTGACCTATGGTTGACACTAATAATGACAAAATCTTCTTTCTGGAGGAAGAGTATTACCATGGTAGACCTTAAATAACCCAGCATTTTCAGTGAGATGACCTTGTTATTTGCATTATTCATGGTATTTCCAATAGTAAATATGAAGGAATATCAAGAAATACTGCTGACACCAAGATAACCATATCTCATTTAGGATTGACAAGTGTTTAAAGGAGCAAGCAGTCTATATAAGTGTACTGCAGTATGCTATGACTGCCCATTCTAGTCTAGAGTAAATTTTTAGGAATTTTTCTGATGTTTTTAATATTGTGTTGGTTTTTGTTGTTACTCTTTGCGGCTTCTTCACTATGTTCAAAAAGTGCAAGAAGTACAAATTTGATAAAATGCAGTGAAGACATTAATCGAGCCAGTGGAAAGAATGTGTATGTATGTGTATGCTTGTGTGAAGATGCAAAAGAAGGGATGTATGTGTATGCTTGTGTGAACATGCAAAAATGGTAAGTAAGTGGTAAGAGTACGCAAAATATGATAATTTTAGCTGCAGTACCGGAACTTGGTATCATGACATCAGGGACACTATGAGAGAGAAGTAAAGGATGATGCTGAGTTTTGCAGCATGAGACAGGAAGGAGTAAGAAAACTGGCAAATATTCTAGGAGGGAACAACAGTGGACGGACTTGGGGACTCATCATATAGTTCTTCATTATGTATTGAGAAGATTGAAGAGCTTCCAAATCTTTGCACAGCCTGTAACATTTTCTTTAATCTTGATGAATGTGCAGACTAAATGTCTGAAGACCAAATATTTGCAAATTCAACAATGTGTGCTTATCTCACCATGTACATGTAACAGTAGTGTTCCACAGATAAAACACCTATGCAGTTCCTTAGGTATACGTGTCAGTAGTGTACCAATTTACTGGGCTTTGTTTTAAAACCTGTGGGGGCTGAGAGATGGTGAGCCAAACCAGTATATTTTGTAAAGCTGGGCTTCTTATTTGCCAGAATTTTTAAAGTGCAGAAATAGACATTCCAGCATTTTCAGGGTTTCCTTTGTAGCCAGAATACCTAGGAACATTTTTAAAAAACAACAAATTCAGACAGTAACTACATGCTGGTACTGTTTACTTACAAAACCATCATCTATAAAAATCACAGAAGTTAGGAATATGAGCATCCATATGCTTAGATGCAAATTACTGCTCCTATGGCAAATGTCACTCTTGCTTTTATTCATGCAAATGAAATCAAAGAGGGGGTTAAGAACTTATCTTCCAGAATAAAGCTATCAACATCTCTACATTTTAAACATATATGCTCATCTCCCAGAGGTAAGCAAACTGATGCATTCTGTCTACCTGGAGCCTAGAAGATAGGGTAAAATTCTGGACATGAGATCAACCCCAATTCCTTGCACAGCCCTCTTGTTTGAAATGTGCTCTAATTGTGTAGTTTTCAGCATAAATGTCTGCCACCATTACTCCAGACCCTCAGTTTGTTTTCTGTTCCTCTCTGCCTTCTTTCCTCTGTGTTATCCATAGGTATAGGCTAACATGGAAGAGCAAACAGGGGTTTTGGGAAGGATTGTGTTTTACTGTGTACAAGGAATCTATACACTGCAGTGCGTAAGCGCTGGGGAAATAAGAAAATACCATATGACAGATATAGGTATAGGCTCAGAAGTACAGTATGGATGGGGGAAGAGCAAGGAACACTGGTTTGAGGATGACCTTCAAGTTAACCCTAAGAAGCAATAACGATATAACCCTAGTCTGTGCACTGCAAAAGTAATTGAGCCCATACATTAAGGCACCTTCACTAGCAAAGAAATCAGCATCCTCTGTTTAGTGAATGCAATTTTAATTCTAGTTAGTATAGCAAAATTGCCATACGTAGTTAATTTCTTGCTTTGGTTTTTTGCTTGTTTTCTTTTTCTCGGTATGTTAAGTATCTGACAAGTGAAGCAACTGTGATTTTTCTGGACATTTTTAACAAACATTAATGAATCCTGGTGGTGTGAAATCATGTTGCATTGTTATTGCGAAAAGGAAACCTCTACAATATAAATATTGGCAAATAGTAATATTTGTCTGTGCAATGGCATAATCTGTAGTTAAAACTGAAGTATTACACTGCAGAGAAAATTTGAGTATGAAGGAAGAGTTCTTCAAAATTGTAGCAATTTGATATCTAGTCTGCCAGACAGGCTGGCAAGGACCTTCTATATAGAAGAAAAAGTTCTGTTCAGATGGGTGTATAGATAGATGTAACATTTTGAGGTTCCATTCATCCTGTATTATTTCCTTGTCATGCTTAGTTTACCAGAAAAACTACAAATTATTTTTTATTTGGTTTCTGCTATTCTTATCCCTGGAGGGTCAGACTAGTTCATGAAAATCAAACCCTACTATCTTTTTGGCTCTATCATAATTTTGAAATTGCCAGCACAAAGAAGTCCATGGTCATACTGTTGTTTCTTTTTATTATCAGGCTGCTCTTGTTTATAATTTATGAAGCAGAATGATACTGGGGTTGTTTTGTTTGTTTGTTTTCCTCTCCATAAGCTTCACTGATCCTGTAGGTCTGAGAACAATATTAATTTTGACTGGTAAGCTGAATAAACACATTTTTGCAGTCATAGGTGGAGAACACTTATCAACACC
The DNA here is from genome assembly GCF_023634155.1 of Falco peregrinus. Lineage (NCBI taxonomy): Eukaryota > Metazoa > Chordata > Aves > Falconiformes > Falconidae > Falco > Falco peregrinus. The sequence continues at coordinate 29,173,154 of NC_073725.1, read as the reverse complement.
AGGGTGTCACTTTAAAGAAGTAACTTTTCTAACCTAATACTTCAAAGTTATCTTTCTTTTCTAATAGTAAATACAATGCATCGTAAATCTCAGGGTGGATTCAGCCATTAGTGCTTACAGATTATGACAGGAACATGCTTCAATTTTGGGGCCTACAATTCTGCTTTGGTGAATGCTTGCTCATTTTTTATTATGGCTTTTCAGTTTGTAAACCTACTGTTTGGCTTACTAGCAGCTTCCTGAGCTGAAAATAGTTGTCACTTGGATGTTCATTGTCAAGCACTCTGCTGACTTGACAGGCAAAACAGCAGTGTGTTTTCACAGGAGATGCAAGTTTGGGGAAGACAGAATCCCCTGGTCTCTAAGCTGGCAGATGCTGAAGCATAGCTTTCGGGGAGAGGAATCACACAGTGTTTTGCAAGGAGCTGTGAAATACTCACTCATTCTGGAGCAGTAATAATCTTTGATTTGGGAGTAGGCTACAGGTCTTTAGCCTGAAGTCTGAAGCTGAGTCTCTTAAAAAATCCCACATATCTGTTACTAATAATGTACATACCCCAGTGCCTCTTTATAGTGCTCAGATGGCTGTGCTTACCAAGCCTTGCCAGCTCACCCTGTCTGCGGTGCCTCGGTTGCCTCAGGAAGCTTTGGGCCTAATACATATTGTACAGTACACTCGATGTGCTCCCGTGTTTGAGTGAAGCATCAGACTGAAAGACCTCTCAGACGTCAGTCAACTTTTCTGCGCGTTTGCAGAGAATTAATCCATGTAATTGGGAGGAGGGATGACATCTCACTCACTTTTGCTAGTAGAAGAATGCATTTGGCTCGCCATCAGGGTTCATTATTATAGCATGGAGCAGGCTCCAGGTGTACATCTACAAATAAAGGCACAGACAGGTGATAGTTCACTCAGCCCTCTCTCTCAGCTATCCTAAGGAAGTGTGATCTCTCTGTGGGCCTAATTCACTTGGGCACAATTCCATGATAAGACTACAGCGATGTGGGAGCTGACTCATCTCTGCACAATACTGAGCAAAAGTGAAATGATCACACGAGTGTCTGTACTCATCTAGACACAGAAAAATCGTGTCTTGCAGAATGCTGTTGTGGAAGGTTTGATGGGAAGAAGTTAAGTTTTTGTCCTTGGCAGAGTCACAACTATTTATAGAGATACACAAAAGTGGCTGGGCTCCCTGGAGGCTCTGAAGGTCTTCACAACTCCAGCAGAATTCGCAGTGTCCAGTCAGCCCAAAAATTCATTGTTCAGTAAATAAACTGGTCATGTAAAATGGTATAATTCCAACCAAGACAGTAATTTTCTTTACTTAATCTTCATTCATTGAGAACTGCTTTTAATTTTTTTTTTTTTTATTTTTTTCTCCTTCAAGGAATGTTCACATATAGCAATTAATAGTGCATCTTAAATGTAAAAACAGCACAGCTTTCTGAAGTGTTGGTATGGGGAGATAGTCTTTTTTCATTGCTTTGCTTATTAGAATCAGACAAATCACAAATTGAAGAGTTACAGATTATTAAGATAGCTAATACTGGGTCTACATTTTTAGGTACAAATATGGGTATTCTAATTGATTGGCCATACCTGTACCTTCCAATAATGTGTTTCATTGCATATGCATGAAACATAACTGCAATTTTGTTCTATTTTCTATGTAACAGGTATGCTTTGGAGAGTGGAAAAGGTTGTTTTGTAACGTGATTAATAAAACTTTCAAGAATCACAATTGTCATCATGAAGTCACGAAACAATTTTGAATTCCTATGAATAATGTGACCTGGTGAGTCATAACAAACTAAACTACATAGTTTTTATTTGAACATTTGCAGATATTAATTCCTTATTGTGATTTTAATACTATGTGACTGCTATTTATTTTTTTGCATTTCTTTCTTCTTCTTACTTAATTGGTAGTAAGAAGGGAGGACACCTGGTAATAGTATTTAACTTGTATGGCAGATAAGGGTTTGAAAAAAGCAGCAACAGTTTTTCCCTTAGTCTCTAATTGCATGTTGCTTTATTGCTGCTGGAAAATCTGAAGTGTTTTAGTTCTCTGCCACCTCTTAAAATAGATGCCAGAACTAAAACTTACATACACCTATTACTGGCCTGGGGGTTAAGATGAAGGAAAGGCAAGTATCTAGAAGGCAGTGAAATTTGAGGCTGCAATATGGATGTTGGTGTTGGATGGATTGTGTTTATGCAGATTTCAGTCCATATATCCTAGGCCATTAGCCAAGCTGAGTTATCTATATGTATGAATTGGACTTCAGTTTGAAGTAAGGCAAATGAGAAGTTTAAATACTGAAAGCAGACTCCACATTGACTGAGAGAGGTATATATATGAATGGAAGAAAGGGGTAGCCAGAGCAGTACAAAGTTCGTCTTAGCTGGCTCCTTACCTGTTCAATGGCAGGTATTAGAAGGCAGTGACAGAAAGCTGTAGCATCACAGTTTTTGGCACTTACCCTTCTTTTTTCCTTCTTCGTTGATGGTGGGAGAATCTTCTCTTTTTCTTTTGTAAATAGTGGCATTTGCATGGTACCTTTCTTCTCAATCTAAAAATCTACTGGTTGATAAAGAAAAGGTGAAGAACTTAACTCCTGCAGTACTATTAACTGGCTGCTTTTCCACTAAAGGCAAGAAACTTGGGCAACAGCCAGTCAGAGGGAGTTTCCTTTAGCCGAGGCTGATACATGTAAAATAGCTAAAGCTACTGCATCTTTCACTTACAAGCTGCCTTGAAGTTCACACAATTTGTGTAGCCATTAGGCACAATGTAAAGCTTCATAGTATTGCATACTGCTGACCTAAAATCACCTGAGCTGATTTGGAGATTTCAGCTAAAATTTTGTTGTGGCTTATCAGAGCCAAAAGTAAATGCAAAACTGTGTTTTGGTGCTTGGTAGTACATTGTGGTTGGTATTTGATTTGTAAATATTTTGTAAATATGTGGCCAGTCAACCTGAGTCTTTTTAAAATGAATGGAACTGTACATGTGTGTAATGCTGAATGCATATGTAAATACCTACAGGACTGAGGAAATCAGTCCCAGCATACCTAAAATTTTGTGCTCCCAAAGCAATGAATCTTTGTGCAGATTTGCATGCAGCCTCTCCCTGGAGACATTGATGCTGTTCTTTCACTCTCTGAATATGTTAATTTGGTGTGTTGTCCTTCGGATTTAAACTTGTTTAACTAATGTACTCCTAATGGAATTAGCCCAAATCAATTGTTGTGATAACTTCTGAGTCTTAAAAGTACTTATTCCCCATCAAGTCTACTTACTCTCATAGCATAAGGCACCTTGCTTTCTCATGAAAGGGCATGTTTGTTCAGTTCAGACAGCTGTGTCATGAAATTTGCCAGTTGACTCAACAGCGGGTTTTTTTGTAGCAGCATGTGTTCTGATTCAGAAAGTATGGATTTAGCCCAATAGTGTTTACAAATTACAACTGAGAATACTCGCTGCTGGAGGTGATGTGACTTAAGATTACTTAACTTAATCAGAGCCTTTGAAATGAAAATGGATAATGTAAAGTCAGATAGCAAATGTAAAGGTTTGTTCTTTCTTTACTTGTCTACTGTTTCTGGAAAGCTTAGGGGCATTATGACTCTTAAAAAGCCTGCTTTCTAATGATTAAAAAGCAAGTTGGTGCTACTGCTTAGGAACTGTATGTTTAGCAATTGTTCATTTTGTTTTTCAGCTTCAGTAAAAACCCCAATGTATCTGACATTGAAAAATGTGTCCTTAACATTATCTGTTACCATACCTTCTAAGTATACAAGTTTGTTATAGCTATCTTCTCATTTTTTACACTGGCCTTCTTTGCCCTGGGTGGAAAAAAATACAGCCAGTAATGACATGTATTATAAAGATTAATCAAGCATAAAGGCTATAATTGAACACACAAGTGTAGTCATTACTTGATTAATTACTTCAATAAAGTAATCAGTCTTCTACATACATCAGAATAATATACAGTGGTAACTAGAAGAGAGTGTGTGGAGACCAGAACTGTCTTCAACTCTTGCATCCAACAGACTTTTCTACCTTTCCTTCTGTTTGGTTGCAGAACCTGCTTTTATTAATGTTTCACTAGAATAAACTTGCTTTCTTTCCCAGCAGAATTCTGTTATCCTAACTTTATCCTTAAGAATAAATACTGAAACCTCTTATGTGAACCTTTACATTGCATATGTTATCTGGTGGCCTAGTGAGTGTATGTGGAAAGGTCCTTTCTAAGAAAAATATGTAGAAAATGTCACCCATGGGGTTTAGTCTGAAGTTCATAGATGAAATTGTTATTGTTATAGGCTGAAAGCACTATTCAGTGGGATATTATTATACTCTGAAGGTTTCATTCCTGAAATACATTTCCTAAAACTGAAAGTTGGCAATCTATATTGTAGTGCAGAAGTTCATCCATCGCTTCATCTATAGCTCCAAAGTGGATCTCAAGCTCATGAGCATGTGTCTTCCTGTAACCTGTAATGGAAAGGTAGCGCAAGTCTCCATATTTACTGACAGATCAAGGAGTAAATCTAGCTCTGATGATTTTGAAGCTAAGAAGTTGTATGCCCAAGTCTTGATGTTTAAGACTGAGAGGTGTATTCTGGTATCAATTGCCTTAATATTTTTACAGAAGGAAGTTGAATTCATTCCGCTGTGGTTAACTACAGTACAGTGGTTAATTAATAGCATCAAATAATCACGCAGAAATAGATACTATATGCTTCAGTGTTTGAGCGGTGGTTAAACCCAAGTAAGCACTGAAACTGAAGAAAAGTAGCCCAGGATGTTTGCTGCTTAACCTTGAGAGTTCATGCCAGTTCTGGTCTTTTAGAGACCATAGGAATTGACTTAATGTGCACTGATATTGGAGTATTATAAAGGAAAATTTATATGGCCTCTGCAAGTGGACATTGTAATTTAAGCCTCATTTGTGTATATTTGGAAGCCTAGTAAATGATTAATCTATGTCTTTAACAGCACAGACTTCCTGATGTACTGAATACAAGCTTGCCATGCATCTGTCTAAAATGCCCAGTGCAGTGAATGCTTTGGTTAGTCATTACACATGATAGTGTACTATAGAACATATAATTTTCAGTTGCTCCTAATGATGTTATTTCTTAATTAAATTTCTTTGGAACTAACGAAACATAATTTTTTTCCATAAGACAGCAGTAATTGTCAAGTTCAGCTTCCTACAAGTCTATTTTTTTGACTTATTTAAGCATTGAAAAGTGCTGACTTTTTTCAGCATTATTGATCAGTGCAGAAAATTTACACACTGCTATAAATTGATTTACGGCTTCAAAAAGCCTAGAGTAATATGTAGGAAAGGTGTGTAACTTTATATTTTCCTCAGTTTTTCTTCTTGTTATTAGGGTTATTAATAAATAGTTTATCCAGAGAGGAGCAAAGAAGTTTCTCAGTTAGTTCAGCTAACTGTTGTTGCTCAGTCCTGACAGACATCTGTGGTAATTCTGATAGCAGAAGCTGTTCACATGTAGTGTTGTGGAATTCAGCGTAGGCAAAGTTACCCTGTCAAGACACATCCCCAGGTGGAAATTGATGATGCTCAAACAGCATGTGATTCAGCCTCCTCAGAAGCTGGGTGTTTCTGTGGTCCTGGGACAAACCTAAAGGATTTTCTAAGGAGGATTTTATCTTGAGTCACTGTTTACCCTTGTTTCCCGAAAGTGCTGATTTAGCCTAATATGGTAATGCAGGAATCATCCCGAAGCTTGAATAATATGACAATAGAACATTCCAAATGTATTCCTTATGGAACATCCGATCTCTTTTGTAAGTAGATTGCTGACAACCTTGTGAGAGAAGGTTAATAGGTTTCTATATAAGAATGTTCAGTGTTTATAATGGAGAAGGACATATTAACTTCTGTGTCTGCATACATGTGTTGTCAGCATCTGCTTGCTGACTGATCTGCCTCTCCCAGAAAAATAGGTCTACCATTTCTGTGGGAACTGTGTCACTTCCTACATGCTGCTGTATAGTCTGGCACTTGGTATTTAAAATGTGGAAGAAAGGACAGAGAAGGCAGAGGAATGAACTTTCATTTTTTCATGGAGAGGGTAGATTGAAGAGAACTAAATTTTCTTTGTCTTGTGCAAGGCATTTCCATGCTTTCAAAAAGTAGTGTGCTGCTTAGTAGTTTGACTCTGGTGGACCCACATTGTCATGAAGTGAGGGCCCAGGGTCCCTCCTGAGCTGCAGATAAAAGCTGGACTAGCCTGACAGCACTACTGTACAGATATCTCTCTGGGATTCACCACACTTGAGGCAAGCCTGATCTGCAGTACTTTGGTGGGAACTGACAGAGCACTTTGAAGACAGGAAGTTAATTGTAGACAGTGAGGAAGTTAACCTTCATATACATAACTAAACACTCTATTAGCTACTTATCTAAACTCTAAAAATCTTTCCTGTTTGGTTTGGATCACCTGTACTAGTAGCCTTCTCATCGAGGTAGAAGCAATTAGAACAGCAAAACCTATTTCAAGGATTATGTTTCCAGAACAAAATAAGGACAGAGAATGAAAATTATTACTTCTATTGATGGCTTTATGAAACCATTATAGTTGACAAGAGAGCTCAATTACTGAACGTGCAGAATTCTGACTGATTTGCTTCTAGACCGTTGTTCTGATCTTTGCTACATTAAGATTATATCCAGTATGGCACACTGGCTGATTAATTTATTTTAAGTTGATGTAAAAGAAGTCTGACTATGATCAGTAAAGCAAGTACCTCAGAAGTGTACTGTTGGCTCAACAAATGGGTACGGCAACAGCTCCACTTACACTTTGCAATAGAAAACAAAGACGGCATTCTGCAAAGCTGTCAGTCTGCCACCTCTCATGAGCAATGAAACTGTACTTAAAAAAATAAACAGTGAATAGGGGACAACATGCTATTTGTCACTTGGGCCACTTAGTAGTTGTGTATTATCACTTCTGCAAAGCATATAAAAATAGATGATTAATAATTTTGTACAAGTAAAACCTCTTATGAGTGTGCCAGAATATGGCCTTGAGTGCTAAAATTCAGTATGTTATTGAAACGCTTGTCCCCAGAAAGGAAAGACCCCTGTGGGTATTATTGTTATCCTTAAATACAATAGCTTGCCACTGAATTTAAATAATGTTCACTACTGTTGTCATTCCATCACAATTCTTTATTAAAATATGAAGAAATGTTGAAATTCAGCAGTAATACTTAAGTAAAAATCTGTCCAGGGATTTAGAGCTCTAGAAATACTACAGTGTACTACAGAGAATCACAGAATGGTTCCATTCACAGAGGTTGGAAGGGACCTCTGGAGATCATCTAGTCCAACCGCTGCTAAAGCAGCTTCACCTACAGCAGGTTTTGAATGTCTCCAGAGAAGGAGACTCCACAACCTCTCTAAGCAGGCTATTCCAGTGCTCTTTCACCCTTAGAGTAAAGAAGTTTTTCCTCATACTCAGATGGAAGCTCCTGTGTTGCAGTTTGTGCCCGTTGCCCCTTGTCCTGTCGCTGGGCACCACTGAAAAGAGCATCCTCTTGGCACCTGGCCCCAGTATGCATCCCCTCTCAGTCTTCTCTTCTCCAGGCTAAACAGCCCCAGCTCTCTCAGCCTGTCCTCATCAGGGAGATGCTCAAGTCCTCTAATCTTCATAGCCTCCTCTGGACCCTCCCCAGTAGTTCCCTGTCTCTCTTCAACTGGGGAGCCCAAATCTGGACACAGCACTCCAGATGCGGCCTCACCAGACCAGAGGGGCAGGATCACCTCCCTTGACCTGCTGGCCACACTGCTAACACACCCCAGGACACCACTGGCCTTCTTAGCCACAAAGGCACACTGCTGTATTCATTCTCATTAAATCATAAGTTGATTTTCTTGTCTTTCTACAAAAAGTGGAGTTGGAGGTGAAAATCTGGCAGTAGTTTGTGCTACACCAAAAAGTGAAGGAAGTAATCAGCTGTACCTATGCTAATTATGTTTGCATAAGGTATGCTGTTGTAGGTCTCTAAATTTGGATGAGATCCATGGAGGTATACATTTTTTTGGTGTTCTAAAAACTGAGAATTAGCCAGAACCGAATATTATTTGCAGTTAAGATTGCAAATGTGGGTTTCTTCTCAGTACAAAATGCCAATAATACCATCAGGTCCTGTATGAAAGTTCCAGACAAGCTATTCTTGTATGGGGACAGTAACAGGGACTTGTAACTATCATTTTGTTCGAGTATAACAGCATGTTATGATTTTATGAATTAAATCAATTATAAGGTGATATCAATAAATTTTAAAATAAAATTTTTAAATCCTGTTGAATCCTACTGAAATTATACTCACACTAGGCCCCAGAGTGTAGTATGAATATGGATTTTGTAATGTGTACAGGAGCAAACTTAAAAGCCAAGGATCCCTACAGAGAATGTCATACCAACAGCTTGCTTTATTTATTAATTTATTTTTGAAGATACTCCAACAGGAAAATTGCAAGTACAGCACAATTATTGCTCAGGAGAGGAGACTTACAAACTTGTACAATGCAGTTATGAATTCTGAATCCATTCCCTGTAAATCACTAACATTAGATTGACTTCATTAGTTATATTCATATTTTCCACATAAATGAAACAGCTACTTTGTGTTTAAAAGGTAGCTATAATAATAATGACTTTCATGTTATTTATCAGCATTTATAGGACTATGATGGCAGAAATATGAAGATGGAATATGAATCATGAAGAAAACAGATATGTTTTAAGATATTCTCTTTCTTTAGACCTGTGAACAATGTTATCCATCTTTATAGAAATTTTTTCTGCTTGTCTTTTTGTGTTCATATTTGCTTGTGCAAAGCATATATAATAAGAATCATAAAAAGGGGGAAAAAAAGTTGTAAAGGACATATCTGGTCCAACTAGACAGTTAAAACAGAGCCAGATTCAAAGTTACATTAGTTTGCTCAGGGCCTTGTCTGGGTATTGAGTATGTTCATGGCTTCAAGAGAATTCTTGAATAGCTCAGAGAACAGTGATAGGTTCACATGCTTTGTACATATAAATAATTAAAATGATCAGGGAAGAATCTTATTTTATGCATACATCAATAAAAGGTTAATCTTCCACTATTCATCGGCTTGAGTCATTTAGGTTCTCTGCTGTACACAAATCTTTCTGTACAAAGATTTCCACCTCTTGTTTTAAGATTGAGTAGTTAGGTGAATAATGACAAATTTACAAGGAGAGTGTAGTGCTTAGTGGTTGGGCACAGCATGCTCATCTTCGGGTAGGAGATAGATTTTATAAATGCAATTGTGAAGCCAATCCAGGAAGCAGTTATGTGTTTGCTACCTAGTTCAATCTTTTCAAGCATCATAGAAGTGTTTCTTCTCCACCCCCACCTATAGCAAGCTACAACCAGAAGCAAGACAACCTTATGATTGTGACTAAGGAAAATGGAAAAAAAAAGTTGACTGTTCTATGAAAATATGAGTAAAGTAGAGGTTGTTCAACAGTTTCTGGAAAATTAAATTCCCAATCAACTGTAACAGTTTTACTAGTCTTTACTTTGGAGATGTTGGTAGGAATGCGACCTTAAATTTTGCCTTGATGAACTATACCAGTGAATCTGGATTCCTCAGTCCAGTCTCTGGTGGCGCCTTGTATCTGGTGCCAAACAATGAGATACTCTCGATTGTGTTTGGCAGTCTAGTTAGAAAAAGATGGGAGATTGTAATAACAAGGGGTATTGTAAATGAAAACCATGCTCTCCAAGCTGCATGTGCATGTTGAGAAAATCCCTGATTGGTCTTGGTTGATGTTATTGATAGAGACATGCTCTTATTGTATTTTGAGAAGCAGAGTATTGCATCACTTGGCTGTTCACAGAACATGCTAAGTGAAATTTTAGTCTTGGAAATTGCAGCTATTCATTGTGTTTCTGTGATAACGGTGAAGATTTTTCCAAATATTTTGTAATTTAAGCACCATAAATACTATTGTTTTTGATGGTTCTTGTGTTCTTGAATTATGTCCTTGCTTATGGTTTTGTTTCTGTTTATGATTAGTTTTAAGCTACTTAAAATATGACGTTGGATCTAAAGTTAAAGTTTTCAAAAAGGGGGCACTCTGCTGGAACTGGTATGTGTCATGTAAGCACTGCCGAGGGACTTGCCACTATGGGTAGGCACAACTGTGTGTCCTGCATGCTTAAACTTCTTAAGGATGGGAATGTATCCTGAAGTTCTCAGTATTTACATCTTACTTTCTGATTTATTCTTGTAGCTTCTAAACAAGATTTTAAAATAGCATAAAATCTATGAATAAGGAAAGCGAAGAAATAAATGGTAATAAGTTTGGGCTGTAAGAAATGTCAGCTTGTATTGACTATACAGTAGCAGCATATGAAAAGATCAGATGTTTGTGTTATAGTTAGGTAGTTTCTTGCATTTCTTTTTCCAGAAGAAGCTTTTCATCTCGTTCTCTTTCAATCCCAGTAATCGGTAATGGTTTGCAAAACTAACTAAAGGCCGGGTTGTTTTTTTTTTTTTTTTTTACCTTTATTTGAATGACCTTACTCTTATGTTGAACTGCAGTCATGAAAAACTACTAGATATTTTTATAGGAGGAAATGTTTTTTTTCTTTTTTTTTTTCTTTTTTTTTCTTTTCTCAAAATGCTGGGGAACTGTAGTAGTGAGACCTTTCTGTGGATTTGAAAACTGTAGTACTTATTACATCAGAGTAATAGTCATGGTTCAAGACTCTGAAGTGGGATATACATATCTGAAGTTGAAAGGAGACAAACTGGGAACATTAAAAATATTTTTGACCTATCTTCTGATCAGTTGGCATATTATCCATAATATGCTAAGTACTCTGTGTAAGTTATGGCACAAGTTCTAAGTAGGGGATTTAACTAAGGCACGCATGTTCTGTATAAAGAAAGAGCAAGAAAAGACATTAAGGATGAGGGTAAGAACAAATAAACCAGGAATGAGTGGGTTTAGAAAGCTGAGGCAAGAACCCCGGCGTGATAGCGGAGGGTTTCCCTAATGAAATGAAAGGAGTTATAGAAGAAGAATAGGAAAAGGACAGCAAATAGGAATCAAAGAACTCATTTTTTCAGTACTTTTCTTGCTAGAAGTAAACGCACTTCTGTATAGAAAACCAAAGTGGCAGAGAAAGATGCTGAATTTTTGGAGATCAGGTTCAAATTAGAAAATAGAGTTCTATAGCTGGAGAAGTAGAAAGACTAGCATTGAGCAAATTTCATGGAGCAAATTAGTGTAGTTTCAGGATTTTCACTGGAAGTGTTTAGTGGAAGAGCAAGAACAGTAGAAGCCGATTATTTTGGTGAATTTAGGACTAGAAATAGGATAAATTATCCTTATGGGAGGGAGAAAATGGGCAAAAGGGGCAGGAGGAAAGAGCTATGAGCCAAGTGTAGAAAATTAATGGAATATGGAGAGTGGTAAAAGCTTTGTCAGTAGAAGTTAAAGGAGAGGAAAATCAGTAATGTCATATATGTACTAAGAGGTTCCACAGCATTAAATGCTATGAATATCCATTTATCATTCTCTACTGTAATGAAAGCATGCAACCTCTGTAGAAAGAAATGGTCACCCCTAAGTAGCAGCAGCCCAGGAAACACAAAACAACACCTTTCATGTGCTGTAGTTTTTTATTGTTACCAGCAGTTTGGAAAAAAAACCCAAAAGTTTGCCAATTTCTGTTTGCATTGATTTCACATGTTTCACTCCACAAACAAAATAGGAAGAAATGTCAGAGTCCTCTCCACTCATGGCCAAATTTGAAAGTCATAGAAATGTTGAGTTACTTCAGGGAAGCACAGACTTACTGGACCTGGTAACAGCTGAAGAGAGAGAGCACTGATCAACAGAGTAGAGAGGAGGGAAGCTGCGTGTGCTGAGGACCAGATCATGTAGTCTTTCAGTGACTGGAAAGGTGAACCATTCACAGGCTCTGTTCCTATGCCTTCACTTCCATTCCACTGTATTTGTTTTGGTTTTTTTTTCCATTTGTCAAAATCAGCTTGTGGGTGTCAGATACCACTTCTTTCTTTTTTTTTTTGAACTTCCAAACTCATGTTGCTTAAAACATGTTTGAAGATGCATCAAACAGCTTCACCAAAACAAAAAGTATGCACTGTAGTTGCATGACCCTAAAACTTCTTAGCTTTTTTTTTTTCTTTTTTTTTTTTCCCCTGGGAAAAAGTGCTGTTAAATTTTTCATGATTTGGTCTGTGTTGTACTGAGATTTATGTCAGCCTTTTCTAATATATTTTTCATGGGAAGGAGAATTGTTACCTGGAAAGGCTTAAAATCTGTAATGGTGAGGTATTGATAAATAAAGGAAGTACAAGCAGAATTTTTTGGTGTGGCTACAGTGAAATTAGTTTCTTAGCTAGCTAGTGATGCACCATACTGTGACAGAATAGAGAAAAAATTTGATTTGGTCAGCTGCTTCTTTTTTATGCCTTCTTCATGCCTTGTTTTGTTTCCCACCCTTGCAGTGCCATACATGCAATCTGAGGAAACTGAGCTCTGCTGCTGTGTTGAAACTCCCAGCATGCCTTGGCTCATTGTAACATTCCCCAAAATAAGGAAACTCAAAAATTACTCATCTAGGTATGTCCTCCTACAAATTGCTTCAGCAGTTACCTTTTTTATGCCAAACAATTAACTAAAATTTGGAGTACTGCATGGTTGTTTAGCAGGTTCAGAAATCTAATAAATTAAGTATTGGGTAATTGCCAATTGGGTCTTTTGTAATTAGGTCTTTTTTGCGTCTTTTTTCCCCTTGTATTTGAAGTCCTAAGCAGTCTGTTTCCTTCACAACCTAAAATCAATGAGCTATATACCCTAGAAGCAGTTTTGTGGGTTTTCTTCTCATTTACTGCTGCTGTTGTTTTTTTAGGTCCAAGTATAACTGTAGCCACTGTCTGTTCCTTAGCCTAAATAAGGTTTAGCTTTTCCTTTGGTGCAGTTGAAATGAAGGTGCTACTGGCTTTTATTAACAACGGGTGATCATCTTGGAATCAAAGACTGACCTGCTGGCAGACACTGTTCTCTAGAATCCAAATTTTATGATGTGGTCTTCCATAGTAATAAGTGGATCACCGCTTTGGGAGAGCATGGTGAGGACTATGAGGAATAAAATGAGGAGCACACTGAATGAGGGTGTGGGCTTTGTCTCCAGCTGCCAAAGAAATCAGTACTGTTTGACTGGGCAGAAATCACAGGACCTTGTTCTTTATGGTCTCTTTGCATAGAACTTAATGAATTTCAGACTTAAGTGATACTAAAATTATACCAGGAAACTAGTTTAGATTTCAGCATGTTAAATACTTTAGAGAGAAGTCTTTCATTTTTAAATGTTTAATTCCTAATTTGAATGAATGCCAACTGTCATGACTCTTTCCTCAGTGCAGCCATTTAAGGAATAAAATGAAAAGACAATATGCTTGAGTCACTTCAAGACACTCTTTTCAAAATCTGTGTATATCTCCAAAGCTGCAAGCTCCAGTGAACTATAATATGTGATTAATATATAGTGAAGGATATAATAAATATGTACTAATTTACTTACTTCAGCTTCCCAGGGATATCAAAGATCTATTATGAGTGGAGATATATGTGTCTTTTTTGTCTTTTTCTGGTGCCATGTAAGCTTTTTTAATTTCCTTTTCCTTTTTTGTAACTGCTATGTTAAAAGACTGTTCTGCATTCAGGTTTTTGGGGTTGTTTTGGTTTTTGGTTGTTTTTTTTTTTGTTCCCACACAAATTTTATGATGCCCTTTATGCAGCATGGGAACTGGGGCAGAGATAGATTCCAGCATGGTCCTTTCAATGACTACAGAGTTTCAGCTGATTTAATATGGAAGAAGATCTGGATATGGGAAGTGTTTGCCCATGACCAAAAAATGCAGAAATGCGTTAACATGAGCCAGTTCCCAAGATGGCTCAGATAAGAAAAGCCTATTTACTTACTGTTGAAACAACTACCATATCACAGTTTCCAACTTAGAAACATGAGAAAACCACACTCATGAAAGTTAGGCGGGGGATGACGATGACAGTGAGGTTATTTTTGGTGTTTGTGTCTTTTTTTGCAAACTTCAACCAGAACAAGGAATTTCTGCTCAGTTGTTCATACAGAACAAAGACCTACTGATGAGTCTTACTGTGTGGCTAATGATGACATAAAATCTTATTCAAGCATAATGGATATAAGAAGTTTTATGCTGAAGGAAATATCGGATGTATGTGTCATGGTGTTTTTATTTTCCCAGCAAGTAGCAGTGTTTAAAATACAAGGAACTACAGGAATTTCCACATGCTCCAGGCAAAAGTGGATTAAAATATTTGCTTCATAGAAGTAAACTCTTAAAGCCTGTCTTTCATAAGAATCAAATACTCATAAAGACAAAAACTTACCGACAAGCACTTCGTCTCAAGGACTGGTTCTACTGGCCTAGTTCTGCAAGAAGAACTAATGGAAAGAAACTATTTTTAGAAGTGTTTCATTAATATAGAAACACCCAGCATTGCATTCTGCATTTCTAATTTCAAAAATGTTATTAAAAATAGCAGTTTGGAGTGACAGTTCATCTACAGTCCTTAGGAAATCTAAAAATAAACAGCCACCTGTGCTCAAAATGCTAGTAACTCTACTTGTAAATCACTTAGATTACTTATTATTTGCAGATATGATTTTTTTTCCCTGACACTTATGTACTACACAAATCAACCTGGTATATACAAATCAAAAGTTATTCAATTAACATAAAAATAGCGGATGTCACATGAAATGTCATTTAATGTCAGGCCTGGAATGAGCAAATAAATTGCCTCATCAGTTTAATTAACAAAACAGGTAACCAAGTCAAATTAATGTACTTCAAATTATATTAGAGCCATTTTCAATGGGATTGCACTGTTGCATTTTAATGGGAAATTCACTGTACATGGCAAGGAAAAACATTATTTTACTTCAATGCTCAATAGTGGACAGACATGCAATAAAATCTTCTGAAGCACCTTAGCAAGAACAGGATAAGCTTTGAAGTCCTAGAGTCTATGAACTGCCATTTGATTATATTTTTATATATTTTTATATGTATTTATATATATATTTACATATATATAATTATATATAAAAGAGATTTATAATTAAGAAATTGTGGTTTTTTTTTTAAATTGTAGATCTAAATTCTTAAGAGTTCTTTGTGATTTTGAGTTTTCTAATGTTTATTATTAACGGCAAAAGACTGGGCTCTACTGTGCTAAGCATTGTACAGAAAGAAGAGAGAGCATCTGAAGAGCTCAGACTAGCAGTGATGAAGAAAAAGAATATTATTCCCCATTGTGAAGCTAGCTGAAGCACGAAGAACTCGAGTGAGTTGGCTGGTTAACAGAAGTTCAGTAGATATGTATCAGAACTGGGGCTGTATGCTACATCTTAACCTCAGTAACTTAACCTCATAATGACCTTTTTACTTTTCATTTTCCACTTGCTTTTCCTGTGAGTAGCAAAGAATAAGTTCATGTTGTTAGAGGGCTTTGATTAGAATAGTCTGGTGTTAACTTTTTTCTGAACACTTTCCTTTGAGTGATGGGCAAATGGGAAGCAGAATGCTTAAGTGGAAGGGTCACAAACTGGTATGGTGATTTTTTGTGATTCACAGACATTGTTATCAGCCACAGAAAGACCAGCAGAAACAGAGACTAAGATTCCCCATAGAAACAGAAAGTGTTCTCCCTTAGTAAACATAGAAAGTACTTGATACAGAGAAGTGAATTTATGTATCATTTTACATTATTTCTATTAATCTGCCTGAATAAGCTAAACATGAAGGAATCAGTGCAGGAGACCCTAAATACTTAAAAAGCAGGGGGAAAAATTTGATCAAAACTTTTCCAAGTAAGTACTGCTCTCTGCCAGCATTCCAGATCATATTTTGAATAGAAGCTAAATTAACTAACCTTACTATATCATTCATGTTTTGCAAAGAAGTAGCTCAAAGCCTTGAAGCTTTCCTGTTTGAAGTGAGTTCAGTATTCCCTTTCCTTGTTTATAAGGTTGACAGTTCTCTGAGAAATGGAAGTATGTTTTCAAGCATTTCACATTAACAGTTAACACTTAACATTTCTATTAGAGGAGGAAAGGACTTAATCCTTTGAGGGGTTGTTCCTAGTTCCCACTACTACTGTAGTTACTACTAAAGCAAATTACTTTCTGCTAAAAAGTTGTTTGGACAATCAAATTGACATAGGTGTCTATGCATTTCCACAATTCAAAGGCTGCAACAGCAGAAAAAGAGTTCTGCTCACTACTATGACAACCAAAGAGTCTCTCTCAGTTACCTGGTATCCTGGAATACTATTAAAACCCAAGCTGGAATGGATGGAATAGCACTCCTCAATACTCAGGACTTCCATATGAGATTTCTTCAGTCACAGCAGGGTAGATAAATACCTTTCCATAGACCTTCATTGAAAGAACAAATATTCTAATTGTGAGAAAAAAACCACTTTCTAGAAGTTAAACTTCATCTTCAGAATCTTTCTCTAAATCATTGTAGGTGTGGTGGTGTAATGTTGCTGCAGCATCCAGTGACCAGTGAAATTCACTTAAGGTTTTTACAAGTTTTCCATAACCAGGCTGTACAATATATTGCTTGGATTTAGCAGTTAATAACATTCTAGATACTTGTAGCTGGTAGCACAATAGCAGTGCTTCAGAATCAGTGTTTGAAATTGTCTACTGATAAAAAAATGGAGATTTTTTTTCCCTAAAAGAATCTTTCAAACAATTGTGAATTTAGTATATATCATAATGGTCCTCTCTGGCTTTCTAACTCAAAAGAAACGGATTATAAGAAAGTGACCTAAGGGCACTCTACATTAACTCAACTCAAATATTTTAACTATATTAACTTGTTTAGCATAAGCATGTTCTTGAATATACCAAGTCTAAGCACCTTTTCTAACTATGGAAACTGTAATTCAGCTAGAACAATATCATGTATGTCCATCCATGTGTAAATGTGTATAAAGAAATTGATGTGCTTGTCTTTTTTGTACCCAGTGATAGCAAAATTTTTAGCAAGATTAAAGATGACTGGGAGACGGAGATTTGAGAGAGATATATGTATCTCAAAACTCAGTAACGTTGACATGACCCTCTCTGCATTTGAAAGCATTGCACTTTTCCCCCATTTGTATTTGAACTGTTTTATTTGATTTTTAGCCCTGCTTTGGTTTGGTAATATATAAGTAATATAGAACTAATGAAAGCTTTGATACTGTTATATTTTTTAGTCACAATTTGTGGCCTTTTGGCATACGTCAGAATTAACAGAAAATCTCACTATAAACAATCATTCTCTGAATTAATTTATTGTTTGAAAAAGAACAACTTTGGCAGGGTTGTTAAGCAGAGGAAAAATAAATGAGTTGGATGAAAATATAAACATATGTTGCTGTAAACTCACAGCCAATGGTATTTAAATCCTATTTAAATTAGACAAAATTTCCCATAAGAGTAAAGAAGGAGAAAGAAGCAAGCAGAATGGGTAAACACAAAAATGTCAGATAAAGTTCTTTATAGTTTCTGTTTACAGTGGCATGTGATTGCCTTCTGCGCTGCGTGGTGTTGGCCATATAATTATGCTTCATGAATAGTGAGCTCTAATTGCAGCAGATGAAGTTGATTATTTATGCACCTCGGTGCTAAAGACGTTTGATTTGTATATGCCTGCAGCACAGGGGTGCGTACAAATCAAGCAGCTTTGTAAGGGTGTTGTGGCATGGGCGTGAATTGGTTCAGCAGAGAGTTATTTCCCATGCATTTAATGTTAGTGATAATGGAACAGTACCGCCTTACTATTTCTTTAAGTTTATTGTGGGACTTGCTCCCTGTTAGACTTTTACTCATCTTGGTTTTATTCCATGAGTCACATGGGGGATAAAAATAGAACAGTCTAGGCAGTTCAGGGAAGATAATTGACATGCACAGCATTTCTGTGCTCAAACTGTTTGGCATGAATGTGCCAAAACCAGGAAGAATAACCTTGGAAGCTGGCTAAATCTAGGAAACCTATGCTAATAGAGATCGTAACATTTTCATGAATGCGTGAGATGAAATGCACAGATTTTGGTCTTTCTACAGCTAGTTACATACTGGTCACTGTATGTAACAGCTCAGTTGATGAAAAAGGCATGGAAGACAGGTAAAATGGGAAAGGTATCACAAGATATTTTCAACCATATTCACTGAGAACAGCAGAAAGGAAAAAGAAAGCTAGAATATAGGAAGTGTAAGATTTGACAGGCTGAAGGTTTTTGCTTTGAAAAAAATTCTTAGATGAGAGATCGTTTCTACGAACAGTTATGCAGAACATTTTTTGTAATTTTCAAAAAGCCTTGTTTCTTTGATTATGTATTTCTAGCACAGACTGTACTTGAAGTTAGTTTCTTTAATAGTGCTTGGCTTATAATGGAGGACAAATTCCTTTTTGGGGCCCTTTTTCTGATACTTATGGTGTCCTTGGAAGAACATGTTTATTTACTTTGAGATTCTAGCCTTGTACATTCAAAGTTACTTACAAAGGACCATATCTGTAACTGTGATCAATTACTTCTAATATTCTCTTTTTTCAAAATTTTAAAATACAGGTTACTGTTTTCCCTCTGTAGATATGTTCTTATAATTGTTTTCAAACTTCAACTTATGTGAACTTAACAAAAATGGATTATTCTAACTCACATGCACATATACACAGCCATACGTTGCAGAGATTAAAATGCACTTGCAAGTAAGATATAAGAAGGCTGTAAACATTCTTTACTAAAGGATTTTCTGGTTGAGTATGCCTCACATGAACAGCATTGAAGTATGCTTTATAAATTTTAATATCCTTTTTTCTAATTCATTAGGAAAAGGCCAGGTCAGAGATGCTTGTGGCTTGCAATACCAACACTTGGGTAACAGTTATTAAGTAGACAACTGCAGAGACAGAGTCATAAAGCAGGGTGCATTTCCCTACCTAGTTCTTGTTTTATGTATGATGTCTTTGAATATACCTCTGCAAAAGTTATTTAAGGGAGACAAATACATTTAAGGAAGGTAATTCCCTTAAATAAAACCAGATGAAATAAAGATACTGTTTACTAGCTGGAGTATGCTAAAGTCAGAGAATTTCCTATTACTATACCTGAATTTCTGAATAATTGTATAAGTTGAGTTTGAAAATACTTTTTATTACAAATAGCTGGATATTTTAAGCTGCCAAAGTCATTGGTGCACACCTACCTGTCCACTAAGAGGTTATTTAAATAAGATGCTTTGTTTATAGGAGCTTGTTTGTGATTATGGCATCACATTATCCAATTTTTCTTGTATATTCAGGTTATAATTCTTTCTACCTTTATGTAGTTCAAAAAAAAGGAAAAAGTATACCTGTTCATACTGAAATAGTTTCATCATGGACTGTCTGAAGTTAGGGCTCTTCGTAGGTCACCAGATGACTTGATTTATGTTAAAAGTATCTAAATATGTAGAAAACACTTAATGATTTAGTCCTAGTTAGCTGAGATACAGACTTTTGTTCCTTACTGTGACAATCCAAGTTAGCTTAAATGACAGAGACTTTGTAGTGTAGGATAGCTGGGGTAAGAGGGGGCCTCAGGGGGTCTACTGCAACCTCCTGCTTAAAGGAGGGGCCGGTCTGGGATCAGACAAGGTTGCTTGCGGGTTTAGCCATCTGAGTCTGAAATCTTCAAAGGATGTGGAGCCTGCACAATCTCTGGGCAAGCTATTCCCACACTTCGCTGTTTTTGAGCTGAAAATAGTCTCCTCTCATCCCTTCTGAGCCTCTCTTCTTTGAAGGAATGCCTCTCATGCCCTGCCCTGCCCCACTGTGAAGAGCCTGTCTCTGTCTCATTGACCTCCCAGCTGGAGCCGCCTCTGCCTGAGGCTGGACCAGCCCTGGTCCCTCAGACTCTTCTCACAGGGCAAGTGCTTCAGCCCCAGCCACCCTGGGGTTGCTCTTCTGATCTTGCTCCAGGTTGTCAATGCCTTCCCTGTATTGGGTAGTCCCAACATTAGACCACGTGTGGTCTAATTTATATCTTTTCTAATGACCAGGGAAATAATCAACTCAATATTGTGTTACTGCAGCCCAGGGTGCTGCTGTCGGGTGCCTGCTGCTGCAGTACGCTGCTGGCTCGCACTTAGGAGTCCCGGGGCTCCCAGGGCCTTTCCAGCACAGCTAATTCCCAGCCGGTACTGTTGCAAGAGTATGAGGGTCAGGGTGGAGAAAAGTTACGGTGTGATGACTTTGAGGGCCCAGCTACTCCATGGTTTTTTCCAGGTGTCATAAAATCAAAAAGTGGAAGTTTTGAGATGATGGTGAAAATATTTTGAGTGGAATTTATTTATGGCATGTTGGATAAGAGGATGAGAAGTTTGAATAGCTGAACAGTAAAGGGTGTTTGAAATAAATGTTATTACCTGTGCCATATTATAACATGCTTATAACAAAGCTGTCTGCTTTGGAACAATGGTGACATTACTGTTTTTCTCCTTTTGTACATGGTCCAGAGAACATAAAAGGATTTGCAAGATCAGTGACATGATTGCCTAGGTCTCACAAAAGGTACAAATGCTGCACTACATTAGGAGAGTGCTTCCCCAGACCATCTGTCTGGACACGTTTCCTTGTAACTGTAGGCATTGGCTCCAAAACTGTTAGATATCTCCATTTGTAAATGCTCTTTCAAAAACAATAAGAGGTATTGTTTCCTTTCTCAGCCTACTTACTGAGCCAAGTACTCTGTATCAGTAGGTGAAGTTCCCTTTCTCCCCCACTAGATACAAATTTCCTGTTGGTTTTCACATTGCCTTGTATTTTTATCTCTCTCTGTTTTCAAAATGGTGATTAATCGACCTACAGCTTTTAATATTCAAAGCTGCATGACTTTTTCTCATTATGCAATCAGTAAAATTAATGAACGACAGCTCTGTACCACCAGGAGGCCTAGCTGAATAGCAAAGGGACTATAGAAACAGGTTATTTGTGGGTCACTGTCAGGATGGATTTAATTTTATTGCATAGAATATTTCTTCTAGTATAGAAAAATGTTTAGTGAATATTCTTGTGTTAATGAAAACTGTTAAATTTATGCTACTTCATATTTGGCATCACTTCAAAATGTCACTGCTGCACTTTGTTAATTTACTTTTGAATTCATTTCAGCATATAATAATAAGAAGGGAGAAATTAAGGAAACTTGAAATCTTGAAGAGTGAAACTGATGGCTCTTAGAAACAGCAGTTCAGTTTGGATTAGGCTATGGATCCAGGATATGCAGTGGAAATACTTTATTTGTCTCCTGGGGGATTTGCAGCAAGCCTTAAATCAAGATATACAGTTCACAGTTTCATTCCTCTTCAGCTGAATCCAGGGCTGATTCCCAGATGGATGGAAATGATCATTTTCGTTAGCATGTCTCCATAGGAGCTTCAAGTTAAGGTCCACAGTTAGTGAAAAATGAATGTGGATGCTGCTTGCATGTTCACACACACAGTTCAAAATGTGTGACCCTAGACACATGAAGTAGAAATTCTGAATTGAGCACAGCTGAAATTAACCTTATGTAGTATCATCATTATTTTGCCTTCTGCCACATGGCAGAAGGTAACAGTCTGTTCCCGTGTTGGAGCCATTACTCACCACAGATGTACATAGATGAAGGGTGATGTGATATAAGATGCCAACTCCAGATGGAAGCCAAATTGGTCATCAGATTTATCAAAGCCTGCATAGTGTCTGCTGAGTTTGCTGCTCTGACTGTGGGTTACATTAAGATAGTTTCTGATGGTAACAATGGTATAATGGTAACATGAGAAATGTGGTCTGAGAGGTAGGGAAGTATTATTCACGTTACCCTGGGAATATTTTTGGTATCATAAAAGGCAACCTGTGAAGGTGAAGAGAAGATACTTCTTAGGATAGTCTGGGAAGGAGAAATCTCCACGAACTGCTGAGAAATCACAATGCTCACAGTGCTCTCTGTGGGAGTTAGCTGATTAAAAGCAAAGGAATTTAACTATCCTTGGGTCTCTGCCATACCCCAAAGGAAAAACTAACAAAATAACAAAGTGGACCTTTTTTATGGATTGAGAATCTATCTCCTCTGCACAGAAGCAGATGTCCTCACTGGTGAAACAAGAATAAATTAGACACTATGTAAACCTCTAAACAAAATGAATTGCTACTAGAAGATTTAAGATTATTTATGTTGAAAGAGATTACATTGAAAGTTCATTTCATGGGAGGTATATGTGAAGCTCTTGGATGGCATATTAGTGTGTGGGCAATTTTAAGGAGTGGGAATGACTAGAAGAGATAGGAAAAAAAGAGGTGATTATACAAGAATTGAGGAGAACAATATTCCTACAGTCATGTACTTTGTTGTCAGTAAAATGAGTTTTTAAATTCAGTTATGATTGGAAACCAAACACAATCAGATATTTGAATACTAGTAATACTCATCCATCAAGAAAAACCTCAACCATTTAGTATCTTGGGGATAAAGCATACGTAATCTCAGAGACCTTAAAAGTGCTCTCATCCTGCTCTAATGCTGATCTTTTCCTTGCAAAACAGCATACCATTAGACAGAAGCAAGGAACTATGATGGCTTCCATTTTTTAATTTCCTTTTAAAACACAACGGTGTATATATATATTTTAAAACCAGATACTCTCTTAAGCCTTACAAATCTTACATAAAGGCCTCAGTCTTAAAAAATTGTTGTCAGACTTACAAGTTCCTGTTTCCATTAATCACTGAGGGATTCAGGTTTTTTAGGACTGCGCTCAAGAGTGATCAAAAAAAAATAATAGTGGCTATGAGTTTGGAGTCTGAGAACTAATAAGTATTATCTTTTACTGCATCTCAGTACTCTACAAAAACTGTAGAAAACTCCGCTAGAGCTAGAAGAACAAATGTGTTTTCTTTTTTTATCTTTTCCTTCCTTTTTTAAAAAATGTTCTGTCACTGAACCAAAAAAAAGGAAAAATCAGATCAAACCAAATCAGAATTTGTTAATAAAACAAATGTATTTGTTTGGGGTAATTAATATAATCTGACATGAAACTTCAAATTTTCAAATAATTTAACCCTCTTCTTTGAAAATATTTTTAAAGTGAAAAAAGCCAGTTTAAAATATGAATTGTAAAAATTTAATTATGAAAAATACCATAACATGAATTTTGAATGTCCATGACTGACAGCTGTCCCTTAACCTGTCTTTAGTGTGAGCTGCAGTAGAATTTGAACAGATTTATTTTTCCCTTGTTGCAAACTGATCTTCCTCTGTGGAAAAAAGCCCTAAACCAACAATTTAGATCTACACCTTGATCCAATGTAAAACCAGGTGATTGAAATTCACTGGTACTTTTTTAGGAAGGAGAACATCCTGATCTAGTTATATAGTTATCCCATTGTTAGTCAATGTAAAACACAGAAATAATCTAAAAGATAGCAACACAGAGCATTTTATTCCTGGAAGAAGAAGGGATTGTCCATTCTTCTGTTCAACCAGAGAACCTCATAGGCTGGTAGCTAAACATGTTTCTTGGTATTTAGGAATCTGGTCAGCTTTTCAAATAAGTGATCTGGATCTTTTGCTTCTACTTTCAGCATAATTTCAAAGTAAGACTGAACTGGGCTTTAGGTTTTAAAGAAATGTATATGATTACCTCCACTTTAGAGATTATTAAGAAGGCTTTTGTCCCACTGACTCAGGGCTGTGTAGGCTGTGGGCATAGGGGCAGGGTTCCCCACAGCCTTCTCTACGGCTGGCTTCGGCGACTAGGCTAGCAGCCTAGTGGCTCCTTCCTCAGGCAAAAGATATTTTAGATCCACTCCTGGCAACAATTTTTCAGGACTGCTGTTTGGAGGGTGTTTGTCACTGAACACTAGACTGCAGATTTCACCCAGAAGGCCAAATAATTACAGGCACAGAAGGTTGAATGCAGTCCTGAACTTGTAGGTGCAATCGTTTATTGGGCTTGTCCTCACTCATCCAGTTTTGCAAATTGTCAGTCACTTATGATATAGTAAACATGAAAGTTAAGACAAAATACACTTACATCACTCTCGGTAAATGACAAAACATTCCTTCTCGTCTCTCCTGTTGGGAAATGCTAGGGGTAGGGAATGCTGTAGGAATGGTGTTTTCTCCAGCCCTTCTGCTTCCTTAATAACCTGGACATAAAATCAGAACCATTTTGCTTTACAAAAAATTGTAAAAAAAATTTCTAAGCTTAACAGGACCTTTTAAATTGGGGGGACGGGGACAGGGACGACATGACACACACGACACACACGGGACCCACCATTGTTCCTGGCCTTTCATTTATTTTTTAAATATTTCTAGGGAAAAATAAAGACACAATGCATCATAATTTATAATATCAGAAATTGCTTAATTTTGCCACCCTTATAAAATTAAGATCTCATTCTATAAAATACTCCCTACAGAGCATAATCAATAAAAGTGAATTGTTTACAGAAGAAAACCACACAATCTGATGTTATAAACTAGTTTAATTTAATTAATCAGTGGGAGAGGAAAATGTTGAAATATTAAGCATAAATTTCCTATCCCTGCCCACCCAGATGCAACAGTGAAATTCTGACTTATTCATAGACCCAGCTGGCTCAGTCTATGTATTGTGGCTTTTTCTTTCTCAGTACTATGTGTGTAGAGAATATATGTTCTCTAATAAATGAACCTTAGAAAATAAGTAATATATTTTCATTTAAATAGGAAGAACAAAATAATCTATTGTGGGTATTCATTAATTCCATATGGTTCCTGGTATTTTTTCGTACAAGACGGTAGAGTTAGGAGAAGTTACCGGTTTTGTCAGTCTGGCCTTCAGAGGTTCTTGCAATGAATGACTTGTCTGTAGTACAAAAAAACAAAATGAAAAAAAAGAGGTTGTGGTATAATGCAGATGAGGACAAACTATTGCAGACAAATTGTGTTCAGTGGAGTAGTGCTAAGAAGGGAGGTAACTGTTAATGTTATAAAAAATACAGTTATGCAGGACTGTTACTAACCAGGCTAAACTACTCCAGCACAGTCCATTTTCCATCTTTCTATAGCATATGCTTATGTTAACAGGTTCATATTGTCTTATGTGTACAAATGTAGCAAAATTTACCAACACAGTGTGGAAATGAGCTACATTATAGACGGAACTTGTTAGAAAATCAATGTAGGGCTTAATGATCTGGAAATGGGTACAAAGTATTGGATCGCACAGGAATGGATTTACCTGAACTGCAATATTTGAGATCTCATTTGAAAGCTTCCAAAATTCAGATCAGTTCTGATCAAGCCTCCTTGTTTGGGCATCCATGCAGTAAAGACTCTGTCTTAGAATTTATTTGAGAACCTAGCTGATGGTGTTGAGGACAATAATCTAAGTTTCAAACTGTGTCTGTCAGCCAAAAGTGAAAAGCGGTCAGAGGTTACTGAAGAGAACATCAGGCAATAATTATGGGTCTGAGAATACCCAAGAAGTATATCATTTCGGATCTGTAAGAAGCTTTAAATTTTCAGTTCTATTTGATCACTGTTACACCGCTACATTTTTGTCAACAAAGTGGGCAGTGTGTTTGAAAGAGTCCATACACAGCTTTGTATGGACCTAATGTGTGCACGGCAGCACTTACAGTTAATGCAAATAAATGTAAAGATTACTTTTTAAAATAAGTATGTAAAACAAACTGTGATTTCTAGTAATACTATTGAGGTAGAAAGGAGAAATGTGCTCCATTTAGAAAGTAAAAGCTGAAGTGACAGTGCTCAGTAGATGTCATGTCCTACCAGGCTGGTGTAGATATTTGCAATATGTGTCTTGTAATGGGCAGAGTAGATTAGTTTTCACTGGGTGCAGCATCATTTTGCCCCTAGGGAGATGTCCAGTGATCAACTATTACAAAATGACATCTGACAGAAGACAGAAATGCTCCTTGCCAGCAGAACCTGACATGGTTCTCCTACCTGAGATATTCAGATGACTGTTTTAGAAAAATGTGTAAAAAGGAAGGAAAAGCAAAGAAGCAGAGGAAGCATAACAGAAATCAAGAGGATGACCTTGTCAAACTATGCAAAGACAACAGTGCAAGAGAATTTGCTTACACTCATATGTGGAAAGGTTTAGCTATAACTTGTTAAAATCAGCATTACACAATGCTTGACTGGCAGAGTACAAGAGAACCTGTTAATCTGACGGTTGATCTACTCAATTTTTTTGTATCTTGCTCCTGAACGTTTAAGTACTCCTGGCATGGGGAAAAAACCCATGCAGACCTGTCCTGAAAGATGTTTTTTTGCTAAAATGTACTTCCAAGCCTGCAGTTTACCAGTGGATCACTTGATGAATACCTATCTTAAAAGCCCTTCTTTACAAACTGACCTAAGTTGTTTGTATATTGCTTTAAAGCAGTAATGGACTTCAGGGCCAAATACAATCCTGTCAGACTGGCTACACAATGTTGCTGTTTGCTAGAAGGCTTTCTTGACTGGCTTTGAGCAGCTAAGGTTGTAATTTTTAGAGGAAACGTAAGTCCACCCACCTTTCAAGGCTTGCTTCACTACACATAGGCCCAAGCAGATTTCAGGTATCTTCTCATGTAGGTGTAGTGGTGTCCTGTAAAGAGGATAGGGTTTGCAGAAAGCGTGGGTTTGGGTTTTATATGAGTTTCCTGAAAGGAACAAAACAAGGTAAGGTTCAAACAAAACAAAATCTGAAGGTGAGGTTCAGTGAACGCAGCAGCAAGGTCATGAAATGCTTTCAAATATCTATATTTTCTTTTTTGGAAAATATCTTCTGTGTAGAAATATTTGTGAACTTCAGAATATTTATAAAGACTGTGCTATAGTTTTTAGAAAATGTATATTCTTGTTTCTGTGAGAAGTGTACAAAACTTACTTGGCACTCTTTCTGTCAGAGGAGACAGCAGAGTATTTTGAGCAGGGGTTGTTCAGTTTATCAGTGCAATGAGAAACTCCTGGCCACATGAAACTATGCAAGCTGGAAATTTAACAGGCTACGAAAGGTATGATACAAGCCCAAATTTATATAGGTTCTGTTGTAACTTTCAGTAATTGTAATGATGGAGCTGCAACCTCCGTGTGAGGAAATCCTGAAACTAATAAATACAGAAACGAAGTGAGGAAGGGAAGTAAGGAGAAAGTAAGTAAGAGAAGAAAAATCCTCTACACCCCCCCCCCCCCCCCCCCCCCTCCATTTCACATTCCTTATCGTTCTGATGTGCGGAATCGAACTCTACAACTCGAGGAGAGTTGCAAAGCAGGTATGTTTATTGCGGCTCTGAGTGCAAGGGGGATCGCTCCTCCTAACTTGCGCACCATTTCAGCAAAAAGTCCGATATTTATTATACAAAGTCATGCACATGCATAAGGTTTCCGAACATTCAGATCTCCTCCCTCTGGCGCCTCTTCATGATGTACTTTTCATCTCCTTGGGCAGTTACCTGAAGTTATGGTTTATCTTTGCATACATTAGCAGTCTTTGTTATTTAGTTTCTGTTATCTTAAAACATCTGCTAGCTAACGATGAGCCCTTCCTTATTGTCCACTCTAAACGTCGAGCCCACTGGGCTGGTTTTAATTTATATCAGCATGATCCCCGGGCGGGGGGGGGGGGGATCCACCTTCTTTGGGGTGGGGGCCATTTGACTAGGAGGTCACTGATCTCCTACTACCACAATTATTTTACCTTGGGTTATTTTCTTTTAGCAGTTAGCACGTCCTCGTCAGAAGGCTCCTTATTTACATTCCTGTTGAGCTCATCTACATCGGTACTAACTGTCCCTTCTCGAAGTGCTAAGTGCTAAGCTCCCGCCCTTCGCTCTTTCCCGGGTGTTAATGTTTCTGTTACCTATACAGCTTCTGTCTGCAGCAGAGTTTTAGTTTTTTTCACTGTATCAGTTCCACTTCCAAATGTTGGAGGAAGTAAGCTCGATGTGTCTGGTCTACCTCAATTAAGCAGTTTAACAGTAAACTGAATTTTCTGTTATGATGTGTATTCAGGTCAATTTTTATCTTAGCCTGCTCATGAACCTGTATCTCTCATAATGCAGTAAAACTTTTGCTTAATCATATAACATATATGTGTACATATAACAGGTGTAGGCTCATTAGGAACTCACTGTAAGGGAAAAAATAGGAATTTGGGCTTCTTTAAGGCAGTATACATTAAAAAAAGCAGCTTTGACTTGAACTGAGTGCTTTGTTTTAACGAATAAAAAACAAGCAGCTATTCAGAAATACTTTACTTTTATAAATGTGTAAATATACAATTTTTTATTGTTTTGTTTTTGTTAAAATCAATTAATACTGGATTAAGAAACTGGAACTTGATTACCATATGGCATATAATCACATCTTTGATATTGACGGGTGATTTAAGAATGGAATTTAGAGTTGCTTAGACAGACTCTGCTCACCTATTATGGAACTTTCACAGTAAATCCCATTAAATACATACATGGGTTCTTACACTAACAAGGATTATACCCATAGAAGGGCCCTGGACTGGACTTTAAACTTCATAGGGTTGATGCCTTATTTTTCAAAGAGTTAATTTGTAGAAGTTCTGTATTATTTATGGTAATACTAGCAGGATCTCAGTAACTCAGTTTGCTGTTTATAAAATGTGTGTGTTGGGTGGCAGGAAGTTCTCAAGCCAGACTCCAAAATCCCAGATAATATGGTTTCCTAATTTTGCCTGTGTCTAAACTTTGTTATTCATGATGACAGTTAATAATTCAATGTTCATTATATGCCATTAGTTGATTAGCACAGATGTCTCTTCTGTTGACAGAGACTGAGAATTCCTTGTATAAATACACCTGACATAAGGTTTTCCCAGACATTTGCATGAATAAATGTTATTCCATTTTTCATAAAAAGTGAGTAATAATTTTGGACTGCCGTTCAGTTTTTAGCAGCCATGTTGACGTATGCTTTCCTACCTCTAGGCCAGCTATAATAACAGCTAAGAGGAGGTTTTGGCTTCTGCTCAATTTTAGCATGCATTATTGAGGCCATTATAGGGAGCTTGTTTCTCCTTCTACCATCAAGAATCTGAGCAACAATATAACCAATGACTAATGCAAGAGGACAATTACTGGTTTCATCAGCTGTCAATTGAAGCCATATGGTCTAGACACTAGAGAGGTGCTAAGTGATGCACTAGTAATTCAGATGCAGATGAAACCTCTTTTACGGTATAACCTTCATGCAGGGAAATTATACTTGTTTTACAATTAATCAGCACATTCATTTGTGTGTGGGTGAATGACTTTTCTGAGGTAAAGATTAATATATCAAGTTGTTCGCTCTCAGTAATAAACCAATCTTAAGATATTACTCTTTTTTGTAGTGTGTATAGTATTTTTAAGTCTATTTCTTAATATCATAGAATATGAGGGAGAGTTTAGTCTTTAGAAGTGAGTAAGAAAGAAAGATATGAACAAATGCTTGTCAGATTAGACAATTTACCTGCTGCTTCTGAAGACAGGAAGACACAGTAGTGTAGTTTGAATGGTTCCATCGCCTTTCTGCCTCACAATAAAGTCCTTGCACATTTACTCAGGGTAACACAGATCCATATTGCCTTGAAGTTTATTAATTGAAAAATAGTAATTGCTGGAGAGAAAAGGGAACCAAACCAGTAGTTAATGGCAGAGTTCTCATTGGCATAAGCAGTACTGGAGGAAATTTTTCATTTGCTCTGTTAGTCAAAAATGGTACTTAGCAACATGCCCAGCTGTATCCCAACCCCTTTTGTATTCTCTAATAGAAGGTTTTCAGTGTGAACATAGCCATGCTCGTTCCCTGTACAATGCCTCAGTGAAGATTTCTTATGCAATGGTAAAGAATTCTGTCTAAGTTGGTGTTGTTTTATTCTATTTGCATTTTCCACATGCGTGTAACTGTCAAAGGGTACACATGCTCATATAGCTGGTGTGTGGGTTAGGGTAAAACAGGATAAAGTATTCTTGCTATATGGCCAAAACCAAAGCTTGAGCCCTCCAGGAGGGCTCAAAGAAAAGCCTTGGCATTTAGTAGAGAAGTGAGAACTTTTTTTTTCAGTGAGCTGTTGCTGACACCCACCCCTACCCCAACTTGTTTAAGCTTTCCATGCCGCACACAATTTTTTAAGGCTTCCTAGCACTACCTCCTTTAAAAATGGGGGGGGTGGAAATATCCTTACATCATAATGTAGAGTACCTCCTAACCTTTCCCTTGTTGGAGAATTGACTACTAATCCTGTGTTGTTCCTGTACTTGTTGGTTACTTATCAGTCTTCTCCTTACTTTCCACTCTAAATCTATAGGGCAGCCACATTAGTGATGGCTTGGAAGCTTGCTTAGTCTGCTGATGAATGTGCCTTTGGGGAAGACAGTGTGATTGCTGAGCCTGGGAAAGGCTCTGAGTGTGTCTGTGGGAGTTATGAGAAGGGAAATTAGTGAAAAGAAAAACTAAGGACCTTAATGTAACTTTAATGTATTGCATAACTTCTCTGTGTAAACGCCTGGCCATCTTTTCTGGGTAGTGAATGCATAATTGTGAGTTTGGCATTTGAATCATTTTCCCCTCAAGGAAGCCCTAAAGGTTAAAAGCTTGAGGGGGATGGAAAATGTTTTTATTCTCTCTGATCTATTACTTACTGGTGTTTAAAGTGATACCACCTCACCAATATTAAATATGAAAATGAAATTTAGTATGCTCTTGAGTTTGGGATTTTTTCCATACATTCAGGAGATGTTTATAAGAAAGTGAAAAAAACAAGCTCAGTGCTGTCAACATTAAATGTATTTTGCTATAGGGATAGATTTTTGCACCATGAGAAAAGAGTTTAATTAGGTGCATAAAGTTGCCTACGGGATAGATTTTTGCACCATGAGGAAAGAATTTAATTAGGTGCATAAAGTTGCCTACGTTTACGTTAAAAAAATCAAGTTCCACCAAGATGTCTGGGAAAAGAAAGGAATTAAGCACATTTAATGTCTTCTTCATTCATCAAAGTGATTTCTGAAATACAAGTTTACCAAAGTTCATCTCTGGTGTAAATTATTGACTTTAGAAAGGAGAGTGGGTAAAGCAAATGGTAAGTTCAGCATATTTTTTCATAGTTGAATTTACTGTTGACTCATTTCTGAGTTGATATGAATAAAACTGTAAAGAGAGAGAAGTTGCTTGATTGGCTGCAAACCGTTCTGATTATTGTCTAACACACAGCCATATGTACAATTATGTACATTGATAATCCAGGGCATGTTAGTCTAGGGACAGCAAGATGAAGTCTCAAGCTTGTGTCAGGGAAGAAGTCTTTCTAGTAAGAAAACTATTTGGTTTTGTATGACCATCCTTTCTTTTGAAACTATATATCCAGTTAAGAAGTGTATTTCCTTGTTTGGAGGCTGGTAGAAATAAAATTCCCATTTCATAATCACTTGTGGAAGTGAAAATCCAAAAATTGACTTGTGCCAATGTAAACATCAGAATTGTTGAATCCTCTAGTTAAGAGAACAGCTGTTTATAAAGTTGTTATGTTATCAACCTGAGAGAAAAACAGAGATTCATCATCCATATAAACTTTAATTTCTACCTGTTGGCTGATTTTTCTTTGAGATCCATCATAGATTTAGAAGCTGAATCAGTCCTTAGTGATCACCATACAAGTTTGCAAGTTACTATTCAGAATGAAAGCTTTCACTCCTATCCTGGCCTCATTAGGAACGAGATAGACCTAATGAGAAGTATTTTGCTGTGATGACTGCAAAAAGATTTCCTCTGATTGAAAATACAGCTTCAGACATGGAAACCATCCAGATACTCTGGAAATACTTGATTACTGTAAGTCTTGCCTGTACCACTTTAGTCTTCTGAGATGTTCCACTCTCTCACTGCAGTCCTGTCAGCCAACTCTCAGACTGCAGTCCAAACCCATGGAAGTGAGGCGGTTCTGTACTGCTAAAAAGGGCTACAAGCTGCCAGGCTCACAGGTTTCAGGATCAGTTTGCATGTCATTGCCTGTTCAGCCTTGAACCTGTGGTAACCTTGGGACTTGACTTGTAACTTGGTGATCTATGCTGTAAAATGACAGTGGCATCTTGTAGTACTTCTTTTGGCTGAATTAATCACACTACCATTAAGAGCTATAAATTATTTTATTGTACAACCTACATGATTCCTTTTGCGCTCTTGAAAATTCCAGTGCTGCTAAAGATGAATCTATGATGAAGCCAGCACAAGAAGTCCAATTTTACTAAACGAGCCCTACATGTGATAACTAGACATAGGAACTCCTCCAAGCTGTTTGAGATCAGTTTAAGTCTTGGTATAATGTGCTTGCAAGGACCCGCAGAAACATGCTTTTTAAGTTGTTTTTTTCTTTTCTTTTTTTCTTCAAAAGTGTAAAAGCACTAGATTTTTCTACAGTTAAATCTCACAGGGTATGAACTGCAGCTGAACTCTCAGCAGGATGGTTACTAGAGGCAATCATACTGGACAGATACTGACAGGGGAATTGGTGGAAGCTCCTGAGGGTATTTAATCAGACTCAGGGCCGCAACACACTGCTCTTAAAAATTTTGCTGTGGTTTCTGCTGGTGATTTAGTTTTGGTTGGATTTCCACACACACACACACACACACACACACCCCATTTATATCTGCCTTTCAAGTTTTATCTTGAGCAAGCCTTCCCTACTCCTGACCTGGCTGCCTACAGTAGTCCCTACACCTAACTTAGTTAATTCTTCTGCTCTGGTATTAATGTTTATTCCACCTTTCTACTTTGTGCTGGGTCCTGTGTCTACATTGGTTCCTGCCCTTACTCCTTCCCAGCTCCTGTCTGTTTTCTCGCTTTCTGTTCCCATTCTTTTGGATCTAATCTTTAGACAATGGAGCTGCCTTGCCCCAAGCTTGAACACCAAGGAAATAACCTTTGGGTAGAACAAGTGCATATATCCATATCTGTTTGATGACTTGCCAGAACAGGGAGTAGTTGATGTGTTAGACGATACTGTGTGATGTCCCTGGTGACCCGTTTTATTTGAACTCAATCTTGCACTTCCTACATCCTAGGGAGCTTTAAAAATGTCAGCAGTGCTGGAGGGAACATCGTAGGATGTGATCTGAGGCAGCTGTAGTTGTAAATGGAGTCAGCTCTGTTCCTGTATGTTAATCTCTTCCTGATATTTCTGTCAAATCTGGAGAATGACAGTATGCTGGAAGGAGGGAATGGTAGTTCACAGGAGAAAAAAAAATCATCCGTATCTTAATCCTCCATTCAGCGGAAGTGAATATGAGTTTTGGATATAGTAAAGAATCCTGTAAAAAACTGGATGGTCTGCTCTGACTCCCATTCCTCCAGTGCTATGGCAGTATATGAGCAGAAGAAGGGCAAGTGTACTGCTGTCAGTAGGCTTGGAGACAGCAGTATTACACACCTCTTTAGGAGTAGTAAATCTTTGTAATAGCAAGTGCCTGAAGCTGTGTAGGCTTTTAAGATCTCACAAGCCACAAATCATGCTATGTACTGGGCACTTTCCAAAAGCATATGGAAAAGATGGAGGCACAAATCAGTTACCTTAAGAGCTGCAGAGAGCTGTGCTTGCATGTCCACTTGGCTCTGAGAGCCAAGGCAGAAAACAACCTCAGTTGCTTTGGCCTTTCTTGGAGGGTTTCTTGGAATTGTTTCAGCGTGGAAGTCTTTGTCCAAAATCCATTCCATCTAGCTGAGAAGTACAAGGAACCTGGATGAAGTGCACCTAGAGAACCAAAACTAACATAAAAGATATGGGCAGTATAGAACAAAATATATATATATATAATTATCTCATCCATGTATACGTATAAAGAAAATGGCTAAGTGAAGGAAACATGGTGGGGCTGATAACCAGCTGACCATCTTTTTTTCTTCTGAGAGATCAGGCACTTTCTCCTGGAACAGGTATGACTCATGCTTATGAGGCAGCAAAACCAGTACCACCAGTATTGCTATGGTGGTGTTTTATAGATAAAGCTTCTGTATTCAAGCATAGGATGTATCAAGAGAAAGACAGGACTCAGAAAAATGTGACAGCTCAGAAAGTTCTGGAAAAAATCTTTATTTCCCCCCTAGGTTCTTTCATGTCCTTACAAAGTAGGAGGTAGTTTTACTATGTATCCCAGATGAAACTTCTTAAAATATAATGTCAGTGGAACAAGACAAATGCTACTGTGAAAGACTTCGGTGTTACAGGTTTGAAAATTGAGTTCAATGATTCATGATTCTGAATAATCTAATTTATTGCAGACACTGACCCTTGGCATTCTGAAGCATGCACTTAAAAATCACTTGAATCAAGACATTTAGTTCGTACATCCCTTAATTCAGTTTTTCAAACAACAGGAAGTGGGATTGTTGTCTTTGTAAGAACTGCCAAAGTAAAGTTGGGAAAATCAGGTTAATGGGCCTAATCTTTAGGACTTTTTCTCTTGCCCCCTTTCTCAAGAGTACTATATCGTCTGTGGCTTTAATGAGATAATCATAATTGTTCAGATTGCTTTGTTGGGGTGATATTCAGCCTAAATGGCCTTTCAATTCCAATTATAGATATTAATATGGCAGTTAAAGGTCAGAAAGAGCTCGAGGCTACTGCTTTGTCTATCTTATACAGTAGCAACCAAAAAAGTTGCTCTACCAGTTGCAATGAGAAGTGTTAAGACAGTGGCTAAAGTTCACAAGAAACACTTCCGTAGAATGAATTGGGTTGGAAAGACAAGCTGCTATAAATAACACTTAGTAATATTTATATACATTTACTTTCAGTGATACAACTGCTTAATCGGGACATTTTACATCATGTATGTCCTTTCAAATAAACAATGTTTACTCAGATTTAAAAGGAACAGATTGTTTTTCTTTCCTCCTGTGAATTATGGCTTCCATGGAACTGGGAGTTCCTCCCTCACTTCTCCAGCTAGTTCCATCACTAATTGCATAAGTGAACCCTTCTGTTGCTGCATGCCCAAAAGGACAGTAGGCAGCTGTGTAACCTAACTTGGTTTCTAAACTTTGAAAAGTGAATATAAAGTAGGAAATAGACAGG
Organism: Falco peregrinus; assembly: GCF_023634155.1. Lineage (NCBI taxonomy): Eukaryota > Metazoa > Chordata > Aves > Falconiformes > Falconidae > Falco > Falco peregrinus. The sequence continues at coordinate 29,137,872 of NC_073725.1, read as the reverse complement.
TGTTTTCCCTTTATTTTTCAATGTGCCTTCATATTTTAAGTGTACAACCCTTTTTAAAATTGCCCTTAGTCTGGGGTAGTGAATGAATACTGTCCTCACACAGGTCTCATTAGCTGAAATCACATTTACCTTTTTCAGGAGGAAAAAAAAAAAAAAGATTGTGTGCTGTTCATAGCTGATCATACTTGTGAAGTTTGATGTGATTGATAGGTATGGTGATATCTTTACTGTGCACATCTGCTTCAACCTGGTTTGGAGTTGCTATTCTGTGAAGTCTTTTGGGACTACAGTCTGTCACTGTCTTCATACTATGAAGAAATTTGTTTGCCAAACACAAATTTTGTTTTACTGTGGTCTCTCTGTTGCAGATATACAGGAGAAGTAGTAAGAATATAATTCTAATTGGTCAAGTGCTGAGTATCTCTTCCTTGGACTCTACTGCTTACAGTGCATACAGTTAAAATGTGTATTCCCTTTTTCTGCTTATTAAAACAATATGCCCTTGTCCTATTTTAAAACCAGTACCAATTTCAGAAGTTGGAGGACGGTGCTAACAGCTCTGAGATTACTGTGATATGGGGCCCAGGGGCAGCAGTGCATCATCCATGGATATCATACAGTTGAAATAGAAGTGACAGGATCTCCATGTATGAGTTAGCAAAATGCTGATTAAACAATTCCAACTCCCTTATCCCTCTTGCAACTTCCCATTTCACAGCCAGTTAACTCCGGCAGCTCTCTGGCTGTGGAGAGGATCTGTTCTCAAGTGCAAAGGATAGTTTTTTTAATATCCAGCCTTCTATACAACTTGTGGCTTTCAGAAGGCAATGTAGTACTTCTGCGGTGGGTGACACTAGAATCAAAGACTTAGTGCTGCAAGGCAGTTAAAGCACAGATTGAAAGGCTTCATAAACTTTGGGCACTGATTTACTAACTTGAGTTTCTGCTTGGTGCCCAATACAGGAGGCAGGAACATCCCCAAAATGCCCTTAAGACTTGTTTTATGTCTCTGCAAACACTGTATTTCCTGAACCAGTACAATTTTAAAAGGTAGGAACAATTCTGACTGGAGTAAAGATATTGACAGACAGTAGATCTATGCCTTTTACACTGTCTTACTAACACATTACTCATTACCTGTCTCAGCTCCAGTACTTTCATTCTCAGTTTTTCCTAATCAACTCAAGGTGAACAGGAAAAAAGCATTGCACTTCAAAATCATATATATTTTCTAAATTTAAATCTCTGGTTTATCCTTTTTCTTACAATGATGATCTTAAAACTATCTTCTGATCACAGATTTTTCTGATTTAAAATATGTATATGTATACACAGAACAAATTTCATATAGCCTTTTCACAGAGTTCAATGAATTTGATAGAATTTAACAAATTTAACAGGGGTTTACCAAGGTTCAATAAATTTGATGGCAAGGTTCACCTTATTAATTACTGCACGGAAGAAACATACAAAGGAAAATTGGGTTAGAATGAATCACACAGAGACTGGAGACATGAAATGGTAAGGAAGACTCTCCCACTGAGTCATGAGGTTCAGAGCAGACCCCTTTTCTTTCTAGACTTCTCATGTTGCTTAGATGCAGCTAGATCCAATTTTAGTCTTAGACTTGGACAACTGTTTATCTCTAATGGAATTATTAATGTAAAGTTTAAAATGAATTTTGAGTTGCTAGATAGATTAGTAATGTTTCATTAACATTAATTCAGCATTGTATTAGTCATTTACTGAGGTTCTGTCATGAGAAAGGGATCTCTCCACCTTGGGTAAAGGATGGCTTAGTCTCAGGTACAGGATCTCAGATCATAAGATGTAACCCTGCTTAAGGGGAGAGTCACCTGGCGTGCAGTCCTGCTGCAATTCAGGGAGTGCTCAAACTGGCCTCATCATGATGGTAATATTTATAGAGTGAACTAGTTGGCTGGTAGTCAATACTATAAACAAGATAGATGTCTTCGTTTTAGCCCTGATATCTTGCTCTGCATTTTGCTTATCTTGCATTTTTGGGCTTTGAAACCACCTTTTGAAACATTTTTCTGAGGCACTATCAGTGCCTTGTATGTCAGCCAAGAGCTTTCCAGCTCACAGGTTCACTGCAGGGCATGAGGCCTGTTGTTCCTTAGTCAGCCTGAACCAAAGCAAAGGTAGGGGTCAAGTGTATCTGTCAGAGTGTGCTGGCTGACAGGAGGCTCAGCAGCAGTCAGCAGTGTGCCCTGGCAGCCACGGGGGCAAACCCCACCCTGGGGTGCACCAAGCACAGCATCACCGGCCCGTCCAAAGGGTGATCATCCCGCTGCATTTAGTGCTGGGGCGGCCTCACCTTGAACACTGGGTGTAGTTCTGGGCCCCACCATTTAAAAACAATGCTAAGGTATGGGAATGGATCCAGAGGAGGGCAGCAAAGCTGGTAAAGAGCTGGCAGGCATGGCCTCTGAGGAGTGGCTGAGGACTCTGGGTTTATCTCCTTTGAAGAGAAGGAGGCTGGATGACCTCACTGCTCTCCAGGGCTGCCTGAGGAGGGAAGTGGGGGGTGAGGTGCTGAGCTCTTCTCTCTCACATTCTACTATCATGCTACGATGCATAGGAATGGTTCAAAGCTGTATCCATCAGGGGAGATTCAGATGTGATAGGAGGAAAGATTTCTTTACAAAAAGGGTGGTCAAAACCTGGAACAGGCTTCTTGGAGGAGTGGACAATGCCCGATTTCTGTCAGGGTTAAGAGGTATTTGGAATGCACACTTAAAGCCATGCTTTAGCTTTTGTTCAGCCCTGAAATGGTCAGGCAGCTAGACTTGACAGTCCTTGCAGTTCCCTTCCAACTCCTCCCCTCTCCTCTCATCTCCTCTCTGCTCCACTCCACTCCATTCCTCTCTGCTCCCCTTCTCTCCTTTCTGCTCCGGTCCCCTCCCTCTCCTCTCTTCTTTCCTGCTCTTGCACATGCCAAGGAAATCTCTGCTGACATTTCTTCCCAGCCCTGCCCCAGCAGAAGGGATTGAATGGGCAGTCGTGTCCCAGCCTGGGCATTGCCTCTGTCACCTTGTGGGCAGGAGGCACGTCCCTCCTGGGGGGGGTAGAGCTGTGCATTGTCTTCAGATCACTTGACCATCCGGACAAATTTGCAAAGAGCAGGTGTGGCGGGCGGTTTGTGCAAGGGTTCTGTGTTCATCCAGTTTCACTGGGTTTTCACAGAATGGCAAAACCCTCCATCTCTGACCCTGGGGAGGCCGAGACCAAGCCCTTGGTCTGAAGCAGGATGAGTTGCTCGAGGGAATTGCTGCAAACCCCTTTGAGAAGCACAGTAGCTGTTCATGTCCCAGTGGATTTTTTTGTCCTCCTTGAACTCCTTTTCAGAAATGCCTGAGCTGTTTTCCTTGGAAAAACAAGCTAAACCACAAGATCATGAGTACAGCAGTACTCCCTCAGAGCAGGTATCCATGGCCTAATACTCTTGCCTCCAAAGTGGCCAACCATAAACACCATTAAAATGTGAGCCCACGAGCAGTGCAGGTCTACTTGTGACAGGGTCCTGGGGTGCTCATAGGCCTCAGTGGCTGGACCCAGCATCCCGTGGGACCCCCAGCACCCCTGTCTCGAGCCAAGGCTTGTGATTGGCAAGAAAGCAAGAGTGCCAGGTTCAGTTCTGTTCCCAGCATTCACTGTTAGGTTGAAGAACAACGATGTGACTGTTACTTGCCTGAAAAGCCAGGGCTTCCTTGGCTCCAAAGCACTTTCAAGGACACAAATCACAAAGGTCACAAATGGAAACAGGATTTCCTTTGATTCTTCTGAATCTGTTACAGAGCCGATGCTCAGAAGCATTAAGACAACGCACGTGTGTAGCCAGGAGCAGGCTGGTGCATCCCTCAGTTCAGCTGGAAAACCCATCCCTTGCAGCCTGGCATGGGAAAGGCACAGAGCCACAGAGAGGAGCAGCAGGGACACAGGCCAAGCAGTGCCTGCTTGCTGAAGAGTGAGAGCTTCATGAATGAGCCCCAGGACCGACCATGCACAAAAGAATAAGAATAAGAGCTGTGTGGTGCCATGGGATATTTTCCAAAGTATGGCACGTATCAATCTGCCTTCGGAAACCTGCTCCACCACTGTGCTTCTTGGCCAGGGATGCATGGAAAGCGCTCTCGTGCCTGCCCTGCGCTTGCTTTGTGTGCGGGGAGAGCTGGAAAGTGGCAGCTCCTGATGGGGCAGCGAGCCTGGAGCCCGGCCAAGCGGAGGCTGTTTGGCACCAGGCAGAAGCCCAGGGGAAAGGGAGCCGAGGGCAGAGCAGAGCTGGCTCCTGCCAAGGCTTGCGATGGGCAAGAGAGCCAGAGCGCCAGGGCACGGGGGTGCCTCGGGGGTGCGAGGGCAGCGGGCAAGAACCTGGCCGAAAGGGCCCCGAGGAGCCCTGGCCAGGGGCTGTGCTCAGTGCTACCGAGGAAAAGCAGCAACCCGCGGGGGCCACGCTGGGGGCCCCCTGGGAGCCTCGAAAGCTTCCTCCCCCCGCATGCGGGGCACGAGGCCACCTTCGTGGGGCACCAGCAGCAGGCACCTGGCCAGAATGGCCCAAAGGAGCCCTGGCCAGGGGCCCTGCGCGGTGCTGCAGAGGCAGGCAAAAAACCCCGGGCAGGGACACTTGCTCGCCCACCGCGGGGGAAAAAAAGCCTTCCTCCCCCCAGCTGCGGGGCACGAGAGGCCACCTTCGTGGGGCACCAGCAGCAGGCGGTGACCTGGCCCAAGGGACCGCAGGAGCCCTGACAAGTGGTCGCGCTCAGTGCTGCAGAGGAAGGCAAAAAACCCCCGGGGGCCAGTGCCAATGTGCCCCGGGGGAAAATTCCTTCCTGACCCCAGGCAGCGCTGGCGATCGGCTGTTCCCTGAGCACGTGAGCGGGACCGGCCTCCTCGTCCCACGGGCCGGGCACGCCTCCCGGGAGATGCCCCAGCCCTCTTCTCCCTCAGCCCGGAGCCACCTCAGGGGCTTCCAAGAGTGACCAAACACCCCTGGCCTGATCGACCTGGGGAGACAAGAATCCTTCCTGTGCCTGGCAGGGCACCAGTGGGTGCTCCAAAGCTCTGGGACCCCTGGCAATATCTCTGCATCCCATAACTCACGGCCACTGCTCCTGGCTCCACAGGGATGAAGTCGGTGAGCTCTGCAGCGCTCCTCAAGAAGGCATTCCCTTGGTGGTGCCATGGCTGTCCAGCTGAAAAGACTTGATAGCCTTGGGCACCTCTGGTGGTGGTGGTTCTTATCTCCTGAGTCTGTTCCCTGAAGGCTGAAGCAAGATTTCAATCCATCAGATGGGCTTTGAACATGGCCCTTCCAGAATCTGCCCTTGCAGTGGAGAAGCTCCAGCAGCTTCATCCAGTGTCCCCCAGGGAATCCCACTGGCCCCTCCAGGCCTTCCTCTTGGGTGTCTTCGGGCCGGTGCCAGGCCAGCTCTGGCCAGGGGACACTGGACGATGCCCCATTTATACTCCCCCGGGGCACTGTGACTGCTGCGTTGCTGGGTGATGACACCAGGGTGACAAAGGGGTGACACGGCCCCCCAGGTTCCGCCCCATCCCCCTCCCATCCCCCCTGGGAGGAGGGGTTTTGGGGTGCCGGCCCGAGGCAGCCTCTGTGCCCAGCAGGCCCGGGGTGCTGTCCCTGCCCTTGGTGGCCATGCACGGGGCACAGCTGCTGGGCATCCCTGACACCTCCTCTGCCGCTGGGCTCCCGAGGACAGACCCCGGGCTGTTCCTCCTCTCTCGGGCCGTGGCAGGGACCATCCCTGCAGCCCAGCGCCCACCCTGGGAGCTGCCCCCTCTGTGCACCAGAGGTAACGCCCATGATGCCCTGCCCCGTGTCATGGTTTTATTTAAGCTTTCACTATGTTGAGGAAAGGTTCTGTCCATGAAAACTCCAGTTCCTTCAGTTTGTGAGATAACAACAGCAGTTTTCCTTTCTTGCAAAAGAGATGCAAGATGCATTTCCTTCAAATGTATTTTGCAAAAAATGCAAAACCTTCAAGTGGAGAATGCAATTCCATTTGGCTGAGTTTGTTCTAAATTGTGAATGAAAACAATGTCATGATTTATTACGAGAGTGTTAACAAAGTATACATATATGCATGAAGAACTTTAAAAAAGCAAGTTGAAGATTGCTGCTTCTGTAGCATTTTGCTTTTTTGGCTCTTTGGAGGGTGGAACATGTGCCAGAGTGATGAGGAGCATGGAACTCTGTGGAAGGGCTGAGAAATTGAGATCGTCAGGAAAAAATGAGCAAATGAACTATAAGTGGAAAAGTGCAGTATTGTTTTCAGTCTCACCTGACATTGTTCATTGTACCACTCGTAAGTGGTATGTTAACTGATTGTGGAAGGGGATTCATGTCAGATGAGTTCAAAAGAAATAATAATCTGAAACACAACTGAAAATGAAGAAGTGTAGCTGAAGAGCCTGATAAGTACAAGGCCGTTTACTCATTGTTTCTGAACTGTACTTGGCAAATGTATAGACCAAAACTCACCTGTCTGACACACAGATGGAATTCACTCTGCTCTTTATTATTGTTGTGTTTTTTAGCTGGAAATATTGCCTCCCACATGGGAAGACATAGCAGTTTTAATGCCTTTGTATATATAATAGAAGGTTCTCTAGAGATCTCAGTCCTAGTCATATGTTTTAAAGGATATTGGAATAATGTCAGTGTTTTAGAGGCTGGGATTAACTGTGATCCTTCTGATTATCAAGCATTTCTCTCTGGTTGGCAGTCAGTTATGGGTCAAATAACTCACGTGCATTTAAGAGGGTAGTATTTCTAAATCTCTAATTCCATGTATTCCATGTACTAAAGGAGTATTTCTTGGTCACTTTGTGCATTTAGTCATTAAGCGGAGCTATAAAATTACAATATTATTCCTGGAACCTATTTTGTCATTGTACTTATCTGTGTATGTGGAGGTGGGTGAGTACTGAGATAACATTCCTTGGTATGGTGGAAGTATTTATCCTGTATGTTCTTGTTCTGCTGAACTCATGTGGCATCTGTTTGAGCGCGACAGGTAACACTGCAACGTGTAGCTAGATTTATTTGAGTTAGTATGTGCCACTGATGGTGGTAAAGACCATCTAGAAAAAGTAATGTGTGCCTGTGAGCACTTGTGAAGTGCTCACTTGTGGGGGAGCCACTGCAAGGGTGCAGGTTTCTTTTGCCCTCTGTACACAGTGTGCACCAAAATATAATAAGATCCTTTAAATAATACATATACAAATGCCCTCTTACCCAAAGTTCAGCCTTTCGTTCAATATTTTACTTAATTTCACCATTTCACTAGAACTGACCGTATTACATGAAGGATCAATGGGCATGTAACAGAAACTGTATTGTTTTAATTTATTCTAGTATGGATACTATCATTAAAAAAATGTGTTTGAATGTGACAGTAAAAAAGGAAATTTGAAAAATAAAAATTACATTTGGAAATAATGCTCTGAATTATGTGCCTTTTTCTATTTTATGTAGAATCAGGCAAATCTTTATTGCTTAATCCCATGGGGAAGGGGCTTGGGGAAACCAAGGCAACATCACAGTGCAACTGATGTGACAAAAAAAATTGAAATTACTGTGCAAAAAGTTGCCTTGTAATCCTGGAGAGTAAGTAAAATTTGCCCTTACCGTTTGTGGATATTCTATTTTGAAAGACAGGATGCTTTATGTTGCAATTTTTCCCTTGTAATTCCCACTTACAATAAAATATAAACCATGCCGGTCTTTAAAAGCAAAACCAAAAAAATCCCTTTAAAGTCTAATGATTATATTCCATTTTAAATTACTTTTTGTCAGTGATGCCTTCCATTTCCAGATGGAAGACACAAAATTATGTGGTGAATATGAACTAATTGATTGTGCCCAAAATGAAAATGTCCTTGATTTGAAAGTCATATGTGGCAGTAGCGCTGGTTTAAAAGCTGTCCTGGCATATAAGCAGGAAGGGACAATCAGTCAAATAATCTGAGTGCAACAGCTCCTCATTAAATAGAACATTTTTCTTTTTGACATCCGAAGTTTGCTGTGCTCCAGAGTGGAAGTATATGATAACAGTACATAACATGATGTTAAAACCAAAAGTTTTAACACTTTTAAGTCACAGAAGTTTACTTACCATCTCCAACTGTACTCCCTAGCTGGGTTTTTGTTTGTTTGAAACCAGTGCATAGTCAAAGGATAGTGATCTTTGTCTTTAAGGTATGTTTCTTTTGTGTAACTTCTATTTTCTTTTCAGCAGCCTAAATGCTGGCGTGTCTTGCTCAGCGAATATTGCAAGGAGAGACAGACACAATCTTACCGCCTTTCACAGGAGTCTACCATATAAACATGGGGTTTACTTTTGTTCTTTTCTGGAGTCAACCTCAGAACTCACTTTTTCACAGACTTTTTCCATAGGGCAAATGCTGATTGACAGTATCATAGAAATGACAAGAAATTGATCTAGTTTCTAGGGCAATCTATGTAAGTTGGTCAGGAAGAAACTTAAAAATAAAAATGAAATTCTGTATCAATGGTGCAGAAGGTCTTAAAGTGATAGGTAATTAGGGAAGGTGCCAGATGTGATCATATATATATATATGATATAAAACCAGAGGACATGCTTTTGAAGAATGACAAACCTGCACATATGCTGTCTGTACACACAGGTTTACAGCATGAGTTTGTCTTCTGTTGGTTTCATATAGGCTAGTTTTATTTCCCCCTGCCCCGCCCCCCCCCCCCCCCCCCCCAGTGAGATCTTTCAAGTACCTGAGATGTTCCAGTGACATAAATAAAACAAATTTTTACATTGTTTTTAATGAGTTTGGTGAAAGGTTAATTACACTAAGTTGTTTAATTCCCCCTTTAGGAAAGACAAGAATTCTTTTCAAACTCAAAAATCCATCAAAAAAACCCCAGCATTACTGTCTTTTAGAAATTACATTCCTACACACAGCTGGGTGATGCTCTGGAGCTCTTTATGTACAAAGGGATATAAATTATCTACACCCCCAAAAAAATATTCTTAAAATGTTGCTTGAAATATTTATGTGGAGATTTTATACAGGTGACCTAACATTAATAAATTATTTCAAATAGAGGCTACATGATCTAATGCTGACTGAGGGGGTGGCAGTCAGGAGAGATGGGTTCTAGCTTTGGCTCCTCTACTGACTCGTCCTTGAGGGACTGAACTCAATTAATCTTCTGCCCCTTTTCCCATTTTTGTCTGTCCAGCCTATTTATTCTCTTTCACTAGGTAGTGGTATTATGTACCTGAAAAATACTCAGTCCAATGGGTCCCCAATCTTGACTGGAGCCTGTGGATGTTGCTATAATGCAAATAATTGTCACTGATATAATGGAGAATAGAGAATTTTTCACAGAAGCGAATGCATTGTAGATGTGGTTCTGTGGATGCAGTAGGTCTTTGAAAATATGAATCATTCTTTCTTCCTTTAGAGTGCCTTGTAAATCATAGTGTGTTTCACACTACAGTCCCAGTCCCCTGATTGCTCTATTCAGCATGTTAATTTAAAAAAGCAAAGCAAGACTTTGCAGGAGAAGACTAACATCTCAGCTCTCTTCTCTAATACTCTTCTGTACCCAGCGATTTTTGCTTACAGAGACCCAGGCTCTGGATTAACCGCACTGTTTACAGCCAGTCTTTCCATAGGCCTGTGTGAATCTCAGTGGGCTTTAGTTGTTCTGCACATCAATAACAGGTTAACCAAAAAACAGGAGGTTTAAAGATCAGTACTAAAACCGCCACAAATGCCAACCTCTCAAGTTCAAGGAAAGGAGAGACATGATATTTATCTTGTTTGTTCTAGTAACTGGCTTCCAGAAGAGCTATTTGTATCATGAGTATTAAAATCAACAAAAAATAACAAGAAAACATGTCAAGATTATACTCTGACATGGCTTAAATATAAACCCCAAGTATTTATTAGATCAAACACCATTAAACAGGTGAAATTTAAATTTTGTATTGAAATGAACATGGTTTCTTCTCATGAGAGACAAACCACGTAGAATAATTTTGATCATAGAAAACGCCACTCTTCCTTGATACATTTTAGTGTAGTCCTTTTTGCTTTTATGAAGAAATATATTTAAATGCGCTAGTCATGCTCCATTAAAATTTAAATGACAGTAGGAAGGCACTGACATTAGATAATCAAAAGTCAGAAACTTCAGCCAAGGTAATAATTTCTTCAGCCATGTCTTTGCCCTCTTGTACATATGATTTTTCCTGGATTGTAATTACAACTTCACTTGTTTTTTGAGTGACAACTGATAAAATCTGTATGTAGACAAATGCTTAGTTAGTTGTGAATCTGGTGTCTGATTGAATTCACAACTCAAATTTTGTTGCATCTTTGACAATTTTTCAAGAAAAAGTCATTGTAGAAAGGAAAGGATAGCCCAGCAGAGCTGAGGCTCATCTAAAGCAGAGAGGAATAATTTTTGTCATGTGCAGCTCATGTACTAAAAAATGCAACTTTTATTTTAGTCACCAAAAATATTATTTTGATCTTTTTCAAGAACAAATTAAGAGATAACATAAATTAAGAGATAAATTAAGAGATTTACATAACACAAAGCAAATTATATACTTACTCCATTTTTTCTTTCTAATTACTTTCATGATTAAATCTGACTCAGTGTTATATATAGAGGAATAAAAGGTCTACAAATCTAAGTAAGTCCTTAGTTTAAGTTGAAAATATTTTTGGTGGGGTTTTTTGGGGTGTGTGTGTGTGTGTTGCATTCAGACAACAAAAGGAAAAATCAGTATTTTGTGCAGGTTTAGTTATAACTTGTGTTTGATAGGAAAAAAAGGACCTGACATACTCCTTTTTCTGTACAGGGGCTCCCCTCTGCCCTGAAAGAGAAAAATACTTTTCCCTAGTATGGGATATAAATCTTACAAATTTTTATTATTTTTTTCAATTTTTATCATTTATATTATATCCTTACGAAAACTGTTACAAATACCGTGACAGAATATAACAGGAACTGAGTAATGTAAGTAGTTGGTCTGAGGAAAAATCAGGAGGAAAGAAACAGATTCCAGAACGAGGTAAATGAATTCTCCAGATGTTTGAATAATTACAGAAAATTCACTCTGTCATGAAGTGCACAGCTTTAATATTGCACCATCGTCTCACCTTTTTGTCTTGAGGTTTCCCACATTCAAGAGCTGTTTTAATTCAGTGGAAGAAAAAGACACTAAGGTCACCAGATGTACCTACTGTAGTTACAGGAGCTTAAGCAATGTGTTGTCAAAATTGGGTGATTCCATTCTACTACCCTCAGTTCTCTGTTAGAAAAATCTTCTTGGCGAAGAATAGAGCATAGAAGCAAATGAAAGTGCTTTGAGCTCAAAAGGGAAAGAAAGAGCAAAAGAAATCACAGCTGCAAATAAAACATGCCCAGCAATGAAAATGCATGTACCATATGTGCTGCTGAAAAGAGAGCCCTGCTGCAAGTCTTCACAATGTTTAAGGATCTTTTCTTTTTTTTTCCTCCTCCCACCCCACTTTTCACTATTTCTGCCAGAAAAGAAGGGCTTAGTGGCAGAGGTTCAGCAGGAGCAATATCAGATGTCCATTTTTAAGTACAAATGAATTGTCTGGGTTTGGAGTCTTAAGCTTAAACTTTTGTTTTTAGAAAGTGTAGAAAGTTTTTGTTGTGTAGAAAGTTTTATTTTTGAGACTGAATTGAAGAATAAATTGTAGTCTGTTAGTGATGACTGAGTAAAGTTTTGTGCAAGGGCCTTTTCTGAGAAAAGGCTGTGTTCACTGTCTGGGTGCCAGGCTGCAGGGTGGCTATGCCTTGGAATGTGGTGAGGAGGTGGCTAACGCTAAATCTGGCTCTGAGCTCACCTGCAGATCAGTTCTGTGCACACCTGGCTGCAATGAGGGGCTGCCCATAACTGTGTGCACACCTGGCTGCAATGAGGGGCTGGCCAAAGCTCCCCCCCCCCCCCCCCCCCCCCTTATGTATGGGGGAAGAAGAGTGCTCCTCAGGTGAGCATGGAGGGAGTAAGAGCTTGGTAGAGTGTGAAGTGGCTGCAAAGGTGCTTTGTTGCATGTGGGCAAATTTCAGGGCAGGACTTGGGTGGATAAGTGATTGTATGTAACTGGCACTGATGTATGTAATGGAGGGTCTTGCTTGGGGTCTGTGCCTTCATATACCATGGTTTTGGGTACCCTATTTAATGAGTGATTAGTTGGCAGGATACCTATGGTATTTGTTTTACTTGCTGATCTTATTTGGCCATGTTCTATGCATCTTACTGATCTCCTGTTACTGAGCAGTGATCAGTACACAGTCTTAAATCATGTTCATAGCAACCTGTTTTGTAAGGGAAGGAGAAAACTGCTAGTACTATCCCTGTTTCATAATGGGGCACTTAGACAAAGGCATTGAAGGGTTTAAGGAGGTATTAAGGGCCCAAATGAAAGGTGAATGATGGAATTTTCAAAGCTTTTTGCAGATATCTACAGACTTCTTAAAATCTGATACCAAATACTTTTGCCTGAGATCTTGAGGCAGAATAGGAAACCTAATCAGCTTCAACTTGAAGTAAATAGCAACAGTGAAAAGACAAAACCTGTTACACTAGGTAACGGGCATTAGCTTGAAAACTTCTTGGGCTGCTGACCTTGTTAAAAGATTGCTCTTAATGAAAGAGCAAGTGTGATGATAGTGAAGGAAGACCTCTGAAGATGTTCAAGGGAAGTTCTTAACAGAACAGATGTACCTATAGGAAACTTCTTATTCTGTCATTCTTCCTTGTAGGGTAAGTGTCTCTGCTCTTAGCCAGAGGCTGCAAGAAGTCTCTGACAGGCTTTCTGTTCTGGAAATCACAGAGGGTATAGGAGAAAAAAAGTAGTACTGGTATATTTGCTTGTCACTGCAGGGAGAAATAACTAAATGGCTTTATCTTATGTATAGACTAAATAAATACGAAAGAAGGATACCTTTCTTTTACCTGCAAGGGGAAACATTCTGGGAAAGACTTGATGCTGGTTTTGTTTTTCTTGATGTATTAAGAAGATTCTGGTGCTGTTTTGCTTTATGTCAGCTTTAGTCCCTTTTGAAAATGTTGCTGTGTGTCTACATAGAGCAAGTCTTAGTTTGTGAGCATGAAACAATGAAGCTTATTTAGGTGTAGTCATTTTGATGGCAGTTCCTATACAGTTTTGAAATTGCTGAAAGGAACTCAGCAAATGCTCCCTTTGTGCTAGAGAGACTGTTTTTTCAGCAGGAGAGGTATAATTTACAGAGTGAATATAACCCCAGGTTAAGCCTTTTACTTCCCAATGCACTCTCTAGAGCATTTGACAAAAGCCTGGTGGTGTACACTTGACATCCTGATTGTATATATGAAGATGACTTTAACAAACAAAAGAAAACAAAAACCTTTCTTGTCTGTGGCATGACATGAACAGTAATTGCTAGAAATAATCTAAGGATAAGACTGGACAAAATAAAAAGGTTTTTAGCACAAGATGGATGGGACAGCAATACCTATTATTGATTGCTGGTATAAAGATGAATTTTCAATAGAATTTGGGGACTTGCTTAAGGAACCTGAAGGGTTACACCTACAGCGTCAGTGGTAAGTGTGATCAGATGCACACTAAATGGGGTCTGAGTATTAGATGGGCTGCACAATAGTGAATATAGCTGGTCATCGAGTTTATGATTAGCTGGGGAAGGGAAGTACTGGGAACCTGTTGGAAGGTTTTGCTTGAATCAGTGTGGACTGTTAAGTGATGCTGGTCAGTAGGAACTCATTTGCTGAATGTAACAGGGCTCTGTCAGCTGTACTGTTAGATTAATTTCTAACATGTACATCAGTTTTCAATAAGAATAAAATTATACAAAATGTATTCAAAGAACGTAACAGTCTGGAAGACTTTGTGTGTTTCAAATGCTCTTTTTGTAGCCCGGGGTTAGTATTTAGTAAGTTACAAAGGTGCTGGTAAGCAAGAACACTAATGAGTTTTACCTTCTTGAAAATGTATTCTTGGTGCCAATTTCTTAGGCATATCAGTCAAGACCCAGATTAGGATAATTATTGTCAATATTGGGTTTTCTTTAACATGGATGAGATCCAAACTTTGTTCCTGGAAAAGCAGCTCCTTGCCTGATCCATAAAGTTCAGGCAGTAAATGGAAGTCTTCTCTCTGGCTCTCCTCCCTTAAACTTTTTAAACACAGAACCCTTGATTTTCCTCCCATTTGTATTTCCTTTCTCCTTTTTACTTATTAGCAGGTGATTTCCTCTCGGTAAAAATGTAAAGCTGATGAAGTATGGCTCACCCTTACTGCTAGAATGGCAATTATAGAGCAGAAAAGTCCAAATGTCTATTAAGTATAAGACTGCCCTGCTAATGACTACAATTTCCTAGTGTAATTCTTTTTCCAGAAGGCTTGGAAAAAAAGCAAATTAAATGCTGGCTGTCAAACGTTATTTTATGATCTTCTGCTTCAGGTCATATTCCTTCTATGAATCTTTCACAGCGGGTTGAGGCAAGTGTGTGCCACCCAAAATGTGAACTACTGGTCAACCCACTGCAGTGGTGTTATTGCCACTGCAGAGTCTTGGTTCTGCTGCTGCTCTACGCATTCACCAGCAGCAATATTATGTGAATTAGACTGTGGATACAGGTGGTTAGTCATTATTTTTTCCTGACTCGGGCAATAAGGGCTGCTGCATGCTGCGCCTTCCATGGAGGACAGCTTTGTGTTGGGTGGAGGGCGTGTTCTACCACCTCACCCACCTACCTCAGCAAAGCTCCGCTTGTTTTTCCATTGAGGTTCTTAAGCAGTGATAAAATTCATTTATGCATATAAAGCTCTCAATTTGGTTAGTGAGATGTCTGTTTGGTTCTAGGAGTTTTGGCTGCAAATTAAAAATAAACATTCTGCAGAAGTCCTGCTAGAGTAGGAGATGGCACAGAAAGCAGTGCTTAGCTGATCGTGGTGCTTGTTTATGTGAGGAATAAAGAAATCACCCCTTTGTCTGTAATAAAAGCACCCTGTTTCAACGAGTTCTGAATAGGTGATACATAATAATAAATCTTACATAGTGGAAGAGTAGATTTTTATGGAAGATAAACACTGGAACAGAGGGCAGGAGTATAACACAATTTATATAAAGTTGCAGCTCTTTCAGGGTTTGACTATACTGCTCTGTATTTGTTGAGGCCCCCCAAAATATGATGCCTATTAATCACAAATATGGGCTGCAAGCCAACATTTCCCTATAAAACCTGCTTTCTTCCACAACCACAACCTGAAGTTGCTATACAATGATAACATTTCACTGTGTCAATACAACAAACATAACCAAACAGTGAGATGAATCACGTAAGGTACTAGTTTCATCTTAAACTTGCACAGCACTGTGGTGCTTTAGCTAAATCCCATGATTGAGGTACTTGCCTGCTTACAGATTTGCACTGCCTCCAGTTTCTGGCGGGCTGGAATGTTCAGTGCAACTTTTACATTACATGATCTAGAAGCAGTGAACTAATGATTAAATTACAGGAGGAAAAGTTTTTAAGACAATATATGTGTCACTTTTTCTAGATTGTGTGCATTTGCTAACCCCATAACCAACAAGGAGAACCACAGGAAAGTAAAGGAGGAAATAATGGGTGGTCATCAGTATCTTTTCCTTTAAGGTTTCATTTCTTTTAGAATCATATAATAATTTAAGTTGGAAAAGATCTTTAAGATCACCAACCATTAACACAGGATTGCCAAGTCCACCACTAAACCATGTTCCTAAGCACTGCATCTGTGTTTTTTTAAACACTTAAAGGGATGGTGATTCCGCTGCCTCCCTGGGCAGCCTGTTCCAATGTTTGACCACCCTTCCAGTGAATAAATTTTTCCTAATATCCAATCTAAACATCCCTTAGTGGAAAAAAAATCCTAAGACTGCTCAAATAAAATGCTTTGTTTACTGTTTGTACCACTTTGTACAATTATCATCAATTTAAAACAAGAAATACTACCATAAATGGAATCTGTGGAAGAAGCCAATGGCTTTTTTTTTTTTTTTTTTTTTTGTCCAAAATAATTCTTCCCTTAAATCATTTTGTAAAAAACACTCCCTTTCCCCTGGAATGATAATGGGTTTTTAAATCTGTTGCCTTATTTCGCTATGAAATATATCCTATTGTACATCTGGTTGTGACAGATGGAATCTTTTACTAGGTTGTTTGTAGTTGATTGTGGAATCCTTACTGTATTTTTCTAAAGAAGTTAGAACTTCTGCCTTCTGAACCAAAGGTGGGTCAGGCAGGTGGGCTGTAAGGCTTTACACTAGTGAAGAAAAGACTTTCTAGAGCTCTGGCTGCTTCAGTGCTGCATGCTCAGACTGACTGAGGTTCACACGCTAACATCTGACTCTTAGAGTACCTTGGTTTGGTCATGCTGTGTCTGCGTGGGCAGGGGGGAGGTTTGCAGTTAGAAGTGGCCCAAAATGGTTTTATGGTCATGCTGCAGCTAACCACAGTTGTATTTTTGTACCATGGAATTGCAGGTGTGTGTTGGATGAGGTCTGTAAAGCCTTTTGGGGTACTGTTATAGGATAGGGAAGAACCCAGACTGGTGTGTTTGTCCGTGTTACCTTTTGGTAGTGGTTTCTGGAGTACACGTTGCCTGAGCTGTGCTTGGAGGGTACCTGTTGTTCTGGACAAAACTAGTTGGGATGGGTGAAAATACAGCAGTTAAGTAACTTAGTTCATCAGGAAGACAATAACTGCATCTGTTCCATATTTTTTAGCAGCTCAGATGTGCCCTGTGAGGCACTGAATGCAGACAGCCCATGGTAAGAGCAGAGGTTATGGGAGGTGTGAGTTAAAATCCACGAAGTTAGTAAAATTTCCCAAAACCGAAAAAATTTCACACAAATTTTTTTCTTAAGGACTCGGAGAGGACTTTGTAGGGTTTGTTACCAGCAGGAAGTCACTAAACCACTGGTGGCTGAGAACAAATCTAAGGAAAGCAAAGATACTGGGAAAACGCAGTGGCCAGGAAGGAGATCATGACACACTCCCCCCTCCCATCTCACATAAACTTTTTATCCAATTAAAAAGAATAATTCTTTCTGTTTACAGATTAATAAAACCTATATTTGCAAGACACAAAACTGTGGTGGTTTGACCCCAGCCAGCATCTAAGTACCCACACAGCCACTCCTCACTGCCCCCTCACCCTGCCCCCTCACCCCACCCAGCTGGATGGGGAAGAAAATAGGAAAAGCAAAAATGGAAAAACTCATGGGTCAAAGTAAAGGCAGCTTAATGAGTGAAGGAAAGGGAAAAAAAAAAAAACAACCCACAAGTGATGCGAAGGCAATCACTCACCACATCATACAAGCAGACAGAGCAGTCTAGCTATTCACCAAGCATCAGCCACCTTGGAAGGCAATCCCCGCACCATCCCTTTTTTTTTATTTTTTATTGCTGAGGATTTCATCTGGTATGGAATATCTCTCTGGTCAGTCTGAGTCAGCTGTCCCAGCTATGTCCCCTCCCCATTTCTTGCCTGCCCCTAGCCTGCTTGCTGCTTTGGGGACAGAGTGAAAAACAGAAAGCTTTGGTGCTGTGCTAGCACTGCACATCAACTGCCAGGATACTGGGATGCAATCGCCAGTGGTTCAGCCACAGCTCCAGAACACAGCACCATGCAGGTTGCTGCGGAGAAACTTAACTCCATCCCTGCCAGACCCAATGTGAAAACAATTTTGGTATTTTTGGTATGCTTCCTCTAATGAAAAGTTGCAGGTAGAATCATGTCAGAATGATGCCCAGCTTTCCGGTTGGGATATATGATATTCAGACTCACAGTGATGGAAGTTTTGGGCAAAATTCTTAGGACTAGTCCTGACAGCATACAACTTGGTTCTTGTTGTTAAAACCTGGCTTTGACAAGCTCCTTCAGACACACAACTAATGATTAGTAGTAGCACTGTTCAGTATAAAATAATGATGAGTCTGAAGTGTCAATACATATTTTCAATATTAAATCTCACTGCTAGGTTTATGTCTGAACATGATTTGATTGAAATAAGTGACAGGCTCCTTTTTGCATCTGTGGGAGCATGTTCAGATATTCTGTATGCAATAATAAGAATGATGAAAACAATCAGCAATTTGTTGTACCTGCTTATAACTGTGAGGAACTGATAAATCAAACAGGCATTTAAAGAATTTCCCTTTTCTTAAACAAAAAGCTGTTGGGATGCTGACATGTATGAATTTATCATTCATTTGGTGCTGATTAATGGTTTTGCCTACAGCCTCATGGAGGAAACTTCCAAATCATGGAAACTATGACAAATATAGGTATATAAAATACCAGGTTATTCTGTCATAAAATAACAGGTTATTCTCAGCAAGGGCACAATATTGTGTAAACAAAAATCTGGTGGAGGGATCATACTCTGATTGTATTTTAATACTATATATCCCCAGTAAAATCACTGTCAAAATTGACATTATGGTATGTGAGGTTTTTCAAAGCTGGTTGGAACATCTAGGAATACAGTGTCACTCAGAACTAAGGAGAATAAGATAGCTAAGCTGCTTATTTAGTTATGAAAAACAGATATTTATGCTTAAATTGGCACAAGCATAAATACAAGAGCATAGGCTTTGACAAGAGTTGTTACTTCATTTTGCATCCTCTGCTTTGGCTCTTGAAATTAAGGAGCATGTGCCCCTGTTCTGCTACTGTTTGTGGAATATTTTAGGTGTTGGTTTTCAAATTAAAGAAAAATAATCTGCAAAGTACTGAAGCTACTTAGTGCCAGACTTGGGAAGTTATTTAGGCTGTCCTCTCCTCAGCACCACAATACCATTCGCTTAGACTTCAGAACTGAAGTCTAACTCGGGTGAAACTCATTGAGAGGCTCTAGTGCATCCAGGTTATTTTGGAAAAGCTGATTCAAAGGGTAATGTGGAGTTTTCAATGTGAAGAAGGAAAGTATGCTCTCCCTCTCCCACCCCCCTGCACTTTCCCTCTGCATACCTGCTGGAGAGCACTGTTGTTTGAGAATATTTGTTTTCTTGAGCAGGGGACATATTAAGGGAAATGCGTTTTCCTTGCTGATTGCTCTAGTTTCTCCTGCAGAGGAATGTTTCAAAAAACGCTGTTCTGGATCCTCCTGTACAGACAAGACCACATACTTACTGTGCACAAAATTTAGATGCTATGTTTCTCTTCACCTTGGTTCACTACATTGAGACTTTGATGCTGCACCTTAACAAGAAAATAAATGAAACCTGCTTTTCACTGCTTTAGTGATGGAAATGTATCTACTGTATGCTCTATTTTAGCAGTGACTTGATAAATATGTTTTGCTTATCCTCTATTGTAAAGAGTATTAGAACTTGCTGAGCCAATACATTAAAGACATCATAATACAGTTTTTGCTTTGGGGAAATTTGTCTGGGATTCATAATATTTCTAGGAAGCTAAATGTATGGTTATTTTATGGCATAAAGAAAGAAAATGAGCTCTTGGCTCCCCTGAATCCAGTATCTTGTCAATAAATTCATACTGATTTGAATGAGTTTCATGTGTTATGATTCAGTTGCTGAACTTACTTATGATGTTTTTTTGCAAAAGGTATTAAGTACAGTTTTGTGCTATGGGTGCAGGCTACTATTAACCACGTTATTTTATGTATTTATGTTTTTATACCTACACAACTGCTGTGAAGAAGCACACAGAAAAGCAGGAAGCTTCGTATCAATAGTAGTAACTAAACAGCAAAACTACTTTCTTAGGTGTGCAGAACTTGGTCAGATTTAGTCCATGTGTTTGGTGGGTTGCAGGGGTCTCTCATGCAGTCAGCTACGTGTGGTTGTGTGTCAGGAGGGAATGGAGGGGGTTGTGTGCAGGTGACAGGCAGTCTGTATCTCCTGTAAGAGACCTCTGTGTCATCCTAAAGTGTGGGTGCTCTGATGGGGAGAGAAAGTTTGTCTCTCAGGATCCATCCTTTAATGAATGCTTTTGTCTCCCCTAACCAGGTAGGAGGGTACCACGTAAGAAGTCATGATGGCTATGTCAGGGACACTGCATGGAGTAATGCTTTATTAAGGTCTTAAAGCTCAATCACAGCTCAGTTTTGGCAGTGCTGATTTGCTGGGGTCTGGCTGTCTGAGGAAATGGGCTAGCACCTAGCCAGGCTATTGAGGCAGCTCCCATACTTCATCAATTCTTCTGAACTCTTTGCAGCTTCTGTCATATTGTTTCTGAAGTTTTTACCACTGTCATAACAGAAGAAATTACTCAAAATTAATGACACTGAGGTTTTGAAGAGGAAGACAGTATCTTCAAAGAAGTACCAGATGGCTTTTGGCAGTGTTCCCAGCACTAATTTTTAATATGTAGTATAACATTAGGTTTCACACAGTTCCAGTTTAAAACCTAAGTGGACCAATTTAACAAGCGTGCACAGTGATGGAAGGTACCCCAGTTTAAGATTCAAGCTTTAGTACTCATTCTTTCTCTTCAAAGAGCTCAACCTTTGAAAATTCACAGCCTTTTAAAAATGTATGTTGGATGGGAAGGGAGAGGGAAAGGAAGTTTGGTACAGTTCAGTTCTTTGTGAGGCTTCCTATAGTGGACCTGATACATAAGTGGAGCAAAATATTTTCTCTACCTTCTTGCTTAGTATTGAGTAATTCTAGCTTACCTTAAAGCATGTACTCTTAAGTTGTTAGCAGTGGTTTAGACTTATGATCTATTTCATTTTGATGAAAGCCTGTAGATGCTGACTAATCAGATCCATTCAGATGACTGACCAAAATCTTTTATGTTGAAGGAAATTCTAAGTATCCCAAACCTATGTAGATCTGCCTTTAAAGAGTCAGATCCATCAATATTTTTCATGGGGGAAATAAGAGGAGTATTTCTAGTTGTGAAATTATAGATACCAAGTTGTAGTTTGGAGAACAGTTCTGTTGCTGATAAAATTGATATTTTATGCAATGTACAATGATAGTATGTGTATCTAGCTACATGCATATTTAATGATAATGTGCATCTGTGAGAATGTGCATATAATATGCATGTGTATATATGATCTGTGTGTGCGTGTCTACATACACACACACCACACACAAACTAAAAACATTAATAAATGGCTGTTGTACTCTGAAAAGTGTTGAAATGTGCAAATGTATTTCTTCTTGGCACATCAGACTATGCCTGAGACTCTTCTTGTGTTCCCTGAAAAACCAGAGATGTACTCCCCTATGCACCCAGTAGACTGGTGGTTGTCAGAGGGGCCCCTTCATGAATTTTTATAAGGTTTTCTGTAGAGGAGTTCACTGTTGATTTTCTAGAAATCAGGAAGCAGTACTGAGATGAAATTCCAGGAAGAAAGATGTGTCAGCATTGCAACAGCAGTGGCTTAGAAGAAAGACTAGATATCAGGCTTAGTCTGATGTGCCCAGAAGAAAAATATTTGTGCATTGAATAACTCATAGAATACAACAGCTATTTATTAGCAAGTTTTTAGCTGTAAAAATAAAGCCACACATAGAGGGTATATTCTTGCTGCTTATAGGCATCTCATTTCAGTGACTCTGTTATAAAGTTTTTCTCTCTACCCCTGCTTTATTGGGTGTGGAGACACAGAATTAGGATGACCCTGAGAATCCAAGTTAAGTTTTGGCAAACGAGCATTTTCTACCACCAAACCCCATCATCAGAATGTTCTCCAGGTTTTACCTGAAGCTGTGCTACCTATTGCTGTTCTGTCCTGTGCAAGTACTCCCAAATAAATCTATGGATCTATTTTCTTAAATAAGGAGTCTATATCTTACATTGCCATAGAAAATCTGTGCATAACATTAATCCAGGTCTTTGCTTTTTGAGTACCTCTCCTAGCAGATTGAAATGTTTTTAACAGTGTCTATGCAAGAGGATGCTTCTAAACTCTCTATGCTACCCTTTTCTTCTGTAACGTGCATGCAGTATTTTGTGGACAAGAAACAGCAATCCTTTGAAAAAATATGTGATAAAACCACATTCAGTTACGCTGGACCCAACTCTACCTTTACTTGTAGCTTTGTCCACTTTCTTTTCCTTTTCACCTCTTCGGACCTTAGGCTTTTCAGGCAGTGACTCTCTGTGGTTATTGCGGATACATGGCTCATGGGGCATGTTCTCAGTCCATAAGGCTGGATGAACAGACCTCAGCTGTGGATAAGAGGAACATTTTTTTCCCCATTTGTTAGGCATGTTGGACCTAACAACAAGCTGGAATACTAATAGCCAGACTTTGAAAAGAGCTGAGCTAGTTCCTCAGGGTACATCTGAAGTGCCTCTTCACACCCCAGTGTAGAAAATTCTTTTCTGATCTATTTTCTGCAGTGAGAAAGTAATCTTTGCAGTTAATACAATTGATAAGGCAACTTTTTGGAGAAAGGAATGTAACTATTTTGTGACTTAGCTTAATATTTGTACAACACTTCTGTATTAATTTATCTACATTTTCTATATAATGTAGGAAGAGATGTTTCATTAGAATTTGTATATATTTTTAAAGAAATCACCTATGAAGTGAAAATATCTACAGTAAGAAAAAGTTTCACTTGGTTTTATAATGTTTGAAGAAGTGTCTGACAAATGGAGGAATCATTTGAAAAGCTTCAGGTAAAAAACCTTTTTGGAAAATGAATGGAGGAATGGGAAATAGTGCATTAAAAGGGGTGAAAATGTTATAATTATTAGGGTTTTGAAACGGAAAAGGTTTGGCTATTCACTCTTTGTCTGCCTTCTGGTTCTTTAGATTTTTGCAATTTTTCCAGTTTTCTTTCAGCATTCAGTGCTTTCTGTTGGGGTAGCTATAGAAATAGAAAAGAAGAATGCTTTTTGCCCCTGGTTAGCCATAAGAATTCATAATGCTATATCATTCCAGTAGCTGTGTGTATGTAGGCAATAAGTGTACAGTAGAACCCATTTTGTTATTAATCATTCGCTGGAGCCAACACACCGCTACAGCATGAGCTATTCAGAGGCATAAACTGCATAATATTTATTATAATAAATCAGTCTGTACCAGATACCCTAAGGGATCGCAAATCGTTGGAGGAGATCCAAAAGATTCTAAGTAAGATGTCTTATAAATCTACTGACAGCTGAAAAATAGGGGGAAAAAAGTTACTTGTGACAAATAAGTGAGACATAAAGAGAGATGATTTATTATGTTGGCAACACATCGTGCTATGTATGTCCATGAAAGGAATCAGTTTTTCATTTAAGATGTTTTTAAGTCTATGATGGACTATGGCAAGGGAAAGCATATTTGAGTTTCAGCTTGTAGCAAAAGAAAACCATTCAGTCACTTGATTTACTGTATGCAGAAATGTTGCACAGCGTATATTGGAATAAACAACGATGAGTAAAAATGGCACAAAAAGCAGCAGCATAAGATTAAAAGAGAAGTGTAATGTGCTTACATAGCTTAAGCTTTCGTCCTTTGCTTATGGTCCTATGCTTATTTGCTTTCCAGCCTTGGAAAGGGCTGAGCACACAAACTGGTTACTCTTTGTTGTTGTTGTTGTTGTTGTTTTTATTTAATACTCTTACAGTCATAAGATTACTCTTACCTGGAAATGGTGTTAAAAGATATATTTTGAAATGGTAAAGTTGCTTATTCATAAGTCAGGAAATGCCAAATTAAGGTTTCCTAGGTATCTTAATATTTCTACCTTGCTCAGGTTATTTATGAAATAGGCTTTTATGATATGGTGCCATCATCTGTTTTCTCCTCATGCGTTCAGCCAGATCTTTATCTGTCTCACTGCCCTTTACTTGCTTTCTGCATGGACCTGCTGGACTGCACATTCCTGCTAAAGTCTTCTCCCTGAATTCTCATCCCATCCATCTCATCCTATTTATCTCCTTTGTTCTCACATTTCCATTTTCCTCTACTTTCCTCAGCCCTTCCAGCAATTTTCCCTGTCCAAGTGTTTCTTTCATACTGTCATAGCTCTTGGAAGTATTTATCTCTTCCTCTCTCGCACCAGTGCTATGACCCAGTCAATGCCATTCTGATCTGACTACGAATCCCAACAGCTTGTTAACTGCTTTCTCTGTTTTGTCCTCTGCTAACTAAATCCCAGGATCCCTTCCCTGCTTTTTGGTTCCCAGTCTTAGCCTCCCTTCTCCATGAATCTTAGCCTCTGTGTAATCTTTGTTCCAGTCTGTTTCCTTCTGCTGATCTACCTGTTGTACTCTGAATCTGAATTAAAAGCTGAGCGCTTGTACTCAACTTTGCTTTCAGAATCAGTCCTAAATTAAGTATCTGGTACAGGGCACAGCCACTGTTTGTACACTGGTTTGGAAATGAGTAATTTCTATATGAAGGAGATTCTTGTGCATTTATTATATCCTCATTGGCTGATCAGGGTAAAATCTGTTCTGTTTACAGGACGATCTGTGATCAGGATATAAAACTGTTCCTGAGGACACTGATAGAGTCAAGCATCTTCACTAATGACAAATTATTTTAGACTTCATCTACTAAAGCACAATAAAAATCTATTCTAAACATGGACAGACTATCTTCTATTTTATTTCTCAAAGATCTAAAGTTATCTGAATTTGTGGACACTTTCACAGGATCAGCCTGGTGTACAAACCATTTTTCTGCCAAATTTTCTCTCTGCTGTTAGGACAAGAGCTCTAAGTGTTCCCAGAAATGTGAGAAATGTGAGGCAAATGGGACAACTGGGGTGGCAGCAGCTCTGCTTTTTTAGCATGTGTTTAGCATGACTGGATCTGGTGAACTTTCCTAGGTGTATATTCTAAGTAGATCAAAATACCGAGATTTTAACTCAGCAGGTTTTGCAAGTAGGTTTCATTTCCCAGGTAACAACCAACAGGACAAGAGGAAACAGCCTCAAGTTGTGCCAGGGGAGGTTTAGATTGTATATTCGGAAAGATTTCTATGCTGAAAGGGTGGTGAAGCTTTGGCACAGGCTGCCCAGGGAGATGGAGGAATCACCATCCCTGGAGGTGTCTAAAAAAAATGTGTGATGTGGTGCTTCGGGACATGGTTTAGTGGTGGGCTTGGCAGTGCTGGGCCTTTTCCAACCTAAATGATTCTATGATCCTGTGATCCTATTGTATGATTCAGTATTAGGCTCACTGATTGCACCTTCATCCCACTAATATGAGTGCTTCATCCCACTAATATGAGTGCAGGCCAGGTCACCTTAATTACCTCTCATGACATTCAGCCTTGGAACCTCTCTCTTCTCCATTGCAATCTCAGCCCTGCTGCTTTTGTGATTTTTTTAAGATGCTTCAGTCTTTTTTAAAAATTATTTTACTATTTCATATTGCAAAAGGCCCAGATAACTTTGGCTTTAGTAAAACTTGCTTGATATTTTATCTTTAAAAAACCTGTTTCTACTTCGTTGAAGTTCTGTTGCATTTAAACTGCCAGATTGAAAATGCCTGTGTGCCAGAAATTGTTCTAGGTGTTTGTAGCCCAACTGGTTTAGTTGTTTATGAGTTGGGGGAACGGAGAAGGGCTGTGGTACTGTGTTAAACACAGTGTTGCCCTTGTTGGAGAGCTGGAACACGCTCTGCTTTGGAGGGGTTTGTTTGGTACAGGGAGTGGGAAAGAATGGCCCTTGTGGCAGGGCTGTGGGTGTGCTTTTTCAATGAAAATTCACCTAGAAGTAGCCACATGCTCAATGAAGAGTAGTAGCTCAATTCATCAGAGCCCACCTGCTCCAGTTCATCCCACTTTGGCTTGGAAAGTGGCCTGTCCGCATCCACATCTCTCCCCCAAGTGACTGTCTCCCGTCCAAGACCGCAGAGGCTGAGCAGGCCTTTGCCTGTTGCTGAGCTTGTTTGCCAGGAATTGCCTCATCACTTGCCATGAAAAATTAAAACACAGTTTTGTGATACAGACATAGCAATACCAGTTTAACACATTCCCATCCCTTCAGCAGCCATTGCTACTTGATCCCACTCTGCTGCTGCCTCTGTAGCGAGCTGGTAAGGATGTAAAATGTTGCCTCGCCTTTCATTTTCCATCACATATAGGTTCAATTTTGCCATTCACAGTGTGATGCCGTGACTGCCATGATATTTGTTAGCAAAAGTGAGGAGACTTTATGCTCTCTCCAGCCAGCCAGAGGTGCAGGGACATGAATTCTTTAATGAGTTCTGCCAAGCAGCTCCTATATCATAAAAATTATGCACTCAGATTAGGGAGTCTGTGGCCTGGACTGTCAGTGCTTTTCCAGCTGTTACCCAGGCAGCAAGGAGGAAATTGCTTGTGTCAAAGGTAGACAGGTGAAGAATGAGCTACTTAAAAAGGTACAGGTTCTGTGGAAAAATTAGCTGAGGAAAAAATATTTCCCCTGGACTTCTCAGAATGGTTCAAGAAGAACAGAATGTCATCCAGTGAGATATCACCATCAGCACAGGGACCTCAGGCTGAAGCCATAATTTTAGTTTTTCTGCTTTTGAGCGCTTCAGTTTGGAATCTTTTCTTTTCTTTTATGTAATAGATGCTTTTGGTTCAAAACTTTCTATAGATATTTTGAACTATTAATATTTTGTGAGAAACATATGGGAAAAAATCAGAAAAAATGAAACCAAATCCCCACCAGAGGAGCACCTCAATGGTGGTACAGGAATCACTAGACATACATTAGACATCAAGTTTACTTCATAAAGATTGTAGTCAGGTATCACATATCAAAATAGGTAACTGCAGGTTGACGTCTGAGCACCACTTTTAAAGTGAGATGCATTTAATGTAGTGAAAACATGAGCAGCATGGTTTCCTGACTTGCAGTTCTCTTTCAGATTCTCATGTCATCCTGACTTATCTTCTCTGTCTATTCCTAACCATTTTTTAGTCTCATCACAAAAATTTGCTTCTTGCAGCTACATCATGCAATACAAACGCTACCCCAGATATTGTCAGTTCGCTGTAGGGCACCTCCTCCCTGAAAGACATTCTGAAATCCCATATTAGAGCTCAAATCCTTCAACAATAGCATCATTTTTGTTTGGGAGTCCTTTTTACGGTGCATCCTCTTTTTTTTATGTGGCTCATTATACATAATTTGAACATCACTTTTAAGAACTGCCATATGGTGTCGATAAATAAGTCTTTAGAGGCTTTCACTTATCGTCTAAATATGTTTCAATAGTGCCTAATTAAACCAATATATTAAAAAACCCCACAATCTATACAAATCAAACATCTTGAACTTGTTATTTTAGTATTTAGATCCTGCCTAATTAGTGACTCCTTGAAGATGTATCCTTCAAGAGAGAAAACAAAGGTATTTCCCCACCCCTTAGCTTTTAGTTTTATATTGCACTACACAGTTCTTATTGCATAAAAACCTGTATAGCATATTGGTAGTTTTAGGGTTTTATATTCCTCTGTGTTTGCAGTCTCAGCTGGGGTCCCAGCAAAAGCTTCAAGTTCCTTGTCCCTGCAGCAAAAGCTGAATGGGAGGTTGTAAAAGGGCTGTCCTCTCTGGGAAACCTAGGGAGTGCTGCATTGCAATATTCAGCTGCCTATCAACTCATTATATGAGGGAATGATGGCAATGGCTGGGTCAGCTCTGAGCTCATCTCAGACATAATTTGTATCCTGATGTCTGGTAGAGAAAATACTGCGTGTAGATCAGAATTTGGCTTTGACTTACTCTCTAGGTGTTCAAAGAGCACTTTGATCTCTCGTAGTAGAGGTTAAGCAAATGTCACCTGTGTCCGTCTTAACAAGGAATTGGATTTTAAATGTGTAATCAGCAGGAGATGAATTCTGTGGATCCCGGGGCCCTGCCTGGCATGCTTTACAGCTGGCAGAATAACCATCCCGCCCCCTCCCCAGTTCCCGGGAACACAACTTGCTCCTTTCACTGCTTGGAGAGTACAGGTTCCCCAGCCCTTTTGCCTCCCCAAACATTCTGGCTTCACTCACCTCTCTTCTTGCTTTTAATATTTTTTAGACACTGTTGCCTGGATAGAAAAAAAAAAATAATCCCATAAGCATTAAATTAAAAGCTTCTGTTTCTCTCTTTTAGACTGCTCTTTCCCTGTTTTGTTCTCATGTCTGAGCTTTTTTCCCTCTCTCTGATGCCTCTCAAAGGACGGGCTTACAAGGTTGTGTATCAATAGCATGCTACAGTCAAACCATCCTTCACCTTTCTGACAAGATAGGTTTGATCATACCAGGACAGATTCTTCTGTGCACTCTGATATCCAATCTAAAACCTGCGATTAGATATACACTTTTCCCACACATACAGACTTTTTTTCCATAGGCAGCTATTAACATTCTAGTGAGCCCTCTTGAAAATTGTTTGGGTGCAAAGGTAAAAAAAGAAAACCTAAATAGCAAGTAGATTTGGCAACTTTCATAACCCTGCATAAATCTGCTTCAGAGCTGATACTCAAGCAGAGACTGAAACAGCTGCTTGGAGCAGTGATCTCCAAGGTGGGGCGTGGGTGTCTGCACAAAACAATCTATTGGGATGTGGGAAGAAAATATTTCTTAAACGTACTGTATTATATTTTTAAAACCCAACTATGTAGTGTTTAATTCATCTTTATGTCATGCTTTTTTATTTGTTTGTTTTATAACTTAGATAATATATTAGCAAAACAGCATCTGTATATGGTTTATAAATAAATCTGTATAAATCTATATAGGGAGTTTATGCTTAACATTTTTTTACTGATAGGGTCGCACAATCAAAGTTTGGAGGAGCTGTATTTTTCAAAATAAAGTATCAGCAAACTGTTAAATGACTAAATAATTTATATTAAAATATAGACTTCTTTTAGCATTTAGTTTCTACAACAAAAGGAAATAATTGCTCTAATACTTTTCCCAAAGTCCGAGTATTTATTAGAATGTTTAAAAATTTGTGTTACTGAAATGGTGAGTTGAACAGAAGAACAAGAAGTGAAGCAGTTGTAACACAAGGCTTTAAATATCTCTCTGCCTTACACTAATGGGTACGCTCTCCTAAGGAAGCTAAATTCCTCTGCTTGTCATTAACTGTAATTTTTTCACTGGGCAAGTCACTTCCTCTTCTGTGCCTCTCTTTTTCAATTGGAATAGTAGGAATGGTAATGTTTCACATGTGTTGTGAGGATGAATCTCTGAGTACCTTATTGTGTTCAGTCATCTATGTACTGAATAAAGCAGGTGAAAAACCAATAGGAAATTATTTAATTAAAATTTCTTAGAAGGCATAAACACAGGCAAGAAGCACCTTGGCTAAACAAGTGTTTTGACATCTCATTCTTCTGCGCTGTTGGCATCACAGATGGGCTTTTCCCTGCGCGCAACCAAAATCGGCATCTTCCTTTCTCGATGGTCTCTCAGTGATACTTCCCTTGTATTAATTTAGGTATCAAATGGGTAGTTATGGCTTTTCAGTAGCATGTATGTTAAACCCCTTTATATTTTTCCATCATTCCCGGGGGGACAAAAAGCCCAGGATCATCTAGTGTCTATTAGGAGACAGGGCAGCTGCCTTGGTGTTGTTTCAAAAGAAAAAGTGGTGTCACCCAAGGTAGCTGAACAGTTAAGAACAAGTTTAAATAACCTCTTGTGTGAGTGCAGTAGTGGCAATAAGTAGAAGTTACCATCCAACATTCTGGCTCGTAGTGAATTAAATTCATCTTTACATTTCTATCTGTAAAGTCTGGGTGAAATAGATGAAGTGTGGGAAGATTTGGAGCAATTTGGAGGAGGAAACTGTATTACCAATTAATAAACAGAGCAATAAAAGAGTTCTCATTTTTTCTTCATTCAATGTATAAGAAATAATTATGATAAGCTCTCTGTAAAATCTTTAAAGAAATGTAATTACAGCTTTGGTAAGCAAGCAGAATCTATTGCATTCTTTAGGAGAGTTCAGGATCAGTATTCTGTTTGGCATCATATTGACTGATGTGCAGAGCTAGTTTTCAGAAGTTCTGTTTGATTGTTGTGGAACACTTCGCATTACCCACTCACATTTAAAGTCAAAGGCTTCACCTGAAAGGAGTGGCCACCCTTCTAACCCACATGTTCCTACACTGAAGTGCAAAATGGATCTAGATGGTTCCTGCCATCCCAGTGCATGGGATGCTTGCCTTTGGAGAACACAGATGGAAAGGATTAAGCTTCCTCTAAACTGTGTGCTTGTCCACTCTGTGTTCCCTTGCATTGTCCTAAAAATCTGGCCATGAAGATTTCATGAACTTAAATTCTTCCTTGATCCTTTGTTTATGATAGCATTGCTAACATAATGTTTTAAAATTGTATTTGTAAAGCGATTTTGTAACTCCTGATTTGAAATCTGGAACTCAAGGGGTTTTATGCTTTTTTTATTTTTTTTTTTTTTTTTTTAAAGAAGGTAGGGAATATGTGCCATAGGTAAACACATTTGGAGTGAAAACGGACTAAAGAAAGAGACAACCTTTTACATAGGAACATTTTCTTCAATTAAGAGTAGAAAAATGTTCAACTTCAGCCATTCCTAGGAAAGAAAGACTCAAGAGACAATCTTACAGAATAGAAACAACATCGGGTAGTGGGTAGTTCCCAGTGAGAATGATTTGAGTAGAGGGGGAAGTCCAGGACAAGTTAATTTGTGGATGGATGTTGTAAATGCTTTGGAGGCTTGAAAATATTGCTGTGGAGGTGCAGGAGGGGGCCTGGAAATCAGGACCATAAGTACCAATCAGTTAGCTGAAAGGAATGTGCTCGAAAACCCTGGGAGGACAAGGAGTGTGAATAGATAACAATTAACAGGATGAGTCATGCCGAGAGAGGATAGGGGAGTGGGGAACGGATGGGGCCTAGGAGAAGTAACACCTTGCTGTTAATTGATGACTGTAAACACCTACTTAAATTGTCCTTTGTTTGTAGTTAACCACCAATCAGGGATTGCCTAGTATGCAATGCTTAGCTTAAAGAACCAATCTGTTTAAAGCTCACAGCTTCTGAAAACGTATATAAACTCGTGATTATGTACAATAAATCGACATTTGCTTCCATCAAGCAGTGTCCCTTCTCTCCATCGCAGCAGGGAAGCAATACACTGTTTCTGAAAAAAGGGGAACAAACTGGTATCTAGGAGCTCCCTTATCTCCCTATTACTTACAGTATTCATGTAGTCTCCAAATATATATACTCGCTCTGAATAAAAAGTTTTTAGTTTGTTAGTTGCCTAGAAGTTAAACACGTGATCTGAAAAGACATATTTTTAGGTACAGGTTTCAAGGAGACTTATGACAGACTCTGGGCAGCAATACAATAATTTGGAATTCCTGATAGTGGTTTTAAATAGGAAATGGCATGTTTGTGGTTCAGAAGTAAGTGCTTGAACAGGGTGTGAAATCTCTGCCTTATAAAGCCAGTAGAGCTAAACCCAAATACGTGATCCAAACACATGACACACACGATGTATGTTAGTTATGAGGCAAGTGAGGGAACGCTTGCTGTGAAATTTGCAAAACACCAAGCACAGTAAATGGAGTGAAAGTTCATCATTACAAAGTAGGGCAGGTAAGTAGACATACAAGGAACAAACCAATTACAGGTAGAGTCTTATGTGCTTTTGCAGATTGAGCTCAGAGTTTAAAAAGCTGTTACCCCCTTCAGTGGACTGTATCACTCCCTCTGTAATGATTTAAGCTGATCTGCATTTTGTTGCTTCAAAACAGAGGTGGATTACTCTTATTTCAGCATCACTCTCTACCACAGGTAGGCTGAGCTGCGGTAACACAAGACTTGAACATGGTTAAGTGAAGTTGTTAAGTTGTCCACAACAGTATGCCTTGTACACCCTAGGTGTCACATGATATTGGACCGTGTGGCTGACCAAGTTGAACATAGAGGGTTAACTTACAGCAAGATGCAAGAGCCCTTAGGTTAGACTACGCTGAGTGGGGAAAAGAGATAGACATAATGGAAAAGTAGGATAACAGCAAGGACCTCCAAAATGAAAGGAACCAGGTAATACATTTACTGTTTTCTGTTAGTAACTATTTTGTTTTACGAGACTGTATTAAATGCACCCAAAGAAACTCTAGTGTGGATGCAGGCAAACTTGTTTAAAGGTGCCTTATTCTGATAGTTTGTTTTCCATCTTTTATCTGAGTTTCTTGCTTACAGATGCTTATAGCACTACATAGTGGTATCCACAGTTGGAAAGTTGCACTGCTTTATGTAGACTGGTAGGGTAAGGCTGAGGAACTTCTGAGTTACACCCCTAAGGAAGTTTAAAGTGTCAATGATGAGACAGCAAGCCCAATCTAGTTTAACAAGGAACTGTCTGGCATGTTAGCAAAAGGTTCTCGGAGAAAATTTGCTGCTTAGAGAGTACAAAAGGTGTTTAAATGTAATGCAAGTGATGAAGGTATAGCTTGGTGTGCTTCAGTTAGGAGCCACTTCTGGGGAAGGCTTGAAATCAATAGTTGCAAAAAAAAATGTGTGAATTACAGAGGTGACATAGTTGCCTTCTGGAGAGGTGGAGGTAAGGAAGGAAAGGCACAATCTAGTCTTTGAATGAGAAAACATTTCCTGCTTTCTCAACAAAGGAACAGTGAACTGAACTGTTACCTTCTCAGCTACAAAAAAGGGAGCAATTAAAAATTAAATGAGGCATAAGTAGCAAAGTAAGTTCAGAGGATATATGTCATAACAAGCATCACAAGAAAAACAACAATTTAAATGAATGTAATTTAAAGTAATTCTAAAGACCAAACCTTGTATAGTTTACAAAGCTTTTTGTCTGATCATTGTTTAATAGTTTTAAAATGGTGCTAGGGATGCCAAAGACACTAGTGGTCTTAGAATCATTGTTGATGCAAAAATAAGCAGGTAATTCCTTTCTGAAGAACCTGCAGTATAGATAGGTACAACAAAGTTTGCAAGAGGAGAATTACTCCTCATAAAGGGGGCCTGTCCAGGAATCTTTACATATCTTGGCCAGGGTCACAGAGCAACTGTTTCAAAATTAGGTCCCAGTGACACATTTAAAAATTATCCTAATATATAAAAGCATGTGATAGAAATAAGATTAATTTACAAAAGCTAAAAAATATTTAGACTGTATCATAGTAGGAGTGGCTTTTTGCCCCTGGTTACACTTGTAAGGTCTGCCCTTAGCCCTCCCAGTTCCTCAGACCTTGTGAGGTGTGTAGGAGCACACCTCAGCCTTTCTCCTGTGCTGTGGTACTTGCCCCATCGAGCAGCTAGCCCACGCTCTCCTCAGCCTTTCTCCTGTTGCCAGTGTACCTGTAGAAGCCCTTCCTGTTGCCTTTCATATCCTTTGCTAATTTGAGCACCATCTGAGCTTTGGGCATTTCCACCACAATCCTGCAAGTGCTCTATGTTCCTCCTGGGTAATTTTTTCTAACTTCTTACTCTGTGTGCTTCTTTTTTATATTGGAGCTCAGTCAGGTGTTCCATGTTGATTCATGCTGGCTTTCTGTAACACTTGCTTTGCTTACAGCGCACTGGGTTGGGCCATTCTTCTGCTCTGAGGAGGTTGTCCTAGAAGGTCAGCTGGTTATTCTGGTCCCCTTTGCCCTCCAGAGCAACATCCCATTGGTTCCTACCAAGTAGGTCCCTGAATGGGAAAAAATCTTCTGTCCTGAAGTCCAAAATGGGGATTCTTCTATTTGCCTTACTTCTCTCAGAATTTTAAATGTCACAGTCTCCTGGTCTTTGCAGCCAAGGCTGTCCTTGACTTGCACATTTTTGACCAT
Organism: Falco peregrinus; assembly: GCF_023634155.1. Taxonomy (NCBI): domain Eukaryota; kingdom Metazoa; phylum Chordata; class Aves; order Falconiformes; family Falconidae; genus Falco; species Falco peregrinus. The sequence continues at coordinate 29,104,044 of NC_073725.1, read as the reverse complement.
TTCTTTACTGATTGTGAGTAATAGTTCCAACAAAATAATGGACTGAATGGCTGTACAGTCACCTGCATTAATAAATTGTCTTCAACACACACTAGAAACCTCCTAGATTGCTTGTGCCCAGCTCGATTGCCTTTCCAGCAGACATTTGGATGAAGAACCCCATGAGAGCCACTTTGTGATTGCAAGGATTCTTCCAGCTGTCTACAGGCTTTATTTACTTTTTAATTTTGTCTTCTGCAGCAAAAGCCCGTGCCACCTATGATGGTCTGTTCTCTAAACTTATACATAAGTTCTCTGCTGGCTTGTGGCCACTGCCTTTGTGGTGACAGCTCTGTTTATTTAACATTGATACCCAGCCTGTCTTTCCTGAAAAAATCTACATCCATCCATCGGAGTGCTCCAGTGGGTCCTACTGCCACACATCTCTGTAAACTCAATGAGGTCATAGCTTTGCAGCTCCTGTTTCCCAGGGTGTGGGCATTAGCATCTCCCGTGGTCTTGCTTTCTCGAGGGAATGAATGAGAGTTCCCTTGTCCTGTGGTGCCCTAATGCTTCTTTACTCCCCTGTACCTTAAAAATTCCTCCTCCCCAACATACCTAACTTACAGTTCTTCTCACCAGGTTAGCAAGCCCATTTGCAAAAATGCTTTTGCCCCATGTTGTCAAAGTACTTATTCCTTGGAGAAGGTCCCACCATCACAGGGGCCAAAGCCTCCCTGTGCCACTGCCCAACGCAGCCGGATCTTGATCTGATGGATGTGTCCACTCCTACTTGAGTCGTTCCTTTCACTGCCAATGTTGGCATGAAGATACTTCTTTGAATATTTAAGCTTTACAGAGGCCATCCTTTTAAAGCTAGAATATATGTATTAAACTGTTGAAGAGTCAAAGTTTTGTGAGTGCCTTTGTCAGTTTGGCACATGACAACATCAGGTCTGTTACTTAAGCCTTTTCCATATAAATGAACACAGGAAAATACTTCATTCTGAAGGTTACCTAGACATAGTAATAACGTATCAAGGTGTTTCATACTTTTGTAATAATGGAAAATGGAATTTGCGGTACTTCTGCATGAATTACTTTTAATTTTTCTGTATTAAGTTAGTTACTTTGTTCTTCTTCTCTTTGTTGTACCCAGTAGATGATGATTTATTTAAAACCACAAACTCTCATTCAATTTTTAATTAAAAAATATTAAGTTCATTTCTTGTCAGTAAAACAAATATTTGTTATTACTAATACATTTTAAAGGCAAGCATAGCACTTCATAGTGTTTACAGGAATAGTGTATGTACTGCACTGCTTCATCATGAATTAGTGTCAATCATTCCACCATTGCACTCAAACTCTGAAAGCAAATACATTTCCCAGCAACAAGAGAGAAATTGAATTCTCCTCTAGGAGAACTCAGGGACACATGGCCGTTGAACCATCAGATTCACACGTTAAAATAGCACAGTGCCTTTCCTGGTGCTGCAGCTGGTACCAATCACTCTTGTAATACCAGGGTATTTAAAAATCTACCCAAAAATGTAATTAAAAGGGACAGTCTTGCTCAACGTGACAGTAAATGCCATAAGTCAAAGGTAATTTTGTCTTGTTTCTTCCAGTCTTCTGGTTGTCTCTGCATCGCTTTAACATGTGTGACTCCTTTTTCACCATGATGTGATATTCAACAAAAAAACTACCCCTTTAAAATGAAAAATAGTCTGGCTTGTTTGAGTTCATACATTATTTACATACATATTTAATAATATGCGCTGATGGTTAATATAACTGTTTTATTTGTTTGGTTTTCAATCAGCAAAGGGGTCTAAAACATGATGTTTCCAATATTTGTACAGACTGGTGATGATTGTATCTATGTTATTAGATCAAGATGCTTGCTTTCTTTGGCTTCATTTTAGAAAGGCTAAATGTAAATATTATGAACATCCTCTGTCCTCTCCATATTTTATACTCCTTTTGGCATTTGAAATGGGCAAGTTAATTTAGAAGCAAATTTCCTCAATCACTCATGTAAAACTGGGAAGAGCTGAAGTCTGAATGTCCATTTAAATTTTTTTTTTTTTTTTTTTTTTTTTTTTTTGGTAACTATAGTTGTGGTTTCAGGAGCTGTGTCCGGCTTTTACCACACTAACTTGCAGCCCAAATAAACTATCACAGTGAAAACTGTTGATTGAAAAGTTTTGTCTTACGACTGTAATCACAAATTTGTTTTCAGTGATAAACCTGAGCATGAAACGTGTGCCCAGATAGGTGATGAATGTCCACAAGTGCTCTGTGTGGATTGTCAGCATCAGGTTTTACAGCTGAGGTGCCACAAGTATCAAGTGATTGCAGGAGATGTGTAGTAACATAAAAAGTAATGCCTTGCTCAAAAATAGAATGTGAAGTCATTACAACATCACTATTGTAAGGGCCTCTCAAGCTATTAGAAGTTTTCAACCTTACCTTTCTGGAGTTTAGAATATGCTTAGTAGAAAATTCATCTGTAAAATTCCTGGGGAAAGCATCTTAAGGTCATCTGAGTCCAGAGTTTTTGTCTACAGCTAGAGGCATCTCTATGTGAGATGATTCTGCCATGGCTTTTTATCTTGTCTGGATTGGAGTGAACAAAGCCTGCAGAAAGTGATCTGAAGTAAGTAATAAATACTAATTTGCTCTACAACTTCCAAAAAGATGCCTGGGGTATGAAGAAGAGAAGTTGCCATGGAAGTAATTTATTCCAGAAATGCTACAGTACATTCTATATACTATTTTTTTTTTCTAATTTCTCTAAAACTGAATGATTTTCAAGAGAAAACTTAATTATGAAGGAAGAGGAAAGTTTTTGAGAAGTAATATAGTCCATCTAAAACTTGTGTGATCTTTTGTTAAAATGATTGTACTAAACCAGTGCAGGAGTGAGACCGTTTACAGCCAGAGTTTCTTTTTCTTTATATTTTCCCCAATAATAAATTAAAAAAAAAAGTGCAAATATAATTACTAAAGGCAGTCTCGATAGGTCTGCAGACACTGTTTATTCCATGTGCATGCCAATATCATTTTCCCTGGTCTTTGACACTGCTCTTTGTTGTATTAACTCCTTGAATATCACTTCCAAGGTACTCTGATTTTTAAATGAGCAAGCTTTCAGATTTGTAAGCTCCCTAATATGCACTCACACTTTTTTAGCTAAATACTAAATAAGCTGTTAAGTCATAGAGGTTTGGTGGTTTTTTTTCTTTCTTTTCTTTTTTCCTTAAAAATAACATGGTTTGTGACAAGAGGATCAGAGAAAACAGAGATCAATATACAATGTAGAAAATGAATGAAAATCATGTCTTGTCTCAGCTGATAGATTTTGTCAAAATTCAAAGAAAATTTTTAAGGTCTGAAGAAATAGGGTTTCTCTCTTCATAGATTTTTCTCCCACTAGTGTCTACATCTTTTCCCTCATTTTCATTGCAGTCCTCCCTCATCACGAGGTCTATTCAGCACCTGTGGAAGCAAGGGCAACCAGAAACAACACCCACACCAGAATCAATTTATGGTTTTGTTTCTCATTCTAATGATGTAGAGGATAAACTGCGCTGCTTGAGGTTTCTGATAAAAAAATCTGTTCATTTACCCTCTATAGAAGTTACCACTATCCTATTGTTCGGGATCAGATATGTTTTATTTCCCTCTAATGTGAAGGAAAAAAAACAACTTCCAGGAGAAAACCCCACACATCTTCAGTGAATAGTTGGCTATGAGTTTTGCAAACTAGCTCTGTTGTGTGTATCTTCATTAGAAAAGTCTGTGAGCAACATAATCTTGACATTGAGGTTAACTGTGCTTTGAGCAGTGTTTGAAGGGCCCAGGACCCCCCAGATGCCCCCTTTCCACCTAAATTATTCTATGACTTTATATATGCAAAATGTATATATGTGTAGTCAATGTACATGCATGCATAACAAAGGTACATTAATAGGCACCTGAATTCTTTGCTTTGCTCCTCAATATCCAAAAAACCTGATCAAGTTACATGTCTTTGATTCTGACACATGTATGCACACATTGGTGTCTGTGCATTCTGTGGCTTAGCCTGTAAACCCATGCTGTGCGACTCGCTTTTGCCTCAGTATGTTGTTGTTGGACTGTTTGTTAGTTTGCTTTTGATACTTTTTGTGACACATGTAAGCCGCTTATTCACTTGTTTCTATAATCAGATTTTATGGAAATTATGTATGAAACTGTGATCTATTTCAGGCTCTTTGTTGCCATACAAAACTGACCTCTTTCTGGAATCTCTCTTTGTTTACAGGCAAGTTAAGTTGTCCATCCTCACTGAACACCAGGGCAGGATTCAAGAGCTGTTCTCTTTCTGGTGCCACAACGTGGCAGCTCACTGAAGTGCAGCTGCCCAGCAGAATGAAGCAGTGAGAAAGACAGAGGATGCTGGAGAGCTCTGCGTCCTAAAACCAGGAATTTCCTATGGATCATATTTCTCTTTTGAGAGAGGAGCAACACTGCACTTACAGCATGTGTACAAAGGAAGTGATTATGCTGACTAGGCTGGAAAGTATTTGAAATTAATAGTCTTTCCTAAGTGACCATCCACCATGAAGGAAAAATTCAGTGTCTGGTGAGACAAACTGCCTCAGTGTCCCGTCTACAGGGAACCCAGTGGAAACACGGATGTTGAAAGCATGGCTATAGCTCTGTATTGTCCTATTCACAGATTTTCTGCTTTAGAAACATGAAAAGAACACAGCAGACTTTTGGTGAGTATAAATAAAACCTGCAAGGTAAGCCAGAAGAGGAAAGAGAATTGGTATGAAATTGATAGAAGTGGTTTTTCTCTTGAAAAAGAAGTGCTAGCACTTCCAATTTCATTAACTTCCCCTTCGGGTACTTTCTTGCACATCCACTTCCTCCCAGTGTGGAGTTAAAGGAAGCATTAAAACTTTCTTTTTCCTTCTAAAATGATTCAGAACGGTTAAACCATACTGTAGTGAAAGTGTCAGAGTCTGCCTGGGATGCTTCCTGACTCTCTGAAGTGCCTTTACATTTCTTATACATGTGTTCAGTGTTTCTGACTTCTAAGTTCAACCAGTGTATTGAGTCCCTCATGTTGAGCATATTCCAGTTGGTTCTGTGCAGAAATCTTGTTCGAATTGCTAAACACAACAAAGAACGACCAAAGATGCTCTCATGCCATTGCTGCCACATAGTCTTATACAAACCCTGTAGACCCGAGTGTGAATGAGGAACAAAAAGTGATGACTTGCCAGTGGGTGGGGTGAGGCACAGAAGAGCAAAAGATGGAGAGTTCAGATACAGCAACTTGAATGCAACAACCAGAATACTTGGCAGGACAGACTGGGAAAACCCAGCTGGATGTGAGCTGGAGGAGATCTAGCATGTGTGCTGCGAAGCCTCCAGCAAGGGCTTAGCTCGGTGGTGCAGGAGCTGTAACAGGACAGGGGCAGCCGTGGCCATTTGTCCTGAAGCACATGCCAAGTCAAAGCTGTGTGTTGTGGCTTGCCTTGAGACCCCAGTGCTGCAAAGACACTGGCGTGATCAGCCAGGCACCCTGGCCTGGATAGGCATGAGGGGGTGCATGACTCTGAGTGAGTGTTTTCCCCTGAATCCTGCACATTTCTCCCTGGTTCTCCTGGTTGTGCTAAATTACACATAATTTATATGTGACCACTACTTTGGGCAGCACAAGTGTTTTGAGTGGTAGATTTTGCTCAATACTGCAAAAGAAGAATGGGAAGACTGTTATTTAAGCTATCTTTTGTCTTACTCGTAGCTATCTACATATAATAGATAAATACAGGAGTTAAATACAGCATTTAAATTGTCCTTTTTAAACCAAAATTGTCACCTATGAAATATGAACTGAGGTATTAACAAGCAGTTTCCATAGAGCATCTTCTGTTTTTAGAGTTTTCAAGTGTTGCATCCTGCAACCCAGTTACGGCTTATTGATTCAATGAACTTGGTGAAAGTTTCAATCGAGCCAAACACATAGAAGTTCAAGAATGATGAAATGGCATGCCTCTTTTTCATTGGTGCAATATTAATATACCTCTGGTTTCCTCAGAAGACACTTTTTTCTTATTCTGGTATTTGACAATGAGCTAACGTTCAAAATGCAAACAGAGAGACTTTACACATTGCCTGCAGTAAAAAAGCATTTTCTTCCTATTTACAATATATGCAGTAATGGGGAAAAAGTGATCCCAGCACCATACTAAAATGAATTTAAGCAATTTCATAGTGCAGAAAAACTGGCAATTTAATAGAAAAATCTATAGCAAACACAGGAGAACTGAAATAGCCTAAGCTACTAAATAAATAAAAAAATTTCACAAAATAGAAATACATAAAATTCTAATAAATTGATCAAATGGAGAAAGGCAATTTGAGGAAGAATGGTTCCATTTTGCATACAAGAAATTTGCATAGGCAAATTTTGAAGCAATGCTTGGGAAGTTTCAGGTGTAATTTCAAATTAAAATTTAGTCCTTTTTTTGTCTAATCTGACATGTAAGGAAACATGGCTTTTAGCAGTTTTGTTGTTGTATGAGCTCTTTGGTGTAAGTTGAGAAACTGTGTCCAACTGATATTGGGTTTTTTCACTGTCAAAGTAGCAAACACTGAAACAGGGACCTGAGCTGGGAGCTAAAGCAGCTTTCTGCAAAGCCTGATCAGATTGGGGTTTGTTCTGAGGAAGAGCTGGCAAAGTCATCACGAAGATGTCTGAGAAAACAAGATTCCAGGTTCTGAGGTGCATGCAATGGCCAGCAGTGTGTATAACAACAACTACCAGCTGATCGTGGTGTCCTTTTTTATAGTTACCCAGGTTCTTAAATGAATTACAGTTTTTTTCTGAGTTGCTCTCCCAAAGCACTTTGATTATCCATAGTTATGGATTATGGTGAATATTGGGAATCCACAACATCCTTTTGCAATCAGTCTTAGTTTTAGTGTGGGGGAGTATATCTCTATCAATAATACAAGGAAAATTGCCTAGGTTTTAAAGGAATTTCTGAAGAAGATTTTTGTTGTATTTCACCATGTATGTGTTTCATGAAAATTAGACTATTAGAAATTATGTTTGTCCAGATTAGGCGAGAATGAAGTGTAAAATGCTCGGCTTCGTATTCTTCGAGCTTGTTTCTTGTTTTCTGTTAGTGTATTTTGTCTTCAGAAATAACCCTTCTGATTATTCACCAAGTCAAGGGCTTTTCAGTTTGAACACAGGATCACTCAGCCTCCTATAACGCTGATTTTTATTGAGACTAATGGGACAAGATGCTGAAAACTGTCCAGATCTTGCCAAAAGTTAGGATTGTTCTTAATTCCCCTTTCTCTGCAATGTAGAATGCATAGTAGCCTTTTCAATTTTGTCTTGATTTTTTTGTTGCAAAGTAGTGTGGCACACTTTGAGCTTAGGAGGGACTCTTGGGAAAACTAAAAAATAAACCAAATCAAAAATTTTACCAAAGTGTATGAAAAGTATGTAAACAAAGGAAAGTCTGGAATATTCTTTGAAATGAAGCAGCAGTGGGAAATTTTACAGTCGAGACTTGAAGTGTTGGAAGCATGTAAAGGAATAATACATCTCACCAATAAAATCGTATTGTAGGGAGGAATGGTAGCTGAAATTTGCAACAGCAGTGAAACATAAAAAATTTAAAATACAGGAGGAGATAGTCATAACTGAAGAAATTTGAAGAAGGGAAGACATTGATGGAAAATGTGTCAATTGCCATGGAGGTAAATAAAAAAGTTTTGATGTATTTTTGTTAAAAGAGGATAGGTATGACCTTATACCTGCATCCCTAATGCTCTGAGAGACAGGGAGTCACAGAAAGTGCTAAAACCAGTGGTGTTTTTTCCAAGAAATATAAGTTTTAATACTGGAATAAATCACGGTGATAGTTTAAATGCTAGACTATTAAATAACCTCTGGGAATATGAGGCAGAGAGTCAGCATACATAGTCCAAGTGTCTGGAAGTAGCCTCTGCTCAGTGACCTGGGTACCATGCTGCAGTGCATTTCAGCTTCTGTTACATTTGTTCATCATTTGGTAACGGTGTCTGATGCTGAAAGGTGAATTACTAGGTTGCTGAACTGAAAGGCTCTGAACTCCAAAGAGGTTTAGGTTTCACACATTTGATAGCACGCTGATATTGTGTAATTATTTTTCACACCTTACAATGCTAGTTTCTTGGTGATAATTCAATTACAGCAGTTTATAAACATTCCTAGTTCTCCTCTGGCATCAGTCAGGTTTTAGATATAATTAGTTTTTAAAAAATATATAATAAAACATGGAATAAAGTTTGGAATCCCAGTCAACCTTTAAATCATTGTGCTGTGCTCTTTAACTGCTAATCTAGTACTTTCAGTGCATGGCTTCAAAAAAGTATAGATTCCTTTTTATCCTTGTCAAGTAGAAATTACTTTTAAACCTGAGATGGAAAATATGGACCCTATAGTTTACTCTGTTAAGTTGGTCGAAAACAACTGAAAAAGTGTTTATCTTGCCAAATCTTATTTGCTTATGTCTGATCATTGTCACTTGCTACGGAACTATAAAAAAACACTTGTGAGTCCGCTCTGAAAAAGCAGTGGCATGAAGTGGAAAAACATTAATCCAGTCCTTTGGTCTGTTAAATGTCTCCCATTCCTATTGCAGCTCAGTATAACTCAGAACTGACCTTTTTTAAATCCTTGACAAATTTACGTTAGCCCAGCCTTTTTTATTTGTACCAAACCTGAATTTGCACCAGCTGAGTTTTGCCATAACTTTGGACTGTACCTGTTCAGCCTGTTAAGGTGTCAGAGGTACCTGTCTCTAATTCTGCTTTTAGAAATACTTGTGCTACCTGGTCTGCCTCTGCAGCTTCTCCACCTCTCATCTTCCCAACAAGGTTTCATGCCACCTCCTCATGACTATGTGAAGCAGTTGGTGCTCAGCGATCTGCTGAAGCAGTCCATGAGCAGCATCACAGCTCAGTCTGCAGAGTAGCACGAGGAAACCTTTTGGTGGGGCTTTAGCCAAGCACAACGGTGGTGCTAGACACTCAGAGGAGAAAAGAACTGCAACATGGCATTCTTCTAATAAAAATACTTCAAGCTAAGATAAATGGCAGAAGCAGCTTCAATTAGGAGTAATTATGTTGTTGAAATATTTTCAACACTACATGAAGCAATTAAACCTTGATCACCACTGGTACATAGCCTCCTTTAAAGAAAGAATAAGTATTCATTATGGAAAGAGAAAATTATATGTAATGCAGAGAGACAAAATCTAAACCAATCAAAATCGAAAACAAACCCAAATGCGTTACAGGAAAGTACTGAACCAGTCGGTAGACAAGATGAATGGCTGTCTACACTTCAGAAGGGTCTAGGCTTGAATTTATTTTATAAGGATTGATTTCTGTAAGGCAGAGCTTCTCTTATGTCTCTTAATACATCTAGTAAAAGTTATTCTTTCAGGTCATGAAAATATGTGAGGGCAAATACCTTTCAAACTATGAAAACATACCTTGGATTTTTTGCAAAAGGCTTAGAGCACTTCTGCAATGCTTCCAATGTCTAATGGAGGTATGTGCTCAGAAGGGGCAGAGATTTCTGTTTGGGCTAAAGCTGTTTCCTGCTATTGTGACAGCACTACCTGTGACGGTGCTAAACCCATCTTAGGACATGGTATTTGATACTCAGTAATGCTGGAAAAGTGCCCTAGACTCTTTGCTGTGCCAGACAGAAGAATTCATGTTTGAAATCCTATAGAACTTCCTACAGACCAGATGCACTTAATCATAATATAAAAATTATTAACTTAGTCAAGTAATTACCGAATTTGATGACCCTTTTCCCATCTTCATTTTATTGATAACACGTATTATTCTTTTCTGGCACACGCACTTAGTCTTCTATTTTTAATTCATGACATGATTTTTAATTTTGTATGATTCTGCACCATCTAAAATTACATTTTTTGTAAAACAGCTGTTAATGACCATGAGCCACAGAATTAGAGAAGCTAGAAATGACATGTTCTTTTAAGTTGAGAGCTTTAACTCTGTGTTTCCATGATATGAGTGTTTTCCACACTTTATTTTGTAATGGTGTGATTTAACTGTCTTAAGTAGAAGGGATAATACATATGATGCCATTAATATTCCAGCTAGCTTGTTTTCTAGATTTGTTTGTTTGTTTTGACTTGCTTTTAATTCTGTGAATCATAAATCACCAATGAGGCACAACTCCCTACTTCCGAGAGTGGGCAATCACTCAACTGACTGTAGAGAAGCATGTGCTGAAACACAAAGATACCACGTAACTTCCTTGAAATCATGCAGCACTCTGGAATAACAGAGGGGGAAAAAAAGGAAAGCTATTCAGTCTTTAGTAAGGAAAAAAATCTCATGAAGAAGATTTTTTTGACCTTGGAAGAAAGGGCGAAATAGTATGTTTTACAAGTCAAACATCATCCTATTTGGAGCTAATAGATTTTGAGACTCCATTAGACCTATGAGCATGAACAAATTTGTCTCAAGAAACATTTTGAATGAATGCTCTAAATGAAAATTCTACCATAATTTCAGTAATTTAAGCAGCATTTTATCAACAAAGATCTTTAGAAGTAAAATCCATAATCTCGAAAGCTGTCAAACATGTTAGTTTAGAGATTATATGATAAAACAATGTTAAGTATAACATTAATAGCAGGTTTTCAGTGTGACAGCCCTATTTAGTTCAAGTCAATGTTGCACAAATACTCATCTCAAATGCTTTGAACTATGCCTTACATAAATCAGAATCCCAATATAAATGCTGTTATTTCTTACATAATACTTATGAAATTATCCTTGGCTAATCAGACTGAAAAAAAATTGCAAACGTTGCAACATGTTGATTAGGAGCCCATAGTAAGGCTCTGCGTATGTGTCTTCAGCTAATTCTTTTGTCTGGAGCCCTGCTTGGTGCCAGGAGAAGACGTCGTGGCCAGAAAGGCTGATCAGGTAACTTTCCACTGTTGGCAGGACTGGCAGTTCAGCACATACATTGTTTGTCTGGTGCCGCAACTTTGTATTTACTTACCTTACGACTCCCAAGGCAGAAACTCTTAAATGTTATTATTTATAATAATAATGTTCTGTAGCTGTAAGGATAAAATAAATATAAGCCTGATTTTAGTTTATCTAAGGGTTTGAGTTTTGACATTAGTCTCAGAATCTATTAGAATAGAACAAGAATGATGAGCATGATCCCATGGCACAGAATATAGTCAGAACTCTTCTCATTTTCGGTATACCAATGTGCCAGGAGGCGATGCTGGCTGGAAGGAATAAGGAGACAAATACCTTTTATTTTATACTGTGTAGTTTAAAATATTGGGGGGAAATGCTTTACATGACTCATTGAGATCAAATTCTTCATGTACAATAATTCCTGCAAAGAATTTTATTGATGAGATTATCAATGGGCTTCTAAGAATGTGAGGAAAAACAGCCCCAGACTAGTTTTATCTTTGTTTTAGGCTTTGCTCCTTTCAGCACAGCTGAGAAACAGACATCACAGGTTGGTAGGAGAAAGAATAGGTCTGTGGCCTGTGAAGTTTTGGGCTGCTCCTTCTACTTTTTCAGCTTAAGAAGTCATTTATAGTGTGAGATGAAGCTGCCTCGATGGTAACGTGTAAGGGTGGCTCAGGATAGATTCTAGCCGTCTTTTCTCCAGAATCTGGAGGAAGAAGGTAATTTCTGAACATAGTACTTCAAACAAACCTGGCTGCCCTTTCCTGATATGAGAAGAAACCTGAAAAGAGCCCATTTGTGCTATTAAATGTAATTTTCTCAAACTTTGGGCAAATGGTCCCCTTTCTTTTGATACAATTTGGAATGCCTTTGAAGCAGAAACCTCCAAGGAGGGTCTGAAGCAATTTCCAAGAAAAAGAGTGTAATTACTTTGTACTGCTTTGTTCAGTGAACTGAAACAAAGCCCTAGGCGAGGGAGAAGTTTGTGTTTGTTTACCCAGAAACTCCAATGTATGTTGTGCCACTACCCTGACACACTAGTGTAAGATGTGTGTAACATGGTCCGTATCTCAACCCTGATCGTTGCTGCACATTTTGGTAATGCTGCATCATTTAGCCAGGGCAGCTGCCTTATGGCTATTTTTGTCAAACTGTTGTTTTTCAGTAGGATCCAAAAGCAATAGCAAATAACTGTGTAGGCATATTTCTTGGAAATAAATAATGATAATTCAAAGTTGAATTATCCTACATGCAGCACTTCAGCCTGAGTGTTGCTCAACATCTCTTCAAATTATTTGAATTCTTAGCTCTGCTGAGAAAAAGCACAAGGTGCTTTTTCTAAGATGTCAAACTATGAAAGAACAATTAATTCGGAATGCTTTCAAAATTACCTGCTTTTAACTGTCAGCATAGTCCCATACAAAGAAAGTGCTCTCTTTTTCCTCTTTATCAGCTCCTTAAAGGTACTATAGAAAAGAACTTGTCCCTTCTGCCATGTTTGAAATGCAAAGCTGTTCTGTAGCAGCAGCAAAGCCCATGTTAAGGAAGTTGTCTTTAAGCCCACATGATTTATAATTTGGCTAAAAATAAGTAAAGATTTAAAGGAAAGATCAATATTAAAGAAGTGGATTATTTTCCGTAGGTTTAGTAGCTATCCCTTAAAAAACCCCAAAGCAAAGAAAAAAAATCCCTCTGGCCCCAAAGCAAAACACTTTAAGAAATTAATCATGGAGTTTGTACAACAACTTAAGGTTGTATCCATCCAGCAGACATGCTGTAACACCAGAGGAAACACTGTGGCTCTTCAGCAAGGTGCATGGCTGCCTTCTCCTTGCCAAAATGTCTGTTCTGGTTGAAGGGAAGGGGCTAGGAGGAACAAAAAGAGACATTTTAGATGAGATTACTGCAGAAAAAAGTAATTGAAGCAGCTGGTTGCAAGCCTGAGATTACATTAGAAGCATAACTAAAATTGATTTGGATCTGTGCTATAGCATTGTTATAATGAAGTCGGTGGCCTTACCAAAAGATTATAAACATGACTTTTAAACTCCCTTTGGTATTCTTATTACAGCTGCCCTTAAATTCATTATGAGTTGCTAGAAGGTCATCTTGTTACTAAACATGCATAGTTGGCACAACTCAGTATGCTCTGGTAAGTTTGAAAAACCAGCTGAGTAAAGAAAAGTATTAGAAATATATATACTGGATATCAGATCTGAGCTTTCATTTTGCTTAGTGGTTGATCTCAGTCTTGATCCCCAACACTCATCAAAACCATCATAAATTTTGTTTGTAAACTGTATTATTACTCCTTCTGTTATATGAATGTTTGCTGCTTTCCGCAGGATTTGGATCTTTTGTCCTTAAATATACATATTCATACTATTGTTTAGCTTGGAAAAGACCTTTAATATCATTGAGTCCATCTGCTAACTTCAGTTACCTCCAGGGATGGTGACTCAATCACTCCCCTGGGCAGCCTGTTCCCATGCTTGACAACCCTTGCAGTGAAAAAGTATTTCTAAATATCCTGTCTAAACGTCCCCTGGTGCAACTTGAGGCCACTTCCTCTTGTCCTGTCACTTGTTACTTGGGGGAAGAGACTGACACATACCTCACATGTAGTTGTAGAGAGTGGTAAGGTCTCCTCCCAGCCTCCTTTTCTCCTCAGTTGCTCCTCATAAGACTTGCTCTCTAGACCACTCACCAGCTTCATTGCCTGTCTCTGGACATGCTCCAGCACCTCGATGTCTTTCTTGTAGTGAGGGGCCCAGCACTGAACCCAGGATTTAAGGCATGGCCCCACCAGGGCCGAGCACAGGGAGACAGTCACTGCCCTGGCCCTGCTGGCCACACTGTTCCTGATACAAGCCAGGATGCTGTTGGCCGCCTTGGCCACCTCAGCACACTGCTGGCTCATGTTCAGCTGGTTGTTGACCAGCACCCCCAGGTGCTTTTCTGCTGGGCAGCTTTCCAACCACTCTTCCACAAGTCTGTAGCATTGTCTGGTGTTGTTGTGACCCAGCACGGAGCTGTGTTGAATCTCATACAACTGCCCATTGCTCCAGCCTGCCCAGACCCCTCTGCAGAGCCTCCCTGCCCTCCAGCAGATCAGCACTCCTGCCCAACTTGGTATTGTGTGCAAACATACCGAGGGTGCACTTGATCCCCTTGTCCAAATCATTGATAAAGATATTAAAGAGAACTGGCTTGATACTGAGCCCTGGGGAACACCACTTGTGACCAGCTACCAGCTGGATGTAACTCCATCCACCACCACTCTTTGGGCTTGGCCATCCAGCCAAACAGCACGCCCATCTAAGCCATAAGCAGCCAGTTCCTCCAGAACAATGCTGTGGGAAATGGTGTCAAAGGCTTTACTAAATTCTGAGTAGATAACATCCATGACCTCTCCCTCATCTACTGAGTGTGTCACCTCATCATAGAAGGTCAGGTTAGTCAAGGAGGACCTGCCTTTCATCAACCTGTGCTGGCTGGGCCTGTTCCCCTAGTTGTCCTGAAGGTGCCACATGATGGCACTCAGGGTGATCTGCTCCATAACCTCCCCCAGCACCAAGGTCAGGCTGGCAGCCTGGAGTTCTCTGAATCCTCCTCCCAGCCCTTCTTGTATATGGGTGTCACACTGGCCAACTCCCAGGCAACTGGGGCCTTCATGGTTAGCCAGGACGGCTGGTGAGGGATGGAAAGTGGCTCAGTGAGCACCTCCACCAGCTCCCCCAGTACCCTCAGGTGGATCCCATCCAGCTCCATAGATGTGTGTGTGTCTAAGTGGTGTAGCAGGTCGCTGAGCATTTCCCCTTCAATTATGGGGGCTTCATTCTGCCCCCCATCCCTGTCTTCCAGAGCAGGGAGCTGGGTACCTGAAGAGCAACTGGTCTGACTATTAAAGACCAAGGCAAAGGAGGCATTAAGTATCTCAGCTTTTTCCTCATCCTTTGTCACTACATTTCCCCCATATCCAATAAAGGATGGAGCTTCTCCTTAGCCATCCTTTTGTTGCTAAGGTATTTATAGACACATCTTTTATTGCCAGGAGCACTCCCTGCTGCCAACTGTACTGGTTTAAGAGCAGGGCACAGCCAGCAGCCCGGCATGGCCAGCAGCCCAGCACGGCCAGCAGCAGGGCATGGGGTGGCCGCACGTTCCCACCAGAGCTGGCTCTGGACAGCTGCCCCAGTCACGGTGGGTGCAGAGCTGGCAGAGACCATGGCTTTCTGTTGACCATTGCTCCCTGCTCGAGCCGGCAGGGCTCCTGCACACCCTTGTGCACAAAGTGCCGTGCAAAGTGCCACACTGTGCTCTGGCGTCATCTCTCCTGGTGACTAGTGCTCCCTAAGTGCTTCCTTTATACATGGTGGGGGGCTTGGCCACCTTTGCTCCTGGCCCTGTCCAAGTCCTGCCAGCCACTGTTGCATGAGCTGTGGGCTCGTGGCAGCTGTCAGATCCTTCTGAGGTTCCCCCAGTTCAGGAACCCCCCTATGCACCACGCTACAGTACTCTGCTGCTGACCCTGCCGGCACCAGAGCCGCTCACCCTGGCAACTGAGCCCTAGTTGTACAAATTTGATCTGTCAGCAATCACTTCACATTTAAAAACTTAGGGGACTTTTCTGTTTTTTGGTGGATTATTTTACTAAAAGAATGCTTGGGTGTAGCCAAAGGTATTAAGCAATACCTATATCTGACTTTTTGATTTTTGTTGAAGTCTGAGGGAATGTAGAAAGTCTCAAAGAAAGCATAAATTTCAATCAAATAATTTTAATCTTGTATTTCTGAAGTGCTAAACTAATTCAGTACAGTAAAAACATGAGTTACTGGTCTGGAAAAGGTAAATTTTTTTAATCTCTACTTAATAGCACTTAATAGTTTGGCTGCTTTTTGAGGCCAGGGGAACTAAGTAAGAAAACTATGTAAGAAAGTAGCCAGGGATTTTATTCAGAATACGCATACATATAGAAAATTTTATTGTGCCTTCTAGTACTTGTAGGATGTCAATGGGCTAAGATGTGTGTATAGTACACAAATGTTAGGAAAATGTGGAATATATTTAATAGGGCAAAGTTGTACAGAGGTGTTAAGAAATTCTGGTGTATATTCAGTATGGCACATGTCAGAGCTGAACAGTCTTTGACTCTTCAGGAGTTTTGTTGGTTTCCCTTGCAGACTGTTGAAGCAGCAAGGGTTCTTTATGTTCTGAGAAGCAAGCCTTTCCTGGTATCTATCAGAAGTACCATAGCTTCCAGCAGTGCCAGCCAGGCTTTCTGAGGATCACTAAATTTGCAGAAATTACTGCACATTACAAGAAACGGAAAGCCTTGAATAGTCAGCTCACCAGTGCTAGCTCCGTCCCTCCTCGCTTTCCCTTTTAAACTGCTAAGCAACCTGAATACAGGTGACAACTTTTTGGCAATATTTAAATGTAAACATCTGGCTCAAGGTACCAGAAAGACATCTTTAGATAGATTAAGATGGCCTAATTCAGAAAGCCCTGAGAAAATTAACAGCTTCAGCCGATTTCCAAAAGTCAATCAATTTTTTAACCGTATAAATATGTCACTAGGACAACTATCATTATCTGTTTTTGAAAGTATATGCCAGACACATTCTTTGGAAGATACTGTCCTACAATAAAGTTCTGCTTCCTCAAAAAAGGAAAAAGTCATTGAGGTTATGATATTTGGTGTCTGCCTACTTATTTTTTTATTTGTGAGAGAAGAGCGGTTAGGCGAGGTAGAACCTTCTAGAAGGAGGTGGGAGGTTGCTGCAGACCCCCTGAAGAGCCCTCCCTTGCAGGAGTGGCGGCTGGATGGGCTGTGGCATGGGGCAGGCAGATGCAGAGACAATGCCAAGCGCAGCAGCCTGCGACCACAGGGACACTATTGAGAGGAGAAGTAAGCAGAAAGGCAGAGCTCTGAGGTGGCAGAGGCTTGCTTGCTGCATCTTGGAGACCTTCTGTAGTGCTACAAGCATACCTGGAAGCAAGGAAGCTGTGAGAAGGAAGAGATTGTTATATCTATTCTGTCTTAAGCAACTGTCTTGATTTAAGTATTCCAGTTTGTAGTCTATTAATATAAAGCCAGAATTATCTAAAAGGCATCTCTTGGTACTGTGGAATGATAAACTACAAACACAGGATTATGCCTCATGACCAGAAGGAACAAAGTGTGGTTTGGAGAAGATAGAGGCCAAGTGCTATGGAAAGTGAAGGAATTCAGTTTGTTCTAGAGGGTGGCAGCCTGAGAAGATTGGACGTGAGCCAGTCCCCAGCAATTCACTGGGACTTGGGTTCTTATTCTGAGTGCAATTCACAGCACAAAACAGACAAATCTTTAGTAGTTTTTTGAAGAGATTTTATCTTTGAAATATAATGAAGATTTTGAAATTCATTTTAAATGTCAGAACTTCTTGCAGAGTCAAGTGTTCACATGAATTCCTAATGGATGAAAACTTTCAAAAGAATACATTTCATATTTATAGAAATTAGTTTAATATGACAGCGCAGTAACAGCTAAGACATGGAAACACCTTGCTAAGTCCCTCCTTTGATTTTTAAAGCATTGTGTATAGCAAAATGCACTACAGGTGCAAAAGCTTACCCATATGTTTTCATTTAGAAACACCCTCAAAGAGGAATCACCCTAATTTAGTAGCTTCACCTTTACTGTGTAGATTTTAATAGCAGCTGGCCTTGTTTAGTAGCTGCACTTATTTAATAGCTACACCTTTACCATGGACCTTTCCCATGCCAGCCGTAGGGGAAAGTAATTAAATTTAATGAAAACTGTGCTTTCCAAACAAGGATATATGGTTAGTCATATGAAGTGGTCAGTAGGCTAAATCATTTATGGAAAAATTATCCACAGTTCAAAGGTTAAAGCACTGTAGCTCAAAATATAAATTAAGACTGAAGTGTTAAGAACATGAATTGCAGAGTTTCCTTGATGACAACGGCATAGTGACTGTGCCCTTACAAGGCTTCTGTGTTGCTGCAAGCTCAGGAACTCAGGAGAGCATCCTTCAGGGAACGAAGATGAAGGCTGCTTTCTGGAGGGCTGAGGAAATGCCCGGTCCTTCAAAGTAAGCACCCAGATGAGCAGCTGGTTCTCACACTGTATCTTGCTTCTCCTGCCCTGTTAGGGATGTACTCAGCACCAGTCTGTGCACTTCTGCTGCCTGCATTATGTTGGACAAGGATAGAGTCCACAGTTTAAAGTTATTTAAGGAATAGAAAAGAGACAATGAACCATGGATAAGCTATCAGGAACAAGATAACAGCACACGGAATGAACAAAAGAAAATATTGGTCTTAAAATTACCTCATTTTTTTAAGAATGATTGAAAGCTCTGTTGAAAAAACACAGAGTTCCCTTTTTTTTAGTGTTATTTTAAGCCAAAGGCAGTTAAAGGCACATGGCCTCTTTGCTAAAGAGATGGTCTTGTTGCATCTTTTTGATCAAAGTTGGTGAACAGAACACAACAAGTCACTTGACAGTGATGGGCAAGGAAATAAAATTTCCTTTTTTGTAAGGGAATTTTAAAAAATAATAGAGTAATCTATTTATATTTTTAAAATATATTTTCTTTATGTTGAAATACCTTTGCTTTCCACTAATGAGAAAGTTAGTACTACCTCTGGAAATACTTACTTTTTCACCTCAGAACATTGTATTCTGGGAATGTGAGCTACAGTAAAATGTGTTGGGTTTTTACTTACTAAAAGTTTCCCTACCATTGCTATTACGGTAGCATAGATGTTTCATTACTGGTATTGTCGTTGCTTAATATACAAAACATTAATGGAGCAATAGCACTATGAGATTTTTATATGTTTTCTATTTCAGTTGTCTCATATTGCTGTGCAAAATGTACATGCTTTTCCAGCAGATAAAGTGATATACAGCAGCAGTGAGATAAAAGCTGCAAACAGCAGTTACGAGATGCTTTTGATCAAAAAAAGCACTGCATTTGAAAGATAAGCCTCAGAAATTCACCTCACCGTGTAAATGCTCACAAATTTATTCTTTGTGATACAGCAGTAACAATTAACTGAAAATATATTGAGTTACTCTTTCTTTCTTTTCCGAGAACTGAAAATACTAATTAAGCTGTCCGTGCACAGATACTTTCATTGCTATGATATTTCTGCTTTAACAGAATAAAAAAAGAATCGGGAAATTTAGCTTACGTATATCCTTGGAAAACCTGATATTACTGTATTTCTGGTTGGTAGTGGTAGAGATAATCCATTCAATTTGATTATTTTAGAGGAATGCATTGCAGCTGCTAGTCTTTACAGTGTCAGTGGAATAATAGGAATATTTTACTGCTTTCCTCAGTTTTGTAGCAATCCTGCTGGTGTTTCTATCTTCTTGTATGTGCAGTGTGCAGGCCTTGTCTACCTCAGATTAACTTCATAAAGTGTAATGCATATGGCTACCCTGAAAGATGTGGTTTTCAGTAGTGCATGTCTTGCCGTTGTTCTAGGTTCCCAGCTTGCTTAGCTAGAAGCAATAGCAACTTTTAAACTTATTACCTTTTATTAGGTTCATGATCCGTGAACCCGTGCTAACCAGCCTTGAGAGTCCAAGAAGTTATTTCACGTGACAGAGCATGAACATTTTCATTCATAAAAAGAGGGAATTCGCGAGGCAGGAGCATGGAGCGCAAGGCACCATGCCTCAGCTGTGTTTGCCCAGCACAGCCCTCCCTGCGCCTTCTGCCCCACCTCAGGCAGTCACTTTATGGTAAGGGCAGCAGCTAGCGGCCCCTTTACCCTTAAAACTATTCTCCCACGTAACCTCTCCACATGCTAAGCTGTGGCAGAAATACTGATCTACAGCACCATGACAAATGTCACAAACTCTGAATTCTTATCTCTCGTTTGGACTAGACATTTCATTCTGGACTGATAAAATTATCTTCAAAATAAGTGTGTTTCTCTGAAACTTTTTTTTTTTTTCATTTTGACAAATGGGAATGCCTCATCTGCTTCCAAGAGATACGTTTTGTCAGAAAAGTTTTGGTCAGTTCTGAGGGGACTCATGTATCATTTACCTGGTTGTCTTTATGGTTGTTTTTTTTTTTTTTTTGCTTTTTCTCTCAGATGCAGATATGTGGTATACCCTATCTCTCTGAAAAACACAATATTCTGTTTCATAGCCAGGTCACAAATATGAACCTAGAAAGAAGAAATATAATGCAGGCTGATAAGTGTGATCTACCCCTTGTACCCCGTTAGAAGCATTATCATAGCAGCCGGCGCCCCATCGCCTAACCTGCCCTTCTCCATTGTGTGCCTAGTGCCCATGCCTTCCAACTTGAAATACCTCGTTAGCTAATGACCCAAGGGCTTTCTTACCTTCCTATGGATTGCAGTCCATGGAAAACACAGCTGAGGTAATAATCAGGCCCATAAACTGCAATATTACCATGGAAGTATGAATAAGTTATGGATTTCTGAGACAAAATAATAAAAAGGAGGAAAGAAATTTCTCTTGCTATGAGAAATACTGATTTCTCCAGTCTTTTTGAAGAAACATTACACAAGAGGAACTGTAATTACATTGTGGAGTCATTCTTAATGTTTCGTATCTGCAGCATCATTTTTTTGCAACTGATTTTTATAGCGGACACGTGGCAGAATGCCTTGCTTGTGAGCAGACATCTTTTCTTCTAAATGTGAAACTGCTGACAGTCTTACCAGCAGTACCTGAAATGCAATTTGTGAGTCCTGGAGGGGAGGAAGGAGGGAGAGAAGAACACTGTCTGGCCTGGATTTGATTAACACGTATTATTGCATTGCTCGCAGCTAGTGGCAGCACTGGACTTCCCCTAAGACATGCAGTTGCTACAGGTGTGGGTTGTATAAAGGCCTTGGTAGAAGGTTTTAGCTTTCAAAGACCGTGGGATGTTTTTGTCCAGTTTTAAACAAATTCTCAGATTACAGAGGAGGTCAGAGATTTTGGTGGCTGTGCACAGGAATGAGCACTAGTAGAGGTGGCTTGCTAAAGCTTACAAGGCAAGGGTAATGTTTAGGTGAACTGGGACACGCGCTAGGTTTGTTGTTTTTAATCTTTTCACTTCTAATGACATGCACTTGCATGAGTGAGCAATACAATTGTTTTGTACAAGCTGATTTTGGAGAATTTAATCTGTCAGCTTCCAAGGGGAATGCTGCCTGGGGGTCCCGGGTTTGAAGAGGCCGGCCATGCCGCTGCAGGTGGAAGGAAGGAGGGCCTGCAGATACGCAATGTGGTGCATGAGTGCAGGACCACGTGTTTCCAACCAAAAGATAGCTAAGTCAGTGAAATGAGCTGCCCAAATGGGTGTACTCAGCAGGGTCCAACGAAATCCAAATTAATGCTTCCTCGCTAGCATTACAGTTCAGTTACCCCTCAAAATCTGAAATCAAGTAATTTGCAAGACTTCATCTTTTGTTGTATTTTACACAGTGTTTTAATGGAGTATATCATGTATCTGTGACAGATGATTTATGGCTAGAGTCAGTAGTTTGCAGTTCTCCTTGGAGGTGCACACAGGTTATTAGCCAAGTTCAAGGGCAGCCTACCCCACTGCAGCCTTACTGTTTAGTGGTTATTGCAGCACATAGATATGTCCTGACAATTCAGCTTTTCTCATGTCCTTTTAAATTATTAGCAGTTTTATCAGACAAACAAACAAGATGCCTAAGTTTAATTTTTATTATCTTTAAAGGTATAATATATATAATATATGTTTGCACCTATTTTCTGAACATTTGTAATTAATACTAATAGCAGTGTGGCTTGTAATTTCATAAAAACTGATCATTCTAATTTATGAAAGTGCTTGTTTTCCTAATGCATTTATCATATAGACTACATCTCAACATAGTGTGGAGACTGTACAGTGCTCGCTAAATTTATTAGTGTTAAAAATGGTTGCAGTATAAAAACATTGATAGTAGGGAAAATAGCAAAAAGGAAAAAAACCAGACTTATGAATTCATGTCTGTTAAAGTGAAGGAAAGTTCCTGTTGACTTCTATTGTCTTTGGATTCAGGTCCTGCAAAAAGGAGCCCTTGAGCTGTGCAGAATCTGTGAGGTGAATTAAAGGGCAAATAGTGTTTCAGGTAGCTGCTGTAAAACTGGCAACAGAATTGCTGCTCAGTAGTACAGAGAGGGAGTTGTGATCCTGTGGTATCTTAATTTTTGTTAAGGTCAGATGGATCTGGATCAAAATACCTCAGAATCTGCTACCTATTAGTACCTGCAAAGATGAGAGCATCTCTTCATATTTAAAAAATATAAATTAAATACCTTGATTTTTAGGTACTGAACTGGCTTGCCAAGTGTGTTGAAATGAAAGGAAATATCAACATTAAAAATACAATCTAGCTGTGAGCCTAAGTACAGCTATAGATCTCTATATTTTAGGCATTTATATTTGAACACTGTGACATGTTTTTCAAAATATGCTAAAGTGAAGTGACTAAGGTCCAAGACTGGATCTTTCAAAATATTTAGTAAACTACATGTTTGTTTGTTTGTTTGCAAAATTAAATGCAAGAAATATATATTTAGGCTGAGTATCTCTAATGTATTGAGTTCATCATTACCATTTCAAAATTAGTTCCTATTATTTTTTGTTTTATATTATACTTTATATTTTCTTTACATAGCAGGATTTGTTAGCTTTTGCATGAAGTAAGCTGGATTTAGAAGATACAAAATTTCATTGTGTTAGTTTAAAAATTATTCTTGGGCAAATCCTAATAATTTTTCAAGTATTTAGAGTTTTGTTGCGTTTTGTTTTGGTGGGTAGTTTGATAAATTAATTTTTATTGAGTAAAGGAATGTCTGGCCTTTAGTAAAATGCGTGATAACAGATTTGCTCGTTTGGTTGCTGAATAGTGTAATCTTGCAAATTTCATTCACCAATCTTGAGATCAAACTCTTTTATAGATAATGGATGTGTTGAGTTAAATGACATGAATCTGCCTGAGGCAATTTCTTTTAGTATAAAGCAGTGAAGTCTGTATTAGCCTCAGAATTCTTATGTCTGTGGTAATCCTTTCCTTGAGAAAATGTTGAAATTACTTTTCTTACTTCTGTTAATAATTCTATCAGTAACTCTTACGTACTACTGATTGTTTCAATACAGTGTACCAGCATAGTACAGTATCACAGTTCAGTGTTTACCACTTCATAGCCAGCAATGAAATCTATTTCCCTCTATAAATAAGAGTTACAACCTTTATTTGCATTCTATATTATTCCTTTCCTCTTCTCCTAAAATGAAAGACCTGAAAAGTAACTGTTCACACCTTAGTTCAAGGCATGAGTCTCCAAGAACCTTAGAAAAACTGAAAAGACTATTAATGTTGTTTGGGTCGAACAATCAGGTAGTTTTGGGTAAGGCCCACAGCATTCAAATAAGTTACGTTGTTTGTGATCAGTTGAAAAATCACTTCCATTCTCTTTCCTGCTTCTTTGTCTTTAATTTCTAATATTATTTGACTTAGGATCTTGCAGTTATAATTTTTTTTTTGCTAGCCTCACCAAAGAAAAACCCCTTTTAACGTTAATGATGCAGCTGGAGGAATGAAAAGTCAAATAAAGATCTTGTGACACATTGTGCATAAATGTACAACATGGCAAGAGCAGGGAAGGAGTGAAATGTGGCTTTGTGGGATAAGGACATTAAAATGGCATAAATAGTGAAGAAAGTCATCCCTCCCTGCTCCCCTATTATTTTTATAGTAAAAATGAAACTATTATGAGGGCAATACATAACAGACCATCTTAGTTTTTATATAAACTTTAATAGCAGATAGTGCAACCTACAGTTGCCTTCTCCTGCTCCTCCATGTGTACAATTTACATGGAACCCTGACGTGGTGTTCAGGAGGTGCTGTGTCCTGCCATGCATAATGCAGAACCATTGTGATTGCCATGAAGCTGTGTCAGGAGTGTTATCTTCCTTTAACACTTATACTACCTGGATGGTAGAGTGTGTTTGTTCTTCCTTTCTTAGTGACATCCCTCCATCTCACCCTCAGCCACAGGACTGATTGATCCAAGATCTTACTGGTTTAGGAGTTGAATACAAATAATCACTCCTGGTGATTACACTGGAACAAATTCTTCATGCAGGACCTAAATTTCAAAGGCATTATGGATTGAAAAGGATAGATAGAATAATCATTTGTAAGTGACAACACTTTTTAGGAGAGAGGATAGAGCTAAGTTAACAAAGGAAGTCAGAAACCAGGGTAAAAATGAAGGAATAGTCTGTCGAGCAGACAAATTAATAAGGGAAGTGCACATCAGTAGATGGTCTCCCATTCAATGGTGTCCTGGTTTCAGCTGGGATAAAGTTGATTTTCTTCTTAGTAGCTGGTGCAGCAGTGTGTTTTGGATGTTGTATGAGAATAATGTTGATAGCAAATGTTTTTAGTTGTTGGTAGATAATGTTTATACCAAGTTTAGGACTTGAGTTTCTCAGTCCTTGCCAGTGAGAAGGTTGGAGGGTCATAAGGAATTAGGAGGGTACACAGCCAGGGCAGGTGACCCAAACTAGCCAAAGGGGTGTTCCATACCATCGAATGTTGTGCTCAGTATGTAAACTGAAGGGAGTTGCCTGGGACCTGCTGATTGCTGCTGGGGGACGGGCTGGGCATCAGTCAGCGGGTGGTGAACAATTGTATTGTACATCACCTGTTTTTTCTCCCTTCCCTTTGGTTTTTATTCCTTTCTGCTTCTTCCTCCTTTTCATTAGAATTTTTTTTATTATTGCTATTATTATTAGTTTTGTTTTTTCCTCTCCTGTTTTATTTTACTTTAATTATTAAATTGTTCTTATCTCGACCCTCAAGTTTTACATTCCTTTCCCATTCTACTTCCTGTCCCTAGGGGAAGTGAGGGGAGTGAGTGAGTGACTGTGTGGTACTTAGTCAAGGGTTAAACCCTGAGAAATGGAAAAAAGCCTCTGTTCATTTGGTTCATAACAAAGCAAGATTTTTGCAGTGACCCTCACTGTCCACCATTCAGCCTCTCTCTTTTTGAACCCTCAGGCCTCTTTCAAATAACTGTGGCAGAAGGGAGAAGGTTTCAAAAGTACAATTTTTTCCACAAATTTATGGAAAACAATGATGACTCGGTTTCACTGATAAGACATTTCTATCTGAGAGATAAGTAATAGCAATATTCACAAATATGTGATTTTCAGCTAAGCCCTGACTTCACTGGGAGGCCTGTGCAGACCACTGGCAACTGGGCTTAATATAAAGCTCAGACAGACAGCTGGTCTTTGGAAGGAGGATATGGATCCGATGCATCCAGGCCCAACATTCAAAGGAGATTTCAACTTGGTGTGTTTCAGTTTGTCTATATGCTATTCTGCCATTGATTATTTGGAAAAAGCTAAAATATTTTACAAAAGGAGAGGAGAGAAGAGTTGAGCGGAGTTGAGTTGAGTTGAGAGGGACCTACAATAATAATCTAATCCAACTGCCTGACCACTTCAGGGCTGGCCAAAAGTTAAAGCATGGCATCAAGGGCATTGTCCAAATGCCTCTGAAACAGTGACAGACATGGGGCATCAACCATTTGTCTGGGAATCCTGTTCCAGGGTTTGACCACCCTCTCAGTAAAGCAAAGTTTCTCCATGTCAAGTCCAAACCTGCACACTGACAGACGCAGCTTTGAGCCATTCCCTGGCATCCTGGCACTGGGTACCAGGGGAAGAGCTCAGCACCTCCCTTTCCACCTCCCCTCCTCAGGAAGATGTAGAGAACAGTGCAGTCACCCCTCAGACTCCTTCTCTCCAAACTAGACAAGCCCAGAGTCCTCAGGTGCTCCTCAGAGAACATGCCTTCCAGCCCCTTCCCCAGCTTTGTTGCATTCCTCAGGATGCATTCCTGTACCTTAATATTGGTTTTAAACTCTGGGGCCCAATTTACGGGATTGTATTCCCATTCCGTGGTCCCTCACAGCACAGGAATGCTATTAGTACGGTGATGGTGAATTTGGTAAGGATGTGTTATTTCCGCATGCATTTGCCTTTTGTGGCCCTTTGCAAAGAGGAAAGCATGGTCTTAAAATGCACAGGCTACCAGTTCGTTTTCAAGTGCAACTCAAAACACAGGTTTCAGCTTACAAATCCCATGTAGTTTGAACCCATTGCTTCTTAAAGACTGTCTTTTTCCTCAAAGCCCTCTGGACAGGAGACAGTCAAGGCACGGGAATTCATCTCTAGCCTCCCTCCACCTACTGATCCATCAGATACTTGTTTGGACATGTGCAAGGGCCTGTCTCATCACACCGAGCCTGCATCAAAACATTGAGATTCTTTAACTGATTAGACATTGTCTGACAGCTTTCTACACTCATTGCACTGGTTTTGCCCACTAGTTACCAAGTGTGTACTAGAAGATTGTTTTTTATAATTTGATTTATTAATTAAAAAACCCAAACAATCAACTATGAAGTTCCCTTGTATCTGAATGACATCATCAGTAATTTCATCACACAGGTTCAGGTAATTTCAGGTGAGTGTATAAAAAGCAAAATGTTCAGTCCTTGTTTGCAGCTATCTTCCAAGTGCGTAGAGACTCAAAGAAAGGCAGTTGCCCTTTAGTGTCAGATGGCCACCTGGGCAGCCAGCTCCTTACCTACATCAGTAATACCAGTGACAGCCCCAACTTCCCAGGGGACACTGCTAACCAGCTCCCTGAGTACCTAAAGGTTTGCTGTCTTGAAATCCAGGGTAACAACTCTGCTGACTTTTTTTTCTTATTACACCAAAACCTAAATTAAACCATCCTGTGATCACTGCAGAGAAGACAGCCACCTACCGTTACATCTCCCACAAGTCCTTCTCTGTTCACCAACAAGCTTAGGAGGGCATCTTGCCCAGCTGGCTCACTGAGTACTTGTGACAAGAAATTATCTTCCACAAACCTCAGGAATTACAGATTACTTATTCATAGCAGTAGGTTTATTTTTAATTCCATCCCGTGTTTAAATTATTTATAATGACATATATTATTAATTCTAAAACTTATCAGGTGACACATTATGAGGTGGATCATCTGCTCTCCCAAATTGTTTTTTCAATCTACACAAATAAAAAAGTCTTCCCAGAGCATATCCTGTCTGCAGGCTCAGCAGCAAATATTCAATGCAGATTTGAATTCCACTACTACTTTCTGTTGATCTGTTTTCCACTGAACTTTCCAGTCATCAATTGTTCCTATAGCTCATTCCAACGAGAATGAAGAAATAGTGCATATGAAGGGGCTTCAAAAGCGTTTGAACTTTTAAAGGTCTTATTCTATGTGGCCAAACAGAAGTTGACTCTCCACTGTCCTTGGTATACCTCTATACTTTGTTGTTCAAAGTCATTATGTCAGAGGCAGAGTGTAAAGAGAAGACACCTAGGAACATTTGTTTAAAATTTCCTTATATAAATTACTTTTACTTTTCAAAACCTGCTCAGCCTTACAACCCTGTCCAGCTGAAAAGCAAACTGTATAGTGAACTGAAGTCTACTAGCAACAGGTTTGTTTCCTCGGTTATCCTCTGAGGTGCTCTTACCAGTAAACTATAGGAGACTGGTGTTCCTCAAGCAAAATGCTGAAAGGTGCTGCCCTACGGCCTCCTCAGAAAAATATTGTCTCAGGGGCCTGGGGACCAAGGTTCAGTTCTATTTCAGAGCAGGAGTTTGGACTTGTAGTTATTGTTTCTGAGTAGATTTCTCATGAGCAGCTACATGTCATCTCTGGTTGAGTGAATATTTTCTGTTTTCTGCAGAATGGGAGAGTAGAAATGGGAGAGGAAATAATACTTATGAATACTGTATAGCCCATGAGATGAGTAAAGTATTCTTCTGGAAGATGAGAGACTCCTGTTAAAATTCTCCTGAATTGGTGAGAGAGTGGACATGAACTTGGGAAAGAGTTTGGGTTTGGCTATTAAACTGCAAAATCAATTATTGACACAGCTTCAGTTCTAATCTTGAATGCATTCCCTGGTTTAACAATTGTTACCTTCTGTCTGCCCTTCAAGTAATGTCTGCTGGTGAAATATGTTTCCCTTTTAACAATCAATTTCATGCTGTTCTTATTCTGAGCAGGTAGTTCTCAGGTCCTTTTGTGAGTGGAAGAGAAGCTACTCCCAAAACAGGGTATATGCCCTAAATCCAGGCATAAACACAGGGGGACGTGGAATAGGAAAAGTTTCATAGCTGAAGATCTAAGCAACCAGTTGATGGGGAGAGCTTACCATTCCTTCTGTGCCTGAAAAGACAAGAGTCTCACAGTGGGGACTAACTAAAAAGTATCCAATTGGAACAGAAGAAAGAGCGCAGCTCCCTACTGGCATGCTTCTCTTGGAGGAGAAGGCTTCCCAGAGGAGCCAAATCAGCCCAGCAGTGACCACTTTCACAGGCTGACTTTGTATTAGCTAGCTGTTCCTGCAATACCTTCATGGAAAAAGTACATAAGCAAAAAAAAAATAAAAAAAAAAATAAAAAAAATAAAATAGGCAATTTTGCCCAGGTGGCCAAGAAGGCCAATAGCATCCTGGCTTGTATCCAAAAGAATGTGTCCAGCAGGACCATGGAAGTGATTGTCCTCTTGTATTTGGCATTGGTGAGGCCACACCTTGAATCCTGCATTCAGTTTTGGGCCCTTCACTACAAGAGGGGTGTTGATGTGCTGGGGTGTGTCCAGAGACGGGCAACGGAGCTGGGGAACGGTCTGGAGCACAAGTCAGATGAGGAGCAGCTGAGGGAACTGGGGGTGTTCAGCCTGGAGTGGAGGAGGCTCAGGGGGGACCTGATGGCTCTCTTCAACTGCCTGACAGGGGCTATAGGCAGAGGGGGTTGGTCTCTGCTTCCAGGTAACAAGCGACAGGACAAGAGGAAACGGCCTCAAGTTGCACCAAGGGAAGTTTAGATTGGATACTAGAAAACATTTCTTCACTGAAAGGGTGGTCAAGCATTGGAACAGGCTGCCCAGGCAGGTGGAGGA
This sequence comes from Falco peregrinus, assembly GCF_023634155.1. Taxonomy (NCBI): domain Eukaryota; kingdom Metazoa; phylum Chordata; class Aves; order Falconiformes; family Falconidae; genus Falco; species Falco peregrinus. The sequence continues at coordinate 29,074,980 of NC_073725.1, read as the reverse complement.
ATCACCATCCCTGGAGGTGTTTAAAAAACACATAGGTGCGGTGCTCAGGGACATGGTTTAGTGGCGGGCTTGACAGTGCTGGGTTAATGGTTGGACTTGATGATCTTAAAGGTCTTTTCCAATCTAAATGATTCCATGATTCTATGAAAAGTGCTCTGAGTAATCAGTTACCATCCAGTGGACAACCCTCCATAATGAGGACAAACTCCCTGACTCATCTTAAGGAGAGCAAAACTGCTGCTGGTATAATCCATTTGTTGTTTCTTGCTTTGGTAGACCTGTTGTCATTGACCTGTATGTGTATGAACCACCCAAGACAACTGTAATTGCCAAGGTTACAGAGGACAGGTAATGTAAACTACTCACTGTTAGTCAGAGGCTATAGAGGTCGGCATAAAGTGCTGATACTTTGTCCAATTTTGAGACATCAGTTTTGTCACTGTGAACCTGTCCAGCTTTCTTTATAATAGGTATTGTGCTAGCGGGTGGGTGTGAAATGAGCTCTGCATTCTTTTGTAGCCACGTGTACCAGCACTGACAAGTCTATCCTGCGTTGCCATGGCTGGTTCATTTGGGCCATGACAGTTCTCTGTCATGAGGTACTATATAGATGTACCTTAGGTTCAAGTTAGTGATTGCTTAAATATGTCTTCCAGGAAAAAAAAAATTAAAATGCGTATATATTATCAATAAAAATATTGTATATAGCTATATATTTCTTATAGATCTATTATATATTAAATAATATGATACCCTTCTATGATAAGTTCATGAGCCCTGTGGATGAAAGGAAGGCAGAAAATGTAGTTTTTCTGGATTTTAGTAAGACCTTGGGTTCTCTTCCTCACAGCATCCTTCTAGACAAGTTGACCAACTGTGAGATGAGCAGGTAGATGGTACACTGGGTGAAGGTCTGGCTAAAGGGCTGGCCTCAAAAGGTTGCAGTGAATGTGGGTACTACTTGGCTGGCATCCAGTCACCAGTGGTGTTCCTCAGGGCTGAATTCTAGGGCCAGCTCTGTCCAGTAATTGTATTAATGATCTGGATACAGAAGTTGAATGCATGGTTAGTAAATTTGCTGGTGATACTAAAGTAGGAGGTGCTGTTGACTCTTGAGGGATAAGAGGTCTTACAGAGGGCTCTGGATAGACTGGGGCAATGGGCAATCATCAGTGGCATGAAATATAACAGGACCAAATGCCGGATCCTGCACCTGGGAGGGAGTAAAGCCGGCCACAAGTACAGGTTGGGAGAGGAGTGGCGGGAGAGCAGCCCTGCAGGAAGGGCTCTGGGGGTGCTGGCTGACAGGAGGCTCAGCAGCAGTCAGCAGTGTGCCCTGGCAGCCACGGGGGCAAACCCCACCCTGGGGTGCACCAAGCACAGCATCACCGGCCCGTCCAAATGGGTGATCATCCCACTGCATTTAGTGCTGGGGCGGCCTCACCTTGAGCATTGTGTGCAGGGCCCCCCCCCCCATTTAGGAAGGCTGTTAAGGTCCTTGCATGTGCCCAAAGTAGGGCACCAAAGCTGGTGAAGGGCTGGAAGGCATGTCCCATGTCCTCTGTGGAGTAGCTGAGGACTCTGTGTTCGTCTAGTTTGGAGGGAAAGCAGCTGAGGGGCGACCTCACTGCTCTCTACTGCCTGAGGAGGGGACATGGAGAGGGAGGTGCTGAGCTGTTCCCCCTGGTACCCAGTGCCAGGATGCCCGGGAATGGCTCAAAGCTGCGTCTGTCAGGGGAGGGTTTGATTTGACATGAGGAAATATTTATCGAGAGAGTGGTCAGACCCTGGGACAGGCTTCCTGGGGAGGTGGTCGATGCCCCATGCCTGTCACTGCTTAAGAAGCATTTGGACAATGCCCTTAATGACCATGCTTTAATTTTTGATCAGCACTGGGAAGCAACCAGGCAGTTGGACTCAATGATGATTGTACGTCCCTTCGACCTAAACTATTCTGTTCTCTTCTCTCGTCATTTTCTTCCTACCTCCTTTCCCTACCAGCACGTGCTGAGGAAATCTCTGCTGACATTTCTTCCCAGTCCTGCCCCAGCAGAAGGGATTGAATGGGCAGTCGTGTCCCAGCCTGGGCATTGCCTCTGTCACCTTGTGGGCAGGAGACACGTCCCTCCTGGGGGGGGTAGAGCTGTGCGTCGTCTCCAGATCATTTGAACCATCCAGGAAAATTTGCAAAGAGCAGGTGTGGCGGACGGTTTGTGCAAGGGTTCTGTGTTCATCCAGTTTCACTGGGTTTCCACAGGATGGCAAAACCCCACATCTCTGACCCTGGGGAGGCTGAGACCAAGCCCTTGGTCTGAAGCAGGATAAGCTCCAAAACAGAATGGCTTCAGTCCCTGCCGGAGCCATGCTCTAGGTGTGCCTGTGCCTGCCCCTGCCTCCTGGCTGGGACTGGGCCCTGCCCTGCAGAGAGCTGCTTTGCTGGAGGTACCCCTCAGACCTGGCTCACAGCTTCTCACACAGAATTCCAGGAATATTGCAGCGGGACTGTTCTGTTCCCTTCTTTTCCTGATAATCAGTGTAGCTTGAATAGGAACGATGAGGTTGTTACTTGCCTGAAAAGCCAGGGCTTCCTTGGCTCCAAAGCACTTTCAAGGACACAAATCACAAAGGTCACAAATGGAAACAGGATTTCCTTTGATTCTTCTGAATCTGTTACAGAGCCGATGCTCAGAAGCATTAAGACAACGCACGTGTGTAGCCAGGAGCAGGCTGGTGCATCCCTCAGTTCAGCTGGAAAACCCATCCCTTGCAGCCTGGCATGGGAAAGGCACAGAGCCACAGAGAGGAGCAGCAGGGACACAGGCCAAGCAGTGCCTGCTTGCTGAAGAGTGAGAGCTTCATGAATGAGCCCCAGGACCGACCATGCACAAAAGAATAAGAATAAGAGCTGTGTGGTGCCATGGGATATTTTCCAAAGTATGGCACGTATCAATCTGCCTTCGGAAACCTGCTCCACCACTGTGCTTCTTGGCCAGGGATGCATGGAAAGCGCTCTCGTGCCTGCCCTGCGCTTGCTTTGTGTGCGGGGAGAGCTGGAAAGTGGCAGCTCCTGATGGGGCAGCGAGCCTGGAGCCCGGCCAAGCGGAGGCTGTTTGGCACCAGGCAGAAGCCCAGGGGAAAGGGAGCCGAGGGCAGAGCAGAGCTGGCTCCTGCCAAGGCTTGCGATGGGCAAGAGAGCCAGAGCGCCAGGGCACGGGGGTGCCTCGGGGGTGCGAGGGCAGCGGGCAAGAACCTGGCCGAAAGGGCCCCGAGGAGCCCTGGCCAGGGGCTGTGCTCAGTGCTACCGAGGAAAAGCAGCAACCCGCGGGGGCCACGCTGGGGGCCCCCTGGGAGCCTCGAAAGCTTCCTCCCCCCGCATGCGGGGCACGAGGCCACCTTCGTGGGGCACCAGCAGCAGGCACCTGGCCAGAATGGCCCAAAGGAGTCCTGGCCAGGGGCCCTGCTGGGTGCTGCAGAGGCAGGCAAAAAACCCCGGGCAGGGACACTTGCTCGCCCACCGCGGGGGAAAAAAAGCCTTCCTCCCCCCAGCTGCGGGGCACGAGAGGCCACCTTCGTGGGGCACCAGCAGCAGGCGGTGACCTGGCCCAAGGGACCGCAGGAGCCCTGACAAGTGGTTGCGCTCAGTGCTGCAGAGGAAGGCAAAAAACCCCCGGGGGCCAGTGCCAATGTGCCCCGGGGGAAAATTCCTTCCTGACCCCAGGCAGCGCTGGCGATCGGCTGTTCCCTGAGCACGTGAGCGGGACCGGCCTCCTCGTCCCACGGGCCGGGCACGCCTCCCGGGAGATGCCCCAGCCCTCTTCTCCCTCAGCCCGGAGCCACCTCAGGGGCTTCCAAGAGTGACCAAACACCCCTGGCCTGATCGACCTGGGGGGACAAGAATCCTTCCTGTGCCTGGCAGGGCACCAGTGGGTGCTCCAAAGCTCTGGGACCCCTGGCAATATCTCTGCATCCCATAACTCACGGCCACTGCTCCTGGCTCCACAGGGATGAAGTCGGTGAGCTCTGCAGCGCTCCTCAAGAAGACATTCCCTTGGTGTTGCCGTGGCTGTCCAGCTGAGAAGGATTTCCAGACCTCAGATGAGCTTTGAATGTGGCCCTGCTAGCAGCCTCGTCCAGGCTCCAGCCTTCCTCCCTCAGCCCCCAGGGAATCCCACCGGCCCCTCCAGGCCTTCCTCTCGGGTGTCTTCGGGCCGGTGCCAGGCCAGCTCTGACCAGGGGATACTGGACGATGCCCCTTTTATACTCCCCCGGGGCACTGTGACTCCTGCGTTGCCAGGTGATGGCATTGTGACACGGGTGACAAAGGGGTGACACAGCCCCCCAGGTGCCACCCTGGGAGGAAGGGCTTTGGGGTGCCGGCCTGAGGCAGCCCCTGTGCCCGGGAGGCCCGGGGCGCTGTCCCTGCCCTTGGTGGCCATGCACGGGGCACAGCTGCTGGGCGTCCCTGACACCTCCTCTGCCGCTGGGCTCCCGAGGACAGACCCCGGGCTGTTCCTCCTCTCTCGGGCTGTGGCAGGGACCATCCCTGCAGCCCAGCGCCCACCCTGGGAGCTGCCCCCTCTGTGCGCCAGAGGTAACGTCCATGATGTCCCGCAGGCAGGAGGACGGGGCCTTGATCTGGCTGGGCACAAAGCCTGGGGTGTAAGAGGGGTGATTTGAGCAGCCACAGCCTGGAGGAAAGCCAAAGCGTGACCAGAGCCCTAGGATGGGGTGGACGGTGCTAGCAGGCCGCCATGGAAATAAGACAGGCTGTGACAAACACGTGAGCAGAGGCTGCAACGGTGCAGTGGGAAGGTTGGTCATTTCCACACCTAGAACACCTGGATCCCTGCTGGAAGCACAGCCAGGCAAAGGATGACTCTTCCAAACTGGGAAAACAGCCCACTGCTGCTACTGCCATCGCATCCCCCTTCCCACCGAAACCGAGCTGTGCAGCTCCTCTGTTAATGACACCCACTGGCCGTGTTTACATGGGATACAAAACGCGCTTCAGCCCTGGGGGAAAACTTTCTCAGCTTGTTTGTGAGTTGAACCTTTCTGAGAGTTATTTGCCAACCTCACTTTGTGGGTGGATGTTCAGACCTTGCCTAGAACCCTGGAAAGTGTCTTTTTCCTTTAGGATTCAGTATATGGAGTCCTGAAAGAGTAAGGCAGGTACTGCTCTTGTCATTTTGTACATTGGTGCCCAAATTCTTCTGCACATTCAGACGATGCAAATAAGGGCATTTATACCACAGACATTTGTTTGTTTGTGAGGATGCTCAAGGTGAAAGAAAGGCTTTTGGTTCCCTCTGCTTGAACTTCGCAGGGATGCAGAGCTGCAGAATTTTCTCACCTTTCCTCACCAAGGCACCAACAAATGACATTTGCTACTACCCTGCTTATGGTAGGATAGAAGTCCTGAATGGCTGTGTCTTCTTGACCATCTTTTCCCCTGCACTTCAGTAGCTCTTTTTCTCCTTTGGCCTTCATTCTTGATATCTTTCTTTAGAGATCATTCAAGGATTCTGTTCCATTCCATTCTGTAACATGGTATCTAGAATTACTGTACTCCAAAAGTATATATTTTATTTAAGATGCAAATACTTTCATTTAATCTGCCCTGCAATTTACTATTGTATTTTGCAGACAATGTCCTGTCACTCTTAAAGCAGTAATTACTATGCATCACTAATTGTGCTGGTTTAGCTATTGTAGAAGTGACACTAGAAATGTTCCATTTTCCCCTCCAGCTCTCTCTGTAATGTTTCTGCAAGGCTTTGTTTTAAGAAACTATTTATTTTTGTAAGTTATCACTTTAGTCATGTGCCACTTTGTGGTTGTTAACTTTCTCCTCTAACTTTTGGTGCGTATCGAAGTGTAGCTCTTTATGTGTCCAGAATATATGGTAATTGATTTACATTTTCATTGCCTTTGCCAAGTTTTGTTCATTCTGCTTATTTAAACAGTCCATATCAGAAGTCTATACATGAACCTTTTTCAGTTCTCTTTTTTTAAGTCTTAATAACCCCATGTATGTTGTAATAAAGAGTTGCTTGCTGTATTTTCCTGCTGAGACTTAGAAAGCCACAGTCCTGATTCTGCAAAAGGTGCATACATATAAACTTAATGCTTAAGTATGCATTGAATTCTACTGAATGTGTTCTTTGAAGAAAAAGCATATGTTTGATTTTTACCTATGTACAGAATTTAGAGTCATTAAGAGAACTCAGTGGTCCCTCTGCTGTCATGTTTAAATTGATGCCATGAGGTACTGTTACAAAAATATTGTACTGGCCAAGGCATACAACCATCTAAGTTTGGCTGTTCCATTCCAAGTTAACCAAAATAGTTTTGCATTTGCCCTTTGGTATTTAGTACAGAAGACTCTGCAGGAGCTGTTCACTGCACAAGTACCTCTCATCCAGAGAAGAACTGGGCTTATTCCAGATGCCTTTGTTCTACTCATGGAAAAGGAAAGAAACAAGCTTTCCAGGCTTTCTACTCCTCTTCTGCAGGCAGGAATTGGCTTTCAGTAGTGTAAATCCTGATAGAGGGTTATCCTGTAGCTCCTGGCTGTGAACCCTTCCCATTTTAAGGAAGGAGACACTTGCAGCGTAGAGTACAACCCAGATAAGAGTTGTGCTATCTAAGAATTGATCTCCCCAAATCCAATGCCAAAGCTAGGGCAGAAATTTATAGCTAATTGTTGATGACTTTGGGGCACATGGGAGGAAAGTACAGCCAGTTTCCCCGTGCTTTTCAGGATTTGACCAGTGTGTCATCTGCTTGATTTTTTTTTTATATTAATGACATTATTTTCCTTCTCTGTTTCATATTAATAACTATTTTTTTTATAACCAGATGAAGAGATTGCTACTGTTGAATAACATTTTCTTTGAATATGCTTTATCAGTGCAGCATTTTCTAATTAATATTTTGTTCATTGCTCCTCATTATAACTTTTTGTTGTGCTTAACGGAAAAGACAATAATAAATTTTCCATCAAAAGAAACCCTTTTGTTAAGTGCCAAAGCCATTTGTTTGCCCACAGCTGGGATGTTTTGTAGTTTAGCCTTCAGAGGCACCAGGCCAGCAGTTTCCTGTGGAGACCTGGAAGAGTTCATGTATATCATGCACAGAGTATGCCACATACACATAGAAATTAATTGCTCAACCAAATAAAAAAGTCTTAATTGCTCCTTTTCCAGATGAAGTCAAAAGCAAAATACTGAACAGTGTTATCCTTCTGGCATTTCCAGTGGATGCTAGCCCCTGAAATTGTCATGCAATTGGGACTAGAGAACTACAAGAAGGTGTTAGCAAGTCCAAACACTTTATAGAATAGGAAAAAAAAAGCATGTGTGTGTGTTTGTGTCCCAGTATGACCACCACATTCATGTTTAGAACCCTAAAAGCTGCATATCAGGCTTATTTTTATTCTGTTAGGTAGATTGTTCTCATCTTGACATGAAAGTCCCTGTTTCTTTTCTGTCTTCTTATTCCATTTGGAATCAAATTAATCAATTCCTCTTTTAAAAAAAAGGTTATTAGGGTATTTTGTGTTTGCATCCAATGTAAAATTTGGTGCTTTGGTTTCAACATCATTTCAGCACTTAACTAGTTTTCATCTTACTACATACGCAATTCATTAGAAAAGCCATCTGGCCCACCCTAGGCATGATGTGCCCAACTTGGAGTGTGTCAGAGTTGTGTTTCAAAGATAAATGAGTAATTGTATGTAGCCCTCTTGGAGTTCCAGCCACTCTGACTCCTGCTTAACATCCTCCTCTTCTATTAATTTCTTCCTTCTGTAACTGAGAAAAAACCCTATGATTTATGTTTATGCTTAAAAAAAACCACTAACAAACACCAAACCTTCTCATTCTTTTGATAGTCAGTAGCATTTGGACTCTTGACTGCCTTCTCTGCTTTTGTAAACCTCTAACTTAAAAGAGATCTCGTTCCTTAAAGCTTTGCTAGTGTAGAGTAGATTTTCCTTTTTCCTGTTTTTGAGAGCTTAGGAACATTGTACGTTCTGTGGTCCCAAGGATACTTTTCTTTGGAGCTTCCTCCAAGAGTGCATTGTTCTGTTTACAGCCCATAGTATCCGAATGGAAAGAACTGCCTCGTGGTTAAGGCAAATCACGGCTCCCTTAATGTCTCATCCACTGACTGGTCTTGCATGCATGTAATTTCTCCAATACAATAGCTGATTGCATTTTTTTTTTTTTTAATGAAGAAGGTTTTTTCCTTGGAATCCACAGAGTCTGACGATCCATGCTCCCAGCAGCTAGCGTTAGAGTGAGGACAGTGAGGAAGTGAATGGAAGAGAGTGAACAAAATATAGGGAAAAACTGCTGGCCATCAGAGTTCTGCTTGTGATCTGCTGCTGCTTTTCTCTCTTCTTCCTTTTAAAGCAGCACCTGTCTTTCTCCTGGGAAGAAGATGAATTGTTGTGTTACTTGTTTTATTCTCTTGAAACGAAGTACAAGCATTAGTCTTCTCAGTAAGGTTGCTATTCACTACTTGGTATTTCCAAAGAAGCCCACAATCCTTATCCCTGAGGGGCAGCTAATGCAGTCAGTTTACAAATTATGGAAACAACAAAAAGAGTAGGGTCGCTGTTTCCGAGTTATCGTTTTCACTCGTACAGATCGGAAAGGAATATTTGTAGTCATTTTTGAAAAATGGACTTCTTATTTTGATCGCATATTTTTTTGACCTGCTCACATTACGAAGAGTCAATCTGGATGATTTTCTCATGTGAAAACCCGGTGATATTAAGAAGGCCAGCTGAAGATAGCTAACAGGCAGCTTTGAAGTGTCTATGCTCTAGTACACCCTAGTTTTAGTACTTGTCAATCACTTAAGTAAATCAGTAAGTTTATGTATTTTTGAATGCTGTTTTCATCATATGGTAAAACAGGAGGCAACATAAGTGTCAAAGAAGAAATTGAAACTCACCAAGAAATGAGGAAGTACTCATCTTTTTTTTGAGGATATTTACTATCTTTGTTTAACTTCAAAGAGACAAAATCAAGAATGAAGCCTGGGAGTAACAGTTTGTGAGGGTTCAATTCACTCTAGGGAAGTGGGGATCTTCCTTTTCCTGCACTCATTCTTGTAACTGAAGGTCTGGGTTTGCTATTTGATCTAAGGGAAATAGAGAAGGCAAAACTGATATACAAGTAGGCTCTAAGATATCAAATGTGACGTTAATACCCTTTTTTAAGGGGGATGTAATTGTCAGTTACTCAGCAGAGTGAGGCCACGGTCTTCTTGGCTATGTAAACAAATGTTACAACGATGGTAGTGCAGAACTGTGATTTTTCTTTTTCTGCAGTTTTAGTAGTAATTTTCTGTTACTTATTTCAGACAACCCACTCTTTCAAAAGCACATCCATTTTGTGTGGGGAAACCCAGAAACTTTGCATGAATTCGATTGCAGAAATATGAGCCCATAATCTCTGTTAAATTTTTGTTACCAGTAGTGGCTTGAAACTTTTGTAGGCAACTGTTGAAGAAAAATAAGATTTCTTAGTTGGGTGAACATTAATATCAATGATTAGATGTCTTTGGCAGAGATTCTTTCATATATACATTAAAGAATGCAATAAGGGTGCAGATTTCTGAGATGGAAGTTTACAGAAATAACTTGGAAGCAGACAGAAAAAAAACAAATCAGAAATCATGAAAAAGATAATGAGAGATACAGAGATGATGTGGAAGAAAAGGTCAGCAATACCTGGGCACCAAGGTCTTCCACAGCTGGATAATGCAAAGGCAGAAATACATATGTAATAATAATAATAATAATAATTAATAACATCATAAACAATCATATCACAACATTATCACAACAATTTTTCACAACACAAATTTATCACAACAATAATAATGCTTTAAGCTTATTAATCATCATTCTAATACTGTCATATATAAAATGTTATCTACTATGAGACATATCTTTATTTTTTTATATTACCTTGATTTTTTATATACCTAGATTACTAGGTATACCTAGAATACAGTAAAATAATAGATGATAAATAGTAATGATGCTACTCCATCTCCAGCTGTAGGATTAGCTTTATTACCCTGCTTGGACTGTTGGATTTCCTGTATGATAGAAACAAAACCTGGGTAAAATATTGAAGACAGAGAACTATCCAAAAGTTAAATGACCAATGGGCAGTATTTAACTCATAGAAAAGATTGCTCTGTATGAACTGATTATAATACTACATATTAGAACTGCCTAGCACTGAGTTCAGAGTTTCACAAGGGAGGGTATTAAGAATCCCAAATGATTTTATTGATGAAAAAGCTCAAATATGGAAAGCGAAGCAATCTGCCCTCATCTCAGAGCCAAAGCCAGTAAACCACTAACTTATGCATTGGAAATTTGCAAAATATACATAGAAATTCTCAGCAGTGTTGGAGAGGGTTGAAGATTGCTATCATAGCAATGAACTTCTTGCATGCCTTTGAAATACTTCCTGGTAGCCTGGAGAAAGCTGGGTAGGGGCACGGTTCTGGCTCTTCTCTTTCCTTCCTATTGCTACCCTGTATGAGCGAGCAATAATTACCCTAAGATTTTCTTCTGTTGTTTTTAATGGTTGCCATTCTCCAGAGCGAAGAGTATGCAAGTACATATCTGTGTAATCATGACTGTGAGCAGGTATTAGTTCTTTGCATCTTGATTGGCGTAGGTAAAGCCAGGCATACCTTTTATCAATTTTTATTATCAATTTATGATTGGTTATGATCTGAGCTATAGAGCACTTAATTGGGAAACATTGCTCTCTGTGCTTCGACTGCCTGTGTCTGTGTGTGTGCCAAACTTCTCTGTCCTTACAACTCGACTTGTTCATTTGTAACAGTTTTGATGGATAGGATACTGCCAGGAATGGAAATTATCACAAAGAAAAAAAACATTTAAGTGAAATTTAATGCTCAAACCATAACGGCCAATAGTTTGGAAAGAAGCTTTACTTATTGTTGAACACTTTTAGGGGAGTGTAACTACTGAAAGTAGATCTTAACAGAAAATAAATAGTACTTGTGAATTACTCTGGATACATAGAGATGTTTATTTGGCCCCAGACCAATCAGATAGGTTTGCTTGCGCAAGACATTGTGTACTTTTGCAGGATTGCTACTCATAACACTACATGGCTCACATGCCACCTGGTGGGCGATCTTTGCAATGTTGGTATTTCCTTGCACTGCTCCTGGGAGTTCATGCGTATGCTAGCTATGTTCTGGGAGAAATTTGTCTGCCTTTTTTTTTTTTTTTTTTTTTTTTTTTTTAATATTATTATATGCATGAGTTCTGTGGTGCTTTGATAGCTTACAAGAAAAGATGCTACAATGGGTAGAGAACATGTCGAACATCTTGATTATGTCGTGCCACAATGTTATGTACCTTCTTTGATGTAGCAGTGAGTTTCCTACAGAAATGAAGTGGCTCTCTATGTATTCCTACCGAGTGCCGACACTTATCCTGCGACACTTATCCTGACAGAACAACTCTCACTGCTACTGTGTGTTAAAGTAGTGACGAGGAATTGGAGAACTACATTTGAAGATCTAAAAGTTTAATTAGCAGCCTATTTTTATTGCCTCTCTTTCTCAGCAAACTTGTTAATAACGCAAGCTGGATTGTAATTTTCCCTACTGAAATGGATTAATTTTGAATGATTTTTTGTAAGAGGAAAATGAACCATCTCTAATGGAGAATCACGTTCTCTTCTTGTTGAGATCAAATACCAATACTCTTACTCGCAGTCAAGACCGTCTTTGTGGACTAATGCAAGTCAGCTGTGCTGCTTGAAGGTGCTATACCTCAAAGCACTGGGTAACAAAATCTGTTAATACCTGAACACTCTCGATAAAAATAAGATAATACTTTCCAGCACTCTTGCATCAAGATAACTCTGGACTGTGAAGTAGTAGATCTTTCAGACTTGCTCAGTGTTGTTCCATTGATATTATACCTAGTTCTGAGGGCCTTTCTGTACACGTTTTCTATCTCAGTACATTTTCTTTTGCAATAAGAAAAAAAAGCCCAACTAGGCTATGTTGTATGTGACTTAATGTTTGGGATGCAGAAAGGGGGGAGTGGGCAAAAGGAACATTCAAAACATTCATTTCAAAATGTGGACATAGGGGTGTCTTAAAGGGGATACATAACATTTTGATTTCATAATAATAGAGTTTAACAACATATCTGTCCATTGGAAAGCAAGCAGGCAAAAGGTATGCATGTGGTTTATAAATCATACACAATAAATGAAACAGTAACATTTGAGTCTTCTTGCACCTGTACAATTTGAAAGGAACTTCACTGAGAGCAGTCAAATTCCACTAGGAATCAAGAAAATTAAAGTCTCACAAGCATTTAGCAGTATGCTGTTCTACAACTATTTTATTCATATTTTTTTCTTATTTATGTCAAGAAACACTTGTGTCAGTAAGGATGGCTAGAACAGGAGTAGGTGGGCTGTGGAAGCTGTAATTTTTAAGGTGTTAGTGATCCACTAAGCTACATTTTGCTTTTGTCATGTAAAACAGAAGACTTTTGCCGTTTTTCATGTGAGCACATTTCAAGATAATGGTCATGGTTAATTTTAGTATTGTAATGTACTTCTGACCAGAGTAAGAAGTTATTTAATTTTCTCAATCATTTTTTACAGTCAGAAGCTTGTTCATATACAGCATGTCATTGTTGTCTGATGAGATTTTCAGGCTATGACAAAATATTTTTGCACTGGAAATCTTCACTGGTGTCTGAAGGATGCATGATGGCTTTCTAGCATATTTTTTTGCCCTTTCATTTACTACTCTGGTTTTGGTGACCAGTAAATTAGAGGGGGTAAGTATTTATTTAACATTGGACTGAATGGAAATTGTTGACATTCTTTACATTGCATGTGTAGAGCACATGCAGGCTTTTGGGATGAGTCCAATCCAGCTTCTCAAATGCCTGAACTTCTGTTTCTGTGTGGTGAAATCTTCAGTCACAAGAACACCTAATCTAGTAAAACAGTTTCAGTTATGGGGTTGACTTAATTTGGTTTGGATTTTTTTTTCTTTTTTTTTTTCTTTGATGAACTGTGGCCAAAGAAATATCCTTTAGGGGATACAGAATTGTTGGACATCACTTTGAGCAGGCTTGGGATGGTTCTCAGGAGTGTGCTGTGCTCCAGCCAGCCCTAAAGTAACATGGGTATCTAGTCACTGACCAAAGGCTGTGTGAGCATAGTGAAATACCTAGGTCTGTGGATAGATTTATTACCCATTTTGCTGCCCATAGTTTATATTGTTCATAGTGATAAGAAATGGCCAGACTGGTGCATCTAGCAGACATACATGATATTACAGTATATGGATTGCATACCCTTCTGTAATGGACCATTTTTCTAGTGAGAGGAGACCATGGTTTTTTTTTTTTTAATTCAAGACTGAAGACACCACAAAGTTGTAACTATTTTTATCCCTGTCATGAAAGGAGTCAAGCCTTGTTGGGGAGAGCTGTCAGACAGAGTGAATTAAATAACCAAGGCAAGTCAGACTGTCCCTTTCCTACCTGTGGTTGCAGAGAACATACACAATTAATATGGATATATTAATGTATTGATATAAGTAATATAGTGGAAAGAGAGAAGAAGAGGTATATGAGCAGATTCTTTGCTCAACATGTACCAAGTTCTGCATGCATTGGCAACACAAAAAATGATTTTGCAAGTGAAATAAAAGTTGTCATTTAGTGCATAAATAGTTTTACAGGTATTTTCCCCAGTGACATTGTAGAATGGGTCTGCAATCCCTCATCCTTCATACCTCTGTGACAGAACTGGATGAAAGAAAGTATTTTTGCCAAGAATATATCATCAAATTTTTGTTTCTAGTTTTTGTGGAAAATATAGGTACTCAAGAGTAAATCAAGAAGCTTTTGCTTGAAAGGTTCACACTCTTCTACAGTTAGACAAGCTACAGAAAAAAAGTATTAAGTACTGTGTAGAATGCAAAACCCTATCACAGGGTTTCCATAAATTTATACATTCTTATCCATTTTTCCTGATACAAATTGTATTTCTGTTGTCCATAGGCCTTAGTTGGCATGAATATAAGGTGAATGTCACCAGTGACCAGCTGGGTCAGAGGACTCATTTCTCCCTTGCTCCAAATGTTATGTCACCTACATGAACTAATAAATCCCTCGGGACCAGGAAAGCTAAATCCTACGTGAACGGTTTTTTACTTTGGCACTTGAAAAATTGGATATCCTGACAAAGTGGACTGGAATGTTTAAGAAAGGACATATGTAAGAACTTTGCTGAACAGGAAGCTGTCATCATTCTTAGATGAAATACACAGCTGAAACATCATCCTCTACGATATTTTACATAAAAATCAAATTATCTAGAAAGTGGCAGTTTCTGCTGAAGATGATTAAGCCATATGACTAGTTAAACCACCCTGTCTTAGTTTCCAGAAAGATAAGAGTTTTCTGTACAAATGTAGTTCCACCTTTCTAGAGGGGTCTATGCTGTTGTGTTTCTCGAATTGTAACCCATTCTTACTGTTTGGTATTTTTAGGGTTAAAAAAATACAATAAAAAAACCCAACTCCCATGGTTTTTTATGTGTTTGAAAGGAGGCCAATGACTCTATTATTATAAATGGGTTGATTTAACACCCTCCCTCCCCTTTTTTCCCCCCCAGCTTTCAACCATGATTTTAACATTTAACAATTTTTCTTGTTTTTAATCTGATTTGGACTTGCGAATAATTTCAAGATTTACTGAACTGAAAGCTTGCGAAGTTCACATGTGAAATATGCAGCTGAAGCATCATTCTGTAAGCATGATATTTTACAGAAAATCAGATGATTTAGAAAGTATGGTCAGCGGCACAAGAGTCGAGCTGGAAGCCGGCAGCCAGCGGGGCTCCCCAGGATCACTTCTGGGTCCAGGCTCGTTCAATTGACTCATCAGTGACCTGGGCGAAGGGACAGAGCGTACCCTCAGCAAATCTGCTGGCGGTACAAAACTGGTTCACCCGAAGGCTGAGCTGCCATTCAGCGAGGCCTGGGCAGGCCGGAGAGTTGGGCAGAGGAGCTGAAGTTCAACACAGGCCAGTGGAAGGTCCTGCCGCGGGGGAGGGACAGCCCCCTGCACCAGTATGGGCTGGGGCTGGCCTGCTGGGGGGCAGCTCTGCGGGAAGGGCCTGGGAGCGCTGGTGGGCAGCAGGCTGCCGTGGGCCACCAGTGGGCCCTGTGGCCAACGGGATGCTGGGGGGCATGAGGAGGAGCATGGCCAGCGGGTCAAGGGAGGTTCTGAATCTTTGGCTCTGAGTGATTGCGGTGATTATAAAATAAATTGAAATGATGGAAGACCCTCTGAGGAGAGAGCGATGAGTAGCCTAGCACATAGATTGGTATAGTCCAACATTTCTCTGAAAGAAGAGGCAAGGACACAGGAATCTTTCTTTTGTTTCAATTTTGGAAGCAAAATAGAGATCACAGTTAAACTTTTCTCACAAACTTACAGCACAGCACACAGAATCAACTGGAAAAGATGTTTCTCTTTATGAAAAAAAGACATTTTTGTTTGCTTTTTTTTTTTTTTTAATTTGGATAATTTGCAACGTGTTATTCTAATGAAAAATCTGCTAGTATGGATGGGACCTAGCTGTATCAACATGACTATATGAATGCTTTTGTCCATCCAGTATTTGCATTAATTTAAAGGGAATCACTATACTTTGATGGTTCTTAAATTGCTATCATTGACAGTGATTGGAGTCAATAAGAAATTCTATACCTTCTATGATAAAAAAAGAGAAACAGCTGGGCAGAAAAACAAATAAAACCCCACAGCACAACTGCCTCCCTCCTTTAGTTTCTTGTATGAGCTGCAAAACTCTAGAATGCCTACTGTTTTTACAGCTATATGCAGTATTTTCCTTGATTTATCTGATAATTATATTTTTTCCTCCTATCTGTGATTTATTTTGTGAAGCTTTCTTTATTTTGTATTGGGTTTTTTTCCCCTTTTTACATTTTTTATTATTATTGTTGCTGTAATTTCTGGCTAACTAGAAGAAACTTTAAGCTTGGTGTTAACTAGCAGATTTGAAATCTGGACTATGCTTGCAAGGAAAAGGCATGGAAAGCATCTTGTGTAGCAAGATATTTCACAATTCCCAATAAGATTGCACAATTCTCAACGTGGTTATTCTTACATCTTCAATAGCAGTGAGCCAGCACAGTGTACGTGTTAGACATGGGGCTGAAGCAGACTCTGGAATGACAGCAGAATCTCTGCTCTGAGGCAGACCTCATCTTGCTCAGAATCGTCTTGTAGTTAAAGGAGAGGAAAGAGGCACTTTAGTGGTGCTTGACTCATCTGGTTGTGTGCAAACTTCTGCTTTAGGGTAACATGAATCTTACCCTGGTTGACACTGACAATCCTGACTAGCTCTCTGTCAACTGCAAAGGGAGACTAAAAGTGACAAGTTCAAGGTTAGATGTCTATATTCAGACGAATCATTCCTTGATTTGTGTGGGAGAAAGATGTTACACACACACACACACTCCCACACACCCCAACCATTTACTTGTTGGAATGCCATAGTCTGCTGGGTAAGCAGCAAAGTGAATGTTACCATGATCAAGGCTTGAAATAAAACCAAAGTCAACTCAGCTAAACAGAAGACTGATGAACAAAAGATGCATTTTGTTCTCTGGGAAAAACATATTTTTCCATCTAAGTTGCCAAAATATTCCCGTGAGTGTGTCTACAAATGCTGTAGGTGCTTCTGAGGCCACCTGCACCATCAGACCTGCCAGTTTTGCAGATAGCTGGTTTGCAAGAAGTTTGACAGAGATATGTCCTGGAGCCTATCGTTTCCTTTGTGCCTGTACACGCCCAGTGGTTAATATTTTGCCAGACAACCTCTAAGCAGGCAGTCACAAGCTGGTGGAGCCATGTGGATGGAGAGCACCTAGAAAACAGGTTATGTTGTATTTACAGCTTTTTGGAAAGCCATTGACATCTCCTACAACACTTACAGAAAGTGGTCTTCACTAGAGGTCGAAGTAGCGAGCAGTTAAATCACTAGCTGCTGGAAGATGGGTGAGTAGAGAATAGTCTTTCAGTCTTTTGTTTGCATCTAAAATTCTCCCACATTTGCAGGCATCTCCGTGGGTAGAACAATGAGACCTTACTTCATCATGAAGTTGGAAACACAGTAGGACTCAGCGCTTCTCACACAGCAGCATTTACAATTAGGTTACATTCCTTGTGGTTCTTAAGGAGATTGCATTCTTTTTGGTTCTCAACATTTGGCAGAAAGACTCAAGGTCTTTTTACAGTGGTAATAAAATAGCCTGCTCTTCATCTTTCTTTTGTACAGGGTACAGCCATATAGACTTCAACACATTTCAAGGTTTTTGGCTGAGGTACTGAAGATTTTTCACTGTTCAAAACTGACAGGTGGTGCTATTAAATACCTCTCTGCTCTCTGATTGTTTCTACGAAATGCAGAAATTTCTACAGGATAGTACTTACTTTTGAACAATGCACAACAAGACTGTGTGCACTCTGTAAATTATAACCATTTCTACTACTGGTTTCATCTAGTTCACCTAAAGCTCTGTCATATTTTCTTTATGGGTAGCAAAAGGCATTAGCTTGTTACCAACAGTCATCATGTTCCTTTGATTCCCTTTAAAGTACGTTCCACTTAGGTTCTTCTGCCTTTTCCTCTTCAAGTGCGTTTCTGATGATTAAATCTTTCATACTTTCTCATACCCTCTGCCATCTCCGTCAACGTACTAATGGAGCACTTTCAGTTCACTTGCCCTGATAGGGCAACTTGCCCTCTAGGGCAGGAAATATAGCTTTTGCTGATTTGTTTGTCTGGCTTTAAAAACTTGATTTTGGTCTCAGAGCCAGTGGATTGTGCTTACAGCAGTTGGAATATGGGTGATTTTGGACACTGTGCATAGATTTCTTTTGTTGTTCTATACATGGATATAATATTTACTTACCTCGTTGGGAAGCTTAACTTAATATTTGTATGGTGATTGAGATCCTTAGATGCTGGGGAGAATAAATTATTTTTCGTTCATTACATGCTACATTTCAGTGAGTAACACCAGTAGTCTGAGCATCTTTTATTACCAATGCATTTATAGCTAAAAACTCATGCACTGTTGTAGTAGTAGGACTTTGGTCTACCTAGTGTGACATCTTTATAATTTTTAATTTAAAATTGAGATAAGATCAAGAAGTAGAAGTGTATTTTTTCATGTCTGATAATTGCAAAAAAGATAAAGAGGGTCTGAAAGCTAAGTGATTTTTATGTGGCCATACTTCATAGGAAGTATCTCCAAGTCACCCTCTGTTTCATAAATATTGTGAAAAGGATTTGTGCTTGAGAGGGAAAGGCACTTTATTTTGGAAGATAAATCTGGGCGGCTTGATGTGACTTTGGTGGACTTTGGCGAGTCTTATTTTCTTAAGGATGAAGATTATCCAGAAGATATTTGAATAAGGTTGTCATTTGATAATAGATATTTATATTTTACTTTATATGTACATGACTTATTAAATATGTAGCGTTATGTATTTGTGTGAGTAGGTGATATGTACACCTATACATTCTGCTCCCCAAGAGATAACAGGACTGTATTGCATGCTGGTACAGAACCCCAACATGTGAATAAGGAGCTTACTCACAAGCTCCTTCACAGTTCTGTGGTCTCATTTTACATCACTTTTTGAGGTTTTTTTTAGAACCTTCCTTCCTCGTTTAGGGAGCTTTCTATTCCCCAAACTAGAGGAAACGTGCAAAAAGTTTTTCACATGACGCCAGACTGGATGGCAAACTTGGAGAGCATTGTGATGGTGGTTGTGAGAGTCATCATGCAGGGGGTTGTTCTCTCTCAGTTTCATGCGTGTACCAGCAGTCTACTGCATCTCTGCTACTGTTGTATAACAGGACATGTGATAGTTCATTGCGTTGAACCAATGATTGCAGAAAAGACTTTAAAATCATATCCTTGATTAGATGTTTCCTTACTCTAGGCAATAAACCCAGGCTGGTTTGCAATGTACAGATTAAAATCTAGGGATGTTGAAACCAGAACATGGCTCCTTATAAATAAAGCTGAAGTGGTCTTTATAAAAGGCATCTGCACTATCAAATCTAATGAGAGGCTGCATGTCATTAAGGGTGGCCACAGATGCAACATTCATACATCAGAGAGCTCTTCACACTGTGTGCTGACATTTGCTTTTGGTACATTGGTGGAGAAGGAAGAGCAGCAAAAAAGATCATGATGCCGCCCTGCAGTTTGTACTTTGATTTCATTCCCACGTTACTACTACTCAGGTTTTTTTTCTGATTCTATGGAAGGAAGTAATTTCTTAGTTTCATCTTTACTTTCAAATATCTACCTACATGTCAAGAGCAATCGTATGTGCTCACAATATTTGTGTGTGCATTTATGATGTACATGCACATAGGATTTTATTAGATGCAACTCCAGCCTGCTGACTGCTTCCCCTGGAAGAACATCAGGCTGTCTGTTGTAGAACTACTCGGAACAAGGAATAAATAAGCCACTTCTTTTGCAGGATATAACTACTCTAGCATTGAGTGTGTATCAATATGACAATAAAATCAGAAGTAGTTTTCAGACCATGTACCAGTTAGCGCCTTAGTTCAACCAAAACCTGTATTGCCCATTTTTCCATTTAAAGTAGGAGGGAGATCAGTGGCTTTAATGAAAACCTCTAACTGGTGAATGGGGACATTCCTTAAGTGATACAGTAGCCCCATTGTGAACTGTGGGCTGACCTGATCTGTTCAGGCTTGGCTGGAGCTCTTGCACAGCTCAGAAGCTGCTGAAGCCCAAGCAGTGGCTACGTCTGCATAGTCATGGCAAGTGAATTCTTAAGTTAGCATAAAGCTCATCTAATGCTTTCAGCTTTAAAACAAATTGCCAGGTTGCCAGTCTTTGTGCAGTTGGTGTTCTTAATGCCAAGCTGTCGTTATTAGAAATTAGAAGGCTTGCAGAAAAGGAAAAAAAAAAAAAAAAAAAAAAAAAGGTAAACACAGTAACACAGGAGATGCATGGGAAATTATCTGACAAGCAGGTGTGCAGACAGGCAAAACAAAACATATTTATCTTTTAAGTGTAATCATATTCATGTAGTATGCAGAAGCTCCAGGCATGATTGACACCCTGCTCTGTGCTAGGTACACTGTAGACACTTAATAAAAGGCAGTCCTGGAGTCATAATGGAGAATTACTGGAGCTTCACATTTAACTGCAACACCAAGTACCTTACCACAATCAATTGTAAGAAAGAATTTATAGCATGGTTCAAGAGGACTCTGGATACTCCTAATATCATAAGATAGAGTAAATGGTAGTATTTTAAAGTATTTTTATTGTCATGTATCCATATGCTATCTGTAGTAGGAGATGAAGATAACTATGGTTTATTAGTGTGGTAATTGAGACTGAATGATGAGGACAATATAACAGGGAGGCAAATATATATTTACTCAGAATGCTTAAATGCTTCAGTGATTTCAGTGCATTACTCTGCTAACCTCTTCCAATCTGTTAAATATATATTGAGTAGATAATGAGGCTATATCCTTGGTGGCACAAATTATTTAACGTAAAGCAGTGGTTTAAAGCTACTAGTTGTGAATTATTCCAAAACCTTTACACAAGAAGTTCCCAAGATGAGGGCTGTGTATCACTGTCAGTTTAAAGAAAGAAATCTTGTCAGATTATGCTGGCTATTTCCTGTGTTTCCAGCTGCTAATTTGCATTAAAATATGGCCAAAAATACATCAGTTCTTCCCTAATATTACTTTGCCATGGAAGTATTTACTGTATTCACCAAAGTGTTGCTACATACTTGTCTTGCAAAAGCCTTCAAGTCACATGGAGTCTACTCATCCAGGCATAAATGATACTATAAGAAAAGCTGATAGTCTCTTCTCTAGCATTTACTTTGCAGGATGTGCATTAGAGAAAAGATGCTTTCCGTGCCCCCACTCCCAAATAGCAGAAGGAAATGTTCCAGATTGATTTCAATTTCTCCTTCAAAGGTGACTAGAAATATTTCCAACATAATTGCAATAGCTTTTGATAATATTATAATTCACTTTGTGTGCATTTTTTCAACATAGACCTTTTGCTGTGCATCCATGAACTGCCTATGAAATGGTCGAAGCTGAATTAAGAAAAGTCTATTTCACTGCAGTATTTTAAATGTACATTTAAATATATTTTTAAAATAGATTCTCAGTAAAATCCATTGTATAGGTTGATACTTAAATACAATGCAAATTTAATGTAGATGTTTGGAAAATTATTAACATTTTAAGTTTTATTTTACACACTTAAGAGATACACAGTGTCTGCCTGTCTGTACAGATGCAACTTCCTCAGATGTCACAGGGATAAAATCCTGTTCTCATGTAATTCAATAGCAAAACTCCCCTGGTCTCAACAGTCCTTAGACTGCACCTTACTCATCCGAAGCACGCAAGACAATAAAAGGATCTAGAAAATGCCATTTAATGTATTTTCCATTTACCAAAAATCTAACTAATATATAAAAATATAAAGTCAATATAAAACTGTATTGGTGTTGAAAATAGCAATAAATAACATTACTAAAAGAGAAGGGATCTATGTGATCAAAAAACCTAATAAATAAACTGAGAGAAAGACATCTTTTAAGGTTGCTGAATCAAAACCTCTGGTCTTTATTCAATAATGAAGTAGCAATAACTTCATCAAGGGGTCAGCCTTTCAAGGAGTTGATTCATGTTCTAAAAATTGTCTGTGTTTTCCAGTGCAGTCTCCTCAGGTGACTGATCTGGTGAAACCCTCAAATGACCGCTGTATTCAGATGACTGTGTGTGACCCCATCCTCTACTCCATCTACAAAGAGGACCTCACCCTGCACTTTTCATGCACGTGACATACAAGGCCCTGCTGAGTTTCCAAGTTCAGCTGGTTGCATGAGCAGCAGCCACAGGTTGCTCCGTATAGTTCCCTACCACTTCTCAAACTTCTCCCTACCACTTTTCAACTTAAAATAGGTGTCTTCATGGATTTAACATTTACAGCTTGGAAGAAAAGAATAATAAAAGAGACACCACATTAAAATTATTTGTCTCAGTGATTCTCAAATACTGTTTCCTTTTTTCATTAATAGACTTCAGGGATAGTAGGAATGCAAAATTATTTTGGAATATAAACCCCAAATATATGAACAGGTGGTACTTAAATGAGGAGACAATATGCTTAAGGTGGGGTTCAAAGGCAAACGCAGAAGAAAGAGAAATACACGAATGTGTGGAAGAATACTGTGTTTTGGAGAAGAATATTATTTCGGGCTGTTCAAGTGGATGAGCAGTAATTAAATTATATTTGTAAACAAACAGATTCTTCCATTTCTTCAACGAGCATTAAACTGGAAATGAGCTCAAAATAAGACTGGTGATTAGTGTCAAACAGTTGCATTTCTGACAGGTAACCACCATTTCTGTTCCATTGTTTTAGTCATGATGCAGAATAAGAATGGAATTCGGTTCTATTTGCATGTCTATAAAATGCAGATTCACGTCTAGTATATGGCTGAGACATATGGCATGATTTTTTGTTTTGATTGTCAAAAATTTTCATTATGCAGTGTAGATTGGTAGAGACCAAGATATTGCAAAATAAATTTCTAAAGGTAGATGCTGTCTTGAGCACATGTTTAGACTGCAGAAGATGTAGAGGCATGAAGCTGAAAACTTCTGAGCATCTTCAATTTCTTTTGAAGTCTGTATGAATGAAAGTCTGGCCTCGTCACTTTTAGTGGTGACATACTGAGCATTCTGAGATTTTAACATTCTTTCTTTTTTTACAAACCACCTTTGTTATGAAACCTGTAAAGAAATAACCAGAACTGCTGTGATTACCTATATATACATTTCTGGATTTTTATTCGCTTGTTTGTTTTAGTGCAACTACAACAACAAAATGATGGTCAAGCCGAAATGCCTTCACTTCAAACTATAATGCTGTATTTTTAGCTGCATGAAGCAAGAAGATAATGGCTCTTTTCTGCCAATGCACCCTCATCTTCCTTTTTAGCTATATTAAGAAGGTTAGGAAAGACTCTTTCCTTACATTTCCAGAAAATATTTTCTTCAGGTCTTTACAGCTTCTCACAGGCAGATGATTACAATTTTCATGTGCCATCTTTTCTCCCTCAGAGAAAGGCCCATGTTTTTAGACGTTCCCAGCAGAAAACCCCATGTTGTTAATAATAAACCCAAGATTTCCCTCTGTAATACAGCTGTCCATTATATGACATTTAATTCTATTCATATAATCATAAAGTCCTGTTCGGTCATAATTTGAAATGCATTGCATCTGTCTTTCCTGTATGATGTCCTCCTATCTACTGTCGTGGAGACTTGGATGGAAATTCTGCTATGGATAATTCTTAGAGAACCTTGGCAACCAAAAATATAACAGGCAAAAACTATGTTAAAATGGTAGTCTGTTAGGAATAAAGAAGCATGACTTTTACTTTTCAATATTAATTCAGTAGTTTCGGGTTATTTTTAAGCTTGTCTCATTTTCTTCTGTGGCTCCAGCTGATTGGATGTCATTTGGTCCCACCAGTGTTTGAAATTCTTAATTATCCTTTCTAGCTTTCTGACATTGTGTTTTTCTTCTTGACATTCACATACTGTAAATATAGCTCTGTCCAGGATGAATCCCATTTAGCAGACAATGCTTGACAGCCCTAGTAAATTCAGAATGATCTATTCATTCATCAATATGTGTGTATAATTTCCATTAAGCTCAATAAAATTTGTGTACAGCTCTATTAACTAGAGTTTTTTAACACTTTAGTGCCTTTCTATTTGCCAGGAGGTTTCATCGTAGACTGAGATATCTCCCCAGCTTTTAAAGCTCTGGGAGTGTTGATTTGAAAAATGAAGAAGGATAAATTTTCTTATGGGGGTGGATTTGCTGGAAGATCCTCCTTCTGCACAGCTTGGCTGGTATGCCTATCCCAGCCTGGTAGAATACTTCCCTAACCTACCGTGTGTGGAGAACCGGTCTTTGTCGACCCAAGCTGCAGGCACTTGTGGTTGCAAGATAGGGGTGCTAAATCAGGGGTTCTCAAACTATGGCCCGCGGGCCAGATACAGCCCCCCAGGGTCCTCGATCCGGCCCCCGGTATTTACAGAACCCCCCCGCGCCCGCCCTCCCCCCCCCCCCCCCCCCTTCGCCGGGGGCTGGGGGGGGAAACCAAGCAGCCGCAGATGACTGCCTGCCACTTCATCCGTGCGGCAGCCCCTGTTTAAAAAGTTTGAGGACCTCTGTGCTAAAGCTTGTGGTTGGCCTGCTTAGACTGCAAGAGTATCTCACTGTGTGCTTAGAAACATCCCCACACTCACGCTCTGGAAAAGAAAGGTTAGGAGGAAGAGCAGAGAGAAGTATCTAATAACTTCATATTGTGCCCTAACACAATTTGCCCATGTTTTCATTTCAAAGGTTAATATATTCAACTTGTGTTTGTTGAATCATGTAAAGTAATATTTCAAAACATCCTCCAGGAGGAAAAAAAAAAAAAGAAAAAAAAGAAGAAAAAAAAGAAGAGTATATATGTGATGGTTAGCTTATCTTACAGGACTAAAAAATGCCTGAAGATCTTTGTAATGATTTTTGTGTGACAGAATCAGTCAAAGTTAATGATTTTGCAGGTCCTAGTTGTGGTTATATTAAAAATAATTGCATTACCCTAGCACAACTCGTTTCTGTTGCTACATAGTTTAAATATTTTATGTAGTTTTTAAGGACTGATCCTATTCTGAGGTGGGGAAAAATGCAATAATCTGTGCCATTTCTTCCGTCTCAAACCACAAGGAAACTTTCTACTATCACTGTTATTGAGATATTCATCAATCAGCCTGCTGGATCTTCCTGTTTCAAATTTCTTGTCTTATCCTTTGTAAGTATTTTTTAAATGTGTAGCTACTTGTGAGCATTCTGAGTGTGTTTTTGAAACCCCCAGTTAGAATATGCTAAGGAAGTGCGAAGTCTGAACACCTCAGATGAAGTCAGTGGAGGACTTCATGACCTGGGTGGTATGGACATGTATAGGTATTAAAGTATAAATTGGTGATGGGCAAGTGTGTTGCTTTTGTGTGCTTGTTGGAGGGGTGGTGGTGTCTGCAGAGTTTTTAAATACTTAGAGAAGCGGTTTCTTACTTAGGTGAATAATAAAAGCCAATGAATACTGAAAGGGTTGCAAGATCTGAGAAAGAAAGCAGTAGGAATTTCTTGCATGTCGTAGCCAAAAGTTTTTCTTTTTTTCCATAAATATAAGCAGCCAGTTTCTGATAGTATATCAGCAATACCACTTCTGCTGTAGCTGGAGAAGAGAAAATGTAGTTTTACAGATTTGAAAAGTTGTGGGATATAGAGAAGGAGGAGAACAGAAGATGTTAACAAGAAAGAAGTTATGGAAAGAGGCAATTTTGAGCTAGTTTAATGGAGCTAATTACTATTTGTTTCTTAGTTAGTTCCCCAAAACCTCACATATCCTACAAATTAATGAACATCACAAAGTGTCTGTGGGTGTAAGGAATGGGAAGGATGTGGCAGAGGGCTCAGGACAATGCAGAGAATAGGTAACAGAACCTCTATGGGAATATGTATTCTTTCAAAACCAGAGATCAGTATAATAATACTTAACATCCATAGTGTGCTTTTTAATCCCACATTTGCTAAGACATATTGGCATTACTTCCATGGAAACATTTAAAATATGAACGTATTAATACTTGACATGGATAAGGCAAGGGAGGGAAAGGTTCAAGGAGGAAAATTTATGGCAGCTCGACAAGATCAGAGAAGTGCTCTTTCCCAGGACTGGCACTTCAGCTTTGCCCTGTGCCGTGCTCAAACCTCTGGGCCACAGCTCTCCTGGGATATTGCATGTTATGTAGGGATGAGTTTTCAAAATGACCTACAAGACAGGCACCATACTCCTTCTGAAAGGCAATAGGACTGAGAATCCTAATGTCCCAAGGCCTTCCTGAAAATCTCATCTTACGTACAGTCTTAACCACTTCATCACACTCGCTAAATAACAGCAGATACTTGTTAACAGCATGTATATTAGTCACTGAAAATATTTTATCCCTGCTTTGGGGCTCCTCTAAAGAAATTATACCTCTCCATTGCTCAGCTTTCTCTATATAACACCTGAGAAATAATTGTTTTCATTTTTCTTTGCCTCATTGATTGTAGAATAAATAATCCTGGAATAACTCCCCACCCTCATTATTCTGCTGTATCTGGTGAGCAATAACTTTTGGTTCAGCCTGTCTAAGGGCAGCGGCAGGAGGGATGGTGAGGGATGGAGAAGAGCGGGCTGTTGAGATCCCTGACCCGTGCGGTTGGGTATGGCCGGCTTGGCTGTCTCCTTCTGTAGGTGAACAACGCATGGCACCGGGAGGCAGCTTGCTCCCTGGCTGCCTTTGGGAGTGAGGAATCACCCGCGAGCGGCAACACCCGCATGCGGCCCTCGCAGCCTAGCCCCCCGCCGGCGGGCCGCGGCGCCCCCGCACCGGGGCCGCGGTAGGACCGGCCTCCGCGCGCCCGGCGGGGCTGCCGGCGGGCCGGGACGCGGGGGGCGCTGCCACCGCGCTGCGCGAGGGAGCGCCGGGGCCGGAGGCGGGGGGGGCCGGTCTGGGCTGCGCGCCCCGGTCAGCACCGCGGACAGCGCCCCCGGGCCGGCCCCGGCTGCGGCTCCAGCCCGGCGGGGGCGGCGGGTCCTGCGGGGCGCAGGAAGAGGGAGGAGCTGCAGGAAGCGGAGAGGAGGGGAGGGCAGCGCTGAGAGAGGATTTTCCCTTCTGCTGCTTGCCTTTTTTTTTTTTTTTTTTTTTTTTTTTTTGAGGAGGGGGAGGTGGCGCCGCTGGTGGCAGGTTTTCCTCCTGCTGGGGGATGATGGATAGATGAGGCGAGCGGCGCCGAGCGCTGAGCCTGCTCCTGCGCTGCGGAGCGACTCTCCTCCCTCTCCCATTCCCTCGCCCTGCTTCTGCGTGAGTGTGTGCGGCTGCCCGGCGCTGTGCACCCAGTATATATACATCTGAGCCGGGAGGTGCTGCGAGCTGCTCTCGCAGCGCTGCTCTGTGCGGGAGGAAGGGCTCGGCTGCAGTGCTAGCAGCGCCAGCAGCAACAGCAGCACCAACAGATTTCTCCGCCTTCCTCCCTTCCCTTCAGCTCCATCTCCCTTCCCCTCCCTCCCCCCACGTCTTTTTGGGGATTGCTTTTGAAATTTTTCTTCTTCTAGTCTGCAGTCCTTGTTATTTGATACTTAGTGCCTTTTTGTTTGTTTTTGTTGGGGTTTGTGTTTGCTTGCCTTTTATTTTTTTTTTATTTTTTTTTTTTTACCTTCCTCTGAGGAGGCACAGACACACACAAACACAGAGAAATAAGGGAAAGAAAAGTACCGGGACTTATCCTGCTGCTGCAAACCCAGAGACGGCAGAGGAAGAGGGGGGTTGGCTTCTCCCCCAAGGTAAAGCCCTGCCCCCTTTACCTCCTTGCCACCTCCTCCGAGAAGGGGAAGGAGAGAGGGAGAAGGAGCCAAAGTGGAGAAAAGCAGCTCTTCTGCAGCTGGCATTTGGAGTACAGGGAGCCAGGAAGCGAAGGATGGTTGTGGTTACCCGAGCGGGCTGCAGGGCAGCTCTTTTCCTCTGGATTTTCAGCAGCATCAGCTGCAGAGCCAGGACTGCTCTGTCTGCATCTCGTAAGTACCCTTTCCTAAGGAGCATGCACGATTTCAGCTCTGCAATAAGCCAGAAGGGAATTCCCACAACTCGGAGAGGCTGATTTTTTTGTCTTTGCTGGTGAAGCTGGTGTTTGCTTTGCTGTGTATTTTCATGTCTGTGTGTGCACCGAGGTTTAGCACTGTTCAAAATGCTCCCCATCAGGTCCCTTTTAGTGTAGATAATTTCAGTGGTAGCTGGTGTGGAAAGTTGGAAGACCTGCTCTATGATAGAGGCTTGGTTCTGCAATGGTGTCAGAGTGGGAAAGGAATCAGGCAGAAGCTGTTCAAAGTTTGGGGGTGGTTTTTGTTTGTTTGTTTGTTCTGGTTTGGTTTGGTTTTTCCCCACCTTCCTCAGAAGGCAGACAATTTGCATTTGGAAGTACTTCCACAGTTGTCTGAGTGAAAGGAGATGTGAGCAGTTTCCATAACTAGTGTTTTATCAAGGACCAGCAAGAGAAAATGTCTCATTTGAAGAGGAAAGAAAGATGGTGAGTTGATGACAGAGAACTGAGCCAGGACAGCTGTTCTTGAGAGTGAAGTTTTGCTTCCCACAATAAAATGAGCAAAGGTATTTTAGAGGAGACCAGAAATTGCCCCCTAGGGAGGCAGAAATAAAAGAGAAATGATCAAGCATCTGCTGAAATGCTTAACTTCAGACCGGAGGAGTGCAGAGCACCTATACAGGACCCCATTCTGCTATCAGTGTAAAAATGACAGCGCACTCATTGATTTCAATGGGTGTTAGATCAAATCTTTAACATTGCACTGAGCTGTAGTTTCCAGCAAAACGTTTACAGGTAGATGTCAGTGTGAAGTATTTACTTGTTTCTCTTCAGACGATGTAAAGCGTTTGCCCTTTGCAAAGTATTTTTGAAATGCATACTAAAATGAAGCAGTGCGTTTTTATAGAATCATCAAAAATAGACGCTACTGTTGACTTCCTCTGCTGTTTATAGAGGGAAGAGATGTCCTGACATGTTCCAGATAGATGTGCTGGGGCTGTGTGTCTGTGAATGGGGGCTGATTCTACCGACCAAATGGGCGATTGTCTTAGAATGCAATGTATATACTGCATAAAGATCTATGTGGATCATTAAATTTATTTGTTTGTTTCCTTGGGGGCAGGAATAAACAATGCAATGGAGCACTGCTATGCTTTCTCAGTAGGTTTCTGTCTGTTATCATCTGATACCTATTGAAAAATAAAACAATGTCATTGTTCCAGGATTTGCTTACACTTAGACATTTATTTTGTGTCAACAGAAAACATACAGCAGTGTCTGCATTGTATCTAGGGCTCAGAGGCTATAGGATGTTCAGATATTTTTCTACCTTTGATTTAGGAGAAATATTGATCCTGAGGTTTACTGCTCAGTGCTGACCGGCTATCTAATTTTTCTTCTGAGTATTACTTCTTCATGGTAATTTCTTAGGCTCTGCATAACAGGAATATAAAGCAAACAAAAATAATAATTGGTGACTTAGGTTGTCAGAAATCTGGTTTTAGAAAACAAAGTTCCCTGTACTGCTTTTCTGTAATAGGATTTCTGAGCTTTTTTTCTGTCATTCAGTAATCAGTGGCTGTAGTTTAACTTGAAAATGACCTACAGTGGATTATCTGATTACTCAACAAACAAATCTTTAAGTTTTGAAAGAAGTTAGTTGAGGGGTTAATGGTTGTAGTAACACCAGCAACCCAGAAATTTCACGTATAAGGAATATATATATAATTTTAATGAAAATTTACTCATATATATTCCCATTTTGGCAGGGTTTTTTGGTTTGTTTTTGTTTTGTTTCAGATATTCAAAGATTTCTTTATATTAAATTACCTTCCAAGAGCTTATGCACTACACTTCTTATGTAGCGTATAGCATTTCATTTCTGACTCACTTCTGACAGTGAAATGGAGGTAGATTTGTTTACTGGAAACAGCAATATAGCTAGAAGTACACGTCAACCTTAATATTACAAAAGGAGTATTCACATTGCAGTACATGCTTAAAATTCTTGTAAAGACGCCTGGGTGCTTGGGAAGTGGTGCCACGGTAGGAACTCAAGTGCTGTGTCACAGTGTTTTGGTGCACCACTGAACTGGTTGTTCTGTTGCACGCTTTGATATACAAACTGGTCACTGTACTTATTTTCTGGGATTGTTTATCACTTCATGTGTAACTGCTTGTAAATGGCATTGGGGAATGCTTTTTCTCCTTTGAGAAGAGAAAGAAAGCACTTAGGTTTTTCTCTTTTTTTTTTTCCTCTTCTTTTTTTTTTTTTTTTTTTTCTTTTCCTTTTTTTTTTTCCTCATCAGTTGATTTTGAAGATCATACTGGGAATACTGCTGAAAAAAATTGTGTGAAATGCAGCTTTGATATAAAACTGATTTCCAATCACGTTTTTATTTTCATCTGTATCGCTACTTGATGTTTTGACTTTGAAGTAATTAACAGCAGTAATTTTATTGTTTACAGTATTTGTTAGGAAGTATACAAGATTCATGGTGTACAGTGAATTACGAATCCCTATATATGAGCTTGCTACTCAATATTTTCTTAGTCTGCTTGTGCTGACATAGAAAAAGATACAGTTTTCAGAAAGAATAGAATTGGTCGTCACTTACGTGAATACATTTAATCTCAAATGTTTGTTTACTTTGCAAAGTCAGTAAAACTAGCTCTGTCATTAAAATGATGCCTCTCAGTAATACTGATTCAGAAGTGATCACGTTGAAAGTGTTGAATCTCATTCAGTTTTATCTCAAGATGAAGTGGGTGTTGAAAGCCCATCTTGTAGTACAGTAAACATACAGGGTGATACGGCATCACACACACTAATACTGAGATCTTACTGTAAATTTTATTCAGTGATGTTTTTCTTACCTTGCCAATAAATTCTTTGTATTCTTGCCATTTTTTTGAAATAAGCACAGGGGGATCAAAACTCTTAACTTCTGAAATCAAGGCTAATGAACAGCTCAACCAGGAGAGGTCATCATAAGATAAAAAGTAACATGGAAAATACAAATTTAGTGCTTTATAGTCTTTTCCATGTCTTAAAGATGAAATTATAAGAATATGACTATAGGAAGGCTAACTTTCACCTCTTTTCTTACAAAAAAACCACACAAAGCAGTGACCTTGTCTTCCTAATGGGGATGTTAAAAGGATTCATCATAGGATCATCTGCTTCTCTATGAAAGCAACTCACTTTAGATGTAATTATCTTTCACAGCTAGTTTTTATTTTTGTTTGTGTCTGTTCATGCACCATGCAAACCTGATCAGTACAGAACTATTAAAACTTACCATTCTGAGACTTTCCATGCTTTTGCAGTAGGTCCCATGCCAGTGCTGCAGTTGAAGTTTAACCCCATTTTACGGTAATTGATGCAGAAATCAAATGAAGAGCAGGTATAGTAAATCATGAAGATTTGTGTATCAGCAAAAATATGCATCTTTTAGCCTTGTCTACATGGCACCCAGGCTTTCTTTAATAGCTTGGGTAAAGCAAGAAATGTACTGAAAAAGTGTAATGTCCCTTTTGAAAGAGCAAGGCATTGTATGAGAAACTTCTTTTCAGGACTTCTGGACTAGATAGAATTAGAGAATCTATCCATCCAGTTCATGGTGCTTGAATGTTGCGTATGTGGGTATGTCACATATTCTGTTAGACTCATAGCTGGTGTTAGTTCTTTTCCAGGTAATTTTTTGGACATAATGGTATTTTGTGCAATCTGGTAAATGCCAGTTGTGTTTCTGTTATATCTGGTTAAACTTTCCTAGTTTAGGCCCTGTTGTCTGGATGTAAACTTGGAGATGCCACAGAATTTAGTTTCAAGTATACCGGAACATTTTCATGTAGATTTAAGGTTTAATTGTTTGTCTTACTCCAAGGGTGTCAAAGCACTTACAAATATACTAAACTTTTAAACTGAGGGCCTAAGTTTCCAGTAAGGCCATAGGATTTCATAACATTAAACATATGCTGGTTTTTTTCTTTCTGAACTCTGTAGCTGTAAATTAAACCAAACACATCTGCAATTATATAACAGTACCATTATTTAAGTGCTATGCACCACAATATAATACAATCAATATTCAACAGGCAAACAAGAGTTTGTTAATTGGTTATTATTTGACAACTTTGAACTGAGTTACTCAGGGTGACTTTTACAATGCATATGCTTTTCCTAGACCAATACAATAACCTTACATGTGAATGAAATAGTAATAAGTAGTCTACTGGCATTTCCATATTTGTGACAGCAGCTAGAGCCTGTGTCGGTGCTGAAGAGCCAAAATTTTAGAGTCCTTAACTTCTGTGCATGGAACATAACACAGCCTGACCGCAGGCGTCTGTCTAGGTACAGAAAGTCTGATTCAAAGTTTGATATGGTCAGTTGGCACTGAATCAATTGCAAATGCCATTGAATTAATGTTTTTTAAAAATGGTTTTTGCTGGGGTTCTTTTTGTTTTCTTCTGGGTTTAGTTCATTTATTTTTTTAAACTCTGGTGCGCTAATGTGGAATAAGACACAAAAAGTGCTTCAGTAAGTGGTCCAGTCTGCAAGAAAGTTTGAAACTGAGGTTAAAGTCTAGGAATTGAAAACTTGTCTCTGTGCACATTGGCTGTTTCTTGTGCAGAGACAAGAAATATTTTATGATTATTTCTCTTTTTTTTTTTTTTTTACTCAGGTAATTTTAACGTATTTGAAAGATTATTTCAGTTGATGCAGTCATGACAGGAAATTCTTTATATATAAATATATTAATCAGACATTAGAAACTGGAGATCTACTTTGATAACTCTTTATTACCATGGATTTGTGAGAGAGTAGGTTTTGCTATAGGAGTTCTTTAGGAATTTCAGCTTGGATCTGTAAATCTTATAAAGAATCAGATCTCATGTTCAATGTGCAGTAAATATAGCAATATTTTAGACTTTGTAATATTCCTAATGGTTGGGGCAATCACAAAGTATGCCCGAACTATGGGGGTTTTCTACATTTTCTACATATGCAGAAGCTGATCTAATTTGACTCATAGGTCAAACACAAGATAACTAGTTCCATCCTGAGGTGTGCCACTGCCCATGCCTGTATTTCCCAAGTGCCAATCATGCTGGGTCTTACAAAAGTACATGGATTGGCAAATACGTTTCAATCACTTCAGATAGAAAATGTTAGAGAGCCAAAATCAGTCCCTCCTCATCAGATGAAACTCTGAGTGACTTTTTCATTTTGTTAGTCTTCAAAATTTTAAAGAATACATTTAAGATTATGGCAGTGTTTAGAAAGAGGTGTTAATTTGATGAAGGCATCGTTCCAAAATCTACATGAACACAGGGTCCTTCTTTTGACATATCAGGAAGATCTGTGGGGCAAGGAGTATGAACTGGTAGCTTGATTCTTCTCCCACCGAAGGACACAGAAGTGCCACTGGTTATAAGGACTGTGTGGTTGTGGGTTTTTTTGTCAGTGTATCCATGATTCAGTCTGTTGGTGTGGGATACTAGAAATGATTAAAAAGTTCTTCACATTTCTGCCTTTGAACTAGCACTGATTTTATCTGTATTACACTTCATTTATTCAGCTGCTTTATTGGCATTGCATAGGTAGATAATCTGAGACCACCAGCTAATTGCAGGACATGCTAAAACTAAATTTGGTAGTGTAGGAAATTGTGGTAATCAGTAATCAATACTTTTGAGCTATTTGCAGTTCCAGCTTTGAAGATATCATAGATATAACAAAAGCACTCCCAAGACTGATGTTTGACATTTACAAAGGACTCCGGTACATCTAGATTTTGATAGCTCTGCAATTTTACAAGCAGCTTTACAAAGTTGAGACCTTTCCTGCCTAAGAAATTGTCTCAGTATTCTTGCGCTGCTGTAGTATCTGCCCATTTCCTATTTGTTCCTTAAGCTTGAACAACTGGTAATTGAGAGCAGAAAAAGATATTGACGTTCACATTTACCTCTTTCTTCTGCCCAAAAATGTTTAGAGATTTTTTGGCTTTACATACTCGTATAGAGGTGTTTTTTCAGATATTTAACGTGAGTGTTCATGCTAAGCCCACTGAGGGACTGATTTATTTAGACTTACAGTTCATAATTTGATGTTAATATTTATCAACATGTAAAATATTGATCAAATATTTTATTTTCAGCTGTGTGCAGACTCCAAAAATATGTTTTAAATAAATCAATGGCTAAGATTTATTCAACATAGCTAGGAACTTTGTTGACATTTGTATTAGTAAAACCTCAGGCTGGGTTACAACTTTAAATGGGTAAATAAAATAAGCAGCTAAAAATACTTTCTAGTAGCCAGGGAGCATTTGAACTTTTCTAGCCAAAGGATTTCCCATCCCACAAACAAATGCGATATCTTAGAATGAAGATTTATTATTTGTTTCTGTAGCATATTTGAGGTCCCTTTTAAAGGGAAAGTAACATTTTAATTTAGAAATGTAATGACCTGTTTATATATCTGTCTAAATATAACGTAAACATTCTGTTTGATTTTGTAAGGCTGCTATATCATTTAATATTTTGTAGCCTTTGCTCAGGGAAATCAGCCATGCACACACTCCATTTCTCTCTACTTTCTCTGTTGCTATGATGTAGAAATTAACTGACTATAAGCATTTTTTGCACCAAGTCTAGAAGTGTGCCACTGTCCATTTTTTTATCACCTAAATGGTGATAAAGCCTTGGCTATGTCTGTGATCGATTGCTCAGTCATCTTATATACTTACACCAATATTCATTGTAAGGCCAATGAAAACCTGGGATGCAGAGGGAAGGAATACAGAAGATGATCAACAGATATGCTGATGAGACTGAAAGGGTCTGTTTTCACAAGGGGCAGCAGAGAAGCTGATGGAAAGTTTGCCAGGGGAAAAAAAGGAAGAATTAGTGACAACGAATGGAAGCTTAGAAGTATATGGGCCTAATGCAACGGGATGCAGCACAGCAGGCAAGGGAATTGCAATATATTTTAGGTTTTCATGTGTTACCTACTGGGTTTAAATGTCACTGATAAAAAGTTCTTGAAACACAGTTTGAAATGCAGTTAAACTGGGATGTGATTTTACTCCCAGTTATATTTATGGGAAAAATTGCAAGGCTGTGGTTGGGGAAAAGCCTTATGTATTAAGACCAAACCAACAAACAAAAACCCAAAAATCTTTAATTTACAGCCTGTTGACCAGTTTTCAAACAGATCTCTAGATTCTGCCCAGATTGTCAGCGAGACATAGAAGGGTCTTATACATCTTTCATTTTCCCTGAATATAGATGAATGTTCAAGTATCTTTAAAAGGATGAGGATAAATGGAAGAAAAGGAAAATAAATTCATTTTAAAACAAAATTAAAAATGAAGACTAATGGCCTCCCACCATTGTTCTGGACCATGAAAAAAGAAGAGGTGTGGGGGCTGAAGAGAGGTTCTCTCCCATACAGTGACAGTAACGTGTTCCCTTCCTGGTGAGCAGTGGAGTCAGAGGGAATAGCTTGCCCTGTCCTCAGCTTTATCATCACATTAGAGGATGAGTGAGCTTCTGTGAGAGAGGGAGTCGGAAGCATATCCTGCCCAGGGCAGGCTCTGCTGGCTACATGATCCCAAGCTTCAGCAAGCTGTACTCTCTAATGTGCTTTCCTTCAGTTTTACGTCCAAAAAAATGATGCTGCTGGGCATACTGTCAGTTATATGATGAATGTCCTACCTGCTTCTTTCCTGGTACAGCCAAGCTGTTTGAAGTGATAGCAGAATTCCCTATAGATTAGAGATGGTATCCATTAGAGTTCCAGCCTTCTTCCAAAAACACATGCTGCTAGGCCACACACCCATTTGCTTCTGCTCTTAATTATTTGCCATTTTTCACATACCTCCTTTCTCATTTTATTAATAGTCTTACTCCCTGCTCTCTGCCCTCTCCCCACCCTTTCCTCCAGCAATAAACTGACTCCACTGACTTGTCTTGGATTTTCATTGATTCATCACCATATCAAGTAACTTGCTGAGCCTGGAACTAAGGGAGATTGTCTTCACTGATTCCTGATTAATTCATCTGTATGTGTAAGCTAAGTACACAGGTAATAACTCAATTGAAATTCCTTCACTGCTTAATTGCTGTGCCATAGTCCTGGCATGTTAAGTCAGATAATCAGATATTATGAATGAAGTTAGGATTATTTTTTTCCAAAAACAATTATTAGAATGTCATCATAAGGAATGCGTTTACTAACTCTGTTTATAATTATGCATAAAATGGACTTTCAGCCTTTAGGTCAGTACAGTGCATATGTATTATACATATGGAAAAAATTACATCAAAGAAATGATGTAAGTCATGCTCCCAAACCTACATATTCCTATCTTATAAGGCCAAGAAGGTTCACTGAACCCAGCTGTGGTGATATGACTGGTTGTGTTATGATCTTCATCTGCTTCAGACATCACAGAATCACAGATTCAGTGAACCACAGAATGGTTTGGGTTGGAAGGGACATTTAAAGATCATCTAGTGCAACTCACCCTGCCAATGGTAGGGACATCTTCCACTCAGTCAGGTTCTCAAAGCTCTGCCCAAAGTGACCTTGAACGTTCCAGGGATGAGGCATCTCCAACTTCTCTGGGCAATCTGTGCCAGAATTTCTGTCTTCTGTCTAATTTAAATCTACCCTGTTTTAGTTTAAAACTGTTACCCCTGTCCTATCACAACACACCCTGGTAGAAAGTCTTTCTCCATCTCTCTTGTAAGCTCCCTCTAAGTATGGAAAGGCCACAATAAGGTGTCCCTAGAGCCTTCTCCAGGATAAATAACCTCAACTCTCTCAGCCTTTCTTTATAAAAGGGAGAAGCCCTCTGACCGTTTTTGTGACCCTCCTCTGGACCTGCTCTTACAGGTCCATGTCTGTCTTGTGCTGGGAGCCCCAGGTGGGGTCTCAGGAGAGCAGAGTAGATGGGTAGAATCACCTCCCTGGACCTGCTGGATCCTCAGATGGTCTTGAACCTGATCTTCTTCTACAATAGGTGGGACATCATTCCCCCGGTCTCTGCCTTGAGATTCAGGGGCCTGAGAGAGATGGGAAATGCACTTGCCAGTGAAAACTTGAAGGAAAATAGTTGTTGAGTACCTCAGACTTCTCCATATCCGTTGTCACCAGATGCCCTGTCGTATTTTTCAGGGGGCCACAGTATCTTTTATCTTCCTTTTCTGACTAACATACCTGCTAAGCTTTTAACACATTTCCTCCCAGCACTGGATGTCTCAGTCAGGAACTATGTTCTTTAGTCTAAGCTTATGACTTTACACATGGCCACATTAAAATGCCTAATGTTTCCTTTTAGTAGCTGACCTAGATGTCCCAAGCTTGTGACAGGAGCAAACTTCAAGTCATCTTCAGCTTCAAAAAGTATGAATTTTTCTGCAGTTCAAATAATAAAGGTGTTAAATACCGAAGGGTTAAAAAACAGATTTCCACTAGTTCTCACTAGAAACCAGTCATCTCCTTTGTTATGGTTACATTTTGAGATACTTAGTGTGTCACATTTATAATAATTTTGTATCTTTGTTAAAATAGTGTACACTGTAGTCAAATGCCTTTAGAATTTGAAATGCATACTAGTACAGTGTGTGCAGAAACAGATATAAATGCATATATATGCCAATTTGATGTTATTTAAATCTGTCATCTCAGAAAAAAAAAAAGGCCTTACAAAAAAACCCCAAAACACATCAGGATACTTTGACAAGATCGATTTTTCATAAACCCATCTTGATTCGCACTAACTACATTTACCTCCTTTAAATTTTTATTAATTGTGTTCTATTATTTTGTCTAGCAGCAATGTTAGTTGGAGCGGCTTGTGATGGCACGGGTCATCTTCAGTGTTCGCACACCATGCTTACCTTCATGGTGCCTTTTGGTGTTCCCTTGGTGTTCCAAGGGT
The DNA here is from genome assembly GCF_023634155.1 of Falco peregrinus. NCBI lineage: Eukaryota > Metazoa > Chordata > Aves > Falconiformes > Falconidae > Falco > Falco peregrinus. Next base: position 29,037,124 of record NC_073725.1, on the reverse strand, counting down.
TACTGCAAATCAGCAATAACAGCGCTCAGAGACCTTCCCAGACATAGGTTGCTCTGTTGGTTTGAAGCTGTCTAGCCTTGTTAGCTTCTCTTTAACATCTTCCTCTGTTTTTTATTAGAATGTAAATTGTTTTGTTGCCACTCTGGGATCTGACTATGCAGTCTCGTTTGTTTTCCTAACACTGTATGGTTTTGTCTTTTCTACAAGATGGGCAATTTCACCACTTGTACATAGCAGTCTTTTGATATGGATCCTTCTGCTCCTCATCTCCTCTCTTATCTCTTGTTTAAAAAAAGCAAACACACCTGCTTTTGGCCTTCTTTTACTTTTTTATTTTCCTTATGTCTTCTGTGCGTAGCCAAATTAAGCCTTGTTTTCTTTTGCTTATAATTTTCCTGTATTTTAAAGATTCTGATTTACTGAATCACAAAACGGTTGATGTTGTAACGGACTGCTGGAGGTCATCTTGCTTTGCTCAAGCAAGGTCACCTAGAGCAGGACCATGTCCAGAGGGCTCCAGATAGTCAACAACCTCCCTGGTCCTCTCTCCACTTCAAGCAGATAACTCCACATCCTCCCTGGACACCCTCTGCCAGTGCTTGGGCAGCCTCACAGTGAAAATGTTTTCACTGATGTTCAGATGGAACCTTGTGTTTCAGTGTGTGCCTGTTGGCTGACAGGTTCCTGTCAGCCCATTTTTCCAGCCTGTTGAGGTCCCTCTGGATGACAGTATGACCCTCTGGTGCATCAGCGACTCCTCACAGTTCTGTGTCCTCAGCAAACTTGCCAGGGGTGCACAGCACCCAAATGATTAACAAAGATGCTGAACAAGGCGGTACTCGGTACTGACTCCAAGGGTAAACTGTTTCAACTAGACTTTATGCCCCTCTCTGGGCCTGGCCATTCAGCTAGTTTCTAATCCACTGTCTGCTCAGGCAGCCTGTGCTTCATCAAATTTTCTATGGGGACCTTATCGGAGACAGTGTGAAAAGCCTTACTGAAGTCCAGGGAGACAATTACCAACTGCTCTTCTCTCATCTACTAGGCTAGTCATTTCATCATAGGATTTTATCGAGCTGGTCAAGCATGACTTCCCCTAGGTGAAGCCATGCTGACTGCTTCTGATGATTTTCTTTTACTTAATGTGCTTGGAAATGGTTTCCAGGATGAGCTGCTCCATCACCTTCCCAGGGACTGAGGTGAGGCTGACAGGTCTGTAGTTCCCTGGGTTCTCCTTCTTGCCCTTCTTGAAGATAGGAGTGACATCTGCTTTCCTCCAGTCCTCATGCAGCTCTCTAAATTGCCATATATGTTGTCAAGCATTTACTAAAGGATTTTTAAACAATTTCCATTTAGATTTTTTTCTGTTAGCACTCATAAGTTGTGAAGAGGTCTAGCTACTGCTGCTACTAAATATACTTAATAATGGATTTTTACCTTTATCAAGGAGCAACCAAAACATGTCATTAACACTAGAAACACAAGTAATACAGCTTTATCATTATTAGAAGTTTTAATTCTGACCTATAAATTAAAATCTTATATGCATATAATTACCTGTCAGGATCGCTGAACCCAGCTACAGTGATATGATAGGTTGTGTTGTACCTTCATCTGCTTCACACATCATACAGTCATAGAATCAGTGAACCACAGAATGATTTGGGTTGGAAGGGACATTTAAAGATCATCTAGTCCAACCACACGGCCATAAGCATGGACATCCTCCACTCGATCATGTTGCTCAGAGCCCCATCCAACCTGACCTTGGATGTTTCCAGCTTTAGGGTATCCACAGCTTCTCTGGGTGACCTATTCCAGTGTCTCCCCACTCTCCTTGGAAAATATTTCTTCCTTGTATGCAATCTATATCTACCCTGTAGGAAGGCTAGACAGCAGCAATAAAAATGGCCTTAAAGAGATTGAAAGAAGATGATTGTTGGTCTCAGGCATAAAGAAGCAATATAATCTTTTCTGACTCAATTCTGGCCTGGTCCCTGCTATTACTTAAAGCCACAAGAGAAGATTCATCTGGATTTTTGGTCTGGTAGGCGTATCTCACTGATTACTGATTTGTGCATTTAATGACTTACTGTATCAAGACAAGTCCCACAGAAATGGTCTTCCCAGTCTTCACTCACCTCTTTCTCTGTATTGATAAGGAATGTTTTGTTCAGAATTCTTGTTGTCATAAAGAATATTTATATTCTGAATTAAAAAAAAAAAAAAAATCACTCCTCTTTAGTTGCTGAAGATTTACCTTTCATGAAATAGCAGCAAAAGCATTATGTCCATTGTGAAGCATGTTCAGAGATGGGAGTTGATTTTATTTTTTTCCTCACTGGGAAAGGAAATTGCTTTTGGTTTTATAACAAATCTGAAATGAGGTAGCTCAAATGTGTAGTTTCATCATGTTATGATGCCATGTGTGTATATCTTGAGGTGTGGGGTTGGGTTTTTTTTGTTTGTTTGTTTGTTGTGGTTTTTTTTGTAAAGGGCAAAAAAACCTTCCTTTCCTCAAAAAATGTACTATAATATCAAGGAATCTTCCTGATGGAAACCCAGAATGGACTGACCATATTAATGTTGACCATTTACATATGCTTTATTGACCTGACAGAGGAGAAATTATCTTGCAGAAAGAAAATTAATTTGGTACTTATGTTTTCCTCTGGAACATAAGCAGTTGATAGTAAGAGCCCCCCTTTTTTTTTTATCTTGGATTTTTTTTTGGTTTGTTTGTTTGTTTTCTAACTGACCATATTTCACTGATCATATTTGACTCTCAGAAAAGTCTTTGCTTGTCCTGAAAAATATTGTGAGAAGTCGTGAAAGGCTGAATCATTGTGCTTGAAAGTGCCTAGAGAGGGAGCCCTTCTGCTAGATTCCTGAAGAGTTTGGATCTTGCATACTAACTTAGAAAAGAGCAGCCAGTTCACTACACTATGTCTTGTAAGTAGCCCTGTCTAGTGAACCAAGTTCTAACTCAACTTTTGGTGATGACAGACTTTGACTATAAACAGCTTACCAGAGTACTTCACTTGAGAACATGTATCTGATTTATACAGTTGTTGAGTCCTGCAAAATATAGCTGAAGGCAGTGGGGACCAGGCAAGCCAACGCTGATGTTCTGAGCTAGGGGTACTCAGAATTACAGGCGTATCACAAACCCAGACATACGAAGAAAACAGTCTACTGAGTTCTGTCCACAAAGTTGTGGCATAAAAATTCCCTTTAATTCTTCTCAGCAAGTCTAGAAAAGAAAGACAGAACCAAACTAGGAAGACCTAGAGATGCCAGTAAGCACTGAAATTTCAAACATGCCTCAGATTCAAAATTCAGTGGAGTGAGGTCAGTTTTTCTAGGCCAGACATGTCCCTCCACATATTCCTCAAAACACTGCATCAGAATCTGTTTGGCCTTTTTTTTTCTGATGTAGGTACATATGCAGTGTCCCTTGGAATTGCCTGAGATCCTCTGTATCATAGTATACTGTGAAGTGTTGATGTAGGAATGCATCCCCCAAAATGTTGTCAGATGGCATGGATGAAAGTAGCTGCTACTGAAAAAGTGCACAAGTAACTGAGTAAAAGGGTATAGATGTAAACTCAAAGAAAATGAGACTGAACTGTCAACTGAACTATAAATAAAAACATGTCATAATTATGAGAAATCGCAACAATTGTTCCAAGTCTGCTTGTAGGAGTGAAAAGACCCTTAGCGTCAAATGTCTCATTTCTGCAGAGCCACAAAGATAAGGACAGTGCTGAGAATTTCTCAGAGAATTTTCAGTGGTATTTCAGTGGCATGATTGGTATTTTATCCCCATTCATAGAGTTAAGACAGTACTCTGCTTCCCAAGAAGAAAAATATTGTTTACAAATATAGCCTGTTATTTATTTAGAAATCTTTACTTATAAATCAGTATGCCATGCTTTGCTTTAATAACTGATCACAGAAAGTAACGAACATACAGTTATAAGGGATCTCATAGTAATTCAGATTATAAAGATGTAAATGCTTCTAATAACACACAAACCGTTTATATCAAAGGAAGATTGTTCTGGTGTCTGTTTTAATGAGGAGTGTAGTTACTTTTCAGCACTGGTGTTTAATGCTTACAAAGTTTTGTTTTCTTTCTTTCTTTCCATCTTCCTTCTGCCTCAAGCAGATATTTCAATTAATTGAAATGAAAATACTTACATCATATTCCAGGAGATTCTTATCCTTTGATTCTGGCAAAGGAACAAAAGGGGAAAACCAGACATCTTCCTATATATATTCTAGTGGGCAAATCCTTAATAATGTCTGATGTCTGAGATGGTCCCGTAAAGAGTTGAAAAGATGTGAATACATTCTGCCTGATGTTTTATGGTAGAAAGGGATGTGGAGACCTTAAGAGCAAGGAGCAGAACTTCCTTCTATATGATGTTCTTGATATTTTTCAGGGGAAAAATTAATGGGCTAGCAGACATGTTTGCAGCACACATGTAATTTGCAGCTGGGGTGTGTAGAAGTCTAGTATGGACGGGAGCTCGCCTAAAATTGTCCAGAGGCTGTGCATAGAGACAGAGAACCTGGAGCTGTGTTGGTTCCATGCAGGTTTTATTGCACATGATGTGTTTTGACCACTTTTGTAGATATAAATGGACTAAATATTCCAACATTTGTAAGAATGAGCCTCAAATGTAAATCTGGCCATGTGTTATATATGCCTTTAATAAGAAGAGAAAGAGTGCTGTGCATAGAACAATGTTTATAACACAACTGATGGCAGCAAAAATTTTCTGTGATAGGTCTCTAATTTCTTTTCAGTAACGGTAATATTTTTATAAAACATATTAAAATTATCCAGCCACATTGTATACAGTGAAATACCCTTTTGACTGTTAAGGAGCATTTGTGAAATCTGACTTTTGTGGAAAGGCACCTCAAAGACTTTCAAAGAAGGAACCTGGTTCAGCCACAGATTCACTCTTCAAATACAAGTATTTTATTGTTCAAGACTTGTTTAAATTGAATTCAATACACATAATCAATCAGGCTGTGAAATGGACTTCATACCTGAAGCCTGAGTTTCTGGGAATAACTCCTCAGCTAGTGTAATTTCTCTGTCTTGAGTAATTTAATGCTTGAAATAATAAGGGACCTCTCTGTCATAAGCTGAGCAAAGATGGGGAGAAAAGATCACATGAAAATGACAGACATTGACTTTTGGGAAAATAATAATAAATAAACAGAGGCCAATAACCTTATTCAAGGTTGAATTGTTAAATGTTTTTTTACTGATTATTTTAGGGAACTAGCTGTGGAGCTAGAATGGTAGAGTGTGCTTTGTTGTCTGACCACAGGAACAGGGAGAGTAGGAATTTGGATATTTAAGAGTTTATTGACTTCTGTGTAGTTCTCCTAAAAAATCAGCCACGAAGTTTATTTCTAGATAGGATGAACCCTTCAGAAGTTAGTTCTAAGGATTTTTAGTTCCAAAGTTTACATTCTGTTCAATTCAGAGACACAGACACTAATTTGTCTAATTGGTACTGAGTAATGAATTTTAGAATACACAAACTCCGTCTGTCTTAATTACCTGGTTAGAGCTTTAAAAATGGCAGCCAATTAAGCCAGGAAATGCATGTGATTTGAGTGGCACTTAGAAGGTAGAGCTGTCAGTTAATTTTTAGTTTTCTTTGACTGTTAAGTGTGGCTTTTTGGCTGACATCAGGTGATTTTAAAAAATTGTGGATCTTACAGAACTAGAGTAGTATCCAATGAAACTGATTGACTAGAAATTGAATCTATAAAGAATGATTTAGATTATGATAATCTTGTATAAGAATGTCACAAGTTCTTTAAAAGCCAGCTATCATGTGTGTTTAGATAATTTGAACTGCTAGTCAGTGTCTTTCTTCAAACAAACTATAAATTATTTGCCCTGTGGTGTTCACTGCAGCATCTGCACTTCCAGTCCATAAAATCAGCAGAGTAACATGCACCTAACATTATTTTTAATAGTTATTAATATATGTTCTGTTAAAGACATTTCAGTCATTGATCTGGAAGTCGGAACTGCTCATGCTTTGCAATGGATTGTTTGTCTATGTCTTTGTAATTTAAATTAATGTTTTACTTGACAGAATCATAACAGATGATCTGATGATACACAATAACGTATTGTTATTATATATACATATATAAAATATAAAATTATATAAAATATATAAAAATAATATATATATATATAAAAATAAAAATATAATATTAAAAAGTCCACACACTATATCCAGAAGACCATCTTTCTTGAAGTGTTGGAACTTGTAACAGTGTTCAAGGGATGGTTTAACCACACTTCGGTCACACTGAAAAGTCAGCATTTTTTAATATCTGGTGTGATTTGTATATGATTCCAAAATATATTTTCACTGTTTGTTAATACCATAGATTATACTGTCACATCAAAAAAATATTGCACATCCGTATGTCAAATATTACTTCCTGTACTTTCTAAGTCTTACATTTCATACACTAAACAACTAAATTGCTATGCACATCTTTGATAGGTATAATTTCTGAAAAACCCTTATGATACCAAAATTTTGCCAGTTTTAACAAAACATTGGATCTCTTGGGAAGTGGGTGTATTAGCACAATATGGCCCATACTCTCCCACAGCTTCACTGCTGTGCAGTGGTGAGGGCGCAGCTCTAGGGTGGTCTACCTGGAGTAATGTTCTGCAAGTAAATAAAATGTCCACTCAAAATGTCCACTGGGCAGTAAATGTCCATGTTCACTTATAGAAAAGTAATCTAGAAGTCAGTTAAATAAAAGACTAAAATAAGATAGGGCCAATTTTACTTTGAAGGGAACACAGTGCCTTCACAGGGGGCCAGGATCACCATATGAGTAACTCAGATTGTTGCTGAGTTAGTGACTGCTCGTAGGATCAGGAAGGACTTAAGAGATACACCCAATTGATTGCTGACATTCAGAAGCACATAGGATATACGTGAACCTTCCACTCCTCAATCACAGATCCAGGTCTACTGGGTGACTTTACTCATTTTGCTGTTAATTCAGTTTCCAGGAGCAAGGGAATGAATGGTTCGTGAGAACTGCAGTTGGAATCATCAGGCATAATGTTCTTCAGTCCAGCCACAAGAGGCTGCCCGTTTCTCCTTGAGGCTCCTGGCTTTGCCCCAGCCACCCTAGCCGCAGTGGGCAGCTCACCTGGGTTACACGTGCAAGGACTCCTTCCGCGCAAGTGCAAGGCTTGGTGCCCTAAACACTTTGTTGCAAAGAAATGGAAATTTTTAAGCTGATTGGTAAGAGCTTTAGGGAAGGCATAGAACCTTTTTCCAGACTTGATATAAAATGGTGTGAAATGTTTCAGTAAAAGTTTTGGCAGTGAGTTGGCCAGCTGACACAGGTTGAGTAAGAAATTGCGAATATGCCAAGGGAATTTTTAGTTTCCTTTCATAAAGCTCAGGGCCGATATCAAAACTAATCAGACCCCTTAGCATGTGCTCATTTGATCCGGGACTGGATCTGCATTGGCTGATGCTAAGTAGGGGATTGTTAACTGCAAGGGAGCTGAACCAAGGATTTGGGAAAGGAGACCAGCTAACCTCAGCCACCTTCTCTTGGCAAGCATCCACTGTACAGGTCCTTTCCAGAGGCTGTCCTAACAAACCAGAATTAAATAAACCAGAATTAGAAGTAAACCTAGATGCTTAACCTACAGATGTCTTCTCTGTTAGGGTCTTACTTTCTTGTACAGTAAATAACTGTGCCTGATGCCATCTTTTTAACATGTAAGGGGGTTATACTGTCCTGTTCTAACCCTGGACTGAAAGTTTGCTGGGAGGGCTGGGGGTTTATACCATGACTGTCTGCGTTCCTGCTGTAGGAAGTGCTGAAGGTGTAACCCAATTAAACCCCATGTTTTGTATCTTGGCTTTTTTCACTGCATTGTGTGGGCTATTAAGTCCTCAAACCATTTTTGAAAAACAGTGTGTCATAGGCTGTTTTTTCTTAAACTCTGTGTAGAACGTTCTCTTAGTGACTTTCTAGCAATTTATAGAACAAACAACATTTCTCCCCAGGCAGTTAGTAGTTAATTTTCATCTGGATACTTATTTTTTACAACAAACATGTGAAAGCCAGCTTCTCTTTCAAATAATAAGAGAGACATTATGCTTCAGATCAGGTTTTGTACAAGAAATAAGTCAGAAAATGAATCAAACCACTATTTTGCATTCGACAGATCATTTAGTAAACAAGCATAGAAAATTAGAACCCTATTGATATGATAATACCTAACTACAACTGTACTATTTTCTGGATCACAAAATTTTAATTAAAAATAGTAGAATACTGAGCCAACCTCACTCTTACTTCCCACTCCTCTTAATTGCTGAACATCATGGATTTTTGTTCATTGTCAAATTTCTACTAAATTAGACCTGATCATTACAGCCCCAAAGCACATGAAATTAAGCCTCTGTTGATAAAGTAGTGCAGAAATAAAAATTTTCCTTTCCAGTACACCAGCTTGCAATACCACATTATCAGATAAGCTTTAAAAATAATTTCATTTAAAATTCATCTGTAATCAAACTATGAAGTTGATCTTTCTAGTCGATCTGATCATTGATTTTTTTCATTAGTTTTTCCATCCCCACCCCCTTCTTATATAAAGTGGCTCTTCAGATAAACAGTGAGTCAAAAATCAAATAAAATGTTCTCAGCCCCTTTCAAAAAGTTTTCAGAGAAAAGAAAAAGCATATCCTGAACTGCACTTTGGCACCATGTAATTTTTTTCTTCGTAGGCAAAGGGATCCTAACACTGTATGGGCAGGCACAGGTTCATTTTCCACTGTTGTAATATTTCCCTTTTATCTTCAGCACACTGACATCAATGTCCAACTTTATGATGACGATGATCTGGGATCTTTTTCTTCTTCTTAGATTATAACAAACATTTATTTATTCCTTACACATACCATAGCATCAAAACGGACAATCGTCATAGATTTACTGTTGATGGACAGCGTGATTTATGAGCTGTTCACAGTCTCATCCAGCTGTTTTGCATTGGAGCAAGTTTGGATCCATGGTGAACGAGTGTTGAGTGTTACAGTAATCGCTTGTTTGACCTCAGAGCGCCCACTGTTTAATGTAGCTAACACAATGGATGTTTTGATGCTGTTTTAAGAAGTAAATGTACTGTTCTGCAGCATGTCTGTATGTACGGGGTCTGGCTGGGGTGGAGTTGGTTTTCCTCACAGCAGCTCCAATGATGCTGTGTGTTGGGTTTGTGACTAAGGCAGTGTCGGTAATGCACCAGTGGACTGGTTACCATTGCACAGCACTTGCGTGGGGCCAAGGCTTTTTCTTTGTCCCACTCTGTGCCCCCGACCCCGGTGAGCAGGCAGAGGTTGGACAAGAGACTGGGAAGAGACACAGCGAGGAGGGAGTGGGAACATTCATGGTCACGGTGTTTGTCTTCCCAAGTTACTGTTACACATGCTGAGCGCACTGCTTTTCCTCACCTGTTAAACTGTTGTCATCTTGCTCCTTGTGTGTTCCTATCTTCCTTCTGCTTTATTCCTGTCCCGCGGGAAAGTGGAATCAGTGAGCAGCTGTGTGGGTGCTTGGCTGCTGCCCAGGCTCAGCCCTTAACGCTGGTGTTTTGTTAGGTTGCCATCTCAGAAAAACAATCCTTGATATATCCCCTACTTGATTCTGATATTTAAAAAAAGTGTATGTTCCATCGTGCATTAAGATTAGGTGGTTATACTAAATAAATGATTTAATGAAAGAGACAGCAGGCTCCTTTAGATATTTTAGAACACAGACATTTAGTTTCAGCTCCTTGCAATGTCTCTTTGTTCTCTTTGGCTTAAATAATTCTGTAGTGCAGGGAAATATTTTTTATCATATTATGAATATCTTATCAGAAAGAAATAATAGTTTATTTAAGACTATATACCAAACAACACTGCTTTGGAGGAACTGGGTTTTTTTCCCCACATGGAATGCTAACTGCCATGTAGTTGAGACAACACAGTTTTTTATAGATTAAATATGTTGCACCTGGTTTGAAGAACGGTGACTCATTATACTGATGAAATTCAGGACCTAATCTTTTAAAATGGACCAAAAAATCAGCCAGTTTGTGTATGCAATTAGGAAAACAGTCCTAATGCTGACACTTGTCATCCACAGGGAGACTTTATGTGCCCCTCAGAGGCTGGTTCTGTCCCTTTGTCATAGGGACTGTATTTCAGAGTCAAGTGGCTTGGTGGGGTGCCTGAGGCTAGACTGGGTAAGAGTATCTTTCATGGAAAATCTAGGTCTGCTTAAATGAAGGAGAAAAGCAATAATAAAGACAAGGCAAAAGGAGCATGCACTTGTCTCCAGTTGGACTGGAAAGGAGACAGGTATGCTTAAGGCTTGTTCACTGGCATTGCTATGCCAGCAAATGGGAAGGCAGGTTCCCATGGTGCAGAGCAGGACCTACTCAGGTGGCAAACACATGGACCTGGAGGAAAGAGTGAAGTGAGGAGTGAGTGTATGTGTTCGCCAGGAGAATCGAGACATCAGCCTATTAGATTTCAAGGAAGCTGAATCCATCATGTCTAAGTATGATTCAAACTTCTGAGGTAGTCTTCTAACTTTTCATGGTTAATCTTTGATCTAGATATCTGTAAGACACCTTTTTTGCTTTCCTCCCATCTTTAATTTCCACTAGAGCCAGGATGTAGCAACGGAAGAACAGGGGAAAGAATGAAGTGAAGGAGAGCAAAAAATAATTACTACATTGCTTGCTTTTTGAAAGTGCTTGTGATTACATCTGCTAATTAAGTACAGCAGAAGGCCTGTACTTAAGAAAACATGTATTTTTGCACTTAGAATCAAGACCATTGCATCAACTGACACCGAAAACATACTGCATGCATTAAAACACAAACGAACAGACAATATACTGTGGAATATGTATTTTGGTGAAACCAAACATATATTTTTTTTCATATTCCATGCACATGACATGATTAAAGCAGTTTCCAGCATATTTTTTTGCATGGAACTTGACCTACTTTTCACACTTCTATGGTTTAACAGAAAGTATTGCTTGTATTATATTCCTTCTTTATAAAAATCTATGAAATCAATCTTTAAGAAAACTCCACTAAACTGTAACTAGCATGTGTGCAGTTTAAGATATAATAATAATGTATAGCTGAATAATAGCATTCCATGATTAGGAATCTAGTAATAGTGTGTAGGCATTGTGTTCAAAGCAATAATCATTACTCAAGCAAGCAGTACCTGCAAAGTCATCCATATTTGTGTAAATAAGAAATTACCTACATTTCTAAGGAATGAAGGATCAAGTCCATGCATTACTTAATCATAGTACCTTCTTATACTACTTAAGGCTTTTTATGTGTGTGCTGCAAAGGAATAAATGGAGATTAAGGAGGTACTTGATTTGCAAAAGGCATATGAGGCAGTAAATCAAGTCGATTGGTTCCTACTGTCCTTTTAGTACCAGATTGCTAGACAATACCACTTTTGCCCCAAACCCTTTTTCTTACTGTCATGTAGCTTTTCTTCTGCTTTCTAAAGTGTCTGAAGAAGGTCCTGAAGTGTTTTTCATGGGAGAGCAACCACTTAAAATACTTAACCTTAAGGTGGAAAACTAAGAGAGTGATTTTAATGAATGGTTTAAAATTGAACTATTAATTTTATAATTGTGGTTTCTCTTTCAGACTGTAGGAAGAGTGTATGTATCCATAGAATTTCCTTCTTTTTTTCCAGTGATATATAAGTATATACTATTATAAAAATACTTTCTTTCTGTACAAACCTTGCTTTGCTCCCTATCAATATTATTATTTGCCATTACCTCCCTTTGCCTGACAGCAAAGTCCTGTGACACCTGAAATTGAATAGTAAATGCTGACACACATTATTCCAAATAAATATATGGCAAATGGACCAAGTTTGTGATATGTTCAGCACACACTGGGGTAAGACAATGCTAGCCCTCAAGATCCTTTCTCTTAGATAACATTGCACAGATAAAGGACTAGTAGTATTCTCAACAGCATTATAAGCACACCCCGGGTCTGTTTCATCCTTTTTTAGGTGTTGAAGTGTTACCAGTCTTTTTTTTTTTTTTTTTTTTTTCATTTTTTAATGCTGGGCAAATGAATTAATTTCTTTATGTTATGGCTGAAAATTATTTAGATGTTTCAATGTACTGTAATGGTGTAAGAGTGAAGTAATTTTCTTGCTGAACACACTGATGAGAAAAAAAGAAGGGTGCTATGCAATCAAGAGAGGACAATAGATTAGGGACGGGACAGATTACAATTTCATGTTTAGATGCTGCCGAGATCTTATTACACTCAGGTTTAACATCTCCCCTTTCTCAAATGACCTTAACAGACAAAACTGGTTTTGTTCAATTCAAGGGTTATCAGTGATAAAGAAGTTTATCAGTCCTTAAGAGGAGTAGTGTTTCCTGTGGATGACACTGTTATGGAGAAAATATAATCAAACAGATAATAAACTGTAAGGCATAGCACAAAAATCTATATGTTTTTTATGTTTTGTTGATTTTCAGTGTGACTTGTGCTGCTCATTGTCTAAGGTAATAGAGAAACAATGGTGGTATTAAGTTTATAAATCCAGTGGAAATGGGATGTTGACACCTATCACCTACAGGTTTCTTTGAAAGTCTTCAAAAACTGGCACTTTTGGAAATAACCACCTAAAGTTGAAGCTTCAAAGCATTTTGAAAATTAGCTTCAGTGAACTGGGTTTGAAAACCTTGCTGTGTTCTTTTTGTCTTTAAACATGAAACATTAGATTGGAAGAAAACTCATCCTCTCTTTGCTCGTGATTTTTTGGTTTCACTTTATGTATCTATATATTTTATTATATTCTGCTTAGTATTATTACATAAATATGCATTAAATAGCTTTTATTAGGGAGGTTCCCAAAAGTGAAATAATATGTAGTGCTTTTCTTTGTGTAATAACATCATCTCTTGGGCCATAGTCAAACTTCTTGTCCACTGCTGTTTACTGCCCTGCCTGAATGTATGCAAGTGAGAGTGTATCCTGGATGTCTCAAGACCCATAGCCATCTTTTAATTTACTCATGTGCCATGTTTACTACAAAAATATCTGGGGAAAAATCATATTAAGGTGTGGTCTAAAGTATGCAGTGGTTCTGGCACCGAAACATTGATAAGTTAAAAACCTTGAAAGCCAGTGAAGCTGCAGTACAGCTGCCTCTACCTTTCTCTTCCTGCCACAGCCTGTCAAAAGCGTGTGGTGGCTAAGTTAAATAGTTTTGTTTAAGAACAAGAAATGAAGTGATCTGCAGCAGCTTGAATCTGTTTGTGCAAACATAATTGTTTACTGAAATTCTTTACAGTACATTCCCAAGGGCTATGGAAATTGGTCCAAGAACAGGCTCTGCTCTGCTGCTGCCCTGCTCTGCTGTCAATATCAGCTCTTCTCAGACGGAGGAAGGAGGTCTCCATCTTCCTCTGTCTGAAAACAATTCATAGCTTTCAGGAGAGAAAAGCATTTTTCTCTGCAGAAATGTTAATGTGGGGAATACAGTAATATAATTCAGAGAAAAATAGAACTGTTGTAGCCTTTATAAATTGAAGTGTTTGGCCACTGAGCCTGAGAATTGGATGAAAATGTAGCACCAAACCTTATTGTTTATTCCTCAGTCAGCTTAATCTCTCTTAGATTTTGATTCAGATGCTTTGAACATGTGTCTCCATCCCAAAACCCTTCAGTGCTAAGAAGCTTCATCATTATCTGCCCTTTTCCATGATCCTTATGATTCTTCATCAGTTTGAACCTGCCATGTTAGGATGTAGGGTAACAAAAATTTTGAAAACATTGACACAGCATGTGTTACATTAGCATGCAAATTATCTATCATTTTTCATGAAGCTGACCCATGAAAGTATTTAATTTTCCCAGTTGATGGGAATGATGTCTTTTGATGTTGATCTTGATCTTAAATGTAATTTAAGAAGAGAAGAAATTGTTTTAGAGACTATTAAGTTTGTGTCATAAAAACCCCCAACAAACTAGTCTGTATTTAGCAATTGTTTTGAGTGTTCTGTTTGTAGGTTTGTGGGGGATAATTTTTATAAATATCTGTGTTTCCATGTGATTTTTTATTTCTAACTTGCTTCATAGAAAGAGGTGAATACACATTGGAGGAGATATGTTTCACATTCTTATGAGCGATGCCCACCACGTACATCACCTAACAGCAAGGGCATGGAAGTCAGACTTGATTCACACATTTTTTAGGCATCCACTACTGTTCTTTCTAACGATCATCACTGCTGCAATCACAGTCTAATTACTTATTTTCAGTTATGATCTTTCCTGTCTTTAAAATTGTTGTGTACTTATAGAGAGTAAACTGACTGACTGGTGGTTTTTATGGAGCACTTCTCTTAAAAACCCTGTTTCATATGTCTCTGCATGTGAAGCACATGTGATGAGCTTCAGCTCTGAAAATAGAAGCTCTGATCTTGGAGAATAGAATACTGAAAAATATCTGAAGAGTACTGAGTGCAGCTTTGGGCTTCCCAGTAAAGGAAGACATTGACATACTGGGACCAATCCAGCAGAAAACCACCAAGATGTCTGATGCCTGGATGCACACAATGTAGGAAGAAAGACTCAGAGAAACAGTTTTGCAGTCTTTAGTGTAGAAAGCTAAAGAGAGGTAGATATTGCTGTTATATTCAACTACCTAATGGTAGAGTGCAGAGAAGATGGAGCCAGGCTCCTTCCAGCAGTAGGAAAAGAGGCAACAATTCCAAGTTGCAACAACCAAAATTCTGCAAAAATACAGGAAAAAAAGTAAAACAAACCTACAAAGAAATTCCATAGTGGAAGTAGGAAAATATTGGAACAGGTTATCCAAAGAGGTTAAGGGATCTTTGTCTCTGGAGATACTCAGTAAATGGACAAGCACCTGAGCAAGGCCTACATCTGCATACTGGAGATGGCTGTATCCCTGCAAGCCTGCCAACAAGGACATTGTGGAATTCTACCTGGGATGTGTAGATACAGAACAGGAGGGCAGAGGCAAGTGAGCCCGTCAGATGGGACCTAAGGAACATAATGGCTGGGACAAGGTTCACTGGTGAATTGGCCTGAAGCCCTAGCCAGGGAGTTTCTACATGTGTGGGCTCCATGTCCAATGGGATTAGGAAAGGACAATGGCTGAGCTACAGCAAAGTCCCTGACAGTCTGCAAGAAAGGAGGCAAAACCTCCATCTAACAAAAAGGCAAACTGCCATTAGAGTGATGAAGGGCTTGCCCACGCTGTGGCAAAACCCTAAAATGCCCTGAAACTAGCTGCTCACCTGTCCTTTAGTATCTAGTGCGCAGCGAGGTTCAAATTAGTAGCTGGAATGTGTGCCACACGAGAGGTGTAAAGCAGGGAGTGTATGTGGTTCTGCTAGAACTATAGCAGACATCATCGAATTCTTTCGTCACCCCACACTCATGAAACACAAAAGACACTTGGAGGGTGGTCTGTATTAATAACGTAGCTGGGAATACATGTACATGAGGATGTTGATTCTATATTAGAATGAGATAAAGGAGCATTAAGAGTGCTTACTTCTGCACAGCCCTCTGATTTTTGCCTCCCTGGAGAACTCTACTTTCCTACCTAGAAACAAGGTGGGAAAGACAAACGTGCAGTTGTACAACTCACAATATGGCACATAAATCAGATTTCCATGATGATTCTTTCCAGGTTATGTGCTGAGTTTATGCCAGTGTCTCCAGTGCTGTTGATGTGTATCTGGTTCCCAAAGACAAAGTAAGAGTGGACAAAAATATTCAAGATGATTCTGCCCTATTTCTGCTGGTTAGGGCTCCAAAGGTAGTTTAGGGAAGTTGATTTATTTTACCTCAGGCACTCCCTGAAGGAAATTACTGCTAGGATAATATAGTTCTTTAAAATACTCAGTAACCAGCAGCTGTGTGGCTAAGTAGAACAGTTACAGCTTAATATTTAAGGAACTGTGAATTTATGAAGCAGCAGTGATACTTCTATTAAAAATGAATATATTTTCTATGAGGACAGCAGCTAAATTATTGCTGGTTTTAATATTAAATACATGTAGCATTTGATTAAAATGTTTGAAACATCTAATATGTTGCTTTATTGGTTGAACATTTTTAATATCCTACTTAGCAACAACCACCTTTCCATGAGTGCCATTCAAAGAGGGATTAATAGGTCTGATCTCTGTCCATGTTGATACGCTAATTTGTATTCCATCTCTGATGGTTGAGGCAGTAACCTTTTTTTAAAGACATCTAACAATAATTAATATAATTTCTGCAATTATAACTTCCCATTCAAATATTACAAAATGATAGTGAGAGTCATTGACTTAAAAAACAAAAATACTTTTGTAATAAAAATATGTAAATAAATGCATCCTGACACATGCCACATAAAAATATCATATTCAACTTGTTACACTCAGACTGAAATAATAATTCACATGGATGTCTTCACCAGCATCACTACTTATTTTAAAAGGTGTCTTGCAATCAAAATCTGGCCTACACAGACCTTCATCTTAGTGTGTTGAATTGGACTTTCAAGAATATTGGAAGTTCTATGGTTTTCTCAGTTTCTGATTTTCGTTTTTCCTGTACTTTTGCAAACTCTTCCACTTTACAGCTATATCCAATGAAATAGTAACAATAACAGCAACATCCGATTTACCAAAGCCAAGTCTATAAAAATTTTAATCAATACAGAGCAGAACAATGTTCTCTCCACATTCTCTGCTTTTTGCCTAATGATGCTAATAAATTTAAGTGATTATTAATTTATTAATTCATTTGTTACATTTAACTGCTGATGACCGAACTCGGATATCCAGGTTAAAGGTCTGGTGGTCTGGTAGACTGACTTCACAATACATGTGGAATTCTTCCAATGCATCTTCCCACATGAAGCCTAAATTGGTCTCCTGAGTTACCTATCTTTCTTCCACTGACTATATCAGAAAACTAAGGTAGCTAGACTACTGATTTAAACATCTTAGTTAAACATCTGGAGTTGATATTAATACAGGCTTAATATTTCTGGTCAGGACAAACAAGCAAGAAAAAACTTTTAACATCTTTTGGATGCCCAAAATACTTTTTTTGTCATTAATTTGAGTGTGTTATTTTTATGTCCTACTAGTTTTATCTTACTAGCTTTATCCATGGGTATGAGAATTGTCAAGTTTGACATCACAGTGGTGACCACACCGTATTTCAAAGGACAAGACTGTAAATAAAACTGCATGCATCACTTAAACAGACTTGTTGCACAAGTAAACTATTTCTTTGCAGAAGGCATAAATATTTCACGTTTAGGCAGAGCTGGATTTATTTTTTTTTAATCTCATTGCAGCGTTAGTTCATGTTGAAAAGTGGTCTTCCTTTTCTTTTCTTTCTCTGCCTCAACTGCATTATGGCTTTTTGTAGCTGCAGTAGTCGTGTCCAGATTTAAAACCAAAGGGAATTGTGCCATTCAGAACACACAAGGTTTTGGGTCATCAAAAATGATGTCCTGTGGTCATGCGCAACTGCTTCCTAAAACTTCATTTCTGAACAGATGAAGTTTGAAAAGTTGAGAACTTTTTTTTTTTTTAAAAATTTCTGTTTGATTTTATATCAAGAGTATCAGGACTCATGTAGTACATTAAGTGCCCAGGACATGCAGTGTAGGCCTGTATCTTGTAAACTGACACAAAGATCAGCCAGTAAAGATCAGTTTAAACAACTGGAGTCTTGCAAACCAGCAGTGACATCAGCCTACGCTTCCTCGGAGCCGCTTTTGGCCCATCTGTTTTCTGGCATGACCGGTTAGCCCCTTGGGAGTCCTTTCTGTCTTCAGGCCCATTCATCTTTCTCTGCTAACTGGTTAACAATGCACACGGGTTTGGATTTGTCTCTTTTTCTCCATGATGAATTCACTTAAGCTGAGAAGAGGTCCATCGTTCGCATGTAAGGTCAGGACAGATACGGTCCCAAATAGTCGTTAGAGGGTGAATTTGTTATCGCTGTGTTTCTGCAATGAACTTGATCTGGAAACAGAAAGCAGGGCATAAGAAGTTAATAATCAGTTTCACTAGCAGACCTTGAAGCCAGCCAGGCCCAACACATCATGGTTCCCAGACGGACAACCCATTCCAAGTGATTCCTTTAAGAGAGGTTGTAAACTTCTTGCCTATAATTACTCACCACAGTGACCAATCTGAAAGAAGCTGCTAAGAGTTAAATTTATTCTTACATTCTGTAGCAAAGCATACCAGAATTCTTCTATTTCTTAATGAGATAAATCTCATTTTGAGATTTCTAGGTGATCTCCAGATGAGATAATCTCTTAATCATTTCTCATGCCGATCTCCCAGATGACGAGTGTATGGGCCTGATCCAGTGCCTGGTGGAGTCAATGAGACTTTCAACATAAACTTCAACAGGTTTTGCATCAAAACTTTACTAGGTAAATAAAACCGTAAGTTCCAGTCTGTAATAATACAGCTCACCACCTCCACATATAGCAAGAGTAAAAAATGTATTTAAAAATCTAATGAGATCAATTTAATATAAACCAGATGTGGCTTTTTTCCCCCAAAGTTAAAAGGTGTTCAGGCCCACACCTTGTGTGCTTTTTGCTGTCTTCTGCTGGCTTAGTGCCATGTCTACATGCTCCCCTCTCTTGGATGAAGCTGTGCCCTGTGCAGAACAGAGTGCAGGATTCAGCGACGATAAACGAGCAAGAATCAGATCCTGTGCTCAAGCGCTGAAATGATCCTCCACAGCAGAGGTCCTGAGTTTCAATCCCTCTGCTAAAATTGACGGTACATTTAATCAGATCACACTTTAATGTGAAATGTAAAAGGCTTTCTGGTGTTTTGTTTGTTTTATTTTGTTTGGGTTTTTTGGGCTTTTTTTTGTTTTTTTTTTGTTTAAATGAATCATGCCTTAGTTGTAAACATCTGCATTTTGCTGAAGTGAGGCATTTTCTGGATCTAATTCCAAATGCCCTGAAAGCCTAATCTCTGATTCTTGCAAAATAGCAAGACATTATATTAAGCGCAGTTTCTCCATCAGAGGATGTAGGCTATTTAGCTGTATTAAGAAAATACAAATACATAGCTACAGATTTTACTTCAGCAGAGATCACCTTAATGAGTATTACAATAATGTTCTCTTCATGCTTAAAATGATGCATTATAATCCCATAAGAACTGTACTTTTACCAACCTGTGAATTATTAATAAGGTGATAATCATGTTAATGAAGCTGCCTTATTAGGTCTTGATGGATCTTGTTAACATGCCAGTTAACTGTCTGTTGATATGAAGGGGAAAAGTGCTTTTTTGTGTGCTCAGAAGGGTACTAGAGAAGCTAATATTTTCCAAACAGAGTTTATTGTGACGGCTTCTAGATTTTGGGTTTTTTTAAATGCTTCTCAAGTTAAATATTGTGATTGCTCAATCAGTGTCCTGTTTGGCATTTTCACTTGTCTTCATGACGTGAAGGAGTGATGGCAAAATGTAATTAATGGCTTACTGTAAAATAAACCTCACTGAAAGTTAGCCATAAATTAGTAACTCAGTATGTTAATCTGACCACTTATTTAACCACTTAATTATGTGTTTAATACGACCACTTAAGGCAAATCGCATTTAAAGCAACAACAATCCAATCAAAAAACACAGAATGTAACTGCCTAGTTTTGTTGTCCTAGATATTTCTTCAAGCATGTTAATGTTCTGGGATGAAAACAGAAGTACAAAGAAGTAAAGAGGGAAAGAAGTATGTCCCTGCAACTCCGAGGTAACAAATAGCATAAAGACTGAGTCAGTTCAGTTTGATAAACCCAAAATCTGTCACCCATCTCTCTCAAATCTTCATGCAAAAAACCCAAACCCCATTAGCATATGTTTTTACTTAGAAAAATAAGTCTGGCTGTTTGCATTTTGCATCTTTAATACTGAGTTCTCCCCAGCAGCTTAAAATACAGAGAATAAAAATCTGTTTCCATAAAGTTTTTAGTCTAATTTACAAACCTTGGAGATCTGTATGGTTTGGATTCCAGCTTCTAGTCCATGTCTGTCTGAAGCTCGAGCAACCTACCTCAAAGAAATTGAACTTCAAGAAATCCATTACAAAACTTCTAAGAGCTAAGAAACTTTCATCAGCTTGAGCTTTCCATATGTTGTGATAGATTTTTTTTTAAATTTTATTATTTTTATAGCTTTATCCTAGGCTTCTTGGAACAGTAATAATCAGAATGTATTTGAGGTTGCAGACAGGACATGCTGAGAAACAAGTATTGTGCTGAGTGTAGCAAATATTAATAGCTTTTGCTGCTGATTGTTGCTTTTGTGCATTGGTGGATAAAGTACAACATGCATGTTTTGTGGTTTAGTTACACTAATGGTAACATTGGTGTAATCTGAAGCAGTAGGACGTGTTCTTATCTTGAAGCAAAAGGCCCAGGATATCATGGTAGGCTGAAATCTTGTGTGACATTGACACACTACGTAAGAGGGATGATCTGATCTTGGAGATAGTGCCGGAAGTTCCTGTTTCATAGGAATAATAATAATTAAAAAAAAGTAAAAATATAAATAGTAACAAAAAAAGTGCAGTGAAATTTTACAGGTACAACAGAACTTGTGACAGTTTGTTTTGAAAAGATTAAGCTGGCATGATGTTTTCACTTTCTCAACTATTACTGTGTTATAATCAATGTTCAAAATAGTGCCCTATCTGCTACGATATCAGAGCAACATTTAACATTAAGGAGAAACAAGAGTGGAATAGTGGCGTACAGGCTTTCTTCTCTTCTTCCTTCCTTCTCCTTCCCCACATTATCAAAGTACCACTACTCCTAAACATTCCCAGTAACATTTCTTAAATCTTATTTTGACCACTACAATTAATAACATTGATAAAATGACAAAAAGTCATCTGGTTAAAGTTGAGATGAAATTTTCTGCCTTTTTTTAAAATTTTCATTAGATTTTTAATGATGCAGATACGCAGAATGTTCTTCTTTTCATTGAATCAGCATTTTCTGATGGAAAACTGTTCCAATTTTAATTTTGTTAGGTGGTTACAGATAATCCTTTCAACCAGTCAGTAATTTGCTGTGTGCTGATTAATGCTCTGTCAGAAAGGTCTGGGTTTTTTTCACCAAATAATTTATTGAGCTCTTTATGAAATGTCTTTGAAGACTTAACCATAGGAAAAAAATGTGAAATCAGTTGCAGCCTAGGAATCTGTAACTAATGAATAATACTAGTCTGATTAATTTCAAACTAATTCAAGTCCTGCAACTAACTAGATGGAATAATTTTTACTTCTTCAGGTACAAATTATATTTAAAGTCCATAGAGAGTTTCTAATAATACCAAACATCGGTGTCTTACCTCTACAATGTGAATCTCTACTAAAACCCATTAAATGAGCAATTAAAAGAAATATGGTTCAGACTTACAGTTACTGCAATTAAATTTTATTTTTGATTTCTAGAGTTAATCTTTTCATGTGCACTCTCATACATACTCACACTATTAATTTTCATCTAGCACCTGCCTTGAAAAAAACATAATTTCAGAAGTTGATTTAGTACACAGCAGGACGTCAGGCTTTTGTAGGGCTGGGTGCCTCCTGGGAGAGCTCGTTCCTGCACACCACTGCCAAGGCTGATGGAACCGGCTGGTGGGAAGTGCCTGGCTGTGATTGCGGCTGGATCAGTCCCTGCGGAGTCACCACCTGGAGCAGGAAAGTTTCACAAAATGCTTAACACAATTTCAAGCTGTATTTGCTCTTTAGTGAACAGCCAGCAACGTAAAACACCGGTTGACACCCTTTTATCTGTTTGGGAGCTACTTCCCACAGCTAAGCCTGAAGCTAGGAGGCTTCTAAGCATTAGTCATGTATTTTAAGTGCACTATTTAGTGTTTTATTTTTTTCTTTGTGTTTATTATTGTTTATAAATACCGTTCTTGCCTGCAGCCATAGCCACATTTCAAGAGTAAATGCAGGTACGGCCCATATATTTAATCTTTTGAGCTTAAGTCCATAATGCTTAGTGCGCACCTTTCCACCACTGGAACTTTGCAAATGGTATTTTGCAGAGCATCACATTGGGCACTAGTGCTAAACCCACCAAAGAGATACATCACCTCATCAGTGAGAGCTGATACAGTAAAACTGCTACAGATTCTTGTTGGATGTAATTAGTGATATTAGTGCCTTGTCAAAAGTGATTCAAAGTCAGTTACAGGGCTGACAGCCCTCTTGTGTGACTATGAGATTGTAGAGCCTTCTTTCCCTTCTTTCACAGCCAGTTCTTAGTGTTTTGGTTGTTTGTTTTTTTTAAAGTGAGGTTCCCTGGTAAGGCAGAAAAAAAACACGTATGTTTATAAAGAAAGGTGGATGACTGAGATGTATTGTGCGTGTCTTTCTGGTCTTTCCTCATTAATGAAATAGAGGGATACATTTATCTTTGGAAGTGAAGATCTGCATTTATTTTTTTTGCTAGTTCATAATACAGTTATAATCAGAAAGGAATTTAATGCGTGAAATATGCAATTTAAAAGCTATAAAGACATTGAAGGTTGACTACACTGCCAAGAATCCCTTCTAAAATTGTAGACAGGTAATTTTGTACTTACCAGGACAAGGTGTTTGGGCCTTAACTTCCCAGCCAAATGGCTAGAGTCTATGGAAACTCTGAAAAATAAAATACACCACCCCCCCCCCCCCCCATGTTAAAGCATTCAGGAAAAAGATATATTTTAATTATGTTATTTTCAGTTATGTTTAAATACCATTCTGTATTTCATAGTATGTTGTTTATAATCTCATTTTGTTTGCTGTACAGAATACCTGGATTTCTTTGTTGCTATGATCATTTGAGATACGACATTTTAAAATTTTTAAGCACATATTGCTTTATTTAAGTATATATTATGGATGCAAATTAATTTTGGTGGGAAATCTAGAGAGGAGTTTGGCTCTCCTGGGGAGGGGGCTCAGACAGTGAAAAACTTACGTAAAAGGAGTAGGTGAAAAAAGTGTTGGTTCCAGTGGTCCACATTTTACCCTTGAAAATTCCCACAGGGAATTCAGTGTACTGGAGGATTCCGAGGCTGAGTCATCATATTTGCCATTCTTTATTATACTTCTCCATTTAATTTGATGTGAGGCCTTTTCCTGGAAGGAGAAGCAGCATGTTTTTCATTCTGAACCACCTAGCTGCCATAACAACCCTTTTAGAATTAGCATGTTATGCTGCACTTGATCATACTTTTTAAGACACTTCATTGTATCTTGGGATAGTTTTTATATCTTAAAGATGTCACTGCTCATCGCAGCGTGTGTGGGTGGGGTGGTGGACTAGATGATCTTCAAAGATTCTTTCCAGGCCAAACTATTCTGAGAAAAACCAACGGGGTTGGCATTGTAGATTTCAGAATAGCGTACGGGCATCTGAACTTGCTTTAACAGAGATAGCACAGATACTGGGAGTTCTGAAAGCGCAGCCATGAAGTACACAACTGTTTGCCTTTTTGATAATAAATTGAACACTGCCTTTATTCCAGAAAGGAGTGAAGAATTTGTCTGTTAATTTTGGGGCTCCAATGTGTTGGTGTCCAACCTAATGTACCTTAAAAGAGACTGACATAAAGAAAGTACTGCCTTTGACATTTGGGCTGCCCCTAGGATACTTCACTTTGGGCATCCAGTATCAACAGCCGTTCTAGAGCAAGTGGTCTCTGGTATCTACCAAAGCTGTCCTTTGCTGGATTCCTCTCACCTTCACTGAAGCTTGGTTCAATTTGAGAATACAGATTGTAGGCTGGCAATAGTTTCTCCTGCCCTGGCCACGTGAGGTAACGTACAAGGAGTTTTCTACTAACTTTTAGAGTTTTATGATCAAAGATTCATGGTTTCAGAGAAACAAAAATTCTTGTCATTGAGAGCACAAAGTGTTAACAACTTGAAATCATTGAGATTGACATTAAAAAAAAGAAGATAGAACAATGGCAATTTAGGTCCTCTTCTTTTAAAATGGGTGTGTTAGGCTTCTGAAAAGTAGCTGTGAATGCTGAGTAGATTATTTGCTTAATCGTTAAGTCAACAATATTGCTATTTGTTTTATTATGAGAAGTGGGAATCCACTTTTGTGGCACACTTCTTCCTATCATTCTTTACTTCCCTAAAATGATGTTTTGACAGTGTCTGGAGTCAGAAAATGCATTCCATATGCATTCCATATTAGACCTTACATAAATATATTTAGAAAAAGTGAGATTCTAGGTTTTTCATCTTATGCATTTCAGTCTACATAGCAAAAAAGGCAACAGAAAAAGAAACTGTTTACTGTACTACAGTTTGGATTCCCACAACTAAGATCCTTACAGATTATGCTGAGCTGCATCTTCGTGTGACTTCTGTAGTCTGTCATTTTCTGCTTTACATTTGGTATCTTTAGTTTTGTTTTG
Source organism: Falco peregrinus (assembly GCF_023634155.1). Classification (NCBI taxonomy): domain Eukaryota; kingdom Metazoa; phylum Chordata; class Aves; order Falconiformes; family Falconidae; genus Falco; species Falco peregrinus. Next base: position 29,012,514 of record NC_073725.1, on the reverse strand, counting down.
GAGCTATCTGGCAGAAGCATCTCCATTCAGAGATCATCCACAAACTATCATTCCTATTTTTGGCATAGACCCAACCTGCAGTTAATCTGTGTGGACAAAATCAAGATACCCTGTGTATGACTGCAATTACTGCTACCTGTTCATACTGTTGTTGGATTGGTGTTTTTTTTCCAGGAGGAGAAATTGATGAAAAATTACTTTGATTTTGACATCCTGTTTCTTTACACGTCTGTAAAATTGCCATGCTTCCCCGAGAACTAGCTAAGCTAAACAACAAGAATGTACATCTGTGTTTTCTTTTCAACATTTCATGCCCTTTTTATATTTACACAATTCCTCTCCAAGTTAGCCCTGCACTCAGATTAATATGAAGATACTTTCAGCTTTTCAAGTGTTTTCTCTTTTTGACAGGAAGATATGCTTTGCTTCCTTTTCCTGAATTCTAAATGGAACGGAAACAGTTAATCCTGTATATTTCAGCAAAGATTATTTTAGTTTCTGTCACGGTAATGAAGGGACTGGTAGGAGACCATCTCAGTGTTAGTGTATTAACTTTCATTTCATATCAAGTGCATAAGAAATAATAATAAAAAAAACCAACAAACCAAAGCCCTGCCCACATGATGAGAGCGATGGCCATTATGGATCTGGGCTGAAAGGAGGGCATGTGGAGGCTCCCTTCAGCCTGCAAGACAGGCAGGAGAAAGAATACATACATACATACCATGTCTTGCCACCTGCTTTGCCATGGCATGGCAAAAAAAGTTCAATTCTTCTCACCTTGTGTGTGCATAATTTTCATTCATGTGGATGAGAGCTGTATCAGCGCAGGGGAGGCGAGCAGAGCCCTTAGGGTGTAAAAGACACAATTACCTTTCTGACAGCAGTGAAATGGAATTTTTCATGCAGAAAAGATGTAACTGAGAGCAGGAATTTGAGAGAATGTGTGCTTAAAAGCGTATTGTCCAATAAAATTTGGAATTTGCAAGAAGAATATGCTGAAATTTGTGCATGTATATGACCGCATTTTTTAACCTTTTCTCTAGCTGGTTACAGTTTAGGCATACATAACCTCACTGAGGTTATTGCTGCTGAAATACTGTCTAAAAGGCACACTGGCTGTTTTCAAGGTGCTATTAAATTGACTCTAAAATAGAGGAAAGCAATGGAAGATTATTTAACACTAAAATAGTAAAAAATATTTATATAATCCAAAAAATAAAACCAGATATTCTTTTATGCTATTGCTTAAGCATAAATCCATTCTAAGCCCTTTTTTTTGTGTATGTCAGGTAAAGATTTCACATTTCTGTGACTCCAGGTATTTTAATTTTATTTTTAATTTTATTTTTCTGAACCATAAAACTTTCATCCAAAAGGGTATTTTTCCCAGGAACATGAATACTTTTATATTTTAGAAATATAAAAATGCAAAGGTCTGGCTGCTCTTAGAAAAGTGCTGAAATAGTTATTCCAAAGTAATTCTGAATTGTTATTTCTGTATAGATTTCTCATCTGTGATCTATTCCAGAAGAGTCTGTATAATCCACTGTAGGGATTATGATTAAAATGGTTTAAACAAAACCAGGAAGAGGAACTCATATTCTGTAATTGGTATGTCCATACAACTTCTTTACCTATAGTTGCTGTCAAGTAGAAATTGGATTGTATGGTTCAGTAAAATGAAGCCTTCAGCCCAGAAAAGTAATGGGAAACTTACTTTCACTTTAACTGAAAAAGTGTTCAAGATTCATTGAGAGATTTTGATATTTAAGATAATTACATAGGAACGTAGCTTGGGATCTTCTGATGGACCCAGGGCTTTTCTGTTTTGTCATCTATTTCCTTGCGGACAGCCGAGTGTGTGCCTTCTAGAACACATTCCTGTGTAAGAGACAGGGGAAAAAAATATCACTGGGCAAAACGGAGCAATGAATATTGTTCTGGAGCAGAGACGTGCTTGCTTTTTGGTATTAGCTGTGGAGTTCTATAATGGTGTCTGCTATTGAATTCAGACAAGGTCATGGTCATCTTTGTTTCACTTTGGTGTGGTTATTTCTATTACAAGACAAATAAAGGATGCATTTTGATTTAATAAATGAATATGGAATACAGTGCTTCTGGCCTATGTATTGACCTAAATCAATACTGTGGTGGAGACCTTCCTGACTTTTGCAGGTGTTTGAAACTAGAGGCAGGACTCTACTTCTTGGCTTTTTTTCAGGGCACTGATAAGAGTGTCAAAATATACTTTGAAAAGAAGTACAACTAAAGATGCTGTGGGTGAAACTGCCTAAAAAAAAAAAAAAGTGTCTTCTGCCACTTTAGATGCATGCAGACATTCAGCTGCTGCTACAGAAGACCAGGTCTTCACTAGGTCGCATATCACATCTGTGAGTCCAAGGCAGATGCCTCTGAGCAACAGCATTAGACAGCTATGGTTAGATCTGTGAATAGCACCCTACAAAATATTGTAGCACTGTATTTCAAGCTTAGTGCATCAAGCGTTTATCCAAATATTTGTGGAAAAACAGAAGTTAAATCCTATGGTTTAGATTTTTCATAATGTGTATCGACATGCTCAATCTTAAACTATTGTTCAAGATCATTTCTATTTAATTAAGGTTGAGTATTTGCTTATATTGACTGAACTCAAGGACATTTAAGTATCTATTGAAAACTAAATGGGCTCAGCTGTGTTGTGGAATGCTCAAGGAAAGTGCAGTTAGTCAGTCCGAGGGAGAAATAAAAGGCAATTTCTAGCTAGATGGACAGATACAAAGAAAGAAGAACCGCAATCAAAGTATGCTTAAAAACATGGGGGATGTGAGCCTAGCAGTCAGAAAACAGGGTATAAAAGAAGATTTCACAAGACAATTCTGCTAATGTTTAAGTGGCGATAATGATTAATGTTGTAAAGGACAAAATACATGACAACAAAAAACCCCAATGCAATAAAAGACAATTAAGTAGTGTTGATGTAATGAAAAAAGTTTGTCTAATGCATTTGGTAACAAAAGAGGGATGGAACAAAGTGCAGAACAGGGAAACTTGAGTCCTTGAAGTCACTTATTTCAGCTGTTGGGACATACAAGCGGTAAGGGACGTATGACAAACATATAATGCAAGTATGAGTTCAGATCTTGCTGAAAGAAAATAGTATAAAAATTAGGACTGACAGGTACAGTCTCAAGAAACCACCTGTTCCATCCACCTGCACCAGGACTACATAATTCCTGATAATTTAAAAAATCTTTTTCCTAAAACCTTCAGTGATAGAAGTTCAGGGGTGTCTTCAGGAAATCTACTGTAAAGCTTAGCTATATTTGTGTTTAGAAATTTTATTTTCATCTTTAGAAAAAAATAGAACAGAAGGTGCTGTAGAAAAAGGATGACTGGAGAAGATAGGCAAAGCTGTATTTCATAGCTGGAGATGCTACAAGAAAAGCTTCAGTTTTCACCAGAAATAATGTAGCAAAGCTTACAAAAGTAAGAACTAAAGCAACAGAGGAGAGTACAAATGCTCATTTTCCACTTAAGTTCAGAAATTGCCCTGAAATTAAAAGGGAAAGAAAGCCCATGAAGAATACTGCTTCTGCAGTTGTCGTTATTGGAATAATTAAAACATGTAATACTTTCTTAAAATTTCCCCTCGATTCTTAGTCATTCCTTCATGGCTATGAAATGAAATCCTGATTTTACCTAATGCAAGGAAGTCACCGACACTTTGAAACTTTTACTTATGGCCTATAAGTGTGATGGCTTACTGGTGCTTTCATCGAAAAAAGGAATTCTGTGTGGGTGGCTGAAAACAGAACCGAGGCACATAAGTTAAATATACAGTTCATAAACTGCATTTTTACTCTCAATTTTTAAGTTGAACTCTGCCACCAACACCAGAAAGAAGCACATCAATAGCTGACAAGAAAGATGAGTCTGTGCGCTGCAGAAGGGTTACCAAATGTTCTGCAAACAGTCAAAGGCAGGCCACTGGGAAAGGGAGAGATGGTGTTCATCAGAGAATGGTTCAGGGGTAATGTATAAAAAATTCCATTAAAAAAAAAAATCAGTCCTTGAAGCGCTTCTGTTTGCCCTTTTGATCCATCTCAGAGGGGTGGCAGAGTAACTTTTTAAACCGGGGAGCTGAGGCAAGGCCTGGTGTGGGCAGGACTGGCTGCAGTGGTTTCGCAGGACAGGAGAGAAGTCCTGCTGAGACTGAGTAATAAGAGCAGGGACAATGCTCTGAGGTCTAGTATGATTTCAGTGGAAAGGCAGTGCAACTTAGTAGTCGGTTCTGCTGGTCACTAAAATAGAAATAAAAGCCCTGTGCTGTTTTGAAGAGCCTTCCTCAAAGTACATTTTGGTCTTCACTAACGATCTCCAACCTAGATGATCTGAGCTGTGGGGCAACGAGTTCCAGCAGGGCTTACTAGAAATCAAACAGTATGTTCTGGGAACTGTTGATGGCTTCAGGAATTTTTGAGAGCAAAAGAAAGAAAGTGAAAAACATGAGATTTTTAGGCAGGAATAACCAATAACTTAGTGGTTGCAACACCCATCTGGGATACTAAATCTTTGTTGCATTTATACTCAGAACAAAGACTTAGAGCTGGATCTCTTCTCAGGCAGCCGCCTTAGTCACCCATCTACAGAGTCAAGCTCTTTATGAATCTTTGTATAACAAAGTACAACTTCACAAACCCAGGATGGGAATTGGAACATATGATTCCATAATGACGTGAGCAGGACAGCTGCCAATCTGCTGGAGATCCAACGCTTCTGCAAATCTTAGTTGAATGCTTCACCTCTTACCTAATGGCTGGGACTTAACAAATACCTTTCACCAAGAATTCCCTCCTGGTCTCAAGACCTGTTCTGATAAGGGTTTCCTAAGAAACAGGGTATATCTACTTCTTGTGTATATATCCTCTTCATTCATTCCTGAATACAGTTTTGACTTCACCAAATCATTGCTTTCCCAATGAAAATCTCTTTAGCGGCAAAATTCTTAACCATTTCCAATTCACGTGCATCCCCCTTTTTAGAGAAGAGGGGACATGACTTTTCCCTAAGCTGCCCTTAGGCATAGCCTTCCATGGGCAGGTGGCCTTAGATCATGGGAAAGGCTGCGAGGGATTATGCCTGGCATCATGCCTGGCATCGTCTTTCATTTGTCACAGGGAGCTGAGCAGCACCGAAGCTCCAGGACTTGAGGGCAAAAGAGATTCTGAGATTCCTGTGTGTAGTATGATACGCCAGAGCTTCATCTAATCTTTGGGCCAGGGAAAGTGGGGTGAGCGGCTTGGCGCAGCCCCCACATAGGGCAGACGTACCTGCTCCACCACCGGCAGGTAAAGAGCAGTACCTTCAACATTAGGAAACCAGTCGGTTTGTACATCTTGTGCTGGTTTGAAAACAACACATTAATAATACATGTCTATGGGAAAACAATTGTTTTGAGGAAAGAATATAGACATGTTATAAGGAATGTAGGAAATTTCTACAAGTAGCTCAAAATTCTGCCCCCCCCCCCCTTTTTTTTTTATTTTCCCTGAGAGGGAGAGGGGTTTTTTTGTTAAAAAAAATTAATTTCTGATCTGAAAATAAATATAAAAAAAAAAGAAAAGAAAAAAAGATGAAGGTATGACAATTATTAATGCATGACAATCTTACCCAAGATAATCAAGGAATGCAATGATTTCCTAGCACACCAGACCTTCAAGGAGAAAAAACCCAAACAAACCAACAACAAACCCTAGCAGCAAGTCAGCAAGACAAAGTTATTGAAGTGCTTGTGGCTATGAAATTAGAATAGTTGGGATAGACCACTCAGGGAAAAAAAAATACTAAGACAAAGAAAAGAAAAATGGAAAACTCAGCAAATGGTTTGTTTTTAACTGCTTAAACAATTGGTTACATTGCTAACTACTATGCCTACTAAACTAATTGAATTCTAATAACTTATTCAACGTATTTTGTCTCTTCATCTTGCTGTTCTCTGGAAGGGATGTGAGGAGAGTACTATGAAATCTAAATTATTAATGAAAAAGCATTTGCTGAACACTAGTAGAAACACTTCTCCACTGGTAGCTATCCATAGGCAGTATTTCATAATTACTTAATATTTTAAATTGGAGAATGTATATCATATATTTCTGTTCACTTATTTAAAGATTTATTCATTTCTCAGCAGCTTTCATATGCACAGATTTATAAATCTGAATTTCAAATTCCCTTTCCATGAATAATCTGTAATGCTCACTTGAAGATCATTGTTCCGGCAAAAATTCCTGTCCTAAAGTTAGGAGCTGCTTGTGACCCTCGCTCACCACGACAGTTAATTGGGTATATTAATTCAGTGGGATCATATGGGTGCTTCAAGTTATATGTACTTTGAAGCTTTACTGATTGGGAATCTAAGCTGAGACATGCATTTTTGTTATCGTTATCAACATCATTATCATGTCTTTGATGCGTGTCTTGCTGTGGCACAGTCAGTAACCAGAGTCCCTTGGTTTCCTGTGCTGTAAAGATTAAGGGGAAGAACAATGTTCCTCCTGTGCTAGCATGCCTTGGGTTTTGTGGTTTACCTCTGCATTCCTCTTCTCATAGCAAAGTTCAAGGTAAGCTCCAAGCTTCTTTGCAGTAACAAAAGTAGCAAACTGGAATCTTGATGCCTCAAGAGAAGGATAGCATCAATGGTTGCTATCCTTCACAACATACACAACTTCACAAACAGTAGCCAGCTCAGTATTCATGGCAGTGGTACAGCGCTTCCCTCAGACGCCATCCACACAAAACATTAATGGTGCTGACAATAACTCGCTCACCCGAGGAAAATCGCAGTTACAGGACATAATCTGTGGCTGGCTTTGCTCTGCATCACCTTCCACGCTCACGGGCTTGCTAAGCGTGGGGCGATGCCTGCACATGCAGCTCTCGTTGAGATGGGCAGCCCAGCCAGGTGAAGGAGGAGATGTAAATAGGAGCTGTGCTCATCTCTAGCCCGCCCTGTGCCACCCCTGTACACCCGCTGAGCCTTTAAAGAATACACTTTAAGGAAAAAGTTGTGGGAGAAACTGTCACAGATGTGACCTGGTTTATACAAGCTGCAGAGCAGATCCGTGGCAAAAATGAGAAAGCAGTCACATTGATTTCTATATCAGCGTCTGTCCCTTATGCATGTCACATTGCAGCAACTCTTCCAAGTTTGTAACAAGAGATGCTAGGGCATGTTTCAAAGGAAAAAAAATAATAATACTTTTCATGTATGGAAGTGAAAGCATTGTGTTTGAACACAGAAGTTCCTCCTGAAAAAGATCACTGGCAATGAGTAAAAGAGCAGAGTGCTGAAATACAGACCTGTGAGGCGGGTTTCACTGTTTGAAAATATGAAAACTTCATTCAGCAGTTACATTTGGTTTCAGTATTTCTGTTTCCTAAATAGTATAAATATTATATTGCTATGATAGGCTACGTTATGAAAGCACTAGAGTTTTTAGATACTATATTGCTAATTATTACTTTGAGTGTATTTACTACACATGAAGTTATTCCTTGGTTGAGTTCAGTGAGATAAAAATTCTCAAATAACTTCATAATCTTTAAAGTTCACTTGAGAATATGTATTAGAAAAATGTTCAGCGAATGTTGATTAACAATAATCTAGCCATATACAATGCAGCTTGATTACATTTACATATAGAAGAAAGCCTAATGTAAATGGCATCATCAGTTACTTCTATTGATGCTGTACTGAACACAGCCTGTAGAAAACATTATTTTCTCTGCAAAAACAACAACTTTAAAATGTCTTGGTATATAGTATCTTCTTGAAAGCAGACTATTTGCCCTTCAGTGTGGATTTCTGGATTTACCTGATTAAGTTCACTTTGGAGACCCTCAAGGTGACTAGGTTTTTAAAGTAAATGGAGAAGAGTGCTAGGATTTGAGACATCTCTGAAGAAAATGTCTTTTTTAAGGTACTCGAGTCTTATTTGGGTTTACGTACTTCTTTTAATGCACATACATAATCCTCTGCATTACTAGATGACAAGTTTTGTATCTGTGCATTTTTAATAGCAGTTTCTCACAAGGTAAGACATTCTGCTGATATTCTACATCAAGGGCAACAAGAAAAGCTTCTGTAGTGATGAAAGGAAGACTAGAGAAAATGTGCACCTTCTCCAGAAGGAAACGAGAGACCTGATTACCCAGGATATGGAGAAGGCTGAGGTACTCAATGACTTTTTTGCCTTGGTCTTCACCACCAAGTGCTCCAGCCACACCGCCCGAGTTGCAGAATGCAAAGACAGGGACTGGGAGAATGAACAACTGCCTGCTGTAGGGGAAGGTCAGGTTTGAGAACATCTGAAGAACCTGAAGGTGCAAGTCCATGGGACCTGATGAGATGCATCCACGGGTCCTGAAGGAACTGGTGGATTAAATGACTAAAGCTAGTATCCATCATATTTGAGAAGTCAAGGCAGTCTGGTGAAGCTCCCACTGACTGGAAAAGGGGAAATATGACCCCTGTTTTTAAAAAGGGGAATAAGGAAGACCTGGGAAACTACAGGCAGGTCAGTCTCACCTCTGTGCCCCACAAGGTCATAGAGGAGGTCCTCCTGGAAACTATGCTAAGGCACATGGAAAATAAGGAGGTGACTGCTGACAGCCAACTTGGCTTCACTAAGGGCGAGTTATGCCTGGCAATGGATCAGGGAAGAGTGATGGACATCATCTACCTGGACTTGTACAAAGCATTTAACACTCTGCTTCATGACATCCTTGTCTCTAAGTGTGCTGACAACACCAGGCTTGTATTCTGGTTGACACACTGGAGGGAAGGAATGCCATCCAGAGGGACCTTGACAGGCTTGAGAGGTGGGCACGTGAGAACCCCATGAAGCTCAACAAGAGCAAGTGCATGTGGGCAGTCCCAAGCACAAATACAGGCTGGATGGAGAATGGATTGAGAGCAGCCCTGAGGGGAAAGACTTTGCAGGTGTTGGTGGACGAGAAGCTCAACATGGCCCAGCAATGTGTGCTTGCAGCCCAGAAAGCCCAGCCGTATCCTGGGCCGCATCAAAAGCAGCGCGACCAGCAGGTTGAGGGAGGTGATTCTCCTGCTCTGCTCTGCCTTTGTGAGACCCCACCTGGAGTGCTGCGTCCAGCTCTGTGGCCCCCAGGATAAGAAGGACACGGGCCTGTTGGAGCGAGCCCGGAGGAGGGGCACACAGGTGCTCAGAGGGCTGGAGCCCCTCTGCTGTGGGGACAGGCTGAGAGGGTTGGGGCTGTTCAGCCTGGGGAAGAGAAGGCTCCGGGGAGACCTTACAGCAGCCTGCCAGTACCTAAAGGAGGCATATAAGAAAGATGGGGACAGACTTTTTAGTAGGACCTGCAGTGACAGGAGAAGGGGTAATAGGTTTAAACTAAAAAAGTGTAGATTTTGATATATAGATTTAGAGTAGGTATTAGTAATTAATTTGTTCCTGTGAGGGCGGCGAGGCGCTGGCAGGGGCTGCCCAGAGCAGCTGTGGGTGCCCCATCCCTGGCAGTGCCCAAGGCCAGGCTGGACGAGGCTGGGAGCAGCCTGGGCTGGTGGCTGGTGTCCGTGTCCCTGCCCGTGGCAGCGGGCTGGACCTGATGATCTTTAAGGTCCCTTCCAACCCAAACCGTTCATTGATTTTGTGATTCTGTGATTCTACACTTTGAATGCAAGAGACCACATGCACACAGAAATAGTTAAAGCAAATGAAAGTAGCCCTTGCAGTATAAGTAGCTGTTTTTTTGTTTTTGTTTTTTTTTAAAAAAAGAACAGAAGAATAGGTTTCCATTATAAAAAAAAAAAAAAAAAAAAAAAAAAAAAAAGCTTTGGCAATTATTTACAATTACTGTAAAAGCTGTAAGGTCAGAATGAAAGTAAAGATTCTACTTAAGTAGTAGGAATTTGGTAGTAGGGGTGCTCATTATAGCCGAATCATATTCATCACTAGTGTAGAGACTGCACAATATTTTCATCTTTAGGGCAAATTAGGCAAGATACTGCTTCTATTTTTACAGAAGAAATGCCTTAGGAAGATGCCAGCAATTTAAATTTCACTGAAAAATACAAGCAAAATAACTTTCTTCTTTCAGTGAGCTAGGTTTCCTAGCAAAAATGCCCAGTATTTTTTTAAAGTATAAGTAGTTACAGTTCTTGTGAAATATAATCTTTTATTGCTTTTTTATACAAGATTTATATTCATGAGAGATACTATCAGTGAGCAAAAGATCAAAAATCTGTGAAATCCATCTGATAATCGTATATGCACATATGATCACATTTACATTTTCCCCATAGTTCTCTGAATTTAGAGGAAGCTGAGCCTGCCAAAGAGCATTACAGTCAGATTTTCTATATATAAATGTACTGCAAATTAACATTTAACCTAATTTGCACCCAATTTATGGGTTTCTACCAGAAGGGGGTGCTTTGAGCAAACCGGTGCTCAGGAGCCCTAAAGAGAGGACACTGAAGCCTTTTATCACACCATGGCGCTTGATTTCCATGTGTCCTTTCAAATATTTTAAATATGTATACACATATAATCTTATTTTCAGTTATCAAAGTCTCTTCAGTATCTGAGCATGTAAAAAGCATTAAATTAAACAAATGTATTAGTTTTGGAACTAGTGAAGTCTTCAAAAGGAACTCCTATGTTAGATGAAGAAGTATCATGGAAAGATTTATTTATTTCAGTTGGACTTGGTAAGACCAGTAGCTGAGAATTTTTTCCACAAGGTTTTCTGGCACAACTTTTTTTTTCTTGGTTGTGCTTTTTCTTTCTTTCTTTTTTAAATAAAGCAGCTAGAGTTTGTAGGACTTTAATTTGATGTAGAATACAATTCCATTGCACCTTTGCCATTTTTAGTACAGTAATCAGAGTACTTATTGGGGGTGTATGTGTGTGTGTGTGTAGAAAAAGTGTTTCAGATGCAAGAAACTACCATTGAGTGAGTTTGTGTCGGTGCTGAATATGAAGCAGTAGATGTGGAAGCACTGTCAAATACTAGATTCTGATTTTTGAAATATAAGAAGTATACTGCCACAGATTGTAAAGTATATAAAAACGATCAGTCAGTCACTTTGTCAGAGTGACAAGAATATTTTCAACTCTGCCCAGGAAAGCCAGATGTGGCCAGATGTATTGTGGGTATTATTTGGATGCAATTAGGTTGTACTTTATAATGTATTCCACTATAAGTATGCATTTTTATTGTATTAATAAAATATAATCCCTCTTCCAATGTACTTATAGATCAGTTTTGTTATTAGTGGGGCTTTAAATATGCTGAAGTGTAGTTAAAGCATATTTGAAAAATGAAAATAAGTAATGTTTATCTTCAAGCTGTAATTAAGGTTCATGTAAAGTTTAGTGGTAGGTTTTCTACACCTTGGAGATATATATCTCCAAAAATCATATAGATAGAGCATGAATAATTAACAGCATAGGTAAATTCACTTTTATCACAGATAGACTAAAGCAAGAATAAATGCTTCAATCAATCTGCACATGATTTTTTTTTTATTACTTTTAGAAATGTAAATGAGAATTGCAAAAATTTTCAAGCAGTAGCAGAATCAAACACTGATGTGTCTCCTTAGGAACCCATGAAGAAGAAATCTTAGGCAGATTGTTCCCACCTGTGCTATTTTACTTTAAGGGAAGCGGGGCAGGTGAGCCCTTTCTGCAGGGAGATTTGTTTGGGGCAGGGTTTTTTTAATACTTTGGGGTAAGAGTAAAGGGTGCTGAATTGGAGGTTTCATGCAAGAAGCAGGTAACTAGATCTCAGAAGAAATTATCTAAGAATGTGTAATGGATTTTGCTGCTCACCAAGTTGGTAAGTCAACTCAAATGAAGCCTGAAAGCAGGGGTGGTTCTGTAAGGAGCTGGTAGATGGGAAAGCAGTTGTTCATAAATGCCTTCATTTTGGTGTGGTTTTATGGCGTTGAGTCAAATTTGTGCCTGAAGTATGAAATATCCTGATTTTAACTTCAATAAACTTGAGCTATATCTGATTTTAAAAGTGCTTTGAGGCACTCCCTGTAAGTAGAAGATCTAACAAGGCTGGATTAAGGCTTTGTCTTGTACTGTGTGCACTGTATCATGAAATGGTGGATTAAAATACGTTAGACAACTACATTAGTCTGAACAGCAGGTCTGAAACAACAGAGTTTTTAGCTTATGAAGTACTGGTTCTAGCAATTTTATTATTTTTTCTTTGTGGGAATTGAGGAAGGTGACTCTCTGAATCCTGGAAGGTCAGAATATTCTTAATTTCCCCCATTGCAGAGAATGATGAACTGAGAGTGCAGCAGCAGGGATGATCGCAGTTTTCAGCCGTAATTTTGATTATCACTTACTCTTTAAGGCACAGCTCAGCATAGTGTCAGGAATGCAAAATAGTAGTCTGTTCAGGTTTTCCATAATAACCTGGAAAGGAATATGTAGACTCCTTGTGCTACCTGGAAAATGCTTTGAAGCAAATAAAGGTTAGACTGACCACAGCTAGCCAGGGAGGTCTTGGCTTCATGGTCACAACTTTACAGCCTGCTCTTGGTCAAGTCACTTGACCTTCTTGTGCCTCCATTTAAACTAGCTGGAAAATGGATTTAAAAACAGAACATTCCTAAAAATCAGGTGCTGAGCCCCTCTAGGCATATGCCTTACAAAAATTAACTAAAATGAGAAAACCACCATTCAGGGTAACACAGAGCTGATAAAAGATGCAAGGGTGATAAATGAATCCTTATTTCCATTCTAAAATCTGTTCTTTTAGTAAATAATGTTATTAGTATCAGCTGGACTACTGCATTCACCTTTGCAGCTGCCCTGCTTTATCACAGCTTCCTTTTTGCTTGGCTCTGTCCCTTTTCACTACCAGACCTTTTGTGGTATCGTTAAGAAATTAAGGGGAAAAATGGAAACTCATAATGGAAGAATGAATTCCCAGTGTATAATTTATTGGTATTTCTACGGTGTTGGTAGAGTGCCTCATATTTTCAGTAAATGGGGGGGAAAAAAATAAGTAGAAGAATAGTGTTGTTTCTGTTCTTTCATGAAGTTGTTTGCTTTAAGTTGGATGGAAAGTCCTTGGCAGATGATCAGGAAAAAGCGTTTTGGATTTCTGTCTTGAGCTGAAACCACGCTCTCACCTTTTCTGTTCTTGTTCTGAACCCCAGACTGTGAATGGTAGAAAGGGAAAAGTAAATACCTTGTTTGCATATCCATGTTATATTTGCATGTTCACTGGAGTTGCTGAATATGTCTATGTAGAGTTCTGCTGCTCATATTTAACTACAGGCTTTGGAGTGGTCACAAAGCTTGAGAATCTATAAATGGGGAATTAACTGTCAAGAACTGTAAATATTTTAAAAGGGGGGGGAAATAAATATGGGTTCAGATGACAGATTTTAATAAGGACATGTTTTTGATTGTGAATAGCTCATTATAATTACATACAGTCAGTGATAGGTTTTTTAAGTTATCATTCTTGTTCATTCTGACTAAATATGTTGATATAAATATGGGCAGTTAGTGTTCTGTGTCATCATCTATCATTTATATAGCACTGTAACTGTTAATGGTCCTTTCTGATGTACAGAAGTATACTGTAAAAGGACCATAACTCTGCTGTCAGGAGCTTATGAACTCTGAACCAAATATTCAGACTGCTTGATGGGAGGGATGTTCAGATAAGCCCTCCTTTGTGTGTTGCTTGTACACTGAACTCTCTCATAAAATGCTCAGCAATCTAACCTTGCTCTAGCAGAGCACTTAAACCTGTTTTTGTGCAGGTAAGAAGGTCTAATGACACTCATGGAACTTAATATTAAGGGGCTGTATGTGCCTGTGCGTGTGCATGAGCTTGCCTGCTGTACGGTAAAACCATTCTAAACTGCTTCAGGATGGGATTTTGGGTAGCTGGTCCCAGAGATGAATGGGTTTTGATATTGAATAGAGTTGGGGGCGTGCAATCAAACTCTTGTGAGTGAGGGATGAATCTCATGTTGACAGAATCTTGCTTCTTAATCCTGTCAAGAAGCTCACTGTGGGTCCTGGCTCCTCTTTCCCTGTGCCCAAACATCAGAGATAATGAACCTTTGAATCTGCATCCCCTACACAGTTTCAGTGCCTCTGGACTGCAGAGTGGGACCAGTACAAGTGACATTATTTTATTAGGAGCCATGGGCTACTTTTACCTTCCCTTCCCATTACTGCTTTCTAGACACATTTTCCACAAAGATGTCACGTACATTAATTTTAAGGACTCTAACCCTACTTCATTGGTAGCAACATGGCAGAAGAAGGAAAGAAAACCAATAAAGAAAGAAAGGGAAAAGGCAGGCTACAAAACTTACAAGCTGATACTTAAGCAAACATCCCAAATATTTTTGTTACCCCACAATCTGCTACTCTAGAAACCACCTGAATCCTTGGTATTTCAGTCTTAAAGCCTTTGTGGGGCTGTTACCTCATGCAAAATGCTATCTAACATAGGGAGGTTACGGATGTGTGAGGCTGAACTGGATGATTTCAAAGCTCCTTTCAAACTACATGGTTTGGGGACTGGGCGCCTACACTCTTAAATGCATTGAGGACAGCAGCAATATAAGCTTCTTCAGGCTTGGCTAACCCAAGGAAATGCCTAGCTGTACGTGAAGTTTACTGTGTTGGATGTGTTGAACAGACCCGTCAGGAAAGCAGTGTTGGTAACTTACTTCTATCATAGAAGCCAATCCTATGCTGCCTTCCCTTCTCGTGACCCTTTGTGGTGGCGTTGTGACATGGCTTTATTTTGTTTATTGTTTTCAGCACGAAAAGGTGATTTTTTTTTTTTTTATCACTCAGCAGGTCTGTATATTTTCTCTTAAGTATCTCTTTGAGCTGTTTATCTGCATAACAGGGAAAGGGCTATGTAACTGTATAGATGTGGCATTTAAGTGTATATAAAGAAGGCTAAAGAAAAATCCTTTTGCTAAACCAAACTTCAATTTTTAAATAACATAACAGTATTATAGTTAATACCTTTCCTTCCCATGTTTGGCCTCAATCTTTCTTTATCCTCTTCATTTTTGCCCTTCTCTTGAAGCACAAAGAATCCCAAAGTTAAGAGCCAAATCAGGTATTTAAATTGTTTTGCCTTAGGATTGCTTACTTTATTTTCTTGGACTGACAGTTGTTTGGGTTTTTTTTTTTTTTTGTTGTTCTTTTATTTTTACCTTTAAAAGAAGTCATTCTAATATAAAGTAAGCATTGCTTATTTACTACAACAATAAAAAAATAAAATTGCCAGTAGTAAATTTAGCTACCAAGCTACAGGACACTGTGAGTTGTGTTACTGGAAATCTCTCTAGCAGTGCTCTGCTATTTTGTAAATATAGTTCAACCCACATATCTCACTTCCCACATTAATGTTAAATCATCAACTAAAGAAGTTATTTTAGCTCTCTTCTTTTTTTTCCTGTCAATAATTTATTTATTTTTTTAAAGTATATTTTATTCCATGATGGAAATGCTCTAAAATGGAACAGTGCCGTCAGACTCATTATGCAGTAAGATGATATTGCAGTGAGCACTGTGATTCATCAGTGAGGCCAAATGCCCAAGTCTGGATTCATTTTCTACCTGGTGAAGAACATGGCACAATCCTGCACCTCCCTCCGGGGAAGTTCTGAAACTGCAGAACTAAGTCACACTTCCTGGGATATTTTCCTCCCCTAGTTTTGTGACTCTACTCGGGGAACTCTCCCAAACAAACTGCACAAGTGTAATCTGTTTTTACATCAGGTTTAATGCAAACCATACTGTTTTTCTCTCCCCATCCCACTTCTCTGCCCTAATAGCCGGACTGCCAAAGACCTCTGCAGCCTGAAACTTAAAGCAGCACTTTGGTTCCTCCCATCTGAGCCTGGTGCTACCTCATCCATGTACTTTCTGCATGCCAGGCAAATGGTTGTTTGTTGTTTTTTTTTTTTTTTAATCCTCTCTTGGCTTTGTCTTGCATCTCTTAAAATGGAGATGGTAATGCTGTGTTTCCCCCTTGCTCAGTCTTTCCTGCCCGCTCCATAATAATTTCCAAGTAGAGACTGTCCTTGGAGCTCCATCGAAGTGGGGTGGCTGCTGCATGTAGCCAACTGATGCAAACTGAGGCATGCAGGTGGTACTGTGAATAACCATAGTCCACTTCAAAGAGTATTAAACTTTTTTCCTAATTTTGCAGCCCTGAAGAAGGAGCTTAGCACTGCTGCGCTGTGGTTTTGGTGTGTGCCAGGGGTCGATAGGGCTCGAGCTTCCAGAGATAAGGTGTGATTCTTTGGTTTCCTGGTGGAAAGCCATCAGGGACCTTTCTCCTGGTTCCTGTTTCCTTTTCATGTTGGGCCTTTAATGCTGCCCTTAATATTGCATATGGGAAACCGAGGATTTTTGACTGTGTGCAGAACGACAGTTTCCATAGTGCTTCACTCATTTTCTTTTAACAGTTTCTCAGTGTTCTGCAAAATGTAAATCGGCATTTTTCACAAACAGATTTGTAACTTGAGTTGGCTCAAATCCAGATTCTGACCTGTTTATTAATGTAAATTGTACCTCCCTCTGTTTGAAAAGTGTATGGAATCGATTTAGGAATTGTGTGTACAAACGGATTGCCACTAGCAGTAGTTTTTGATTATTCTTTATCAGTTGATTTTAGAAAACTGGTATCACTGACTTTGAACGTAGTGCAGTTGGAAACCTAAATTGGGGGTAGTCAGTGATGTTTTAATTAAAACATTTTGTTTCTTAATTGTGGAAGGTTACAAGATATGTGTTGCCAGGCACCATGGCTTTAGCGATGAGCAGCAACTTGTTCAGTGTTGTTAACTGGGTTGCTGGTGACTGTCTATCTGTCAAGAAGTAGGGCAGAACCTAGGTCAAGGCGGGCTCAAGCTTGGCTGTAGATTAGTCTAAAACAATGCAGCTTGTAATAATAAGGAAAAAGCAATTAACAGGGTTTTAATTCTTAATTGAGATGAGCAAAGGACATCAATGCTGCCTGTTGTGAATGTGGTTTATTTATAATATCTGGACCACATACCATCTCTTAATGCTGCACAACTAGCAGTCTGTGTTGCTTGTAAAAACCAGAACAGCTTTTAGCATGAGATTGTGATTAATTTGATTTATAAGTTCTTATTTCCCAAATTACATGGCAAAAATTATTCACAACTTAGTATGATTCTCTGATAACTGTTGTTGTGCTATTTAAAATATATATTAACTTATTTAGGAGGGGATTGTTGGACATACTGTTTTAACACCTGAGTTTGCATTTTGATGTGCTGAACTTTAGAAGAACTGGCAATGGAGGACACTTGGCCTTTTGGGGGGTTTGGTGTGGTTTTTTTTTTTTCTTTCTCTCCTTTGATGCATCTCTCTGTTCTTCAAAGTCATAAAACTGTAAACTAAGACAGTGTTTAGATTTGTGCAAGAATGACAATTTAGCAGCTTCAAGAGGACAAAAGCTGTGGTAAAACCAACCCTTTCTCCTCCCCCCTCTAGTACTTTCTGGCCTGTTTTTATGCTTGGGCACTGTGCAGAAGCCATCCTGTCCTCTCCGCACCGCCGTGGTGACCTTCCCCTTTAAATTCCTTGGTCTGTGGGCCAAACCGACTCAATGTTATACAACCGACAAACCATTTGTATTTAAACTCCTTAACTAAGCGCCTTATTTTCATTGTTGAATAACATGAGGGCGCTACATCTCTGATTAAACTTCTTTTTTGAAGAAGGCCTATGGCCCTGGGCTAGCACAGGGGCTGAGTCAGGCAGCAGCCGCAGCAAGGGTTAATGCTGGGCTGCAAACCTGCCTGCAGCTCCTCCGGAGAAGCTGCTGTTTCTCTGCTGTCAAAGCAGATAAGTCTGTGATTCTTGCAGTTACAGCTTTCTAAGAAAAGCATAAGGCTTCACTAGGAAAAAGTAAATGGTGATGTGTTAAAAAAAAAAATCAAAAAATTGTCTCTCGTTATCTTTCTGTAGCATGTTAGGAACCAGGATTAGGTTGAAAACTTGGAACCTCAGGAGCTCTGAAACTATTAAAATGAATAACAGCTTTGAATGGTGAGCTGTAGGATGATGCCATCAGCTGGATGCTATTTTATTCAAGGAGTGCCCATGTCCAATTAGGCCGTTACCTCAGCTAGACTGAGGGGTACTGGGGCACTGGTTTCCCTTTACACAGGCTGAAGATCAGACTTCTTTCTTGGTGTGAATTGCAAGCGGGCAGACTAAGGGTTTAATAGTTTTATTTTTCATAAAACTAAACTATTTTCGTTGTTTGAAATGGTGTCTGGGGTTACTGCAAATAAAACATGAGCCAGCCTAAAAAAGAACAGCAGACGGTTTATAATGAATCCCAAAGACCCTGTTGGAGACTTGATCTAGAAGGAATTAATTACTCAACCAAAAGAATAACTACCCAAGGGTGGCTATTTAATTGGTTTTAAAAAAATTGAAGTATAAGAGTTATGAGCAGACTAAACAACTGAAACCTGTTTAAAAAGCTGTTATTACTTCCCCCCCCTGAAATTTAGAGAAATCCTCTGAGAGGTGAGCTAGATGCCACAAAGGCAAAAAAAACATCTTCCTCCTAGGAGGAAGAAACCAAGCTCAGAGAAATTTATGTCAGTGAGCGTATGGAAATGTTCTTGGATAGCTTCTGGCTCTAGGATTGACCATACCACCTTTTTTTGTTCCCACAGCTGGCTATGTCTTCTCCTGGGAGGTCCTGAAGCATGCACATTTAGCTTGCTGTTTTATCATAGCACTTGAGCAAATCCATGGCTAGTCCCACCGGGAGGGTAGCAAAGGCAAGCTGACTATAAGTAAACAGTAGAAGAAAACCAAACAATAACAAAATGATAAAAACAGTTTCTGCAGTCTTCTGCTTAGTACTAATGTGATTATTTTTTTTTAATGCTGTGTTCGAGTTGTTTTTCAGTGAAATTAAATTTTCCTAAAAGTATGTTCTACCAAACACGGTTGAGTTTATCCTGTGAAAGGCCTCAGACTGTTTTCTTCCACCTGATAAATATTTGCAGTGTCATTTCCCCAATGTATCTCGGTGCTCAACAAGAGTGAACTGACAGGGCTGAATATTTTACAGAAGTACAAAATGCAACTGCAGTCTGTTCTAGTGATGCTTTGTTCTTTGCAGGAGAAGGTTGGTCTTAAGTTTCTCATGATGGAAAATCCTTTGTTAATTTTTAAGCTCTTCAGATAAGATGGGCATGCTCCATGATTATCTTTGGTTTGGCAGAAAGCATAGATTCCTTTATTGATTCAGCGATCACCAATCACATGAGCTTTTATCTAGTTTTAATATAATACTATGTCTTTATCTGAAAATGCTGGCTATAGAGGAGTGCAGCAAGATGGAAAGTAAGCCTTAGATTGTTTTGGTGAGCCCATTCTCAGAGATCTATAAATATTTTACAGTGACCTTCAACTTGCAGAGCAAATATTTTTGTCTCCTGACCTGATGGCACCCATACCATCGTGGTTCTGCTGCATGGCAGAAGGGGAGGGCTCAAGGAATGGGTACTGATGGGTCTCCACCATCCTTTTCTCGAGGAATAGGTCTGCCCTGAAAGCTGAGGGTGTGGGATGAGCTGGTGGCCGCAGGCAGCTTATATCCAAGCAGAAGGACTGGTGTCTCACAGTGATTTCAAAACTGTCTCCTTGGGATTTTCTCCTGTGATCCAGCTCATAGGCTGCTGTGTGGGGGACTGCAGTAGCTGGCAGAGAGGAATTTCGGCACACTCTGCAACACCCTGAGCTGCCTTCTGTTCACAACTCTGTGTGCAGGCCGTTACTGAGAGTTTTAATGAGCTAGTTACTGGGGGCCAAGATTTGCTTATGTAATCCACCAAGAAGGTATTAAGATTTTATTAGAAATGCTGCAAGGTCCTTTCAAAATAAAGCCAAGCAAACTGCTAGTAAAACTCTGTTATCTCTGGATCTGTGCAGGAATTTGTTTGGTCCATAATATCTTACATTAATTTCCCTTCCTTTTTTAAAATGTACGAAATGGTCAGATGCATTAAGTAAATTAATAAATTACCTACCCTCAACGACTTTAAAAGCTATTCGAGTGGAGGCCTCTGAAAAATTAAAGCACATCAATACTGTCTGTTTTAGGCCTCCTATGTAGAAATAGCACATGATAGTTATGTATCAATGGCCCTCCAGTACTAGTTACACAAAGTGATTTTCAGCAAGAGAGCTCTAACGGTTCAAGAGATGCAGTCATCTAAAAATAAATCAGCCTTTTCAAAAGTGCCCACAGCAGCACATCATAATCAAAGTTGATTACGTTTGCACCCTGCATCAAATGGATGTATCAGAGTGCATCAAATCACAGACACCTAATGGTTCACACCTGGCAGATAGCTATTTGACATTTCACACTATTAATGTAAGTGTTCCTGAGGCATGAGATTCATAATACCAGGTTCTACTGTAGTGTATGAAAGAGCTATCTCAGCTAAGGCACATCACCCTGTCCATTGACTTCTTTTAATGTAACAGCATCTTCTTCAGTCATAGATCATAATAAAGATTTGTTCTATCTGCAGAGTGTTTGCCTCCTGATCAAGACAGCAATATAACTTTTTATCTGTCCTCTTCCCTGTGCCATCCTGACCAGAATGACCTACTTCCTGGTTGCCCCAGTCTATAGATGAAGCAGCAGTTTGCGCACCATTCTTTCTGTCTAGGCATATGCACAGACCATGATAAAAACTTTCCCTCTTTCTAATGTGTGTATGTATGACTGTATCTTTCTCCATGCAAGTGCTGAGATCTGGTCTTTTAATTTTGTCTGTACCCATATTTCCTCCAGCAGATCTGTTGTCTTCTATCACATGTTTCTTATGTATGTTTGAAAAAACAGGTGAGAAAGTGCCTTACCCAACCAGCTCAGTCTTGTTCAAAACCACTTGTGGTCAGTCCATGCTTTCCAGTACACATTTTTTTTTTCTTCTAATAGTTTGTTCTTCAGTTTCAACCTTTCTAATGATCTTTCCTGCTTAACCGTCAGTAGTCTGTCCCCCTCCATGTTGTGAAGGGTGCTTCTTCTCTTTTCTGCTTGACTTGGCATAGCCAGGTGATTAAGAGAAATATTAGAAATCTTCTGTAACTGATAAGCATCTCACATAATTAGATTTGAATAAGCTTTTGAAAATTATTAAAATAAAGTACCTTAATTAAACTTCAACCAACAGTCTTTCAGTTTCCTAAAACTGAGTTATTTTTAATCTGCAAACATTAACAGTATTAGGGGCCTTTGTGGTACAGGTTCTTCCCGTCCTGCTCTCCCTCATGTATCCTGATCTCTTACATCTTCAGAGTTTTTGCAGGATGCTTTGGAGGCTACATGGCAATTCCTTTTACATCTTTTCTCCTCTCCTGGTGACTATTACATAGTTTTGCTCTGTTACAGGTCTTCATAACGTCTATTTCAGATATGTAGGACTAGTTTTTCATGGCAGGATTATTGCAAGGCTTTTGTGCTACCTATCCATGTTCAAATTTATCATTAAGATAGTCCAACCAGGTGTGGAAAATCTTACATTGCATTTGCTATTGGCTAGCAGATACTGCAACAAAAATAGTAGATATGGTTAATTATTAGCAGAAGATCTCATGATCTTTCAACAAGCAAACCTGCCATTGACACAGAGGATTTTTGCTGAGGAATGGAAAGGTTGGGCCCTGGATGGCAGTTATGTGCAACATAGGATCTCAAGTTCAACTGGCTCGTAGGCTGTGGATATGTAATTGGTGGATGCTGTGCACATTGCCTGAAAAGGATTAGTCTCTTCATTAGTATTCAGCACAGTGATTTCCTAGCACATATTTGACTGACAAATTGCATACAAAGGCCTTCTAAAGCTTTTGTAGCAAATAAACAATGTCCTGAGGCCAAATTCCTTGTCAGTAGACTTGAGTTTTAGCAAGCAAGCAATTTATCATGTTCAGCCCACACAGGTGACAAATCAGTGTTGCAGATAGTATTGTACAAAAGCATCAGGCACTTGCAAAACTGTGGGTTTAATTTTTTTTTTAACTCCTTCAAGGCAAGGACTGATCAGCAGCTAGATTTCTGGGATGGGATTGCTTTTTACTTGTTGAGGTATCAGCATGCCCAGGAATTTTACATCTTCACATGTCTTGAGTGTCGCTGAGCTGCTGGGCTCCTCCTGCTTACCTTCAGAGTCTGATGGGGACAACAGGTGGGACTTCGCTGCCATGATGTATGCAGTGAACAAGACAATAATGGCTATGTGCAAAAACCAAAATTAAAGGCAATGAGAAGCCTAAGGAGGTAGAAGTTTGAATCTCCTATTTACTGTGGGTAGCACTACTAAGCAGTTCTTTTCTTTCCTCTTACTCCAGTTTTAAAATACTGCTGGTGGGAGCTCATGTATTTTTATGGGATGACTTTGGTGTTGTTTCCCTTTCCTTGCAAATAGGGAAAGGCTATATGCCATAGCTACTAGGAGATAACGATGCAGTTCTAATTTGAATTTGCACTCTGAACACTGAGTTTTTGAAATGTACTTTATGCTTAACCTGGGAGAAAAAAAGAAACTGATTTCCATGAAGAATTCCCATAAGCCTGGAACTTCAGTTGATTAACTTTTGATATTTGACTAGGGCATCCCCAGGTGTGCTTTCTCCAAAACAGCGATGTACTTTTGTTCTATGGATCTTTTAATTTAAAGGAAGGCATACTGAAACTAAAAGAAAGACAGGAAAGTGACCTTTGTTGTTTTGAGGTGGTTTGTTTGTTTGTTTGTGTGTTTTTTTAAATTATTGTTCAAGTCTAGGAATATGTTGTCAATTTTGATAATTACTCTGCATGAAGAGGACAGGGTGCTTGTAAAGACTTTGGGAAGAGCATGATGCACAGAGTAGAGCCTGCAGAACTTAGTCTTGGGGACAGCTGTTAGTGTAATTTATACAAAAACAATGACACTTCCCTCCTCCTCACCCTGCAACCCAATTTTGAAATCAGCTGTTAACAGAAAATAGTAAACCTTTAACTAAGTACGTTTTTTCTGCTTCAAACTTTAGCCAAGTAATGGCTAGGAGTAATCCATGATGCAAAGATTCATCCTTATATTCTTCTCCTCTAAAATTTATATTCTCTAGTTTATATTCTCTAGTGGGGAGAAAAAAAAAATAAAATCCTCAATATACCCTAACATCATATCATGTATGACAAAAGCTTTTCGAAACACCACTTGGCACACTGGTAAAAGTACTATGCATAGCAAGCGGCCTGGCTTTTAGATTTATTTGAAATCTTCAGCATGTTCAAAACTCTACCTGATACAGAGTATGTTTGTATTCTTATTTGTGTTAGTATTTGAAGGTCAAGCAAGGGTGCACTTGAAATGAAACAATGCATACTGGCACAGAAAAGACTTCCCAA
This sequence comes from Falco peregrinus, assembly GCF_023634155.1. NCBI lineage: Eukaryota > Metazoa > Chordata > Aves > Falconiformes > Falconidae > Falco > Falco peregrinus. The sequence continues at coordinate 28,988,994 of NC_073725.1, read as the reverse complement.
TAACTGGATTGATACTGGGTAGGATTTGTAGGATTCCAAATTAACAAAAGAAAAATAATTCTAAATTATAAAATCTATTTTTTAACAGTGAGATTTTCTTAAAAAAAAAGTGATTCTTAGTAGCTGCCATGGCAAGTGGAAATAAAAGGTAAAGTATTAAAATACCCAAATTGTGATGGGAAAAATTGGTCCATATATGATAACTCAAGGATTGTTTGAGGGAATTTATGAAATAAGGTTTGGTTTGTTTTGCTTTCCTTGGGGGAAGAAGATTCTGCTTTTGGTGTTGATGGAAAGAATGATTACTTAGAAAATTAACTTTTTTTTTTTTTTAGAAATGAAACAATGTTTATCACATTAATCTCCAAGGAATGAAGCAATAAACTCCTAAATAAGCAGTAAACTGCTGGGAAGTCACTCTTAATTATTCTTCTGAAAGAGTTTCTAATTCTAAGTATTCTTTGTAGCTCTGGAAGAATAACGTACCTTACCATTTGTCCTTTACTTCAGGTATCCATGGTTCAGGCTCTTAAACTATAATGCTCCTGGATTCTTTAAGCAGTCATTGATTAGAACAATTCTTAGTTGTCTTTTAATTCTCAGTTACACAGGTAGTTGAGATGACAGAAACCTGATTTTAAAGAAGTTGCAATTGATTTGTTTGGTTTTGGAAAAACAGATGGGATCTGTAGTCTGTAGGTCTGTAGTTTAGGCTAATTGAGATGTTAAAGTTGTGATGTTTTATCTGCAACATATGCAGAGCTTTCTGTGGCCGATGCTGTTCCTTGAGCAGTTCTGTTCTCTAGGATCCAGGGTGTCTTGGGCTTTTTTCCATTTTACTAGACAGTGATGAACTTGGAACATATTGCTCATTTTAAGACTTTTAAAGAATGACAGTAACATGTTGGAGTTACGACCCCAAAACATCATTAATGCGTGTTTACAAAAGTAATTTGTTATCCAGTTATAATGCAAAACCTTAGTTGGTTGAATTTCAATGGAAATTCCGGGTACCAGGACTCCTTTTGTGTCATGTGGCAGGCTCACAAGGGGGTTGTATTGATGAGGGGACATTTGGCCACATAGAAAATAATGTTTCAAAATTACTTAATTCAGCTGCATTTAAAGAGTTGTGATAATTTGCTCTCTTCTCTGGACATGTTCCATTAAAAGAGCTTGCTGACCCACTGAATTTTGGTAAAGTGTCCCTTTTGTTAAGGAACACAAACTAGGGCGTTAATGTTATGTAGCCAAGAGCAGGGTGAACCCTTCTGAAAGACGCGTGGCTTCAAAGGAGATGTAAGCTTGAGCCAAGGGCTTTACAGCTCCTATGGCACAGCTCTGGTGGATCTGTTCTTTCACAAACATTTCCTCTGAAGGGAAGCAAAAGATCAGATATTTTTTCATAGAGAATAATTCCTGTAAAACATTTCCTGTTTTCTTGATTAGAAAACTTGTTTACGTTGAGCCTTGATTATTCAAGGCAATGGGAGATTGAAAAAAACAGTAGATTAAGTAATGCATTTGGCTACAAAATCATTACTGAACATAACAATTAAGTTTTGAAAAGGAAAATTAACACAGAGGTAACAGTTGTTTTGTCCTTGGCATAGAATAGGTGATCCACAACTAGACAAAGTCTCAGAGTAATACACGTCTATTATCTTTAGCAATTTCTAAGAAAATATTTGCGATTAAGAAACAATGAATAAATCATAAAAGATTGCTTCTTTGAAACAGAAGTCTTGAAGATCTTAATTAAAAGTACATGGAGATACTAAACTACTGGAAATACTATTTTTATTAGGTTTTGTTCAGTTTTCCCTATCTGAAAATGTTTAGAAACTGGAGGCATTTATGGTTCTCTAAGGTTAATATATGCTTTAATATTTAATGAGGTTGATGTAAATGGATTATTTCTGTTGATAGTGTACTTTTTCTCTCAAGTCACTTAAACAGTTACTGTTCCCCTATTGGTTTTGGAAGTGATATTCTTGTTCTTAGCAATCTAAGATAACTAGTTCCTACACACAGCACAGTGGCCAAGTTTATTAATTTTTCTGTTTGATGCTAAAACTATTCCAGTGAAGTTACACGCTCAATGATTTCACTTCTCCCTTGTGGTTTCTGACATAATATGTTTTCCTCTTTCAATTAATTGTATGCTTGCTAGTTAAGTGTTAAAGTTTGTGGTTTGTTTGGGCTGACTTGTTTGTTTTAATCCAAACGTTTAATCTCAAATATTTCTTCTGTCCTAATAGTTGAACTTGGAACTTTCAGAAATATGTAACTGCTCATTTAAAAACAAACTTTTGATACAACTTAAGCGATAACTGTTGCAACTTAAAAGTTCTTAAGTGTAGCTGGACTTAAGCTGAAAGATTAAAACTTTGGAAATGCCGCTGGATTTATATATATCTACACACACATAATTTGTATTTTATTGTACTCAAGGCTTCAAAGTTTGTTTCATGGTTGATTTGTTTCCCAGAGGTGTTAGACTTGTGCTTTAAGTTTTACGTTAATGTCTCATGCTTGCACTGCTGATTTGCTTTAACTGTGTGTCATTCTTTGAAACTTAACTAAAAAGTGAGAGTGCACAAACAGAGCTAAACCTGGGCTGTGTTCTGCCCTTCGCCCTCTCTGCTCCTGTGTTGTGCCCAGGCTCCTGCTCAAGGGTCTTCAACCTGACCAGGCCTGAAGGACTGATGGCTTTTGCGCCATTAGTTCTTGCTTTTGGGTGCCTGCCTTATCTGGAAAAGGGTGGAACTAAAAGTATAATAATACAAAAATCCAGTCTGTTAGACTTACAATCTCATAAGAGGAGAGTAACTTAAAATTATCAGCTAGCTTCTATTGAATATGAGCTGAAGGTCAGACTTGGCAAGCTCATGTAATCAGCTTTGTGGATCCAGTTTTGGTATAAACTGAAGGAAACGAGGTTTAGGTCTGTTCACATCATTAGAGTCATGTAAGCCCTCTAGGAGTCTTCCTGGCCTTCTGATGTTTGGAGTAGCAGCAGCCACAACTCAAGGACCACCAGGGAAAGCATCACGGCTGTGGACCTTCCCTCTCCCTTCAGGGGGAGGCAAAGGGTGATGTCAAATTCCATTGCTCAATCTTTGTTGCCTGTAAGAGTGATGGAGCCCTTGAAATTTTGAAAATTAAATGCGTACTTGTAGATTTGGAAACTTCTGCCCTGTTCCTCCTCTTATTTTCCCCCCTCCCTGTTCTATCACTGAAAACAAGTTTAGTCTTAATGAATTAACATTCCAGTATTCTTTTTAATAGAGAAGCACTCTCTTCTGTGGATTTTTGTATTATTTCAGACTGTTTGCAAACTAGAGTTCGTTCTCTGTGTTGCCTATAGCTACAGTGGGTTTTTGAAGATTTTATTTCTCTAAAATAAATATATATATATATATATATATAAGACCAAGCAAAACACAGTTTTAGGGTCTAGGATCTAGGTCTAGCAGGGCCATGCCTCAATCCAGCTATTTCCTTCCCTATGCTAAAGCATTGCATCTTCAAATGAGCTTTTATGCTGCCACTGTAAATCATTTGAATTGAAAGCATCTAACCCACATCAGAATTGGATCACACTTGTATCATCCAATCAATACAATGAAAGGCTGTTTTCCAAGTTGAAATGACTCCTTATCAGCTAATGTGGTTGCTGTAATTAGCTATGATCTATATGTAACTAGCTATAACTAGCATGGGTCTTCATTTCTGGTCATGTCAGCTGATGGTTAACAGGAATAATCATGAGTTGTTCATGTTTCTTAATGGAAATGCAGTTGACAGTCAAAGGCAAGTCTTCTTTAAAAGGTTAAAGAAAATAGTGAGTAGGTGCAATGCATTTCCTGTTTTCCCTTTCTGAAGGAAGATGGAATTTCATTTTCTGGCAACTATTTGGATGTGGGGAGCTCTTGGATGAGTCTTGAAACAGACTGTATAAAAGATCATTACATTTAAGAAGTAATGGTTTGGATACAGAAATGTAACTCGATATATGAAATAACTGCGAGTGGTGGAAGGCTTGCTGATTACTGCCCTGCCATATGCTAGCACCTTGACTTACTATAATTAGGACATTTTATAGAACTTGCAGTTCCAGTTCAGATTGGACACGGACAGGTGGGGTTCTGGGAACTGCTGCTGCAGTCAACAGTCCACAGATACACTGGCTAGGACCTCAACAACAGGTGTATCAACTACTCTTGTGTGAAGGACTGTAGCCAGTTCTAATTTCTTGGCTGTCCTGGTCATATACTTAACTACAGGTTTATATTCAAGTAGCAATGGTAAAATTGTTTTAACCCAGGGGGTTTACCTATTACTTTTTTTATAAGCTGTATTCCAAAAGATTTTCCCTCTTTTAAAAATACTAATATTTGAAGGACACACTGACGGTTTCATACATTGAGGAAGAGAGGGTTTTTTGTGTGTGTAGATAAAAGGAAAAGAAAAATCTAAGACAGTGCTGAAGTTAGATAAAAATGAAATAAAAGGTTCTGTGATCGCAATAAAAAGGTACATGCATGTTATAGTTTTTATTTTGTTTTTCTCTTTAACATCCCTCTTTAACTAGTAAGCTGCAGTAGTTGTTCATATGCATACAGCAATTTCCCTAATGACTATCCTATTTTATATTTTTTCTCCTGACTTGTGTTGCTAGGGCTTGGGGGGGGGGGGGTGGCTCTTTGTGTTCTGGTTTTTTTGGGGGAGAGTGACTCTGCTTTCCTGTCCAGAACTTGCACTTGCTTTTGTCTGCTGGGCGTGTTTTGCCAGCTTGTCGCACTGAAGCTCTTTCAGAGCACCTTATACAGAAAGATGAACAAAGGCATTGTTGATACTGAGGCTTGAGTCATTCCACCATCTGCTTTCCTCCTTCGGAGTACGTTGCTCAACTGTTCATATGCTTCTCTCTTTCTAACGTTTGCCTTCTATGTGCTTTTTTTGTTTGATCATTGCCTCTATAGCTTACGCTTTAGCATGTCTCTTTTAAACATAAATGGGGATTAAATGAGTAAGAAGTTTCTTCAAGGTGTTAGAGAGTTGACTAATATGTGACCTCTTTCCCCTGACAATGAGGTTCATCTGGAGGATGAGGAGAGTTTGCCCCATCCTTTATTTTATCTGCATATGCTTCAAAGCCATAAGGTCAAAGAAAATACCTGATCATATTTTCATCTTACTCAGAACAGTAAGATCTCAACAGTGATAACTTCTTAGAATTGCTATCACAGCACTAATAATTGGTAACTAGTGCTATGCATTAACAATGTACAAGTAACCATAGCAAAGGTTGTTCAGTGCAAATCACTTCTGAGGATCATTATTTTGACTATTTGAAGTAATGATTATAATCTCAATTATTCCAGGTAAACTAAGGTTTTTTAAAGTCCCTGCTAGAGATTAGATGTTTATTCATCTTGGCACTGTATTCCCTGTTGGTGAGGAAACACTCCCCCTCTTGAAAAAATTATCATCTAGAGTAATATTGCTTCTCTGTCTTCTGGTGTAAACACACACATGTGCCTGCAAATAAACGCAAAAGAAAACAACCAGTGACTCTCAGCATAACAATTTTTTTTCCAAAATAATATATCTTCCTCTCATTCCCTGCTTAGGTCCTACAGCTGCACTTCTTGGTCTTAAAGCATTTCACAGACTTCCCACATATATAGGGACCATAAATACTACTTACCCTGTGGAACAGATTCACAGTGGAAGATACAAAAGGTGATTTTTCTGCCTCAGATTGTCTAGTCTTGGCTGATAAAATGAGCCACTTGTATGCTGCTGGGTGCTCCAGGTCCTCTGTTATCTGGGAGGTTTTTATGGGTAGGGGAAAAAATAAAAAAAGGAGGGTCTTCTTGTTCACACTGCCCTGTGTCAGCTGTAGGATGGCAGGCAGCCAGATGTATTGGCCAACACAGAAACTCCTCTTACAGGACCTGAACATGGAGTGATCTGGCAGGGCAAGATGCTAAACCCTCTCCCATCTGCTCTGTAGTGAGAGATCTGGTAACTGATAGCTTGCATAGTCATTTCAGAACATAGAAAGTGTCTTCAAAATTTCGACAGAAAAAGTGAATACTGTCCTTTAACACCTCAGTCTTTCACCCAAAATGACTCTGCAATAAATTTGATCAAAATGTCAAAAAGTCTTCTGATGCTACTTTTATTCCTTTGAGTAACCCAAACAACTTTTAGACTTTATGGTCTTGTTGAGAAATGAATACTTGACTAAGCAGGCTACCCAATAGAGTTGCTACTCAGGTATTTGTGCCCTGGGAAGTGGAATGTTATCCTGGTTTCCTTTTTGTGTTGCAGAAACTGTGTCATCTCAGTCTGGGGGAAGCCAGCCCTAAGCGATACAGAGCACAGCAAACCTAAGAGAGAAAAAAAGAGCCACTGAACAGGCATGTTGGAGACTTGGCTGGTTCACGGCTGTGCACTCTAAATACACATGTTTGTACAAACGAGCGTGGTGCTGGGGGAAGATGTTTCTTGTTTCCTAATGTTTTTACATAATGTTTTATTGGCTCAAGATACGGATGTAACAAGACTAAGAGCTCAATCTGACCTTCAGACAGTAATGTTGGTGGAATTGCATTATTTAATTTCGGCATTCCTTAATTATACATATGCTGTTGTGGACAGACTGACATCCCCTTCTGATAAGTTCACAGAGTAGTTTAGTATTCTGTGTAAGAGTTTCTGCAGTAATATTGCGGAAGTTTCGGAAAAGAGGTGTGCTGAGAAAGCAAAAGGAGAGAGAAAGAAATCCATCGTATAAAACTTAGCAAGAACCGTATACTGTGGTAGCCTGTTGGATTTTCACTGTATGTTAGAAACCGATTTTAACCGTGATTGTACCCATAACAAGAAGTGGAGAGATGACAGTATGACATACCTGGCTACTGACTGGATGATGTGAAATATTGTTGTTCCTTAAGAGTCTTATACTATAAATTTTTCCCATTCCTACACTTCAGATTCGAAGAATACAGGAAGAGAGATTGTAAGTCCTATAGCACTCACCGTATATGTTTACAGAAGTCACTAACAATGATGGCACTGAAAAACCAAAGCGTACAAATTGCCTCTGCTCTATGGTGGCTAAACATGTTCAGTGCCTTTATGTTCTTTGGCAGTAGGAGATATTAAGAGATCTGGGGGTGGGGGAAATCCAATAGTAGAATTCTAATCCCAATATAAAATAAAATCTGTAGTAATAGTAGGAAAGAATTGCATTTACAATACAAAGTTAATACTATTTTTTAATTTATTAAAATATTATTGTAGGCTTAAGAACTCAGGATTGTGATTTCTGTGGGGTCACTCAATAGAGAATGTTAATTATTCTGAGGGCTCTCTGATCTGTCTGTAGTTTCCCAGGTGTGTATAATTCCTCTTGACCCACAGGTTCTCCTTAACCCTGTTCTTTAGGATGGCTCTGGGGGGTCACTTGCACACCACAAAAGTTCATCTGAAGTAAAAGGTGGATAGCTGGCATGTCTGAAAACTAAAGAGTTCAGTTTCAGACTTGGATTTTGGATATAGTGAGTCCTTGATCTTGCCATATTCATATAATTAGTAAAGAAGTGATGGCTGTCTGTCATTTGATGTGGGATAAAACAAGGTGTTGTGAGCTTTCTATTAGTGTCTACTTCATTTGCACATCTAAGTGGAGTTGGATAAGACTTTGTATTTCAAAGAAGAAAGCAAAGTGCCTGCCACATGACCTACACCGGGGCAAAAAGCTGTGGGGAGGTGGCAGTGCCGGGTCTTACCCACAGCGCTGGTGACTGCAGGTGCAGAGGTGGCACTGCTGGCAGTGGGTGCCGCTGTCCTATGCGATGTGCCTGTCCCAGGAGCGCACCCAGGGCTATTCCATACTGGCACAGCGTGCACTTCTTTCCTATATCTGAACTGCTCACATACAGGCAAGCAATGCCTACACCAGCTTTCCCCCTCAGTGTTTGGGTTTGGATCCTGTTCAGATCATTAGTAACAATATGTGCATAAATTCAAAGAGAAAGCAGATCTATATAATATAACTGTGCTAATTCCTAGCACTTGAGATGATCGGTCTCCCCTGCGAAAGCAGCTTTCTATTGTGCACTGGCAGTGCAAGTTCCTCCTTTCCCTAAACATAATATTGGTTAATTAGAGCGGCATCCAGTAGTTCAGGAAGAAGTCAAGGCAATGAAACCCCATTAGTCTTTAGATAATTAATGACTTTACCTGTGGGTGACCCAATATATTAAACAGGTGAACAAACACTATTACTTCATGTGTTGTTTTTATGTGTGGATTTGCTTGTGAATAAATTCTATAAGCTCAGCCCCCCAAATTTTTCAGGTTATTTCTATTGCTAGCATTTGAAGTCCATATTAAAAATATAATATTTTTGAGTTAATGCTAAAGCTTTTCCTGTTGTTAGCTAATAAACTTCATAATGTGAAATATGACTATTTGGGTTTCTCAAATGGTTTTTATCCTCTTTGAGGGCTGTAAGGCAGCACTTTGAAGTGCACAAACAGCAAAGATCTGCGTATACCTGGTGTGTTTTATCTAGAAGAGAAATTTTTTTGCAAAAATACTCCCAATAAAGTCTGAGGAATACATGTTATTGAAGAAAATCAACTTGTAGCTTGAGTAGTGTGCGAATGAATATAGTGGTATATGGAAAGCTGATGAAATAATATTATAATTTCTTTGCACAGAGGTCATCAGAACCTCTTCTCTCATTCTCTTAATCTGGTTACTGTTGGGATTTCCTTGAGCTTGACACAAACAGCTGAAATTTCAAAATGAAGAAATAACCCCAGATTTCTTAGTTTTGCTTTTGTGCAAGGTTAAAGAAGGGAAGACTAACCAACCAACCAAAAAATCACAACTAGTCCACACCTCTCAGGACCCTGTAAATCTAGATGCTAGAGCTGGTCTTAATTATGGGAGGCAGAAAGTCACAATGCCAGGTCTTCAGATTCTGTCACTCTTCTGGCTGGTCAAGCAAATACAGAGAAAGAAAAATCGCTTTTATGAAAACCTCTGAACAACTTCTGCATACTGTTTCTTCACCTTCTTTGTTGATGTTATGTAATGTGTTTTTGAAATATTTCTAATATAAAAACAATCAGATTTTCTGCAATTTAGAGCAAAAAACCTCCCCTTGACCTAATCCTGCTGTGACAAGGTGCAGAACATAGGCAAGAAATGTCTTGAACGTGTCTGGTCCAGCAAGTTACGTGAATTGTCTTTTCATTATTTTCAGAGCAACATGCACAAAGCTGATATGTATTAAAGAGGGAGGCATTCTGTTCTGCTAAGAAAGATATTCCACAGAGTAAATCTGTAATAAACAGTAATAATTTATTATTCATTCTAGAGAAATAATTTGTAATAAAACTCCATTCCTTGAGGAAATTTTTTTTTTTTTTTAATCAGGACACAGTTTAAACAAATAATAATTCAACATAGCTTATGAATGGTAGTGCTTACAGTCAGGAGTTATATTTTTAAATAAAGAAGTAATCAGATTTTTCTCTAATTCCCAGAAAGTAAGTAGCGATACTCTTAAATGTTGTCAGAATGCTTTTAGAACATGCAATTCATCATGTGCATGAAGATGAAAATTGGTTTCATGAAATAGTGTAGACCAAAATAAAAGGCATACATTAACTTGTCTTCTGAAATATTGGCTATATTATTATACTATGCATCTTTAGTACTTGACCTTGCATGTCACTAATATAACAGACATTTTATGATACAGTTACAAACAGTGCTCCTTGTGGCTGCTGCACTACATCCCAAGGTTAGGAGGAAGATAAGGTGCATTAAAACAATATCTCTCTCACTATTAATAAAGAAAATCAATCATTTTGCTTCTTCCTGTTCCCTGGCTTGCAGTTTCAAGATCAGCGGCTTGCAATAATGCTTTTGCCAGCTCCGTTGGTATGGCTGCTGTGTAAAAACTCTTCTAGGCTGCTTCCCGCGAAAGGGCTCGGACAGCATTAGTGATGAAGCACTAATGCTCTCACATATTTAATCAAACATATTGCTGTCCTGAATACACAAAAGGACTGTGGTTTGGGGTTTGGGTTTGTGCTGTATGTACATGTGCTCTGTTTCTATTTACATTGCTGGACTCAGATGCTCTGACTTATATTTGTGATGCAGTTCCATTGAAGTGACTGCTGCCAGGTATGTGTCATCCGAGATTTGCAGTGAACGGTAGAGGGTGGTTTGGGTTTTTTTTTCACCACAGCAGTGCAGGGTAAGGCAATAGAAATAACCACCCAAAAGAGGATTTTTTTTTTAATTGAAAGGAGTATAAAATCCAGAAACTAGACACTATGAACTAAACCTAGCTGCTACTCAAACAGCATACCAGTAGCTATTGATGAAGAAACACAGTATTTCAGAGGAGGAAAATTTTGCCACTGTTCAGTGGGAACAGAAAAAAATGTTGGAAGGCACATTTTGTTCATTTTGCTGAATGTAGGCCTAGCAAGATACTTGAAAAATAAAATTTACAAAGTTTATTCTTGACTTATTCTCTGCATGTAGGAGAATGGTGTCATGCAGGTGTAGGTTGTCTTTATATGTGAGACAACAGCAGCACATTAGAAACATGTAAAATGTGGCGAGGGCTTTCACACCAAATAGGATAAATCTAGAGATAATGTACGGGCCCTGGGGATACTGGAGTTTCTAGGTATTGTAATTTAAATAATGTATTAGAAACATAATGAAGTACACAGCACAAAGTCTAGTGGGAGTGAATGACCTCAGACTGCCCCAATGTATCGATGTGATTCAGGGATACAGTCAGTGGCCTTTAGACGTGTGGCAGTGCAAAACTGGAGTTACTGCCGAAGTCACTCCTTGTACCTGGCTTCCCTGAGGAGTGTCTTGTGCTGCAAGGACAAAATGCCATTACAGATCTACTTCTAGAGGTGTCACTGGAATGAATAAACTGGAATTTCAACTGTTTGTTGATTTTTAGCACAGAAGGTAAAACAGGCAAGAATTTTCTCTGGAAATACCTCAAAATTCTCCAGTAGTAAGAAACATCTGCAGAAAAGTGTAGGATGATCCTTGGGGTGTCTGTGTTGAGCTTTACCACGTTCATATATAATAAATTTTAAAATGAAGTGTTTATAAATATATATATTAATATGTATGCGTGCACATACATTGCATACATGTATTGATTTAAAAATCTTTTAGTTCTATAGGCTTTTTTTATTAATCCAAACCACTTCTTCCATCACCACTTCTGTATGAGATGGAGATCATCCATCACCCACCAATCTTGCTGGTTTGTGACATCACTGCTTTGGTCAATATACGGCTGTAGTCATTCTTTTGGGGGGAATTTCTTTTGCTTTAGAGCTGTTAAAGCATAATTTATTTAGCAAGCTTGTTAGCAAACACTTTCAGAACAAAGCCAAAGCATAGTTGCTCTTCAGTCAGGTTTTTCGTATGTTCCAGCCCTGTGGAAAATATCCATGTGTCTTTTTGCTGTATGATTGCTTAGCTCAGAATTCCAGCTTCAGTCATCTTCACTGGATGCTGATTAGAGGAGTGTGGTTTTTCTTTATTAATGAGCTGAACTCGTGCCGTTGCTATGTGCTAGTGCTAATTGGTTGGTTGTCCTCTAGTAGTGCTTTGCAATAACATTTAACCAAATTGTAAGCTTACACAAAATGTAGTCTGAACCTGAAGTCATCAGAATGCACTGAGATACCTAAACTCGCAAGCTTGAAATGTTTTCTGTTGATGTTTTTAACTGAAATACTCCAATGAGGCCAAAATGTTGTCACAAATATTTATTTTACAAATATTACTCTATAAATAGCAATGTAATGCAACTTTTTATTACTGTGAAATCATAAAAGAGTTCAGATGACTTTCTGTATCGTAAAATATCATCAATTAGGAAGATATTCATTACTTCTCTATTGCCTGGTGTTGGGTTTTTTTCCCCACTTAAGGCCACACACAAAAATTCAAATTAAGGATAAAGGTTGACGCTTTTTTATAATAGAATTTTTGCAGTTTCAGATTTGCGTGTAACTAACACAGTAACAAATTTTAAGAAGATGAAAACTTCAGTGAATTCCTTGTCCTCTACCAACTGAATTTTTTGGTCTCAGGTGGCCTTGTGAGATCAGGCTCACATAGAAACATCTATATAGGGCTAACTTAGAATTTCCATTAAACATCTTTGTACTTTCAAAAAAGAATTCATACACTTAATGTGGTGTACATGGAAAAAATGAATCATCATATTATTTATTTTAGTATGTTGAAGTAGAAACCCATTAAGGGGATACTGGATGGGAAGTCTATGTTATTCTGCCCTATTCTGTGGGTAAACAAAGTATGTTAGTCCTTACTGCAGACAGCAAATCAATTTTGCAAGCGTTAAATAAATCTAGAGAGGGGAAATAAGTCTAGTAGAAGTATTTTGGAGTAAACACATTTACTTATTGGAATCACCTTGTACTCAATGTAAAAAATTCATAAACAAAGCAAACTGCCAATATTTGCCAGAAAGAAGGTAAACTGCTGCAGCTGTAATAGTACAAGTGAGTCTGTTTCTTCACTCATGAAGCTGCAAATAAAATCTCTCTTCCCCTAACTAGTAGACTGCCTCTTTTTGATATCCCAGCACACTTTACACTTGTGAGTGCCAAGGTGATGTTACGGTGTTTGCTCATGCTGATGACAGCAAATACACTATTTTGCCATTTTTCTGCATGGTTTAGGTTTCTAATACGGTAAAAGATTTAATTGGATACAGATTCCTGCCAGCTTTAGTTGGACTACTCACTTGTTTAGTGCTGAGTGGTTAAGAAAATGTTTTGCATGCTGTATTGGATTGAACCTTCGTGCTGAACAAGTTGATTGGAGTGGAGATTTTACATAAAGTAACATTGTTTAGCCTGAAATCAAAAGTGGAAGAAACTGGTTTTTGGGTGGTGTTTATTTTTGAGGGTTTGTTTTATTATGTTTTGGTTTTGGGTTGTGTGGTGTGTGTGTGGTTTTGTTTTTGTTTTTTTTTTAGCTCAGCAGTATTAGTACAAGTTTATGTATTTCATCCAGGTTTTCATTTCAGAAGAGTTGCTTATGTGTAGATAAAAGTATCTTTCTAAAAATACTGCCTTTGAAAATTTTGTTTCCCTACTCTTTCCTGAAGTCTTAAAACTGTAGAGAAACTTTCTGTAAAAGCATTTAAAATTACTCCTTACAGCACTGATAAATCCCCATGCATGTTTCTGGTCTTACTCCTGGGGCACTGATTCGACTTCTTTGCTCTCTGTAACTGAATTTAACAAGCTAGGAACAGTCCTCATCAAAAAATAATAATAAATAAATAAAAATGTCTTCCAAGGGAAGGTATGCCCAATAAACAGGTTGATGTAACTCGTGCTACAACTCTTCTTTAACTTGCGGTGTGACACCAGGAGTCTATTGACCGTCAGATGAACTTCACTAAGCGTATGAAGCCGTGTGACAGTGGCATGTGGTGACCTTCCTGAGAGCTGGATCTTGCTCACTGCCAGTGAAGTCAAGGAGAGGAAAAATATCACTGGCTTCAAGTATGCAAGGTCAGGCTTTTGAAGCAGAAGTAAAGTTGCCAGATGTACAGAACAGAAATTTCTCAAATGTAAAAAAAACTTCTTTGTTTTACAGCATTTTTATCTTCTGACTCACAGACCGCATTGAGGCTCGCTGTGCCAGCGTCTGCTGAGTCGGGGCAAGGAGGCAATAGATAACCTCTTTAGATCCATAAAAATCTCTCATTGGAAGATTTTTCTACTGAGATGGTTGATGCCAAGCTGGACCTGGTTAGAGCACAGCTGTATGTGCAGCTACCCTGGCATACGGCGGCAGGGTTACGCTGGTGTGTCTGGAGTATGGTGGCAGGGAGGAGATAGAGAGCTTGGCAGTAGGTGGGTCCCACAGCGTGGTAACTTTCCTCTGCTCCAGCATGAGCAAAGTGTCCTCCCTGCCACCCAGGGTGTACCCAGACTCTCCGGGCTCCTCAGGGTTCTAAGGCATAAATGCTCAGCATAGAAATGCTGGATTAACTGAGGACTTCCAGGTCCCATCGTTCTGCAAAATGCTGTACAAGAAAAAAAAAGACTAGTGAGAGGAGGGTGGGGAATGGTGGGATGTTAAGATAAATAAAGAACATGAGAAATAAAGGCCAGCCTAGGTTGGAGAAAGGTAAAACAGAGCCTTAGGGAGGCTTCCCCCCCCCGCCACTCCCAGATTTCCCAATGTGAATCACTAACTGAGAAGATGGATGAACAGCTACTTTTCTCTTTCTTGTTGGTATCTAGTACCTGGAAAGGGTATGACGTAGTTCTGAGGGAAGGCTATAAGATAGGCAGTTTAACAGTGGCTGACCTATTCCCAATAACTGCCTTTTATCTGTGTTGAACTACCCATCCTAAGTTTCAGAAGTGCTTTCAATTCTGTTTGTATCCCTGTGGCTGCTATCAAGATGTAAAAATGCATCACTGCCCTCAGGCTAAATTCAGATATTTGTCAACTCCAATGGGAGCTGCAAGCCTGTATCAGATTGTGGAATTCTATTCTGTTTTGAGGAAAAAATAAGAAAATTGATATTCTTAATGGGTGCCAGCTATCTTCTGTAAGAAGCAAACTCTGTTCCACTAATGCCACTTGTTTTCAAAGGATCTTCTCTAATTTAACAGTTACCGATGTAAAGGGATTCTCTTGGAATGCATGTTAAAAAACAGTAAATCAGCAATATGCTATAGCAAAGAATATTTACAGTGGTAGATGATCTTAGATGCTTCATTTTTTGCTTCTTGAGACACCCCAAAGAAGCAAATTTTCAGGAGTGTCTTAATATGCCATGGAAGAGAAATCATGTCAGCTCAGAACCAGCCACTGGGGAGGTAAAATCACCGGGCACCATTGCACAATCTTGTGAAGAAGCATTAATGCATCTTGAGAATAACAACTTAACCCAGCACCAAGGTTTTGCAACCACTCGCAGTTGTATTGCAACAGAACAATATTAGAAGTTGGTTTATTAAGCTTATCACCTTATTCAAATATAACCTCCAAAATAGGGTAATATTCTCAGAGAAGAAATTTTTGCTCTGTGTGACTTGTTATTTTTTTGAAAATTCAACTAGATAAAAACTGAAGTGGATTGTAGTTATCGGTCCTCAAAAGAAAAATTAATACAGTAACAGATAATCCACAGCTGACATTCAAGGTGATGGAAAAAAATTTTTCCTTCATTATCTTTTTATTGTCCAGTAAAACATTTTCTAATAACCCTTTTAAAATGATTTTATTTTGGAGCGTATGTGAATGTCTTGTTGCCCTCGCCTGATTCCTGCAGCCAGGTTTGGCACTCTCAGACACACTGTGTCTCTTGTGTCTGTGTGTTTTAAAATAATAGAAAATATGCTGGCTTTGATAATGTCAGTGAGTCATTAACAGTTCAGCAGACATACTCAAATCATGTATGACGTGGCTGCATAAATATTAAGTATACACCAAATGGAAGTATGGAGAAGCTGTAGGGGAAAATAAGGTGGGTTGACTTCCTCTATGATTTAAACAGGAAAGGAAAAAACCAACAGTCATAAGGAGCATTTCACAGTGACAGATTAACACTTGTATTGTTAATGAAGTATGTTCTGCTTGCCTTTTGCAGTAGGTTGCTGCTGGTTGGGCTGAGCAAAGTTTACAGGCAGGTTCAGCAGATGTCCAGAAGAGCGACCATAATATCACAGGGGACTTCAGAAACAACGAGACTGTGATCTAGTGCTAGTGCCTCACCTGTCTTGCATTCAGGTATTTTAATGTACAGAAGAGTTGTCTTCTATGAAGCATGGCTGGATATTTTTGCAGAATAAGTTTTCAAAACGAAGTGTGGTACTATTACAGCTAATAGTCTGAATTCTTTGTATAGGCTGTAGAAATAAAAGTTCACATAAATGGATTCAAATTCTTTTAAGGTAATTTTAGAATGCAGTTCTTTGCCTCTTCTGGAGATCTGCAGTATTCATAGCTAATGCTAGAAATGGGGGATAGGTAAAGGTCTAGTGCTACTCTTAAAAATTATTTTGGAAAAAAAAAAAAAAGAGGTAGAGGGGGAGATGAGAAGAAAAGTGTCATTCAAACATGTCCATTTGAGTTTAGGCATACACTAAAAACATAAATAAAGTAACTTTTTTGTTTTTTGCTTGAACGTGGAACACTTAAAGATGTGAAACAAGTATAAGGTAGTGCAAATATATGAGAAAACTGAGAGGCTGTTGTGAGACTCTGCACACCTGAAAACAGCAGATGTGGAGATGTTGAGCTTCCCCCCTCTTTTGTGTAGTTTAATGCTACTTCTGGGACCAGCACCCTCCCTCAAGCAAATGCTATCGATAATTTACTGGTAGTGTATAATTTTTAAGGGTAGCTGGTAGAAAATCATGGGGTGTCCTGCTGCTGCTCCTGGAACACCCAGGGGTCCCGTGTTGCTGTCTCTGTCACCTGAGAGGAGATCCGGTGAGGAGCACGTGTGGGTCTGGTGGTGGTGGTGGCCTTCAGGTGACACTCACAGAGAGCGTGGATCCCTCGATGTAAAAACCCCTTTGTGTTGACGTGTACATGTTATTAAGAAAAGTTCCCTTGAAGTCAATAGGGCTACGCAGGCAATTGCACCACAAGTGCTTGTGTGATCATAGTCCATCTGTATGGAAAACCTGATCCTCTAATACTATTAACAAGTAACACTATAGTGTTTATGACAGAAGAGCTAATCTTTAGCCAGAACTTTAGAAATGAAATGAAAAACTATTCTGGTATTGATTTCTGGATTTAGGGCCTAATTCATTAAAAAAATAAGTAAATCAATGTAATTACTATAGTCATAATGTAATAGTGTCATAGATTTGCTGCCTGCCCCTGTTGATCTAGGTTCTGTTTAGAATTATTTTTGTACGTCAAGTGCATTTGCTTGCTTTTGAGGGGTAATTTAAGAGATAACCTTATTTTTTTTTTCCCACCAACATGAACTACTGAAGTAGAGAAAAAAGAAAAATCAAGCCCCCTAGAAATTCCAAATATTGGAATTTCACTGAAGTTTAGTTTTTGAGGTAAATAAACTATAAACATAGTTATGAATTATTGAACAAATTAATCTCAAGTGGTATGTCTTTTCACAGGTACACAATGACTAACTGCTTATCCAATTTATGTCTATTTCCTTTGGAGTATGCCAAGTATAATAAAAGTTGACAGGTGCAACTTTGTAACATTGCCTGTTCTGGAAACACATTTTTCCAGGTGTTACATAGTTCCATATGGAAAATTTTAATTACTGCAGATTCACTCAAGCATCCAAACTGCCTTGTTTGTTTGCTTTTTAAATCTTCCTTTTTCACAAAGGCTGGAGAACAGTTTTTCTGCTCTTACACAAAACCAGTCTGCGATGGCGAGGGTTGAAATATGGTTCCTATGGGATCTGGAAACAGTGGAATCTCCTAGCACAGGGTAATAGCAAGAAAAATCCCAAACCCAAAAGAAAACCCAACTCTAAAACCAGCAAGATTTGCTTTTTTGTTTGGTTTTGGGGATATTTTTTTTCTTTATGGACTTAATGACACCTTCCACATAGTGTCTTGGATTCCCCCGTGTAGGCTGAAATTTGTGGTTTTATTTTCTTCACAATTTTATTAGTTGCTATTTCTGTATCATCATGATGCTCTTCAGTCAGTTTCTCTGTACTTCCTCTGGTGACTGTTATGCAGGTTTGTGGTGTTTGTTTGTTTTTGGGTTTTTTTTTTTTAACTTGGACTTTGTCAGTGAAACTTGCATTAAATAATCGTGTGGTGAACCAGATAAATTACTCGGAACATTATTCTTTTTTTTCTAGTAATAGTGGTAGGATAAGCCTGTAACTGCTGATTCTACTTTTTCTTTTTAATTTATTTCTCTTTTCTTAGGTTTACCTCTCATTCACATTATATTATTCACTTTGGTTCTTTTTCAAAGTGCCGGTAGAGTTTTGTAGGAAAATCAGCTGTGGTAGCTGCAAGTTCAAGGGATTTCCTTGGGGCACTTGGTTGATTACCTGGTTAAATGTTTTCCCTTGAAGGTGTGCTTGTGTTCTGCTGTCAGGGATAACCTTTGAGAGCAGTACCACAGGCAATAAGTAATCTTGGTCTGGTTTTATCCTTTGTAGATAAAATCAATAGTGAAGAATATCTAGTTTTGTCACTGCAGATAGAGTAAAGCAAAACTTTTCTACTTGTTTTTCATTTTCCTATAGCTTTGGACCTTAGATCAGGGCTGGACTTCATGGACTGAAGGTCTTCGTAAATCTTTTCTAAGTTTCGCTATAGAAATTATTTTTCAAATGTTACGTTCTAATAGTGGATTATGGCTACACTGTGGCTGTGAGAAGATGGAGAGAGATTTGCCATGCAGGGGCACTGGCTACCAAGTGTGAGTTATTTCTCTTTCTTCATCTGTTCCTACATAAAGGAAACAAAAATCCGATAGGATGCTATTCTTAGAAATGTTTAACAGAAGCAGTACAAAATAGCTTTGCTAAAAATGGTGATGCGGTATATGGATTAAACAAGACAACCTAAGGACTCCTAGATGGAAGCAAACTAAAACTCCATCAATGAGAAAATCAACATCTTAACAATTTATGGTTTTAATGATTACTCAGCTGAGAAATCCAGAGTTCAAGACCTAACCTTTTGCTAGAATAAGTGTTGTGGCTGTGAAGTGTATTAAGTATGCTTAGGTCTTAGACTGCAACATGGATCTTTGGCATTTAAGATAGCCCAGGGGTACTAATGATGATAAAACCACAAAACATCTGTTAAACATTAAAAAGAAATCTTTCCTTCATTACAGTCCATAACCTGATTGCATGTACGAGAGCAGTGGGACAAAGTGGCTGGAAGTGAATATTCAGTAACTTCACAAGACTCCTCCGGAGTGTACTGCATTCTGCCTAGCCCATCCAGAATTACTCCAAAGCCTCTGGGGTTGACTCAGAGTCCTAAAATACTATAGGCAATCGCAGCTCAAAGAGCAGCCTGGGAAGGGAGTGTCTGCAGCCGTTTGGGTTTACCTCAGTGGGGGTGGTATGTGGTGCATGTGCGTAGAATTTACTACTCCAAAACACAGAGGAGATGGGGGAAAGCAGTACCTATATGTTGACATATGCTTACTTGATGATGAAGGTATGATAATATTTTATGTTGCCACATATTCCTGACTTTCTTATTTATTATTATTATTATTATTATTTTGGAGCAACTCAAGGACTATAATTCTACAGTAAAACTATCCTACAGTAGAACTATAATAGTATTAAGACTTGGTTAATACTAGATTTTGATAGAGAACCTTTAAAACACTTGTGAGAAACTAAACAAAAACAACAATGGAAATGAAATCAATCACTGTGTGATCTATCTTTCCTATTTTAGTGTTGAGAAGGTAATGTAAGACTTCTCTCTCCCTCCCTGGTACTTGTTATCTGTATGTTTCAATACTTAATAGAAAAGTTGGCATGACAGCCAACATTGATGCCATTCTGTTCTACGGTAAAATGTACTTTTTGGTTGCACATAATGTTTGAACACTGGAATATTACCCATTGTTTTTAACGATTTTCATTATCAAATCATGTGCACACTTGTAAGTACATTTGGAGGCAGGATAAACCTGCAATTCCAGATTCTACTATTTAACTTATTTTCTAAAAAAAAAAAAAAAATAAAAAAAAAATAAAAAAATTCTTCCTTTTTTATATTTAGCTTTTTTCAGATTGTATTATTCACATAATTTCCTTTTTTGAAGTACCAGTAGAATTTTGTAGAAAAGGCAGCTGAAGTAATTGAACGTGAAGGGTTTTTATTAGTGTAGTTTGTTGATTTTCTGTTCATGTGCAAAAGTATCTTCTGGTCCTTATGGGAACTTGAAGAACCCCAGGGTAACAAATCTTACAGTTTAGCATATGTGGGGAGTTTTCAGAAAAGACTTTTGAAGTTCTCTGTGCATCGTTCCAAAATAAAAGTTAAGAAATTCTTCCAGTGATGACAGACAATGGTGGGAAAAAAAGACTAATTCTTAAAAAGCTGCAGTTTTGCTTGGTTTGCTAAAAGGGATCAAGGAAACGAAAATTTGGTTTTGGATCATCATTTATATACAGCTTTCTGAGTTCTTGACAAGGAATTTTTTTGGTGACTGTTAACTGAGCAAACAAGATTACTTTGGATATCCAAATTATAAGAACTTCTGGGTTATGCGTGTTTGAAAGAACCGCAAGCAAAATACAGCAACATGCTTGAGTTCCTGTCCTGTTCCGTTGATGTACAACCATATGTCGATAAATCCTTACAATAACTTCAGTTTCACCAGGACATAGCTAGACATTTTTTTTTAAAAGAATTCTCAAACTAAGATGGATAATTGTTGCATATATTTCCATTTTTTATTTAAATGTGTGATTAAAAAGTCTATATCAAGTGGTGCAGTCATATGGAGTCTGAAGAGGTGTTCTAATCGTGACACCTACACATAAGATAATTGAAGGAATTGAGTCCTATTTCTTTAGGTGGTCAGATGGCAGAGCACATAAATAGGAAGAAAAGTTATGCTGTCTCCAAATCATAAATAGAACAGATCCACCCAATGAAACATTGCTGTCAATTAGAATAAAGGAGAGGAAAGAGTAAGTCCTGATTCTGCAGGATGAGGAGTAGAGAACTGTTCTCTGCCCCTGCTGAGCTCTACTAATTTGTGTGGATTGTGGATGGGTTATTTAACATGGTTGGTCAAGACCATATCAGCCTTCCTGTGCTTGCAAAAACCTTTCCCCTACTCTATGGGGATATTGAACAAAAAAACCACGATAGATTTAAGATCAAAGAAATAAAGCATGGGAAATTAATGTATGGAATTTACCTTTAATTTTGATATTGTTGTTGTTGATAATGCTTCTTGAGGGAATAGATGGGTATCTGCTTTTCCTATTAAGATGCTATTTGAAATTTCTTTTAGCTTTTCCTCCCTATTGAAACTTGTTCGGAGAAAGAATGTGCCAACAGCTTGTTTGTGGTTTCAAAACAGCAGCAACAAAAGCCCAACCAAAATAGATCAGGAATATAGAATATTTACATCACAGTAAGTTTAGGCACTGCATTTCAATGTTTCTTTGTTGTCTGGAAAGAGGAATGTTCACTGTGGATGGATATGTTAATTTAGCTGGATTTCCAGTGGGCTGTTTGTTTTCCTTCTGCAGCCTGCAGGGAGTCATTGTGAGGGTGCCTTGGTGACCATGTTTACAACAGGCTGGAAATCTGCAGCAGCCCTCGGTCAAAATCTGAACGGTATTTTCTTTGTGGTTAGAAAAATAACAAGATTTTGCTTTTCAAAGTTTAATCGTAGCTTTTGGGGAAAGAAAAAAGCAATGTGAAACACTGGAAAATTTTTTATGATGCTTTCTCTTGTTGTGCTAAAAACGTTTCAAGCTCTGTTGTGTTTGATGAGCAACAAAAACTCTACAGCCTGGTGGGTAGAGTCCTGGCCTGGGCTGGGAAAGGTGCAATTTTGGGAATGAATAGCATGGGATGAAAAGCTCTGCCTGATCCCACGTGAAGTACAGACTCAATCCTGTGTCTTCTGTAGCCCTGGCCACTAAACATTTTGCTATACTGAAAAAGTGAAACCTTAGCTTTCTAACTGAAAAACACTTTATAATACTGCTAAATCAGTTTTAGGAAATTTTTTGATGAAACTCTGGATAGTTTTCATTTAAAAAATGAGCAGAACATTTGTGAGTTTTCTTACAGAAAATAATTGCCTGCCTTGAGGCATTTTTACTGAAAACCAGTGCAGGCAGATGGTCTATACTGACCCTTAGGTCGTGAAGTCCTTCCTTCTGGGGCCACAGGATGGTTGACCACAGGTTATGACATAGAAAATAGGAATTTTATTTCATGAAGAGCAATGCTTAAGAGAATACAAATATAAAATAAATATTTTTTGGGCCAGCATAGGACATAGTTATGTATGATTTCTGTAGGAATTTGGCTAAGCTGTTATGCTGTGTTATTGCTACAGGACTACTTAGTTTGTTTTACTATTCAGTAAACAAGCAACAAGATCAACATCAGGTAAACTTTCATGCGTATAAAGAGGATTAATTCAGGAATTCAGTAGGTCTTTCTACAGGCTACTAACAAAACTAACGTGCTAGCTTGTTGGGACCTTAATGAAAATAAATAAATAGAGTGAGCATCTGAAAAAAAATCTTGCAACTCACTCTTCTCTCGCATGATCATTGTAGGCATAATCTCATCAAGGGATGGGGAGCTTGTATTTGAGTCAAATTATTTTCACTGTAGTGCAACATTACAAAGGATGTGACCAGTTTGCTAGGCTCTCCTGGCATCCCAAACCTTATCTTTCCCAAGGATTCACGTCAGTCTAAGAGATAGTTGATGTTCTGGATGGGAAAAGAAGCTTCTGTCAGTTTGAGATAAAGATCCTGGTCAGTCTCTCTCTCTTTACCCCCCCACCCCCACCCCCGTGAAATTTCCTTCCTCTTCTGCTGTATGACAAGAATTTTCATTAAACACACCGGTGTCTGCATTTTCGTTATCCAGCTCTAAAGAAATCTGATGCTGATAGTGAAGGGGGAAGAAGAGGCAAATTAAGCAAATGGTTGTTTAGGGAGAACTTGGAGAAACTCAGGAGTTGCATGGAGTTGGAACCCTCCTGAATGCAATTGGTGGTGTGGAACAATGCAAACAAGGATGCTGAAGGGCAAGCAAAACTGTTGGCAAGAAAGATGCTTGGGACTATGGCAAAGAGTTGTATAAGCCTTTGCCAGACTAACATCAGCAGTAATTGTTTTAAACCAAAAGGTGCCTAGTTGATGCTGAAATTACATTGCTAAACCTCTGTAGAAATACCATGTCTTTGTGAAATTAGTAATAGTTATGTCCTAGATCTTCAGATAGTGACATGATTTCTTGGTATGTGTTTGGAAAGTTTTTGGCTACATTTGGGAGTGGACTTGAGTTTCCAGCTTGCTTCTGATGCAGTTGCCCTAGGGATCACAAAACCTTTTAGAACGAAGGGAGGGAGGGATGGCAGAGAGCTGCTGTGACCCAAAATCAAAGCTACACTATGCAGCACAGTGATAACTGAAGTAAATGGAAACAAGCTAATTTTGTCTCCAGAACCAATTTTACAGTAGTATGGACCTTATATGAAACTCCCTTTAAAATTCTAGATGAGGCAGTTACCTTATATGAAACCAGACTACTGAAGTTCAGCTGCCAAAGCTGGCTTAGGCTTTCTTTCCACTATGGCACAACACGTAGTATGATATTCAGGTCCTTGGAGAATGTCTCAGAGCGTTGCTCTATGAAGCAAAGCCTTGCTTTCCTGAAGCTGAGAATAAGATGCTCAGTTTCCTGGCAAACCAGTCTGTCAGAAACATTGCATAAGAACCCAGTGTTTCCTAGCTTTGAGTTAATCTGTAAAACATAATTCTTTCTTGTAGCATATCACACAAGCTGCAGAAATAGAATTCCATCTTCTAGTTAGAATTCCCAGATGAGAGAAAAAAGAGCAGTGATGTATCCTTCATACCTGTAGTGTTAATCCGTATTTGACATAAAGAAACAAGTTTACTGGTTTGGGTTTTGTTGTGGTTTTTTTGTTGTTGTTTGTGGGTTTGTTGTTTGGTTTTTTTGCATATGCATTGAACTCAGTCTTCAAAATAATCAACTGGAAAAATGGAAGCAACTCATTTTAACTGTTGTGCTAAGGCATTCTCATTTCAATTGAAACCAAATAGCCTCTTGCAAAGCTGCCTTCCATTTTCATGCCATTATGCAAATAAACACTAGAGATGAATCAGATATTATTTCTTAATCCATTTTCTGGAACTGTGTTTAGCATACACAAGTAAAAGCAGTTCAAAATCCTGCAAGGCTGCTCTTCGAGGCAAGCAGTGTGGGTGGTCAGGTTCAGCAGATGTGGCTCAGGGCATTCAACAGTTGGTGGGCTGAGCCTAGCCTGGCTTGAGGCATCGCAAAACCCAGATTGTCCCTAGACGATCAAGGTAAATAACTTCTCGTTTTGAGCCCTAGCCTTGAGATAAGTAATGGAGGCACCTGAACTTCCATTTTGGATACCTTACTTGGAAGATTCCAAGTCACTGGAAAGACAACCACTCTTCACCCACATGGCAAACTTACCAGATTACTTTGGCTGCTAATGAAGGTTAGGTATCAGACACATCCTCACTGTGTAAGTTCAAATAAATAGGATATGTAGGTCTTTCAAAGCTTAACGTGCTTCTCTTGTCTTGGTCAATACAGTGTGACAACTTTGTGCTCTTTGTATGTGCCTTTGGGTAGGGTTCTTGCTATGCAACTGTTTGCAGACTTGCGTTACTATTCCTAAATTATGAATGAAATCCATTCATGTGCAAAGCACAGAAATTACTAATGAAATATTAATTAAAAAGCAAAACCTCAGATCTCCTGCACCAGTAGTGGCCAGGGCATTCTTATCTCTGTAAAAATACCCTGTGTTAAATTCCTTGTCTGTACTATCTGTTCATGATGGATTTGAACTGCAATCAAACAAAATTAATTCAGATGTCAACTGTTTGAGAAAATAATAATAATGCTATATGTATTGGCAAGGGGGGGGGCGGGGGGGGAAGCCACTGCTGTTTACATCTCTTTCAAAGTAGTCTGGAAGAAAAATATGTAAATTTGAACCACCAATTCAAATCAGGTGTGGAATCCTGCTAGTAAGAAAAAATCAGCTGCAGTACTCTCAAATGGGAAGATGAGGTCTCCTTTCATGCACAGAAATTAAAAGCTTGCTTCTCAAAGAATGAAGCTTTTTTTGAGTTCTCACCATATTGCTTTTTACATTCTTATGCCTTTTTTCTTTCTTTTTTTCTGATGCTGCTTTACTGCCAGGGCAGTTGTCAAGGTAGTCTCTTTTTTGTTCTCTTCCCCGCTCCCCTCCACCACCACCCCCCCCCACCCCCCAATCCATAACTATGGGATATTAAAGCTTCTGTTTTCGGTAACATAATGAAGGACTTGAGCAGAGGAGTTATGCAGAAAACATATTTTCCCTCAAGTCAAACCCAGCTGAAGATTCGATTACTCGATACTTCACAGGAAATTCTGAGAATCTGAGATTGAGTCCCCCACTTCTAAGCAATATTGAATTCTAATTTTGTGAAAAATATGATTTCTTGCTCTCTAGATAACGAGCAGAAATAACATATGTTAGTCTTTAATGACTAGGAAGAAAGTTTCAGTAGATAATACAGTGTAAGCAGGTTTCCATTCCTAAATTTTCCAGTGAAGCTCTACTAACTTTAAACTGAATTTCTGACTTTAAGCCATTGACACTCCTACTTCCCACAAAACTAATTGCTTTTCACAATTGCTTTTCACAATTGCTTTTCACAATTGCTTTTCACAATTGCTTTTCACAATTGCTTTTCACAATTGCTTTTCACAATTGCTTTTCACAATTGCTTTTCACAATTGCTTTTCACAATTGCTTTTCACAATTGCTTTTCACAATTGCTTTTCACAATTGCTTTTCACATTTTACGGCAGGATAATAAATGCTGTGTTTCAGTATGTTAGAAAAGGTGTAACGTAATACATTCTCATTTCCAAAACTGTTAAGGGGCAGTACTTAGTATATTAATAAGTAGAAGTCTGAAATAAATCAATATAAATGTATGGTTGAGAAAAAAAAAATCACATAGGAAAACAGAAAATAGAATGATGCCTGATTTGACTATTTTCCTAATATTTAGTGCCTATAAGGGTATAGAAAACATATTCAGTAATGGCAGAAATTGTCAAATGAATGAACGAACATGTTTAAGCCACACAAAGCTGAAAGTCCAGATTGCACTGCTTTTATTAATACGTCTTCATGGAATAAGCTTTCTCAGTTCACCAAAGGAAATAAATTACTCTATACAGAAGACCTAGAAAACGGCTTCCTATTGATCAGCATCTTCCTTTTTTAAGAAGAGTTTTCTGAAGAGCGCTGTCTTCAGAAAGTGGGAGAGGAGGGATGTTACATCCCTCAATACATTGGAAAAACCTTTCTCTATGAAAAGATATTACAGGAGACAGTTTGGTCCTTCTGTCATTTTTAATGGTGCAGCCCAAAGATAAAATAGAGCTGGTTTACTGCTGTTTCAGATAGTCTCAAGGCAAGAATGAAAACCTGTGGGAAACCTCTCGATGTTAGTGGTTCCAGGGTATCGGTCAAGATGCATTTCCCCAAGCATGCAAGAATTAAATCCTGTTCAAATGTATTTGCTGTTTTTATAAGCATTGCTGTAAGTTCCAAACACAAGTGAGCAAAAATGTAAGGCTTTCCTATATAAAATTATAATGTTCTATATTAGTACTGTGAAACCACAGACCCAGGAGAACAATTATAAATTCATATGGGATGCTATATAAAGTGTTATAAAAAATACTATAAAATCAACTTCACTATAACTGTGTGAAAGTGTCAAAACACTTTATAGAAAAAAAATTGAGAAGTAGATGCAGCAGTAGAAAATAACATGTGTGAGTGGTAACAAACTAATAGATAAAAAAAAGAGAACTAAAATTCAATGGTTAGAAAGGTGCAAGAAGATTCTTGATATTTTGGCAAAATACTGAACGACAAATAGAAAAGTAGTAATCACATAGTGCTGGTGGATTAATAAATCTTTGTGTTGAGGTTTAGAAAGAACAGAGTGCTTTGTTGGAAATATGAGATAGGATAAAACCATTGAGATACAGTCAGTGGATCAGCTGAACTGAAAAATGGGATCACAGAATCACGAAAGACTTCCAAACATCCCCTAGTCCAACCTCCTGCTCAAAGCTGGGACAACCTCAAAGTTACAGGAGGTTGCTCAGGGTCTTGTCCCACTGAAATACTAAAAATTTAGACAAATTTGTCTGAACACAGACAAAATAAATCTTTCTGTGAAAACTGTTCCAGTGCCTGGCTACTCACATTGTGAAATACTCTTCCTATGTGCCAAGGCAGAATTTCTTTTGCTACACTAGAGGACTTGTCCTCTGAGTATTTCTTATGAAATCTGCATAAAACCACCTAGAAAACGTTTGATCAACAGTGCAGCCTGCTCCTACTTCCATCAAGACATTCCCGATAATTTTCCTTATTTTTCCAGTTACAAATTTTTATGTTCTACCTGTGTTCCTGTTGTTTTGGGCTTTTAAAAACCAAATGATCCATGCCATGCTGCTTTTTTTGAGGATGAGGGACAGGGGAAACAGGGGAATCAGATGTATTCAAATTTTAGGGTTTTCTGCCCCCCTCCCCAATCAGCCTGTGCTATAGACCATCAATTTTATAGCATTGGTTTATTCTGTAGTATAGCTAGTCTCGCAGGGGCTCCATAAGAGTCATTTACCCATCAATGAGTCTGTTCCAGTTGGTGCCATTTGTTTACAGGAGAGGAAGGGCAGAAGGAGGGGAAGAAAAAGACACTGCTTTATGATTTATTTTTTTTTGAATCAGAGTGCCATCTGCAGTGAATACTCTGGCCCACCTGAACATTAGGGGAAGCATGTCTCTGTAATCATTGGAATTTTTATTCAGAACGTGCTACAGGTTTGATTACCCGGTTGGCAATCTGTCTCTGCGTGCACGACACAGATCAGGGCGGCAGCCTCTTCCATTATTTCCTAACCTACTGTCTCTGCTGTTTTGTACTGCTGCCCTGTTTGCTGCTAATGTGTCTCTTGATCTTCCCAGCACTGTCACAGCAGAAGTTGCCTTTCTTGCTTCCACGCAAGTATTTGAAAACCTGTCAAAGTGCTGAGGTTTTCATTATGCGCTTTTCATCATTACTCTGTCTACGCTGAACAAGTCTATTTCAAAGGCTTTGCTAAAAATGACAAGAAACATGACAATTTATTTCCCTGTCCTTTCATTAGAGTAAAATGCCACGAAAGATTTAGAATCCATTTATTTTTATTAAAAGGCATGATGCACTTTGCTTTAGCAAAGAGAAGACAATGAGAGAATGAGAAATATTAATATGTGATGTTATGGTGATTGAGGGGTTTTGGGTTTGAGGCATTTGAGTAGAAAATATATATATTTGTAGTTCACAAATACAAATGTTTTAATTACATTTGTAAGAGATGAGTTGCTGTGAATAATATAAATCAAGAGAATGAATGAAAAAAACCCAACACTTTTGATTTGATGCAGTAAGTACAGCATAGGAATTTCTTTGTAGTGAACCTCAGAAAACTCCATTTTCTTTTCTCCAAGTCACAATTTAGTGGTATTTATTGCCAGGCTGTTAGGATGTTAGTGCTATATAAGCTGTAGGCTCTTTCCTCTTTTTACTGATACTGCATTCAGTACAGATCAAGACGTTTTTACCTAATGGTTCCTCTTAACAAAGACATGCAAGTAAAACATGCGGTGTGAACTGAGTACTGTGTTGGAGAAGGTGTTGTCCTATTAACAAAGAAAAAAGGAATAATTCTGGGTACGTGTGATCTATTTTGAAATTCATCTTTTGAGCTATGATTTAAAAATATTTCAAGCAATCTAAAAACTAAATCAAACCGCAGAATTATCAAAGCTATAAAAAGAAATATCACTAATTCTATAAACATTAACTATTTTATAGATATGAACAATTCTGTTACAGGAAGTTGAAGTCTGTTGTGTGTGTATGCATGCAAATGGACATAATTTTAGAGGATGACGTTTTGGGACTGATTAGATCAAGTGGGAGCTGTGCCTTGTAATATACTCTGTTATTTTTAGAACTTGGTTTCAGATTTTCTACAGGAGAAGACAAAGTAGGAGAAGCTGTTGTCAGTTTCGGAATTTGGAGAATATTTTTAGTGGCTTGAGGAGGAGGTTTGTAAATAAAGTTAATTAGGAAGACTACTGCAAGGTAAACTCAACAAAATGTACAGCAAAGCTCTGTTCCTCCTGAGCCTTCTAAATTACTTGTTGATACTTTGCATTCACTTGTACCCTTTCAAATAATGGAATCATATGGATCTAGCCCAGCTGAAGATCTAGGTGTGTATATAAAGTAGGTATAGCCATTTGGACCATCATGAGAAAAAAAATGCTCCTTAAAGGATTGAAGTATAAGATGAATAACATCTAATTGTATTTTTACCTAAATATCTTAATCCAGAAGTTTAGAAAATTAAAATTAATCAACTTTTGTTGAAAAAATACCTTCTGCGTTAATTTACAATAGAAATATCAAGCAGTAAAGAGAGTCGATGTAATAAAAACACTGAGAGAATGTCATTCGAACTGACAGTTAATTTGCACATTCTCATTAAACTAGCATCTTGAAATAAGGCTCGTTTAATTATTACGAGCTGCTAAGTACAGATATAAAATATTGACCTTCTCTTTAAAGGACATCAGTCATTTTAACTGGATTTCAAGCACCTGTTTGGGGTGGCAATTTAAAACTTGAAGTGATTTTCTCTTTGAGTCTCTTTGAGCTGGTAGGTGGGAGAAAAGTGAGAGGGTGCAACGGAAGTTGGAAGAAGCCACCAATACGAGGAATTTTCCAATATCCGGAACTGGTCAATCAATTTAATATCAATGTGTTCATTTCCCAATTTAGGAAAAAAAGCATCAGTCTTCTGGCTGGAGGGTTGGTTGCATTTATTCTCAGAGTTCTATTCTACAGTAACTTATGTTTGAGCACAGCTAGCTAGTGCCAAAACATCAATAAAAGCAAATGAGTTAATTTGACATAGAGAGCATCATGAATTTTACAGGCACAAGCAGTCATATGTTTTTTCTCACGTTAAGTACATATCTGACATTTATGCACTCATTTTCCATACAAAGAAATGTAATAAACAGCACTATTAGAAGACTGGCTTTTGCCATGTTTTATGGAGCTCCTTGAAAAATTGTGTGTGAAATTTGAACATTTTATTACGGTCTTATTTGGTGGCTGTTCCACGTTTTGCAATCTTTCCCTTTATTTACAAAAGAAGGTAGAAAAACAGAGTTAAAATTGTTCTAAGCAAAAAAACCAAAAAATAAAATTCCAAAAAACCCAACAACCACCTAATATTTAGGAATCCAGACTGCAGATTGTCAGACTTGGTTTTTTTTCTTTGAAGGAGTTGGTCATAGAAAGTTAATTAGAATTATGGAAACAATACAAAAACAGTTCCAAAAGCTATTGATGTTTGTTTTTTACACAATATGGGTTTGACATTTTTTTTCTCCATTGCTGTATTTAAGAGGAAAAAAAATCATTACTACTATTTTATTTTACTTAATCTACTTTAAGATACTGTACAATCCATTATTTTTAAACAAGAATGGTTCACTGTGAACATGCAGCCTGCCGTATTTATTGCTCTAAACCATCCTGAATTAAGTCAATTCACTTGAAGAATTTGACAGTACTGTTTATACAAAGTCTGTTTTTCCTTACTTACAAATGTAAATCAGGAATAATGTCATCCAGGTTGAAAGAGAAGCAGTGGAAAGTGTGTTCTTGATTTCGGATATACGTTTTACTGCATGCCTTCCTTCCAGATGCTGCCTGCTATGTTCGTTTTTCTTGGTAACCTTCTGCAGCTGTCAGCTTTTTACTGACTGAAAAGACAAATAAAAATCCTGAACAGACTATTAATAATTCTTCTCTAAGTCTGAGCATTTGTAGAAATCACATCGAAATTTATAATGGTAGAGCCAAGCTTCAGAAAGCCAAATCTTTTGATCAGTGCTCCTGGGAACAATCAAGGCATAGCTTGCTGGAAAGAGGTGGGAGGGTGGAAATCCTTATGTCGTGTAACAGCTCCTCAGATGTTGAGAAGGATCTAGATCACGCTCTTTCCTTGGTTCATTCCAGATAGACTTTCAAACATAAATCAATATAGTTTCTAAAAACACTTGAGTTCATTTATGTACGCGTATGGGTTTAGCAGACCTATCTCACCTGTGCTGGAAACTGCTGCAGAGAATCACGCGTTTGGCCTTTCTGGGGGATGCAGAAGGAGCTCTGCAGCTGGACCAGCCCCTTCACCAGCCAGGAGCTAGGGCTTCTGACCAAAAATGTGCTTCTAAGAGCAGCAGCTCTCCAGAAACTGGTGAGGTTGGTTATGGCTCAGCTATACACTGTGCTCATGGAAGCAGCTCCTTTTGCTGTACTGGGGCCATGTAGTGATTCTAGGTGAACTTACTCAGCTGAGTAGTCTGGAGGAGGGAGTCCTTCTCCTTTCTTTCTGTGGCCAGCCAGCTAGCCAATTCAATACATTCACAGAATGGCTGAGACGGAATTTTAGTAAATTTCATTTAAAAACCCAAAACTAGATAAAAAAAGAAAAATAAAAAAAATTAAAAAAAAAAAATATTAATGTAGATAAAGCCAATCTTGTTGCCAGAAACCTAAATTTTTAGAAGAAAACATACTGAATAGAAGCTTCTCTTTAGAGGAGCATCCTGAGGCAAATACTGTATTCTCTTTGGAGAAACACTCCTCCAGCTGCCACTCTGACGTATGTTTAAAATGCATGGGTGATCTTGGTTCCTCGGGGGACTAATGTGAAAGAAAGGTTATCATTGTAAACTGCAGAATTGAGCCAAGGTTACATACTCATTCACGTAAATCTGTGTCTGAGTGGCAATAATTTCATATATTAGTATGATATTAATGCTATCACATAAATATAATGTGGTATTTCCACTTAACTTTTTTTAATGTCTGCTTATCTCTTAAAGATTAAAGTAGTTTGTGTACTTTGTCTGGATGCGTGTTACTCAGCTTAATACAGGTTCTCTTACTGCTCACTTGGTTGCATCTCTGACATACGATTACAAAACATAGTTTCCTGACTTCAGCGACATGGGATCCCAATTACAACAGCCCTAGATAATTAGGGGGTACTATTCGTCCTTCTGCATTGCAGTATTCACTGATAAGATGAGAGCACTGATCTTGCACAGTAATTGAAGGAAATGAAAAATAAACAAATATCCATATATTTGCAGATCATCTTTTGCTCATAAATATGGAATTCTGATTAGGACAACCAGATGGGCTTACTATATTAATTAATGAGTTTTTAAAAGTACTGCTTTATAATTTTTCTTAAACATTCTTTTAACTGACTAGATGTTTGCTTTATGATTGTTACTACTTGTATTACTGGAGAAAATAAGACTGTGGATTCCAGGCTCAGTGGTTGAGTTACTGTACATTCGAAGCTGAAAGGGCTGCTCTTAAACCTGCCGTTGAAGAGACATTTGTGTATTTCTGTGATGTTGATAAACTGGTCTAACATTATTTCAAGGACTTTTATAATAGTTAAAGTCAGACCTTGCTAACTCACATGTTAAATTTCTCTCCCCTCCTTTCCTCCCATTTCCCCAGTTCTCAAGCTTTCTTGTGTTTGCAAAGGAAGGAATCTTCTGTGTATTTATTCCTCTTCAGGAAACATTTCAGGTTTCAGAAAACTATGTTATGAAAGATGCTGAGTTTCAGAGCTTTGCTATGTGAGTTTGAAACATTTTTGGTCCACTCTCTTGTGATTAACTAAGGTCTTCAAAATTTTTTTAAAAAATAACTCCTGTGTGATTTTTATGGTTAGATGAGCCCTTAAAGCAAATGAGTTTAAATTTAATTATTTTTAGTAATATCCCCATCATAGTCATCTTTGCAGTACTACCAGATGTCGAAACTAACATGAAAGATGAGGGCAACACCTTTTTTCTCATGAGGGTTACCACAAAAAACTTCATGCCAGGAATATAGTGATAATATAATAAGCAGCTGAGGAAATCTTTTACATGGGAGTATAAAAAGAAAAAGAATGTAGCTCCCTACCTTCCACTAGAAAAGCTGAGAGCTCTCCCCCGAACCCTCCCCAAGTCAGCAGAGCAAGGAAACCCCATCCATCACTTCCGCCTTCACCCCACAGTGTGCTTGCGTGTCCCACCGTGGCTGATCTTACTAACGGTCACTGCACAGCCCGGGGACTTTCTGTTGCGTTTGACAACCCTAGTGGCTAGAGCACCTGCTGGCTCTTTTCGCTCGTATCCAACCTCTTATCACCCCTCTCTAGCCCCTATATTATACAAACCCGGTATTTTCAAATGCCAGCATTTCAGATATGGACATTTTCAAGTTGTGATGAACAGCAATGATTTAACTGGGGTTTTTTTTCTTTTTTTTTTTTTTTCCTGTCCTCGGCTCCGTAGATCTATTTATTTTGAGGACGAGATAAATGTGGGAAGAAAGAGAGGGCCTATTACTGTGGGAACACTGTTTCTGTTTGAATACTTAGCTTTATCTTGCAGAAAACTATATGCCAGGCATGTATAGTTTATAGACAGAGAGACTGTATATTTTCTCACCCTTCACCTAAATAAAGGAACTTTCTGCCAGGTGGCAGAGAATGATGGTAATGTTAAATCCAGCCACAAGTCAGACTTCCTGGAGAGTATTTTATTGTATTTCTGTTAATAGGGTTCTTGCACCAGAACCCAGAGTATTGGATTATTAATAATTTTAAACCGAGTAAATCTTGTGAGAACCCCACCTGGAACCACTCCGCGCCCAGTGTTGGCATCCGCAGCACAAGAACATGAGCCTGCTGGAGTGGGTCCAGAGGGCTGTGAGTGTGTTCGGGGGGGCTGGAGCTCCTCTCCCGTGGAGACAGCCTGGGAGAGTTGGGGCTGCTTGGCCTGGAGAAGGCTCCAGGGAGACCTTAGAGCAGCCTTTCAGTACTTAAGGTGGGTTTATAAGAAAGATAGTGAGAGACTTTTTGCCATGGCCTGTGGTGATGGGGCAAGGGGGAATGGTTTTAGACTGGAAGAGGGTAGATTTGGGTTAGGTATTAGGAAGAAATTATTTCTTGTGAGGGTGGTGAGGCATGGGACCAGGCTGCCCTAAGGAGCTATGGGTGCTCCATACCTGGCAGTGCCCAAGGTCGCATTGGTCTGTACTTTCAGGGACCTGGGGTAGTGGAAGATGTCCCTGCCCATGGCAGGGGGGTGGACTAGATGGCCTTTAGAGGTCCCTTCTAACCCAGAAGATTCTGTGGTTCTGTGATTCTAAATAGCAAGCAGTCAATAAGGAATTGAGCCACTTAGCCAGGAACAAAAGATCTGTGAAGGGGAAAACTGAACTGCAAATATTCATATTTTCATTCATATGTTCATATTCATATCGTGTGTTCTTGTATGTATATTTATTTTCAATCTAATTACTGAGAGTCCCTGTATTCCTGTTGTGATTTCTCTTCAGGATTAAAAGAAAATTATTTTTGGGGGTTTTGACTAGCGGTGTGATGGTCTTCAAGTCCTGTTAGCTGTGATGCTTACATTGCCAGGTTACTTTCAAAACAGTGTGTTTAGTTTCTTTCCTTTCTGCGCAGATTAGAAAATAGTATATCTTGCCAAATAATTTTTTTTTCTATCACATCTCTGCATATGGCCAACACATTTTTTTAATTCAGAATCTTTTATAAAATGTGGATAACTTCAAACAAAACATTTAGTGGTCCTAAACCTATACTGTAAGACCTTTTGTGCCTCACTCCTTGCGCAAAAGACTGTAAGCCACCATGTTTGGCTGTTAGAAAATGGCAAGTGGGATTGTAGAAAATTGACAAAATCACTTTCAAAAGTTAAAAAAAAAAATGGTTAAAAGCCATGTCAGTGCAGCAATATTTTTATGTCTGGTGGGTTTTTTTTATTGGATAGGTATGTCTTACATCCTTAACACCACTGTTCAGTTGTTCCAGGATTGGAAGGCCCCATAATCAAAGTTGTTAAACTTCAACACAACACAGATGCAAAGCTCATAAAACAATCTCCTGCAACTATTTTAGTAATCAGAACAGTGCTGGGAGAGTTGTTGATGCACTGGCCTGTGACCATCCACACTGTTTATTTGTTACCATGTTTCCTGGCATGGACTTGGCTTCCATCAGCTACCAATTTCCCACACAGTATTCAGGGAAAACAGGCGATGGGAAAATTTGCTGCAGCGATCTCTTTTTGCAAGCAAAGAGATTTTAGACTTCTGGATGTGGGTAGCCTGCATCCTGTTGGGGGGGTCTGTCCTAGGAGGCAGTGGCTATGAAATGGCGTGTCAAAGTTCAGGCGGAAAGCAAGGGACAAAGCCATTTACAACTGTTGTATCTTTAGACAGATCTATTACTGTATCACCTTTCCCTCTTCTAAAACAATTCCTTTAGATTCTTCCTTGTTGAAGCACACCATGAAATGTTTGAAGAATAAGAAGATACATTTGATTTACGTATATCTTCCTTCTGTATACAGAGAAAGGGGAAAAAAACCCCAACTTACAAATTTATTTTTCCCTGTAATTCAATAGAATGTACAATTTTACCCTGCTGACATAATTTAAAGTATAATGCATGGAATAATATGATTAATGTGGTCAGAAAAAAAAAAAATCAGCAGTTTGCAGTTTTTGTCATTCTTCTTTCTAGCCATGACTCCACACCAGCATTTGTCTTTATTATTTTTCTATATATTGGATTAGCCTTGGAACAGAAGTCTTAGCAAAGGAGAAATTTCTTGAGTATGGAAAGTATTGCATCAATCTGCTTACTCCAAGAATTACAATTCCATGTTTTCGAGAATATAAAGCTACTGTATAGGGAAAGTTCACTTACAATAATGATGATGATGATGATGTCATGGACTCCTAGGTTGTAACAGCATTTAACATTCTACTGCAGGACTGTAGAGAACTTTGAAGTAGAATTTATTTACGAGAAAAACCCTATAAAATTTCCTAAAAAAAAAAAAAAAAAAAAAGACTACAATATTGATATTTTTAGATGGCATTAAAGACGACAGCAAAACCGCTTTTTGAGGCCAATGCTTATTTTCATTACACCCTATAAAAACCATGCGTTATTTCTCTTGTTTTGCACTAGGAGAAAGAGATGCTTGTGTGTTTAGACTCAGGCAACCTCTCTCAATTTGCTGGTTTGCTGTCTTGTCTGGGAACTTAATTTCAGATTATTTTGAATGTATTTATTTGAATACACAGGCATAAGAATAGTGAAATGAATTTCTCAAGCAGTGTTTACTAAAGCCACATTAAGAATGAAAGCTGCTGCCAAAAAATTAACTTTTATCACTAGATAACAGAACAATGCCCAGTTTTGGTGCAAGCACTTTTGAGTATCATCAAGACTGACTAAAGCATGCTCCCTCTTCCAAGATAACCCTCCTTTATCTCCTGAAATACTGTCTAAATCTATCTCATGCAATTTTATGGTCTACTGTTGAAGTGTCTTAGCAGTTGTTTGGCATGTTTTATTTGTGAGTGCCATTCTTGAAATGTGCCTCTGTATGCAGAGGTGTTTATCGGCAATGATCCCATCATCAGCAACATTAAATTCAAACTGATTCTTGATGTGCAGTGGTTTTTCAATTTCTTTTGTTCTCCATTTCCAGAAAGAATGCTCTCTCATGTTACTATTATAAAAAGGATTTACATTTCAGAAAGATTTTTATTAAAAAAAAAGTTTAGCTTGTCTGTTAATGAGTCAAGTTGAAACTCTCATGGTTTCATTATACATGAAATTAGATAATGTTTTTCAAAAAGCTGAAGAATTAAATTTAATCGGAACATACAAGACTTTTTCATGGTCAGCTGAGTTTTACTTTCAGTTTTGTAGCTGTTAAATATATTTTAAGAATTTTGATTTAAAAATTGAGGCATTTGTGAAGGTACATTTGAGCTAGCACAGAGCTGAGTTAATGAAATAGCTTCATGAAGAATGTTACAAATTTTGTTTTTATTTCTTGGAAAGCATGTACTAAAGTGCTATACAAGGCAATCTCTGGAGTAAGAATATTTGCTTCATAGCCATAATCTTGCAAAAAGACTCAGGTGATAAGTTTGCTCCTGTTAGACTTCAGTTCTTCCCTTGCTACTTCTCTTAAATTGCATTTCACTGTTGTTGCACAGTTACGAAAAGTAAGACTCTTAAAAATCACTATAAAACTGGCTTTTTAAGAAAAAGTTCACCTGCTAAATTTGGATTTTTCAAAACTACATTTTGAACTTTTCTTGGGTTCCTTCCCTCCAGTAGTCCATCAGTTCAAAGAAGGATGTATTCTTTAAAATGTGTTCTTTATTTTAATTCATTTTATATCCTTAACAACAATTTTCCCTGTTAGTGTTCACTCTTAGTACCATCATTTTTCATAATGGATTTCTAGGAAGCAGCTAGGAGGCAGTAAAGGCAATGCCGCTATTTATCTCAGGAAGTGCATTTATATCTAATTAATGGGATTTATTAAGTTAGATCCTTACAGGAACTTCAAATATTGTTTATCATAAATAACTCAATAGTTGTCAAACCTGACTCTATGAAGTGTTTGCAACTTCCCTTTCCCAGGAAGGTAGAGAATACAGATGGGTCTGAGTATGGGTCTGTGTTCTGGCTCTTCCCAAAGTGGAGCTCATAAAATCAGCTGAAGGATGTGTAATTTTCTCCTGGAATTTGCATAATTGCTTTGTATTCGTCTTGGAGAGTTTCTTGGAAAAATGATTGAGCTCTGTCATCCCTAGGCAGATACTACAGGGTAATTAATCCTTCCCTTATGTGGTGGGAAAACAGCAAGACCAGGTAAAGCCACCCTCCAGCTGGCTTTTAACGTTCACATCTCAGACCGCCTTCTCTTGTCTATCCGTAGGGAACCATGCAAAATGCTTCAGGTCTGTACTCTCTCCAGGGTTAGTCTTGGGCATCTGTAAGAAGTTTGGTTAAAAGGGGTGGCAAAGAGGGAGGAACTCGATGCCCCTGAGAGAGGTAGCCCCGCTCCCCTTGCGCGGTGCCTGGGTTGTGTGGCCCGCTGGTCTTGTAGGCAGTGCTGGCCTGTAGGGTCACAGCTCCTGCCTGCAAGGTGTTCGCCATGAGGTTGGTACAGTCTGTGTTGCTCACTGGCTTCACCAATTTCACTCCCAGCCGCCACCACCTTTTCACTCCCAGCCGCCACCACCTTTTCACTCCCAGCCGCCACCACCTTTTCACTCCCAGCCGCCACCACCTTTTCACTCCCAGCTTCACAGTAACAGAAAAGCAGCAGTGGCAGCTGTCTGGGGAGAGGAGTTGCTTTTTACATTCTCCTTAGTTTTACTCCTTCCATGGGGTTTGTCCTGACCAGGCTGAGGCCACAAGCGCCCTGAGTCACTGAGAGATGCGGTCTGCAGAAGGCTCCAAGCCTGCAGGATGACATGTTTGGGGTTCACTCTCCTTGTCTAAAGGCCTATGCCTTTCCTGACTCAAAAAGCATGAAGATGAAGGGTAATTTACAGTTATAGTACCCCAAATCCTGTAAATGCAGTGTACTATCAAACTTGGACTGGGGCTGCTTAAAAAAACCCTACACTATTGCATTTACAAGGCATCACTTTGACATACAAATTTTGGGTTTGCCAGGGAAATACAGAAACTTATAATAGGTGGTGGTTCTTTTCTTTTTTTATCTTTTATGAAATTCAGAAAGAGAAGGTGGAGTTGTTAATGTTTCTAATTTTACTGCCAGTCATCTGCCCTTGAAATCTGTCTCATTAAAAAAAAAAAAAAAAAAACAAAAAAGAAAAAAGCCAAACAAATCCAAACAACAAACCTTGCCTTTGAATCATTAGCAAGTTTAGAATTTAATAGTGTTAACTAATCTTTTTAAATTACACCTTGTTAAATGCACCTGTTTAAGAGCAAAATTTAATTAAATCCTACTGCTTGCAGAGCTGAACAATATTAGTACTTAAGAACTTTATGATTTCAGAATTAATGTGCATCTTCTTAGATAAACCCGGATCATATTTTGATGCCTACTCTAACTTTGCTGCTTTTTATTTAGTTCGAAAATTGAACTACTGACCAAAAATACCCAAAGTAGTCAAAAGTATGCATAGCGTGTATATACATAGTTAGGAGATTTTCCCTTTCATCACAAGCCTGACAAACACAATTACAAGGGAAACACGGATAACAGAAGGGGATGACGTTATTAACTAGATAACTGGAGCACATCTTAAGGAACTATTCCTTAAAGAAGTGTGGTGCCACAACTGGGAAATAAATTTATTTCAGAATATTTATTTTATCTTTGCCCATTAAAACATGGACCTAGACAGCCAGGCAGCACGGTTTTCCACCCACAGTAATTGCTTCGTTGTGAAATGCCAAAGCAGGGGAAATGAGAAACTTTTTGTGGAGCGAAACAATCTAGCAGACTGATTCTCTGCGGAGGCACAGGCTGTAAATTGAAATGTTTGCTGACAGTAGATTTATGCTTGAAGTCAGTGGGTTTTTCAAAGGGATTTTGTTGTACCATTCTTAGCTGGATTAGAAATGGTCATCTTGGTTTTTTTTAATGTTTGATAGGTAGGTCTATAAATAAGAAAGGTACGTTGAACAAACCTGCATTTGCAGAAAGTTTCTGGGGAAGTTTCTGTGAGTTACTGATACCTCTGTGTCCTTTGGAGGTAGTGGGGACTGAGGTTTATAATGAATATGGAGATTCAGGTATAAAGTAACATAGCCTCTATGATGAATATCTTTTTTTAATTTGTCAAATATATTTTGACTTCATAGACATGGCATGATACTGCATTTATCTAAAGTGGATAAAAATCCTGATCTTATTCCAGTTCCTGGAAAATTTCTTTAGCTAAGTGCTCATCAGTGGGGATGCTGGATATGTTTTGATGCGTAAGATGATTTATTTCTGGTTACCTTTATATGCCTGCATTATCTGTCTCAGCCAGCAGAAATCAAAAATTTCACAGTAGCAGCATGAACGTTTCAGTGAGGACTCATAATACTGAGAAGTATTTTCACTGACAGTCCCGATGAGCCTAAATACTCTGACTTCTGTTTCAGTCAGCACTGTAAAGTGTACTTGTTCAGTCCTGGAAGGCAGTAGCAGTCCATTAGGTTCTGCAGAATTCTGCAGACTTTTGGTCAGATCATCTATCACTTACACTTTTTTGCAACTGTTTCCTAAAAGTGGTTTGAAGGAAAGCTCTGTTCTGCTGAGGGTTTGTACTCAGTTCACCCGAGTACAATATACAGGGTACAGTGCAAAGGACTGACCCTTCTTTCTGTCCATTTGTCCAATTAAGTAAGCACCCAGAGAGCCTGGTACCAATTGTCTGGAAATAAACTAGGTAGGAGAAAATGGGATCCAAGCTCCCGTTGTACGAACTCATGTATGTGGAAGAAGCAGGTGGGTATGTTACACTTGGTTGTTTATATCGGGAGGTCTAATTACATATGCAAGAAGCTGGCAGAAGAACTTGTTGCAGTGCATTTCAAAGGCTCCCTCTGCCCATGACTTTGTTTCATTGCCAAATGATATAATGGAGTACTAAATCCAATTTAGCAGAGCTGTCACTGGTTCGGAAAGCTCTCTTTGCACAGGAATAAGAGTGAGAGTGCAGTTCCTTTTTTGCTTCCAACCTAATCATCAGTGCAGTCCATTAAGAAAGCAGGAGTTGAGTTGCTGCCCCTCAGTTTTCTTGGTCAATTCGGAGGTATGGAGCACCTGAGATGGGTTCAGTTTTACTAATAAGGCATATAAGCATAGGTCAAGAAAA
This sequence comes from Falco peregrinus, assembly GCF_023634155.1. Taxonomy (NCBI): domain Eukaryota; kingdom Metazoa; phylum Chordata; class Aves; order Falconiformes; family Falconidae; genus Falco; species Falco peregrinus. Next base: position 28,948,235 of record NC_073725.1, on the reverse strand, counting down.
CACTGTTGGGGTCATCAGGCCCCTGTGGCCTCCCTCCATCTCCAGCTGTATCCAATTTTGCAAGAGCCACAATGGTCAAAGAGCCTGTTTCATTTATGAAAATCACATATCTCTCCATACCGTGAAGCAAATTGCAGTTTTTAGTTGGAAAGACCAAAAAGTCATGACACAGAAGAACTCAGGGGTATTGTCAGAGGAAGAGATCCATCCATCAGCGTTAAGCTGTATGGAGGAGGATGCCCCAGTAGCCCTTGGATGTGAGCTGTACCTCACAGGACAGACAAAAGCCAAACCTCCAGTATCCTTGTGTCCATCTGGCCTGCAGGGAGCTCCTTTCTCATCCCAACCCTAGCACGTGTAAGCAGGATACAGCAGCTAAACGTGCAAGATGTTTTAATTTCATGGCCTTTAATACATTTTAGTGTTAATTACTGATACCTGCAAATGTTATGTCTACTTAAAAAGCCTGAGAAGTAACTTAGAAATTGCTGAAGTAGAGTCCTTCTCTGAGCTGGTTTTAAAAAGGATACTTTGATATAACTGATCAGTTACCCTCTGGACTGTGTGGGTGTTGGGATGTTTTCCTCACTCAACATTTTCTTTATTAACAATTTTAAGACATCCACTAAAACAATTTTTTTTTCTACATTCTTGACTACTTACTGAAAGATTTCATAATGTTCTCAGTGTTTGAAAGTAGCTTAAACTATTGATATTGGTACCCTAGTGTATCCTAAGAGCGTAGACCATTAGGGTGTTTTGTGAACCTTTATGGATGTTTTTCATAACTCAAAAATATCAATATTTCATAGACTCAAAAATATCAAGAAATATTACTAGGAAGTAATTTTTGAGCAGCTGTAATTTTCATTTCTTAATTCTTAAGGAATCAACCTGCAGCTTTCAGAAACGAACACAAAGGCTCTTTGCTGTGGTTTGAGGCACCCTGAGTTATTTCTATTGATCCTGCATTAGTGTAGCTGAATGTTTCATGTGTGACTATCCTCATTTCCCAAACACTTCTATTTAATGGGAGGAATTTTTGAAGGATGGTGTGTATCAGCATGGCACACAGCAGTGCCATGGAAAGGTTACTGAGCTAGCTTGGGTTCTGGAAATACACATGCATTAGCAGAGCTTCTCGCTTGAGCAATAGCTCAGCTCCAAGGCAGGCTTTAAGCGGTGTGGGTGACCCTCTGTGCAAGGGGGGCTTTCTCAGCCCTGCTGCCCTCCCTGTCTTCCTCAAAGCCTACGTATTTCCACCAGCCTTGTGTTCAGTCGTGTAGACAGCTGCAGGCAAATGAAATAGCTCTGTCACACTATTCTGAGTACTAGTTGTCTCTTAATTTACATCTAGAATGAAACCTAAAAATCTAAAATATGTTGTGCAGGTGCCATTATTGTCATTTTGTTCATCCTTAAGACAGTAGGATCCTTGCTTGGAGCTTGCAGGTGTTATCGGAAGAAATAGAGCAGCAAAGAGATGTCTGATCCAGCATTTGTGAGGCTTAGGTATTCCAATTAAGATTTGGGGCATGACCTTTCCAGTGTTTTGTAAAAAGTATTTGTGCAATGCTGTGAAATTTGAAAGTTGCATCTTGCAGTAAGTAATGAGGTTGCTCAGCGATGAGTGGGGCTGAGCCCACCATCTGTCATACTGCATCGATGTCTCTGAGTGCAAATGATTCCTGCTGACATGTGAAAATGTATAGCTGACAAATTCATACCCCTTTCAGGTGCTGCTGGCAGATAAGGCTGTTAGTATGTGCTGGAGTATGCCTGAAGTTGGGGTGAAAAGTAACAAACTAAGGAAAGCTCCTACACTTCTATTAAATTGTTCTACTATACTATTTATTTCTACTTAAAAAAATATATGTAAGATTCTTTCCTTTGATTGTAGACATTCTAATAGAAAAATACATTTTGTATAAATTAGAAATGAATCAAAATATAAAGCCAAGATGTCATATTGTATCTCTATCTACACCTTTATGGATGTGTGTGTATATATTGTTTCTACTTGTTTATATACACGTGTATAATAGATATAAGATCACTTATACAAGAGCAGTATAAAGTACGTTAAAACAGTTGAATCCTCACAGAGGGTTTACTAAAGACCTTGGCTTTCCAATTCCAAATCCTGTTTTGTGTCTCACTGTGGTCTGGAAATTTCTGTATCAAAGTATCATACCTCCGGACTATGGTGCAGGGGCTGAGAATGATGGCTTGGGTCTGATTCCGTGAGATTCTGATAAGCTGCTGCAAAAAGCTTGGTATACTTTTTATCTGTTTACACCTTTAGGGGTAAAATGTCTCAGGACCTCATGCTGAAATGTCAGCAGCACTAAAATGATGATGTTTTCTGTGGCAGAGGCCAGTGTGGGTCCCTAGGACTTCATTACACTGCTGGTTTTATATTGGAAGGTTGAGCTTTGTGCTGGGCTTCCACTCTGGCATGATTTTCCATTGGAAATGTGCAAAGAGACAAACAATCTTGTGATTGCTGGTTTACTACTGTAGAGCAGGTGTGTGAATGAAGGCTGATCACCTGTTGTGATTTAACTGCAGCTGGCAACTAAGTACCATGCAGCCATGCACTCTGCTTCCCGCAGCCCCCCCCCCCACCCCCCCCCACCCCCCACCCCCCGGTGGGATGGGAAGGAAAACAGGAAAAGGGTGAAACCCATGAGTTGAGATAAGAACGGCTTAATAATTGAAGTAAAATAACAAATATAATGATAATAGCAATACTAATGAAAAGAGAGATGACAAACAGGAGGCAGAAGAATAAAACCCCAAAGAGACAAGCGGTGCTCACCATTTGGAGACAGCGGTGTGTGTGCTGCCAGCTGGGGATTGCCTTGGAGTTCAGAGAACAATTAGACCATCGGCTGTTCCCAAGAGCGTGACCACATGCTGGAGCCAGCTGGGCGGGCACCTGGGAAAGGCGTTTGGCGGTACCAGTGGAGCAGGGTATGTGCCAGGTGTGCCTGACCGTGGTGGTCGGCTCTTTTGAGTGTGGCCAGTATTGGTCTCACCTGCACACTTCGGTTGAGCTGGTTAAGGAAATGTGTATTCCTGCTGTTGGCTATTTCTTCAGCTGGGCAAAAATGGCAAAAAAGGGATTTTCTTGGAGGTGCCTACCTGGCTCTGCTAGAATGTACAAAGCAATCCAGAGCTATCATTAGCAGTACAGGTTAATACTTGAGGGGGGTGGGGGTGTTAAAGGGGAAGAGCACTTTGAGCTGCTTTGAGCTGACTCATATCAATCCTTAAAACACAAGTTCAGTACGTAGATTGTATATATTATTTCTTTGTTTTAAACTGAGTCAGATAACATGTTTCCCCCACCACCACCCCCAAATAGTAGAATAATGCACCTCTTTCAATTAAATAGGAGTAAATTTAAATAAAAGCAAGGAACAAATGCCTAAGCAAAGTGTGTATTATATAATAATACCTAAAATAGTAGGTTAAAAATAGCATTAAAATTGCAAGGTCCAGCAATCAGTAATTATGATCTAGTACATTTTAAAAGATCTGTCAAAACAACACTTTTTCTTCAGAAAGACCTGACTTTATTTTGGCTGACCCCTTTTAAAATAGAAATCAAATCCCAGTGATGATGAATGGTTAAGTTAATAGGGTGAAACAACCTGGTTACAGTTTCAGTACCCTTGTTATCAGCCTGGAGAGCCAAATACAACCACCCCTCATCAGCTTTCCCTCAGTGTGGTTTGTCTACCAACGTTAATGTTTTAATGCTGGTTCATCTGTGAGAATCTGAAAATAAAATCTTAAAGGGAAATAATGAAGGCAGCACTGCCAGCCCACCTGTAACAGTGGGGGCTTTTTGGATGTTTTTGTGCTGGTTTTTTTTCTTGTTTTCCCCTGCAGAAATGTTTTCTGCTCTGAACTTTATTTTGGATATTATAAAACTTCCTTTGGTTATGATTTTGTTTTGGACATGGTCAGTAGTCATCTGGCTACATCTATACATAAGAGAAATAGTTTATATTTGAAGTAGCAGCTTCTCTGAATGAAGAACAAAGGTCTTTTCAGATCAAACAGGTTACTGAAAAATTAAGGATGGCAGCCTGCATCTTAAACAGTCTATTTCAGCACTGAAAACAGAAAACTCCTATAGTATTCATTGTCTTAATTTGGTTTTAATTTTGCCATCTCCAGAGTCTTTTAGAGACATGGATACCAAAGTATGACATCAGAATGTGCTGGCAGTTGGCAAAAAGATCACTTTATTCTTTACCTTTATCTTACAATCCTTCTCTAATATGATACTTTTTCACTAATGGCATGGGAGGTAACAAGGCTAGATCGTCTTTGGTCTGAGATGGTGTAGGTGTTCTTACACACATTAAAAACTTTTTTCTAACTCAACACACATTGCTACTTTTTTCCTTCTAATGCCTTATTCATAACTTTAATCCCTTATGTAAACCATATAGTTCTGGTTTGAAATTATGCTTAAAGGCATATTCCATATGTGTATTTACTAGATTCTTTCAAATAATTCTTAATTAAACTTTTTCATATTATTTTCTTTGTATTTTCTTTAAAAACCACTAACTTTAAACATTAATGTTCTCTTCCTTCATAGAAAAAAAAATTAAATATTTTTCACAGAAGTCAGCAGTTGGGCAAAAGTAAGACTATCTTCTAGGTCTTTAGAAACTAGTAATGATATAATATTAAGTGTATTAATATATAATACAATTAAATTATATATAATATACATTAATTATAAATATATTACTTATTAATATATTACTTATTAATATATTAAATATAATAAAAGTTTCTTTTATTTAATAAGTTTCAGCTTGATCATTAGCAATGTCTAAACATATGAAAGAACCATACGAGCGCTATAGAGTGTGTTCTGATCAACACATCATTCAATGTTATTTTGGACACTATTACTGAAAAATACATAACTTGAGAAAATTAAATGCTCCCTTAGAACTACATTATTAAATAAACATTTTGTTGAAAAACTTATATCTTCAAATCCATTTCTGTTTTTCAGTATCTATGTGTTTACTAAGGGGGAGGGAAGCTGGTGTGTGATTGTGTTTCTTTCTAAAGTAAACCAGTAGATTTCAATAATGCTAGAAAATAGCTCTAAAAGGAAAAACAAAACAAACCAAAACACCTTACTGTATAATTCAGACTGTCTTTGGAAAAGGTTAGAGCACTAAGAAAAGCTTTAAAAGTTATCCCTTGATGCTTAGGTCAGTTTGCCAAGTGTTACATTTTATTATGTGTTATACCTGTCTTATAGCCTGGTTCCCCTTTCTTGTATTTTGATGTTGCCTTACACTTTTGCCATAACAAAGTACATATTATTACAGTTGTGAGATAAACCTCGTGCAGAAGCCAGGATACTTTAGAGGGCTCTGATGGAAAATGAGGATTCCTTACTGCTTTGTCTTGCTTGCATTTTTACTGTTGCCTTCTGCAACCTCTTGCTCTCATTTTTCCTGGATTTGTCTTGTGCCATCCGTGTGTGTAAATACCCGGGAGAAAGGTGGCCAGAGGAATGGCTGGCAGGTTTCTGTGGTGAGGTCCAACACTTGCAGTAGTGGGAGTAGAAAGAACCATCTCCTTGGCAATGCTGTAGTGCAGAACCAGACTGCAACTGCGGAGTGGTGACAGTAAAAATGCAAGCAAGACAAAGCAGTAAGAAATCCTCATTTTCCATCAGAGCCCTTTTTGTGTGGCTGATCCAGGCTTTGTTCTCCTCACAGGTTTGTATTGGGACAATATTTTTCTGCCTCCTTGACTTTCTCATCTGGAGTGCGGTTGGATTCTTCTCCCTCATACTTCTCATGGGAGTATACACAAAGCTGCTAAAAAGCTTAGAGAGGAGGTACAGGCTGTGTTCCTTCTTGGGTACTGATGATATCCAAACATGTATCTCCGTCGCCTTCTGATAGGAGACCTGAGATGGGCTCGAGTATTTTGGCAAGCAGTGGCTGTGATGTGTTTTATATGCTTCGTGTTACACAATACTGATAACACTGTCTTGTGTGAGAAGAGCTGACCTTGGTTTATTTTAATGCCAGCAACAGTCGGTGCTAATCAGAAAGCCAGCAGGTTCGATATCTTGCATGACAATAGAATATTAAAACAACTGTTCAGCCACTTTCTTCCTTTTTTCCCCTTATGGTCAGAAGAGTTAATATGATAAATTCAGGGAGAGTTTTCACACTGGCATTTAATTAAAATGAAATTACCTATCATTGTTATGGGCTACACAGAAGCTATTATTTGTGTTGATATTATTCTAATACTTTATTAGACTAGGTTTGTATTTGCATCAGTATGTTAGCATGACTTGAATTATTTCTTTCTGTACTCCTTAAGTAGCAGCAAGTACAAGCTGCAATGTTAACTACTTAGAGAAGAAAATATTTCCATCTCCTTGGAAAAGGTAGGGACAGTGTTCAGCCAGAGATTTATTTTTTCCCCTGTTCTCCTTTAATATTTTCTTCTGTTTAAGCTGATAAGACTGCTCCTCACAGCAGTCAGCAGGATGATTCCAGGACTCTCATCGATAGAATTTTTATCATACTAGCTAGTAAGATGAATTCCCTGTGCATCAGAGGAAAAAATCATCTTTTTATGCAGCAAGACTTTTGTATATTAATAGTTATATTCTATAAACTATTAAAATATAACATGATACGATAAGATCACTTAGGGAATAGCATTTATCAAATGTACCATTCTCTTTCCTTTGAAGCAACAGGAATAGCTGAAGAAGAGGGAGGTGGTGAAGAGGTTTACATCTATGATTGTGAATTTTTCAAAAAGTGAAATCATCTGATGGGCTTTTGAATTCCACACTGTGTAAATTTAAAGGTATTAGCATAAGACTGATGGTTTTGTCGACCTGAGGAGTGCACAGTCAGCTGTTCCACTTCCAAAACAGCTGCTCCACAATGTTCTGCCACTTTACACCTGGACGTCTCTGCTAAGTGGGGAGCTTCCACTGTCCACGATCCTCTTCCCCCATTTCCAGGGATTCCAGTGAGGCTTTCAGCAGATTACTGTTTTTAATAATATTTTCAAAGAAAGAAAGCACAGTGAGTTTCATACCAGTGGAAACATCTTGCTTAGGCTATTTCCTAATTTTCCTTGAACCTCTATATTCATAGAATGGCTTTTGACCATCTCCTATGGGTATTAGCCCAGGGACTATTGGAGAGCAGCACTGGCGGGCACTGCTCCATAAGGGAGGGCAAACTGGGAGCCAAGTGTTGGCCCCACGGCAAGCAGTGATGGCAGCTGAAGGCGAAGGGGCAGCCTCACGCTGGGTAAGCAGAGCAAGCGATGGTCAGCAGCCTCAGCCCAGAGCCCAGGCTGACAGAGCAGTCCCTAAGTCCTGAAGCAGGACTGAGATTGAGCCATGAAGCCCAGCCAGGGTAAGCTTTATGATTAATTTTTTTTTTTTAATTTTCCCTAATTTCTGGAGAAATAGCTACCTTCTAATTTACACATGAAATGTCCATTTTTAGCCCCTGATAATGCCGAACAAATTCTGCAGGCAGAGGGTGGAAGGAGAGAACAGCATGTGCTTGCCACTCTGGACTTGAAGGGTAGGGGCTACAGCATGGGAAGCATTTATATACAGTGAGAGGAATTAGAATTATTCCTCTTTCAGCAGGAGACTGACAAAAGAAGGAACAGTTTTCCATAACTTCAGTTCATATCTGACAGCAAAGATTGTTCTCCTCAGGACAGGGTACCAGCAAGGATTTCTGCACTTGGCATTGCCTCAGACTCATTTGTATGAATTCCTGCAGGCTACAAGCAGTCAAATCCTGTATGGCTGTGCACTGAATTACAACATATATCCACTTAAATCATTGGTGTAACAATATATTTGGAGTTTAATTGGGGATGACATGAATGTAGATGAGCTGTCAAATTGGTTGGATAGGTTGCATCACAATCAAGTGAACTCTCTTTAAAGAATGAGACTAATTAATGAAAAATAGTCATTCTTATTGCATTTGCAGTAACTGCAGCAACAACATGAAACTGATATTTTAATTCTATAAAACCCCAGTGAATGACTAACTAGGTCTAGAAGCACACAAACCGAGGAACCTTAATTGCCTAGGCTGAACATGGAAGTGATAGAATTCTTTATTTACAGGGGTGGAAAATTCCAGATGTGCTTACTTTGGTAAACCTAGCTTTCAGCTATGTCTGACTCCCAGAGTGTTTTTGTTTTGGTTTTGTTGAGTTTCTCAGCAGTAAAAAAAAAAAAAGAAAGAATTAATGCTAAACTGCATGTGAACTAATCCTTGAACTAAACATGCCCATCAGGCAGAAGCAGGGAAGTTTGTCTATGGCTTGAAAGAGGCATGGCTTTGGGCTGTGGAGGGGAAATAGTAGGCTACAATGTATGAAATGAAGGATGGGAGATGCGTAGGTAAATCTTCCATGTTTTACGGAATTTACTGCCAGAGCTGCTTTGGCTTTAAATGTCAAATACAAGCGCAGATGAATTGGTAATTATATGCTTTAACTGCAAGCACAGAAAAGACAAACAAGTAAGGATGTGTAATTGCATCTTCTTGGTAGTAATGTATTAAGATAAACTGTAGGACGCTGAGGCTGAACATTGCCTATTGCTCAAATGCTTACCCAAACCTGGACAACCATTTAGTAACTGGTATGTGTGAAAAGCCAAAATATGTAGCCAAAATGTAATGTAAAAGCTTCTGTATGCAAATATAAAGCTCTTTCCTATTAGGTTTTCCTTCATAACCTTGTATATTAGCATTTTGGTAGCATACTTCTGTTTAGCCTTATTTTTCTTAAATTTGCATCTGTGGTATTTTTGGAGTTGGTAGCACTACCTAGGTTCATTAATGCAGCATTTATATTCTGCAACTGTTCATGTAAATACTGGTTTTCAAGGCAGCATTATGAATATTTCACACGCTTTTGAAATAGTAGCGAGGCATTTTCCCTCAGGAAGGAGACCTTTATTGTTAGTATGCTTCTTATCTAAAATGTTTGGTTTAAAAATACTTCAATTATATTTTCCTTCCTTTGGCAAGCTTGCTTCTGTTGTGATATTCTTTAATTATAAGATTGTGGAAATTATGACAGAGTGCTGTCTTAATCTTAGTTGTTTTAATGTTATATTGGGAACCCTCAAAGACAAACACAGAGCTCCTCCTGCTACAGGGTGTTGCTACGTCCGCAGATCACGCCAGTGGATGGATTTGCTGATGTTATAGCAGCTTTAGCAGCCTCTTGCTTGGAACAACACACAAGGCAAACATTTAATGTGTTTTGGGGTTTTTTTTTGTGTGTGGGTTTTTTGGGTTTTTTTTCCCCCTGGAGAAAATATCAGACTGGTACTCTCTATGTCAAATGTAAAGATATCTATAAAAACTGTACCAATAGGTTACAAGCTTTTAAATACATAGTGGAGGTAGCTGCAAGGAATTTTCATTGACTAATGTTACCCAGGGCACCTGAAATGACAATCGAGGGAAACTGTTTCCCCAATGCGGCACTCGCATTCCACCCAGCTAGAGACTGGCGTCTGGTTGCCAGAAGGTAAATCCTGGCTTCTCCTGGGCCGATGCAATGCATTAATTTCAGTCAATATTTTAAACTTTTTAACTTTAAAAAAAGTTATATAAAGTCTATACTTTATCTTGGTTAAATAAGTGGTTTTCTTTCTGTGTTCGTTCTGCCTTGAGGAAATTTTTCTGGTTTATTCTACTATACCTGTACTGTCCCTTGTATATATAAAACCTGCTACACTAGTATACTGTGGGCACATTGTAGACCTGGAAAGTACATAACCTTTCAAATTCTACTGCATGTAGTAGGGACTGTTCATGTCAGAGTCGAGTGTTTAATTGACAGGCAGAGATATCTTTCCTCTAATGCACATGGATTAACTAGGGATTAGGTAGACAAGCACAATTAGAGGGGCTGCCTAACGTTGTTAGGACAGTCCCTTGGTGAACTCTCTAACACTTTGTCTTAATTGCAGACAAACAAACAAAAAAGTGTATTGCCATGTCTTAGATGAACAGTGTCATATATTACTCAGCAGGTATCCAGAAGACTCAGGAGTTCAAGACAGTAATCAGAAAGAAATACTATATTTTCTTTCAGTAAATACTTCTTTACAGTAAGGAAGGGAGACTTTTTTCTGATAGTAGGATATATTTCTCAAATTTAAACTGGATGAGGACCTGGGCTTTGGTATTGCTGACTCTTGAAAAAGAGACCTACTTTGTTTCAATACTGTTAATTAATTTAGGTCTTTGTTGGAGACTAAAGATATTATGGAAGGAATTTGGAAAAAATAATGCTCCTATTTAGTTAGGATTTATTTTGTTTAGTCCTCAAAAATATTTGTAATTGAAAATTATATTTGCAGTAGCTGAGGATATTTCAATGTCCTTCTGGTAGAATAAATTTCAAAAGAGTTATCAGAAGTTATCTTAAGAAAAAAACAGAAATAAAATAAAACTGTAAAAATGAAACTTCTACATGATGTCCACCTTTGGCTATTAATCTCAAATGTCTATGCTGTTTCATTGCCATGTAATTATACAGCATATGGACAGTATTGCTCCACTACTTGAAACTGGGTTTTGTTGTGAATATTCTTGTACTGAAAATACAATGACTGAAGTTACCCAGAAGAGGCATCCCCATTGCCACATAATTAAATAAAGGAGGGAAGACAAAAGAAGAAGAAATGGCTAAGAAAACATATGTATGGCTAAGGAATGGCTAAGCAAGCATATGGCTAAGGAAAAGCAGATGGTTAAAGAAGCATACGTATTTTCTTGAGCTTTCAAACTGTGTAGGGAAGATTGGGTCCTAGACCTGTCCTCTTGCTGGGTTTAACTTGCCTGAATATAAGTAAAGGAGAAACAGGGAAAAAATAAGAACATTCCCCTTGGGAACAGACATTCATAACTTGTTGCATGTTTTCTTCTACCTTTTCAAGTGGTGGTTGCTGGAGGTTTCAGAAGGAAGAGGGAATTTCTCCATGCAAATGCCAGACGCGGTTCCGGCATGGGTAGAGGGAAAGCTCTGACTCCACGTGCTCGCTGTCGGTGGATGCAGCGCATGGGCAGCTGAGCTCTAGCTGCACTCTGGAGACAGTCCCATGGGGTTCCCTGGGTCAGTACAGGGGCTGTGGAAAATGTGATTGTGTCCCAGCGCCCCTATTTTCCAGCTTTGAGTTAAACTATTCAGGATACAAGGCATGAATAATTTTTCCATGATATATCACCCCCAAGGAAATTATACCTCAGTTAAAAGGTCATAAATACATCTTGGTGTCTAGGACTAAAAACTTATTTCTTCAAGAACCTATTTGGGGTATTGGGGCATTTTGGAGATTCTGGAAGCACCTATTTACATGTAAATCCAAAAAGCATTTGTAAGGCATCACAAACAACCTCCTTTTACAGAGTATTGAGGTGAGCTTTTACAAACAAGTGAGAAGGGAAGGCAGGAGTGGGAGAAAATCTTTTCAACTCCATAGAGCTGCAGTGTTCCTTGTACGGAATCAATCTTTTCCAATGAGTCTGTTGACTGCCTGCAGCAGTGCACCTCTGTTCACTGAATTTAATAGTCTGGGTCTTGGTTCTAAACCTTGTTCACTACCAGTGGGAGGAAGTTATTACTGTCAGGTTATTCATTGGACTGATTTAAATATTAACACCATGATCATGCTGTCTTGCCCAGTTTTATTCTAAAAAGGGAGCGTATGTGTGTGTTTGCTGCAGTGCATGTTTAACAAACAGGCTGTTGTAAAACCTGAAGGTGTAGGTGGGCTGTGCGGTGACTGCTTGTTCTCGGGTACCACGCTGTCATGTGGATCAACCATCCTGTGGTGGCTCTTTGAATTCCTGTGTAGTCCCTTCTCTTGCAGAATGCATTTGCAAAGTAACCGGACATCTGCCACAAGGAGCTGTACTCCAGCACCCTTATTTCACCAAGTCCTTTGCCTGTAAACAGTAAGATTTTTGTAATTTGTATTGTCTGAAGAGTCTTTCAGTGTCCTAAGATAGGTTAGTAAGGAGCCATCAGATAGGGAAAAAAAACCCACAAAGAAAATAAAAGGAAAAAAAAAAAGGCAACAATGACAAAACCCAAGCACAAAAGCTTTAAGATTAATTTAGGCAATTATGAAGATAAATTAAAATATGTGAGTAGATAGTATGTATGACATACTGTTTGCAACCATGCAAATCTTCTCTGTAGGCAGACAGAGGATTGTCCTGTAGGCAGGACAATCGCTGGAATTTTCTTTTGCTTTTTTAATATAAGAAATACCAAGGATTTTGTTGAGGTCACGCTCAAGGATGAAAACTTTATCCTTATTCTGAATTCTTCTAGCCTGGAGTTTTCTTCTCAATGAGACATAAACAGAGATTTTCAGATACCCAATTCACATATAACAAGCCTGACATTGGAGATGAATATTCAATATATTCTGCAATTAGAACACTTCTCTAAGTGTTCCAAACACAAACAAGTGTCTAACAGTGGGCATTTAAAGTTGTTTTTTGGGGAAAAAAAAAAAAAAGTAGTCTTGGTCTCCATTTTTCTCCTTTTTTTTAAAAAAAAAATAATACTCCTGTTCTCCATATCTAGAAATATATTTTGCTTTGCTTAATTTCCTGGAAGAAATGCTGTTCATGCAGCATTCCCTGTAACCATTGTTCAGTGTTTCAGGTTGAGTTATGGGAAAGCAAGAGAGTGATGACTGACACATCACTTGATGAGCGCCCTGCCTGATACTCAGCTGCAGACTGCTGGGCAGACCATTGGGAGCAGTCAGGGTGTATGGCACTCCTTCCATAGTAGTGATGGCTGAGGGGATAAGGAGAGAGGCAAGGGGTGCTGGGGATGGAGGGGAAACCATGGTTTAGAGAGGCACTGCTGTAGAGAAGAAAGGTTGGATAAATTGATTAGAATACATTAGCCAAACCTGATAATGACTAGATCAAACTGTGCACAGTGAAGGGAGGGCTGCAGAAACTATCCAGAAAGGAGCTGTGGATAAAGTCTGTGTATATAGTGTAGGACTAGCAGATGAGTAATTCCATTACTGGGATGAGCACATTCATGCCTGTTCAGCCCCTGAGAGGGGCAAAACCTGCATTAGTTCTTTGCTGGGAAGAGCAGGGATGAGCTGTTTTCCTCTCAGCAGCAGCAGTGGTGGTGGTAGGCATGTCAGCAGGCTTGTGGTGCGGGGAAGGGTCTGCAGACAGCTCACTTGGGGCTGTGTTTTCCTTGATAGCCCTGGCAATCAGCACATTTCCCTCTTTTCATGTGCTGATTTCCCCTGGAAACGACAGCTAAAATTGAAAAATAATTGGGATAAAATGTAGGAAGAAAAAACTGATACCTTAAATTCATTTTAAATTAAAAATCTTATGCCATCCTAATGTGATTTGATTTTAGCAATTCTATATATTTTTTTTGTGAATGAATAAAGAAGTTGCAAATACTAATTACAAAAGAAGTCTTGTTTAGAAATGAGGGAGAAAACTGTTTATTCTTGCTGCTCTAGGTTGAGTAGGCGTATTTTAGTATGCACATAATCTTTCTTGTTGTGGGACCAGGAAGGCAACATGGATGATGGTTTACATGATGTTTACTGTGGGACGAATGTGTGGTTTAAAGATTAGCTCAGGTGTAAATGCATTATTAGATTGGTGCCAGCTTAAAAGATTATAAACTGCTACGAAAGAGAAGAGAGGTATGGTGGTTGGCCCAAACTAGCACCCAGAAATTCTCCCCGCCTTTTGCTCACTGGCCTCTCCTGGGGAATGGGGTTTTGTTTGGTTTGATTCTGGTTTATTATGAAGAAATGTCTTTTCCATCTTGTCTGGAGCCTTTTTTGTAGTTTTTAGTCTTATGTAGCAAAATCTCCCTGGGTAGGCGGAGGAGGATGTGACTACTCCTTCACTGTTCGTTATTAAGGGGACATCTTTTCTTCTTTACAAGCTTACCGAAGTAGTAAAGAGCAGAGAAATTGGATAATGAACTAGAGTGAAGCTTGATCATGCCTGCACCGTTTGGAGACACTTCTTGACTGCCTTGCACACAGCAAATGTAAAAGCAAAAACACATCCAGATTTTAACTGAGTTTAGTTCGGAGAGACATGGGTCTGTGCTTTTCTGCCTTGACCCGGAATGCCACCATAAAAAGTGTCAAGGATTTTTCTTCCTCTAAGGGAACTTTTTTCTCTCTAATTGGAGAGGAACTCTAAATATTAATTTTCACTTCTAAAGGTTTAAAGCAGTCTTTGAGACCAATTTTAATTAAATTTTGGCTTTTCAATTTCTCTATTTCAACTTAAATGTGTATTTTAACCCAAATCTATTACACAATTCTAATAAATTACTCTAGTAGACACTATCAGCAACCTCTAGGATTCTGCATTACGGAACTTATACAAAATGTTTTGATTAAACTTAACGCTGCTTTTCTTCCTGTAACTGTGACATACAAAGGGAAATGTGTTTTTGCTAACATATCCCTGGTAGCAAATGGTAGAAAAAATATAACAATTATTTAGAAATATGAACATATGAAAAAGGGATGTTTTGTATGTTTTCTAAAATTTATTTTAAAGTAAACTAGTTGTTGGGTTAATATTTTCTTGGTAATATGTGACTTTCTGCATATTTGTATATATAATTTACACTTGCCTAATCTAATAAATTACTTTCGTGCTTGGTGCAAAAACCCTGAAGTGGTACAGGTGTTGTTACCATATTCCATTTCTATGCTGAATTAGAAAATTAGTTGACTACTTTGCTGAGGCTTCCAGTTCAGGAAACCTTGGATTTTGTCTTATCAGAATCACAGTCCCAAGGACAAGCAACTGTGATTTCCATGCAAATATTTGTTTCGATTTTCAGTCACTTAAGAATTAAGAAGATTTTTTTTTTTTCAGATATAAGGATCTTTCAAAGTTATCAGTGAGAAACACAATGTTTTCACAAACATGGTCTGTGAAACATCCATGCCCAATTTATGTCCTCTGTGTTTATTCTAATAATTTCTATTGTTAAAGTACAACCCACCACACTTGACTTTATCGTCCTTGCAGAATCTGGAGATCTGAAATGAAAAAGTTAGACAATTGGCTAAATCAGACGGGAAAGAAATAAGGATTAAAACCAGACAGGACATAATCTTAACCTAAATATGGACAGTGAACTGTTTGATAGGATTAATAACAATGTGACCAATGGTTACTACTTATTTAACACCTGCAGATGGTAAAAATTTGGAAGCAATTTTTATTTGGAAAACTGGAAAAAAACGCTTTCAAGGCATTTGAATAGTCTTATTTTACATATCTTGGTGAAATACGTAGTTAAATGGTACATTAAAGACTATGCAACAGGAAGCTGAGGCTGATATTCTGGAATCTCTTCTCATACGCAGTCCAGTTGACCTTGTTAAGAACTTGTAAATATACAGTTATATCATTTGGAAATGATGCTACTAGCATCATGTTTTCTTGAATAAATACAGACATTTTAAATAAGAGAAAGGACATATAAATCCAGAGGTATTTTAATTAGAAAGATACATAGTAGTCCAAACATGATGTTACCTAAATGGCTGTAGAGACTATTGATTACAAAAATAACAAGTATCAGATGGATTGCACATACTTTGCTGATCTGAAAAAGCATGGAATAAAAAATTTTCCTGTAGCCATTCTGTGATTCAGTGGTTTATATGAAAATGAACTTATTCAATAGGTTATGTTTGTGCAAATATTCTGTGACAGGAATTACAAGGCGCAAATATGAACAAGCTATAAAATCATCAAAGTACTGTAGAGATTCCAAGGTGGAGTAGTTTTTTCTCCAATTGCTTTTTTTTTAAATACTTTTATTATTGGTGCAACACGCCATTGATTTTGGGTAATTCATCTTTTTCTCTGTAGTCTTTTCTCATTCAGGTTTGGGATGAATCTGCTGCTTGCTCTTGGATGGCATGTAGTGATAGCAAATTCATTCCAGCAACTCTCCGGCCATGTAAGAGTAGCCCCACAGAATATAAAAGCACTGTGCCGCTCAGTGCTTTGCTTTTTATTGCTAATGGAGACCAGTCAATATTTTTAAAAAAAACATCTTACAGTGTTTTGCATGTCTCCTTGACACAGCACTTTTGATACAGGAACTGTTAACATGAACAGCATCATGTACATGTAAAAATCAAGTTTTTATCATAGAGGTTGAAGCTGTACCAGTAAAAAAGAATGATGGAGAATGAACAGGTTTCCCTAGTAGGAATAGCAATGTTACCTGACCACCCACCTTCTGACTGAAAGTGCCAGCATCCAGAAAATAATCAACTGATTTTTTAACTTGCCAACTGCAAAATTTATTCTTTTATTCTCTGCAGAATTTGCTGCCATGTGGTCTGTTTTTGGGAATGATGTAAAATCTTGGGGGAAATCTAAGCAGCAGATACCATCTACTACATGAGCATGTGTGCAATAAAGTGGAATACAGTATGCCAGTTTTTAAGTACTTAATGTGATTTATTTGCTTATGATGGAAGCTGTTTATTAGTCTTGAAGACTTGAGTGATATATCCACAGAGTATGTGTCTGTAGTTCAGTATATAAGAATTTCTCCATTTTGCTTCAAAAACCGTTTCACTCCTGTTTTGTATCTGACAGCCACGTGAATGAAAGGATTGAATATCCCTTTCGATGTTGTCCTTTATTTCTGAGCTAAGACAAAAATATAGTATCTAGTAACAATTTTAATAATGATGTTTGTGCTGGCAACATTTACCCATTAGAAAACAGGATGAAATTATCTAATGTTGGAACAAGCTAACAGTCACATAGTGATGATTTGCTGTCTGAATTTCAGGGTGAGTGTGATGGTAAGCTACTGGCAGAAAGCTATCCTCCTTTTTAGAAATCTCCTGATCCATCTATTTTTGTGTAGAGTTTGCTTGTGTATGCACAGTGAAAATGTCCAATATTGTGAGTTATGACTAACTCACAGATACCTTCTTTTACATGCATTTACCTTGTAAGGAACGTAATTAGAATAATAGTGCAAGGAGAAACTGAGAGTATATATAACTTCCAGAGCTGTACTAATGAGAATTATCTTGCTGAATCCTATGTAGCTGTGGAAATTTAGACAATTATCTATGCCCTATTCAGGGGCTGTAATTTCTTCTTTAATAATATATTTGCAATTATGTTGCCTACAAGGTAACCCAAAACTTAAATAAACAACCCCTCCCTTCTATCTGTTAGTTATAGGCCATATAATACATGGTCTATTCACTCTGTTACTTGCCAACTAAAGAGGAAGTCTTGAGCAAGCTTTGCTTTTCAAAGGTCAATTCTTAGGCATGTATAAAGCCTGACAAGCTACACTTCTCATGTCTATTTTAATATGAATGAATGAGCCATTTACTGGTTCCTTTCCTAGAGGTGAATGACCATTTCCTGAGCTCTGAACGAGGCTGTTGTGATCAGTGTTTTCTTGCTATGCAATTTTTTCCTATCTATTTGTTCCATGTATCTCCTCCTGGAAGATCTTCCCAAAATTTTAACGGCCTTGCCTGTGCTTGAAACTCTATTTGTCCAGCTTATTTGCTGCCAAGATAACAAGGGAGAGTTGCTTGCTTGAAAGTATAGTTATGGATGATCTTAGATAAACAGCAAGGATTCCCATTACATATCCTACAAAATAATGCTTTGTGATACTGGAAAAAAAAATATCTAGAGAACTTTTGGAAATGTGTATGCTCTTTATCAGGAATTAAATGAAGTTTGGTGTTTTCCCTACCAGTAATAGCCCAGGGTTATGAAAGAAAACTGAAGCCAACTGAAAAAAAACAAAAAAAACAAAAAAACCCCCACCAAACAAACCAACCACCTAATCACTTTAGTAGACATACCAGAGACCATTTATGCTGATTTAAGAAATTTGAAAAGAAATGTGGAACTGGATGACCTTTTATTTTAACTATCTATCTTCCCATTAATATGCTGATTCCCATGAACCTTCAGCTTTACCAAAGGAATGGTTTTAAATACAAATTTATACTATTGCCATTTCTGGAACATAAACTGAAGTGGGAAATAGTAATGAAAAGTTACATTAATGACTTAAAGACCTATTGTGTAACCTGGACAATGTTAACTTTTTTCCTGAAAGACGCCGATTTGGCTATTTGAATGCAACTGAAAAAAGAAGCATAGAGCATAACTGTGAGCTGTTATCCAAAACTGGATTAAGTTGAGAAAAGTCTACTCATCAATACCTCTTTAGGTATCCAACTGTAAGAGAGACTGTTAAATAGAGATGACTCCTGAGTTAGGTGCCACACTTTTCCTCAACTTGCTCCTTGGCAGGTTCTAAATTCTATAGTAGGCTTGCTCGGTTACAAGTGGAGTCAAAACTTGTAAGAAAACACATCTTCAGTTGGTCACCCTGTGAGATTTTTTCAGGTGAATCAAAAAGTCTCTCTGAATATTTATGGATTTGGGTTTTTTCTGCCAATGAAATGTGACGGGGTGAAGTATGGGCTATTTTCAATAAGACCTTTCATCATGAAGTGGACAAGGAGTAAGGCTTCCTCAGCACTACCTGTTTTTTCTGCACACCTTGTTGATCTGATGGGTTGATGACTATTTTTTGTCGGTAATTATTTGGATGAAGACAAATGTGTGTATATTTGTGTTCTGTCGACAAATCTGAGCATTGCCATTAAGTGTAGCAGCCGATTCCCCTGAGATGACATGGATTTATAATGTGGTGACAAAGTGATCCTGTATGAGATCATTCAGCTAAGGACCAGGTGATACAGGTGTCAGACAGCTCTGGAGTCAGGGAGTTTGACAGTGACATACTCAAGAAGTCCCCTCACTCTGTATGAAAGGTCCCCAGTTTAAAGGGACAGAGGATAACGTGCTAGAAGAAAATATCAGTATAGGACTATAGCCTTTCCCCCTTAAAAAAAGATAAGTAAATCTGTGGATTTTCATGTAGCTTGCTTTGCTTGGTTTTAATAAAAGGGAGACAGATCCTAGAATTTCCATTAAGTTCTGTTTGAGATGGTTTTGAATCACAATATCAGTATAGTTGCTGGGAGGCAAAAGTAGTTGTTTCAGATTGATTTGAGGGCAAAATTGTGATATTGCCTTCTTTTCATGGTGAGTCTGACTGATGAAACACCCAAGGAACATTTACTTCCTTAAAATGTGTAAACTAGTAATGGTGAGTCCAGTGTTGTTGTGATACCTCTCCAAATTCATGTAGAAGTTCACGTGAGGCAAGAGGAATGAAAGATTAAGTTTATGTTAGCTTGAAAGTGATATCTCACCTACATTTCTTGTGGTTCATTTCATGGCATAGCTATTTCTTTTTCTTTTTTCTGCTGTAAAAAGTCCAACAAAATGCAATTCTGATTATTACTCCTTGAGTCCCTATGCTGATGATATGTAAGAAGAAAATACTTCAAAATTCTGTTAACCAGTATTTTTTATACCGTTATTCAATGAAAGGTAAATGAGATTTGCCACATTGCACTGCTATAACAGTCCATATTTGAAGGCAAATTGAATTTAAAGGTGTAAAGAAACATAGGAAATGAGTGTTAATTGTGACAATATTAAACTTTTTTTTTTGACAGCATTGTTGCAAATTGTCTTAAAAGCCCATGAAGATTAAACAACAAATAAACTCTTAGGGCAAAAGATTCAGTGGCTTTGGCAACTTAATTTCTTATAGATGTATAGTTAAATTTTTATTCTTCTTAGAAAATCTGTTTAGCAGGTGGATTGTAAGATGTCTCTGAGACATCTTTTTCTCTTTACCATGAAAAGCATGAATTTATCAAACAATTGCCAGAAGCAGGAAATTTGAATGAAGACCTTGACACATATGACTCATTAAGTTGAAACTTCTGCATCTGCATTCACTTTGTTCGCTTACAGAAGTGTTTAATCAGGAATTAGAAAGACTGCTGATAGCTTGTGTTAGTTGTTTAGGTTTCTTTTTATGGAGACATAATTCCAAATGAGATGCATTTCTCATGTCAGTGATAACGAGCAGATTAACCACTTGCTAGCTTTTGAAGTGCAGGTGTCATGTGTGATTGTGGCATGGTGATATCTAGGAATGTCTGTAACTACACCAACTCATAAAGGACTAATCTATGCATTCGGGGGGCAGCTGAACATCAACCACACTCAAGGAAACAAGGTTCTTTATAGAGGATGAATACTGCCTATCTTTTGATCTTTCTGAATAAAATCAGGAATGCTGGATCATTTTGTGTCAGCTAGGTTTGGAGTACCTAAAAGAGAATCTGTGTTGTCAGGAAAGGATATTCATGAAACATAGCTGGTAGGTAGATTTCTGAAAGCGTGCATGAAGGTGTGGAGAGAGAAGAAAACAGATGGGTCACATCAGCTGACATAGCTGAAGAGTTTCTGCTGAGACCACACTTAATGATTTATAAGTAGTTCTTAGCTTTGCATTGGTACTAGCCAGTCAGGTTTGTGCAGCAAAAAGTAGTGAAATGAAAACATTTTCATTTGTATAGGCCAGTGTTCCAGTGGGTATATTGCCAAGATCCACAAATCAGAGCTTGACCATAAAGTACTTTTTGATAGGTGTATGGACTGTGGAAATGAAAACAGTGTTAAAGTAAAAGCATATTTCCCACTGATGTTGCTAAAAATTAGAAGGTCCGTAGGGACTGATGTGCTCTGCTGTAGTGGAATTGTGTCTTTCACAGCCTATAGCACAGTACACAGAAGCAACTATTCAGGCAGAAGTCAAGATAAGGACAGGCAGGTCACCGTTTAATGATTACTAGAAAAATCCTGATATTAAACATAGCATTTAGATGGCTTTAGAGTGAGCAGTTGGTGTGGACAAACAGTATTTCATTGTAATGTGATTTTTCTTTGCAATAATCGCATCTTATTAGGAAGTAGTTTACTATTCCTTTGTGAATGTAATACAAACTTAGCAGTGCTTTAATTCTCAATGAACCTTCTGTTGAGAAGCTCTAAGGTCAGTGTATGCGTGCTTATGAGGGAAACTTTGTGTATTACTTGCCTTCAGACGGGTATTTTCGTATCTGCAGAGATAACTGCAGAGCCAGCATTTAATATGAAATAATTTTGATTTCATTAGTATCACTGGTGCTTGTTAAAATAGACCTCTAAAAGTAAATTGTGGTGGTAAGAATTCCTGCCCCAACAAATAAGGGAAACTTCTGTCCTCATTACCTGGGAAACATGGAGAAGGATGTGAGATTCTAAAGATTTTTATAAGAAATGTGGGAAAAACTACAGTATCAATTTGTAAACTAAATGCTTGTTCCAGTATGTTTAACTAAGACATCTTAAAGGAGATAATGTATTGTCAGACATAAACTATAAAGTGTTGAAGCCTTTTAAAACAACTGGCCACCGCTCATGTCCCTAGAGGTGGCAGTCAACCTCATAGCCAGGCTTAGCTTTTTACTGATTAGAATGAACTTGAATACGAACCAGTTTAGCTATGGTCCAAACACTATTTCTATCCTTAGTTGCACTATTCTTAAAACCCTAAATTTGTTACACTTTTTATTACATTTTCTTGTTTTGCTTTGGAAACCTTTGGTTTCAAAAAATTGTCACTTATAACAGTTTCCTTACTGAACATAAACTGTATCTTGCTCAAAAAACATTGTTTACTGTACAACCCAAGTTGAACTTTACATAAATTTTTGTGGCAGAAAGCATGAAAAAACAGGCTAAATTGTGGGCTAATTTAACACAACTGGCTTCTTTCCCCACAGCAATTGCTGACAGAAACTCTTCCCAGAGTATTATTTTACAATTTTGAGATGCATTGAATGACTCAATTTTTATTTTCAGATGTACATGAAATATGTCAATTTTTTTTTTGAGACATGTTATTGGCATAGTTGTTATTTGTACCTGAAATATGATTATGATGTGGTGGTGGTGTTTTGTTTTTTTTTTTTTCCACAAAGATTTGTAGATAACTAAGTGCTGTGGACTAAAAAAGACTGTAGGTTTTGGCTGCGATTCTTTTTCTGCAGTCTTGTATGATTATGAGACTCCTCTATTTCTTGAACAAACAGCACAACAGCATTAGACAACTATGATTTCTTCAATAATTAAGGTCCTCTAAGAGGAGCTGGATTAATATTTTAGAGGAGGAAGATTTCGCTTCCTCTAAACTGACCTTTGTCTACTAACTGACAATTGTTTATGCAACATGTGTCTCTGAAATTCTTGCTTCAATAAGGTAAATAACAAAGGTTGTTTAATGTTTGAGGATGTTAGATGTTTGAGAAATAGGTTTTATCTGAATATTCCAGGAATAAAGTCCTTGTAGAAGTCCTCATTTTCTGCAATATGTTGGGGCTGAGGTGCAGAGAGTGGGGGAGAGTGTTGACTTGTAACATTAGCAGCAATATGATGCCCTAAACACAACTAACTTTGGAGAAATGACAAAGCAGTGGTTTCAGACTTCTAGCTAAAATTATTAAGATAATACCTATGATAGTTCTGTAGACAGGACCCTGAAAAAAAGAGAATAATACTTTATTGCTTCTTGCAGAAGGCTCTGGGTAGATGGGGACATCAGGCAGTCATCGGTGGCATGAAATACAAGACCAAATGCCGATCCTGCACCTGGGAGGGAGTAAAGCCGGCCACAAGTACAGGTTGGGAGAGGAGTGGCGGGAGAGCAGCCCTGCAGGAAGGGCTCTGGGGGTGCTGGCTGACAGGAGGCTCAGCAGCAGTCAGCAGTGTGCCCTGGCAGCCATGGGGGCAAACCCCACCTGGGGGTGCACCAAGCACAGCGTCACCGGCCCGTCCAAATGGGTGATCATCCCGCTGCATTTAGTGCTGGGGCGGCCTCACCTTGAGCATTGTGTGCAGGCCCCCCCCCCCCCCCATTTAGGAAGGCTGTTAAGGTCCTTGCATGTGCCCAAAGTAGAGCACCAAAGCTGGTGAAGGGCTGGAAGGCATGTCCCATGTCCTCTGTGGAGTAGCTGAGGACTCTGTGTTCGTCTAGTTTGGAGGGAAAGCAGCTGAGGGGCGACCTCACTGCTCTCTACTGCCTGAGGAGGGGACATGGAGAGGGAGGTGCTGAGCTGTTCCCCCTGGCACCCAGCGCCAGGATGCCCGGGAATGGCTCAAAGCTGCGTCTGTCAGGGGAGGGTTTGATTTGACATGAGGAAATATTTATCGAGAGAGTGGTCAGACCCTGGGACAGGCTTCCTGGGGAGGTGGTCGATGCCCCATGCCTGTCACTGCTTAAGAGGCATTTAAACAATGCCCTTAGTAACCATGCTTCAACTTTTGGTCAGCGCTGGGAAGCGACCAGGCAGTTGGACTCAATGATGATTGTACGTCCCTTTGACCTAAACTATTCTGTTCTCTTCTCTCGTCATCATTTTCTTCCTACCTCCTTTCCCTACCAGCACGTGCTGAGGAAATCTCTGCTGACATTTCTTCCCAGCCCTGCCCCAGCAGAAGGGATTGAATGGGCAGTCGTGTCCCAGCCTGGGCATTGCCTCTGTCACCTTGTGGGCAGGAGACACGTCCCTCCTGGGGGGGGGTAGAGCTGTGCGTCGTCTCCAGATCACTTGACCATCCCAGCAAATTTGCAAAGAGCAGGTGTGGCGGGCAGTTTGTGAGAGGGTCTGTGTTCATCCAGTTTCACTGGGTTTCCACAGAATGGCAAAACCCCACATCTCTGACCCTGGGGAGGCTGAGACCAAGCCCTGGGTCTGAAGCAGGATGAACTCCTCAAGGGTATGGCTGCAAAACCTTGTGAGGTGAGCAATCCCTGCTCATTTCCCCTTGGAATTTTTTATCCTCCTTGAACTCATTTTCAGAAATGCCTGAGCTGTTTTCCTTGGGAAAACAAGCTAAATCTCAATATCCTGAGAACAGCAGTACTCCTTCAGAGCAGACGTCCGTGGCCTAGTGGTCTTGTCTCCAAAGTGGCCAACTATAAACATTATGACAAGGAGAGCCTTCTGTTCCCAGCATTCACCACAGGTTGAAAAACGACAATGAGATGGTTTTGCAGAGCTGGCTCCTGCCAAGGCTTGCGATGGGCAAGAGAGCCAGAGCGCCAGGGCACGGGGGTGCCTCGGGGGTGCGAGGGCAGCGGGCAAGAACCTGGCCGAAAGGGCCCCGAGGAGCCCTGGCCAGGGGCTGTGCTCAGTGCTGCCGAGGAAAAGCAGCAACCCGCGGGGGCCACGCTGGGGGCCCCCTGGGAGCCTCGAAAGCTTCCTCCCCCCGCATGCGGGGCACGAGGCCACCTTCGTGGGGCACCAGCAGCAGGCACCTGGCCAGAATGGCCCAAAGGAGCCCTGGCCAGGGGCCCTGCGCGGTGCTGCAGAGGCAGGCAAAAAACCCCGGGCAGGGACACTTGCTCGCCCACCGCGGGGGAAAAAAAGCCTTCCTCCCCCCAGCTGCGGGGCACGAGAGGCCACCTTCGTGGGGCACCAGCAGCAGGCGGTGACCTGGCCCGAGGGACCGCAGGAGCCCTGACAAGTGGTCGCGCTCAGTGCTGCAGAGGAAGGCAAAAAACCCCCGGGGGCCAGTGCCAATGTGCCCCGGGGGAAAATTCCTTCCTGACCCCAGGCAGCGTTGGCGATCGGCTGTTCCCTGAGCACGTGAGCGGGACCGGCCTCCTCGTCCCACGGGCCGGGCACGCCTCCCGGGAGATGCCCCAGCCCTCTTCTCCCTCAGCCCGGAGCCACCTCAGGGGCTTCCAAGAGTGACCAAACACCCCTGGCCTGATCGACCTGGGGGGACAAGAATCCTTCCTGTGCCTGGCAGGGCACCAGTGGGTGCTCCAAAGCTCTGGGACCCCTGGCAATATCTCTGCATCCCATAACTCATGGCCACTGCCCCCGGCTTCATGAGGAACAAGGATGGTGAGCTCTGCAGCGCTCCTCAAGAAGGCATTCCTTTGGTGTTGCCATGGCTGTCCAGCTGAGAAGGATTTCCAGACCTCAGATGAGCTTTGAATGTGGCCCTGCTAGCAGCCTCGTCCAGGCTCCAGCCTTCCTCCCTCAGCCCCCAGGGAATCCCACCGGCCCCTCCAGGCCTTTCTCTCGGGTGTCTTCAGGCCGGTGCCAGGCCAGCTCTGACCAGGGGACACAGGATGGTGCCCCTTTTATACTCCCCTAGGGCACTGTGACTCCTGTGTTGCTGGGTGATGGCACTGTGACACAGGGGTGACATGGGCCCCAGGTGCAGCCCTGTACCTGCCCAGCACCCTTGGGAGGAAGGGCTTTGGTATTTGATGAGATTCATCCCTGTTTCTTGAGGGAACTGGGGGATAAAGTGGCTAAACCAGTATGCATTGTTTATGAGAAATTGTAGAAGTATGGTAACGTTTCTATTGACTGGGAAGGGGGAAACATAACCTCTGTCTTTGAAAAGGGGACTAAGGAAGACCCAGAAGACTATAGGCATGTCGGTCTCACCTCTGTGCCATGAAAGGTCATGGAGGATATCCTCCTGGAAACTATGCTAAGGCACATGGAAAATAAGATGATTGCTGACAGCCAGCATGGCTTCAGTAAGGGCAAATTGTGCCTGACAAATTTAGTGGCCTCCTGTGATGGGGTTACAGTATTGTTGTGTGAGGGAAAAGGAAATGTTGTCTACTTGGACTTTGTAAAGCACTCGACACTGTGCCTCATGACATCCTTGTCTCTAACCTGGAGATATGTGGATCTGATAGGTGGAGCACTCAGTGGATAAGGAATTGGCCGACTGGTCACACTCTAAGAGTTTTGGTCAATGGCTCAATGTCCACATGGGCACTGGTGATGATTGGTGTTCCTCGGTAGGTACTGGGGCCAGTGCTGTTCAGCATCTTTGTCATTACATGGACAGTGGGATTGAATGTACCCTCAAAAGTGTGCTGATAACATCACACTGTGTGGTGTGGTTGACATGCTGGAGGGAAGGAATGCCATCCAGAGGGACCTTGACAGGCTTGAGAGGTGGGCACGTGAGAACCCCATGAAGCTCAACAAGAGCAAGTGCATGTGGGCAGTCCCAAGCACAAATACAGGCTGGATGGAGAATGGATTGAGAGCAGCCCTGAGGGGAAAGACTTTGCGGGTGTTGGTGGACGAGAAGCTCAACATGGCCCAGCAATGTGTGCTTGCAGCCCAGAAAGCCCAGCCGTATCCTGGGCCGCATCAAAAGCAGCGCGACCAGCAGGTTGAGGGAGGTGATTCTCCTGCTCTGCTCTGCCTTTGTGAGACCCCACCTGGAGTGCTGCGTCCAGCTCTGTGGCCCCCAGGATAAGAAGGACACGGGCCTGTTGGAGCGAGCCCGGAGGAGGGGCACACAGGTGCTCAGAGGGCTGGAGCCCCTCTGCTGTGGGGACAGGCTGAGAGGGTTGGGGCTGTTCAGCCTGGGGAAGAGAAGGCTCCGGGGAGACCTTACAGCAGCCTGCCAGTACCTAAAGGAGGCATATAAGAAAGATGGGGACAGACTTTTTAGTAGGACCTGTAGTGACAGGAGAAGGGGTAATAGGTTTAAATGAAAAGAAGTTAGGTTTAAAGTAGATATTAGGAAGAAATTCTTTCCTGTGAGGGCGGCGAGGCGCTGGCAGGGGCTGCCCAGAGCAGCTGTGGGTGCCCCATCCCTGGCAGTGCCCAAGGCCAGGCTGGACGAGGCTGGGAGCAGCCTGGGCTGGTGTCCGGTGTCCCCGCCCATGGCAGGAGGTTGGAACTAGGCTATCTTTAAGGTGTCTTACAACCCCAATCATTCTATGGTTGTATGATTCTATGACTTTTCCAAACCAGGTAATAGCCCATTATTGCCATTGCCTTCAAAACCCCTTTCTCCTACTGAAACCAAGCTGCACCACTCCACTGATAAGACACACTGGTTTGCCATCATTACACAGGATACAAAACACACTGTCACCACGGGGTAAAGGGGTAAAAGTTTTAGTGATATTCTGTTCTGTTCTTTATAGTGCACTTCAAAGATCTAAACTGCAGCGTGATTGATAGAGCAAATGCCATTTCATTAATACTGGAATAAATAAATAAACAAAATCTGGTGGATCTTACGCATTTCCTGGAGCTGTTAAGAATGGTAAAATGCATTTGTTGTTTTAATGCTTCTGTGCAGAGAATTTATTAATAATTTCTATAATTCTTTAAGTAATACAACATAACATATTTTGAAAATTGAGTATTAAGCTAGAGACCAGTTTTGGCAGGAACTTAATTAAGTTTGTGAAGTAATTGAAGAGTGCTCCTAAAACTCTGTGCTTCACAGGGGATTAGTTTATAGTTATACTGTCTTGGCTTTTACCCCATCCTCCTAGTTGCTAGACTTTATTAAAAGTTGCTGAAATCTAATTAAATCTATCCTTCTATAAATTATCTATGTACATTCTTGTAACAACTTTCAGAAAGACATGATTTAATTGCATGCCAGAGAATATTGGGCATTACCAGCTTCTTCTATCCTATTCATTTTTTTCTTATGCATTTAATGAGCCTAACAGGACCATAACATGCTGAAATTAGTCCTTGCTGATACATACCTTTCTTTGCATTTTGAAACATTTACCTGTCAAATGCCATAAAGGTTAGTGTTAATAATGAAAAAACTCTAGATAACCTTTTGTTTATGGGTTTGTTTTTTTTTTGCCTGATAGCACTTCCAACACTAACATGTTAGCAAGAATATTTATTGCATCATGCTTCCCTCTTTAAGAGAAGAAACAGGGATACAGGGCCTGAGTCTTCCCCACACATAAGTTCACCTGGAATAATTCAATTGAAAAAAAATTTACTTGGAAATCTGAGAGTTTTGTGAACTTGGACAAAAATAAAAATCAGGTCTATCATCCCCACTATAGAGCAAACCCTCCCAGCTAGGACTGTGTGACTAGGTGATTATTTTTAGTTCACCTGAACCATACTTTTGAGAATGTATGTCTTTCACAAAACAGGAGAGAAGAGGATTGTTTTCCCTTCATGTCCTTTGCCTGGTTATTTGAACATTCAAGTGGGATGTAGAAAACAGATTGAAAATCCATCTTTACCTACTTTAGGAATAAGCCCAAGACTCTACCCCAGTGTATCTTTGGAGAATTAACTTAGGAGACAAACAAGTCTTCTACAGAGTATGCCTGTATAAATTGCTTTGAAATCGTCCTGATGAAGTTGTTACATTTAAAAAAAAAATAATTATTTTTTCAAGGAGGTATTGGATTGATTTCTTTCCTTTTGGGTGATCTAAATTACAAGACTGAAAAGAAAATAATTCAACCTTTCATTCCTCTCATTCCTTCCTCTCCCAGCCCTCAAAATATGCAGACTCAGAGAGATTTAAGAAAACTTTTAAGTTCCTTGTCTGCTTCAGTTAGCAGTGTAAAGTCATCTGTGCAAAGGTGTGCAGAATGACATTCTGTAAATGTTGAATCAGGACAAAACTGAAATGTTTTGGCATTTTGTGGTAGGGTTTTTTTTTCCCCCCATTTATGATGACAAAACTCTTTATGAGTGATTTTAGACCAAACTGAACAATTTTGACTGTCCCAAATTTTACAAATACCTTTAGAAATTTCCCACCCCGATGTACTCTGAGCTTTTGAAATAGCTCAGTAAATGGCAGAAGGTTATTCCACAGGAAAATAATGTCATGCTAATAAGTGTACCATTTTCAAGATTAATCACTAAAACCAGGTGTGCTGTTCCCTAACAAAGAAAGGTGACCTAAAATCTTTGCTGAAATGTCCAGGTTGGTCATTCTTGCAAGAAAGCGCATTTATAATTCCCTCAGATGGAGAT
The DNA here is from genome assembly GCF_023634155.1 of Falco peregrinus. Classification (NCBI taxonomy): domain Eukaryota; kingdom Metazoa; phylum Chordata; class Aves; order Falconiformes; family Falconidae; genus Falco; species Falco peregrinus. The sequence continues at coordinate 28,919,311 of NC_073725.1, read as the reverse complement.
CTGGAATCATAGAGACTAGGCAGGGGGATTTCTCCTAAGGAGAAATTGTTCATTACATTGGTTTTGTAAATGAGGCTGTCTTTTATTTTTATTGAACCAGCAGTCCAAGTGGCTGTTTCACTTGAGCTCCAGTAAATTATCAGTAATTAAAATCGTTGCAGCGATACCTTTGGGGCCAGAGGTTGAAGAGCCTGACATCCCAGAACCTGGCAGAACAGAGATCATCTGATCTTTTATTAAACACCTGCTGCTGGGAGTTGTACAGTTTTACCTACGTTAGCTGGCAAGATGTTCTGGACAGCAGGACTACTGCAGATTTGATTCAACAGTAAATTCTAGTCAATTAACCTGTAGCTATTAGTACCTCACAAGCTTTTCCTAGTGTAAATTGGAGGAGAGAGTAATATTTGTGCTGTTTGGTTTCCTTGACTTGTTTTGGCAGTCATCTTCCCAACAACCTATAAAATATAAGAAAATAATACCACCCCCCTTCCTCTAATGACTTAGCTTTTACGTTTAACCAGATGATTTATATCTGTGTTGTTCAAAGCAAAGTGCAGGGCTGAGGGAAAAACAAGGGTCAAGTTAATTTATGACTCAGAACAATGGGAGAGTGTGACTTACATTACCCGGTTTCTGGTCTTTAAGCTGCATTTAGTTACTATTTGTTCCAAGTGGAGTTAAAGAGACTGGGTTTTATTAGCATGTGTAAAACACTGAAAAAATGTCCAACAATAGAAAAGTATTTCTGTGCCACTGAAATCCCTTAGACTTGGTGTGTATAGCGTCATGCAGTTGCACTCTACCATTTACTCTGTATAGTGAAGATCAGGTCACGAAAAAACGTATATAGTTTGCCTGGCTCCCTTCCAGCTTTTCATCACCAGCAAATTATTCATGTCCCATGAGAATCTACATATCCCCTAATAGATGCTAGTAAATGTTCATAGGAAACACTTTGTTTTATCCTGCACCTGACCCAGATATATGCCACTCTGATCTTTAGATACTGAAAGCAGACAAAAAAGGATGGAAAACTATTAAACTGGTTTAAAAAAATAAATACATTTAAAAAATAATAAAAAGACTTCCTCCAAAACCGATTGTTTCCCAAATCATCTTACCACTGTGGGAAAAGCAGAAAAGGTGATTTTGGCTGTGCCATCAGCTTCCATGTTGAGTCTTCTGTGGGTCACATAATGTAGCAGCATGTGAGCGCTCTGGGTACCTGTGTGCAGCATGGCAGGGAAATAGCCCAGGTTCTTAGTGATGCCTGATCAGGGATGGCGATTGGAAGCAAGCCCTGAAATAGCTCCTTGATGGATGGACACTACACTTGCAGGCATACATCCCCTGAATGCACAATTAGGATGTTTATAGAATATATACCTATGTACTTGCTACCTGTAACTGTGTTCTGTGAACCTGTGGGATTTTAGGACAGGTGCTAAATGTGCTGCAGCAGCTGGCTGGAGGGCTGTTATCTATTTCTTCCATTAAGGCAAAGCCAGCAGAAAACCATAGTGATGCCCAGCCTGACACAATAAATCCGATCATGTATAGTGCAAACAGACCAGCAAAAAAAGAAGAGTTTGCCTGCTTTCCAGCAGGAAATGAGCTCTGTGCTCATCAAAAGGTTCAGGTGGAACAAGGATATCACTGAAAATATTTGATCAAGTCAGTCGTAAGCTGAACAGGTCAAAATAAACAAAAAATAGAGCCCTCTTGAATCAGGTCAGCACTAGGCACTGTGAAGGTGGGCCTCAAAATAAGAGAGAGTATGGCTGTGGGTATTGAAACAAGAAGGGAAGAATCTGCTGGCTTTGGTTTCCAATCCAGGTAGAGAAAACATGGTTTCTCCATAGTTTTGTCAACTTTATTGTAAGATAAAAACAGACAATCAGGATGCCTAGCGCAACCTAATAACAGGAATAATTTTAAATATTGCACTGAGAATTAGGATCTCAATCTCCCTATCTTTTTATTTACCACTTAGTAGTTAAAACGACGCTTTTAAGAATATGTCTTCCTTTGACACAGAGTTGTAAATTGCAGTAAGATAAAAGTTTATATCATCTGAAAAAACAGCTAAAATGGAAAGAAAACCTGTATATTAATCTCAAACAAATGATCTTCTTTTAAACACGATTAACTATGTAAAGAAATAGGTTTGTTTTAATAGATTTATGTCTAATCAGCAGAACAGGAAGAGGTAATATAAGACAGCCAGATAGCAGAAGTAAATGTTGTTTAGCAGCATGGTGCTCAGGTAATCAGGGAGGCATACTTGGAGATACAGCTTCAGTTTAGATCTAGGAAATATCATGGAATGCAGTGTTTTGTATCCTTTTGCATCACTTAATCTTCCCACTCTGGGGAATTGAACATCTTTCAAAAATGTTGTAAAACCCAGTCTGAATGCCTCTAAATGATGATGATAAACTGTCTACATAATGTGTAAAACTAATACATAAAATGCCTAGTATAACAAATAGGATATCAGCCAAATAGCAGTATCCTTTCAGTAGCTGTTTTTATAGGATTTATGTATATAACTTTTGAATATGTCCTTAAGAGGTAATCTCCCATACATTTGAAATAGCCTTTGAAAGTGACAATCTTTCCTGCAAACTGAAAAGCCTGCAGCACATGGAAGGTAATTTTTAGGTTTATTTTAACAGTTAGCCATGAGTTTTCCTGCTAAACAGGATTTGCTACAACATGAACTGTGTAACCACCAAAGTTATATGGGCAAGAGATGTGAAATCCCTGCCAAGTTTCTTTGCCTTTTTATGGGGTCAAATTTCACTAAACATGTTTTCTGGCCCAGGATGTGGCAGTTACTAGTGGTAAGTAATTTTCCAAGGGAGAGAAACTCATAAAGGAAACTGGAAAGCCTGCTTTGCAGAGTTCCCAGCAGCCTTGTTCTGGCTGGTAGCTGCATCCCAGCCTCCCAGCGGGGCGTTAGAACACTGGTCCTGGAGCCAGCCGTGTGCCCATTCACTTTTGAAACCCCAAAGTGATTTTACCTGAAAGTCCTTACTTTGACTTTTCAAAACCTAGTTTTTAATATGCCATATTAAGGTGGAAAATCTTTCTTCTTTATAGGGTGGGAAAGAGTTTTACCAAGTGCTTGTAGTTATTTCTGCATTAGCAGAGGCGTGCTGGAGAATTTTTTTTTTTTCAACCTGTGCTCCACTCTCTTGTCTGTCATTTGTCTCCTCTTCTTTTAGCTACTTCTTTTACTTTTGTTTCCAGATGCCGTGAAATATATGGTCATGAGCATACCTGTGATAATTACAGCTTACATTCGGTCTCAAACCTGATTTTTTGGACAGAGGCTATGATTATCTAGCATTAGCATGTACGGGCCTCAGTGGAAATCACAGCCTATTCGTGATGTGCTCTGGAGTGCACAGCAGCATACTGTGCTTGCCTCCAAACATTTAACTGATGCTTACGATGTTAAAAAAGACACAACTTGCATCATTACAAACTGATTTGAAAGGACTGCTTGTGGCAGAAAGAGTTAGGTAAACACCAAATTCTTTGTAGTGTCCAGAATGAAAAAAGACTATATACAAGGGAAGGAAGAAGAGAATAAAGTAAAAAAAAAAAAACAAAACACCAAAAACCAAACACCAAAAAAACAACCCACTAATTATAGAGATCTAACACTGGTGTAATACATATTCACAAGGTAAACTCCGCTGATGAATGTAGGAAGGGCATGTAGATAGACACTCTGCTAGGAGCTACTCTAAGGAGAGTTGCTACAGGAGCCCAAGTAGAACTTTGCCTGTTTGGAAGAAAGCTACCAAATATTAGCAATGAAGCCATGTTGACTATTCCCTATTCAGTTTTTGGTATGTGATACATTTCTTGGGGAATAAATGTTTGCCGATCAGACCCTCAGATTCAGTCTAATTGAAGGAAGTTGTGCAGATTTGGTAGATGGTCCATAGCTCCTTTTTTGAGGTGTTTTGCAATGTCAAAGCCAAATCGTAACAATAAACAGCAGCTCTACCTGTATTTGCAAGTATCTGTTTAAGAAGTTATCTTAAATAATTAACATGCTTTGAATAGTAAGTTTTCTTACATAAAGAAAGGTGACCAGATAGATGAGTTTATAAGTATTCACCAGTCACTGTGAATGGTGTACAACCTTTGAAAACTTTCTTTGGTGATCATATGGGTTCTTGAGCAGAGCAGAAGAGTGTGCTAGTAATGATTGTAAGAAATTCCCATATAATAAAAACTGAGTTAACTTGTGTAAAGTAAGTAAATCCCAGTATAACGCAGTAACTAGTTTCAATAAATTTGCGTGAGTACTCAAAATGTGTTGAATTGGAAATTCCATATTCAAAATTAATTATTAACACACTGAAGTAGAATGAAATACTGATATGAGTCTGCATGCATCTGTATGTATGTATGCAGCCTTAAAAATTTCCCTGGAATGAAAACATTGAAAACAGGAGTCATGTTAATGCAAAAAATAGTATTTCAGTCTGGGTTTTCACATTCCTTAAGCTACAAATTATGAAAAGAAACCTCTTCAGAAATAAAAAAGTTGACTTTGAAAGTTAATTGAAATGCTACTACTTTATTAGTATCTTGAATCCTTTGCTGAAACAGAGGCATTATTCCCTTCCCACACTAGTACCAGAAATGGCACTTCCCAGTGAAAAACTCTCAGATTTAACCAAAACTAGCTAATCCAATATTAGACCAGGTTAGCTGAAGGAGAAATATAATGGTGAATGAAGAAATTACTCATCAAGTAAGATCTCCTGCAGCTATGAATAGCATATCAGTATACTGTGCCAAATTAGCTTTCAGCTGTTTTAATCTGTATTCTCTATAGCACAATGCCCTTTGGTGTTGCATATATCTGTTTCAGAAACCCTATCCTAGCATACCTGAGGTTAAACTGCAGCTGACCTGATGGGGATTATTGGATGAAGCTGCCAAATTGGTCTTATATTTAGCTGGCACTTGGATGCCTTCCTTTGAGGGGTAAAAAACAAATCTAGCATCTGGCCTGCATAAACAGACACCTGCCCTTGTGAATGACTGTGGGTCTGTGATTTCTGGAAGAATAGGAAAAAACCCATGAAAACTCTGGGGGCTGAGGAGGGTGTTATTAAATTTCTCCCTTGACTCAGAGAAGAATTTGGGCATGCCCATTTCAGTGGGAGTGTCCAGCGCAAAAGCTGGATGTGAGCTCAGGTTCTGAGTATCATAGCAGACGGGGCTGCTGATGTCTTAGTATATGTTCGTTAATGGTCTGAACTAAAACTGTTATCATGCTCTGACAAAATAATGCAATTGCAGTTATTACATTGGAAGGACATAGAATAAACATGGCTGGGAAGAAGGTAATTATCTAGAAATGAAGCTGTTACATTTTGCTTTTTGTTTGCCAGTGAGGGATTGATGCTGCATGGGATGTTAACTTGCTGATGAGCAGTGATTTAATACAGTACCACGAGTTTATTACATCTGTTAAGTATCGTGAATAAGTTGAATGTGCGATGTAACATAATTAAGAAGGAATGGTAGATTGTTCTTGCAAAATGCCAGATTTGAGGTCATTACAGGCCTTTCACCCAAGCATTAATTAAGGTCTTTTAATGCTTTTTACATAAATAATTTCTTATGTTATCATGTAGATTAAAGGTGAAAAGAGACTCAATCAGGGAAGACCTAGCAGAGGTAGAATGCATTTCATGGAAGGTGCCAGAATGGTAAATGACACAGAGACAGCTTTGTGGGAAGAGAGATTGAACTAAACAGTTATCATATTTTGAAAGAGAAGACAAGTAGAAGGCACATGAGTTGCAAAATAATGGACTATGCTGACAAGATAAATGGTGGCTCCCATTTACTACTTATCACATAAGAACAAGGAAATAATCATGGAAATTGAAAGGCGATACATTTTAAAACAGAGGAAAGGAACTAATCATCCAACATATGAGATTTATGGAGCTCACTGTCCCAAGATATCACTGAAATGAAGAGCCCAGCAATTTTTTTAAAATCAATTGGATGAGTGGAAACGTGGTATTAAATGAAATAAAAGGAGCTGTTGGAAGAATTTATCCTTTCAGTTGCTCTTCATCAATGAGATTCTCCCATGTTATTCAGAACCATTCCATATTAGCCACCATTTGACATTGGATGCTTTACATGTATGACAAGTGTGAAAACCTATGAGCTCATAGTTTATTTAAGTGAGCCCAAAAATACCACTTGTATACATCCTTTCACTATTTTCTTAGCAGGAAATATATTCCCTGCAAAATGCAAATATCTAGAAAAAGACTGAGCTCTGTTCCATTAACTTCTATAAAAACTAACAATCTTATTCATGGCTGGTGTCTACAGGTGTCTTCCTTAGGGGAAGGAGTTGCTAGTGTTCTGTTAAGGAAACAGCCGAATGTGTTCCCAGTGACTGACTAAATTCCTGAGGATAACAATTCTGACATGGCAATGAGGAGAAAAATACCATAAGTATATGTTGGCACAGCTAAATTATCCAGGGTATGTGGAGTTAAAAACACATGTGTATTCTTCAGGTGTTTTGGAGCAAGTTTGCTCTGACATTATCAAGTATTCTTACTCCTTGTAGTGGCTGAGCTGCATATATACAGAATTAATAATTCATCACTGCCACAAGGACAGCAAGTAGTTTCCCTCAATTACAATCCACATGGCTAAGATATTAATAAGCACTTCAAAGCTGCTTATGTTTGTTTTGTTGCCTTTTCATCTTTTTATTTTGTTTTGGTTTTTTAGCAACGTCACTCATGGCAGGTTGAGTCAACCAAGCCTAACATAATTTGATCTGCTGAAGTAATTATGCAACCCTATAGGACTAAGTATAATCAGTTATTTGTCAAAACACGGTGTATTGTTAACAATATTAATGGTGAGTGATCACCAGGCTCTGCTGTGTGCATCTGCCTGGCTGTGTGTCACAGGCAGCACCAACATCGACAAGCTCAAGGGGGCTGGATCAGGGCACAGGACTGTCCGTCCCATTTAATCGTAAGCACGGTCATCGGCAGAGGCCACCTAGCACTCCTAGCAAGCAGATGGGATGCCACCAAAGTATTTTGAAGAGTACAGTATTTCAGGTGTGTAGGCACCAGGTGTGCTGTGCCGTGGCCTCAACGCAAGAGAATGGCCCCTGGCGAATTTTCTTTCCTACTACAGATGTAGTTACAACTTCTCAGTGCTAAGAGAGTGAGTAATGTCCTGCCTATATGCTAATGTGGATATTTTGAATTGCCTTTTGGTAAAAGAGAACTAAGTTTAGTAGGAGAGAGAATACAGGTCCGGTGACTAAGATGATGATAGACTGAAGTTGTAGGTGATTTTGAAACTTGTTTACAGTCTGTGCCACATATAGGGCTTCTGTTTTGCCAAGGTCACACTTTCTCCTTTTCAGTACTTATAAAATTAGGCTGCTGATTACTTAAATCTTAGAGGAGTTTCAAGAACTGATATATATAAAAGTCTGAGATAGCGATGATGATAACTCTTTTCTCATCTTTTCAGAAACTTTGGGGGTTTTTTTTAGTTACACAGCAATAGACTTTGTAGGCTGTTCTATGCATGCATTGCCAAAACCCTTACATCTAAGAGTAAATATAAGTGCATTGTGACTTACCACCCATGCTTTCTCCCACAGAATTGTTTCTGTTTAATAATAATTGGTGTGTGGGAGAGAAATACTATTACAGTACTTCTCCATTGAATTTGCTTGCCAGACACTGAGGAAGAGAATGCTATAACAAGAGCTGTTCAGAGGACATCCATTGAAGCCTAGCATAAATCTGTTTTATTTTCTTTGTTGTCTGTTTCTGCATCATTTAAGTCACAGTGCAGTTAATCTATTACACCTTTGGGCTTGTCTACTTTCCAAAATCACTAGGATATTGAAAAGGCTGACTTTCAAGAGAAGGAACAGAGGTTTAGATTGTTCCTCCTCTACAGAATTTCTTCATCCATTTTCAATATGCCTTTCAGCTGATCTATATGCATTTTTATTTTCAAACAATTTCAGTAGTGCACATTATTTTGCTTTTTGTGGTTCTTTCTAGAAGCTCTCTGTGGGGAGCTGTTCTGCACCTATATCCTTCTGTAAGGAGAAAGATGTTCTCCGTATCTCCACCGATCCCATTCTCCAGAAATTATTACCTGGGAAGATGATCCCATTATATCACGGTCACAGAGGTAATTGTAAAAAAACCTCAGCTGTATAAAAGAAATACAGTTGTCCATAATGTTGTGTGATTACAGATCAGAGAGTTCTTGAGCTCCCTTTTGGGAAAGAAAAGAAAGAAAGAAAAGATGGTGGTATTGGAACTAACAAGGAGAAAGATCAAAAGCAGTCACTGCAGTGAGATTTCTTAACAGCGTGAGTGGTAATACTATGTATGGCTCTAAGAACAGTAGGCTAAAGCACATTCATTTGAATTTGTTACTCTAAGAACTTCTCTAATACAGATAAAACTGGAAGAACCTTGGGATCTGAATACTATAAAACCTCATGGGAGACTTCCATACTTCCTAGACACTGCTTCATTTTCTTTTTATTGTGTGCATGTCATATAGTTGCTTTAGTCAAAAAGGTATAAACCCCCAAATTTATGTAGTATCATATTATATAAGCAATTGTGCATCCCCTGCTTGCATGTGAAAATGTTATTCAATGAACAAAACAATATGGACTCAGACCTGTGAAAGACTCCAAGAAAACAAATGTGACATGGACAGATGATGAGATTTTGTCAACTTAAGTAGGGGTTGTGGGATATACTATATGGTTTACTGAAAGAAAAGGTGCTGTGTCAATGGAGTAACTTTGCTTTCTCATTTGGATTTTTTTTTTTTTTGGGGGGGGGGGGAATTAATTCTTTGAAATGTACTGCATCAATTTAAGTGCTCTAAGTAACACTGTATTCTGTCTGCCACAGTTACAAATAACTGCTTAAACAAAGAAAAATTGAGACAGATATTCTTGGGCATACATGATTGCTTTGGAGACCTTTGATTACTTTTTAAAAATTGTAGAAAAAACATAGTTGCCCAGAAATTCCCTCATTGTTTAGATGTTCTGAAAGTATGAGAATTTCCAATACAATACTGTAAGTAAAATAATTGAGTAGATGTTTCAAGCTGAATTTGTGGTTCTAGTTACACATGTGAATACGAATATGAAATACATTGTCATTAAGGTCTTGAGTAATGGTTAGAATGATTAAATGCACTGTTTCAGTAAACTGTTCTATCCTTTAGAATAGGACACCCATGTGATGACCAAATTGTAACCTCTGGAAGTTTGAACACTCTGATTCCATAAAACAGAGTTATGTTTCCAGGGAGAAACTTGAGGTAAAGGCCTTGATTTCAAGCCTGGTTATGTCAAAGCATGAAGGAGACATCATCTGATGTCAGACAGCCTCTCAGGTTTCATAGCTGCCATGCCACCTAGATTTTTCTATACTCCTGTTGAGTTATGGTGATAAAAGGCTGAGGGAGATAGAAGTTTTGTGATGCTTCTGAGCTGTTACACAGTATTTAGGACCAGATTCACAACAGTATTAAAAAAAATGAGAATCCAAATAAAATGAAAGTCTCTTCAATGCCTCTATGCTTTCAAGAGTTCAGAGGCAGGACCAGGAGCCGTCAGTGAGAGCTGTTGTGGTAGGTCATGGCTCAAAAATACAGCAGCCTGAGGACAGTGGGTGCCAGCTCACCTGGAACCTGGGACACTTGTGCTGCCTCTTCATGATGATTTTCTATATGCAGAAGAGACTGTATCTCCAGCTGTACAACCTGAGAAAGAAGTGCCATGGGTTTAGTTGATTCTTAGGAGAGAAAGGCTTTTTTTGCATGTACCTGGAAAGCATAAAAAAGGAGTTCTGCTTCCCTTGCTCAGAAAACCTAAGGCTGCAGCGTGTATTGCTGAAGTTTAGCATTGAGCACCACGTATGGAGTTTTAAAAATGCATGTTCTGGGCATTATGTAAAATATCAGGCGAATTTGTAGGCATGAGGAAAGTTAATTTGCATATTCTAGTGTTACAAACAACCACAGCTGCTTGGTTCCATTAATATATTGCCAGTAGAAAATAGGTCAATATACATTTGCTCTTCGTTCTGTGAGCCAGCTGTCAGCCGAATGGATGTATGTACATCGTGGTGGGCATTCATCATAGGCTTAATTTTCCAATAACTTATTGGTAAAACAAGTTTAGATGAAAATAGTTTGAAATGGTGAAATACTATAATTTGCTTTAATTTAGGATTTGCTGGAATATGTCTCTTTGATGTGGACAATTGCAATTTTTACTGAAGTCTGAGGTAAACAGCTTTTTCAGACAGGTCTAAAGTGATCCCAGAATGTCGTGGGTATAGTGTGGCTAGACAACATGATTTACGGCAGGACAGAAATTTAGTTCAAATAACTCTTAATCTTACCTTTCCAACGTAGTTGGCCTACAACTTGGGTTTGCAACTGTGGTTTTTTTTCATTCCTGTTATATTTGGTGTTTCCAATGATTGTGGGATTTCACAGAGAATGTATTCGTGACTTTGTCACTGACTCATGCATTTGACCAGCTCACGCTGAGCTGCTGACCTTCGCACAGGATTTAATGGAAGCTGTTTCTGTGCACACATCCTCACTGCATGATCTGTCACATAACTCATGCTCTGAGAATATTGAAAACATGACATGAGACTTGGGGTTTAAAGGTAAGGGAGAAAAGATGCTTTCTATGGGTAATCTTGATTCCGTATTTGTAAACTATGTAAAATACATTAATATAGATCTAGGAAAGGATTACACAAATGCTTAACTAGAATGCTATAATTAAATACATGAATATTAGAATAATGTATTGGCTTTTCATCATCTTTACCAAACCATTGTCTTTGGAGTAGAAACACGCTTATGTAAGTAGATGTAGGTTAGGGCCAGTTGCAGTTGTTCATCTTCAAGATTTGCTTTTTTTGAGCAGCAGGAGGCTTAAGGAGAAATATTTGGTTAGCTAAAGACTAGGGTTTTTTTCTTATCCAAGCTCACTTAAAAATAACTCATCTGCTATTATACAAACTATTTAAAAGTAACTTAAAAATTAATTAGGGAGAATATAATATTTATTCTGCATTGTAGCTTGAGAGTAGAATTTTTAACATCTAGACATTAGTGCATAGTGCTTTTGTCATTCCAAAGCCATAAATGCAGCAACACAAAAATCTGAAGGATATAGAAAACAAAACAGTATACGCAATTGATATAAGAATGTGAAGCCTAAATGTTTCTCAGTTTCTCCCACAGCTCAAGCGTAACACTTCTGAAGAAGTTTTAGTTCCTCAGCTTTTCATTAGTGATTTATCCACTAAAAAGTAGATGCATTTTATTTATTTTTTTTTTAAAATCACTGTAACATATATCAAGGCTTGTGTTAATGTGTGATAACACATACCACATGTTGAAAGCACAGGGCTTCACCTTCTCTCTGACGACACGTACAAAGCATATGTTATCTCTCACGAGCACTTGCCTTGTTGTCTTGCTGCTAAACTGTGTTGCGCAACCAGCCGCACATCACATGTGAAGCCCCTTGGGCTTCAGCCAGTCCATTTCCAACAAGTGGTGCTAGCCATGGGCAAGCAGTCTATTCACTTAATAACTCAATGTGATATTAAAGGAATTCTTTAGGAATGAAATAGAATTGTGAGCAGGTTCTATTTAAATTCAAAAATGCAATATTTAAGATTATGACTAAAAGAAACAAAATCAGCGAAATACAAAACCAAGGCTAGAGAATAGTCTTTAATATGCCTTGCATGCAGACAGGGTAGAGCTGATAGAAACATCACATTACTGTCTTCTGGCGTGGCTGGGAAGCCATGGCACAGCAGGGAGAGCTTGCTAGGCTGCAGATACAGTTTTTCTTTCTGTGAGGCTTCAGGCAGGCAGCTATCTGCCTTCTAGCCAGCCTGCAGGCCTCATTTGTAGTCCTCCATGCTTCCCTCTCGGGCATGATCATGGGCAGGATGGCCTACTTTTTTTTAGGTGAAACTATTGGAAGAAGATCAGAGAAAATGGAGAGGGCGAGACTGATGGGTTGTGATGGATGTTTAGGCAGGTGGCACTTAACAGCTCTGAGGAAGGGACAAATTGAATAGCTAGAAGCCTCTGTTAAACGCCTTTAGCATAGGTAAAAAAGCAAAATGTATTCATTTCATAAAGATTTGGTTCATACAGGTACTGTTTTCATAAATGTAAGTAACTTGGGAAGTACTCCAAGCCCCAAAAGAGGAGTGTAATGAAGAAGCTTGTTTTCTTCTTCAGAAATTAAATGGAACAGGTCTTGTAGCATTTTTCATTTTTAACAAGATTTCAGAATTGCAATTATTAAACAGAATTAAAAATAGATGAAAGAGGAGGGCACATAACTACATAAAGCTGAATGACTTCAGCAGATCTCAGTGCAGAATTCTTCTGGTTTCAGATTACTTCTTATTCGAACAACCAAACTTTATGTAAAAATTACTGTCACAGCTCATACTGCACAATTGCCATTTCCAATGAAGTCTGGAATAACTCAACAAATACACTTTTTCAAAGTAGCTTAGTAGTGGGTGTAAAATTGACACACAAAAACAAATTCTTAAGGAAGTTGGTTTTGAACACAGAACCATTTCTAGTGGTTGTAGAGAGCCTGAGTTGTCCATCACTGGCAAAACCTAGCAGTAGCACTGAGTCTCAGTGCCATGTGGTTTTCTCTTTATTCCGCTTCTCTCTGAAGCAATCCATCTGAGTTACGCAACATTAATACTAATGTAAGACTCCTGCAAGCAATGACTGAAAATCTTGCAGGTATCCTATAAGCTTAGAGAAGGGGGCATGAAAAGCAGTGGGATCCTCCTTCTTTTGCAATCCTGAAACATCTTGTACCAGACCAACATTGTAGTGGCCAAACAAAAAACCCCAAACCACAGCATCTGGCTAGAATCACATATGAAACCAGCAGTTTAGTTTCAGTATTCCATCTGGACTATGCAAAGAAGATAAGTATAAATATTTTTCCTCACCTCTCAATTTCACAAATCCTGTAGTATAATAAACATTTTATATATGTACATAATTGTTTTGCAGTTGAAACAAAATTACATGTGTAGTTTCTGTAGAAGCAGATTTAGAAGATTTCATGGGAGAGAGACTGTTTTTTTCTTTTTCTTCAGGCTAAAAAATACATTTTTCCCAAAGTTATTTTGTGCTACATGCCTGGGAACTGGTTTGAGTGCTTAAAGAGCAGTTCAGGCACCGTAGCACTGAGTGCCACAGGGTTTCTAGTCCGTACAGATGGGGCTGATGAGTAGGGCACAGGACTCATAGTAGACTCACATGTTTCTAGAGAGCCAGCTGGAGCTACAAGTATCTGAAAAGTAGAGGAGACAGTCTTTGGGCAACTGAATTCTCCAAGTCAGTCTTGACAGAGCTAATCACATACATAGAACTCCCTAAAAAAAGATGAATGCTTAGGCTTGTTCTTATTTTTAAACGTCTGTTCAAAATTAACTTTCTTAGACTTTTGAAATTTGTAGTATTGTCACAAAGGTTTTATTGTTTACCTTAAGAACAGATATATACCTTTGCAACTTGAACTACTACTAATGCAATCTTTAAAATTTTATCTGTTTGGTACTTCATTATCTGCTCACAACTATTTTGTGTGTCAGGTTTTAATCCATGAAAATTGTGCCCCTGTTTCCTGCTAAAAACAACATCAAGAATGTGCAGCATTACTGAATATTATTGCTGGTTTAGTTTAGTTCAGTTGTACATATCCAAATAAACATTTCCTTGTAAAAACAGATTTCCACCTGCAGAGTACTATAGTTTTTAATCTTTTAAGCCTGAAGCAAATGTTTGAAGTGAAAGGTCCGTCTTGAATTTTCCAAACACATTTTGCTTTCAAGTACGGAAACAAAAAACTCTTCATAATAAGAAGCAAACCAAAATGCATATATATACAAACGATGGAAGAGAACGAGGTCTCTCTAAGATGATCTTACCAAATGTTTCGCACATTTGTCAAAGTAGCATTATTATTATCTACATATGTCAATATTGCCTGCTCTTCAATCATATCAGGCACCTTCTGTACAAATTGCATTGTTTATCACGTTGCTATTTCGTTTTTAAAGGACTGTGTGTTATATTTTTCCAGAGAGTCTAACTATTGCAGGCATTCAAATTGTGAGGTTTAAATATATTCCCTGGGGATGAGCTCATTTTCACACTTGAGGAACCTGTGTATTTAGGCCAATCTAACCACCTTCCTGGGCAATTAACTTTCTTGTCTAGACTACCTGGGTAACAACATTTATGGAAGGAAAAAAAAAATCCTTAAGCCTTAACCACTTTTGCAAGCAGTAAGTTGACATCAGATTAAATGATCAGAACATAATTTAGGACATGAGTGACCCCCTTTTGTAATGATAACCTCCTTTATATAAGTCTTTAAGTGACAAGAAAAACAAATGAACCACTCAGATTGGTGTAATGGCCCTTATAAAGAGGAAAGTGAGCCCAGAAACCTGGGACCTCATAGCTCTTTTCTCAGAGATGTCTGAACATCCTTTGGGCAGCCAGGTCTGAGACGGAAGAAAGTGGAGGCTTCATTAGCGTTTATTTCATTTCCATTTATTATCTGGCCTGATGGAGAAGGAGACTAGTGATAGGCTGCTGTGACTCTGAAAATCTGTCCTCTTTCCACTTTTACCTTGAAAGACTATCTCACAACATTTCCCCCTCTTTCCCATGGGGTGAAATATCTGTTGGGCTACTGCTGAAGTTACAAGTGGAAAAGGCAGAAGAAGGAAGGACAGGGATTGTGAGGGGAAAGCTCTTCGTCTTCCAGAGGAACTTGTTTTAGTGGATCCCTCTTCCTCCATAGGTTAAGTATTCAGCTAGGCATCATGGCGCTACTAGTTTCTATGAGTTCCTGATCTGTTCTCTCACTGGTATGTGCAAACTGTATATTTAGGTATGCTGAACTCACCAGTTGGACATTTTAGCATCAGACAGGAACTGTCACTGGGGACAAAGGGACAGTAAAGAATTGTAAAATTTGTGGTTTATGGGATAGCTAGCTGAGCATATAGATAGTCCATTGGGCCTGCTTCCAGATGGAACAGGATCTATGAAATGATGGACGTTATTCCCACAAGTTAACAATAGGATTTTAGAATCGGAAAGATTTGGGTTGGAAGGGAGCTGTAGAGTCCAAATTCTCACTCAAGTGCAAGAGCAATTTCAAAGTCATTTTACTTAAGAGTTGCTTGTCCAATTGACATTTCAAAACCTCCAAGTATGGGGTTTCTATAACTTATCTGAGCAACTTGTTCCAGTATTGCAGCTCTCTCAGCATTACAATTTTTTTTTTCCTATTTCCAAGTAGAATTTCCCCTGCTGAAACTTCAGACTGTTACTACTTAGGCTTTCATTGTACACCTCTAAGAAACACCTGCTTCTGTCTTCTCTGTAACCACCCTTTAGGTAGTTGAAGGCTGCACTTAGATCTCTCCCTCAGCCTTCTCCAGGCTAAACAAACCCAGTTAATTCTCTTTGTCACTGTTCAACTACCATATGCTCTAGCCCCTAACCATTTTAGTGAGGCTCCGCTGGACTCTACAGTTCGTTTGCATGCTGGGAGATCTGGAATTGGACAAAGGGCTCCAGATGCAGCCTCGCAAATTCCAAATAAATGGATATAATAACACTTCATCACACTGCTTACTATGCTTTTACTAATGCAGTCCAGTATGCGGTTAGTCTTTATCACTTGCAAGGACACACTGCTGACCTATTTTCAGCTTAGGACCCCCCCCCCGACCCTATTCTGCATAGCAGCTACCCACCCAGCCTATACCAAGTCAGGAATTTATCCCATCATAGGTGCAGAAGTTTGTATTTACATGTGTCAGTCTTCATGAAGTTTATGCTAGCTCATTTTTTCCATTTATTGGCATCCGTTTGAGTGGCAGTCCAAACTCTCCGACATATGAACCTCTCCTCTCAGTTACGTGTCATCCACAAACTTGCTTATGTTCTAAGTATCCCATTGTCCAGGTCAGTGATGAAGATGTAAAATACTGTTAAGCACTGTTAACTCCTGAATAATATTTATAATCATACTTTGACCCACTGTCTGTCATGTCCCTGCTTATTGCAAGGGGGTTGGACTAGATGAGCTTTAAATATCCCTTCCAACCCAAACCATTCTGTGATTCTATGATTCTTTGAGCTCAGCTGTCCAGGCAGTTGTACCACCCACTTTTTAGTCCATCCAAACAGTACATGTCACCTCAATTTGGCTACTAGGATACTAGGGGGGATTGTGTCGAAAGCTTTGCTGAAGTCAAGGTAGGTTATGTTCACTGCTCTTGCCCGTGCACAGAGCCAGACAGTTTAAGGCACCTGGTGCTTGAAGATCTTGATATTGAGAATAGTTGGATGTTTAACACCGAGGTAGCAGGAATGGAGAGTATGCTTAGTTCTTTGATTTGGCTGAAAAGAATGTGCCACATTATTGAGATTGTCCAAGAATTCCCCTGTTCAATCTGCTTTTAGAAATGTTTAATATATTTAAGTCTGGAATTTAAAATTCATTCTTGTACCTTTGCTTGGTCACCTGTATATCTAGCTGGAACAAGAGTGCGCTAGAAAAAGGGGTATCAGTGAAAAACTAACTACGCTGTCTCACCATGAAACATTCAGTAGACCTTCAGGGACGTTAGAAAAAAGTACATGTCTTTTTATAGCAAACTCTTTGATGCTTCTTCTGGAGAGTACTTGAAACTGTAATTAACACACCCTGAATCTTTTCTTAATTTATACTCATATTAAAGATGGAAGTGTAAATAAATATTCTGGAAGGGACACAAGGAAACAAAGAAGGCATTAGTGACTCGTAGACTTGCAAGAACATGATGGAGAAAAGTATTTCATTATATTAAAAAAGACACGCAGTGGGGATGCTTTCAAGTGTGCTTCCCCATCAAAGAAAAGTCAAAAGCCTCTAACACATTGAATGACATAAAGGTGGTTTTTATTCCTGGTTTAAAATTCCTTCAGAATTTTCAATTGCTGCAAGGCTCCTTGCAATTGAGACCTCTTTTCCTTTCCACCACAATATCTTGAAGTTCTTTTGCTTGGTTTTGCCCTCTGCAATACTTACTTTTTTGTCAGATATTTATGTTGCTGTGCAATATAAGAAGTGCTTGGGCTTGTGGAAAATATGTCAGATTGTTTAATGGAGCAAAAACCAGCCTGCCATTTCAAAAATGCCATGAATATGCCATGCTCAGTCATCCAGCTACAGAGTGAATCGCAATTAAGGAGAAAATCTATTTAATTTTGTCGTTATTTTAAAGTTGTGCATATAAACACTAATGAACATGCAGAGTCAGTAACTCCATAGTTTATGAGAGCATTCTGGAGAGGTTGCACTGTGATGACCTAGTATGTGGATTAATTGTACTGTTCATAGTTATATGTTGGCTATCTAGCCTATTTTATATTGTGCTTATTTTCTAGACTTCCTTTCTCTGCAGGGCTCCTGAGATCTCACCTTCTGTTTACCAAAGCCTGAAAATCAGAAAAATTCCTATTTGTTGCAGAGGTTTACTCTATAAAATACTTAGGCTTCCCTTTTTTCAAAAATCTCTTGCTCTTTTCATTCCATTTATAATTTTACAGTACCTATTTGCTTGTTTCCCTGGTAGGTGGCTAACAGGCAAAAACTTCCACCCAGCGCTGTGCTGGTGACTTACTTAATAAAGTTCCCAAGCCTTCCAGAAATCAGCACTCTAATAGGACTTTGAGTTGTCTGGTGATTTCTTCTCCTTTTCCTTCAAGTGTGGATACTAGGTTGTCTACTGGAGTAGAGTCGAAGCACATGATGACACCAGCTGTTGGCAAGGATAAAGAGCAATAAAGTTCTTAAACAGATGTTCAGCTACTTTTCCAGAATTCAAACAGCACTTGGAAGGATGTCCTTTTCAGAAAAAATGTAGATGTTTTCAGTAACAAAGGTGCAGTAACAGGGATTTTATGACCAATAATGAGATTTTTGGTTCAAAACATAGTAGATTTACTCCAGCATGCCAAGTCCTTCATATTGTTTTTTTGTGATCATAATATACTGAAATAATCTGCTTTTAAATTTAAGATATCTTACACAGTGTATGGAGCTGCAGCACAATAAAAACAAAGTTTAAAAATTCTGGACTTAATACTGATGGTGTCCTGAGTTCCTTGGCATCAGCAGCTGCTTATATTGTAAGAAACAGATCTGCTTTGATTAACCTGGAGTTGTGGACTTTAGCAAAACAATGGTCATCACATGATTTTAGTACTAATGCACAAACTAATTTCCACATGGAAGACTGTCCATGAATAATACCATTGGCAGATATGGAATGCAAGTTCTGTAAACGCATAGGCAGTGTTGCAATGACCTAAACAATGCATATGGGTGAAGGAAGGAAAAGGAGAATATGATTTCCAAATTTTTACATGCTATATTTTCCTCTACCTCAAGGGATTTTGAGTAAGTGTCTGCCCTTGGATACAGGCAGGAGTGGCAATTGTGAGTACGCTTATTATCTAAAGCTTCCAAACAAATTGCTGAACCAAATGTATTTCATTTTTGGGATTATTTGTTAAACATTACATGTCAGCAGAACTGTGGTTACCAGGCAGTACTTTCTGTATGAAAATTTCCTTCAAACAATTTCTTCCAGACTGGTATATTATATACATCAGTTCGCACCTAATGTACTCTGTGTGTGTGTAGCATGCTACTGTGGTGCATGCATACTATTACAGAGATGTGATCATTCCCAATTTTTCTACAGTGTTGGCTTAAGTTGGTAATCTATTTTTTTTTCAAGCTCACTATTCCTATACTTTATCTCAGCCCCTGATGAGCCAGCTGTGTGTGAGTTTTTCTGTGGGTATCATGCAGGTACAGTTTTACTAAGTTATACAACCTTTGTTTTCAGTCAGTGTAGGCAATGCAAAGATTAAACATTGAAAACTTTTAAACTAATTTTCATGTGGTTTACCTACTTTCACAATGGGAGGCAGTTTTTGACCTTGAAAGATAATTGCACAAACTCGATTCTATTAAGAACCTTCCCCACCCTCCCTGTAATTTAATAAGTATAGAGGCCCGATAAATAAAGCGTGTAATGTCAGTGTTATGAAAGTTTAATCATTGGTCATTACAGTAGAACAAAGTAATTTAATAATTGCTCTGTGAAGTACCATTAGTGCATGCTAACTAACTGCTGTTGGATGCTAGGCATCCAAGGAAACATGTAGCATCACTCCAGGGCAGAACAGTAGTCACTCTCTCTGTACTGCAAGCAGCATTGCCTCCCAAGAAAGTGTCTCTACCTCAGAGTAACGCAGAGGTACCAGCTCAATCAAGGAAAAGCAAGAGGTTTGGTTTCCTGGGTAGCTGGGCTTTGGTTAGGCTGACAAATAACCTAGCGGCAGGTATAGTCTATAAGCTCCTGGAGCAGCGCCATCCTTGTGTTCTGAGTTTGCATAATGCTCAGCCCAAAGAAAGTGTCTTTCCTGTCCCTGATGGAATGGAAGCTGTAGTGATATCCTCTCTCATGCAATGTTGTGTGACTGGCTGCCCTGTCCTTTGATCACTTGGTAATCTAGTAGTCACCTGCCCCAGAAGTTTGTGTGGTGCTGCTGATGTACCTTGGAGTGGTGGTCTTCATTAAGAATTTAGTTGTCTGTTCTTTTCTGAGAAAATGCAGTGCTAAAGGAGAGAAACTGAGAAAGGTTCCTCCACAGAATTCTGAAATAAGAGCTTTAGGTCTATTTAATGCAGTTTCTAATTCTAAGACTTTCTGGTCTGGAAACCTGTTTTTCAGATCTGTATCCTGACGTCATTATTTCTTTGTACATATGACTTGAAACCACTGATTTGCAGTATTTTGAGTTTGCATCTGAATCTGATTTTTAACTGTGCACAGATCAGGCTACAGACTCAGGACCTAAGATCTTAGGCATTTAGTTTTGGTTTATACTGAAATATACGGACCAATTACATGGGAAGAACAAAGAAATATGGCAATTTAATTATGTGCATAGGTTATATCCGGTTAGTTTCTATGCATAAAGAAAACTGATTGAATGAGACCACACTGCAGAGACTAGGGAATAAAAGTGATATATAAGCTAATAACATTTTGAAAAGCAAAAACCAGACTCATGGCAGACAAAACCAGAAACTCCCTGCACCGTGCTATATCAAAACCCGTTCATTTCTCTTCCCCTTGATTCTTTTATTTTTCAGCACCCAGTACTAGATTATTTGTCAGTCTCACTCATGAATCAGTTCCAGGTAATATACTGCTGCTACCTCTCAGCTGTACTGTAAGGCCCTTGTTAGAATTTCAGAACAAGCAAATATATTTGTGAGAAGTATCCCACTCTTATTACAGCTGATTTTCATCATGGAGAAATTACATTAAGCATCCCAGATCTTAAAATGCCCTGCATTTTTCCCACCCTTACAGCTTAAAGTGAAGTCAGAACTTATTCTTTGAAGTTTTCTCAAAAAAGAAACCCCAAACAAACAAATATATAAAAAAAAAAAGGAAAAAAAGCACTTTTCCATTAAAGAAAGAATAGCATGAGTAGGGTGAGTGAGTATCTCTGGAAAGTAAATCTCTCCCCTGCTCTTCACTTCCCCCAAAGCAGCCCTTCCAAGCAGAAAAATATTGAATGAGGACATTGCTTCAAGAAAAACACATAGCCACACATTCTGCTTTGAAGAGAGGTGAATGACTAGAATTTCTTGAATAGTCTTTACTAATTAAGTGCCCTTAATAAACACTTGAAAAGCAATAGTAAATTTACATGTGTCTCTATGCATTTAGCACATTAATATCCAGAGAATGATGTCTGGAGCAGTAACAGAAAAATCTTTCAAAGGATGATAAAAATAATATATGGACCAGATATTTTGCTTATTACTGGCTATGAAGTTGCGATTCAGAGCACTACACTATAATGTCCTCATACTGAATATTACCTATGAGGATGTTGGCAAAATGTGGCTAGGAAGGAGTTAAGAATCACCTTCTTAACCATAAAACACTTAACTAAGAAGCAACAATTCCCTGAAAGGCTACAAGAGAAAGACATTTTAAGGGCTGAACATACACTACTGTTAACATTTTGATTGTCTTGATGTTTTGAGCAATGTACTGGTCCTACTATTAAAATCGTAAGAAAAATAATGAATACAGTAAACTAGTAGCAATTTGTTCTTTAAAAATGAGGACCCAAATAAAGAGCACATCAATACAGTGTCAGCAGCAAGTCAGAGTAATTAACAGGAGTCACAAATCAGCATTAAAATGTGAGTGGCAGGAAAAGTCACAAGACTTTGGATGAAGTCGCAGTGTCTGTGAACAAAATGAAAAGAGCAAGAGAAAATCTTGAGTATATCCATAAAACCAGAAAGTTTCTGAGTATACAGATGTTGCACAGGTAGTGCCTTTTAAGTTCTATGAAATTATAAATTAGGACAAATCATTGTTGAACAATAAACTAAATGCTAAGAAAAATCTTCCATGTGACCTTCCCATTATGTGGCATAGAATAAATGAAGGGAAATACAATAGAAATACTCTGAATCCAAAAAAGACAGTAGGGGAAAAAAAAT
The DNA here is from genome assembly GCF_023634155.1 of Falco peregrinus. Lineage (NCBI taxonomy): Eukaryota > Metazoa > Chordata > Aves > Falconiformes > Falconidae > Falco > Falco peregrinus. The sequence continues at coordinate 28,897,518 of NC_073725.1, read as the reverse complement.
TTCCACTTCTGACAAGGCTGCTGAAGTTCGTGGGCTTCAGTGGCTCTCTGATCAGTTTTGTATACCTGGGTAAGGACGGAAAGTGCTTCTGAAATGCTACGAAATCAGAACTGGTGAGCTGCCATTCACCGGCACAGATGTGCTAGGGGTTGTGTAGTGATCTGGGCTTTGGGGATGAAAGGTAGTGATGAATGACCTGGAGTGTGATAATTTTTTTTTTACTAGATTCCTGTGATTTGTCAAACTTCAGAAACAAAAAGCACATTGGTAAATCTGCTGAGAATTTTTCTAACTAACCATGAGGTCTGGGGGGCAGATTTAAATGTTTAAAACCCAACAGTTTTCTTTGTTTCTGAAATGGATGTTTAAGGGCATGGAGACTTCCCACAACAGTTCTCAATCAACAAATGTTCAGGTTTCTGATTGCTTATTTTTATCCCTTCAGGGTTTTCTTTCCAGAATAAACATTAGATCAGCATTCTTATACCAATATCAGCCTCCACATCAAACTAGGATCTGTTATCTTTTCTTGAGTAAATATGTATGTTTCTGTTTTTAAAGTTCTTTTTTAAGAAACAGAACTCAAAACAGTGTCTTTACCCTGCATGGTTTTAAAATGTTCCTAGCAACTCATCTTTATTATTCTTAATAAGCAGTGACTTTATAAGCAATAGGAGAGTCCATAAGGTACAGTGTAATGTTTTTCAGTCAAGGAAGTGTAGAGAGTAATACGAGTTACCAGCCATTATGGTTTGCAGTTAAGGGATTCGTTGGTTCAATTTTTATTCTGGACAACTAATTCTACTGTGAATTGTCCCTATCAATGATAATTGTACATCAGATAAAATTATTATTGATCTTTGTGGATGTCTTGACTTTTGAGTACGGGTTAATTGCAATTTTCTAATGTACGGATTTTTAAAAATACCTAGATCAGTCATCAGGAGCAGCAATTTTGTTTTGGGGTGAAGAGATGTTGTGAGAATACTCTCGGTTTTGTTTTTGGTCACAGCTGGCATCTTTATGGGCCAGCGTAGCTGCAGCCTAGATGGATATGTGTGCTATAATAGCCTAAACAGTTAAGACAAACAATGCTGTAAATGTCATCAAGAATTATAACTCTCCAAATGTCCTAAAGGGAAGGCTACATCCTGAACTGCCTGTGTTTTGCACCTTCATGCCAACTCCATATCTCCCCTTCACACACCCTTTATTATTGCAGTTACTGGGGAATGTGTGAACAAAATAATGCCAAGACAGAAATATATGATGGGAAGCAGTCTCAACTACAGGAAATTAATTGCAGATGCTTTGTTTGCTCTTTGTCGCTTCTCCTTTGCCTCAATGCTGCTCATGTTTCTTTATAAATGTGCTTCTAGGTATTGTTGGCGAAATGGATCAGTCACTCAGAAAGGACGGTATAGTCACCTCAAGTTTCGATCACTTTTATTGGTGTGGGGGGTTTTTTTGTTTGTTTGTTTGTTTTGTTTTCCCCAGTTTAAAGAGTGAACAGTGGCTCAGGAAAGTTTAGAAGTGCATTGCACTAGGTTATAATTAGCTCAAGGTATCACTTCTTGGAGTAGAGCGTTCTTTGAATTGCCTGGAATTTAATTTGACAAGCACTGATCTGCACGCATTATTCAAATCCTTGACACAGCCATTTAGCCATTCCAGAACTGTTCGACGCTCTGCTTCTCCTTCATTGGTGTCAACACAGCACTTTGAAAAACTCTGTGATAAGTTTAAGACATTTGACAGCTGTTTATACATTTATATTATTTTGAACTCATGCAAATTTCAAAACAAAATAGGAGGCAGCGAAGTTACTCCTGTTCTTGAGGAAACTCCAGTCTACCCCTGAAATGATGGCTTTCCCCTCTCAGGAGAGGCTCATTAGCAGACTGTATGTCTTACAGCCTTGCTTTTTGGGCTGTGAGTCATCCTCGCTCTGCTATGCTGCGCTCTTCCCTCCCTTGTGTACAAAACGGGCATGCACTGTTAGTTTTACTGCAAAGTAATTTCTGCCACCTCAAAAACCTCTTAAATTCAGCTCTAGGAATTTGAAACATAGCTGTGAAGCATGTTCAGTTTCAAGAGTCCTACAGTCTGCCTGTGCTCCTTGGCTGCAATCTGGAAGATGCAGTTTTATTATAGCAAGTATTTCTTCATCATGGATTCTTTATATAATATGTGCACAACCTACGGTTAATGGTGTGGAAATGTTTTATTGCAACTTCCTCTTTTAAGCAGATGTGTTTCTAAATTATTTTGCCTAAAGCGTCTGTTATGCCTCCTGTAACTCATTCAGTATTAAATCCCACTTTCATTTAGGCTCAAAAGTGTATGAAGCGTATAAAAAGAATCTCATCCAGCTAAACGTTTCCTTATCCTACCTGTACCAGGCCTTTTGGTGAGGACTACCTTGTGGTTAGCCAGTCACATTAGATGATTTAAACTCCAGCCAGGGTAAAATGATGTGCAAATAGAAGAATTAGTAACGCTGTAACATGACAACACGGTGTATTGGAATTCGATAACAGGCGGGCAAGGAACTGTAAGAAAAATGTACCTAAATTACTTATAAACCAGAAAACCCTCTTTCTCCTTCAGCTGTGATCTTCTAACATGGTGCCAGGCAGGGAAGCAGATTGTGCAATTATTATGCCTCTGGTTGCATTCTGTTAAACGAAATCCCCCTGTGAGTATCCTTCACCAGAGGATACTGTTCTTGGTCTAACGTTTCACTTCTTGCAGCCAGTTTTTCCTCTGGAGACTATGAATCTTTAGACAGTTTTAATACTTTCTCTTTAAAAAAATAAACTACGTACACCTGTAAGCAAGGCTGACTGTAATTCTAAGGTGTGGTTTTATTTACAGATGCAAACATCTCTTTGTTGGGCTGGGTGTAATTTCTTGTACTTGAAAGAGTAACCATGAGCTCCTCCTTACAGCAAAGGATAAACCTTTCTCTCTGTAGGTTCTCTGAAAAGTTTCAGAGTTAAATACATCTTACCCAGGATGATCTAGTATGTTGTATATTGTTTTCTATATTAACAGGGTTTCTACGTAGAAAATCTATAAATGGTGGGACTTACTGGTGGGTCTCAGTCTCAATGGGAATGAACCATTTATATATGAAAGAGTCTTCAGCATCCTTTTCCTAAATTCACCGTAACAGTATGAGCCAAATATATAGCCCAGCTCCTTCTGAAGTGTGTTAAACTGCAGTGACTATGCACAAATGCATGGGATAGATCTTACACTGTAAAACTGCAAAGATTAGAAGTTCTTTATTTCTTTTTTTTAAAAACCTAATAACCATTTGAAAGTTCAAAAAAGCATTTAGGCATTTGCAATACTTTTTTCCAGAGATCTGATACACTGCTTTCCTTTCTGTCTGCTGTTTTATTCTTGGTATTTGGAAAAAAAATCTTTCATTTTGTTAAGACCAAGAAGTATATCATTCTGCCTGAAACAGCTGGAGTTGGAACAATAGATTAGTTTGGTCACAAATCAAGTACAGTTTTTTTCATATATCCTCTGACTTCTCTTATCTATGCGGGGAGATTGTTAGTTGACTGCAACTTTTTTTTTCCTCCATATCACAGTCTTTTAGCATGGGGAAGTCATGGATTTTGTCAATTGATGGTTCTTTGTGGCCCCTTGATTCAAGATATGAATTATCTCACAGAATCAAAGCCTCTAAAAGATGAATTTAGATATATAGTTATGGACATGGAGATACTAGATTCTACAGTTATAATAGTGGTTGGAGATATATATATATATGTTATAATAACAGTTGGATAACTTTTTTGGTCCGGTTGTCTATATGAGATAAGCAAGTTTGTGTTTGTATGAATATTATAGAAAACTGGTACCATCACACGGGAACAAAAAAGACTGACCTCAAGGTGTTATTTGTGAAGGAACTTGGTTTGGTGGCAACTAGTGATGAGTCAGAGGCTGATGAGTAAACAGCTTTTCAATGGAAATGAACTCTGAAATAGCATTCAAATAAAAAAAAATTGATTTGTAGATATATAAAATACAGAAGATACTTCTGTACTGTTTAACTTGAATTTTGCTTTCAGTGCTTTAAGAAAGCAAGGTTTGGGGTGTGCTGTGTTTGTATACTACAGGCTGGAGTTAATGACTGAAAAAATTACAGGTGCCTTTTCGGTAAGGAGGAACAAACATTGGTTCAGTCTTTCAGAATGGAGAGGGTCAAGGAAATCCAGCAATAAATTGTGAACCTGCTTTCTTTACTCCACTTATTTTGGATTGAGTTCAGGTTGTCAGAATAATAGCAGCCATGTCAAGACACACTTTGTTCAGCAGCATACCTTTTGCAATGAGTCTTTCTTCATACAGAATTAATTTTGCTACACAGGTCCCTAAAGCATTCTAGATAATTTATGTTGTACTAAACAGGGAAATAGCACCAACTGGCCCGTGAAAAACCAACCCACAATTGCATATTATACTGTGAGATAGAGTAGCTCTCAGGTCATGATGGACATATGCTGTCTTCACAAGCACATACTGGGTTTAGTGGTTCCTGGGGATGAAGATGTAAGAGTCTTTGACAAGACAGACAATATGGTAAGTGCACTTTAATGGAAGAACATGAGAAAATATGATGCAAGGGTATAATTGGTATAAAAGTTCCCACCTGTAATCATTAAGTGCTGTGCAGAAGATTTGTTGAGGAGCTTGGTGCTGGAATCTGAAAAAAAAGGTGGTTTATAGCTATGAATTAAATGTTGAGTTATGTTTTAATGTACAGTGTAATCATATTGTGGTATGACTTCAGAAATATAGTCTATCTAAATCTTGATTCAAGCAGTCTATAAATATGAAAATTCAAATCTCTTTCCTAAATACCTGGAGAGTGCTTGGTCCTACTGATTTTCTGTCTTTACTTCTGGTTACCAGTCATGTTTGATTGATTACAACTTGTCTGTAAACTTTGATGGAAATGGAACAACAATCAGACAAGTGAATATCGCCTTTCATTTTAATCAAATGCTTTTAAATCTTAGTATCAGATTTTATATTTTTGTTCTCCATCATTTATCGTTGAAGTTCTTTGTTTCTTCTTATATCATGCAGACCTGTTACTCGATAGGCATGAATTGACTTAGTGGAATTTACGCTCTGTTGAGCACTTAAAATTATTTTGACATTTTCAATTCTATCTGAAATTACCATATTATTCTCTTTAAAGGGTTACAGTCAGTTTAAACAATAATTTTTGTACTGCACATATATTAACTATATTTTGGAGGAGGCCATAAATAAATTCGAGGTAAATCTCTCTTTTCTTTATCTTATTATAGATGAGGTGCTTTTTTAAATACTGCCAGAGAATTTTTTTGCCAGTTCTTTTTGTTATTTGGGGTTGTTTTTTATATTAAGAGCATTACTTCTAGATTAACTTGGTGGGATTGATTAAGAGTCAAAGTCTACCTTAGAAAAAAACAATACAATAATAAGAGCAATTTCTACGCAGGAAATACATTTTATTTCTTTATTTTCTATAAATCGGCTTAGCTTTACTGACTCCAATAAAATTATGCTAACCTACAGTAGGTGGTGGTACAGCACATCACGCAAACTTCCTTTTACCTTCAGCCTCTTTTTTTCATGATTATCCATCCGCAGTGTTTCACCCTATCTCAGCATCTGCCCTGTACTCGTACCTCTGCTTGTGCCCTTCTCCCTACCCGGATAGAAGTTACCCACTTTCCTCATCTGTCCTTGTTATTCCCCTTACCCCAAACCAAGTATCTTCTGTAGCACCTCCTATTTAAGATTGCATTTGTCAAACCACCTCATTTTCTACCTTCAAACACTTCTCCTAACTTGCCTTCCCATGACCCGGGCTAGCAGCTGCGCAGCATTCAGGCTGCTCTGCACTGCTCTGCTGCTCTGTCTGCTGCTTGTTCCACTTGATAGTGTTTGCTGTTGGTCTCTTGCTGAGTTTTTAGTGTGTAGGGTCTTGAAATAGAAAAGAATTAACTATTTCTTTGTTTTGAGTTTATAGAGCAAGTAGCATATCAGAGCTCTCAAATGCTAGGCCATACAGGGGATATAAATTGATCTACACTCTACTGGTTTTGCTCAGTATTGTAAATTCATGGTTCATGACCAGAGAACATTAGAGAAAATATATTTTATGTAGAAATCACACAGAAAAAGAAATGCTGGAGTTCCTTTTTTTCCTGTGTTTTAATGAGTTTAGGAATCCTGCAAAAAAACCCCCATCATTTAAAATTTCCTTATATGCGCTCTTCTACTTAGAGAGGTAGATTGGCAGATCAGAAAATTCACCACTTTCCGGTCAGAACTGCGTAAAATGTTCACATCTTGATGTCTGAATTTCCCCCAGTTAGGGTGTTAGAGAAGAGGGAGAAACAGAAGAGTTAATGAAATAGAAATCTGTGCAGCTCTCCTCCCAGGCTTTGGAAATATGCTCAGCTTTATTTCAGTTTAGCACTTCTGGTGTAGCTGTGCAAAAGACGAGACAGCATAATGCCATGCATTTTTTATGTGGTACTTCCAATGTCTTGATAGGCACAAAAGGCTCTTCTTCCATTGGGATTTGCTGGGGTTTTTACCCTCTGTGCAGAGTTCTGCATAGGTCATATGTGAGACAGATAATAATGATTTCACCCAGCATTATTTCTGTCTTTCTGTGCTGCTGCATGTGATTTCCCAACTCATTTGTTTTGGCTTTATGTTCTTGTGACTCAGACGATTTCAAAAGATTCAGAATTCAATCCACAGTAGCAGCACCTTTGCATAGAGAGATATGACTATTTAAAAGAAAATACTCCAGCAATGATATCGTTGGTTATATCAAGGAGTTCTCTATTCATCAGAGTGATTTTTGAACTGCAAAACATTTTATTTGGAAAATTAACTTAATCATCAGATTTTTCTTTGTTGTTTTACTATTGGAAATTGAAATGTCAGAAAAGATGCTTGTGCTTATTTGATGTCATTAAACTCCTCCTCCTAATAACGTTTCCATGCTGACTGTTTACTGCTTCTCGCTGAAGAATATATAAACAGAAAACTGAAGAGGTGATGAAAGTGTGCTGTATATTTTGTACAAACCAAGTCAAAACCAGCTTTTTCATTCCTTTTGAAGTTTATTTTTTAGTTCTTATTAATTAGGGCTTCAAATTATTAATGTTTATGCAGATTTCTAAAGCTTCATCAAAGCTTCTTACAGCATAATGCAATTAAGTTTCAGTTGATTAGGCAATTATAAATAAATGAGAATTTGTGTGAACAATGCAGTCAGATAAACTGGTTTGTGGAACTAATGTGATAAAAGGAATGCTGCAGGAGGGTTGTCACATTTATTATGCAAACTTACAAAATCCTTGGAATTTGGAACTTTTAACATTCCGTTCTGCACCTGGCTTCTATTGATTTTTTTGATAGGGAAAACCAGATAAGATGTAAATTATTGCCTTTTTTTCTCTCTTCAAGTCAATTATTCACCATAAGTCATGGCTAGGAGACATTTGCATGTTTAATTCAAGCTTAGTTGTGGAAAATATCTGTGCTTTGTACTTTTCAAACATTTTAATTAAACCAATGGCATTTATGAATATAAAACAAGTAATAAATGCATTTTATTTGTTCAAGAGATTACTGATGGATGATAATATTCTAATTTGGAACATTTTTACAGTTTCCTTAAAGTTTTTGAAAGCTTTTCATGATTAATGTAGGACAATGATTTTCCAACTTTAAAGTAGACACTGCAGCAAATAATAAACCCCTTTTTCCTCTTGGCGCTACCATTTGTAATAAAGACTAATGTGTATGTAGAACATAGAACCTAGAATAAGTGACAGAGTATGTAGAACATATGCTTATTCTCTCTAATATACTCTACAAGATGTGAATTCATTTAAAAGCATTTTAATCATGTAACATCAACTGTTGCATCCTGAGAAGGGTATATCTGACCAGGCATTCTGAAAAGGAAGAATGTTTATTCATATCTATATTTGATGGCTAGGAGATGTTGTGTAACCAGTTTTTGCAAAAGAAACTTAAAATGTTTTCCTGACAGATATGTGAATTTTAAAACACACTGATCATTGTCCTCTATCTTCTTACTGTTCTTGCTGCCTTTGTGACTTCAGTAAATTTTTTCCCATCTACCATAATTGAAATGAAGACAATGTGATCACTCTAATGAAGCACATATTTAAACGTTTTACAACTTCAGTCACATGTTTTTTTTTTTTCCTAGAAGCCAGTTTAACTGAAAATAGGCCACATTTGTCTAAATTAAGAGTTAGATCATTTGCTGTGAATGGAGAAACTGCATTGATAACTGAACTTGATTCTGAAATCACCACCAGTATTTTGTTGGTCTTTCTAATCTCTTGACCAATGAATTTATCCTGAGCAAACCAAGATTTAGCTTTGAGCCTAGTTTTTAAAGAAGCGAAGGTAAGATGGTCCAGCTCCTTTTCTTTCTGCTGCTAATATCTTTTGGATGTGTTGAGCCGCTTAAACCTAATTTGAAAATGCAAAGATAAAGAAATGTTTTGTTTTAATCCATGACTATACATAGGACATCCAAGAATTTGGTGTTGTACGCACTTTTCTTTCTCACATCCTTCCCAATTGGCTTAAAGTAGAAGGCAGCATATAGAGACTTGATGTAGCATAAATGTGCATTTATAACAGAAAGAAAAAGTTCATGCTTTCTTTCATGGAAATTATCACTTCCCCCCCACCCCCATTTAAAAAGTGGAATGAAATACGTTCTCCTGGTAACTATATATTTTTTGTAAATCACCTTAATATTTCCTTTTCCAACATTAAGACATTAAACTAATATTTCAAACCTCTTGAAAGCTGTTTATAATTTTTTTTATTATTTTAAAATGCTAATTAGAAATATTTCATTCCCAAAGCATTGGAACAGTGATTCATCTTATGTAAGTTATTTTTTCTTTTACGCCAAATTATAACTATTGCCACATTTTACTGATATTGTATTACTTTTTGATGAACTGGTATTTTTCGATAGCGAAGACATTAATTGATAACATTTCTGAGCAACTGTTCTGTAAGTATGAGATACAAGTTCCCCTCATACTGATAGCAAAGTGAGAGACCATTTCTTAAGGATGGATACACGGAGGAAAATAAAGAACCCAGGCAGGAACACTGATATTTTGCTTTTGATTATTTCATCAAAAAATTGGAATGTGCTGCTCATTGTTTATGACAAATCACATTCTTTTTCTTACCTCAGGTTATAAAAATGTAATTAGCTAAATATTCTTTCATTGATTTAATATGTTTTCCTATTGGCAAAGGGTTCTGCAGTATATTTTCCAGCCCATTTCATAGTTCAATTTTGGATGGGTCTAGTGGCAGGATTTCATTCCTCTTCTCAGCTGCAGAATTGATCTTGCAATCTGAAATGTTTCTTAATGGTCATTTAAAACGCAATTTGGTTTTTTATAGTTTTCTAAATGCAGTTTGAGTAGTATTGTAATTCTTTTATTGTACAAGGATAGGCAACATATTCTACCAAAAAGAATTTGCAATATGTAGCAAGAAGTGTTCAGGCTTGATCAGTGGTCAGGTCTTTTATCTGCCTTGCTAACAGTAGTTATGGGCAATATTTGCATTTTTTTATACACACACACATACAGATATAATGGGCCTATGAACTATTTTTCAAATTTCCAAAGAGCTGTGAGAAGCGCTTACCCAGTTTCTCACATACAGAGACACCCACTTTCATATGCATATACACTTTCTTGGTTCTGGTTGCCAACATGTTAGATTATGGGGAATAATTGAATGGAAGCTGAAATGAGTGTTTTTTTCAACTCTACTTCTGAGAAATTCTTTCTTTATCAAGAATAGTCTAGCAGTGTGACATCCGGGCAAGGTAACGTAACTTGTTTCTTACCTTTATTCTCCAAAGTAAACAAATCTCATGTATTATCAGTGCCAGCGAATCTATTCCTGCAACACTTTATGCCTTTTTGTAAATTAACAGCTCTTAATAATATAATTATTTTCACAGAGAATAACAAAGGACATTTAGAAAAAAAGAAAACCCAACCATTTGACAACTGATATAAAAAGGACATTTGATGTAATCGTGTTACAGGTGCCATGGAATATTTTTGCTTGGAAATGGAGAGTCCAGCTCAAAGTATCTCTTTACTCACACACTTAAACATAATTGCACATACATAGACAAACTTAAGTCCATATTTAGCAAGTTGTTTTATCTGCTTATGTACTTAGTAGTGGAATGTGTTCGTGTTTTGTTTTATTGGCAGTGAGCCCCATACATATAAGTCAGTGTGGTCCAAAAAAGAGCCAGTGTGTGCTGTGGGATGTTCCCATCCTACCCACTGGAAACACAGAATTGATATTCAGGCAGCAATTATTTCTCCCAGTGTCTGCAATCTACACAAAACTGTGGCCTGCCTCTGGGTCCACATGAAAAGATGGGATGTACTTCTAGGACATGTAGGTTTGCATGATGGTGAGTCTGTTGTCACAATTGAGGAGAGGGAAAGGAATATTCAAAGATGAATATATGGCTCCTGCAGTTGCTGAGACTGGACAGCATTGCACTAGATAACACCATGGACCTCTCAAGGATGACATAACAACACAAAACATCAAAAATGGCAAAATGAAAAGTTGCTGCCTTCGTTAATTTCAGCCATGCGGTGTTAAGTCCTTAAGTTATGATTTTTATATGTATGAGTTAATTTATTACTAATTTAATGTTTCCTTCTTGGCTTTTTAAATCCCTTCTTTTATTGCTCTCACCTAAAAACTCAAAAATCTGTTAGAAGGCTGCGTGGTAGAAGGAGGGACAAAGTGAGGGCAGGGCTATAGGGGTGTTTGGAACCATCTTATTCCTAATCTGGATGCCCTCTGCATGCTAAGAACCTCCCATCTTCTCAGCAAGCAAGGTTAGCGTGCAGCAGCCTGCGTACTGCTGCCAAGAGATTACTAGTTTACAATTGGGTTAGGTGTCTGTGCTGAGACTACAGCTTCAGTGCCACCTGGCTGAGGCAAGAGTTGCCCTCTTGTGAAGGGGGACCACTGCAATACCATGGGCAGTGTCAGCACAGAGTTGCATCACCCTGGCAAGTACCCCACATCTTCAGCTAAATTGTTAAAGAGATTACCAGAACCTCTCCTTGGACCTAATCTCGTCCCTACTTCTTTTCTAAAAGTAATCATTAATATTCTTCACTTATTCCAGTATCTAAACCATAGAAGAGAGTTCCACTTCTCAGCAGATCTGGTATTTTCAATTTTCAGTCACAGTAAAAAGTGAAAATTAAGCATTGTATGTGATTTGTTTTAAAAAATAATATTTCTCTCTGTGATCATGTACAAATGTCCTATCAGTTCTGAATTTTTCAGGTATCAGAAAGGTTAAAATATAAACATTATACTGCTATAAAGCATTTCATACTGTGATCCATATTTATATATATTATAGTAATACAGTATGAATAGTGTTTTACTTCTTGGGTTTAAATAAGAAGCACAGAATAAGTCATGTTGACTTTATTCCATTAGTTTTTAATCAAACAAAATTATTTGAATTTGACACCAGTAAGTAGGCATCTTGTCTTTAACTTATTTTACAACTTCTCTTCTGATGAGTATCTCCAGTATTGCCACATGTTTTTATAGAGCTTGCAAGTGAGAAAGGGATCTGACAGCAGCAAAAAAGAAAATTGTTGGTGTGGTGGTCTCTGGATACAGATATAGAAAAACCCTTGATGCTATCCTTCAAGGTGATCAGTGACTCTCACTGGATTGGATTACACTAGCGCCTGCTGCCTGTTGCCATTGGGAACCCTACCAGCTTCTAAACTTCATGCAGCTGCTCTCTGGTGCTTCCCTTCCACATCCCAGTGCTTCAGTCACAAGTGTGCTGGCATAAATTAGCAGTCATTGCAGACCTAAGACCTTCCCAGCAGGGTGGAAGAGGGGCTAGCCCTACTACTACTTGGAGCAGAACCAACAAGGAGTTAGAGATTGTAGGGTTTCAGACTTAGTACAATTTGGTTACTTCTACGTTAAAGGCCAGTTCAGCGGAAATTGAGGACATTTTAATTTACTCCAACCTGCTGGGGCTCCAGGACTACGTGTCTATGTTGCACCTTTACCAGCAACGAAAGTCACACGGGTGCCAATCCTCCATGCATACCCGGCAGGCAGAGAAACACACTAGCGGAGTAACTTGCTCCTGTGTTGCAAGTGCTTGGCCTTGTGTGCCTTGGTGTGTGACTTCAACCTCTGTTCTATTAAATATTCAGACATTTTTAGTACATCAGTGGAGACCTTAAGTGCATAATGAAGACAAATCTTCATCAATGATAAGCCTACATTGCACTCAATCACTAATGCATTCTACGTATTTTTACCGAGTTTGACCATAGTATGTTTTATCTTTTGTTTAAATTTGACTGCGTTTGACGTGTTTCTTCAGTGTTGGATCATCTTCACTAAAACAGAGAGGAAACAGTTGAAAAGGAAAGGGAAAGGATAGGTCTTCCATAATTAAATCTGCAATAGCTTGTTATACCAGTTTCAACATATATCATGATGTATGGCAACCCTCCTCCCCCACAGCTGTAATTATAGAAAGTACACTCTCTTAATGGGTACTATAAATTTCAGATTGAGAAGCCTTTCCAAATTTTCCTCCTTTAGTAGCGATAGGGCATCCACAAAACCATCAATTTTTATCAGTATTAATATTTTAAGCAGGACTGTCCAGGACTGAAAACAGTGAAAACCAAATCCTGAGGTAATAAAAATCAATATAAGCCTGTTGATACGATAACATTAGCATGATAACAATGAAAGTCTTCCATTAAGCCAATTATTAGGGCTCTCGTGCACACTTGTAATTTTACGCTGAGTTGAGAGACACCCTTCTGGATCCATTCAGGTAAATCCACCTGCAAATAGAATGGATTTAGCTGTGTTTCAGTAAAGATGATTAATTGCTCTTCTTGGGCTTGCTTTATTGAAAAATTATGGATGGTTATCTCTTCATCATCTTCTTCTGACTGATTGAGCTGCTTCTGGTCTGTTCTCCAGTTTGAAGAAAAGGAAGGAGAGTTTGTGTGACAATATTCTTTTGTAGTGTCTCCAAAAAAAATCTTTGCACAGCTTCATAGGCTAGTCCACAGGGACTGTAGGAAAAATAACAGTGTCTCTAGAAGATCTGCTCTCAGCACTAGCTTTCCACCACTCATCTTGCTTAAAGCAATGTCTTCAAATATTCAGTTGTATTTGAACAGTTCAAAAAAACCTGTTGCTTTGGATTTTTTTAATCAGTATTATAATATCATGGTATTCAAAATTACAGTCATTTTGGTTGTAGAAATCATCAAATCTATCGCAACAATAGCCCTGATGTCAGTATAGGAAGTTTGATAATGTACTACCACATTTTTATCACTGCAGACTGACTTCATAGGTGATCAAAATGTGTTGCTATCTGTAGAAAACTGTACAGGCATGCACATGGAACCAGAGTCCAATAAATATTTCAACATCATGTAAAAAGTGATGTTAAGTTGACAGCTCTCCTTGCATAACCACAGTGAGTAATAGGGTTAATTCTTTTTCTCAAAATATCATAGTGCAGCAGGAGTTTGAGGCAACTTTCTGTCTTCTGTTCCCCTCTGATTTTACTTAGATTGAATATGCCTTGAAAAAAATAGTGATATGAATGCAGTTCCGTTACATCTTTATCAGTATTTCACCTGTGGTGCAAAGAAAACCTCCCAAACTGTATTCTACTATCTCTTGAGAGATTCCTTGGTACGAGTTTCAGCTTACCTTGCAAATGTTAGAAGTAAGGCTGGATCTGCCATCACTTACCCCTCCTATTTGCAGTATTTGCAGGGCAAAAGGGAAGTGTAGAATCAGGACAGTTATAGTACTGCAGCTGGGAAAGTACTGTGTTGGTAGGGTAAACAATCCCTAATGGAACTGTGTGTGTACTGTCATGACTAGGTTGCTACTACTACTTGAACTTGCTGTTTTAAAGCTAGCTCAGTTACCTGTTATGACCAAACCCTTTCTGTGATTGTATTGCAGAGGGGTGCTTCGTCCTGGAATTTTCACACAATACTTATTGTTGCTTTATGTGGGGGGGGGGGGGGGCGGGGCGGGGAAGATGATTTGTGGCATGTTACCTGGAGTATTTTATCTTCATTGTTTTGAGAAGTTGTAGAGCTAAGGTTTTCCTTAAGAGTTTGGCTTAAAAAACAGTTGATCTAATTTGTCGTTTGTTGACTACGAGTGTTAGAAGAAAAGACGATTTATCATGAAGGATGTCGTCTTCCTTTGAGAATGGCAAAAGTCTGCTTTTAATGGCAGAAACAATCTGAGAGCATTCTGGAGTGAATGGTGAAATAATTGCTCAATAAAAACTGGTTAGTTTGATACAAGTTTTTGTTTTGAGGATCAATTGTTTGGATAGAGTCATTGGAGTAACTCTAAAGATGTGACAAACTTTCTACTGGCTATTGTTAAATCAAAAGCATTTATTTTTAATATTTAATGGTACTTAGAATACACAGTCTCAGATCAAAAGCTAAAAAACCCCAGGAATTATGTCGAGGACATTGCTTAAGTGAGGCTGGCAATCGCCATCTTACTTTTATAATCTTTTCTTATATTACAATGAAGATACTGAATACTTTGAATCATTACAGTTCTGTCTTCATGCAAGCCAGGAAATAACTCGAACTTAATGGGAGGTCTTTAAGAAGTAGCTTAAAATCTCTTGTTCGTGCTATTCTGGAAATCTGGTTTTGGAAGTAATAGTTTTTAGAGTAGGAAGAGAGGTGAGGCAAACAGAAATGCTTCATGCTACTTTGACTTCATAGGGTTTAATTTTTAAAAGGATTTAAATCAAAGCATTTGAGTCAAAGGATTTAATTATTTACATTGGATGAGTAGCTATACTAACAGATTACTATTGTATAAATCTGATTTGGACTGGCTTATATAATAGCATCTTCTATTTCCAGTTGTAGACAGTGGCAAAATGATCTTTTGATTGCTACCATGCAGCACATTCAGCAGCAGGATTGTAACGGGTGTATTTATTTAAAGTCTAGAGACAGTCATTTCAGTTACAAACTGATGGTTTTTTAACTTCAAATTTTGAGTTATAAAACGAAATCACTGGGAATATGCTGCACCTGTTCTTTAACAGTGTCTACACCCTCAAAGTATCTCCTTCATTGCTGGTAAAATCTGAAAAACAAAATATGTGAAAAACAGTCTTTGAAGACAGGTAAAATGAGAAGAAGTAATGCTGCATAGCTTTGAGTTGAAGAGCTGCTGTTATAAAATAGAAACTCATAAAGTAACGTATTCTAACTGTTTCTTCAGCTTCTGAAAATTATTTGATTAGGGTGAGATTGTGTCAGAAATGTTTGCTCATAGATGAGGGAATTAAAGAAAAATTCACAGAAACCACACTAAGAACAAGGTCACCAATTTCCTGACTTCCCAAACTGTTTTGCTCCGTACAAATAGATCTATATTTGTTTCTTTATATGAGAAAGAAGTAGGAACTGAAATATCTGCTACTTACTGCAAGAGACAAGAGGGATGGAGTGGAACCATAATTAAATTCCACCTGATGGACGATAGTCTTCCTAAGACTTGTCACTTCTCTTCAGCAAATCTGAGTTTTCCTGGCGAAAATGGGCTTTTGCTGATCAGGGTGAAGTAAACCAGTGGACACTTTGCCCAGAAGGGACAGCATCTCTGGTCTTTCTACCCTTGTAGCAGAGGGTGACCCTGGAGGCAGGGGGATTCTCTGAAGGGCAGCTGGGGCTGCCCAGGGGAGACAGCGTGGACCTTGCCTGTGGCACATGGAGGCAGTGAAGGTGCAGGTCCCAGCAGTCAAGCCACAGGGGAACCACACCAGGATTGCTGTGCCATGGGAGGTCACCTGGGGACCTGGAAGCAAGCTTGGAAGCAGTGCAACACAGGAGGAGTCCCACTTAGTTGCTGGTTTTTCTTCTGTTTGAGAGATTGTCCTGTTAGTTTTATTTCTATAAAATTCATCTGTCAGCTGCTCTGAGGAGCAAAGTGTGCAGAAAAGCCTTGGGAGAGCTTTCTCAAGGCTCTGGTCTGCTCAGGGCTGTGCCTCAGATGCATCTGAGATTGGCCTCTGGCTGCACCATCCTGCTCACCTCCTCCCTCCATCCCTGCTGAGGTACCAGCTCCGCAGCCGCCTCTCAGCAGAGGGGTCTTCCTCCCAGGGCTGGCAGAGTAAGGCTGCAAAGAGTGGTTCCAAGGAATCTTTATCAACATGGTGATAGGCGCTGTATATATAAAAACGTAGATAATATATATATATACATATAAAATAAATATATAAATATAAATATATAAATATATTTATATATATATCACAAGCCTTGACCTTCGGGTGTGCAGCTGGCTCCCGAGGCTGGCTGCAAGCAGAGTCCAACAGAGTCCAGTCCTTTTGGTGGAGAAGAGCTCAGGATTAAACCCGGGGCTTGGTTTATCGCTGGGTTAAAGGGACCACGTGGGTTTTGTGTGAACTTTGCAGAGATTTTCAGGAGAGTTGGTGGAGTTTAATATGTGCCCGTACCTTCAGGCTGGAGGTTTGATTGGACATGCGTAGCTGTTTACTCACAGTCCCTTGTTAGCTGGTCACTATCCTGACCAGGCTCTTCCAGAGGGTGGATCAAACAGGTTTTTAACTTGGACGTGCCAAGGGCCGTCTCTCCCTCCTGGCGGATCAGCCATGCTATGCTGCTAATGCAGCCTGTCCTTGCCGCAGAGTAGAAAGACTAAGCCAGGTAAAGCCCAATTCTTCTCAGAGAAAGCATTAGTTCCTTCAGGGAGAAGAAATGGTAATAATCCAAACCTAGTAATTCAGCAGTGCCATAAAACAACAGTTATAGCGATGGTGAAAATGTATGGAATTATTTTTATTTATTCATTCATTTTCAGGTCCTTGTCACTGTTTAACATAAAAATGATTTTGTGTTTTGCTGCTGGTGAGGTTTTCTGCAAAGAAAATGCTTCGAGAGTAAGAGGAGATTGACCCACTGTTCCAAATTGGAGGAGCCTAACTCCAAAAGCTCTATAATTACGGGATGTATTTATTATTAATTTCTGGCTTACACTCGTTCTTGGCAAATGTAATGTATGCTTGCATCTTTCAACAGACTGTTGAATGGGGCTTCCTAATCTTACCAGAGGAAAAGAAATACCACTTCTTCCTGCCTAGTGATAAAATTCCAAACTTATTATTAAAAAAAATAATAGTTTCAAACAGAACAAAATCTTCAAAAAATTCAAAGTTTGAGGAGAGAAGAAAAACTTGAGATGTTAAAAAAACTGGAGAAAAAAATTTGCACAATTTCATCTGAAATGCCACAGTAATTATCAAATCTTTTGGAAGAGGGGTTAATTTATATTTTCATATTATGGCTTTCAGGTAGTAATCACATTTATGAGGTAGAGTTATTATGTTGGTTTTTTTAAATTTTAATGATAATTATTT
Source organism: Falco peregrinus (assembly GCF_023634155.1). Classification (NCBI taxonomy): domain Eukaryota; kingdom Metazoa; phylum Chordata; class Aves; order Falconiformes; family Falconidae; genus Falco; species Falco peregrinus. The sequence continues at coordinate 28,879,898 of NC_073725.1, read as the reverse complement.
AGAGGTGTTTGAAATGCTTTCCATTTTCCGGATTATCTTATTTCCTAGTTAAGCACACAAGCTTTATTGAGATGTTGGGGAATGGTATAAGATAAAAAAATATAAAATAAATAATGAAGTAAAAAACCAGAGATTTTTTTTTTTAATGGAATATTGAAATCAGTGTCAAAACCAGGTTTTGCTTTGAGAATTTTCTCAATAAGATTTTAGTCAAAATTAAAACCATAATGAAAATCTGGGATCAAATTATAAACTTTTAAATGGAAATATTTGAACCATTTTGATTTCTTTTTGTAAAAAATGATTGCTTGAAAACACTTATAAGGAAAAAAGAATTTCCTGCCACTGGAGACAGACCTGTGCTTTATTTAGTGCTAAAGAAAAACATCTTGCATGGAGATTTATCAGTGTTTTTTTTATGTTGTTACGATTTCATTCATCTTCGCTTTCTCTGATCTTCCAGCTGAGAAAAACTGAGCATAGCTTCTTTTGAAGCCTTTTTGTAATTTCCTGTAATCAGAGTGCAAACTAATAAGACAGAAACATCTTCCCACAATGGAGTACCACACCACAGAGGTACAAAGAGAAGACATTGAATCTCATTGGCAATAATCATTGTAATCTGTTGGCCCGTCTTTCTTTGACAAAATGAACAACTTTGACTCTCTTTTATTCAAGTGTTTAATTTTATTTCGTCTAGTTGTGGATGTGTCATAGAAGGGCCACTCACAAGATTATTTTTCCACTACTATTTCTTTTTTTTAAATTACTTGCTATAGATGTGAAAAAAACAACTGCATCTTCACCTTTAATGACACAGCAAGACCCTCAGGCACAGTGGACTTCAACAGGTAACAGCTTGTGGTTGTGCTGGCTCCCCTCGTGCATAGCTTTCTACATATTTGTGCATCGGGTGAAGCAAGGCAATAAGCAAGGGCAGCAGGAAGGAATGAGGTGTAAAAGAGAGGACAGACAAAACAAAAAAAAAGAGACAACATAACTGCAAGTTTCTCAGCGAGCCTAAAGTGTGCATTTCTTTTGCATTTATAGAGCTAAAAATCTGTAAGGCTGGACGGGCTGTTTGGGATTTGGACAAACAAGTATTTAAGAGAAGACTCTAAGAAAGTACCTCGGAGTGTCGTTTTATGTTCGTTCCCCACCATGGGCTCCTTGCAGCCCACAGCCCCCCAGGAGATGTCCCGCTGCCCCACTGGGGGCTCCCCACAGCCCCCCAGGAGATATCCCCCTTGCCCCTCTGGGGACTCCTCAGGGGAATCCTTGGAGGGGGCCAGGGGGTTGCTGGAGCTGTTTTCCCCCTCCTCCCGCTCATCCCTTGGGGCTTGCAGGGCTGTTTATCACATTATTGTATCAGAAAATGTTTGGAGATGGACTGAATGAAAGACAAAAAGCATTTGCTGCTTTTACACTGATTCAAGCCAAAACGTAACAGATTTTGTCCCAGTTTTTGTGTATCTTTTCATGTCGATTTAATATAATATAAACCTGTTCAACATATAAATATATTTTCATATACATAACAGAACAAAAAAAAAATGAATTTTTACATTATATTTTGTTTAGTGCTGGGGAGCTTTGCTGGCCGAAGCTGTCAGGTTCCCTGTTTCTGTGACCCTAACCCACCAGCAGAGATGGGTTTAAATTTAATTTTCTTTAGATTGCTGGGACTTGGCTTGCTAAACCCCCATTTTCAAGCTCCTTTCTGCATCTGTACAAAATGGAAATTTAAAGATGGGAAATTTAAAGATGGAATTCTGTTGGGACTCAGATAAAAGAGGGCAGAACAGTGTTTTGTTGGAAGAGCGTAGGATGGGCTACTGGTCAAAACATGGGTGTTCGCATGGCATGGAGCACAGTCCTGCTGGTCACGTGTGTAGATATTTATGCTTCCAGACTAAAATCTCTCAAGAGATATTTGCTTCATATTAAAGAAACCTGGCAAATATCTCAGAATACGTCTTCAAGTTAAACCGACAAAATCTTCAATTGTGACCAATGAGCCCTTTTAGTTGAGATGCTCTTGCTTTTACAAAGAGAAAGAGCACTTAGAAGACAGAGATCATCCAAATAACGCAATTATTGCATATGACTAACTGGATACACTTCGTCAGATATGATTTTGGGGTGTTGCAGAGACAGTAGTCAGGGCATTAAACATGATTTTCAAAAGTGTGCATAGTCTCGAGTGCAAACTGTGAAGGAGACAGCTTGAGTGTAGTATAACAATATCTGGGCAGAGCCTGGAAATGCTACGTTTTCCCTCCCCATAAATGAGTCTTAGTCAATAATTAGAATAAGCAATCCATATGTGACTTAAGATGAAAAGAACTAAAGTAATCTGGTTTTTGTTTTGGGTTGGTTTTTTTTGGTTGTGTGGTTTGTTTTTGGGTTTTTTTTTCCTCCCACTTGGTTTTGCTTTAGAATTCAAATTTAAGTACAAATGCAAGCATAAACATGCTGTCTTTGAGAGCTGCTTTTACCAGTAAGACACTTAACATGCAAATCTGGAACATAAATTTAGCTTACAAATAGCATTGCACAAAGATTACTGTTACATCTCCTTCCGTAGCCAGAAAGAATGTGGAAAAGATAACTTGTTTCAGAAATAACTATAATTCAAGGAGAAACTGGCACAAGTTATGATAGCTTGATCACAGAAGCTTGCACCTTAAACTGGTGCATAGCATTGCTAACTAGTGCAGGCATAATTTTTATTACTTTGAAGATAGGCATGACTGAAGCTGGATAATAGTTAATTTTAGTAAGACACATGGAATTTCCCATGCGAAAGTGCAAGCATGGATCTGGAGGAGGTGATAGTAGTTTATAAGGTTGATTTGCCACATTTTCCACTGCGTTAGCTTGTGACTTGAGCCTCTTCTTTTAGAGAAAGCCCTGTGAATTCAGAACTCTCCCCTTGCCTCTAGTATAGCACCATGTTCCAGCACATTGCTGCAACTGATGTGAACACCTGCACAAGCTCTATGGGCAGCGGCAAGATGGGCCCCACGTGTGTATGTGCTCGGTGTGACATGCACTCCGAGTCTGTCATTAGGATGCGAGCAGTTTGCGGAGACTTATGCAGGATGGCTGCATGCGGTGCCATCAGTGTGCCAGACTTTGACATTGTGGATGTGTGTCCTCTCTTGCGTGGCAGTAAGCGCCTAGCTATTGGGCTGCTGCAAAGGAGATAAGCAGTAGACCCTTGTTTTAAAAATATGTAACACTCTGTTACTAATTCCTTTTTAGCTCTTTAATTCTTTGGAAGCAAAAACCTGGGAATTTGAAGTTACTCTTCCAACTCAGTGGAATGAGTTTGGTTGTATACAGTTTCAGCTTGTGTAAAGGAAAAAGTAGTTGCTAAGGCATTTAATTAAATCCATACTTTGTTTTTTCTTGCTTTGGAAAGAAAATGCATTTAACGCCCCCAAATTATGTGGAAATTACTATTATTGTGATAATTTCAGTATATTGTAAACACACATTTTTCTAAACCATCCATGAGTGAGCACCTTCTCATCAAGGAAGAGGATAGTAGGTAATATTTCAATAAATGCTTAATATTAAATAATTGAAGTAGTTAATGATTTGGGACTAGATCCCTGTATTAACTCTCTACAGTATAGATATTAAGTTCCAAACATACTGCATCAGCTATTGCTGTTTGAAATAAAGCCACAAGGAGTTGGTGTATAGCATCAAACGCTTTAGAGGTAATGAGCTGACCTGTACCGAAGCTGGCCTAAGTTCGGTCCCTGATTCCTCAGCAGACTCTCTCTTTGTGCTCTACTTTTGGGTGCTCCTGGTTTGTGCTTTAGCTTTGGTTGTGTTCTTCAGGCTTGACGAGCTAGTTTCTTCATTGGATCCCAACGAATTACACCGCAGGCTAGTGTAAGAAAGCATGCTAATGATTGCATTTTTTCTCTGTTCATAGTTCAAAGTCTTTTTTGTGTGCACTGCTGGTAATGGCCTTTCAAGGGTCCTCTCTTATGTAATGGAAAAGCGTACAAGTACACATTTAGCGGTCTGGGGTTACAGCCTCCATAAGCAGAGACTGGAACACAAAATCTCACCCATGACTTACTGCAAGTGTTGTCTGAAGACTTCAACATCAGAAAACTTTTAAAACCTTAATCATGAGTTAGTGTTAGAAATGTGTTTGTTCAGAACTGAGCATTGACAGAAAACTTTTAAAACCTTAATCATGAGTTAGTGTTAGAAATGTGTTTGTTCAGAACTGAACATTGAAAGTACGTTAAACAAACAGTTTGTCATGGTTTAATCCTGGCTGGCAACCAAGTACCACACAGCTGCTTGCTCACTCCCCCTCACCCAGAGGGATGGGAAGGAGGATGTGGGGAAGGAATGTAAAACTCATTTTTTACAAAAAATGAAAGGAAAGCCGGGCTCCATCATGTGTAACGGTTACTCAGGAAGACAAACGCCATAATACCAAATGTCCCCCTCTTACTACTTCTTCCCCCAGTTTATATACTCAGCATGACGTCATATGGACTCGAATACCTCTTTGGCTAGCTTGGGTCAGCTGTCCTGGTTGTGTCCCCTCCCAATTTCTTGTGCCCCTCCAGCCCTCTGGCTAGCAGGGCCCAAGGAACCAAAAAGTCCTTGATTTAGTACAAACATCACCCAGCAACAACTGAAAACATCAGCACATTATCAACACTGTTCTCACATCAGAGCCAAACCACAGCACTGTACTAGCTACCAAGAAGAAAATTAACTTTATCCCAGTTGAAACCAGGACACAGTTATCTCTCTTAAACATTTCTCTTCAGAAGTTTAGTGGATTCCATGTTCTTCAATGTAAAGAATAAGGTGTTTACCCATCTCAGCCTGTAATTTGTATCATATTATGGGGTTGCATTTCACACTTTGAAAGCGCAGCTTTGTAGCAGTCATCTATTGTTCCTTCTGACAATGCTTAGAGAAAGAATAACGCTGTGCTGTTTAATAATTCACCTGTGCAGTTTGTTAGCTTTTTTCCCTCCCTTCAGAGGAATTAGCAAATTTTAGCTGTTATTTTGATTATCTCTTTTTCCAGTTAGGCAGCTTCTAGACAAGAAAAGATCCTCAGCAAAACTTCTGGATTATCACTAGTGTCTATTGAAAGACACACATGTAGAGGAAACAAAAAAAACCCCACAACATTTTGCTCTTTCAATTTCCACTTTTTTTTTAATCATTACATATTGACCTTTTTGACTCCTTGATTTTGATTAATATAAGAAAAGGTTTTCAGAATTCACAATGAACATAATGTATTTTGAGTGGTCACCTCATTATTAATCTATGTTCTAATATCTTATCAAATGTAGCCTGGGCTTTTTCCCATTCCTGCTTGTTGCTGTCTATTTAGAGAACAATCAATTTTTCCCCATAAAAGACCACTTTGACACCATTGTGTTTGCCTGGTGTTGTCTTCGCTTCAACTTAATGTTGACTGCAAGGATGTTTTTAAATATATACTTGTATGAAGGACGCCATATAAACATAAATTGTGTGGAATTACATAGTAAAAAGCCTATTAGTGTGAATACCTTCTCTCAAGGTTGTCCTAATGCGTCCATTTGAAAAAGAAACTAGTTCAGTCTCGTGTTAAGTGTGATCATTTAAAATGTAATATACCTGAATTGTTTTCTTTCTGTGTGTGTAATGGGGTATTCTGAACTTTGTACCAAGGTCATCTGCACAGCATACCAATAGCTGACATTATTGCTGTGGTCTAAAGTAATAAAGCATAACTTATGTGGCTTTAACCTAACTTGATGACTAATTCTCTTAAAGATTACTCCTACATCTGCTAAACATCATTACTTATGAAAACGTTGTAAATCATTCTTCTGTCTTTTAATATGCCTTCTGTTCTTCTGTGGTTGCTTGTCTCGTTATTGCTCTTTATCGTGAGGTGGTGGAGATGGAAACCCATCTGAAATAGCCCTGAGCCCTATTCTACTGCCGAACACTTTTCAATGGTGTGCACGGACCCTGAGCTACCTAAGGCAAGAAGTGACGGTGTTGCCATTCTTGGGTCTACCTAAAGCAAGGAAAACAGTGCTTTTGCCACTGAAAAGCAAGCAACCACCATTGCCTGTATCAGCAGCAAATGGAATTAAGGTAAATCCTTACCAAGTTACAGTCTTGTTTCCTAAGGAAGCAAGGCATATGCGTACAGACACCTGGTCTGTCCAGTAGGAGGTTAGCAGGCACAGTGTACAAATCCTTCAGGAACCAGGCTTCGTTGCTATCTTTCTTCACAGAGCAGCTTGTTTAACGTCAGTACATAATAATAACGCCAAAACCAGGCCTCCAGCCTATTCTAGGCACTACTGCTACACAGAAGCAGATCGTATGGAGCAATGCAATTATCTGTGCTCTAAAAAGACAAGTACAATAAGGAAAATAATAGAACAATCCTTTTGTAAACTCCAAGTCAAGAACAGGTATCTTTAATGATCTTCTGCACTTCCTTGCTTTTCATCTGAGGTGGTAGAAGTACTTGATGTAATTTAATGTAATACTACAGGTGAGAAAACAGAGCCTACCCCAACCCAATCAAATAGCCAGGTGTCTTGCTTTGCAGTTCCCTGCTTAAACAGAAAAGCACACCGTTTCCCTCATGTCATCTGTAACTCTCCATTATCTTCTGTTTTTTATTCAGCAATAAAGTCTCTGCCTTAAACATATGTGTGTGCAGCTCTAAGCCTGTTTGCGGTGTTTGGAATTGAAAGCATGCTGCAGTATAATGCTTGTTTCCTCATGCTCCTAGGCTTTTGGTGGAGAGCAAGATGTAAAAGAGATGAGTCTGCATAGTGAAGCATTAATGTTATTTTGGTGTTGTGCATCATGTGGCTTGGCCTCTATGAAATGGTCTTCCTAGGCTCAGTTACTTCTGTGCATATAGATATTTGCACAGATTCCTAGAATTTTAAAACAGAAAATGTATATGAAATTAAATCAATCCTCTACTTTCTCTTCTTGAAAACCATTAATTTAGATAACTTCTGGCTTTGTAGCAGTCTGCCTGACAAACACAGTTCTCCAAATAATTTAGTCCAGCTGCATAAGATATCATCAAATGCTTTTGCTTTTCTGGATTTAAAATATCAAAGCTTTTTTACTGTAGTCCAAGTAATTCTAAATGCATTTTTTCCAGATTATCATGTATCTGAAGATGAAATATGTATCTATAGAACAAATTATTTTTTAAATGTGTAATTTTGAGTGGAAAAACAAAAGCCACAATTTTTGTGCATGGTTTTAAATCCTAGAGAAGCAAACAAGAGTAATTTTGCTCTTCTGAACTGAAGATTTAATTCTGAACCTTGAAGAAAAAATGAAAAAGAGCAATGATGGCTCCATGGCAGCAAGGGGAGGAGGACTGGAGCAGGTAGAAGAGCTAGTGAAGAGCCTAGGATGTTCCTTACACCTTCTAAGTGATATAAACTGTTATGACTGGTATAAACAAAACAATGTCAACACTTCCTCTCAAACACTGGGTTACTGAAGGCAGCTATGGCTTGTGACTGTTCCCATCAGCTCCCAAGCAAAAGTGTGTAGTATTACATCTGTGTGTGAAAATTTGGTGGGAGTGAATTCCAACAAAAGCCTCTCCTGCAGATTTTGGCTGACAACCAATGTTTGGTATGAACACCTCCACATGAACTCCTAGGAGATCTTGAAATAGGTATCCTGTAAGGAATGTGTATATGTCACTGTCTTTAGACTAGCAAGCCACCTTCCTTAAGCATCATAATGTCTCAGTGACCATGAAGATTTTCCCATCCACTTTCTGTAGGATTTCTTTTTTCTGATGTTGCTAAAGAGTCTAGAATTTCCCAAATGTCTAATGTAGGAAATTTGAAGGGAAATAATCCGGTTTAGATTTCTTTTCCTTCATGGAAGTCTTCTGAATCTGCCGTGCTGTCAAACTTTTCTTGTGTTTGTGTAACCCTTAGTTAGTTTTGCTACTAAGTTGTCCATATGACAAAGAAAGAAAACCCGAAGATGATTCAAGATGCCTTTTGCAGCCCTTTTGCATCCTGGTTTGTAAGCAGCGCCATCCCTCTTGGAATTGCTTGCATTCCTGCTGCTAGCTTTTGGGCAGTGCTTGGGCCGAGCATGACACATCAGTCCAGTAACCAAGACTTGTCTGGAGAAACCTGGCATGGAATACTTACAGCTTCATGATCACCGTATGAGCCATCATAAAAAAAAGAAAGCCAAGCTAGTAATTCAGGAGAGCAGGAGAACATTTGAGAACTCTTGCCTGGTAGCTGCTTATCACACAATGAGTTTCCCTCCAGCAGTTCTATTTGGTGAGAAACCAAAAAGCTGGGAAGATGCTGTGCTCACACTGAGCGATCTGAACTCCTACTGCTCCTGGATGCTGTCCATTTAAAAATCCATTTTTTAAAAAAAACCAAACCCCAAATACATCTATTTTTAGAAAGAGTATGCAGGTGTTTCTTTTTTTTATCATTATTTTATTTTTAGCTTTTCTCCTCTGGGCGGAGTAAACGTTTTACAGGTTTTATTTGCACTGGAAGTTTTAATGCAGCTAGAGTAATTGTTTGAGGTTGTAGAAGGAAAATAGTTCTGGCAATTGTTTAATATACCTATGCCCAGTGTGATCTGTCTTTTTTAATACTGGATTTATGAAGTTATTTGGACAAACTGATGTGTTCCTGGCTCCTGCTAAAGGTGGTGAAGGTTGCTTAGAAACAAATTTATGGCCAGACGTTGATGGCTCTGCCTATTTCTACACCTCTTTGCTGGCCTCTGTGAACCAGCGGTTGAGAGGAGAAGGAGATTGGGCTGCACCTGCTGCGTAGCACATTGCACTTCCTGAGATGGGAAGGGTTTCTGGTGCTTTACTCACAGAATTTTGAGAAAGTGGCTGAGAACGTGATATTGTGTAAATTGTGTGAGGTTAATCTTGTCTTTTCAAGCAGAACATTTCATTTCTTGCCCTGACTCTATATTAATTTGTGTAGCCTCGCCTCACTGACACTTAGGAGATATTAGATAATTGTGAATGATATCTAATTGTGAGCATACTCTATTGTTTTATTCATTTTGTGAAACTTGAAAGTTACAAGATATTTTGGATTAGCAGTTCAGGAAAAATGAGTTTTCCTTGCACTGAATGACTATACATAAATTGAATTAAGAAATTTATTATCATCTCTGTAAAACCAACTAATTTGCTTGCCTCTTAATAATGTTTCCTGAGCATATTATTGATATTTACAAAGTGTCCAGTTGAGTTTTTAGAATCTTCTTTCTGCAATAGAAATAAAAGTCTGGTATATTGATAATCACTAAAAGATCCATTCAATATGACTTATACATGTTAAGAGCAAAAAACTATCATTTTAAGTTAGTCTGACTTTATGCATAACACAGGGCATACAATTTTCATCTGATAATTGCTACATTAAATCTGTAATCAGGGGGAAACAGAAGCTATTCTTCACGTAAATACTCCATTCCTTTATTAAAAAAAAAAAATTTCGGGAAGGGTTCAGTTTTATTATCTTTGCTGTTGCTCTGAATTTCTTTCAGCTGCTGGCTTATTCTGTATCTCTTACTACTGGCTTAAATCACTCTCTGCTATCAACAATATTTTTTTCCATGTGGAACGGTATGTAAATTTTGATCAAAACTACCTTGCTAATACTGGCAGTCAACCCCGTAGCTGACTATTTCATTCTATAGATGTGCTTATGGTACTGAGCATACCAGGAATGAAAAGTCTTCAAACAGCAGTGTCCAAAGAGAAGGTGGATTTTGCAGGGAGGTTTATGTGTTTTCTGATTTAAACATGTGAAGTTTAATATCTAATATGCTTTTTATATATATAAAGATTTTTCTTTCTTGTCAAATGGTAGATTTGTCTAGGAGTAGATCAAAAAAGCTGTCAGTCTTGCTGCATTCACTGTGGCTCTGATGAGATTTTGCATAGTTCTGTATTTTGTGGGGTTTACATTTTTTAAATCTTTTACTTTGTGTGATCCTTTTATGTATTTGACTTCAAAAGCAATAGGTGAAGCACAGTGTCCTGCAGCACAGCTAGCCTGCATGCTCATTCATATGCTGATTTCCAAGGCCCTTATAATTTCTCATTTTGCTGTTGCCCTTTCTCCAAAGATGCTTTCTGCTGCCTCTTGCGTAGCTCTGACACTGAGTGTTCTAGGAATAGCTGTCTGTCTTTGTCCTTTTGCTTTATAAATGGGATAACGTGCATCACCTAAGAGGTAGTGTGAAATACTGTATTAACATTTTTAATGCTTTTAGAGCTCTTCAGGTGAAACTTGCTGTGGGTTTTTCTTAAACAGTGTTGCAAATGCTCTGTATGAGCTCTTCCTCAGCTCTGTTGTTTTAAATGCTTCCTTTTCCCCTCCTCGAATTTATACAGTGAGGAAAATTTCACTGAGCTAAATATTTGTGAGAATGGTTGCTTTCACTGTAATCTCTTCTGAATGTTTCAAGTCTGCAATTGATTTGATAGAACTAGGGAAAGCAACTCCACTGAGAACTGTGCGACATATCAATGGTACCAGAAACTCTCTTTATGAATGATGACATTTGACATCGATGTTTGTCAGGTGACACAAAGAAATATTGGAAAAACCATAAATATGGAAAAGGATATGAGACTATAATTTGTCCAATATAGTTTTAAAGACATTGACTTTAAAATGAAATACAGAAATTATTCAAAGTAGCAGCTGTTAGTAATACCACTTATCAGAGATAAGCGAATGTTGCTTGGTATAGCACAAGATACATGTTCATAGAAAAGGCTCACTGAGTGAGTTATGGGATTAAAAGTTTAATAAAATTAATTTATGGTCTGTATTAATCTTTTATCAGCACGTAAATTAATTTAGAATTTTATTATACTTTCATAACACCGCATATAACTTACACCTTTCAAAATACTTCATGGTATAGGAATTATAGTCAATTGAAACTGAAGACAAATTTTATTTGTAAGTCAGTTTGGTCCTTTAACCCAATTGTTTCCATATCCCTTTGAAATGCTGATGCAAAGCTTAATCCAAACTTAAGAGAAGCAAAATAAGGCATTTATTTCACTCATTTATTGGGCCTTTCATTATGGTTTCTTTTGCAAGGCAAGTGGGACAGCAAAGAGCTAAAGTGCTTGTATATTTGTATGTATTGTCTGATATCCAAGGTGAAGGCGAATGGGAGAAAAGGAATGGAATGGGATAAGCAACACCTCTGCCGTCCACCCCTGTTCTGAAGGGCACTTTACAGGCATTTTTTCTTGCTTGGTGATGAAAAAGTTGTCAGACAACTTAACTTTTCACCAGCATCATTCCACCAAAGCAAGAAGGGGAAGAGTCATCCTGACACTGTTTATCAGGCTTTCCCAAATACTTCGGATGCAGTCACACTAGGAAGTTTGGAAATGCTTTTTCCCATAAGTTTCCCAAGATAATGAAGCACTTCATTAACCAAGCATAATCAGAATCTACTTTGTTAGTATATTTGGGCAAAAATACTTGATGTTTTCCTTCTTAACATCTAAAAGCAAATTAGAAATATTGCTTGCATTTTGCCTTATATCCAAGAAGATTGTATGCACTGTTAAACATCCTTGCTTTACATAGAAGTAAACAGAAGTGCATAGAGGTGTAAAAGCCAGATTTTCAAGAAGCCAGATTAAATTTTGGTCACCCCCTTTTTTTTTTTTCCTAGATTTTCCATCCTAGTTTTTTTTTATTTTCTTGGATTATTGCAAGGTATTACAAGGTGTCATGGGAAGCAGCAAAGAAGTGACTGCAAGAGGAAAAAGTGAGAAAACAGTAGTTTCACAATAACAGAGAATATTACATTTTTGGGTCCTTTATTCAAAGTCCAAGAAAACCTTTTCCTGACTAAACTGGGGATTGCAAAATGCATTGTAAATACTAAAATGTTAGTACAGGAACTTACGAAAATTACGTGAATAGACAGTTGAGGAAGTAGAGTAAATATACAGGTTGCAGAGGTTATGACATGTCAGTAGAGAACTTGCATAGGTCAGCATCCCCATTACAAAGACTGTGCAAAACTTTCTAAGCTACATGTACTGTTTATTCACTTATTTATTTACACGCTTCTTTTTCTTGCAAATGCTTTTGGGAAGTAATATATTAGTCTAAAACCTAAGATGGTGTTTGGTCACTGGGGTACCATGGGCATTTTCCAGAAAAGAATAGAATTATTTTCCCATCTGCCAAGGAAATTTTGGGTGATAAGTGAAAAAAAAAAATGCCAAGGGGGTTGCGTCCCTGGGTGAGAGAATTCTGTGCCTGCATCCTGAGCTACACAGTAGTTTGAAGCAGGGGTGCAGATACCTGAAGTAAAGGAGAATGGTCAGAGCTAAGATAGCCAGGAGTGCTGGATGTATGGCTGGCAGGAGAACTTCACCTGGAAAACTGCACAGAATTAAGCTGTTGAGTTTTCTCCCTGCAAGCACTTAGTCTTTTAATGTGTCCATGTTATACTTACTATTCCATTTAAATCCAAAGTAGTTTGTAAAAGTTCTTAATATTATGGTCTTAGTACAGTAGCAGAGCTGATATTCAGTAAATGGATACTTTGATAAAAAAAATTTCTCTACTGTATTCTTAGGGGAGAGTTTGATAGCTTTTAATATAAGATATCTTCTGTCGGGTTGCTTTTTTTTGTATCTTTGTTACTGGCATTGCAACTTCTGATTTCAAGAGATATAACACCTCAGACCCTGCGCCCCCTCTCCTCCCCCCCCCCCCCCCCCCCCCAAATACCTGAAATACATATTACATTGTGTGTATTAAACACGTTTACATTTTCTTTGGATGATGTTTCTGAGTAATAACAAGTAGAGCTTTCCTAATTTATTTATTTTTTTTAGTGCTTTTCTATGTTTTAATATTTTCATTGTACATATATTAAGCTAGTGTTTTGTGTTATAAAGTCTGAATTCTGGCATGATAGCTTGCTAAGAATAACTCCAAATGAAGTCAGAGGGACTAGTTCAGAAAGATGGTATTAATTGTAAGAGTATCAGAACTATACATTTAAGGGCCTGCTTGTATGCACTTCCAGGTTTTATACTAATTGCTTATATCTCCTAGAAATGTGCTGAGAATGCAAATACTCTAACCTTCCCCTTTATAAATTGAAAATTTTTTATGATGATGATTATTAATTAGTCAAGGAAAACAGAACAGGATGACAGCTGCATCCTATTCTCAGATGCTGAACCTAAGTTCAGAAAGTTATTTCTTCATTTTATTGTTAAGTTAGATGCATCTTTGCAGGCAGGAGAATGGGGGGAAAGTAGAATTCTCCATCCTGAGATCCAAATCAGCTAGAAGCTTTAAGTGGGAGGAAGAAGAGGAGATTATGTCAAGTGAGACTAAAACAGACAGAGTGACAAAACCCCAATCTCATATCAGCACCATTTTAACGAGCGACAAGATCCACGTCATTGCTTGCATGGATGCAGCATCGCAGTGCTCGCATGGAATAGAAGAGTAAGCTTTCATCTGTGACTATTCAGTGGTTCTTTGCAGTTCACATTCAAGTAAATTTAACTTTTCCAAGCTGAGAAATACTTATGGAAACAATAGCCTATATCAATGTTGAGTAAGAAAGGAAAAAATTATGAGAAGACAGAGACAAATAGAAGTGAAGGATAAACTTATAATGCTGCTATGTATAGGTGCCCAATGCATTTATTTTAGTAAAATCTACTTCCACGAAATGAGGAAAATGTAGATTGTTCTGTTTCATTCTGCTTCTTCCCATCATAATACCGACATTTGGTTCAATGGTAGGGTGATACTCAGAGTAGATGTGATAATAGAGAAGTTGCTGTTCTCAGCATTGGCAATAGGAATCCTGTGAAGCACTTTGGAGTGTTTAAATGTGCTCTGTTACGGCTGCATCTGCCAAGATAAACATCACCTACTTTTTGTTTTATCGCTGAACTTGACCCAATCAGTTCTGAAAACGCTGGTAAGGTTTGACTAGGGAAGGTGCAGGGAAACAGAGCAAAGCAGAGACGCTGTAAGTGTTGCTGCAGTGCATTAAGCCAAATTTCTCTTATCTCACTTAAAGCCAGCTTGACAAATTGGACATGTGTTTAAAGAACTTAAGTCAAATTGTTAAATTATTTTTCAATTGTTCTGAACAGCAAGGATGAAAGCCATGAGAATGAGGTTTGTAAACCTCCTGAACTCACTTCAGGATTTGACCCACATCTGTACAATTCACCCATAACGAGAGTAACAATATGTAGAAATCTTGCAGGTACTTGCTCTGGCTTCAGTGATCTTCCTGGCTGTCGTGCAGAGCTGTTTGAAGTGTCTAACATATATACGTGCACATGCCCAAGAAAATAAAACTCATTATTGATGCCTTTGGGTACGATATTCACTCTGGTGCTGATAATACTGGCTGGAATGTGTGAAACATCCCCTCTCCCCCCACCTGCCAAGCTCCACCATCTTTCCACCCCACAAAAACCAAAGCCAACCTTTTTATTATTATATTTTTTTTTCCTCCTGATCACTAAAATTTTTGCTTTTGGGGTATTTCATGACCAGGCTGAATAAGCTGTAATTTTTGTGTCAATGCCTCATAACTGGTGTCTTGGATTATACTGAAAGCAGTTTTGAAAGAAAAGCTTCAGTAATTATGGACTTGACCTGAAGTGGAAGAGTTTTGGTTTTGGTGGTGTTGTGAGTACATAAGTGGGGGAGGCATTTGGGACAGTCCTTGAGTTTATTGAATGGGGTTTTTTTTTCCTTGTAACTGAAGGCTTCCAGTTTGAGTTAAATTGTTTCTGTTTATGTTTGGAGACTGTTATGTTATGTAGTTAGTTACACACATTTTGTATTGGTAAAGTGTTTTTCTTCTTTCTTTTTTTTTTTCTTCTCTCCCTTGATTCATTCTTTTCAAGTAAATGCCAACCTGCAAAAAATTAACAATAGTCAACAGACAGTGTCATTTAACTCAATGAGTAGAAAGTTTGATTTCTGAGCCATAAGCATCCCTGTTCTCTGGTGTTTCTTGTATTTGTCACCAGAGTGCACCCGGAGTGCAAGGCAGTGACAGCACACAGTTGTGGATATCCATTTCTCTGTTATAGTGCTATCTCCTAACACTGCAGCCTGTGTAAGTGCTATGAAAAAACAAAATTACACCTGCTTCAAAACTTGCTAGAGCTTGACTTTTTGCTCTTCCTGATAGCAGGTAGGAAAATCTGACAACTTCTTCACAGGAGTTTTAATGATTTTGCTGCAGCGGAGAAAAACAGTTTTCAACAGTCAATGGGGGTGTTATTTAAAATATCCTGAACTGTGGCATATTCAGCCACATAACAAGGCTGTTGAGGATGAATTGACAGAGCTGTGAATCAAGATTTCCTGCCCACCTGCTTTCCTCCCTTGTCAGCCTTGTCAAATTTCTCTTGCTGAAATCAAGGAATGTTAAATTCTTTAAAAGAAGTGATACATTCTTTGTGAGCAGTTCCTTTTTCTTCCTGCCTCATAAATATTTAAAAAGTGTTAATCTTGTTTGTTACCTGACTGATAAGCACTGGGCAAAAAATCTGTCAATGCAGTTTCATTACTGAGCTTAGATCAGAGCTTCTTGAACGTCGCTACAGTTACTGTGGAATTAAAAAAAAAACCAACAAAACCAAAGCCAAACAAACACCTAAATTACTTTGGAACAGATTCACCATTTGCACTTTTTAGTAACACCATTATTAATACATAAATAACTCAGAGTAGGTGCAATTAAAATTTACACTTTTTAATGATATATGCCATAGCATTTGTTTATATTGCAGAATGATGCACAAAATATGTCTCCCCAAGACTTTGTCATGGGTTTGGATTTTGTCATACTCTGAGGCAATGGAGTGTGGATTCTGCCAGCTTTACTTAATCCTGTAAATAGGATGCTTAACGTGAATGAAATTACAAAAAAAAAGGATCAGTATGTAATGCGTGCAATAATTTGGCAGTTCTATTTTTTCCTACCATTATTGTGTGGGTTTGGAGTTCTTGAATATTTTTTCCCCGCAAGCTGTTCCTTTTTGACTGTGAATGCTACATTAGACAATCCTGGGAGGAAACTGGAACCTGTTTAGTAGCAAAGCTCACCTGGTGCTTTAGGCATTAGGAAAACAGGGGTCTTCAGTGATTATCTTAAAATTGTAAAGTCTTTTTGGCAGTAGTTGGGTGTAGTTAATGATATTACTTCTTTAGTTTCTGGGTTTGCTATTCAATGGGTCAGATGCTCACCTCTCAAAAGTAATCTCTGGCTTAGTTTCAAATTATGTTTTAAAGCTTTTCATCACAAGCAAGAGAGCTGGAGATACAGTGTTGCCATTTGGAACACTTTCCATGGCAAATTCTACAGGTGTAGTTGTTTGGGTTAGTTTTATTTTGTATAAATGGAGCCTATCAGTTTCTCTTTGAAGAAAAACTGGCCAAAATGTTTTGAAATTATAATCAAAATGTTTCTAATAGCTGTTGAAGCACAATGTGTGAAAGTAAGGTACCTTACCAATAATACATGTATTTATGAAGAACTGAGGAAAGATGAAAACAAAAAAATAAATGGGCAGCTAGAAGTCATCGGCCATGACATCTGATTTCCAACTCATGTTCTCCTTCTCCCTCCTTCTCCTTCCAAGTAATGCATGGGGGGAGTAGAAGTCCATCTCCGTTTCCTGTGTCAAATAAAATTTGCATCCTTTACCCCTCTGAAGTATTATGGTATAAGACAACGTCAGTCAGTTGCTCCACGGTGTAAAGGCTCAGGTTACACAAAGCTGGTCTGGTATAAATGATGCACCAAATTAAGCAACTCTTTTGGAAGAACACATTTCAGATTTTCATCCTGTTAGCTTCTTATGGGTGTCTCTTTCCCCTTAGTTTTTTCTGTTGCAAGAATCTGAGAAACAGATTTAAAATTTAAAAAAATAATTGATAAATTGTAACCTTCCCATGACACACCCCCACCCCACCCCCAGTTTAGCTCTTCCTGCATCCCCTGCATCCTGTTCTCTATAATTGATGTTGCTAGAGATTACCTCATAGAGTGCCCCCATCATTGCCAGTACCAGGATTATGGGATGTGCCAGGCTGGTAGAGGGAGCTGCAGGAGCAGAAGGGAGAGGGCAGGGCAGGTGGGGTAAGTGGAAGTATCTGGTGGAACAAATGGGGAGATTATGAGTTTTATATTTTACATCCTTGCAGAAGCTGTTTATGCTCACCTTGGCAAGTACTGTCTCTTCAGCCCCGCACTCTAAGAATTACTAAACTATAAATATATATGAAGAATAAGTAGGGCTGTGGATGAAAGGGAACAGTAAAAAGAGAGAGAAAAAAACCTTACCAGATAGAAAGCAGTTCTGGAACTGCTGGCAGATGTTTATATACATTCGTGCATCCTTCAAGACCTAACACAGCTTTTCTCTATAGAGACTACGGCATTAAATTACTTGGGTCAGCCTATGCTACCCCAAAGCAGGAGGTATGATACTAGGCTGAAATTACCTTTAGGCATGTGTTCTTCTCTGTACCAGTAAAACAGCTTGCAGTTTCTAATCTCAAGAATTAAGAGTTTATCAGTCTTCATGGACTTGCAGTTGGCATATGTAAATTTATGCCTATTTAAACAATAATTAATGAACTGCACTGAACTGTTTCATTTTTCATTTGTCAGAATCCACCATCTTTCCTGGAAAAATAGTATATTGAAAGTGTAATATAGTATCTCTCCCTTTTAAGCAGTCTGATGTGTTAAACGGGCACCATACCAGAATGACACTCAGGTTTTATTGCACTTCATTTGCTACTCTTATACTTTTAAACTTTATTATAATAAGTTTTTCTGGAAAAATAAGAGCTACAGAACTACAGGCGTGCATCTCTACAGCTCAAATAGTATGGCTGTCTTTCAGTGTGGCCCAGTTCCTTCAGCCTGAAAGGGAAACTGAGGAAGGCATCAACAGTTGCCCTGCGGCAGGAGCAGGATGCTTACTGCGGGATCAATGGGTTGGAGTGGCAGGGATCCCCTGTAGCAAGAGAAGGTGTCTGTAATAAAATCCAGACTATGAAACTAAAGCAGATGATACGGGTACACATATAACCTGGATTAGTGATTGATGGTGCCGTCCCTCTTAAAATATTGCAGAACAAACCATTGCAATCACATTTACAGCCTATTGCCATGATGATAGCTGTCAAGACTTCTGCTTTAGCTGCTCATGACTAAGACACATTTCGTGTAACATAACCCTTCGAAATCAGTGTTGCTGCTCTTTTTTTTCCCCAAAAAAATACAATGTTTGTTTTTACCATCTTCTTCTGAAACAGTAGCAACTTCCCGAGGGCAGGCTGCTAGACAGATCTGAAGAAAAATATAAATATGGACCTCCAAAAGAAGTATGTGTTAGAGTTTTAGCATAAACCACTGTGCGTATCAGACCCACCCTTAAAATCTCTATCTGCTTGCCTTCACATTACTTCCACTCATTTGGCTACGGGCCCTGAAAAGTAATTGCTGATAAGAAACGTTATTCGGCATAGATAGAAATGTTAATGATTATGTCTGTGTTACACCTGAGATTATGTAATAGCCTGTATTGTACAAGGGCTAATTATGTAATTAGACCGTGCGATATGGATGAAATATAGAATTTGTAAAGCCCAAGCTAAAAGAAAGAACTTTGAAGTATACATTTCGATAGAAATTGTTGTCTTGGATACTGTTTAAGCATTTAAAGTTGCAAAAAGTAGAAATGCAGGGCATTTTTTCAATGCCTGTTCTGACAGTAAATACATTTTATTGCTGTTTCATATTGCCTACTCTCCTAAATGCCCCATTCATCTACTTTAGATTTCCTTTTACATGTTTACAATAATGACGCCAGCACGACCATCTTTTATGACAAAAACAATATTCCTTATTCTGAGTGAAAATCTGTTTTCCTGCACATAAGTATTATCCTGAACAACACATACAACAGCCAAGAATTTGGTAGTAGAAGTTCTTAGATTGCTAGAATAGCTTTTAAACTGCTGACTACTAAAAGCTAGGAAGAAGAAAAACTGCATTATATCCACTTGTTTTGTCCTTTTTCCTTTAAGCTTCACCTTCAGTTTGGTGTCAGAGACAGGATGTTGGGGTCTGTCAGTCAGTCTTTGGGCTGAACTGTAACAGCCTTTTTTTTTTTTTTACTTTAGTTCTACAGGTCTTTCAAATGAAGAAGCATCATTGCCATGTTGCATAGTGGAAACAGCATTTAATATCACCAGTTTCAGTAAAAATATGTATGTTAATGTCTCCCAGAACAATGTAATAGATAATGTATTAGTGTTTTAGATAACATTCTGGAGGACAGAGTCTACACTTGGTAAAGTTTTATTTTGGTATTTTGAAAATCTGATGATGGGTCTTTTGTTTGTGTTTGTTGTTTGGTTTTTTTTAAGTGTGAATTAGGAGTAACTCTAGTTCATTCATTATGTTAACCCTGCAAGGCTTGCTTAGGAAAAACAGGTAAAATGGCTATTTACGTGACCATATCTAATACATAGCATGAAGTGGCAGTGACTCTGTGTAGGGTCTTTAGAGTTAGGGTGACTTCATCCTAAAATGAAACTTTCCTGTGTAAAAATTCTAGTGCACTTAAATTATATGTGGACCTTACAGAAGAGATTTCAATTCCTTTTCCTGATCCTTTGTTTCCTCTGAAGACTGCGCCTACTGTCACATCCCTTTCGAGTCTGTGTATTAAAGTGAACTCTAGGGCATTGGTGTTTAATGGGAACCTCACCTTCTACAGCAGTAGTCCAGTCCTTGGGTTCCCAGTAGATATCTCAGTGACTTCACTTTGGTGAACCAAGAAGAGAATGGAAGGAATCCTCTGCCATTCTGATCCCTTAGTGTGAATTTCCCTGCACTCTGAAGTCTCTTTGCCAGGGAATATATGTATTCAAAAACTATCGTGGAAAAGGTCCTGATGCTTCCTCTTGTGGTTTCAGTTCTATATTGAAATGGTAGAGGAGCATCAGCTCCTCAGTGTTTGAAAGGAAGATTTTTATCTTGCATTTGAAACCATTCCTGTACAATCATTGCTTTTAGGCAGAAGGCTAGAATCAATTTTTATTGTCCATTAAGGGTTTAAAACTCTTTAGTATTTCTGCCTGTACGGCAAATAGTGAAGTAAAAGCTTTCATACAAATGCTTTAGATTTGCAAAGGGAAAACAGTAGCTATCCTGAAAATAAGGGTAATATGTTAAGAGTGCAGACATCTGATGTTCTACAGATACTAGTGAATAACAAAAATAACCCAATAATATGCAGTTCCTTAAAGAGAGAAGATCTAATAAATTTTACTTGTTGAATTAATTGATTTTACACGTAAATTTAATCTAAAGACAGATTTGTTCATAAGGATGCAATCTGAAGTAATGAGGTTGCCTAAATCTGATGGTTTCTACCTTATTCTACCTTATGTTTGAAAGCTTCAAAGATGAAAGAGAAATTAGAGATCATTTTGCAGTCAAGTTTAAATATTTCATTTGCTTGCCTGCTATTCCAAGCATACTGGTAAAGTGAAATATCTATCAAAGTGAAGATTTCACTGTCAAAAACATTAAATGTGGCTAGAAAATAGAACTCACTGAGCTACGTTTTGATCATCCCATTCAGATTTTATTGTTGGTGGTGTTGGTACTGCATTGCTGTATAATTTTTCAGTGTGCAGTGCATTCATATTGTTTACTTATTTGCTGTGCAAATGGACTTAAGGCATAAGATCTTTGATGTGAATTGGAGAGGAGGTATAGAAGAACTACAGACCAAAGCAGGAAATTTTCAGTAGTTCCATTACTGCAGATATAACAAAGCGTCATGCTTCTCCAAGCTTATAAACAGTACAGTCTTGTCTACCCAAAGGGACTGCATGTTGGATGTCATATTGGAATCAGTAACAGAAGTTGCATGATCTGCATGAGGGACAAGATTATCCTCCATAAAGCCAGATGAATTTTAATTAAGAGGGAATCCCTGTAGAAAATAACGCAGCACAGGATAAATATCTTAAATTCAAACAAGTATTCTCTGTTTAATGCTCCCCTTTTATTTTTTCAAATGAAGAAACACTTTGTTTAGTACTAGGAGGGCAAACCTCTCTCCTAATAGAGGTATTTGAAGCGCTAGCACACTACAGATGTAGCTACTGTAGCTAGCAATATGCCAAAACCACCAACAAACACAGGTGCTAAGATTATACTTTCAGAAAGTGGAGGCATAAGTATAAAATATGTTCAATGATGTGTCATCACAGATTCCATTTTACACACTTGAATATGAAATTTCCTCCCATTTTGATGGAAGCTGTGACAGTGCACAGTTGAATTATTTTAGTCAGAGCATGGATGAATATGTTGATACCATTTAATAACTTTTTAGCCTTGAGGAAAACATAGTGGCAGTGTGATAATTAAAATGTTAAGTCTGATTTGTTCGGAAGTGACACTGTGATTGGCAAGATGAATGAATGATTGCTTTACTAGATGAGGATTTTCTTATGAAAAGTTGCTTAAGATGGCAAGTTGGTGTCTGTTATATACAAGGGCCCTTCCATATTTTAGATATTGTATACCGTTGTATTAACAGAAAACATTCATGCTGAACAGGAGAATTTATTAGACAAAAATGAAGAGCAAGGAGAGTTAATTTTCTGCAGCAAGATACGTACTCCGCCATTGTTTCAGGCAAGTAAGTGAAAAAATCTTGTGCTAGAAGGAACAGACAAGATAAGTATCAGGAAGCAGGGATGCATTCAACAAATCTGAAAATACCTCAGAAATCTGTCCTTAAAGCTACCTTTTGAAAGGCAGTGGGATTATCTTTTTGAATGAATTGATCTGTTGGTAAATATGTGGAGTTGTAGATCATCTGGATTATGAGCTTCACTGAAAAAAATAATTTTTATAAGTCCTTAATTGTCTCTTCAGGAAACTAATGAATACATGCATCACCACTGCATCCTGACTGTAATCAGGTTGATATCGTGTTAATTATAGTATAGTGGACAACTGTGTTTGATTATTTGAGATATTGGAATAATACTTGATGAAAACAGTAGGAATAAAATTGACTGTATTTTATATAAATATATGTATTTATATAAGATCTTAATGCCTTCCAGAGGGTAGCATTAAAGTGTAAAACCCCTTCCAACTAAACCACTACCGATTGCAGTGCGGTATGTCTGTAAATTTCCGCCATGTGTTTTTTGCCGACAGTGCCTGCCTCTCAGCTCACCCTTCCAGCCATGGAGGTGAAAGCCAAAGTTCATGGTTCCTGTTAGGGGTTTGAACGAGCCTTATTCTCTACATGATATTAGTTCTAAATGAATAATGTAAGAATATGGTAGAAATATTTCATGTTCTTAATGAGTATGACCAGAATAAATCTGTAGCTTTCTCACCAATTTTATTTTTCTTGAGCTTTTGGAATAAATGGCTGTATTTTGAAGTATTTTTATGAACCACTTGATGCAAATTTTTATGGTTATATTGATTTTCACTCATTAATTGGAGATGTGAGCTACCGCAATTCCACAGCATGAACACTTTCCTTGTTAGAACATTAAGCAAGTCTTCGGCTTTCTTGAAGTCTAGAAATAACAGTGGCTCTTTGCATTTGCATAGGAAATGTTGCAAGGTTGTGGACAGCAGCATTCTATCTCTCTGGCATAATTCTCAATTGCTTCAGAGATAGGCTTCCTTTCTTAATTACTTGTTAGAGTGTTTAGGAATTGTAAGATCTATTTAAGAGCATGAAACAAAATTTGTTTTCCTGCTCCCTCAGATTTTTGTTTTCTTTTAAATATATTTGGCTAAGCGTGAAAACGGTGTTTGCAAAATAAAATCAAAAGCAATTAATGCCTCATTAAAGACGATATCATAAATTAATTTCTAATTGTTTAAATGAAACAGTATTTTAATTTGCAGTAATCACAGGAATATTTATTACAGTTGTATTCAAATCTAAAAATATAAATTTGTTTTCCAGTTTTTTATTCTGAAGGAAATAATATAGCACATGATGGGTTACGCACTCGACTCAAATATGGATAAATTTGAACTACCATATTTGATGGGAAGCTGAATGCCTATGTCCCTTCTCAATTGTTATTCTTTTCTTAGTTTTAGTAATTTAATTTTACACTTCCAGTAATTAGCCCTGATTTGTGCAAAGGCTTGATCATGTATGGATCAATAGAAGTTAGTCACTTAAATTGGTGGCCTAAGCAATGTAAAAATAATAATCTTTTCTGAGAAAGTGACAGTTTTCACCCATTGGTGTATGGCTAGAAATGTTCTTAAGCCGCTGTAGGCTTGGGTGAATGTTTTGTAAACTAGAAACTGTATGAGTAGCTCTGAAATACTTAGAGTTAAATACTCAACTATTTTTTAAGCAAATTCATTTCACATTGTGGGATGGTGTGTACTAGCTATTAAGGAGAACATTAACTCTATCCCAGCCAATACCAGGACAGATGGTTAGCTCCAAGTTTTTCCATAATGTTAGAAGTAAGAGAAAATTAATTAGTTTTTCTAAAACCATTTTCTAATCAAATTTTCCAGTAAAAGGTGTTAGATCAGCACAGAATCCCATTATCAAAATATTGACATGCAGGTGTGTTTCAGGGTTTAAGCCTTTTTAGACGCTGGTGACAAATTGGGGGTGGGGGTGGGTGGGGAGGGGAATTGATTCATTTTGGTTGGTACAGAAGTAAGACTGTTCTTGCTCTGGAAGTTCTATCTCAGATAATATAAATTTGAGTCATGAATAAATGATGCCTTTTTAGCGGCGTTTTTGAGGTAGGTAGGAAATCTGCCTGGGAAGGCCATCAGAAGGAACGGTTAAAAAGTACAGCCAACATTTGGGCAGCTGAATCTGCCTAACAGTATTGTACTGCAGGGGAACGTGGAACAAGCTCTCAGCCTGCCTCCAATCATCCTGATCAGCATCCGCCTGATGGACGGAGTGGGCTCGGAGGCGCTGTGTGTTGCTCACCTGTCAGCCAGCATGTGCGGGTCACCTCATCTTCTGATCCTTGCATTTGTTTTAATTATATTTTACAGTTCCATGTGCTGTGGAGTTTGTGATAGCCGGTGTGAAGACGAAATTACACTGCTCTGTTTCATGCAGGCTATAGAACAATTTCCATTCAGCAAGAACTCAAGCTGTCCCATTAACAGCAAGAAGCTCACTCTCAAAGTAACAAAGAATGAGGGTATAATAAGTTGCATCTGAGAGATCAGTTGAAATGTTTCACTGGGTAAATTAACAGTAAGAAGTCATTAGAAGGTGTTTGAGAAGAAAACAAATGTGGAAGCAAAAATCAGACAAATTGTCTGAATTTCTGAAACAGTAACTCTTGAGAACCTCCTTTGATCACACCTACCTGAAACAATTTGGTGAGGTATGACAGGACTTTTTGATATTTAAAGAACGTATCTTTACATTCATAAATAAAAACTGCAGTGCAGAAGTAGCATCAATTTACAGAAAAGGGGGAAGAGTACTTTGTGAATTACATGTTTAGCTTTTTTCTCAAGGTAAAGCAGATGCACTCTTTCACTGAGTTCAAGACTGTATGTGTAACATGCATGTGAAAATGCATGGATATATGTTTCTGAAATGGAACAGGCATGCTTAATATTACATGATTGTGCTGCTTCAGTTTGGTGAGCAAGCTGGGGTAATGCAAACCTCTCTGGTGACCAGAAAAAAAAAAAAAAAGAAAAAAAAGAAAAAAAAAAGGAAAAAAAGAAAAAAAAAGAAAAAAAGGGATTGATTATTTGAGATTCTAGCTGAATAGAATGTTCTTCTGCTTGGCAAAGTATTGCACGGTTGGGAAATTAAATGTAGGTAGTGAAGAAGTTATTTTTCAGTGCAGATGCTGTAAAGATCTTTGACCTCATGCTGACCATAACCGTTAGCCCAAGGCACTACTGTTCACCTGGGACCCGCAAAGCTGTGTGGCGCTGGACCTGTCGTAATCAGTCCTGGCTTGCCATGAGCTCCCTTGCAGTTACCGTGCTTTCCACTGCTTTCATTTTCTGACAGACATGCCTGTTACTGCTCCAGATCCCTCTGCACGATATTTTAGATATGGCCTTTATCTTTTTTCCTTCCCCAAACCTCAGGAGTTGGTTTGAAAAGGACAAGAAAAACTATCTATATCTAATATATTTTAAGCATTAAATCTTTAGTTTTCCAGCACATTGGGACTGGTGGCATTTTGTTTAAGATTTAAATTTAGTCCAAAAGTTATTGTTCGGCTCCGTGATATCTGAAGCTGTCATTTGTCATTTAGGAAAGGTACTGTGGAGGCATTACTGTAGAGAAGAATGTTAAAGACAGCTTTTGGAATGAACATGTTTAAATAACGTCGAAGAAAGATTTTATCTATGAAGGTATTGTTTTGCTTGATGATGAAAGTAATGAATGTATTAATGGAATTAAAAACCCTAATACCATTCTTTGAAGGTTATGCAAAGCATAATTATAGCTAGGGAGCTAAAGAATTAATAAAACTGGTGGTTTGGAAAATTAATCAATTTTTTTTTTTTAATATCCAAATATTTACACTAATACTTGGTTTTTCAGGTGTTAAGCATAAAGAAAAGTAATTTTACTTATTTATTGTACTTATTCTAAAATTGAAATCTTTGGAATTAATTTGTTCAGCAATATAGCAGGGTCTCTTTTGGCATCCTACTTTTCTGTCTTTTTTTTTAAGTCACAGCTATTGAGAAAGTTCTAAAATATTGTTGAACATGAATGAAAAAACCACAATATTTTGCAGGAGAGGGTTTTAATTTGGGATATTCCTTTTCTTCCACAAAAAGATGTAGTTCATTGTTGTCTTTTTATAGAATTGTGTGGTTCCGAAGATTAAAATTTCGTCCTACTTAACTCAGGCCAGCATGATCACACCTGATAAGCAGCACTATTTGTGATGGCCATTCAGTGATCTCTATTCAAATTTGTGGCAATTAACAGGTGAAAGCTGCTTTTCCACAGCTAGTGTTTGCTCCTTTTTCCCAAAGCTGTGGCTTCCTTCTGGTGTAGAAGATGCTTCTTTTGCTCCTGAACACGAGAGGTGGTCAGCGCTACCAACCGCTTCTCTACAGCATACCTTCTTTTTACCTCTGATCACCTAGTGAGTCATTATATGTAGTGTGAAATGGGACAAAGAGGTGTTCTGGCTTATTTTACTTAAATAGTATTAGCCACTGGAAAGAGAATATGCGTTTACTGTGGAATTACTTGGGGTAGGAAATCCATTCTCACCAAGGTTCAGAGTGTCTGCTTTGTTAAGCAACACTTGATTGGTATCTTTTCAGCCACATCCCACTGCTGCTGTCACTCCCTGGCTAAGGTGTTTGGATTTCCAAGGGTTTATTGTAAACTGTTTCCCACTGTGCTGTGCTGTGCCTTGTGCGCTAACGTGCCCTATGTCATGCTTTATTCTGGGACATGGTGAGCTTTGCGCGGTGTGTGTGAGGATGGAGAGGAAATTTTGTGGCAGGATGCTAGTAAAGGAGCACTGCTTTATGAGATTAGCATAAGGAGCACAAAAGTATACTTCTTAAACTGCTGACTTCAGTATACCAAACAGAGGAAAGAAAGTGCTCACATAATTAATCTGAAAGGGGAAATTTATATGGAAACACAAAGAGGAATGACACGGATAGCCTCTGCTGTATGTATCTGCTTCTGCATTGCTTTGAGATTTGATTAGAAGCTTTGATTGAAGCCTTCTGGCTTTCCATCGTTTGTTAAGTATAAAGACACTGGTACTGTGTGTCTGAATACTCCATTAAAAAGAATCACGGGTAGTTAACCTGCCATTACATCAGGGGTGGAGGCCCTGTGAAAAATGAATACCAAATCAAAGGTAAAGCCATCAGTACAATGCCACTGGCAAGAAAAAAAAACACCTTCATGTTGCTTAGTCCCTTCCTGCAACTGCATGGAGTCAGAGTCGATTACCCACACTTACTCATCTACGGAGTCTGAGTCGATTACCCACACTTACTCATCTACGCTCTCACCGTAGAGTGTTTAAAATCTGGTAGGGTGACTTTGAGAATAGAAAGAACAGTCAGAGGAAGGACTGGAAAAAATTGATTATTTTGCTCAAAGCTATGTTCAGTACTGAGACTGTGTATCCAAAATGACAGCAGGGAAAAATATATAATTATAATTCCAGCTGTGAGATACCTGACAGGTACATTTCAGTGTTTAGGGCTGGTAGCTATCACTGACGTGAAGTATCTTTTTTATTGTGGTAGCTGGTGTTAGTTTTGGCCTTAGCTGATATTGATCTTACATGCATTGTTTTTCTTCTTCGTAGCAGTGCTTAATGGATGATTTTGGATTAATTCCCTTTCTAAATAATAAATCTTAGTAGGTCTACTTCCTATGATATACAGTGTGACGTGTATTTTCTCTATTTAAAACTAGTTCATACTCATCTAGCTTTTAAGTGAGGTACGATCTACCTGTGCTTAAAATCTGATCCTTTCCTCAGGTCTTGTCAGTTTTATTCTATTGAAAGCATCACTGATACCCATAATTTTATGCAATTTTTACAGTAGCTTCAGTTTGGCAGCTTTTGGTTGTCTGCAATCTTCTAGTATTTTTGTATCCATATTTTTAATATGCTGTTAAACACAGAACATCCTTACAGTGCTGTTCGCTAGACTGCAGCTTGCTGTTAGACTTTCAGTGCTTCACTGTCTGATCTTATCCAGGCTTTTGAATCTCACGTACTTCTGATCCCCATCTGTTTAAGAAAACCAACAAACTGATTATTTTCTTCAACTTTTCCTTTTTTTTTTTTTTTTTTTTTTTTTTTGAGTATATAAGACCTTGTACTTGGTGACCACATCCTTAGAGGTGGCTTCAGTGAATCTGGCGTTAGGCTTAAATTTAAGATTAATGGTACTCTTTCTTATGCATTTCGGATGTGTTTTGTCGAGCACTTTAGAATCTGATCTGTCTCATGTGAAACTCTTCACTTAATTACATTGTGTGTCTTCTACATAGCTGGAAGCTTTTTGGGTATTTGATTTAATAACTTTTAGTATTTGGTCTGTGTTGCTTCAAACCAGAAGTTGGTCTTAGTTACAAAGTTTAATTTAATTTATATCAGTTATAAAAAGTTACATTTTTGCACTAGAATTTATGTTGTGAAATTCTGACAAAAAAGACACTGGCCCACCACTGAATCACTCCTCTCAACTCTGCATAAATATAAACTTTTCCAGCTACTTCTCCCTAGGGTATTAATTGCCATTTATTCCCTTCAAATTTAGTGGTTTTATCTGTAGATGGGGATTTGTTTGTTAATTTCTTTTTTTCTCTCTCTCCCTATCACTTCCCCCACCCCCTCACCCCTCCTTTTTTTTTTTTTTTTTTTTCATCCTGCCTCATTTTACTTTTACCTTTTAGAAGAAAAATGCTGATTAGAAGTGAGGGTTTGAGTTTAGTAGCATTGCTTAATGTCAAGAGATTTTGAAAATGTGAGTGACTTTTTGAGACATGGGAAAGATCTGATGCATATTATCATGCTGGTCAAATTTTCTTTCTCACTGTAACCTGCTTAAGAAGTCATGCATATGCATATGATGCTAACGCACATTACACTTCCCAGGCAAAGAACTTTTTTTTCCCCAGTATTTTTCCTGTTTCATATTAATACCTCTGAGTATTATTTACTTTACTTTAGAATATTACAAGCTTTACTTTAGAATATGGGCAGCTGGCATTGCACTCATGTATAATATTTAAAACACTCGTGCTGTACTTAGTGCTGTGTCCAATACTTAGTACTGAGTGTGTAGTAAAAATGTTATCTAGGGTTTTTTTCCTCTCACAATTAGAGTGGGAGGTAATAGTGGTTAATACTGACAGATGAGGTCAGGACTGTGAGCAATACTGCATTGTATGACACCACTTGAAAACCTCCTGTAAGGCGCTGAACTCCCAGCTTTACTTGGAGACTCTATAGGCTCATCATATTTCCAGACAGTGATCTGTAAGCTTCCTTCATTTTATAAGGAAAAAAAAGATTCTAAGGAAGTTAGAAAATCTGTTTTCTTTGTCTTTAATCATATTAGGCTGAGAAAAAACTATTCTTGCCATTACATTAGTTTATATATTGTGGTCTGCTGCTTTTGCCGTGCTGCCTTTAAATAGCAAATGCCAACAAAGGCTGGGTTCATTCCTTGTTACTTTTAGAAAGGGATTTTATTAGTATTCTCCTGGATATATATATTTTTTTTTTTTTTTTTTTGCCAATAGCAGTTCTTAAAAAACCCCACACATTATAGAATACAGGTGGTTGAGGGGAAATTATTTGAGCTAATATTACAAACTGTTTTGATGTGTATGGAATTTTGTCTGCCTCCTTTTTTGCTAGGCATTATATATAATGTTATGCAATATCTTATAATACATAGTATAGATATACCTGTTGCTAACTGATGGCAGATTTGGTCAGATCTGGGCAGCTAGAAAGGTAAGCTACCCATTTTAATGTAAATTTCTTAATTCTTTTTATCTGCTAGTGTAATAAAAACTTGATCCACCTATGAAGGAAAAATGCTGGTTTCCACCTATAATTTTTGTTTGCTGCTCTCAGCCGCATTAGTATTCAGAATCAGCATTAACCATAAAGTGTTTTAAGATTTCTCAAACAATCAAACCCATTATTTTTCTGAAAGAAGGCACTGAAGTATAAAGTTAGCATTGTAAAATAAAATGTGTAATTGCTGTCATCATTGTTCAATTCAGAATTTCAAAAGAACATGTCTTTGGTAATGGAACACAATTCCTCAGAATTCTTGAAAATGGAAAGGCTAAATTTGTTTTTACCAAAAGGTTTTGAATGATGAAAGTCCACTCCTTTAGGCTAGAAAAAAATATGTAGTCAAGTAACATGACCCAACAATTGTACAAAAGTGGGTGAGTTGGGTGGGAGAGTGTCCATATTTCTATAAAGCGAAGTCACTCTCTGGGAAAACTGACATGCTTACATTTATGGGCTGGGCTTGGAACCTTTGAATGGGATTAGCTGTCGTGCACTCTTGTGAACGTATGGATCCTCGTTTTGTGGGTCAGGGTTGAAGGTTCTACTGCCACAGAGTCAGCTGAGGGATAAACTTCTCTGTGGCATCTTCAGAGCGTGACACCATGCAACAGATAAACCTGACTGAAAGAGGAGTATAAATTAGTAAGATATGAAAGTATATGAAAAAATATGTAGGAAGATTGTAGTAGCTACTGTGTAGCTGAGGTTGGCAATCACAAAGGTATGTGTTTCGTAGCAAAGCTCTGTCCCGAAGGCGGACTATGACTCAGAAATGAGTTATCTGGAATTAGTGAACTTATCCCTGAACAACTGTTCTTTACAATAGAGGAAGAGAGGTCTTTGGTACTGCCTTTGGAACCAGTGTATAATAATATGCAACTATAGAAACAAAATATGCTATCTTTGTCAATAAATGATATTTTAGTCCATATTTATTTACATTAATGCTAGTGATAAACTAAGCTTTCAGGCTTGTTAAGAAAAACTGGATAAAATATATCTCATTTCTCTCCACAAGTATTCTTACTATATTCTCTGCACTTTTTCTAGACCTTTTGGGGTGACTCAGGTATTTTTGTGCATCTGAAAATGATAAGCAAATTATCTAGAGTAGCTCTACATGCAAAAGCATGTGATATTCCTTGAGTATTTCTTGATATTCCCCAGGGGCTTGTACTGGCTCCAATTCTGTTTAACAGTTGAATTAATGACTTAGAGGAGGGGACAGAATGCATCTTCAGTAATACAGGACTGGGATGTGTGGCTGATGCCCCAGGTGACTGCTTGACAGGCTGCAGGAATGGTCTGACAGGAACATCATGATGTTCGGCAAAGGGAAATGCAGAGGACTAACCCCCTGTGCCAATACATGCTGGGGTATCAACAGCTGGAAAGCAGCTTTGCTGGAGGCCCTAGTGGTCCTTGTAGGTGGCAAGGTGAAGAGCAATGTGCCCTTGCAGCAGAGGTGGCCAGTAATATCCATGGATGCAGTAGTAGGAGCATTGCCAGCAGCTGAAAGCAGATCTTTCCTCTCTGCTGAACACTGATGGCCACGTCTGGAATGATGTGTCCAGTGCTGGGCCCTGCAGTGCAAGAGAGTCATGGGTATACTGGAGCAAGGGCAGCAAAGGGCCACGGAGGTGATAAAGAACTGGAGCATATTTCAGATGAGGAGAGGCTGAGAAAGCTGAGGTTGTTCACCCTGAATCAGTGGTGGGGATCTTATCAGTGTGTATAAATAACAGATGGGAGGGTGCAAAGAAGACAGAGCCAGACTCCTCTCAGTGGTTTCTGGTGAAAGGCCAAAAGAACACAAACTGAAATGCAGGAAATTCTGTTTAAACACAAGGAAAAACTGTTTTTACTGTGTGGGTGATCAAACACTGGCACAGGTAGCCCAGGGAGGTTTTGGAGTCTCCATCCTTGGAGATCTCAAAACCTGACTGAACACAGCCCTGAGTAATCTGTTCCAGCTGATCCTGCTTTGAGCAAGGGTGTTGGAGTAGAGCACCTCCAGAGGTCCCTTCCAGCCACAAATAGTCTCTGGTCCCGTGATTCAATGAGTATATGTGACCTGACCTCTGAGAGCAAGGTCCAGGTAAAATTGAGCAAAAGATGTTGGCTGCATCAGCAAATAAGAGTACTCACTTTTTCCTCTACTGTAAAGTAGGCAAGAAACCATGGAAGATTTTTGAAATTACATCAGGAGGATGTTTGGGAGAAGAAACAAAAATGTGATCTTTGTTCCTTTTGTTCCAGCGAGAGCAATGACAGTACAACAGCAGGAGCGTTCATTTTATGATTTCAACTAATCAATGTGTTCACTAACACCTTCTAACTCAACTAACCAAAACAGTGCTCACTGGAATCTCTCATTTTCACATGATGGAAAGTTGCTTTTCCAAATGAGATGGATTTTTAATTGGAATTACTTTCATTTTTGAGTGGTATAATTTGTCACTATATGACCTCATATTTCATAACTTCAAAAGCTGCCTAATTCTAATTTTTTCCACTTTAAAGGAAAAAAGCTGAAGGTCCAAGAAAATGTGTGCTAAGAAGTCACTGACATGACGGATTTCAATATCTCTAAGTAATTAGTTAAGTTATGCTTGTCTCTTTCATTAAAAGCACTATTAGACAGCCAGATGCAAAAGATGACTGTGGTAAATGGTTTTTCAGGTAATTCTTGATAATGTTAAATGTGGTTGTCATTTCAATTGATCACTATGCATCTTTTCTTAAATATCCATCCATCTACTTGAGCTGCCTGCTCAATAAATTGTATGTGGAAATCATTAGGATAATTTAAAGAAAATAATTCACCTGGTTTAACTAGCTGCAGAATGTTTTCTTTGTTTCTGTGGCGTTTTGTTTCATTCTTTCCTGAGATTGCTGAAAAAATCTATACGACAGACATGTCTCTCTTCTTTGTTTCATAGCACATTTCTTCCTATTTCATGTTCCTTTGGGAAATAAAGTATACAATCAATGCGCTGGATAGAAAATTGTAAATCTATGTGAAGGGCCATGCATTGCCTGTAGTCTCGGCTCACGTTTGCCTCTCGTTGTAGCAAGGGAAGTGCACTGGAAGGTGGATGGGGGCTCTGGTTGCTGTCATAGCACAAGGCTGACCCAAAGCACATCCTCCTTGCTGTACATGCACACACTGTGCCAAGTGGGAGCCCATAGTATTTGGGTTATTCTTCAGATCCTTTTATTATTAATTCTACCCTGTACAGAAGCCAGGGCAGGCAATAGACTAAAGATTTTTTCATCCTGACTTTTTGAAAAAAGGTTGGTTGGTCGCTGGTGTTTTTCCGCGTTGCTGTTATATGGGAGAAGTGATGTGCTGGTAAAGAGTATAGAATCCAACCTTATGGCTGCTCCTGAGCGTTTAGGTAACACTGGCAAGGGTGGGGGGAGAGGAGGGGGGAAGGCAATATGGCACAGTGACATTCCCAGTCTGAGAGCAGATTCGTTGACAGGCACCCACTAGGTTTAATGTGCACATATCTTGCATAGTGATAATGGCACTCCCGTAATGTCCCTAATGTACCTTACAGCTTATGGATGTAAGATGCCTGTAAATAGTCTTGAGTAAATATCTCACAGTTCATCTTCCATGCAGTGTATCTGCAGACTGTAGCGTAATGTGTCCTATTTATCTGGTCTGCATGACAACCAGCACTTCACTCTAACCCATCTGAATTCATCCCTTTATAAGACTGGGCTCTCTGCATTTTGAGTAAAACTTGCTTATGTGGTGGTGGTCAGGGGCTGCAGTCCTGTAATTTCTACCTGCATTACCGACTCTGGTTCAACTCTTTATTGTTGCTTATGCTGGTTTGGTTGGACTCAGAAATTGTAGACTGCTTTTGGTCCCATTCTTTGACATTAAAGGGAAGACAGTTCTCTCCTGAATGCAGCTGTCATCAGGGCTTTGAAATTTCCCATTGTTTTCTTTCAGAACATGCTGTCTTTCTCACTTTTTCCATTTATCGTTGGCTTTTCTTTTGATAGCCTTTTTTCTTTTCTCTAATGGTGTTTAAGCAGGTAAATATAAGTCTCTTTGAATAGCATATTTTATTAAACAAAACAACCTAATTAACTCATGCACCAGTTACGTGCTCCAGTAATCATTTAATGCAGACTCCTTACAAATGGTCCTGTTACAGATAGGAAAAACTAACATAAATCAGAAGTGTCAGATGCATTTTCAAAGAGATTCCACCACCACCACCCCCTCAATTTTAAAGGAGTCAGTATTCTAAATGTTTATTGTACATCTTATTTATTTCTTTACCTTTGTTTGCTAGGGGCTGTTATTCAAGGGGGCCTTTAAAATTTAGAGAATGCAGAAGCAATAAGTTTGTGTAATTGGTTTCAGTAAATTAAGCACTAAAACATTTGCCACCACAAACGTGAAGTCATGATCAATTCACTCAGGTTCTCTTATGTGATCTTCTATAAAGCATTTTTTCTAAATATTTAGCATTAGTTCTGCCCATGTGCCTTTGAAGCACGAAAGTCATGAATTACATTCTTGGAGAAGGGAAAGCTAAACACAGTGACCCACAGAAATAATCAAATGGGGAAGATATTTATTTTGGTCTAAAATATCCTAAAATGAGGTATATGAAAGAAAATAGATGAATAAAGGTTCATCAGAATGTTCTTTTGTGAACATTTGATTCCCCTTGAGTATACTAGGACTGTTCAGTGCTTTTAGTGCAGCTCAGACACTACAGGGGCGTGCGCATAGAGCCACCAGCTCGTTACTTAAATACAAAAGGGGACAGAAAGCTGAGCTTAGAGGGGGGAAAGGAGTTGTTCAAGACCACAGGTCTGGAGCAGCTATAGGAGGGAAACTGTCTAGAGAAGGTGACTACTTATGTGAAAAAGAATTGAAGCGGCAGGCTGCTGGGGACTAAAGCAGGTAGCTGAGGATGGGCAGGCTGCCTGCCAAGGGAGCTGCGTGGTGGGTACAGATAAGTTAGTGGTAGGAAGGGGAGGGCAGCATGGTGGTGAATGCACAGAAGGGTTTTATCCACTGAAGTTCACTTTCTGAGCTTTGAATGGATCATGAGACACCAGTGACTTGCTGTTCCTCTATGGTCAGTCTTTGATTTTGTGATGCCTCTACTATATTTTCAGTAGATAGTGGAGCCATATCATTTTTGCCAGATTTTTATTTGCCAAGATATAAACATTCCCTGTCACCATGTGACATTTTGGAAGCCTGGTAGGTCTTTAGGCTCATTGAGCTTTCTTCTTTCTGGCTTCTCCAAATTTCTCTTTGACAAGCCATGCAGTTGATGAATGTGCTGCACACATAATATGGATATTCCCACCTGGTCACCCTGTGGCTGCTTCACGAGACATAAAAGAGCTCACCTGGCTTACTGCATCATACTAGTGCCCCTGGTTTTCAGTGGCTACTTGCAAAGCTGGTTTTGAGACAAGGCTGACATTTGGGCATGAGTTGTTATTAACTGGGGTAGAAAACACTGCAAACCTGAAATATGTGGTTCTTTTAGGTTTTAGTTGTTTTGGGTTAGGTTTTTGTTTTTTTTTTTCTCTCTTTTCTGTTATTGTTCTGAATAATTCAAGGAAACTTCCAACAACTGGAGCTACTGTCATCCCACGATATAGTAAAAGGGGTCTGCTGTCATAGAACTTTTTTTTTGAAAGTCATTATGTAGTGAGTGGGATGGTGGATTAGTACTGGATCTGATTATTGTCCTAAGGTGTAGAGCAGGGGTCCTCAAACTACGGCCTGTGGGCTGGATACAGCCCCCCAGGGTCCTCAGTCTGGCCCCTGGTATTTACAGAACCCCCCCACGAGGGGTTGGGGGAGGAAACCAAGCAGCCACAGATGACTGCCTGCCACTTCATTCGCACGCCAGCCCCCTGTTTAAAAAGTTTGAGGACCCCTGGTGTAGAGGAATGAAGCTGGGTTAATTAGCATTGATAATATACAGCTGTGGGCTGGCTTCAGGGGCAGCGGGTTGGCTGATTAGATGAGGTGCAGCTGTGGCTGGTTCCTGCTAAGTGGTTGAGAGCCAATGGAGAGAAAGCAGCCAAGGAAGAGAGAGGAGGAAGAAGCAGAGAGAACGCTTGTCCTGGGTGAGGAGAAGGCAGCAGAGGGACTGGCATGAAGAGTATGTTGGTATGAGATGGTAAAAGACCTTGTTGCAGCTTGATAGTTTGGAGAGTGCTGCGACACTAAGGATTTTTTTCTTGCCTTTATGCTTCTTTGTAACATGAGAGAGTCACTCAGGCCATTCTTCTTACAAACAGTTAATAAATGCACTTCTCATTTTTTGGAGTAACAGCTTGAAATTTCAGGAGAAATATCTTGCAGAAATGCCGAGCGCTTACAGCTGGAGCTGATAGGAATGTTAGCCTGAATAGGTGAAGCAGCACATAGCAATCACCTTCTGAAAAATCATTTGCTCGAGTTATTAAGTTGGGTGTGAAAATTAATAGGATTTTTTTTTCCTTAGTCTGTCTATGCCTCAGTCAACTATCTGTAAAATGGAGTGATATCATCTTTCATTTTGCTGGCCATTTTAAAGATTGATTAAGTTTTGTGAAGCAGTCCTCTGTTCTGAAAAGTGCCATAGAAAGTTCAAGACAAATGAACAGATTTAACAGGTTTGCCACAGGTTTTAAC